>NC_088793.1:171775615-172994115 GCF_011386835.1 Chrysemys picta bellii | reverse complement strand
GGGATTGCTTGTGCACGGTGTTAATCACAGCGCCAGTCACGGTGAGCATGGCTTGCTGGGGGTTGGTGTTGCATGATTCTAGTAGTATAGGGCAGTGGCACTGAATACTGGCACCTTTTTCCACCATTTTCCATTTTATCCTTTTATCTCACTCCTGCGGATAACAAAGGCAGAGAGAGAGCACAGCTGCTTCTGGTGTCCTTAAGCTGCCTGGGCCCATATGCTGCTAGCTTGTGTACTGCAATGGTGCCTGCCAAAGTTATCAATGAGTGGCGTGGGAAAGCATTCTACCACGGAGGAAGAAATAGGGCAGCCCTCCCTAGAAACCTTCGGTGGAGGATTGCAGAGTACCTCCATGAAAGTTTAATTAAGATCTCTCATGAGAATTCAAGGGACATCCCTGTGTACATAAAAGCTCCGATTTGCTCCCTCTGCCTGACTCTATAGGTGAATGTAAAGCAGATAGCAACTCTACTCTTGGTTGTACCACTACCTCTTCTAGCATGAGTAAATTAAATTAATGAAAAGTCAAAAGATATGTCCTGCTACTTTAGGAGCGCCATCTCTGTAATTGAAAATTTATCTGCACGCTTGCCCAAGGTTCTTTCCCCTGCATTGGGCTCACCTGTGCTTGACTGGCAGGACTGCAGTGGAGTCAAAAACAGGCTCACTGTGCAGCTCGATCTCCTTGGTCACCTGTCCCCCATACTTCTCCTTGCTGTTCCTGGCAGGGGTCTGTGACTCAGCCTCCTCAGAGGTATCAACGATGCTGTGGGTAGTGGTGGTGGAGTCTTTGCTGAGTATGGCATGTAGCTTTTTGTAAAAGTGGCAGGTGTGCAGCTTGGCACTGGATTGATTGTTGGCTTCCCTGCACCCTTCTGGTAAGCCTGCCACAGCTCCTTGGCTTTCATGCAGCATTGGTGCTTGTCCCTGTCAAATCCCTTCTCCTGTGTCCCATGAGCAATCTGTAGATGTCGATGTTTCTATGGCTGCTTTGAAGCTGAGCTCTTCTCCCCACAGGCCCAGGAGATCCAATATCTCCTGTTTACACTAGGCAGGAGCATGTCTGGAGCATGTAGCTGACATGGTCAGCTGGGCAGTTGCACGCAACAATGGAGAGCTGCTATGTGTGCTTGCCAAGCCAGGAAATCAGGAAAAGGAATTTCAAAAATTCTTGGGGCTTTGAACGGGTGTGGGGGGCTTCCGGTCTCCATGACCTCTTGGCAGTGGAGTTCACAATGCCTGACCAGAGTGGTCCGTCTGGAGCATGGTGGGACAGCTGCTGGAGGACAGTTAGGGTCGACATAAGTACCACAGTACATCAGCAGTGACTCTTCGCTGCTCGGGGAGATGGTGTTACTATGTTGGTGTAACTAGGCACTTACAGCTGTAGGAGACAAATTTGAGTGTAGACACATGCACAATTAGGTCGACGTAAGCTGCTCAACTTGGTAGTGTAGACCAGGTCTGAATCAAAAAGTATCTATTTTTTTCCCCCTTCTTGGTTGACAAATTTAAATGTAATGTACCTGAAGCTCAGAAAAGGATGATCAAATTGACTTTACTTACAAGGTTTGATGCTTCAGATAATCCTGAGAAATTTTGAAAATTGTCTCCTCATGGTAACTGAAGAGAAAAAGTGCAACTTTTATGGCTTGATTTTACTTGTAATACAGAAGGTTCAGGATTTATTTGTCCAGGATAGATTGCTAAGCATTACAGTTTTACTAGCTGTAGTAAAGAATTTGACACTCATTTCTTCATATGTTTGCTGCTGTTAAAAAATATAAATACATGTATATCCTTTAGTTTCTTTCATCCAAGAATCTCAATGTTTCATAAATGTGGTGGTAGTTAGAAAAGTGAATCATTAATTCACTTTTTTTTTACTATGACTATTCTTTTGAAAGCACTTTGCACAGTGCCATTGTATTGCTTTAATTGTTAATAGTGATATGTTGAATGGAATTTAAAGTGGAAATTAAGTGGCATAAATGAGTAAATGCATGGATTTGTTCATCTCCATAGCTATGGTTAAAGTATGTAATTTGAGGACTTTTACAACAAAGTAGCATATGTTACAAAACAAATTATGATTTTTTTCCCCCCAGGTTCATGCTTTAAATATCCTGAGGGCCTTGTTTAGGGATACCCGCTTTGGTGAAAACATCATACCTTACATAGCAGATGGAATACAAGCAGCAATTCTAGGTTTTACATCCCCTGTCTGGGCAGTAAGTTAATCCTTAATACATTGTATTATATTGGAGAAGCATGTGGTGATGGTGCTAATCAAAGCGTTTGTAATGTTTGTCAATAATTGTACCACAGCAGATGGAATTTTTATGAACTGTACATCCATATGTATTACAGAATGTGATGTATCATGGCACAATACTGGAGAAAAATCACAGGAAAGCTGCAGTTTGGGTCTCAGTATTGTTATATCAATGTATTTTTTGTGTTGGTTTGATGTAATGCAGAGTGTACTTCTTTCTAATTTCAAGAGCGACAAAAGTAAATTATCTTACAAATTAAAAAAAAATCTGATTGGCTGATAAATAGTGAGTCAATGTGTCATGTTAGTAAGAGTCAAGGTCCCCCTCCCCCCCCCCCAATCATTGGACTGGGTCTCAGTGCAAGATGGTTATCAGTATGTTATTTTTAAAGTCCAATATCTCATGACCTGCCATGGCTAAAAATAAATGCTTTAAACTACTGGAAACCTGGGCTCACGTTTGTTCCTTGCCCTTAATGTAGCCCAAGGATATGTCTGGACTTTGCAGTAGTTCCCAGACTGATTATTCCAGAAAGCCTTACTTTCTTAATAGTACTTTCATCTGATTGATGATGATGAATTTGTGATGTTCTTTGCAGGTAAGGGCAGGGTCAGTGCAAGGAAGTTTCGCGCCCTAGGCGAAACTTCCACCTTGCGCCCCCCCAGCCCTGCGGCAGCTCCCCACCCCAGCTCACCTCTGCTCTGCCTCCTCCCCGAGCATGCCGCCCACGCTCTAATTCTCCTCCCCTCCCAGACTTGTGGCGCCAAACAGCTGATTGGTGCCGCAAGCCTGGGAGACGGGAAAAGTGGAGCGGCCGCTGCGCTGGGAGAGAGAGTCTGAGCTGCCGGCAGCCCAGCCCAGGAACGCAGTAAAAAAAAAATTGGGGGCACCGCTTTTTAGCGCCCCCAAATCTTGGTGCCCTAGGCAACTGCCTAGTTTGCCTTAATGGTAGTACCAGCCCTGGGTAAGGAAGATGAGCTCTGGACTGTGGTCTCAGTGTTTTGTGATTTATGAACGCTATGATTCCCATTGAACTATGATGTGTTAATTGAATTTGATTTGGTTTCTGCTGAGTGTTTCACTGGTCTTCAGTTCCCTGAGATCCACTATTTCTGTCTCTGACTCCTGGCCATCAACTCTGGTACTATTATTGACAGTTATCATCAATGTTGCACTTTGCAATGGGAAGCTACTCACCATCCTTAAACATGCAGAGATCCACTCCTTTCTTAATCCCATGATAAATAGAGTCAATATTCCTTTTTAAATAATGTGACTGAGACAGGGTACCTCTTAGTGTCTTGGTAATATTTATCTGAGAAACTCTTAAATTAGATATTACAGAAAACACACGCATAGTTTTTGGCTAATTAACATATAATTGTTTTTTGTTGTTTAGATACCATGGTGCATTGTAAATACCTTGGTAAATGTTCTTACACTTGTTGTACTGCATAAAAAGCAGTCTGTTAAAATTTAGATATAAGTGTATGTTGGAGAAACTAAATGGGGGAGAAAGTAGAAAAATGTAAGAAAATCAGAAAATTCAGATGTAAGTTGAAACTCCTGAGTCTGCAGTGCCCTCATTTCTATGCTTCCATAGCTGTGCTCATTACAGAATGGAATATAGTTTTATATGTCTACTGATCCCTACCTGTTCCATGAGGCAGACAGTGACATCTTTTCAGGGAGGACTGGGAAAAGGCAGAACTTATGAGGCTAAGCATATGGCTCCTAAAACAGGGAGCAGGCATTGGCCTGCAGAGGGGAAGGCAGAAGGATCCAGCAAGTGCTGAAGAGAAAATTCCTGTGCAAGGCCAAAGAAATGAGAATTTGCCTACTACTAGACTCTCCAATTGCCTGCTATATTAGCATGTAACCTTTGTCTGGTGCCAACCACTGAAAATCCATTCCAGAAAAAAACAAAACAAAAACACTATAGTCTATGCCCCTACAGTGACACTAGCAAAACTGAAGAATATGCAGGTTGTGGAGTGAGAGTTCATACTTTCGGGAGATGTTTGTGAGATGGTCCCTGAGCTAAAGAAGTTGGAGCCACTGGTAGATGTTCTTTTCCTTATTTTAAAGATTGGAAAATGGAGCAGAGGTTAGTGATTTACCCAAGGTTACACAGGAAGTTTGTGGCAGCGTCAGGGATGGATACCAGATTGCTTGCTTCCCAGCCCTGATCTTTCAACCATTAAGCCACACAATCTCCTCCACTAAACTATTTTAGGGCACTGAAGTTCATTAAACTATTTGTCTGTTCCACTCACATGTTAAATATTAACAGAGTCCTGTGGCACTTTATAGACTAACAGATGTATTGGAGCATAAGCTTTCGTGGGTGAATACCCACTTCGTCAGACACATGTAATGGAAATTTCCAGAGGCAGGTATAAATATGCAGGCAAGAATCAGTCTAGAGATAACGAGGTTAGTTCAATCAGGGAGAATGAGGCCCTCTTCTAGCAGTTGAGGAGTGAACACCAAGGGAGGAGAAACTGCTTTTGTAGTTGGCTAGCCATTCACAGTCTTTGTTTAATCCTGAGCTGATGGTGTCAAATTTGCAAATGAACTGAAGCTCAGCGGTTTTTCTTTGAAGTCTGGTCCTGAAGTTTTCTCCTACAGGTTTTTGTATATTGCCATTCCTAATATCTGTCTTGTGTCCATTTATCCTTTTACGTAGGGACTATCCAGTTTGGCGGATGTACATAGCAAAGGGGCAGAGCTGGCACATGATGGCGTATATAACATTGGTGGATATTCATTCACCTACACCTACACTTGCTTTTTACAGATCCAGACTAACATGGCTATCCCTCTGATGTTAAATATTGTATAGCAAACTACTTTCACCTTCCTGTGCCGCTAAGAAGGATGCTAGATTAGGGACTGTTTGTCTAGTCTGGCATGCAAAATGTTCTGTTGCTGTTTTAAAAAATTCTAAATTAAATTACATCTAAATTTGAAATCCAGTTTACAGTGCGGCTTGAAAGCTGCTTAATATCTATTCTATGTTTCTTTATACATTAGGTGAGAAATTCCTCCACTCTTCTGTTTAGTACCCTGATTACAAGAATTTTTGGAGTTAAAAGAGGGAAGGATGAAAATTCCAAAAAAAATAGGTAAGCTCCATCTGATGCTAACTTTACTTTTGCAAAGCATTGACTCAGCCAAGAATAATGTGAAAATGTTGCATGCTTTTATGGATTTATCTGAAGAATAATGTTACAAAAACATCTGAGTTAGTTTAAACTGTGTTGCCAAGATTAAGCTCTTGAGTCAAAAATATCTCCCCAATGCAGTGAAAATTAATATTAATTTAAAGTGTAATTTTACAGAAAGGGCCTGATCCTGAAAGATGCTGAGCATCTACAGCTCCCAATCACTTCAATGGGAATTACAATGGTCATCACATCTTGGGATCAGACCCCAAAATGATCCTCCAGAAGTTGAGTAACTGGTCCATGATTTTCAGAGCATTAGGACTCCCAGGGAATTGCAATTTATTCATTTTTGAAATGTCTGCTATTTTTACTATACAGTGACTCATCTTGCTGGTCTTAGGAAAACAATTTTATTTTTGTGTATAATATAATTAACTGTGGATGTTCTGGCTCTAGTGGTAGTCAATATGGTGGCTCTTAGGGAGTTCTGAAATATTTGCTGACAGCAGACAGATGTGTTGCTGTTGTTGACACTTCTTGCTGCTCTGTAATTGCAGGAATTCCATGACAAATAGATGAAACATCATAATTGCTACCCAAAAATGAGAGCAGTACCATACCCCCAGATTAGTTACTATGATTGTATTCATGTTGGAGGATGAAAGGGGAGGGGCAACTCCCAAATATAGCTGGGAAAGAGGAGATCATATGTTCAAATCTCACCTCTGCCGACTGTGACTTAATTGGCATCACAGAGACTTTATGGGATAGATCTCATGATTGGAATTTAGGTATGAGGGATATAGTTTGTTCAGGCAGGGCAGACAAGATAAAAAGAGAGGATGTGTATATATAGGTATAGACTATATATATGCTTGTTCTGTTGTCTGAAAAGAGGAGAGACGCAGACCAGTTGAAAGTCTCTGGGTAAATATAAAAGGGGTTAAAAAGGGAGGGGTGATGTCATTGTTGGACATCTACTATCGACCACCAAATCAGGAAGAGGAAGTGGATGAGGCATTTCTAGAACAAATAACAGCAATATCCAAGACACAAGACCTGGTTGTAATGGGGGACTTTAAATACCCAGACACCTGTTGCAAAAGTAATACAGCCAAACCCAAAATTTCCCATAAGTTCTTGGAATGTATTGGGGACAACTTTTTGTTTCAGAAAGTGGAGGACGTAATCAGGGGGACAGACATTTTAGACATGCAAGAGGGAGGAATTGGTATTGAATCTGAAGGTGGAAGGCAATTTGGGTGAAAGTGATCATGAAATGATGTATTTCATGATCCTAAGAAAGGGAAAGAGTGAGCAATAGAATAATGACAACGGACTTCAAAAAACCAGATTCTAACAGACTCTGAGAACTGATAAGTAAGATCCCACAGGAAGAAAAGCTAAAGTTAGAGGAGTTCATAAGAGCTGGCAGTTTCTCGAGGAGAGAATATTAAAGGCACAACTGCAAATTATCCTGATGCGAAGAAAAGATAGGAAGACTAGTAATAGGCCAATATGGCTCCATCAGGAGCTCTTTAGTGACATGAAAATCAAAAAGAAGTCCTGCAAGAAGTGGAAACATGGTTACTGGTCTAATGGATTGGGGAGGGAAGCGATAGGTGTGAGAGATCTTGATTTTAGTTAGGCTTTTGGTGCAGTCCCACGGGATAGTCTCATAAACAAACTAGGGAAATACTGTCTAAATGAAATTACTATAGAGTGGGTGCACATCTGGTTGAAAGACTGTTTTCAGAGTAGTTATCAATGGTATGCTATCAAACTGGGAGGATGCCTCTAGTGGGGTCCCATAGGAGTCAGTCCTGGGTCTGGTACTATTCAATACTTTCATTAATGACGTAGATAGTAGAGTGGACAGTTTGCTTATAAAATTTGCAGATGACATGAAGCTGGGAGAGGTTGCAAGCACGTTGGAGGACAGGATTAGAATTCAAAGGACCTTGACAAATTGGAGAATTTGTCTGAATTCAATAAGATGAAATTCAGTAAAGACAAGTGCAAATTTTCATCTAGGAAGGAAAAATCAAATGCACTATTATAAAATAGGGAATAACGGATTACGTGGTAGTACTACTGAAAAGAATTTGGGAGTTGTAGTGCATCCCAAAATGAATATGAATCAACAATGTGATGCAGTTGCAAAAACGGCTAATATTATTCTGGTTTGTGTGTAAGACATGGGAGGTAATTGTCCTGTTCTACTCTGCACTAGTGAGGCCTTAGCTGGAATACTCATTCTGGGCACCACAGTTTATGAAAGATGTGGACAAATTTTCTTTATAAAAAGAAGTGGTTTATTTAATTCACACAAAGAGAGCATCCTGCCACACACACTTATTTCGTATTTGTAAATTATAGAGCACACCAAACTATAGGTGTTTCATATTCAAGTTACTTTGTCATTTTCCCCTTCTCCCATACCTAACAGTGTGAACCTATCCATTGAGGTACAAACCCTGTATAAAAGACTAGGAAATAAATATAAAAAACTTTATTTAGTGACAGTTAAGACTACATCAGTATAGACCCCCTATCCATGCAAAACCTGAAAAACATGGAAGTAACAAGTTAAGGGAAAAGTCTCCTGCATTTCTAGCCTTTTTCACATTGCCTACAATGCTGTCGATAACACTTCAATAATCCATAAGGTTTTCACTTCCTCATCTGACTGATACCAAAAGGCAATATGTACCTCAGCTTCTTCATACTCGTATTCTAATGCAAAACGTTAACTGTGACCTCAGAAGTATTAAGGCAGCCTAGCTCCCCAGATGTATGGAGTCAGTATGTGACAGATGTGCTGATCTGTTGTTACAAGAGTGTCTGAGGTCTGTTCCTGTTTTGCAACAGAGTGCAGCTTTCATGAAGTTGCATGTCGGTATCTGTTGGAGGTAGCTTGCACAGGCAACCTTAATTCTGTCATATCCCTACTTTTAAGTGCTTGATGCTGCAACCTCAGTGTTCGTTTAATGTAGGGTTTTTTAAATATATATGTTAAATGGATGCTGTCAACTTAAATTGTACTTCTCTCTGAAACTTCTTTTGTTCACTGTTATAGTAATCACTGGGTGTTACTTTAACTGAAAGATTAGAGTAGAAAATATTTTTTTCTGTCTTTTCATATTGTTTACTTTGTACATTGGACAGGACTTTGGTTGTAGTCAGTTTTATTGTTTCTTCTTTGAGTGCTTGTTCATGTCGATTCCAATCGTGTGTATGCATGCACGTATAGAATAGCCGGAAGATGTTTCCCTTAGCAGCAGCCGTAGGGTCGGCCTGGGCGCCCCCTGGAGTCGCACCTTCATGGCACCCAATATAGTGCCCTGCTGACCTGCCACCCCTCTGTTCCTTCTTACCACCAGTGACGGTAGCAGGAACTTCCCTGACTCTTGCTTCAGCAAGTGGCTTAGCAGCTCGACTCTCGTTGTATTCTTCTTGTTTAGTCAGTTAGTATAGTTTGTTACCTAGTTAAGTAGTTGTAAGTTCCGTTGTGGGGGTTGTTCCCCTTCCTTCCTTGCTGTTCCCAGGGCATGCTGCGATCTGCAGGTTTCAAGACCTGCAAGGACTGTGTGAAGCACATGCCAAAGAGTGACCCCCACACTCTATCTTTTTGGTGACCTTCGCCCAGACACCATAAACAAGATGTAAAATCTGTTTGGAATTCCAACCAAGAACCCTGAAAGAGAGAGAGCAGCGGCTTAAAATCCTCCTCATGGAGGCAGCTCTTCGACCACAGTCGGACTCCGGTGCTGGGGACCCTACCACTAGCACATCATCTTCGGTGCGGAGTGTGCCGGCACCCTCTTTGAGGGACCAGGCACCAAAAAAAGATGCGCCCAAGGAGCCTCGGCACCGTCATGGAGCATCTTGAGAACATTCCAGCCTTCAGCCCTGGTCCCAGTCACTGATGCAGAAGAAGAAGAGGGTTGAAAGCAGTTGATCCCCAATACCTAGACTCATAGAGACTAGCCATCTGTGGCACCACATTTGGGCCACGTCTTTGAGACGCAAGGGGTGGCCACGTCAACTCAGCAAAGAAACTCAAGTTCCTCATAGTCTCTCTGGCCTCCATCATTCCCTCATTGGATCCAGCAGACTGGTATGCCACCCTCGACTTGAAGAATGCGTACTTTCATATCGCGATCACTCAGCCCCACAGGAAGTACCTCAGGTTCATGGTGAACAACATCCACTACCAATTCACAGTCCTCCCGTTCGGCCTGTCAGCAGCACCTCGGGTTTTCACCAAGTGCATGGCAGTCATCGCTGTGTTTCTGCGCAGGCACCAGGTTCAGGTGTTTCTTTACCTCAACGATTGGCTGATCAAGGGCTGCTCCAAGACCCAAGTGGAGGCTCAGGTCAAGTTTATCCGAGCCACCTGCATCAACCTGGGTCTCCTTTTAAACGAAGCAAAGTCCACTCTGTCCCCCGTTCAGAGGATAGGGTTTATAGGGGTAGTATAGGACTCAATCCAGGCCAGGGCATACCTACTGCAAGCGAGGTTTCGGGCCCTGACCATTCGAGGCCTCAGACAGTTTCCCACCACCACAGCAAGAAACTGCCTGAAGCTTCTGAAACACATGGCGGCTTGTACCTATGTAGTGCAGCATGCCAGGCTCAGACTACAACCTCTTCAGTCTTGGCTGACATCAGTGTACTGCCTGGCCAGAGACAACCTGGACAGGATAGTGACCCTACCTCGCCCGGTCCTCAACTCCCTCCTGTGTTGACTCAGGAGGTATACTCAGCGGTCCCCTTCGCCAGTCCACAGCTGTCCATGTCTCTAGTGACAGATGCATCAGACGTGGGCTGGGGAGCACATCTTTGGTCTCAGGCGGATCTGGCTCTCCACATCAACATCAGAGAGCTGAGAGTGGTACGCCTGGCGTGGCAGGCTTTCCGGGCATACTTAATGGGACAATGTGTGTCAGTCATGACGGACAACACCACCGCAATGTTCTATATCAACAAACAGGTGCATTCCCCTCTCCTCTGTGCCAGGAAGCCCTTGTGCTGTGGGACTTCTGTGTAGAACATTCAGTACATCTGCAAGCGTCGTACCTCCCCGGGGTACAGAATGAGCTGGCAGACCTCCTCAGCAGGTCGTTTCATGGCCACGAGTGGTCCCTTCACCCAGACGTCATGATTTCAGTCTTCCAGAGGTGGGGCTTTCCCCAGATAGACCTATTCACCATGCGACACAACAGGAAGTCCCAGCCTGGGACCTTTCTAGACTAATGGGACCACCCACTTTAAGCCCTTGGCAACGTGCTCCCTCCTCTATCTCTCTTATAAGGTGGCGTTCCTGGTGGCGATAACCTCGGCCAGGAAGGTGTATGAACTCAGGGCCCTAACCTGAGATCTCCCATATACTGTGTTCTATAAGGACAAGGTTCAGCTCAGACCTCACCCTGGTTTCCTCCCAAAGATGATGTCGCAGTTTCACATCAACCAAGACATCTTTCTCCCAGTGTTCTACCCTAAGCCTCATTCCAGCTGCAGGGAGCAGAGACTCCACTCTCTGAATGTCCGCAGGGCGCTAGCCTTTTACATCGAGAGAATGAAGCGGTTCAGAAAATCAGTCCAGTTATTCGTGGCAGTGGCGAACAGAATGAAAGGTCTGCCTGTGTCATCACAATGTATTTCGTCATGGATCGCATCCTACATCCGTGAGTGCTACAATCTGGCGGGGGTTCCTGCACCCATGATCACTGCGCATTTCACCAGGGCGCAGGCTTAGTCAACAGTGTTCCTGGTGCAGGTCCCCACTCAGGAAATCTGCAGAGCAGCGGACATAGTCCTCTGTCCACACTTTCGCCATGCACTATGCAATTACTCAGCAGGCCAGAGATGATGGGGTCTTTGGATGAGCAGTTCTCCAATCAGTGAATGACTCCGACCCTGCCTCCTGAACTTGGGCTTGAGTCACCTGATTGGAATCAACATGAACAAGCACTTGAAGAAGAAAGAATGGTTACACACCTTCTCATAACTGTTGTTCTTCGAGATGTGTTGTTCATGTCCATTCCAATACCCATCCTCCTTCTCCTCTGTTGGAGTAGCCGGCAAGAAGGAACTGAGGGGGTGGCAGGTCGGCAGGGCACTATATTGGGCGCCATGAAGGCACGACCCTACGGCTGCTGCTAAGGGAAAAATCTTCCGGCTACTGTGCATGTGTACGCGCACACATCTGATTGGAATGAACATGAACAACACATCTCGAAGAACAACAGTTACAAGTAGGTGAGTAACCGTTCTTTCCCATGTATAGTCAGTGAGCTAATCTCACACAAACAGGGCAAGACAGAATAAAGATTTTTAATAGAAGAGGAAAATGAGTGTAGAACCATGAAAAGTGACAGGTCCTCAAGAAGGTGTGTGTGACCTGAAACTGCTTTCAACTTTTTTTTTCTTTAAGTTTACTTGGTTTCAACTTCATGGCAATTAGTTTATAGGAAAATAGTTTATTTTGCTAGCTTATTTCTAATGTTTGTCATATACAGTAATGAATGAAGCTAATTTCACTTAATGTTTAAAACTATTATTCTTCAGCAATTGCATCACTTTTGTAATTATAAATGCCACTAGGTGTCGCTGTTGTTGCATATTTTATACAATATTCACTGTATAACTGCAATTACACAATTACAGTAGGTGACACATGCAATTCTTCTGTCCTTCCATATATTTTCCAGTATGTTTGTTGTTTTACTGGAACAAAATCCTTATATTAAAGCCTAATAATGTTTAATTTAAATTTTTGGCAGTTTGTCATCTAAAACTTTAAAATTTCAATGCCATAAGTTAGGCACTAAATTAAAATTAGCCTGGTTTTCAGATGTACTGAGCACCTGAAGTCCCTATTACTTAATTGGGAACTGTGTGTGTTTAGTACTTCTGAAAATTAGGCCATTTCTTTAGGTGCCTAAATATGGATTTAGTGGCCTATATTGAGGTGCCTATGTATTATCTTTGTGATCACAGTACACACAGTAGTAAAGCAAGAGAACTGTATAGTTACCAGAAAATGCTCTTAATTTTTTGGTAACTCCAATGGAATTAATAGTGGTAACACAATGATGCCGCATTGTTGCTGGATAACTATGCCAATTTAATAAACTAAAAAACCCTTTGTTAAAAAAACTCCCACTGACAAAATAATCTTGTATTGGGTATACTGCAGTATGCACACTAAAATACATCAGAAATGCATTTGCAGAAATAATATTTGTGTTGAATCTTTAGAAATTTAACCTGGAACAAGAATGTCAGGTTATTTAGGTAACATTGAAATAATATTAGCTTATTTTCACTTTGCTTCTGTTACAAGTTTAGTATAGGAGCACTGTGTTTATTCAAAATTACCTGACCTTCTCACTGTCAAATCTGAGACAGGGCCTTGTGCACTGCAGTTTTATTGCAGTATTACTACTTATTATGCTATCTGTATCAGGAAGACCAGGGACTTGAATCTGGGTTTACCCTGTCCCAGGGAGTACCCTAACCTTTGAGCTATTCACTATTCTGGGTTGCTCTCTCTCTCTCTCTCTGTCCCCCCCCACCCTCCAGAATTCTATCTGTGAAAAAAATTTCTGTTTAGACAAATAGACATTTTACAAACACACAAACAGCCAGCCTGAGTTGGAACAGTTCCTGACCAGCTCTCTTCCACATCTGCCCCTTTCTTCACTTCTGTCTCCCTAACCCCCTTCCCTTCAGTGACCTTTTCCTTTTATTTTCTTTCCATTTAGCTTATGCCCACCTAACTAAACTCACTGTGACGGGTTGGATCACAGAACCCCCCCCTGGGAGCTGCCAACTGATGTGCCAAGACTACCCCGTTCCTATTTTCCCTGCCAGCTCAGGACTCCAGCACCCTGTCTTGCTGAGCCAGACACTGCTCCAACAAAGACCCAGGGTCTGAATTACTTGCCCCAAAGCTGCAGATTTACCTGAAAACAGCTCACAGAAGTGTGCTTGTTTTTAGCACTCAGATGCCCAACTCCCAGTGGGGTTCAAACCCAAATAAATCCGTTTTACCCTGTATAAAGCTTATGCAGGGTAAACTCATAAATTGTTCGCCCTCTATAACACTGATAGAGAGAAATGCACAGTTGTTTGCTCCCCCAGGTATTAATACATACTCTGAGTTAATTAATAAGTAAAAAGTGATTTTATTAAATACAGAAAATAGGATTTAAGTGGTTCCAAGTAGTAACAGACAGAACAAAGTAAGTCACCAAGCAAAATAAAATGCGCAAATCTATGTCTAATCAAACTAAATACATATAATCTCACCCTCAGAGATGCTTCAGTAAGTTTTTTTTCTCAGGCTGGACACCTTCCAGGCCTGGGCACAATTCTTTCCCCTGGTACAGCTCTTGTTCCAGCTCAGGTGATAGCTAGAGGATTCTTCATGATGGCTCCTCTCCCTCCTCCTTTGTTCTCTTCCACCCCCTTATATATCTTTTGCACAAGGCGGGAATCCTTTGTCCTCCTGGGTTCTCCCCCCCCATTGGAAAAGCACCAGGTTAAAGATGGATTCCAGTTCAGGAGACATGATCACATGTCACTGCAAGACTTCATTACCCACTTGCTAGCACACACACATACAGGAAGACTCACAGGTGAAACACAGCCATTTGCAAACAATGGTCCCAGTCAATGGGAGTCATCAAGATTCCAAACCACCATTAATGGCCCACACTTTGCATAATTACAATAGGCCCTCAGAGTTATATTTTATATTTCTAGTTTTAGATACAAGAGTGGTACATTTATACAAATAGGATGACCACACTCAGTAGATTATAAGCTTTGTAATGATACCTTACAAGAGACCTTTTGCATGAAGCATATTCCAGTTACATTACATTCACTTATCATGTTTTTATAAAACTATTCCAGTTACATTATAGTCACTTATTATCATGTTTTTATAAAACCATATAGACTGCACAACGTCACACTCACCTCTCCTCCTTCCCTCCCTGAGAAAAAATTGAGAAACAAATGTGACATTTGATGCCATCTGCTTGTGTTCTACCCCTACCCTCATCCTTTGTCTGTCTTTTCTGTTGTAGGCTCGTCAGGGCAGGGAGAGTTCTACTCTGTGTTTATACAGTGCCTGGTAAAATGGGACCCCATTCTTGGTTGGTCCTTAGGCACTACCCTAATAAACATGATGACTGATAATGTGTGTATTGGACAGCATGCACACAGGGTTTATTTGTATTAGCATAAGTAAAGAAAGGAAATTGACCTGAAAAATTAATGGTTGAAAAAGTAGAATATGGCTGGTTCAGGAGAATTGGATCATTCTTGCTAATAATGTTTACGCTGGTGTATGAAAGGGGGGGTTGTACAGTTTGAAGTTGTACAGTTTCTCGTTCCAGAGTTGTGATGAAAGGAAATCTTCTCTAGCTGCTTCTTATGTTAAGAAAGAAATGGATACCAAAATTCAAACACTCCTGATGTGCTTTAGGGAGAGTGGTTTTGGGGATCTGGAATAACTATGGTTTGAATTCTAAATAATTTAACTTGAGCTATAATATGAAGAGTAAAATCAAATAAAAATTCTGTTAACTAAAATGAAGCCTTAAGTAAATGTTTTCATACACTTGAATTGGGAATATATGTCTGTAAACATTAGCATATTTGGGAAGTAAGTAGATTTGGGACAAAATTTGAGTGACTGATTTGGGCAAAATTTGAGTGACATGAGAATGAAGTGTTGTAATGGTGGAGGATGGCAGAGGAGTTTCTGAAGCAGAGTGGAAAGTTGCTAAGTTACCCAGGTTGTGTACGACAGGGTAGTGTGCAGTGTGTGGGAAGGTTGGCTGTGCACTAAAGCTAGCTAACCACTCCTTGTTGGAGCCATGGAGCACTGCTGGGTGTGTTAGTTTGACTGCCCACGCAGTCTCAAAGGACTGCTAGGCAGCATCCTCCCTCTCATGCGGGAAAGACTCCCTGCATTCAACCCTTACACCATGGACCCACATAAGACAGGCAAGAGGATTGCTCTTCACAATTAATTAAATGACCAAGGTTTTCCCTTATGCAATCAAAATACAGTTCAGATTTGCTTATTCTACAAATTTTCAAGCACTCTGGCAGAACGAGCATTTTTGTTATTAATTTCTGCATAAGTATGAATTCCTTTTTTTCCTTTTAGTATTGCTACAGATCACAATTTCCATTAAGCAAATGTTTGCTCTTGTGGTGTTTAGGATCAAGATTTCATTCTGTGAAAGGAGAGGATGGCTTGAAGGGAAGAGATTCTAAAAATATAGTGCAATAGACGTGAAATTGAGTGCAGATCTTTGCATGAAAGTCAGAATAACTTAATTACTGCAGTCAGATGGAGCAAAATAAAATTAACAACGAAATCTGAATTAAAGTCCTCATCGTCTAAGCGGTTTCTTCTTCCTGCCCAAATGAGAAACAATATAAAGGATAAGACATTTTCACCTAAATTCTAGCATATATCTATTTCAAAGACCTGAGAAACTTCCATTCCTTGGTCTATATCCAGTGCCCATGGAAATCATTGGGAAGACTGCCACTTACTTCAGAGTGCTGGGTTAGGTCCTCTTCCTCATTAAACACTGCCATTTATTTGTTTTAAAAACTGTAAATTCCTGGCCCTTGCTTTAGGCCAGGTCGGCATCTAAAATTCAGGTTGACCTAGCTACATCATTTAGGGCTGTGAAAAATTTCACACCCTGTGCAATGTTGTTAGGTCAACCTAACTTCCATTGTAGACGCAGCTACATTGACGGAAGAGTTTCTCCATTGACCTAGCTATCACCTGTTGAGGGGGTGTATTTGTTACAGAGATGGAAAAACCCCTTCTATCACCTAGCTGTGCTGATATAGTGCCTGTAATGTATCGTGTTAGTCTGTATCAACAAAAACAACAAGGAGTCCGGTGGCACCTTAAAGACTAACAGATTTATTTGGGCATAAGCTAACTCCCTTCTTTTCATGTGTCAGTATATAATGCCTACATTTGTAATTTTCACCCCATGCATCTGAAGAAGTGGGTTTTTTACCCAGGAAAGCTTATGCCCAAATAAATCTGTTAGTCTTTAAGGTGCCACCGGACTCCTTGTTGCCTGTAATGTAGACATCCCCTTTTCTTTCCCCGGGTTGGAACAGTCTGAAACTTTCTTTGAAGCAGTGGGATGTAGATTTGTGCGTAAAGAGTAATCATTCTCTCTGATTGGCAATTGAGGTATTAATGGGCTCTAAAGAGAGTTCTGCCAAACTCTCTGAAGGAAGAATGATGTCCTCTAGGATGCAGACTGGGGGGAGAATAAGGAAATCTCCTTGAACTTCCCACAGAGATGAAAAGGAGGATATTTCCATGAAGAAAAGTCTTGTTTTCTGAGTAAAAGGGTAAACAAGTTCTAAGTGATACTGTGCAACTAGTAACTTTTTATGCTAGAACATCTAGTATATTATTTCATTAAACAGAGCTTTGGAAGGAAAAATAACTCCTATGCACTTAGAGCCCACTTAAGGAAAACATCTGTATTCAAGAAAGCACTTAAGCACATATTTAAAGTTAAGTATGTGCTTAATTTTCCTGAATTGGGGCTTGACCATGACATTACCATGTGAAATGGCTTTTAATTTCACACAAATACATGTTATATAGAACAAATATTTAGATAATTAGAACTGTTAGGAGAACATGACCATAAACACTGCTATGTATCCAAGAACTATATAAGTATCCTGTATTTTGATCAACAAGGAAGGCGAAAAGTATGCCTTGTCATTATTTAGAATACACAAAAATCAGGGCTATTTTGCGGATTTAAAAGTTTTTTCCTTTTAACTGTAATTTAACTAGCAACTTTAGGTTGATGCTGACTTTTGTCAAGATAATTTTAAGTAGGCACTCAGAAAGGAAACAATTCAGAACATTCAGAATCCCATAAAGTTAGACCAATACCACTTAAACTTAAGGTGAGATTTTCAAAGGCACAAATGGCATTAGTTGCCTAATACCCATTGACTTTTGATGGTCATTAGGTGACTGACTGCCTCTAAAAATTGTTCATGTAAACTTTAGAGCTGTTCTCTTTAAATGTAAGAACATCAAGGTGGAGCTTAATTTTATGTTGCCCCTCAACAATTCAGGATATGTTCTTTACATTATTTACTCCTCACCATTCACCTTCGCATTCAAAGAATAGCCACATTTGATTATGACATGCTAAAAGGCATATATTACAAGGTATGGAAGACCCTCAATTGACTTTGGTTCTGTTGTGATTATCAATTTGCAGGAAGTGCCTTCCTCCCTCATCCCCCCTGCCACCACAAATGAGCCAATAAGGAAAATCAAATTCACTTTTTAAAATACGGAAATTTCAAAATAAGTGTTTTATAAGCCTTGGGATTTTGCACAAGTGCATAGGTTTTAAAAAGATTTTAAGTGGTCATGTAAGATACTCAGTGGGGCTCAAAGAAAAATATCACAACTCAAATACAGTATTTTTGTTGCATTAACACACATGGCCATCTATGAATACATTTATCTTAGTGAGAGTATTATAAATACGTTTCTTCAAGAAAACACTGTTGGGTGAGAAAAAACATGTATATCTGATACTGAAAGAAAGCAAGATTTTTTTTTTTTTTTTTTTTTTTTTTTTTTTGGTGGCACCAAATATGTTGTAGACAACATTCAAGAATAATTCATCCTTGTAAATAGTCACACTGCCATGATGTCAAAATCGGTGTTGTCATGGGCCATCTGCTGTTTATTGTAAATTTCAGTCACATTGGTCATAGTTGTTTGGGACATACTCTAATCCAAGCCCTTGGCTATTTCATAACATTTTTTCTCAAATTAAACTGATATCCTTTTGAAACTACAATAAGTAAAATATCTCTCATAAATACAGACAGTACATAATAGCTGCCAGGTTTATACTTTTAGCATACTATTTTAAACAATGGTTAAGATATGTAGTTTTATCCTCTGCAAAAGCCCACATTTTATCGGGGATTTTTGATCAGACTTGACATCCTTATTTCTTAGACATTTGTATCAAGTCATAAGCAGTGATGTAGGAAGAGGGACCTACCATTAGAAATTCTTCTATAACGTCCCCTGGTATCAGGACATCTGTCCTTAGATTAAGTTGGTTCAGAGCTTTGGTACTCTGCATTGATATTAAATGCCCAAATAGCAGTGGCGGCAAACACCTATTTCCAATTTCCATCTGAGAAGATTGTGCTCCACCCTGTCATATTCAGGGCCGTTAGGCTTTTTTGTAGTCACATGAGCTTAAAAACTCCCAACTCCTGTAAAATCTAGCATCACATTTACTTAGTAAAATGAATTGTTTTGAACATACCACCTCATGCTCAACTCTCTAAACTGTCTCTCTATTAATACAAGAGTCCAATTAATGATCTCTATCCAGATATTCAAAGCCCTCCATGGGATTGGCCCTAACTGCTAGAGAAGTTACCCATTCTAGAACATCTACTTTCTGTTGGGGAAAATGTCAACCAGTAAGGGGGAAACTTGTGAGGGCAGAGATGGATCTTTCTTAGGAGTTGGACCTAAACTGCAGAATTCTCTCCTGCAAAAGCTAAGAATGACCCCTAACATTGCTGCATTCAGAACTTGCATGTAAAATGTATTTCTGAGACATAGCATTTCCTCCTGCATATGTCAAACCGGAGGATCATAATGGTCCCTTCTGCCCATAAAATCTATGCTCACTCACTCTCACATAAACCAAGCAAATTAAAAACAACAACAAAAACCTTATAAACTACTCAAGCTCTTTCTCCTGCAGCATAAGAAAGGAAGAGGTTTTAACACTGAAGGTGTCCAAATACTATGGTGATGGAGGCCAAATATGTAACTAGATAGGTATTATTACCAATGGCCCCTGTACATATCCATGTCAGTTCCAGCACCATAATATTTTTTTTGCCTATCAAGTAACTAACATACAGAAACATGTTTGAGAAACAGGAAAATAACCCAGTTTTTGTGGCTATTAGTAACTGGTTGCAGTGGAATGACAGTTCTCTCGTCACTGTGGCGATTTATGTAAATGTTCATTTTTAGTATTCATGCTGAGTGAAAGATGTAATGACTTCAGCACAGATACACCATGTTATAAACAATTTAAAAAAGTTACAAATCAAAACCCAAAATATTTTATAAAGTTTTCTCCCAAACTCCATTAAACGTGCCTTTGTTTAAGCTCCCCCGTACCCCCAAGCCCTTTAGATATTTTTCAGTGTGAAATCTTTACAACGATCCAACTTGGGTTGGCATCTTCATACAGGTATGCTTCATTAGCCTCTTGAAGTGCTTAAGTGACTGTGCCCTGTAAACTTGTACTGTTTTGAAACGCTGGGCAAATCTCCTCTCTAGCATCTGGAAGGGAAACTTAAAGATCAAAAGTGCTGTGGATTTCAGGTTACAGCAAATGTCATGAAGAGTCAGATCATTAGTACTCAGCCTATAATGAAGGGGCTCCCTTGCTCCTTTGGAGAAGGGGCACTTTTCCTGGAGACCAGCTGTTCATTGTGAGGCTTTTCTCTACTGGCTTTTTATAACTCCGTTTTTCCCTTACTGCTTGGAGTTTCAGCTGCCGCCAATATAATTCTTTCCCCATTGTTACTTTCTGGCAATGCTGCTACTGTCCTTGCTGTGTATCCTTCTCAGCGAGAGAAACCCTTTTTCTCTGTATTCTTTGTTCCTCTTTCCGGTTCTGTCTCCCCCAGATATATAGCCAGGGCGAGGATGGTTCAGTGGTTAGTGAACTAGCCTGGAATTCAGGTGATGTAGGTTCAGTTCCCTGCCCTGCCACAGACTTCCTGTGTGACCTTGGGTGAGTCATTTTGTGTTTGCGCAGCAGCTGGCAGGTATGATTCCCAGCATGGAGCTAGTGTGCTAAAAATAGCAGTGTGGCTGCAGTGGAACAGGCAGCAGCTCTGGCTGGCTGCCTGAGTACAATCCCAGGCAATTGGGCTTACCCAAGCTACTGTGGTGACACTGCTATTCTAGGCAGCAGAGCTAGTGCATGTATGTCTGCTCAGGCTGGGAATCACACCTCTCAGCTGCTTTGTAGGTATACCCTTAGTCTCCCTATGTGAGAGTTCCTGTAATAGCACTTGCCTACTTCACTGGATCATTGTGAGGATAAGTACATTAAGAGAGTGAGATGCTCAGATGCTGTGATAATGGGGGTCAGATAAATACCTAAGATAGATAGCTATTGAAGCCAAAAGGTCTTATTGCTCACTGTTACACAGTGACATCATATACTATATATTGCATAGAAAACGTTTAGAGGCTTTTTTGGTAAAGACTTTAAATGGGTTGATAGAAACTGACAGTAAAACAGATTGATGAATGTTTTTAAATCATGTAGCAAAATGGAGTCTTTTCGAGATAAGTTAAGTATGCATTTTAAATAGATTACTTGAGCATGGTTAAAACATTCTACTCATGAATGGTACCTCAGAATATATACAACATGAATTAGAAAAATGAACATGGTATGTAGATCTAGCCTCGCTAGTTAAAATTTAATTACATCTCTGATTGATAGGTTTCAAAGATCATTTGTAAATTTTTCATCCATTAACAATTATTTAAACCCATAGATTTCTAAAAACCACAGGAATGGTAGTAAGAATATAGCTAAGAGTGGAGTGTGTGGTCAGAGATATCTTGCCAAGTAATCTTTCTAAGATTTGATGAAGTAAACACTGTCAAGCTGTGTTGTTGTGTTTTTTTTAAATACGGTAGCCCATATTAATTTTGCTTAAGTATTAGTCCATGCTCTGTCTTTTAGTATATTGACTGCTTCAGCAGACTTGCAGGTCTGTGTGAGACAATTCTGAGCTTAAGTGTTCAAACCAATGTTTGCAGCAGACACAGTACTGTTACGGTTTATATTGATTACCAGTCCAAAAATACTTGTTTAACAATATAAGAAAATACAGGCTTCGTACCCTACTGTGTTTTTCTAGTAATACGAGTGATAACATAACTGCTTTAACTTATGAATTAAAGACAAGTTTTATGAAAATTTTGTGCAATAAGGAGGCAAACTGAAAAGAGAGAAACCCCATGTACTCCGTTTTCCATACTTCCTAAAGTTAAAAAAATTTGAATATTGAAATAATGAATGTAATCTAAAACAATAAAGCCATTTTAGGGTAGTCTTATTTAGCGTATAGAAAAAGTATATAGTGTATTCTCTGTTAAAGTTTTAAGGCGGGTGAGGATGATGGTAGATGGAGGATGGTTCTCTTTCTGTAGATAAAGCTCTGCTTGGGTCTAATTGTAAAGCTCAACCTGACCCTGACTAGGCCTGACACAGCTAATCTGAACCTGTCAGGTTTTTTTTCATACCTGACCCAAACCCAACACTTGTACTCGGGTCCACTGAGATTTGGGTTGGGTTGCAAGGGTCTAGAGGATGGTCTGGACTCCATTTTCTTTACTGTTTTTTTTCCCCCAGAGCCGCCGAGGTTAATTTCTTCCATGCCCTGTTCTCCACCGCAGCCCAGTGCATGCGAAGAATTGCTGTTTTCCCCCCTGCCTCCCAGCCAGTTCTCCAAACTTGTCAGTATTGCTGCTGCCACCTCATCCTTGGGGCTCACCCTAGTGGGGGCTTTCTCCTTCCCATGCCCACGCTCCATTTCTGGCCACCTTCTCTTCATGACCTGTAATCTTGCTGCACTGAGAGGTGCTATGACATGTCAGCACACTGCACATCATGCAGCACAGCCAGGTGGCAGTGGCTGGCAGGAGTGAGGAATGCAGCACCCCTGGACAGGACGAGGTGATCAGAGACCACCTGAGACAGAGTGTTGGGTTATTTTCAACCCACCTGACCCGAACTCGACTCTTGTAGTTGGGTCCCATTGGATTGCGAGGTTCTATACTAAGTTTAATTGAAATTACGAAGATTGTGACAAAAGTAGTCTGTGCTTGCTGTGGGTAATATTAAGTAAACTACTAATTTACAGAGAGGGGATTTTAGACCCTGGTTGAATTAGGATCAGAGGAGCCATCATATTGTATTATCCCAGTCATCCTTTTAGCCCAGTGTCGTGTCTCTGATAGTAGCCAGTTCCAGATACTACAGAGGAAAGTGTAACAACCCCAAAGTGGCCAACTATTGGATGTTCTCCTTGTCTGTATAAATGTCTAATCCTTTTATGATTCCTCCTAAGCGCTTTTCTCAATGATACCTTGTGGAAATGAATCCCACAAGCTGATTATACATTGTATAAAAGGATTTCCTTTCATTCTTCTATCAATGAAAAAATTGCTGCTTTTAATTGAGTGTGTCCTTGTAGTATGAGAGGGTTAATAAGAGTGCCTGAGTGTGTCTATGCTGTTCATTGTTTTGTATACCTCTGTCATTTCCCCTCCTCTCCAGATAGTCAGTCTTTTTTCTTTCTTTTTATGTGGAAATAGTTCCATTCTTTTAACCACCTTCATTACTCATCTTTGTATCTTCTCTATTTCTAATATCTCCCTTTTGAGCTAGTACTAGCAGAACTGACCATAGTATTCCAGGTGAGGGTACACCATTGATTTGGGGAGTTAGATTTTGAGACTTCGTACTGTCTGATATAGTCTCTTTTCAGTGTGCAGCTAAAACAACTCCATTGATATTTGTAGATTCAAGGGGATAATATTCTGCATCCTTTCATCTTTGCATATTTTAATATTCTGTAGTCTGTCTGAAATTTTAATATCCCAACCCATAGTAACTATTCATCCTGTGCACAAAACGCGGCAGGAGGTTCTGTAGAAAAAATTAGGTGTGATCGCGTAATTAAAGACTGCATCGTAATGCATGCACACAAGACAGGGCTGAATTAAGGTTGCATAATCATATTTCCCAACTTTTGAGTTCTTGACCGTGTAACCTTAATAATGTTTTTTTTTAATTTAGTTTTTAATGTAATATGTATATATTTAGGATCTCTAACCTATCTAATTTATAAATTTAGCACTATCTTTAATGTCTAAAGCCTACAAACAATAGTCCTGGTAGACACAGTGCTGTGTATGTAGACCCAAATTCGGAAAAGCTTTTAATACATGCTTATCTCCCAGTCCAGTCAATGGGACTTAAACAAGTGCAGAACTTTAAGCATGTGCCTAAGTGCTTTCCTGAATAGGAAGGGTCTTAAGCACATGCTGAACTACTGTCTTGAATCAGAGCCATATATTCCATTTTGAGATGGATGGTGGTTCCTCATTTTACCACAGTGATGGGTACCGTATACAAACTCAAATGAGAAGTGATAACAATATATGCACTAGCATGCGATGTGTAAAGAGCTTCCTCAAACTGTTCATTTGTTTTAAATAAGGAAAAAGCAAAACTTAATTAGATTTTTGATTTTTCCCTTCTTACATGCCTGAAACAGATCAAATGAAGCAAAGACCTCTGAAAAATCTAACCATATGAGCAGGTAACTTACGGTATGTCTACACAGCAACTAGACACCCAAGGCTGGCCCATGACAGCTGACTTGGGCTTCGCAGTACTCAGACTGCATGGCTGTTTCAGTGCCATGTAGACTTCTGGGCTTGGGCTCCATCCTAATCCCTGAAGTCTACACGGCAGTGAAACAGCCCCTCAGCATGAGCCCCACAAGCCTCAGTTTGCTGGCATGGGCCATCTGCAGGTGTCCAGTTGCTGTGTGGACATATCCTTAGTTTTTCCATCTTATTTCTAGCGATGGAACATTTTAATTTCTCCTAATTTTGACATAATTGTTTGATTTTGTATTATATGTGAATATTGATATCAGGTCTGTCTGTTAACTCAGATTTAAGTGACATTCCTCTACTTTATTCTGGCACAGCGTATTTTAAGATCTCTTGGCATCCTACCAACAAAGTTGCCTTCAGAAAGATTCTTTTAAAAAGTTATTTTGGTAAGCTGCTTGTTACATAATACTCTATTCCTCTCAATTGCCGTTTTCCTTAAGTGTTTGCCGTGCACAGGTGCTCTTCCCATAACTAATTACACAAAGGTATCATAAATAGCAAACCAACGGGTATAAAGAGACTTGTACATAAAACAGATCAAAGCAAACAGACCATGTAGTCCTTTGGAAATCTTGGCTACCCACTTTTATAAATAAAAGTGCTTCTAAAGCAGAAAGTATTCAACTACTGTATTTATATAGGCCTTGATTGACAGTTCAGTTATTAACCTCATAAAACACAGGCAATGTAAACTGGTAAGAATGTTTATTCTAGCACTTCTATCTGAAGGAAAATGAAAACTAAGATATAATGGCTTGGTCTCTATTTCTTTTAAGTATTTATTTTAGAACTATGCAGTATAAAAGAATGTTTTCTCAAGTCAGTGAACTTAAGCTATTTTGCTTACTGTTCTGGAATTTAAGTATGTTGTTATAATTCCTTAGAAATCAAACCTAACATTTACTAAAGCTATAAATTCCACTGATGCATAGTGATTCTTCCATCCCTCTTCAAAAATTCCCCTTCTGCCAATGTAGTAAATACATCTAAGTTGTTCTTGATAACTACATCATGATGTAATAAAAAGGCTGGCACCCATTGCTCTAACTGAAGAGGTGTCCTAGAATTAAATTACTTACTGTAATAAATCTGTGAATGACAAAGATGAGATAATCCTTTTACATCCTTGTATAATTAATTACACAGGGCTTTTTATTAGCTAGTACATTATAACATTTATTTTAATTAATAACAAGGATATGCACAATATTGTTGATTATTTTTTCCCCTAAAAAGGTCAGTTATGTGGTCAGGATGTCTTGTTGGGAATACTAACATTCTCTTTAAACATGTAGCAGTTTTCAGCCTTGAAAGCTAATACCATGAGCTCTCTAGAGACAGTGTTAAAGTAACTGAAATGGCATCCTATGGCTAGGTCTAACAGAAGAGTGTACTGATTGTTGGAGACCAAGATTATCTAGAGAAGAACTCATAAAAATATTATTTCATCTGCATTGCTATCTGGATCTTTCCATCAGGACTGTCCAATGTGCATTGCTATCTACTTAAATTTCTAACCCTTAGAATGCTGATATTTCCAGTCTGTCATCCAAATAAATATGTAGTGAGCAGAGCTGTCTGGTCAGTCTTTCTCTCTCACAAGTGCACACTCTTGCCTGCATTAGCAGTAATACTTTCAAATGGCAATCTTTGTTTGACATCTGATTGGCATTTTAAAGAGTAACATAAATTCATGCCAAGAAGATTGCTTCATACTGAAATAAAGACTACGTTGATTGTTTTTAGGAAAAGTTAGTAAATTCCAACTAGATCATTTTTCTTAGCTGGAGCCTATTGATTACTGAAGTTCTAGTATCTGATGGGGCCTACAGATAAAGTAGGAAATAACTAGAGTTCTTTTTGAAAATGGATGTTTTCAGTACTGTCATTTCAAGCTGTAGCATTTATTTTGACTGAACTCTGCTTTTTTTTTTTTAGCTTTCTGGGCCCAGATTTTTCTTGACTCTTTAGCGGGTAATGAAAGTTGTGCCATGAAAATGCAGCTCTCAGCCTGAAGTGATTAAAGAAATAGCAACATTTTTTATATTGGTGTGGAATACAACTAAGAAAACCCCATACAAACGATCTGCCTTCTAACCTACCCTTAGAAGAAACATTTTAATTTATTAATAAACAGTGTATTTAACTGATAACTAACTGCCCTACAAAAAGTAATATACTGATTCAGAGAATAATTTCTAAAGGAAGAGAACTGTAAAAGTGGTTTAGCCATAATATTCAATGTAAATCTCAAAAGCAATATAAGCAGTGATTTTTTTATTTTTTTTTAAACTGCACTGGGCCTGTTTGCAGAATCATCTTGCAAAATGTGTGGCAGAATCTGACACACAAATATGTCTAATTCAAACGCCTCAGAGAGTCATAGCACTTCCCATGATGAATTTTATAACACATCCTTAACTCTGCCCTGTAGTCAGAGGAAAAAATATTAAAAAATGTGTGTATGAAATAGTTTTTTCTAATCAGGGACCACAAACACTTTCATGCCTTAATCACAATCATGTGGTTATTGCAGCATGTCACTTTGGGGCAGAGTTCAGGTTGTAAGGTTGCCCTAACTGCATTTCCATACTTCATGTGTTTGGATTTCTTTTAAGGTTAATCTTAACTCTGAAATTCCCGAGTTTATGCTATTTGGTTTTGTAGGGCTGTCAATTAATCGCAGTTAACTCAAGTGATTAACTCAAAACAAATTAACTTGATTAAAAAAATTGCTCACGATTAATTGCAGTTTTAATCACACTGTAAAACAATAATAGAATACTAATTGAAATTTATTATAAATATTTTGGATGTTTTTCTACATTTTCAAATATATTTATTTCAATTACAACACTGCATACAAAGTGTACAGTGCCTGCTTTATATTATTTTTGATTACAAATATTTGCATTATAAAAAAGATAAACAAAAGAAATTGTATTTTTCAATTCACCCTTCATACAAGTACTGTAGCACAATCTCTTTATTGTGAAAGTACAATTTACAAATGTAACTGCACTCAAAAACAAAACAATGTAAAACTTTGGCGCCTACGAGTCCACTCAGTCCTACTTCTTGTTCAGCCACTCACTAACACAAACAAGTATGTTTACATTTATGGGAGATAATGCTTCTTATTTACAATGTCACCAGAAAGTGAGAACAGGCACTCGCATGGCACTGTTGTACCTGACAGTGTAAGGTATTTACGTGCCAGTTATGCTAAACATTCATATGCCCCTTCATGCTTCGGCCACCATTCCAAAGAACATGCTTTCATGCTGATGACGCTCGTTAAAAATTAATGCATTAATTAAATTTGCGACTGAACTCCTTGGAGGAGAATTGTATGTCTCCTGCTCTGTGGTTTTACCTGCATTCTGTCATGCATTTCACGTTATGGTAGTCTCGGGTGACGATCCAGCACATGTTGTTCAATTTAAGAACACTTTCACTGCAGATTTGACAAAACATAAAGACGGTACCAATGTGAGATTTCTAAAAATAGCTACAGCACTCAACCTAATGTTTAAGAATCTGAAGTGCCTTTCGAAATCTGAGAGGGACAAGGTGTGGAGCGTGCTTTCAGAAGTCTTAAAAGAGCAACACTCCGATGCAGAAACTACAGAACCCAAACCACTAAAAAAGAAAATCAACCTACTGTTGGTGGCATCTGACTCAGATGATGAAAAGGAACGTGCGTTAGTCCGCACTGCTTTGGATTGTTATTGAGCTAAACTAGTCATCAGCATGGACGCATGTCCTCTGGAATGGTGGGACACTAAGGAGAGAGAACTGTTAAGAAAACCTAATGAGTAGGTAGGTCATGTGATTGCAGCACTCTACAGCATTTGAACACCAAGGAGGTCCTTATCTGGGAAACTATTAAAAAAAGAAACATTAGAATAAACTAATCTATAGAGGAAGAAGCATGAGTTGTAATTTCAGACCATTTTGGTATTGATAATAGCTGTGGTCTGGAAATGTTTTTGTAAGCAGGAGAACGATGGCCTTATCGCAGATGGGATGCGGTGGAGAAAAAAATTAAAGCTGAGTCAGAACGCATACTCATGTCCTTGACCATATCTGCTATATTATTGAGGTTTGGCTTGGTCAGTCACTTTGCTCTGTTGTGATTCTTATCCACATGTCACAAGCATTATTAACTGTAA
This sequence comes from Chrysemys picta bellii, assembly GCF_011386835.1. Classification (NCBI taxonomy): domain Eukaryota; kingdom Metazoa; phylum Chordata; order Testudines; family Emydidae; genus Chrysemys; species Chrysemys picta. The sequence continues at coordinate 172,965,896 of NC_088793.1, read as the reverse complement.
AAAAGAACTTAGAGACATAATGTTCCATTCTATGCATCCGATGAAGTGGGCTGTAGCCCACAAAAGGTTATGCTCAAATAAATTTGTTAGTCTCTAAGGTGCCACAAGTACTCCTGTTCTTTTTACGGATACAGACTAACACGGCTGCTACTCCGAAACCTGTCATTATTAACTGAGTTTCAACAGGTTTTTGTGCCTTTGAGCTTCATGTACTGATAAACTGATCCATTGCTTACAGTAGGGTTAGCATTGGGTTCTGCACTAGATCAATCAGCTGCACACATTTTAACTGCAAATGTAGAGCAGGACAAACTGTGCTCTGTACTAGTTCAGAAAGCTGTGGTTAATACTTGTTCCAGGCATGCATTAACAGTGGTTTCTGAAATGTTGCTGAACACGGTTTGTTCTAGTGCACTCTTGCAGTTAAACCATGTGTGCTTGAACTGGTGCTGAACTCATTGCTAACCCTTGTTATCACAGATCCATCAGCCCTCTGATCTCTGATGTGCTGTGGATCACAAAGAGCCTATTAGAGCGAGGCTTTGCAGACATAGGGGTGCACATGCCCTCCATGGGGATCACCAAAACCTACCCAGCCCCCTGTGCAGCGGAATATTACTGGTTGGATTTGTTCCAAATAGGTGTGAACTAATTTCAGTGGCTGTTAATTCTGAAGCCTCTTTGTCATTCTGTGTCTTAGTTTTATCTTGCAAAACTATAGTAGCTGCCCTTAAAACCTTTCCAATTTTACCTTTGCAATTAGATAACATTATGGTGACATTACTTAAGCTTCCTCTTAATTAGTTTAGGAAACACTGCACAGGCTGATGTCTCATGTTATGTAGTTGTCTCAGGCAACTGAAAATTTTTTAAGGGTGATTACTATGTCTGGAACTTCTGGGAGGTTTCATCCACCCCAAACCTTGTGTGCATTCCAGCCTGGTTACAAGTAGGCTAGTGACCTATTGGATAATATAAATATTGAGGTTTGCACTTGATCTGTGGTATATAGTATAAAAATTACATGTTGCCGACAAGCATGTCAACAACAGGTTCAGCCCCAGTAGAGGTGCACAAGATTTAAATGCAAGTACAGATCAGAACATACCATGTTCACCATCATTTCACAAATACACGGTTAAGGCTTGTTTCTGTATTGGGATGGAGATGGGTGATCTACTCCGTCTGTTTTACTGATGTCTATGATTCTACATAGCGTAGAAAAAGTTGTGTATTTGGGGGTTAGGAGGACCTATCGGGTGAGAGATTTGGGAGAGAATGAAGAACCAAAAGTAAACAAGTCAACAATAACAAAATTCTGAATATTGGAATAGTGGAATATTCTATCCACTAAGTATGTGTGTGTTTTGTTTGCTTGCTTTCATAATTTGCTAAAAGCAAAAGAGGCAAGTATATCAAACTAGATTTGAAAATTTGTGTCCCTTTCATATAGCTATTTATATTTTCAGGCCCAAATTCAGCCTTGGCTTAAAATGCTTTCTGCGGGAATTGTCTGCTGAGGCCAGGGCTGAATTTGGTTCCCAGTCTCTCTCTTTTATCTTTCCTCTGTGATATGCTAGATAACTCTTTAGACTCCATTAATTTCAGTGTAGTCATTGCCACAATAAGAGTAGATGTTATTCTTGGCAGGAAAATATTAAAAAGAGGCCTCCAAGAACTCATGAAAACTATGCCCTTTAATAACCGCCTCTGTAAATGTCTTTTTGCTTTTTGCTTTTTCCCTTTATATATTCCTTTATCCTTGTCTCTTTTCCTTTTTTCCCTACATTTGTTATATCCTTTATCTCCATCCCAATTTTGGTATTTGTGAGTGCCTATCAGCAGTCCAGGATTCTTCTTGTTGGTATTCATGATTTAGAATGAGTATTAGAGCGCCCTTGATAGCCCCAGAAGGTCAATTGTCTTTTAAACCAATTTTGCTATGTTTTCTTTTTACTCTAGACTCTCAGTATAAGCAGATGATTCACAAATGTACTTTATAGTGTCAGTTATTAAAGCAGGATACAAGGCTATGGAGCCTTTAATTTTTCTGAAAAATATGAAATCAGAGATATTATAGAAGGAGATAATCTGTGACATATGTCACGGTAAAATGAGATGTACACACAATGTCATTGCTGTACTTACGAATTAAACTGATCCGCCACAGTATGTTCTAAGTATTTACTGCCGCAGCATTTAGCAAAGAGTACCACAGGATTCAAACTCTTTAGGTTATTTATTTATAAACAAATTTGTTAAACAATTTTAAATCCACAGATAGCATACAAATACAGTAATACAACACCTATTTACAAAGACAGCTAAATGTACAAATACAGGTCTTGACCTACACATGAGATCACAGCACTTAATCAGAATTGATTAATACATGAAAGGAATAACTCTTGAGATATCATGTCGGCCTACAGGCACTCATGAGAGAAGTAGGATGAAAAAGATGGTGGAGGGGAACCAGCTGACTTGTGATCATGCTATTGTCTAGTAGAAAACTGGAATCTATCTATCTATCTATAGATAGAATTTTAAGTCTGTTACATTATAAAATGTTTTATCTATTTTGATTGAGAAAGTACAGTAATATTGAACAATCTTATCAGAGGAGTGGAAAGGAGATTAATAAGAATGAGGCCATTCTCTTGGTGTGAAGATTCTATTAGGAAACAAATAAAGCCATAAAATCAAGTACAAATACATAGAGAAGTTACTGACCATCAAAAGTACAATAAAAGCTCCTTATGTTAGCTTTGTGTGGGAGAGGCAAACTACTTTTCTCATTTCTCCTTTTTTAAAAGAAAGTTTAGTCATCCATATAGCAAATTGCTCTCTAGCTGCAGCTTAGAATAGACTTTTCAATAAGTTTATTTTGCGGGGTTTTATAGATCTACATCTGCCTTCAATTATGAATTTTAGCTGTAATAGTACAATGAAGGAAGGAAGTTATAACACCACATGTACATCTCCACTCTTTGCCTTCAAAGTAACTTCCGCTTCATAAGAACTCACTACATTTTACTAGAACAGTTTTCTAGCTAGCATCATAAACCTTGTCCTTGTGTTTAATGAGCTGTGGCGCAGATCCACACAGACAGAAAAGGTTGGAAAGAGTAAGTTCAGATGAAGGAGACAGATGAAACGATTACGAGTGGCAGGTGCAATATGACCTATAGTTAGAACGAAGGGCAGAATTCTTCAGTTAATAGTTGTGGTGGTGGTGGTGTTTTGTTAGTACTTTTCTTTAGGGGGAAACATAAGTAGAAGGGGAAACTGTCCCTGATTTACTCCCACAACTCAAACAAATTGTACTCTTTTTTTTCCACCCATAACATCTCTGGATCCTGGTAAACCTTTCTTCAGACGAGAGCTGAAATGAATTGTTCCTAGAATCCATCAACACATCAGTGTAAATTAGTCACCATTCACTGAAAGGGCACTAGAAAGAAAGGATTGTGCTCTAGACCACCAACTGTCATTTACAGAGAATTGGTGAACTGTGTTTAATTTTTTGTCATTGTTAAATTGTAAGCTCTGTAAGACAGAGACCTACTCTTCTATTTTATTTATTTACTTAAGTGTCCTGAACATTTAATGGTATTCTATAAATGAAGCAATTACAGGGGGAAAAATGTGCTTCAATTTCCTTTTCTGTATTAACTTCTTTGACATGATGGTCAAAATTATGCTAAAAATTCTTACATGTGATTTGCAGCAGCAGAAGAAAACTGATAGTACAGAAAAAGCTGTTTTATCTGGCACTTCACCAACTGGAAAGCTCTAGAAACTGGCATTTCTGATCTTCATTGAAATTCTGGTTTACAGTTCTGTTGGCACGGGGCCGGTGGGGGGCTGGGATGCGGGAGGGGCTGTGGGGCGCAGGCTCTGGGAGGGAGTCTGGGTGCAGGAGGGGGCTTGGGGCACCGGTTTGGGGCACGGGAGCGGATGCGGGGTGCTGGATCCGGGGAGTGCTCACCTTGGGCAGCTCCCCACAAGTGGCAGTCTGTCTCAGGCGGCTCTGTGCGTTGCCCCCGCCCCACCCCGAGCTCTAGCAATGCACCAACCTGCTGCTCTAAGCCCCCTCCTCTACCAAAACTCCCTCCCAGAGCCTGTGCCTCGCCCAGCCCCGCACCCAAACTCCCTCCCTCTTAGTTAACCGGCATTTTTCACTTACTGGCACTTCCCATTCTTCCAACATGCCGGATAAAACAGCTTTTACTGTATGCTATAATCGTTATTATTCTACTGATAACTCTTTTGGTTCTCATTAAAATAATTCCTGTTTTATTAAATAACCCAGCACTATTTCTTCTTATTTAGACCTTGCTAATCCTGTTTGAAATTTTACCCTTTTACAATGTGCTGTATCTACATGCAGAAGAAAAGGAAACTGAAATGGTAGAGGGCATGGTTGAGCTATAAGAGCAGGGGAAAGTCTGAAGCAATAATAAACAATTTAAGGTGGACGTGGAAAAAATAAAATGTCGCAACGTCTTTGGGCTCGTCCCACTTCATTTTTTTTGTAAACAACATTTTTGGTGTGTTATAAAATCCTGCAACCTATGAAATGTCCGTTTAAAGGATTTAATTAAAGGTAGTTACAAAGCCAAAATCTGCATCTGAACACTATCAGCAACTCTTCGTTCCATCAGTTAGTCATCTTTATGTAGTCCTTGTATCCATCATTCTTTGTATATTCCTCTTTATTATAACAAATGTAGTTGGATTTTTGAGAGTTGTTCTATTAACTCTGCATGTGCATGTATCTATTTATATCATGAAAATGGGATGAGATTCTCAAAGCAGTGCAGGGTCTTTAGCCATTCGTCTTGTACTAAAATTAATGGAAAATGTGTGACTAAATGCCTTGTGCTGCTTTGAAAATGTCAGCCATTGTCTTTATGCCAAGTATGAAGGTAATACAATATTCTTAATCACTGCACAAAAATTTCTCTGTGTGCCTGGGATGCCTGACAGTGTACACACACATCTAGTGATGAAAATCCAAAATATCATCACTGTTTGAAAATCAACCAACCAAAAATCTCCTCTTTACCTACTTTCCTGTATGTTCATTCTGTTGCCCCAGTGTTGGTCCATTTTCTTTTCTTGTCCCTTGAACTTTCCACAGTTTGTAGGTCACAGTCCTTCTTTGAGAGATGGTCCCTAAGTGGATTGCAAATGTGGGTGCACATGTGCGCTATGCACCGGAACTGTTCATAGTAGTGTCTGTTGACCCACACATGTGTCATGTGTCGATTGCGCGGCGTGTCCGAGGCTTTAAGAGGCAGTGCGGGTCGATGCTGCTCCAGTTCCCTCTTACTGCCGCATGGCCAGACTCGGAACCCCTGTTTCTTGGTGCTCCGAGCTTACGAGTACTGCGTTTTTCGCCTTTTTTGCCCCTTGTACATAGTTTTTTCTTCTCTAGTTGTAGTTAGTTGTCCGTTCAGATAGTTGTTACCGATAGGACTTTCTCTCCCTTTGCGGGACTCTTCCCCAGCCCAGGGACTATGCCCAGGCAAGCCAGGTTTAAGTACTACGCTTCGTGCCCTCACCCCTTCTCTGTGAGTGATGAGCACCAATGTTGCCTCTACTGCTTGGGCGGGGTCCATATAGCCGCCTGCTGCTCCATTTGCTGATGTTCCTCATGGAAGAAGCGATGCGGTCAAGTGCCCCTTTGGATCCGGCAACGGCAGATCTGTTAGCGCGCTGACCAACACCAGTGGCAGACATTTCTTCTGGCCCTTCCCGCCCAGCACCTGACAGCATCACCTCCTCAACCCAAATCCCACTGTGTGCATAAGAAGCACACTCATGGGCACAAAGGCGGCTCTGCGACGGGGACCACTGCTAAATGCAGCATTACCTCCCTGAGCTGTGCCAAGTCAGTTGAGAAGTCACATGTCGATTCCCACTCTGAAGCTCCCGCTCTGAAGAAGCCTTGTTCGGAGCATAAATCAAAGCATAACGGTCTGCCAGCACTGCCTTCAGCCATGGTACCCACCATCACCTCCAGTGCAGTCCACGCTGCCAGGACTGTCTTGCGCACACCAGGACATTTGTCCCCCCTGACACCGACGGTCGAACAGCTTCTGCCATTTGCTGACTCTCCTCAGCTTTCTGGACTGCTGGTTGTCCCTCCGTCTCCGGAACCTCTCCTGCTCATGAACTGCCCTGCGTCATCCCACCTCTGCCAGATCTGTCTTCAGAGTCAGACTGATTCTCTGAACAGGACTCAGCCTTCTTGCCAGATCATTCCTACAGCCTGGACCCCCACAACCAGCCCTATCCTCCAACCCATGGCCCAGTGGACAATCCGTAGCTTGCCTACCTGTGGGGACCGCCAAAGGCTGGCGACTCTGTGCTTGGCCCTACTGGTCTGCCTGGGACACGTATCGGTGCACGTATCCCATCATGCCTGCACCACCGCCCATCCCCACCTCCCGTCGATCCACCCTCTGTCTATGAGTATCCCCATGACGCTTCCGCTCTCCTGGTGCCCTCTGTTCCACCAGCACTGTTGGCTCCCTGGGTCCCTACTGGCACTTCTTTATCACCGGATGACGTGCTCTTCCCTCCTTTGTTACCCGCTCAATTTAAGACACCCCACCTATACCCTACCGAGGGCTCAAGATGTGACGTGATCAATTTAGGGCACCTCACCTATACCCTACCAAGGGCTCAAGGCATGGTCCAATCAATTTAGGCACACCCACCCTTTCCTTTCCAAGGGCTCATGATGTAAGGCACCTATCCTTACCCACGGGGCTCAGGAAGAAACCTGGTCAATTTAAGTACCTGCCCTTTCCCTTGGGGCTCAGGGCTCTATGGGTCTGCAGAACCTTTTCCCAGGGAAAGAGCATTACACAGTTGTGCTCTAAACATCTATTTATTAGCAACACACACAGAATAAATATACCAAGCAAATCTCTTATGCTCATCACTCCCAATATACAGACAGATTTTATCTGATGGCCAGTCAGGATTAATTCATCTGGAGGTTCTTGGCGATGCCTCTACACGTCACGGTTGTGCAGAGGGGTCAGAGTTCCAGCAGCTTGATGTTGAACGGCAGTCTGGAAATGGTTCCCAAAGAGCATTGTTTTTCATTTACATTATGTAGGTAAAACTAGCTCCCTCCTTCACATTTACTAAACCTATCACATTATCCTACACTCCTAAATAACAAAAAATTAAACTAGTTATGCATTGGTATCTGTGTCCTCCTTCCTGCACAAGTTCTTTACATTTTATCTTTCATGCCCAAATTGTAACTTAATTGTGACCTTCTCTATTTGTGCAGATAGTCAGCATAAAACGCTGGCCAGAGCTTATCTTACCATTTGTTGAGTCTCTTTCTGTATCCTCCCTAATTTCCCAGCATCTTTACAACCTGGGTGGTTATAACTCTTGTTAGGGACATTCCGGAGGTGGGGGTGCTTTATCAGCAGCAAAACATTCTCTTTTTTTTTTTTTTTTCCCAATTTTAGTGGTGAACTCCCTGAGTTTCACCCAAGGCTGGTTTAATATTGAGAGGGGTGTTTATCAGGTCTCAGGCCTACACCTTCTCTCTCACTGGGCTTAGTCGTCAGGAGGTATCAGGAACTTCTCTGCTGCATGGTGGCTGCTCTCAACCTCCTCATGGAAGATGTCCAGGACTCCCATGATCAGTTCCTGGACATTCTGCAGCCCTCTGGACCTTCCGGTATTGCCTTGGTCATACATGATGCCATCCTCCGACCAGCACAAGCGGTTTGGCACACTCCGGCTCCTGCGCACCCACCCTAAAATAGACTGAGTGCATATACTTTGTGCCAGACAAGGGTACGGACTTCTTGTTCTCCCACCTGCCTCCTAATTCCTTGGTGGTTCAGGCGGCCTTGGAACCTGCCCACCAGCAACATCTTCCCTCCACCCCCCTGGACTGGGCGGCAAAAAGCTTGACTTAATTGGGCATAAGGTCTACTCCTCCGCAGGCCTCCAGTTCCTCATTGCCAGTTATCAGGCCATCCTGGCAAAATACAACTTTTTCCTATCTAAATTCCCGGTTTTCCATGCCTTCCTACCCCCGGAAAGCAGCAGGACTTTCAACACCTCATGGACGAGGGCAGATTAGTCACCAAGATGGCCCTTCAGGTCACAGTCAATGCTGCTGACACTGCTTCCCGCTCTCTGGCTCTGCTGTAACACATGGCTGCAATTCAGCAGTTTCCAAAAGGAGGTCTAAACTACGCTTGAGGACCTCCCCTTCAACAACCAAAAACTCTTCAGTTGCACAACTGATGAGTCCCTCCATTCCCTAAAGGAGTCTCAGGCCTCTATATCACTGCCTCTACCCGCAGGCAGCATCGGTTGTCTTTCCGACCCCGTCCCCATGCTATCTACCTGCCCTACCCACAGCACCAACCTGAGCCGTCTCGCCATCATTCTCTCTCTGAGCGCCCACGACATTCTACTGCCTCTACATTAGTCACCTCTACCTTTCTGCCACAAAGCCTCAGGCAGAAATTTTGACTCCTTCCATGGGAACCGCAAACCCTCCTCCATTCTCTAGGTCGCTACCAGTCACTTTTGGGGGTCGTCTTGCCCTTTTCACCCACTACTGGGGCAAAATCACCACAGATCGTTGGGTAGTGGACATCATTCGACATGGCTACTTGATCTTCAGCCCTGGGCGGCCAGGGTCAGGTTGCAGGCCCCCTGCCTGGGGCTGAAGCCCTGGAATTTCGGCTTTGGCCCCCTGCCTAGAGTGCTGGGGCTCAGGTTTTGGTCCCCCCCCATCCTCCACCACCTGGGGCAGTGGGGCATAGGCGGGCTCAAGCTTCGGTCCCCTCTCCTGGGGCTGTGAAGTAATTTTTGTTGTCAGAAGGGGGTCGTGGTGCAATGAAGTTTGAGAACCCCTACCCTAAACCGCACGCCTCCTCCAGGGAGCACATGCTGCACTCCCTCGATGTCTGCCGAGTGCTAGCCTTTTACCTCCAGCATACACGTGACTTTCGCATCTCCCCTCATCTCTTCCTTGCCATCGCTGACCACTGTCGAGGACACGCTCTTGCCTTGCAATGTCTCTTCCACTGGATCTCCCACTGCACTGAGGACTGTTACGCTCTTTCTGGTGTTCCTCTCTCCCCCGCGGGTTCATCCCGCCACATCAGCTTTCCTTGCAGACATCCCATGGCAAGACATTTGCCGGGCAGCCATTTGGTCCTTCATCCATATCTTTACCACACACTATGCCCCTGCCGTGGCGGTGGATGCAGCTCTTGGATGCAGCATCCTCTAGACTGTAACTCCTGGAGAGCCCTTGCACCCGCTACCACACTTGAGTACTGCTTGCTACTCTCCCATGTTTGGAATCCACATAGGGACCATCACTCGAAGAAGAAGAGACGGTTACTTACTGTAACTGGAGGTGCTTCGAGATGTGTGGTCCCTATCTAAGATTCCAATCCTACCCTCCATCACCTCTGCTCTGGGCTCTGCAACTGCTTGATAAGAGGGAACTGGAGTGGTATCAACCCGCATGGCATCTTAAAGCCTCTGATGCGCCACACAGTCGATGCACAGCACATGTGTGGGTCAACGTACACTACTATGATCAGTTCTGGCTCCAGTGCATGGCGCGCATGTGCACTCACATTTGGAATCCAGATAAGAGCCACACATCTCGAAGAACCTCCAGTAAGTAAGTAACCCTCTCTTCTACTTGCACAGCCTCATCTTTGTACAATTCCCTTTTGTTCACATCTCCACTAGTGTGCTGTACTATGTTGTTTCCTCTATGCACTGGAATGGGAGGCAGCCAAAGTTGTTGCTTAGCAACTAGTCTTTTTAGGGTGTGCCTACACTGGAGCTGGGGATGTAATTTCCACTTGGGTAGCCATACCTGTGCTACCTCTCAAGCTAGTTTGCTAAAAATAGAAGTGTTGCCATGGTGGCACGAGCAGCATGAGGATTTAGTCACCAGAGTAATCCCATCCGAAACACTAGGCATATGCTCAGGCAGCTAGCCCCCCCTGCTGCTGCAGCTACGTTTCTATATCCAGATTAACTCGGGCATATCTACCAGAGGTGGAAATGACATCTCCAGCTGTAGTGAAAATATACCCTCAGAGGCAGGAGTAAGCACTTCCTCTCACTGCCTTTAGACATGTTTTCTGCAAATACCTGACAAGTAGCAAGTAGGTTTTGAATAGAACCTTTCCTACAAGTTCCGGGCAGCAAACTGAGAGACAGGTTATGTGATGTGCCCAATTCAGTGGCATTTACCTTTTTGATTTTTTTTTTATCCTCTGAATATCAAGAAACTGCATAAAATTTACATACACTGTATATTGAGCACTTTAAGTTTAATGTTCTAGGAACTTTCACTCTTAGTGCTTAATTTTGATTTCATATTTGGTCACTGAATTATTTTGTATGTTAAAATGGACCTATCGTGACATGAACAAACTCTTGACTTAACTTGCTGCTTGTAATTTTTTCTTTTGAGGTGCTCAGCACCCAAAATGCCCATTGAGGTCAATAAGAGCTGCAAGTAAAATCAAGACAGTTCTTGTGGGTACCTAAAATAGATGCAGTTATCTTGATAGTGCCAGTCACTATTGGGTGATGCTACATTTTTAGAGCCCCAGGACTCCTACTTCTTTAAGAAAAAATAATACATATGTTCTTAAAAACGAAACAAAAACAAACAAAAACCAAAACTTTGAATATTTATGCACCAAAAATTCTCTGTTTCACTCAAGTATTTTGAAGACTTCTGTCCTCTGCAGACACATTTGCAAACTATTTTTATATGGTTATAATTTCTTCTGGATATGAAGAAGGCACATTGTTAAGAACTCTTAGCTATAGCTGATGTAAATGTTCTTGAATTATAAATTGCTATCATTCTTTTTATGCAGTCATCAGAAATCTAGAGAGGACATTTAATAGTTTTAATAGAAAGAATGTAGATACTACATCTGAAGGTGTTTCCCATTAGATGTTTCAGGGGTTAACCCTTGATAACAGTAACCATAGTGACCTCTCTTTGAAAATTTACATTTTTTCTGAGAGAGAAATGATTTTTTATTTTTAAGAGTAAATAGAATTTTTCACACATTAGATGCATGGCTGTCTTGGTAACATCTGCTTGGAAATTCTATTATTACGTGGTGCCTGAATTTGGTATATTAAAATGAAATGCAATACATTGTAAAAACTCTTACAGTACTGCTATAATGTAAACAGGCCTCCAGGAACTGGTTGTAGTGGTTTCAGTTTGAATTTGCTTGGCTTTCTAGCCATATCTCCAGTTTCTGATCATTCCAGACAATGTAATGCATGGCTGGAAATAATACTTCAGAATCATCTTCTGTTTCCAAAAAGTCAGAATTCAGAGAGAGATTTTTATTTCAGGGGCAAAGGGGGAAAATAGCAGTAGATTTGATGTTAAGACCTCTCTTGTTGACATTTTTGTTTCAAAATGTCAAATTTGCTATAAATATTCTAAAATGGATTCTATAATGTGTTTATTTCCTCTGCAAGGAATCCAAAGTCTCTGAATTTGTATTGATATACATCTACAGTGTGATAGGTTAGATCAGGGGTTCTCAAACTGGGTGTCGTGACCCTTCAGGGGGTCACATGGTTATTACATGGGGGGGGGTCCAGCCCCCAACCCCACTTCGCTTCCAGCATTTATAATAGTGCTAAATATATTGTTAAAATATTTTTAATTTATAAGGGGGGGTCTCACTCAGAGGCTCACCAACATAAAAGTTTGAGAACCACTGATTTAGATTCTGATAAAATAGGGCGGGCGGAGGGTTCTCTATAGATTTTAATTTATGTGGGCTGACTGGAGTTTAATCCAGCTTCTCTATTCTTTAGTCCTAGACTGTTTTTTCCCTACTGTTCTTTTTTATTTTTGGTTTGTGTTTAGTTTGTGTTTATAGGTATTAACATTTCTTTGGTTTAAGGGATTGCGTGCTTGTTATGAATCCATAAGAAGAGGGTATTAGTTCGTTAGTTATACCAAATCACCTTTTAAGCCTATGCCCAAGGACTATATATTCCACAGCAAGTTTGACCCAAATACTGTAGCTAGAGCAGCTGGATTCTGGGCATATCACTGTAGTAGTTTAGAGATTCTACATGGTATCTTCATAGTGGATTAAGTTTTATTGATTTAAGAAAGGAAAAAGAATGATTTAATCATTAATATGTCACTTGTATGTTTAATTTTATGTTAAATATTATGTGTTTTGCACAGCCCCTGTGTTTTAAAATGTCAGTGTCCTGCACAGTTTGTATAGAAAATATGTAACCGTGCTGTAGAAATTGGAAGTTTTGGCAGCTTGGTAAGGGGACATTTGGCGCTTTTGGCAACTGGGAAGCAGTTTGAGATTGAGGGATAAGCAATTAGTTGGATGTTTCTGCTAAAATAATTAGTGAAATTGTTAATGTTGACATTTGAATTACCATCATTATTTCAGTTGACACTTAATTCACATGTAGAAGATTTTCTTCACAACCATAAAGGCTAGAAGCTCAATTTAAAAAAAAAATGAAATCTTTGGAGCAAAATTCTGTGGCAAATCCTCTGCGTATGCCTATAGTTTGGGATTTTGGTATACTTTTTTTGTGCTTACTGAAATTTTCCTGAACCTTTGCGTTTGAAAGTTTGTTTCCATCTAGGGATCATTTTTGCTGTGTTTACTCTATGGCCTGTGGCTAAGGCATGTTTTGTTAGCTGGGCACTGGATGAGGCTTTGCTGATGTTTGCCATGTGGTTATTTTACTCTTGCATGGTGTTTTTGTTTTGTTTTGCTTATTTTCACTAAGAATTCATTTTTGCAATTCCTCCCTGTGATTTCGTAGATACTAGCATGAATCTTTACAGTGAAGCTTTGCTGATGTTTGTTCTTTTTTTTTTTTAAGTAGATCATGTGGTAGAAACACGTTTTACAATTCTGCTTTTTTCTTCTAGTGGTTAATTGTTTAAAAAAATTCAGAACCACTTTTAATCTGTCTAATGTATATTCTAATTAGGCTCTTTCCTACTATGAGATTTGAAATACAGTTTTTGCTAACACAGTTTCCTGGCCAGGGCAGACAGTGTCTGTGTTTATAAAATGGTTTAAAAGGCTGTGTTAAAGCTTATGTTTAGTTTGATTTTATTCACTGCCATAACTTGAACTTTGCTGCTTTATTAAGTCTGGTCATTGGTTGAGCTTTGCTGATCATTGGCATAAACTGTATTTTATTTAATTTATGTGCTGGAAATCTGTTTTGAATCTTGTTGTTATGTAGGCTTATAAGGCTGCAAATACACTGGCAAAAATGGAACCTGAAATTTACCATCAGTGTCCAATGGTGCAGCTTTCAGTTTCACTGGTAAAAGTGATTTAGTCACGGAAGTCACGGATTCCGTGACTTCCAAAGACCTCTGTGACTTCAGCCAGCGCCTGCAGGGAGCAGCAGGGTCCCGTACTGCCTGTGGAGGCAGGGAGCTGTGGGGTACTCCCATGGACCCAGGTGGAGAGAGCTGGCGGTAGCAGGTGCACTCCCCACAGCTCCCAGCCACCGCGGATGGAAGCGGGGACCCCCGCCACTCCCAGCTGCCCCGGGCGGCAGTGGGACCCCCCACTGTTCCTGTCCATCCTGCCCATCACAGCGGTAACCCCCGGAGCTCTCTGCCTCTGCGGGCGGCAGGGGAGACTCCTGGAGCTCCCAGTGGCCACAGGCAGCGGGGGGACCCCTGCAGCTCGGAACCGCCAGCAGAGGAGGACCCTGGAGCTCTGAGCCCCCACGGGTGGTGGGGGCTCCTGGAGCTCCCAGCCTGCCCGCAGTTGCCCAGGCTCCTCATTTTGTCATAGATATTTTTAGTAAAAGTCAGGGACAGGTCATGGACTTCCGTGAATTTTTCATTATTGCCCGTCACCTGTCCGTGACTTTTATTAAAAATATCTGTGACAAAATCTTAGCCTTAGTAATAGCATATGCTAGAAACTGTATTATAGTCAGGGTTGAAGTGGGCTTGGGCATTTTTACGACCATGTCTTATAACCATGTTGTGAGCTACTACTTTGGGTTACACTCAGGTATTAATAAAAAAAAATGAACACTTGTTGGCTAATTGAACATTTTGAGACAAACAGGTTGTTATAGAACACTAACTGTTGTTCTTTTTTGTCCCTTTTGCAGAATGACAGGGAGGGAGTTTTTCTCTCGGTTTCCAACCCTTTATCCTTTCCTTCTCCAGCAACTGGAAATTGTAGCCAGGACTATGGACAGGTAAGAAGATAAGCATGTGGAATTCTACTGAACACAGTGCAATTTAAGGGTGAGGGCGGGGTGGATTTGATTTAAATCAAATTAAATCACTAGACAGGAAGGCTGGATTTAATTATGAATTTCTACATTAAAAGTGCATTCTTGTTGGTTGTTATAACCTTAATACATATTCTTCACAACTCAGAGATGGATGTAGGTTTCATTTTTAGACGGTACACAGTATACATTTTTAAAGTGATTTATTTTGAAAACTTTTCAGATTTGTTTTACAGTTATATCAGAAAATGAATGATTGTTTGGTTATTTCATTTACCAAAGGTAATTGAAGCAGATATTTATGAAGTCATTGGGAGGTGAACTACCACAAATTCAACAGGTTAATCACTAATTTTTGGAGGATTTTCTTGCCATTCTTGCTATATTAGGAGGAGAACATCACCAGACAGACATGTAAATTGTTTTATTTAACTAAAACAACAACATTAAATATTCTGGATTTTTTTCTTCAACAACAAACATAATATTTTAACAAAACAAGCAAATGAATTTTTGAATTTAGTTAAACATTCCAATTTTTTAAAATCAGGTTTGTTTTTAACTAAAATAGTTAAATGAAATATTTAAAACAAAAACAAAAAAATTAAATTGACTGTGTCAGCCAGGTCAACATGAGAAACTTAAATATTGGCTTCTCAATTTGGAATGAATTAGTCTAAAGGAAGAAAATATTCTTTCTACACCGGCAGAAGAAGCTACTGCTCTTAAAAGTGAGATTATCACTTCAACAGTCTCTGAATCCAAGTGCTTAAGTGACTTCCACCAGTTCATTGGTTCGTGATTTTCTTTAAAACATCATCATAAAACATATATTTCTTGAATGGTTCACGCTTAGCTCTGAAGTTTATTATAGTTGGCATTATTGAAGGATGGTTGCTGGATGTCCATGTCATAGCCAACTCCTCTTCTTCAGCAGTTAAGTTTTGACCCTAGTACTGAGTATTGAGAATATTTGCAAGAAAATGAGCTGGAGATAGTGTTTGTCCCATTCATTTTTTTTAATGCTTGTAATTTAATCTTTTCATTGCATATTTCTCTTTTTAAGATCTCACTCCATTCCTTTCAAATTTCAACAGTGTCAGCAATAAAACAGCAATTTCCCTGCATTTTGTTCAAGGCTACAGAAATAGGTTTCAGGTTACTCAGCATGTGTTCAACATTTCTCTTAAGCCCAATGTTGAGAACTTTGGCTCTGACGATGCCATCTATTTTTTCATGATTTTGTTCACAAACTGTCACCAGATTAGGCCAGTTCTTGATATAATGCTCAAAACAGCCCACTACTGAGTTCCATCACACGTCTTGTGGGAGAGTTAGCTTGGTTCCTCCCACTTTTTTCAGAGCAGCTGCTGCAAAGTGGTTGTTACGGAAGTATTTTGCAATTTCAACAACATTAGCTTTTATTTCTGGAACACTGAAGTCTTTGGCTAGGAGGTGCATCAAATGAGCACTGCAACCGTATGTTATTAGCTTGGGACTCTCTTCACTCTCTTCTAAATTTCTTCTCATCTTGGATACTTTTGCAGCATTGCCTATGACCAAGCTGCATACTAGACATTTGAATTTTTTTTTCACAGTTTGTTATAGCTTTTACGGCTACCTCTTGTAAGTATTCTGCTGTGTGTGTGTGCATTTCCTGATGTATCAATTGTTTCTGTACGGAAGACATTCCCGTCTTCTGTTGTCACACAAGCACAAACAGGATCATTGTGGACATTGCTCCACCCATCAAGACTCAGGTTAAGAATTTTACCCTCTAGACCTTTTGCACACTGCTCAATTTTTCTTTCATACACTTTATTCGGCAATTTGCCTGTGACATCTGCTCTGTTGGGTGGACTGTATCCTGGTCTTAATGACTGAACCATGGTAAAGAAGTGTGGGTTTTCAATCATACGTAAAGGAGACTTTGTTGCATAAACAAACTGGGCAATTTTTTCATCAATTTCCTCTTTTTGTAATCTGCTGGTTCTTATCTCAAACTTATCTATGGTTGTTTCTGGATGATGGAGATTTTTTTTTCTTTTTGCTACAGGTGATATACTGTGGCTATGTGACATACAGGATGTGACTGAAACACTATCATTGGCAAATAACTCTGAAACTATAGAAAATGATGGTGATCTTGAAGGTGGATAGTCTTCAGACTCCTGTATGTTGAGGGTGGATTCTCCTAAACAAAATAAGTCAATGCAGTTATTTAATTATTATTACCATACTGCTCATTTAGTATTACTCATTGCATTCACTGCCACTCAGTACTACTTTAAAGGTGAAATTGTAAAAGGAAGATCTGCCTATTTCAGCTATTTATTTTTTATCACAACTGCATCTAAAATGATAGTACCGGAGAGTAACAACTATATTTTTTGCTCAAACATGAGAATTCAAGAATAGTCCTGAAGGAAGACAGGCAGTCCTTAAGAAAGAAGTATGAAATAAAAAAGTTTACCAACCTCAAGATCCTGCATGTTCAGACATATTCCTTTCATCATCTTCAACGCAGCTTCCTCCTGAGAAGGAACACTTCTCATGATGTTGTTTCATTCGGGTGATCAGGCCTTGCATTTCTTTGTTGCACTGTTTGCATTTTGCATGAATGGCTGTCTTACCCACAGGTAGAGGAACTTCATTAAAATAATCCAAAAATTGGTCTCTTTTACGGCCTGCGGCCATTATAGGTTTTCCCTTCTAGTGAGAGAATGGTATAGTAGATCTCAAATCAATGAAGGCTACACTCAGAAAGACCGCAAGACTTCTGGAATATGCTGCTGAAACAGTTTCACTTTTGTTTCTACTGCCTGTCCCTCCCGTCTCACATTTATCTCCAGACTACTTCTGCTTGTCCAGATCTATTCTGCACCCAACAATCTTCTATTCATTGAACTTTTTGAAACTTTGTACTTTTAGAGAGAGGTAAGGGATTGATTCTGTGTACACAAATTTTCAGAGGGACAATAGGGTTGAGGTCTGTTATTTCTCACCTCTGTATACTATTTATTTATTTATATAAAACATTTTTGCTGTTAACAAGCATGTTCATTCTGGGGACAAAAACCATAGTTTGAGAACTGCAAAACTAAACGTCTCCGATGGTATCTTTTAGACTGAGCACTGAGTCCCATTATGTAGATAGAAAGATTAACCTAAATAATCTATACAGAAGCCCCTGGAGCCCCCTGAGATTGGATCCCTAATCCATGAACTATTGGAACTCATTTACAAAACTTTTCTTAAACATTACATGAATATATTGTCTCATACTATACAATTAGAATTTATAATCCCTATTCCATGATGAGGTACCTTTGAGCTATAATGTATCTTAATTAAAACTATCTTTAGATAAGTTTTTTGCTAAAAAATCATTTTATCAAAAAAATCTGATTTAAATAAAAAATCCATTTTTTTTATTTTTTTAAAAAAAGAAATAATTGATTTTTATCCACCCTGGGTGAGTGGAAGTGAGTTAGAGGTACTGTTCTTTTGATGTATTGTTAGTAAGACTTGGTCCCTTTCTCTCCCTCAGTGGCTGTTCAAGGGGCACTGTAGTAAAAGAGTAGTGTGTTAGAAGGGGAAAAGTTTAGAAGGATGATCAGGCAGGGCTAGAAGCAGATGGGGCCAGTTCAAGAGAATGTCACTGCATTATCCTTCCTGCTGACTGCAAGAGTGAGGAATGGTATTTATATCCCATGCATCTCTGGACATGCCCTCTTTACTAGGATTGGCTGGCTGCACCTACCCATCCGACTATGAACTTGGCAAAAGGACTGAGTTCCCTCGTGACCCGCTGTGGGCATTGTTTGAAGGAAAGCATCCCTTAAGGGGTGTGTGGGATTCCTACATCTCATACATTGGGGAGCCGACCCTCCTCCTTTTCCTATTCCACTTTAACGGAGCTGAGGGTTTGGGGCTCCTATTACTGGAACTGCGGGGAGCCAATTCCCCTCCTTTCTGCACTGTATAGTTGTTGCTAGGTACTACCAGATAATTTAAGTGAATAAAGTTGTAGTCTCATTAAACTACATCCATTGCCTCCTGTATTTCTTCTAGTGTCGTTGAACAATAATGGCTCTTCCATTTGCCTTTGCAGTTATTTTATTATGAGGCTTAACCAAAAATAGCTGGTAAGCTCTCCAGACCAAAATAGGTGGTCAAAATATTTAAAAATGGAAGCCTAAAGTTGGACTCCATATCCATATTTAGGCAACTAAGGGTGGGATTTTCAAAAGCACCTAAGTGACTTACGAGGACAAATCCCACTGAAGTCTAAACATGGATTTTAGCCCAGCTTTAGGATTCTACTTTTGAAAATGTTGGCCTGCAGCTTGTTTATCCATTGCCTATTTCATTGGACACCTGATCTGGATTGGAATCTTTGCATCCTACTGAAATTCATATAGAGTTATTATTTGTATTGCAGTAGCACTCAGAGATTCCAAACAAGATCAGGAATCCACTGAAGTAGGCACTAGATAAACAAGCTACAGGCAAACATTGTCAGAAGCAGAAGCCTAAAGTTGGGCTAAATCCAACAGTGTATTCCATAGTGCTATAAGTGGTTATTTTAGAACACTTTGAAATACGCTGAGTTTTAAGGAAGTTGAAGAAAGCACAATTTGTTTTAGTCTGAAACTGTTTATCACTGGCATTGTTCCACTGAAAATTAAAATCATATCCTCTAGTGAGGACAATTTTATCGTCTAGTGAGGGTGATTTTAGCGTACCACAACAAGGAATATGTAGTTGTCAGAAAACAGTCCGCAGTGCTTAACTGTTATAACAAATTGCCTTACGCACTCTTGTTTGTTATCACCATTACAGTATGCTCATATTCAAATAACACTTTATATTATGCCCCCAAAAACTAAGATAAAGAATGTTAAGATTGCAAAGTGAAGCACTCAAAAGTTAGGAAATGCCTGATTAAGGTTGCTTGTGCAATTTTAATTCAGCTTCCTCGTGAATATGTATTATGATCTAAGCTCCCTGTAAGCTGCGTGGCCGTGCAGCAGCCTATTTAGTGTTGTGCAGGGGTCCAGGGAACCTGCTCGGGGACCTGCAGCAGCTGGGACACCCCTCCACCAGCCCCAACTCTGCTGCGGCCGGGCGGCTCGGCCTGGCCCCAGGTGTGGCCCATCCTGGCCCCAGGCACAGCTGGGGCACCCGTCCCATAGCTCGGACCCAGCCCCGCCCCTGACCTGCTGGGGCTGGAGAAGGGGCACATATTCTGCTGCTGCGGCAGGGAGAGGTGCCTTTCCTCCCCAGCCCAGGTGCTGCAGGGAGAGAGAGCGCTGGGGGGAGTCCTCTCCCTGCAGTAGCCCCAGAGCACCATCCTGCACCCCAAACCGCTCACCGCCAGCCTGACCCCAGAGCCCGTAGCCCCAGCCCTGAGCCCCTCATCCAGGCCCCACCCCAGAGCCTGAACCCCCATCCAGAGCCCTCACACTCCTGCACCCAACCCTCTGCCCCAGTTCTGAGCCCCTCATCCAGGCCCCACCCCAGAGCCCGAACCCCCAGCCAGAGCCCTCACACTCCTGCACCCCAACCCTCTGCCCCAGCCCTGAGCCCCTCATCCCCAGTCCCACCCCAGAGCCCACACTGCCAGCAGGAGCCCTCACAACCCTGTAGCCCAACCCTCTGCCCCAGCCCTGAGCCCCCTCCCACACTCTGAATCCCTCGGTTCCACCCCCACCACATGAATGTATCCTTTATTATTTATGTCTTTAATTACACAATCATGTACTATTTTTTCCACAGTCCTTTTTTTCCTCATTCACTCAGGCCTTATTTGCCGTACGCTATTCAAACCTGCTCTGAATACAAAATTGTTTATTTCTTCACAGGCATTTCTGTGATGCTCTCACCACAGTATCTGAGTGCCTCACAAACTTTAATGAATTTATTTTTCCAACACCCCTGTTAGATGGTATTATTTTCCCTATTTTCTGGGGGGGTGGGCAGGAAACGCTTGAAACACTTTGGCTTGATTTTTCAGAGTCTGAGCATTTTTATAGCACATTATATTCTTCTTCGAGTATTGTCCCTATGGGTGCTCCACTGAAGGTGTGTGTGCGTCCCTAGACTGCTGATTGGAGAATTTCAATAACAGTCCATCCTGCCTGCGCACATGCAGCTCCCCGCCTGTCATGAGGTTAGCCAGCATATATGGATTTCCTCCTCAGTTTCTTTTCAACCGCCCCTGTTAGTACTAAGAGTTATTTGTTCACGGATCGTTAACTCCCTATAGTTTTGCAAATTTTAGCTTCCCTTGAAGCCTTTTTCTTTTAGTACCTTGTTTGTTTTCAGTTGGCCATGCCAAATAAATAAAAGAAAAAGAAGAAAGGGTTTGCCTCCTGCCAACTCCGGTGGGGTGGCCCCCCCGGACAAGGGTATGCCTGACTCTCCTGCAAAGAATCCATCCCAGTGACAGATGGACATTCGCAGTGCATTTGCTGCCTGAGGGAAAAACAGTCCACAAAAATGTGATTGGTGCCAGCAGTTAAAACCCAGGTTCAGGAAGGACAGAGAATTAAAGCTTGAACTCCTGCTCATAGTCTGCCCTTCAACCGCCAGACTGCTGGTGAGAGCTATCACCGCAACCTTCTACATTGAAGGCAAGTGATCCCAAGGAGATGAGCCACTCACTCAAGACCACTAACAGAAGGTCTGTGAGTCCCCATAGTGAGCTGCAATCAAGGCGGAAACAATCTCTGGCTCCATTGGTATCATTGATACCAACGGCGCCGATGGTATCTAGAGGCGGTACCCATCTGTCGGCACGGTACTGAGCCGACAGAGCAAGTCAATTGCCCATGCCCATCAGGCACAATTGGGCACAAGAAGTACTGGTATCACATGGGCGTGAAAAGCATGGAAGATCTGCCCCGGGGAAGGTTACATCAATGATGTCATCGGCATCGGCACTGACCCCTGGTGCATGTGGCACCAATGGACCATATGACTAGATCCATGTCTCTGGCTCCGGTACAAGTCTCTTGGCACCGACAACCACCGGCACAGATATTGTCCACACTGGCAGATCTCTCGATGTCTGATGCACCGGACTCGCCCCTACTCAATGCCAGGGCTCCGGTGCCAAATTCTCCCAGAGCATTGGATTCAATGACCTCTCCATGCCATGCACCACCTTTCTCTTCATCAGAGTCAGATTGTGAGCGAGAGGACTTGGGTTCCTACCACTCAGCCTATCCATCATACTGGTCCCAATTTCATCATGGACACCAGGCATACCACCCGCTGAGGCAGAAAGAGAAGGCACCCCTCAAGCTCGTCTCTCATCGTCCTAACTTGATGAGACGGTGATGCCCCCTCCACCATCCGTGGCAGATTATTTTAAATCATTCCAGGACTTAGCTCAGAGGGTGGCAGAAGTCCCGCAAATACAATTGCATAAAGTGACTGAGGTTCACCACACACTAGTGAATATTCAACACTCTTCCACCTCTGCCAGAGTGCCCCTGCCAGTTAATGAGGTGCTCCTGGATCCTGCTAGAGTTATATGGCAGACCCCTGTATCCGTCCCGCCAACATGCTAGCGGGCTGACAAAAGGTATTATGTGCCAGCGAAGGGCATGGAATTTTTATTTTCTCACCCGCCATTATTGGGGATGCAGTTAATTCTAGGGGGCCACCAATGCCAGTTTAAATCCACCCCGTATAACTGAGATGGGAAACACTTGGACCTGTTTGGCAGAAAAGTGTATTCATCATCCATTCTTCAGTTCTAGATGGCTAATTACCAGGCCTTGTTGGCCAAATGTGACTACCAGAACTATGTGAAACTAGGTTCCTTTATTGATCAGTTCCTGGACTCCCACAAAGACCAATTTATGGCCATAATTAATGAGGGCCAGCTGATGGCGAAAACATCTCTCCAGTCTGCGTTGGACATTTCAGACACGGTGGCATGTTCAGTTTCCACGGCCCTGCTTATGAGAAGGGCTTTGTGGCTGCAGTTGTCCAGCTTCCCTAAAGATGTCCAAACCGCGGTGGATGACTTGCCCTTTGAGGGAATGAAGCTGTTTGCCAGAAAGACAGATGGGCCTCATCACATGTTGAAGGATTCTTGGGCAAACCTTCGTTCCCTAGGGATATATATACCAGCCTACAAGAGAAAATATAGCCTTCAGCTGCTGCTCAAGTCCCTGTCGTTGCAGTATTTGCTTCAATACTTGTCACAGAGATCTTATGAGCCACAGAGAAAGAAATCAAGTTTCCCCAAGCAAAAGCAATTGGAACCACAACCAACTTCATCTCAGCCTTCAACCTTGAAGTGGTAGTTTTGATGGGTTGGTTGAGGCGCCTGTAGAACACTCTCCTCGCCACCTTATGCTGGGAAGCCCCATTCCTCCTTTCTGAGACCACCGTACCCCATTACGCAGCACCTGGGAATGTATAACCTCTGACAAATGGGTGTTGGAAATCATCCAGAATGGATATGCCATCCACTTCTCCTCTCTTTCCCCACCCAAACACCCTTCCCCGTCCCTCTTCAGGGACCCTTCTCACAAGAATCTGCTATGTCAAGAGGCAAACCATCTCCTCAGCATAGAAGCTGTAGAAAATTTGCTCATACATCTCAGAGGCAAAGGCTTCTACTCTCATTACTTCCAGATATAAAAGAAAAAGGGAGGTTGGAGACCCATACTCGATCTCAGAGCACTCAACAGATATGTCAAAGTGCAGAAATTCAAGATGGTCACCCTATCAATGATCATCCCAGCATTGGAAGAACGAGATTGGTTCTTGGCCTTCAACCTTCAAGACTCATACTTCCACATTTCTATCGTACCAAGTCACAGGTGTGCCTCAGATTCATGCTGGGGCAGGACCAGTACAGAGTACTCCCTTTCGGCCTGTCATCGGCCCTGAGAGTGTTTGGCCAAGGTCCTCTCGGTAGTAGTGGCCCACTTACATTTTCAGAGCATAATGATCTACCTGGATGATTGCCTTCTCAGGACACGGTCCCGCACAGAGGCCCAGTGAGTCACTCAGACCACACAGGACCTGTTTCTGAATATGGGCCTACTGATCAAAGAACAAAAATCGACCTTAATACTGGTTCAAAGGCTAGAATTCATAGGAGTCGACCTTGACTCCATTCAGGCAAGGGCACTCCTTCCACATCACAGATTTCTTAGTCTCTCCTTGTTGATAGAGACAGTACAATCCAGCCCCCAAATCTCGGCCAGATAGTGCCTTCAGCTTCTGGGGCACATGGCCCCGGGCACATTGGTAAGTGCTCATGCTACTACACATGAGATGCCTCCAAGCATGTTCGGTTCAGTTTACAGGATGAACTGGGACAACACTGGCAAGCTTCTGTTGATACCCACCAGAGTCAAGCAATCCTTAGACTGGTGGATGGACCCAGTAAACGTCTGTACAGGAATCCTGTTTGCTTAGTCTTCCTCATCCCATCTCCTGACCACCAATGCATCACTCATAGGCTGGGGAGCACTTCTCAGTGGTGGCACAATATAGGACAAATGGTCTCTAGCAGAGACGTGCCTCCACATCAGCCTGTTCGAGCTCAGAGTGGTCAGAAATACTTGAGCTCACTTCCTCCTGCTGATCAAGGACACGCAAAGAAAGGTCATGACTAAGGCTGCGATTTAGACCTCTGTGACTTCAGCCAGCGCCTGCTGGGAGCTGCAGGGTCCCCTGCTGCCTGCGGAGGCAGGGAGCTGTGGGGTACCCTTGTGGCCCCAGGTGGCGGGAGCAGCAGGTGGACTCCCCGCATCTCCTGGCCACTGCAGGTTGCATGGGAAGCGAGGGACCCCTACTGTTCCCATCAACTCAGGATTGAATAAGGACTGGGAATGGCTGAGCCATTACAAACATTGAATCTATCTCCCCTTGTAAATATTCTCACACTTCTTATCAAACTGTCTGTACTGGGCTATCTTGATTATCACTTCAAACGTTTTTTTCTCTTACTTAATTGGCCTCTCAGAGTTGGTAAGACAACTCTCACCTGTTCATGCTCTCTGTATGTGTGTATATATATCTCCTCAATATATGTTCCACTTTATATGCATCCAAAGAAGTGGGCTGCAGTCCACGAAAGCTTATGCTCTAATAAATTTGTTAGTCTCTAAGGTGCCACAAGTACTCCTGTTCTTTTAGCCTTAATCATGACAGACAACCTGGCCAACCAACAGAGAGGTGCTAGAGAAGGAACTGAGGAAGAAATGCTCGTGCACGCTGGCTAGCCTGATGGCAGGCGGGGAGATGTAGGTCCATGGGTGGAATGAACTGCTACTGAAATTCTCTGATTGGCAGCGCAGGGGAATGCACACACCTAAAGTGAAGCACCAATAGGGGGACGCATCTCAAAGAACTACTATAACTGCACAAGATGAGTAACTTCTTCTTTTCAAAGCACAGCTCCGGTGAGCTTCAGTTGCAGCCACGAGTGTTCAGCAATTCTGCAAATGTGGCTACGGGTGTGTCATGTTGGGCACCCAAAAATGAGGAACACACAGTTAGTGTCCAACTGTGAATATTTTGGTTTTGGTGATTTGCCCAACATCACTTGGGAACTCTTTAGCACACATAGGGATAGAATCCAGTTCTCCAGGGCAGCATTCAGCTGCCTTGATTACACTGGTCTACAATTTTTGAGAAGTCGTCTGCTTCAGAGATAAAATGTGGTATTTATTATGTATTTTGATGTGCTGAATTCAAATATGACAATTAAAACAACTGATTGGCTACTGTTCCTGAGATATTTAAGTTTTTATATTTTATGTCTATGTATATTGTGTAGATAGAGTTTTAATCATAAATTGTAAACCTAGGTCTTTTCATGTGTTTATGGTTGCTTTACATGATGATATTTCACCTGTCCTGTTTATGTAACACTTTAAAAATCAGCAAAAGGGTTATATAAATAAAATTTATTATGAAACAAAAGGCAAAAAACTATTATGTGCATAGTTTAGTCCTTTTCAGTGTCTACTTGGCGCTTCTTGGCTTGTCTCTTGTATTCATTAAATGGAGCATCTCTTGTCACTGTCCAGCAATAGTCTGCAAGCATTGATGGGCTCCATTTGCCTTGATAGTGTTTCTCCATTGTTGCAATGTCCAGGTGAAATCGCTTGCCGTGCTCGTCGCTCACTGCTCCGCAGTTCGGTGGAAAAAAAATCTAGATGAGAGTGCAAAAAATGTATCTTTAGTGACATGTTGCAACCAAGGCTTTTGTATGCCTTGAGGAGGTTTTCCACCAACAACCTATAGTTGTCTGCCTTGTTGTTTCCGAGAAAATGTATTGCCACTAACTGGAAGGCTTTCCATACCGTCTTTTCCTTGCCACGCAGTGCATGGTCAAATGCATCATCTCGAAGAAGTTCACGAATCTGAGGACCAACAAAGACACCTTCCTTTATCTTAGCTTCACTTAACCTTGGAAATTTTCCACGGAGGTACTTGAAAGCTGCTTGTGTTTTGTCAATGGCCTTGACAAAGTTCTTCATCAGACCCAGCTTGATGTGCAAGGGTGGTAACAAAATCTTCCTTGATTCAACAAGTGGTGGATGCTGAACACTTGTCCTCCCAGGCTCCAATGACTGTTGGAGTGGCCAATCTTTCTTGATGTAGTGGGAATCTCTTGCACGACTATCCCATTCACAGAGAAAACAGCAGTACTTTGTGTATCCAGTCTGCAGACCAAGCAATAGAGCAACAACCTTCAAATCGCCACAAAGCTGCCACTGATGTTGGTCATAGTTTATGCACCTCAAAAGTTGTTTCATGTTGTCATAGGTTTCCTTCATATGGACTGCATGACCAACTGGAATTGATGGCAAAACATTGCCATTATGCAGTAAAACAGCTTTAAGACTCGTCTTTGATGAATTAATGAACAGTCTCCACTCATCTGGATTGTCATCACACCATCGATGTTGTTGCAGGCTACAAGATCACCTTCCATGAAGAAGAATGGGACAAGATCCTTTTGATGGTCACGGAACATGGAAACCCTAACATCACCTGCCAGGAGATTCCACTGCTGTAGTCTGGAGCCCAACAGCTCTGCCTTACTCTTGGGTAGTTCCAAATCCCTGACAAGGTCATTCAGTTCACCTTGTGTTATGAGGTGTGGTTCAGAGGAGAAGGTTGGGAGAAAATGTGGGTCCTGTGACATTGATGGTTCAGGACCAGAAGTTTTATCCTCTTCCTCTTCCTCGTCCAACTCAAGTGAGAATGATTCTGGTGCATCAGGAACCGGCAGTCCTTCTCCGTGGGGTACTGGGCTGATGGAATGTTTGGATAATGCACAGTCCACTTTTTCTTCTTTGACACACCTTTCCCAACTGGAGGCACCATGCAGAAGTAACAATTGCTGGTATGATCTGTTGGCTGTCTCCAAATCATTGGCACTGCAAAAGGCATAGATTTCCTTTTCCTGTTCAACCACTGGCGAAGATTTGTTGCAAAAGTGTTGCAGCATATGTGTGGGGCCCACCTCTTGTCCTGATCTCCAGTTTTGCAGCCAAAATAAAGGTGATAGGCTTTCTTAACCATAGTGGTTATACTGCGCTTTTGTGATGCAAAAGCCACTTCACCACAAACATAGCAGAAGTTATCTGCACTGTTCACACAAGTACGAGGCATCTCTGCTCACTTTGGCTAAACAGAAATGTGTCCCTTTGCAAAATCAAACACTGACAAATAAGAGAGCACGACGCTGTATGATTTCTAGAGCTGATATAGGGCAATTTGTTCAGCAGAGTGATGTAAGCTTCGTTATGATTGCATCATCCATGACTTCTAGGAATAACATGATGCAATTCATATCATGTATGATGCAATACCAGCTTCAGATTGCATCGTTAATTGTTTTGCCTAAAAAGCAAGTACTGTCCAAACCCAGTCATAGATTTATTCATAGATCCAGTCAAAGATATATTTTAGTCATTTCTGGTTTAAATTGAGATCCCTTCCCTTTATAACTCACTTATCCTCCGCCATTCCCAAGTCTAGGGTCGTATATACTGACCCAATAGCATATCTTGAAAACTAGAGCCAATCAACAATTTGAAGCATCATTTTCGTTCTCAGTGACCCAGAATTAGTAAAGTTTGAGAACATTTATTTCAGAAGCATTTTGGCTGTAGAGCAGTGTTATGAGAACTTCCTTTGTCTTTGTGCAATACCTTGCTTTGTTCACTACACACACACCCAGCTTCTTTAACAGATGGGTCAGGGTTCCTACAGACAACAATGTTCTTCATTACACGACCCCGCCTGTGCAGAATGAGGCATTGGTCCTCAGAAAAAATAGTATGTGATCTTGTAATTAAAGACTGTAATATTAGGCTTGGAAGGATTATTTTTACTGGTAAATGTCAATAAACATCAGTTTCACCATAAACACACAAACTGATGAAAAAAATTTCCATCAATAGTGATCAATATGTACAGTCAGAACAATTCTGTTTGAGAATTTACTAGATTTTGATTTAAGGATATTTACGTTGTATATTTTGACACACAATGTTGACAATATATGTTTTAGTGAGGATAAAGGTTTAACTTTTTGAATCTCAACGTTTATTGTCACGAGACACAACTGAAAAGTTAAATAGCTAAAAAGAGGAAAAATGCTAAAAACAAAAACAAAAAAACTCTTGAATTCTTCCAAATCTAATCATAGTGCATAAGCAGACAAATTAAGTTTGCATGTGCAACTTTAGTTCTGGCATTTCCTAACTTTTAAGTGTTTGAATTTGGAACATTAATAATGCTTTTTAATGTGTTTTTTTGCATGTAATTTCCTAATTTAAAAAACCTGAAGAAACAGAATTTCTGTCACATGGAACTATATTGACCTCAGCTTGGATCATGAGCTAGATTTGGATCGTTAGATCTGTACCACAGGCCTCTACCATTTGAACTAACAGAGTAACTTGTAGCATTTGTAGGCTATTAACATTTACGAGGGCCAGCCACTAGAAGTAGCTCTGACACACAGTTTTCCAGTGGGTTTAACAGCTATTTGCTGAGAGCAGAAAAATGTAGAGACTCAGTACTCCTAGGTTCAGTTCCGTGTTCTTGAGGGAAATGTGTTCTTCTCCTGTGGCCATGGTTCTTGCTCCCCAGAGCCTATCGACTCCCCTTTGCCTCAGCTCCTGCTTTCCTCTCCCTCTGCTCTTATATACACACCTACCTCCATCTACCATGCTCCCAACGCCCACAAATCTTCTGGTTTTAAAATTTGTAAATCCTTAAATGTATTGAAATAAACTATGCCAATATGAGCACATTACATCATTATAACTGCATCTGTACTAGTTGATTGTACCGATTTAGTTGTATCGGTTTCTACATCAATATGGTTAAATTGATATAAAAACTGATTACACCTGTCTTAAAGCCTTTCCACTGAACAAACTAACTGATCTTTTGCATGTAATAGCTTGTTGGATTTAATATCAAAATATGCTTTATAGTTGTCTTTAGTTTTTAACTTGGGCTATATGGACAACAGCATTCCAAAGTAAAACCTGCAGGACACCACATGCTAATTTTCCTGCCTATCTGAAGATAGGTTTATTTTGTTCTCATGCTTTCATATTGTATTGATCAAACTTTCTCAATTACCCAATTCATTGGGAAGTGTTACCTGTTCCGTTTTTTAAGTCAGGTTAGACAATAAGTATGTAATGTAATGCACCAACTCTTTTGGCAACCTCTTCTGTTTCTTTTTTGGACTTCATCTTATTTTCCTGGAGTTGGTGTGTATATATATATAAAAAGGGATTTGATTGATTCACTGAGCTATCTGGGTGTCTCATGCATGCATTTGAAATTAAATAACTCCTATCATGTGTAGGGCCCTATATTTAAAGGTTGAAAGGTTTTGGGGTTTTTTAAGAGGAATAGTAGAAGGATGTGTGATTTACTTAAATTTCTACTTTGCAACATTTACTGATATAGCAGGGCCAATTATTGGTGTTAGCAGACATGTTTAAGGATAATGTCTTTAACCAGATACCTCTTATAATTTTTCATTTAGTGAAACTGGTGAGTGGAAGCTCCATCCAAGTTTGTTTCTTTTGCTTTTGATCCTGGGCAAGCTGTATCCTTCTCCAATGGATGGCACTTATTCAGCTCTCAGCATGGCACCGTTTGTTCCTTTTATTATGAGGTGAGGTACATATTTCAAAAGAATTTTCTATGCTTACTAGAAAACATTCTCTGGTGATTTTTTTTCATATGAAGCGAATCATAGTTTTTTAATATACTTTTCAGCATATTTCAAAATGCTTTGTAAATGTGTTAGTTACCAGTTAGTTGAAATAACGCATGAAAAAAATTGTTACTTCAATAGTTGTTTGCAGTGTTTTTGTAGCCATGTTGTGTCCCAGGATATTAGAGAGACAAGGTGTATGAGGCAATATCTTTTATTGGACTAACTTCTGTTGGTGAAAGAGACAACCTTGTGAGCTACACAGCTGAAGAAGAGCTCTGTGTAGCTCACAAGCTTGTCTTTCACCAACAGAAGTTGGTCCAATAAAAGCTATCATCTCACACACCTGGTCTTTGTTACTCTAATACTATATTAGATCAAAGTCCTTGATTACATATTAATACCTATTTTATTTTCACTGGGTTAAGAAAAAGACTAGGGTAAACAAATCTCATGCCAGTCACTGCAGGGATCAGAGACACTTTCCCCTTATGTACAGCATTGCAAAATTAATTGGTTAGCTGCATTGTGAGTTTTTTAAACTTTCATCTGAAGAATGGTGTATGGTATGGTCACTACCAGAGACTGTACACTAGAATTGATGGATGAACTTGATTGACTATGCTGTGATCGGGAGGGTAAATCTGCTGATCTTTAAGAAGAATGTTTTCAACTCCTGCGGAATGGATTTCAATGTTCATTTACCATAAAAAATGATGGGAGTTGTATATTTAATCCACTGTGCATGGTGTGGGAAACATAATGCTAAAAAAATTAATTGCTTCCATGTGGAGAGGGAATTATGGTTTTCAAATACTTTTTTTGCTCTTGGGTAATATGGTGAAAGAAAACAGGACTGGAGGTTGGGAAAGAAATGGGAATGCCCTACCAGCTGTGGGAAGATAGATTTTACAGTCCAAAATATTACTCCTTAAGCTTGGAAAGTTCATTATTAAATCTATTAGAGTAGTAAAAGAAGTTAAACATGTTTCTGCCCCAAGTCTTGTGATCATTATTTAAGCTGTTATTTATAGTGGAAAACAATAGTAGCTCTGCCTGTTTATCTCTTAGCAGATATGACATTAAAGCATAGTGTCTTGTATACCACAGCGTTGCTCAGCGTTTGTAGGAATAAACTCAATTTACCATATACTGTTTCTAAAAACAAGAACTGAAATAACAGAAGTTTATCTAAAATGTTTCTACGATTCTGGAATCTCAAACGTTTATCTATAGATCCATCTAGAGGTGCATTTATTAGTTAGGTCATTTAAGCTATATTCTGCCTTCATACAGTAGCATAGCTGGGGGGGAGCAGGGGAAGCAGCTGCTCTCCCACTGGGTACAGTGGCACCTTAGGCCACCCATTCCACATCGGCAGAAAACGCAAAGCACCAAGCCCGATGTTGTGTGGCCGAGTGGAGGGAAAAGGGTGAGTTCATCATGAGGTTTTAGAGCCAGTCATGGTTTCTGCAGCTTGCAAAAACGTTGTAACTCGTTTCACAACAACCCCGCCGCGTGCATTGTGTTTCCTTGGCTTGGACCTTCTGGGTGTCCTCTGCCCCGCAGCTTAGTTAGGCCTCAGCCAGGGGCATATGAGCGCTGCTGCTGCTACACACGCTGCCGGCTGCGGACGCGGCGGCGGCTCGCTTCAGGCTCGCGCTGGGTGCTGCCAGCCGCTGCTGCTTGGGTGGCAAGATTTATTCCAGGCAGAGAATTAACCAGCCAGCCAGCCTCCAAATCTCCGCGTTCCTCACACACCTGGGGGTTTAGCGGGGAGCGCTGCTGGCCAATGCATTTTCCAAAGCGACTAAGCGAGCCCGGGGGGGGGGGGTGCGGGGTGGTTTGCAAGGTTCGCATAACATTACGCTCTGCAAAACAGGTGGGAGGAGGGGTCAAGCCTGGAGCCTGAATTTCTGCAGAGGTAAAAGGTCCCCGGTGCAAAACAGCACATGTTGCTGCCACACCAGTTCCCTTGTGCAGCGGGCACATCTCCCCAATAGCCGCCCATGCTCTCCCGCAGCGCCTCTGGGGGTTAGATCCAGGGCTGGGAGCAGAGGTAAGGAGACACAGACGGTGAGGACAGGAATGGGCGATTCCCTCCCCTCCGTAGCACCTGGTAGGAATTACCCAGATGAATTCACCTCCCTCCCCGGAGCCAGTCCTGGATTCATTGGTTCCATGGGGGGAAGCGTCTCCCATGTCTGGCCCTCACATCCCCTCGCCACTGTCTTACCCACCCCCCGCTGCTCTCCTCCTCCCCTGCAGGCCCCCCTCATCCTCCATTCCCAGGCATCCCCCCAAGTTTGTGTTTTCATAAACTCTTCTCTCGCCCGGTAAGTTTCACTCCCTTGTAACCCCTGAGTGCTGCAGCAATAGGCTCGAGGTTACCGTTTCAGGAGTGTGGGGTGGGGGGTGGGGAGAGACATTAGCCCCAGCTGGATTTGCAAAAAAAAAAACCAGACAGTGAAAGCTTACTGCCCGGCTGGTCTCTCTGGAGTTGCAGGCATGGGGCATCGCTGGGGGAGGCGCTGAAGGCCTGGGGTTCATAGGGGGATGGATGGGTAGACGGATGGGTGTGTGGGACTGGGGACAAAGGGTGTGCTTGGGGTTGATTAATCAAACTTAGCTGTGCCTCTTCAGCTGCCACTGAGAAAATCAACAGCTCCCAGAGCAGCCGTGAATTAACTTCGCTCTCCACTGCCATGTGCTTTATGCAGCTCACAGGGGCTGCTTGAATTACCACCTCACTTAGAGCCTTTACTGCCCCATAATCAGCGATGAAGACCCCGGGCAACACAACAAAGGAAGTCTTATAAATAGCAGGGGAATGTCAGTCACCCGCGGTGCCATTGTAATTGCTGGATTAAGTATGTATTTGCTAAAGTCCCCTGTGGGGGGGGGGATTGTTACAGTCTATGGGGCTGATACCAGACATACATACTTGTCATTGGTTGCAAAAGGACACAGCAAACCCCCAGGCCCTGGTGCTCCCTTACATGGGAGCTGCGCTGGGGTCAGGAAGCAGGACTCCTGACTGCAGACAGGGGACTCACAATCCCCATGATGCCAATAAAGCCTCCTGCAAGGGTAAATCAGGAGGGAGGATAGATACATAGATGGGTGTGTATGGAGATCAGTGGATGGATGGATAGACAAACGGGTGTATATGGGGATAGATGGGTGCGTATGGGGTTATGGATGGATGGATAGTTAGAGGGGTGGATGGATAGACAGAGGGAAGTGTATGGGGATGGATAGATAAGGTAGCTAAACGCAGTGATAGATCCAGACTCTGTAGTAACCCTATTGCAGCAATTATGCCAATAAGTAGTGCAGTTGCAGAACGATCCTTTAGCCGACTCGAATGTATAAAGTCCTACCTGCACTCTGCAATGGGTGAAGATAGATTGTCTGGGTTAGCTTTGCTCTCCATTGAAAGGCAAATGGCTACTGAAGTAGATTATAATAAGTAATAGATAACTTTGCTAGAATGAAGCTTAGATGAAAGAGGCTGTTGTAGTTGCTTCATC
Source organism: Chrysemys picta bellii (assembly GCF_011386835.1). Classification (NCBI taxonomy): domain Eukaryota; kingdom Metazoa; phylum Chordata; order Testudines; family Emydidae; genus Chrysemys; species Chrysemys picta. Next base: position 172,932,788 of record NC_088793.1, on the reverse strand, counting down.
GATTATCATATTGTTTTGATCTTATCTTTTGAAATATAAAATAAGTAAATAACACATGTTTTTATTATGTTTTGATTTTATATACAATATAAATAGATGTCATACTGTAAAACTTTTTATATTTTAAATGCAAAATAACACGTACTTGTACTTGTAAAACAATATCATTCTTGTGTTTTTATTTTAAGTACAAAATAAATATGTATAATGAATTTAAAAGTATGTAATTAGTAATTTGATACGTCAGGTGGCTCCTTTTTGTGTGTGTTCGCTCCCCCTGATCATAGATGATAGAATATCAGGGTTGGAAGGGACCTCAGGAGGTCATCTAGTCCAACCCCCTGCTCAAAGCAGGACCAATCCCCAAATCGTCCCCTTGAGGATTGAACTCACAACCCTGGGTTTAGCAGGCCAATGCTCAAACCACTGAGCTATCCCTCCCCCCAATTGTTGATGTTAGAACCTGGCTACGCCACTGTCTTCAGACCATATGCTACTTCACTGGAGTTTTATAAATGGTCTAGAGTAGAAAACAGTGCCTGTCAAACATCCATTTAAGCTATTTTTTCAGCTTACCTATTCTGTTTTTCATGTTCAATCTGCATTCTGATTGGCTACTCTTAGCGAGAAACACATGTGAGCAACATAAAGCTTCAGCATTGCTGTCCTCCTTAACAACTGCTGTGAACATTTTTTTGGACCTGTCAGCATTAAGCCTTTTCACAGGGATGTTATGGAACAAATAAAATATATTTGAATAAAAAACTCAAGACATTAAGAGATCTATATCACCAGGGACTTGCCTTCCTTAACTCCTATCGACTGCAAGGATGTCTGTAATACCAGTAGTGAGGAGGGCAAAGAGATTTGTTAAGATTTTCTTTCTGTTGAACATGGGCAATAAATTAGTTACACTTTTAACAAATTGGTCTAAGGCTAGAGAAAACTTGGTACATCTTTCAGAAAGCAAGTTTTATCAGGCTTTGAGATGTAAATTTCCTGTCTGATACTTAGCAAAGTGCTGACGTTTTACAGTTGTCTGGAGCTATACTGAAAACACTGTAGCCTTTTTAAAAAATCACTTTGTGTTCAACCTGACATTCTTGATTGCGTATCATTATATAACTTTTTTTTTAAATGTACATAAACACTTCTGTGGATGCACTGATAATTAGTTCATTTCAACCTCTGTGTGCATTATCTGTGATTTACAGAGGTGAATCACCTAGGGAAGGATACTTTAATTCCTTCCTTTAAATTTTCCCCTTGCACAAGGACAAATGAGCCAAAGTAAAAGTACCTCTTTCCTGAACATTTCTGATTCCTTTTAAGATTGCAGGTGCCAGTGAAGATTGTTGTGAAATAATTCTAAGTGAGGATCAATGCGAAAGTATAGTACCAAAGGATGTTAATCAATAATATACTAAACCAGGATACGTTAGTCATCCTCTGAATCTCCCCATGTAGATATATTCATCTATATATATGAATGAATGTGTGTGTATATAATTACTTGGCAATCCTATACAATTACAAAATATAATTGCTATATTTTATACATCATATAGTTTTATATGATTTCAAGTTCCGTAGAGCTCTAACATCACGTTTTATAGCGGATAGATATTATATATGCAGCGAGAGAAAGAGGAAGTGAATGAACAGTATAACGTAGCTGATCTTTATCCCTACACACAATAAAGTGGCATTCATTTATTGATCTGAGAGAATGAACTGAGTACTTAGTGTGTTTGCAAGAAAACAGGCAGCTCCCTTAACAATACTGTACTTGCTTGGAAGATTTCTAATTAGGCTTTTGAACAGTTTCAGTTAGCTAAAGTGGAATTTTCCATCTAGTGGGAGTAGAGTTAAGGTCGCTCTGACCGTGCAGAAATGAATTGCACAATAGGAGTAGGATTAAATGCTGCAAGGACAAATCTCGGTCTCCCTGTAATACATATACTTTCTACTCCCTGCTAAACTAGGACATTTGATTGCCTATCTACAGTTCTATTAAAAGTACTTGTTTTTTTCCTCCAGATGTTTTATTTGGAAGAGAATGCATTGATTCACAACTTATCTCACTTTTTAAGATTTTTGAAAGAAGTTGTTTTAGAGCTAGATATGTCTGACATACTGATTACTTTTTAGCATGAAGGAATGTTCAGAATGTTTTTGATTAACGAGGGAGGTAATCTGGAGGTGACATTTTAACTATAAAACGAAAACACTTCAAAAAAAAAATTCTTAGCTGTTAAAGTGATCCAAATTTGAATGACGCTTGTATCCGTGCCCTCCTCAATGCAATGTTATTCATGAAGTGCTTAGTGCTGAATATTGTTGGCTGAATTCTCCGTGGGAATAAATCAGTGTTCCTGTGGAATGATGGTGAGAATCTAGCCCTCTACTCTTAAGGGCAGGTTTCAAAGCAGAGTCATGAGTAATAAAAATCATTAAAGGAAATGCATTCTGTGGAGAAAGTTTAATTAGAAATACAGAAATCTTGCTAAGAATTTAATATTTTTAAAATGTCAGCATTGCTACATCATGTGAAATCTGTGATTGGATCTTTCTATTAAAGCACATATTATAACAGCTTAAAGGGTTGGAAAACCCCATAAAAGAAAATCACACATGCTGTTTTATTTTTGAAAGTGTGGTGTAATTCAGAGAACAGCTAGTCCTTGTTTCTGCTTTACCTTTGTCCAAGTATTCTCTCCTACATTTTGATTTTGAACATAAAGTATAGTAAGCTTGGCGAGAGTGTAGAGGAAGAGGATGCCTGACTCAAATACAGAGGAGAGGAATGCTAGTCTGGGGATGGGGAGAAGTAGTTTGTGACAAAGAGCTGGGGGTGTGTGGGAGGGAGATGCAAGTGAGACTGGAGGCATGTGGCAGTGGAGGGGCGCAGGAGAGAGAGAGAAAAACAGGGACCGATCGTTATTGGAGTGGTGGGGCAAGGAGACAGGGACTGGGAACCAGGGTGGGAAGCTGCAAGCCAGCGCGGGAGGAGGAAGACTGAGTCAGAAAAGTCCTAGTTATGGTATAAGAACCTAAATAGAGAGGTACTTGTAGGTGGGCCTGGGAAAATAGCTCCAAGATCTGTGCATATCTGAATCGAAACCTTTACTAAGAGGGTGTTAAGAGTCTTCAGGATTAGTGACTGCACAGGGCCTACATTGCAGGTCTGCAGCCTGCCTGGAGGATGGGGGTGGAGCCCCTCCACTAAAGCTTGATAACTTGCGTTTTATGAAGTGTGTGTGAGAGACGGGCTTTTTCACAGTAAGGGTATGTCTGCTAGAGGTTACTCTTTCCAACTTGAGATAACTAATTTCCAGTTGACCCAGATTAACTATCAGGATCACACCCTATTAGTCTGGATACTCCACAAACATTTGTTGCAGGTTTGTGGCCTCAATTAACTCAGGTTTTTGAAAAACCAAAACAAAACCCTGTAATATAGATGGACGCTATGTGGTTTGAGCTACAGCTGTAGTATACTTGCATAATTTAATATTCCAGAAATTAACTACATTCTGAACTGTACTTAGCCAAAAAATAGACTGTAAGCAGGAAATAGCTAACTATTTTTAAACTAAATTAGACTAGCACAGAGTATTTCGTAGGTATATTGAACATTATTAATTTAGGAGTGAACTACAAGCTTGATACAAGAGATCTGGTTCTTTCCAGTTAACAGTCTAAAAGGAGGTTCACTCCCAAGAGTCCTATCAAAAGCTGTTCAGAGATTAATTAGCCTTTCGTGTGTGTCTGAGCCAATATTTGATAAACTATTTTAAGCAACATGACGGTATTACTGAAATATTGTCTTGTGTATTGAAATACGTATTTGTTCTAGTTCTGGTAGAAATACTAGCATGAATAGTAATGTATTATAGTTAATACTGAATGTAATTGTTTATGGGCTAGGACAAGTCAAAGCTTACCTTGACTGATGTTTACTTGAAGTTTAAATAGAATCACCTTCACTTGTGCCTTGTTGATAGTTTGTATATAGAATGAATTTCCTCTTAATGGGCTTTCTGATCAGTAAAATATTTTTCTGATGTTGAATAACTTCACCATAAACATATGTAATCAATTTGTTCCCAAAACACAGTTTTTTTAAACATTGTAGGTATATTAAATATGTATGTCATAATTATTATTGTAGTGCCTAGGAGCCCAGCCATGGACCAGCTCTCTTGGGCTAAGTGATGTTCTAACTGTATTAATTGTGCTGACTTGCAGTTAACTGATTTGTCTCCCCAGTTGTTTTTCACTTCACTAACTCACAGCTGCCATTCCAATGTAACTACTTTGTCTCAAAAAGAACAGGAGTACTTGTGGCACCTTAGAGACTAACAAATTTATTTGAGCACAAGCTTTCGTGGGCTACTTCTTCGGAAGAAGTGGGCTGTAGCCCACGAAAGCTTGTGCTCAAATAAATTTGTTAGTCTCTAAGGTGCCACAAGTCCTCCTGTTCTTCTTTTTTTAAAAACCATGGAGCCTCCAGGATGCCCATACAAAGCAGATAATCTCATTATAACTCTTGTGTTACCATCCCTGTAACCCATTGTTGTAAACCACTTATTTTGTTACATCTAAGCTTGGTTGTATGAATGTGTGAGTCAGGGTTTGCAGGATTGGGCACTTGAATTGTAAACTTGTTGGAGAAGTGACCCTGGGCCCCATTTTCAGAAGTTTTGAGCATCCATAACTCACATGGACTTTTTAATTCAGACCACCTGTGAAATTGAGTGTGCCATGGCTCTTATTTATCTAAAGGAACCGTAAGGCTCCCTAAATATTAATTTTTGTTACTTTTCATAAACACTCTTCATTATTTTTAAAAGGAAATTATTATGAATCTTCACTAGCAAATGGTTCATTTTTGTCTTTGTATTTAGAAAAACTTAACCTCATAGCCAGCTCGTATTGCTTAGATAGCATTATCACTCACATACAATAACATCAGTAACTTATGGTAAATTGTTTTTCAGTAAGTGCCTGATACTGCTCCCATTGAAGTTAGTGGCAACTCTCATTTACTCCAGAGGGACCAGGTCTGGGCCCACAATGAGTAACAGAGCAACAAACTCAAAATGTAAAATGAAAAGTGTTTGTAAGGCTATAAAGTACACAGTCAAAATTTTCAAATTTAGGTGCCTAAAGTTAGACTCCTAAATTTGTTTTTAGGTACCTAAATAGAATTGGCTTGATTTTCAGATATGCTAAGTACTCACAGTTTCCTTTTGAACTCAACAGCTACATTAAAAGGAGGAAGCTACATAATCTCACAAAGAGAAAAGTAAACTAGTGCAGATCTTGTCCTGTCCTGAGATATCTACAGTACATTTTTTGAGATTCTATAATGTTATTGAAAACTTCGTTAGTAACTGTATTTAGGAAAAATATTTCTGCAAACATTTTTGGTGTCTCAGATATTGTAATTGAAAAATATTCCTTATTTATTTATTACTTTATTTAAAAAAAAAAGTAGATTCTCTGATTTTGTTTTCTTTCTTATGTGCAGTTGCTTATGTTGACTTAACTATTTTGTCCTGTGTTTGACTGGTACAGTATTTAACTGACTTTCTCACCTAGGGTGACCAGATAGCAAGTGTGAAAAATCGGGATGGGGAGGGGGGTAATAAGTGCCTATATTTAAAAAAAAAAAAAAAAAAAAGCCCCCAAAATCGGGACTGTCCCTATAAAATCGGGACATCTGGTCACCCTATTCTCACCTCCAAACCTTAGTACCCTTTTGAGAAGTGGCCAGTGTAGATTGTCACAGAGCTGTGTAACAATGTGGCTCTCCCTACCTTGCAGCCTTTTTCATTTTGCTGTATTTTAGCATATTATGGCACCAACAGGAAACTTGTTGCCAAAAACCTGCCTGATTGCAACTGCCAATGCTATGAGATAGAGATTTTATCAACAACCAACAGAAATTTCTGTTGGGATAAGTGTTCAGCGTGATATGAAGGGAAATACACTTGTTGAAGCCAGTTTTACATTAATACAACTGTTGTGAGTTACTATTGTTAATTTAAAGTCTGTCCCTAAGTCTCTGTGTTAAAATGTATACATCCTCCATTTTTGTTTTTCTTATATTAGCTGGTCCATATGATTGGTTTAAGTTGTAGTTGGCTGGAATTATTTTTATTATTTGGAATCTGAATGATGCAAAAGTATTAGAAATATTCAGTTCTTGCTAAGGAAGCTCGTTGGGCCCATTTGTCATTTTACTACAACAGCAACTATCATCTTGAGTGCAGTTTGGGCTTTCAAAACCTATAACCTGATGTAAGTATAGAGAAAAATATATAGCCGTAGATACATAATATAAAAATCATATATATCCTGTTGTAAAATGTGGATTTTTTACATTTGTATTATGTTTTTCTATGCTAAATTCTTATTGTGAGAGCACGTTTGTATGTATTTTTGTTTGGTGCAAAACCTTCTTAGACAATAGTATAAATATTTCTTCTGACGGGCCTAGGATGAGGAGTTCATTTGAGATGGAACAAAGTGACAAATACACTAAGGCCTGGTCTATACTACGACTTTAATTCGGATTTATCAGCTTTAATTCAAATTAACCCTGCAACCGTCCACACAACGACGCTATTTATTTCGATGTAAAGGGCCCTTTAAATCGATTTCTGTACTCCACCCCGACGAGCGGAGTAGCGCCAAAATCGATTTTAACATTTCGAATTAGGGATAGTGTGGCCGCAATTCGATGGTATTGGCCTCCGGGAGCTATCCCACAGTGCATCATTGTGACCGCTCTGGACAGCAATCTAAACTCGGATGCACTGGCCAGGTAGACAGGAAAAGCCCCGCGAACATTTGAATTTCATTTCCTGTTTGCCCAGCGTGGAGAGCACAGGTGACCACAGATAGCTCATCAGCACAGGTAACCATGCAGGCTGATAATCGAAAAAGAGCACCAGCATGGACCGTGAGGGAGGTACTGGATCTGATCGCTGTATGGGGAGAGGATTCAGTGCTTGCAGAACTTCGTTCTAAAAGACGAAATGCAAAAACTTTTGAAAAAATCTCCAAGGGCATGATGGAGAGAGGCCACAATAGGGACTCTGAGCAGTGCCGCATGAAAGTCAAGGAGCTCAGACAAGCCTATCAAAAAACAAAGGAGGCAAAGGGTCGCTCCGGGTCAGAGCCGCGGACATGCCGCTTCTACGCCGAGCTGCATGCAATTCTAGGGGGGGCTGCCACCACTACCCCACCTGTGATCGTGGATTCTGGGTCGGGGATAGTCTCATCTGCGACGCCTGAGGATTCTGCCGATGGGGGAGAGGAGGAGGAGGAGGATGAGGATGAGCTTGCAGAGAGCACACAGCACTCCGTTCTCCCCAACAGCCAGGATCTTTTTCTCACCCTGACTGAAGTACCCTCCCAAGCCTCCCAAGCCAGTACCCAAGACTCTGACCCCATGGAAGGGACCTCAGGTGAGTTTACCTTTTAAAATATAAAACTTGTTTTAAAAGCAAACGGTTTTTATTGATTACTTTGCCTGACTTTGCATTCGCGGTCATTTCAGCTACTAGAAAAGTCTGTTAACGTGTATGGGGATGAAGCGGAAATCCTCCAGGGACATCTCCATGAAGCTCTCCTGGAGGTACTCCGAAAGCCTTGCCAGAAGGTTTCTTGGCAGTGCATCCTTATTCCCTCCTCCATGGTAGGACACTTGACCACGCCATGCTTGCAGCAAGTAATCTGGTATCATTGCCTGACAAAGCCTGGCAGCGTATGGTCCCGGTGTTTGCTGGCATTCAAGCAACATCCGTTCTTTATCTTGTTGTGTAATCCTCAGGAGAGTGATATCACTCCTGGTAACCTGGTTGAAATACGGGAACTTAATTAAGGGGACAGAGGTGGCCGTTCCTACTGGGCTGTTTGCCTGTGGCGGAAAATAAATCCTTCCCTGCAGTTAGCCAAGCGCAGATGGGAAATTGGGCCTGAGTTTTTCGCGTTTGGCTAGCAGGGATCTTCCCTGTTACCAGCCACGCGGTGGGGGGAGGGGTACCGTGATCATCCCAGAGAATTCATGGCGGGAGGGGGACGGCGGGGGGGGGGTGGTTTGTTTGGTGCCTGCAGGGATCTTCCCTGATACCAGCCACGCGGTGGGGGGGAGGGGTACAGCGATCATCCCAGAGAATTCATGGCGAGAGGGGGGGGGGGTTAGAAATCACATGTGCTATGTAATGTGAATAGTGTTGGTCACCGTGAAAGAGTATAAGCATTGTTCTGCAAAATGTAGCTTTTTAAACAATTCTCTCTTTTTTCCCCTCCCTACAGCAGCTGCAAATTCCTCAAGCCTCCCTCCTCCATCCCGAATGTTATCACAGATAAGGCGTCGTAAGAAGAGAACGCGAGACGAGATGTTTTCTGAAATTATGGAATCCAGCCGCAGTGACAGAGCTCATCTGAATGAGTGGAAGGAAACAGTTTCAAAGTATAGGAAAGAAGCCAGTGAACGTGAGGACAGGAGGGACCAACGTGAGGACATGAGGGACCAACGTGAGGACAGGAGGGAACAACGTGAGGAGAGGAGAGACGCTCGAGATGAGAGGTGGCGGCAGGAAGACCAGAGGAGGCAGGATGCAACACTGGGGCTGCTGCGTGAGCAAACAGACATGCTCCGGCGTCTGGTGGAGCTTCAGGAACGGCTGCTGGAAAACAGACTGCCGCTTCAGCCCCTGTTCCACCCTCCCCCCTCCCCATGTTCCGTATCCTCCTCACCCAGACGTGTAAGAACGCGGGGGGTGGGGAGGCTCTGTACACCTTCCCATTCCACCCCAGTAGACAGCCCAAGCAAAAGGCTGTCATTTTTTTAACCTTTTCTTTGTGGCTTTTTCCTTCCCAGCAATCCTCCTCCCAAATACCACCCGGGTTCCCTCCCTCTTTTTCTAATCTATTAATAAAGAATAAATGATTTTTAAATGATAGTGACTTTATTTGGTTTGAAAGAAAGCTGGGGGAAGGGGGAGGGTGGGTTCCTTACAGAAAATCAGTCAATAAAGGGGGAGGGTTTTCATGAAGGAGAAACAAACAGATATTTCACACTGTAGCCTGGCCAGTCATGAAACTGGTTTTTAAAGCTTCTCTGATGCACAGCGCTTCCTGGTGTGCTCTTCTAATCGCCCTGGTGTCTGGCTGTGCGTAATCAGCAGCCAGGCGATTTACCTCAGCCTCCCACCCCGCCATAAAGGTCTCCCCCTTACTTTCACAGAGATTGTGGAGCACACAGCAAGCAGAAATAACAATGGGGAGATTTCTTTGGCTGAGGTCAGAGCGAGTCAATAATGATCACCAGCGACCTTTTAAACGGCCAAATGCACATTCTACCACCATTCTGCACTTGCTTAGCCTATAGTTAAACAGCTCCTGACTCCTGTCCAGGCTGCCTGTGTACGGCTTCATAAGCCATGGCATTAAGGGGTAGGCTGGGTCCCCAAGAATAACTATTGGCATTTCAACATCCCCAACGGTTATTTTCTGGTCCGGAAAGTAAGTCCCTTGCTGCAGCCCTTTAAACAGAGTAGTGTTCCTGAAGACGCGAGCGTCATGAACCCTTCCCGCCCAGCCCGCGTTGATGTTGGTGAAACGTCCCTTGTGATCCACAAGTGCTTGCAGCACCATTGAAAAGTACCCCTTGTGGTTTATGTACTCGGTGGCTTGGTGCTCCGGTGCCAAGATAGGGATATGGGTTCCGTCTATCGCCCCACCACAGTTAGGGAATCCCATTGCAGCAAAACCATCCACTATAGCCTGCACATTTCCCAGAGTCACTAACTTTCATAACAGCACCTGAGTGATTGCTTTGGCTACTTGCATCACAGCAGCCCCCACAGTAGATTTGCCCACTCCAAATTGATTCCCGACTGACCGGTAGCTGTCTGGCATTGCAAGCTTCCACAGGGCTATCGCCACGCGCTTCTCAACTGTGAGGGCTGCTCTCATCTTGGTATTCTGGCGTTTCAGGGCAGGGGACAGCAAGTCACAAAGTTCCATGAAAGTGCCCTTACGCATGCGAAAGTTCCGCAGCCACTGGGAATCGTCCCAGACCTGCAACACTATGCGGTCCCACCAGTCTGTGCTTGTTTCCCTTGCCCAGAATCGGCGTTCCATGGATAGAATCTGCCCCATTAACAACATGATCTCCAAAGCACCGGGGCCTGTGGTTTCACAGAATTCTGTATCCGTGTCCGTGTCCATGTCCATGTCAATGTCCTCATCATGCTTGTCGCTGCGCTGCCGCCGCCGCTGCCTCCTCGCCTCGTTTTTCTGGTCCTGGCTGAGCATAAACTCCACGAGAACGCGCGAGGTGTTTACAATATTCATGACTGCTGTCTTGAGCTCAGCGGGCTCCATGCTTGCCGTGGTATGGAGTCTGCAGTGTGTTCACCCACCCAGGAAAAAAGGCGCGAAAATGGTTGTCTGCCGTCCGTTGCTTTCATGCAGGGAGGGAGGGAGGGAGGGAGGAGGTGAGGCTGTACCCAGAACCACCTGCGACGATGTTTTTTGTCCCATCAGGCACTGGGATCTTAACCCACAATCCCAATGGGCGCGGGAGACTGCGGGAACTATGGGATAGCTATGGGATAGCTACCCACAGGGCAACGGTGCAGAAATCGACGCTAGCCCCGGTACTTGGACGCACACCACCGAATTAATGTGCTTAGTGTGGCTGCATTCATTTCGACTTTATACAACCTGTTTTTCAAATCCGAATTATATAAATTCGGATTAATCCCGTAGTGTAGACATACCCTAAGACTATCAAAAAAAGGCTAGTAAAAATCTGCTACTCTTAAGTGTTAGTTTTTGAGTATAGTAGCCAGTGTTTAAACAAATGATCAGATCTACACATAACTCTCAAGTGTATCTGAAAACACAATTTTTGGAAGCTAGTGGCAGCCGTTGGCATGCTCATATCTGCATATTGGCTTTCTCTGAGCAATCCTGTTTACAAAGGGTTGGTAATGATGGGTGAATATATTTCCAGAAGATTTCAATTTATTCTTTCGTCCCCACCAAGCCTTTCTGTTACTGCACTGTTAGTATATATTTCTCATATTTGTCACTAGCAGCTTTTCCTTTATTAATGTTATCACTGACATCCAGGCTTATTTCTTTTAGAAATAGACTTACAGAAGAAATTTTAACAACTCTCCATACAATAAACATAAAAACCGAACTGTTTTAAATTGATTTGCACAGTGGCAGTGGTTGAGCAGACAGTGAAATGCTTATTTTCTGTTGATGGTTCTATGGGAGAGATGCTTGCACTGCTCATCTAAAGAGGGCATGATTTTCTGACTTCTCAGAGAAATATATACTAAAGGTCAGTGCAATAGGAGAAAGGCTTATTGGAAATGACAGGATAAATTAAAATCTTCTGGAAATACTTGCTTTAATCTTGAATATAGGTTTTCCTCTTAGATGTTGTAACTTGCTGTATTGAGTTTACACAATAAAGTCCCAATCTAGCAAAGCACTCAAGGACAAGCTTAACTTTAAGCACAGGAGTAGTCCAGTGAAATTAGTGAGTCTACTCATATGCTTAAAGTTAGCATTTGATTAAGTGCTTTGCTGGACCAGAGACAGTTAGTCACATAACCTTCCTTCACAACAGTATACATAGGAAAGGGCAGAAAATAGATGGGAAACAAAGCATGCCATGCAAATGACTTTAACAAAGTAAAAGAGAGACAAGGGGGGTGAGGGTAATATCTTTTACTGGATCAATTTCTGTTTGATAACTGGAGCTATACAGAGCTCTTCCTCAGGTGTGGCAAAAGTACTCAGAGTGGCACTGCTAAATACAAGGTGGAACAGATTGTTTAGCATAAGAAGTTAACACATATTGTAACAAAATAATTAATCACAAGACTAAAATCAATAATGATATTTTAAAAGTTTAATTATTATAAAAAGCAAAAAATATATCTGAGCTTCTGAGAAGAATCTGTATAAATGGAGCTGTTCAGTAGGTACTCTTGAACTATTGTAGGGGGTGGGCCACATATATGGAATGGGGAAAAGTTTTGGAAGAACTTAACCCCTCTGGCTGCTGACCTACTTGCCATGATTCTAATGGTAAGTTAAAGTAAGAAAATTAATCTTGGCATGTCCTCAGCTGCAATCAGTTCAAGCACTTAAAATCTTTGCAAAGGAATGAGATTTAAGTTATTGTTTAACCTATATAGTTATTTTAAACATAAATAAAAGGTTACAGACATTACTGCAGAAAATTGTGTTTTGACTAGAGTCTTTGTTGTGGGTTTTGCTAACTAATTGGTATAGTAATAAGTGTTGTTGTGTAGTTCTTCCCATGATTCTGCATTTGTGAAGCATAATAGTAGTTTGTTTTTACAGGTTATCAAAATTAAAATGCAGTTTTGAATAACAAGTGTTCTTTTTTTTTCTCCATGTTTCCATTTACACAAACTCAAGTTGGCAGAATTTTTGTTTCTCTGGCAGGGTATCAGCCAAATATTAAGAAAAGGCGAATCTACAATTAACCCCATGTGACTTCAACAAATTGCTAAATAAATCTACTTGAAGTTATGGTTGTCATTGAGACATTGCTGGGGATTTCTTGATAGCAAAGGCAACAAACAGATTGAAACTGAAATAGAGAATCCCAGCAGATGATGTAATAAATCTGAATTTGAAGAGAAAATACTTCTATGGAATATGAAACTTATTTACTTTCTTCCTAGGGTCCCTTAAGTATGGGGTGCAGCTGGGAGAGACTTGGGCTTTTAGTATAACTTGTTGACCTGTTTCACAAATAGAAAAAGCCTATGTAGTTTGGCTACATGCTTTCTGTACTACTAATGTATACTACAGTATAAATGATTTTAAGTGCTTCTGTGAAGAGTATTGCCTAATGTTTTATCTTACTCATCTGTGCTTTTCCAAGCTGTTCTGTTTTGGAAGAGTAAACTATTTACTACAGATACAGAGACTAGAAACTTATGCCACTATTAAAAAACCCAAACCCAGTCCCTTAAAAATCTTTTAACATAAATTCAAGGATATATTCGTGCCTAAGAACTGCGGAAAAACATTTATATTCCACCTAATCTGTTTCTACCTTTGGCTCTGATGTTGGACCCCTTTTTTATTTGACTAAATTGATGTATTAGTTGTAAAGTATGTAAGCTACAGTAAATTGTTACTACTGTTGAGACATTGAGTCCCTACTTTTTTATTCTTTGTCAAGAAGAAAATTGACAAAAACGGAAAGTAAATACTGCATGTTCCTCAACTAATTTCAGATTAAAGTCAAAATGTACTCAGACCAATTATAATGCAAATGAATCCCAGCAATGAGCAACTGAAGGTAAAAAATTTGAGACTTAATTTGTCTCCCTTTGGATACATTAGTTCTTCGGTGATATAAAATTCTATATGGAGCCCTTTAAATCATTTAAAGCATAATTAATATTCACCCCTGTTTACTCTAGGTTGGCTTCACAGCTATGATCATTTATGAAGATATGTTTTTATTCATAAATGAAGTAAAAATTGAGTCCCTGAGAAGACAGGAGAGAAAAGAATTATTTGCAAAATCTATAGTTGCATAATACATTTGATCACAGCAAAAATTATTTTGTGACCCTAGTATATTATTTGTGGATACAAGAAATGCAGGAAAAGTCTTTCTCATATAAAATCAAAGAGATTGTGTGCCAAGCAGGTTGTAGCCATTGTTGGGGAGGTAAAGGACACCACTGTAGGATTGATATACCTGCACATAGTAAACTGAAAATGAATCTCATTGCCCTACTCTTTTAGTAGCCATACACAAATAACCAGGGCTCCCACAATTGTAATTCAAGGTTGTGTATAGTTTGCTTCAGCTTTAGTCCCCTCTCTCCAAAGCCAATATGAAACTTTGGATCAGACTCTGTATATCTTGTGCCTCAAGAAACCAGCAGCTTGCTTCCCCAATGAGGATTAGATTCTGTGTAGAATCACTGACTTTCAAAAGTCATTTGACAGCCTTCACAGGTATACATTGTGGAATATTCTTCAGTCCTACAGAATCCCAGTGAAAGTCATCAACATCAAGGCCACATACAGAGATGTGAAGTGTAAGGGTGAACAACCAGATAGCAGAGTGGTTCAATGTGGAAATTGGCATGAAAGAAGGCAGCATTTTATTTCCACGGTTGTTTGGAATTGCCATAGATTGGATAATGAACACATGTATTATCAACACAGACTCCAGTCTAGCATGGGTCGATGGCAAATGCCTAGAAGATCTAGGCTTTGCTGCTGATATTGTGCTATGAACAACACCCCAAAAAGCTACAAAGACAGACACACAATGGGAGGCCTACCAGTGTTCAAAATTAGTTATTCTAAAACGCACATTCTTGAAATCCAGATGTAAAGCAGTAATATCCTATCAGAAGGCAAAATATCAAGAAAATATAACAGTTCACCTACACAGGCAGCACCATATAAGTCAATGGGAGACCTTAAGAAGGAAGTGACATCAAGAATAGGAAAGACATCCACAGCATTTACAAAACTCAACAACATATGGAAATCAGATATACCGCACCAAGACAAAACTGAGAATTTTCAGTTCTAATGTAATCTCGATGCTAACATGCAGCTCAAGAGCTGGAGATTTACTAAAATATTGGACCGTAAACTAGATGCCTTCTAGTTATTTATCCTCTTAAGGAAAGATATTTTCTCATTGATTTTTCTCCAATATCAATGAGGAATCTAAGAGGAATACTTAATAGATGTGGATGTACCACAAAAATAAATGCCTATGAAAGCTTCTGGGCATCGGAAAGCCTCTGTCACCCGTGAAGAGATCTAATAAATTAACAACCAGCAGCTCATTTCTACCAGAAGCAGAAGAAAGCGCTGGACATCTGTGGGGCATGTACTCTGGATGCCAAAACACGGACTGCCATGTCAACAAAAACTGTAAGAAGAACGCTTAGCAAGGAGGGTAGAATAGACTATTTCAACACCACAGAGCAAATGGAAGCAGCAGCAAATGACAGAGAAATGGAAGAGACTGGTTTTCACCCTGTGTGCCAACATTGGCATGGGAAAGATGTAACACAGTGTAAATAGAATCGCATATATATCTTTTACTTGTTTGAAATGCTAAAAATACTCTCTAAAGCTAGTAGAGGAAAATGGAGAATGCCTTATAAACTTACACTGGGGAAATTGTGGAGGAGATTCAGGCTGTACCAGGGACAGAGAAGAACCAGTTCCCAGACATCCCAAGGGAGGAGGAAACAATATAGTACCTTCATTGGGCAAAGAATCCCATCTTTCCCGGCAGGATTAAATCCTGAGATAATGCTATTGTACATAGTGTTGGCTGTGTGGGTATAGCATTTAACTGCTGCCCAGGTTGTAGGTAATATTAAGAGAAATGGTATATAAGGTATATAACCTTACTTTCTATAAACCTATGCATTTGTAAAGAAAAAAATGCAAATAATTATTTAGATTCTAGGGATCATTGCTTTCATATTGGGTCAAATGACAAATGCAGAGTAGGTCAAGTTGAAGACCTCAAAGGTTTGATCATATCCCCTTTAGGAAAAATATTCTTTCATTGATTTTCTTTAATATGGAAATCAGAGGAATATTTAATAATGGGGATGCACCACACAAATAGTTGTATAGTCAGCTTACTATACTATTCTTTTTACACCTAACTGCATAACATTGCTGTAGCATTGCTACCTTCAAAATTTGATTCAAATATTATGTCTTACAAGGGGTAATTTAGCAATTTAAAAATGAATTATATTGAGGATGTATGAATAGAGCCTGGAACATAATCATTTGATCTGATTTGAAAAGGAAAGATAACTAGAAGCTTTTACTTCATTTTTGTGAATGTCATTTTTGCAGGAGCTCTTTCACTCAGAACAGACAGCGCAGTTGGGCTGGTAGCTGAATTTTAACACAACTAATTTTTTTCTAATAAGAACTTAATCCACTGCAAATTGAACAGTATATAAAAATAACTTTTGGGTTCCTGAACAATTATTTAAAAACCAAGTGAACTCTTTGGTTAACTTTGGGTAAGTCTGGCAAGTGGTTGACCCAAAGACTAAATGTTCAATGTTTGTTTTAATTGGCAAAGTTGGCTATGCTCTCCTGTAGTATTGGTTAGCAGTAGAAGTGCTGGGTTAGATATTTTTATAAGGGAACTGTTCATCAGTTAATCAAAAGAACAAAGAGTATTCTAGGAGTGAAAGTGGGTCCAAGACAGAAGTGTATGGTGAGCATAAAAAATGATGGAAATACTTGTCTGCTGTGACATCAATACTTGTCTGCTGTGACCGGGTAATCTGTATACTGCTGAGTGAGAGGGAAAGTACGTGTATTTTTTGTTCTATATATATGAAAATGATGATTTATTCTTAACGTAAAGTACACCATTTTAAAATTATTTTATTTATGCAGATTACTAGCAAGTGGTAAGCAGGAAATACATGGTAGTTCCTATTATTGCATTAGGCATTTTAATGAAAGGATTGGATATGTGTTTAATAGCTAAAGCCGTTATTAAATATGTTACTCTTATTTGGTAGTCACAGCTCTTCATCCCAAGTTAATTTTACTTTATTTAAAAACAATTAAAGCTTGTGCGTGACCTGTTGTTCCTCCATTTAGGTTTAAATAGTGTTGTGTGTACATCATTTATAATAATGGATGATATACACAGGGCTCTGTTGTTGCCGAGGGTAGAGCGGGGGGGAAAGGAAATAATATAAGATTCCCATTTATGGGCTGCAGCATTCAACCTTCCCCTGTGTCACCAGGCTCCATCTAAACTCCTTTGTTCCCACTCCTCCTCAACTTTCTCCTAGGAACATCTCAGATGCAACCTCCATTGTTTCCTGAGCTGCATGCTGATAGGCATGATTTGGGGTGCACCCCTACATGTCTGTATAGGTTCAGGGTATAATATTGCTTCTATTATTATTATTATTATTTATTTGTATTAGCCCTCAGAGTTCCCTTTTTTCTGCTGTCATGCTGTATTTGATATGACTTAATGACAAATGTAGCATCAACCTTAAAAGGACACTATAAACTTTTTAATTATTTTTTAAAATGTTTAAAAAACTTTTCTAATCAAAATAACAAATTGATTCTGATAGCGTATGCTTTAAATAGCATGAACAGAATTTTGTTCTGTGTTTTTAAAAAGCCTGTTTTATAAAAACATTTATTAGAAGGCTTTTTCCTGCTCCCACTGGGGTAAAGAAGGGACTTGGGTTGAATTTGAGATCAACACAATGGTGTCCCTCCTTGCTCTGCTCAAGTGCATGTTTGTTGTTTATTCAGTTCCAAACATCCTATTTCATGGTTTGGTGCAAGTAGTACATTTCAGATTACTCCAGACCAGTGTATGAGAATGTGATACCACTATTCTAGTTCATGAGACAGGAAGTGCAGCTAACTTCCTACTAACCAAATAATGAAATTGATTATATATAAAGTACTGTCAGACACCAGAAACAAACTAAAAATAGAGGGGATTTTTCCTGCTAATCTTTCTTGGTCTGCAGTTTCTGGAATTGTAACAATAACAGGTACAAAATTTTCATGTGGAAACATGATTTTTCAAGTTAACTCTGTTTCTTTATATTTCTGTGACATAGCTAATGTGCAAATAGTGAGAAAAATGTTTTAAAAATGTTTGTTTTATGGTTAATTTAGTAATCTGAGAATTGGTGAAAGTGAGTACTGCAGAAAAGGAACAGTTATAAATAGAAGTAAAGGAAACCATGCATATAAGGAACACCTTAAATTCTTTTATAAAAATATATTTGAAGTACTTTTACTTTTCTTCTCAATTAATGTCCTGTCATTTTTACCATTAAGGTAATTAACTGAATGCTTTGAAGTGTGCTTGGGAGTATAAAACCTTTTCATACCTAGCACAAGCTGCTGATATAATTTATGGATTAAATCTTGCCAGTTTTAGCTGCTTTGTTCAGGATCTGAATATTTCTAAGGTTGGCCAGTGCAGTGGGAAATATGTTGAATCCATAGTTAAACTTGCTGGAGTCTGTTCAGATTTATTGACTTTTTGTTCTTGATCATGAACTGTTTGAGGTAAATGTGTTACATTCAATAGTTCTCGATGTATGTAGATGAACAGTACTGGTTTGCACATGAAGTACTTATTTCGATAATTGTGTCTAGGACTAACATTTACTTTCAGTGGATGGATACAGAATTGAGATTCTCCATAGGCAGAAATGGAGTAGTGTATCATTTGAGGATTTTCCAAGCTTTTCCAGTTGACTAGTATTTTGAGATATAATAAAATGAGGGCGGATATACCAGCATGTTTGTTAGCAGTTTTATAATTGGACTGAGGCACGATTTCACACTTTCCCTGTGACTCTTTATAAAATGTGTCCATAAAGAATATCAGATCCTCAAGACACAGATTAAGTATTTTCCAAATCTAAAGAAAATACCCACACTCCTCCCAAAACACTCCACTGCTCACACTTCTGGCCCATGAAGAAGATGAAAGAGCCAAGCAGCCTGTGATAGGTTTCAGCCACTTCACTTAATGTATTACTGGAAGGCACTCAAACTCCAGTGATAAGCGCAGTCTGAGAATCGATAAAGAACAGAACAGAATTTCAATTGGTTGGTGTCAGTTGGCAATGCACTGTTTCCATAATTGACTCTTGAAAAATGGTTCCTTAACATGGCCCAAATTTTACTGAAGACAGGGCCTCTGATTTTAGGTTTCACAACACAACAATGCATTGTTTTACGTTCTCAGGACCTTCTCAGCAGTTAGAAGGTCCAAGATTAATTTTAAAAATCTCAAAAAAGTTTGTATTCTGCTGAATACATTGAAATTTCTGAATACCACACAATGTGGTGAAGCAACTAGGTTACAACATGATGCATTCCCTCAGTCCTGAGCCAAGTCCTTGGAAGAAACAAATAGATTCTGCCCACCCACCTCCCCTTTATCAGCCAAAGGACTGCAACGTTACAGCACCTGAACTATTTTTGATTTAAGTAACAACATCACTTGCCACATAACCTCAGCCATGCAGAACACAACGCCATCTACAGCCTCAGAAACAACCCTGACATCATAATCAAAAAGGCTGACAAAGGAGGTGCTGTCGTCATCATGAATAAATTGGAAAATTTGTTAGTCTCTAAGGTGCCACAAGTACTCCTGTTCTTCTTTTTGCGGATACAGACTAACACGGCTGCTACTCTGAAACCTATTTTTGATTTGTTACTCATTTTGTCGGAATGACTGCCTGCAGTCTAATCCAGAATCCAGCACATAGGCTATTCTGAAGAGTAATCAGCTTTCTTCTCAGAGAAGATCACATGTGTACAGAATGGTCTATATGGGACCCAGGATGAGGTAAGCAATCACAAAATAAACAGCTCAGACGATCCTTTATGGAGATTGGTCAATTTGCACAAGGAACGGTCTGTAATATACTGAAGAACATTTGAGTTACTACCTGCTATGTAGATTGTGTCCTTCCTGGCTGGTGAAGGACAACAGAGAGACTACTCAAGCCATCTACCAACACAAATTGTCAACATTTCCTTCCACAAAGGCTCCTAACATGCAGCTGTGCAAGTAATACTTAAGAAACGGCCTTCTACCATCAGGGCCGGCTCTAACTTTTTTGCCGCCCCAAGCAGCAAAAAAAAGTGCCGCCCCGCCGTAATACCCCCCCCCCCCCCAGCACCGCCCTGCTCTGCCGAACCCCCCCCGTCGAGTGCTGCGCCGCTGAACAGCCCCCGCATCCCGCTGCGTTGCTGAACCCCCGCTGAGCGCCGCGAACACCCCCGCCGCGCTGCTGAACTCCCGCTGAGTGCCGCGCCACTGAACACCCCTCCCACCCCCACAGAGCACCACACTGCCAAAGCCCCCCGCGCGGAGCACTGCCGAAACCCCTGCTGAGCGCCATGCTGCCGAACACCCCCCACCCGCGTGGAGCGCTGCCAAACCCCTCCCCGCGGAGCGCCGCACTGCCAAACACCCCTAGCAGAGCACCGCGCCGCGCTGCTCCCCCTCCCACCGCCACCCCAAGATTGGCCGCCCCTTACCAGGTGCTGCCCCAAGCACGAGTTTGGTTGGCTGGTGCCTGGAGCCGGCCCTGTCTACCAGCCTCACAACCTAGTAACTGGTATATTCACAGGGACTCTAAACTAGCATAACCTAGAGCTTAATGGCCACAGATAACCTACTAAAAAGCATGAAAGCACATTAGTCAAATTCTAATTGTTCAGGGAAAACAGTTTTAGTTATCCATTGTTTGTACAAAAATGTTGTTGCATGTGTTACAGTATACTCTGTATGGAGAAAAAAGTATTCAGAATGAAAAATATGGCATTTAGCCTTCAGTAGAATGCCTCTCATCGACCCCTGTATAATTTCCTGCTCTCACCATTACTTTGTTTTATAATTCTATAACCACCTACTGTTAATTGGAAGTGTTCTTCAAAAAGTTTGAGTTCATTTTTAGCTCTGTTGAATCACTTTGAGCTGGTAGATGTTTTTTCCAAACTACCTAAGTAATTTAGGAGCATGTGTCTTATTGAGTTGTCCTCCTTAGTCACTTAGGCACTTTCGAAAATCTCACAAACTATCTTTCATTTGTCCCTTAAAAATTCTCAGATTTAGTGCTGCCTCTATGGAAATGAATGCAGGATGGGGCAGATAGGAAAATATCTATCCACCAGTGAGAAAAGTTTGCAGCACTTTCTCCATTGGTGTCTTCAACTTTCTAGTTCTCCATTGTGTTGCCAGGGATTTTTTTTTTTTTTGAATAGTCAAGAGTGCCACCGTTTTTAAGTTTACCCTCTTAATATAGAGGTTAAATACTTAGAGCACAACCAGTGAGAAAGCTTATTTGACTAATAAAGCTCATGGTAGCAAGCCAAAAAGATTTTCCAGCTGGTACTTGTATATTTTTCTTTGTTTATACAATGTCAGGAAGAAAATCCCCCAGACGAATTGAGCAGAAAGATCAAACTGAGATTAAAATGAAATCCTGTTTGTTAAATCCAACTTCATTGCTAATGAACTGTATATGTTTATTTATTTATTTTTAACCTTACAGTACTAGGTTTCACTACAGATGCAAATAGAGTTAAAATAATTGCCACTGTCATTTTTGTCTTTAGAGATTGTTCCTAATTTGACTGGTCAGATCATTTCCCATGTTCATTGTAAATTGCCAGGAGGAAGAAGTATTTGTATAGACAGGTGCTCCAGAGTCAGAGATTGTGAGGGTCTCCTTTGTGACTGTTATAACAAGGAAGCAAGACTTGTCACTCAAAGCTGGAATTTTATGATTTGTTTACATTTGCCTGACTCTTGTGTTTGAGCTCGTTCCTCCTCCCATTTTCCGATAATAAAACTCCTTTGAGTTAAATTACTGATAACAGGTGATGGCTGAGTGAGACACAATAGCCGTCAAAATGTCACATTCTCTGAGTCTAAGGTAGCCCTATTGGTTAAGGAATAAACTAGGAGGGTATACATTGTGAAGTTCATTTGTAAACCTCTCCTGTAGTTAAGGCATGAAGCCAAGTACCTTCAAAACACCTGAGATGTATAGATCAGGTTCCTTAAGGCAGTCAAGTTCATTGACAGGTTACTAATTGTCACCCTGTTGTGATATATTATTGTGTTTAAAAATGAGAGAGAGAGAGATTTTGGTGCATTACCAATAGAATATTTTGAAAAAATAAATATTTTTCTATGCATTCCTATGCCAGAAAAAGGAGTTCCTAGGAAAGAGAACAAATATAAGAGAAGTTATTTACTATACAGAAGAACCTTCTTAGTACTGATTTTGCTTCTCTGAAAAGCAAATAATTTGTAACAGAACTCTGTGACCTTATTCTGTTTCTCAGTAAGAATTTAATATAGTGCTCTCAGGAGGTTTCATATTATTAAGATTTTAGTACTTTTTCAAATATTACCATCTATTTACTAATGTGCTGTAGGATGTTATCATAGTTTACATGTGTCAAGGTAAACAAAGTGCTTTTTGTTACGCAGTATCCTTCATTTTTAAAGTTTTTATGATCTAAGTCCAAAAATTGAGCCTTCCCAAGTGGGTCTTCAAGTCATGTACAATAGATGGCATCAGGGGAATCCGTGAGGGCCAGATCTAGTAGCAGATTTCCATTCCAGACCACTATGCCTGACCTCCTGCACATTGCAGGCCACAAAATCTCCCCTCTCCCTACCTCTCCCCTCCCCCGCCCCTGTAATAGACCCATGACCTCTGCATGAGTTACTTAGCTCCTCAAATCATGATTTAAAGACTTCATGTGACAAAGAAGCCACCATTAATTCTCATTTAAACCAGCAAGTGGCCCATGCTTCAGTGGAAAGCAAAAAACTCCCAGGGTCTCTGCCAATCTGATCTGGGGGCAAATTTCTTCCTGACCCTAAATATGGTGATCAGTTAGACCCCTGAGCAAGTGAGCAAGGCCCACCTGCTAGACACCTGGGAAAGAATTCTCTGTAGCAGGGGTAGGCAGCCTTTCAGAAGTGGTGTGCCGAGTCTTCATTTATTCACTTTAATTTAAGGTTTCGCATGCCGGTAATACATTTTAACATTTTTTTACAAGGTGTCTCTCTCTAAGTCTATATTATATAAGTAAATTATTGTTGTATGTAAAGTAAACAAGGTTTTCAAAATGTTTAAGAAGCTTCATTTAAAGTTAAATTAAAATGCTGATCTTACGCCGCCAGCCTGCTCAGCCCGCTGGGTGTGTGGGGGGGAGGTTCAGGGCAGAGGGCTGGGTGTTGCGGGGGGCGGGACTCAAGGTCAGGGCAGAGGGCTGGGGTGTGTGGGGGTACAGGGCAGAAGGCTGGGTGTTGGGGGGAGGACTCGAGGTCAGGGCAGAGGGCTGGGGTGTGTGGAGGTGCAGGGCACAAGGCTGTGTGTGGGGGAGGTTCAGAGCAGAGGGATGGGTGTTGGGGGGGACTCGAGGTCAGGGCAGAGGGCTGGGGGGTGGATGGAGGTGCAGGGCACAAGGCTGGGAGGGGGTTCAGGGCAGAGGGATGGGTGTGTGTTGGGTTGGGGGGGTTCAGGGCAGCGGGGTGGGGGGTGCAGGGCAGAAGGCTGGGGTGCTCCCAGCCCCCTGCCCTGAGCGGCTCAAGGCATGGGGCTGGGAGGGATATGCCCTGGTCCACTCCCTTCCCCCAGGCCCGTCCCTACCTCTCTCTGCCTGCTCTAGGGAGCAGCGAGCATGCTGTGCTCGGCTCTGCTCCTCTGGGAGGAGGAGTGGCCGGAATGTACCACGTTGTGGGAAGAAACAAGGGTTGGCTGCCGCGGACCAAGCTTCTGTCTTCTGCCCCCGCAGGGGAGAGCGAGCGGTGGGCGGGGGGACTGAGTGGGGCGGGAGGCCGGGAACCCCCCCGCTCTCCCCTGCGCGGGCAGGAGGTAGAAGCTTGGTCCTGCGGCAGCTAAGCTTCCCTCCTCCCCCACTGCTTCTCCCAGCGTGGTGCATTCCGGCCCCTCCTCCTCCTCCTCTCACCGGGCAGGCAGCGTGCCGTAGGTTGCCGACCCCTGCTCTGTAGTAACTCAGAGACCTCCCCATCTAGTGTCCCATCTCTGACTGTTGGAGACATTTTGTTACTCACAGTTGCAAATGGGCCACATTCCAATATAGGCAAACTTGCCATACCATCCCCTCCATAAACTTATCAAGCTCGATCTTGAAAGCAGTTGGATGTTTTGCCCCAACTGCTCCCCTTGGGCAGCTGTTCCAGCACTTCTCTCCTCTGATGATTAGAAACCTTTGTCTAATTTCAAGCCTAAACTTATTGATGGCCAGTTTGTATCTATTTGTTCTTGTGCCAACATTGGCGCTTAACTTAAATAACTCCTCTCCCTTCCTGGTGTTTATCACTTTGAGGTATTTATAGAGAACAATCCTATCTCCCCTTAGCCTTCATTCGGTTAGGTTAAACAAACCAAGCTCCTTAAGTCTCCTCTCATAAGATAGCAACAGAGGGTCCTGTGGCACCTTTGAGACTAACAGAAGTACTGGGAGCATAAGCTTTCGTGGGTCAGAACCTCACTTCAGGTTCTGACCCACGAAAGCTTATGCTCCCAGTACTTCTGTTAGTCTCAAAGGTGCCACAGGACCCTCTGTTGCTTTTTACAGATTCAGACTAACACGGCTACCCCTCTGATACTCTCATAAGATAGGTTCTCCATTCCTCCGACCATCCTAGTAGACCTTCTCTGCACCCATTCCAGTTTGAATTCATCTTTCTTAAAATGGGAGACCAGAATTGCACACAGTATTTCAGATGAGCTCTCACAAGTGCTTTGTATAATGGTATTATCACTTTCCTACCTCTATTGGAAATACCTCACCTAATGCATCCTAGCCTTTTTCACGGCCACATCACATTGATGGCTCATAATCATCCTGTGATCAACCAATACGGCCAGGTCTTTCTCCTCCCCTGTTGCTTCCAAAATGTTGAATAAGATTGGTCGCAAGACCAATCCCTGAGGAACTCCACTAGTAACCTCCCTCCAGCCTGAGAGTTCACCTTTCAATATCACCTGTTGTAGTCTCCCATTTAATCAGTTCCTTTCCCACCTTTTGATTCTCATATTAATCCCCATTTTCTCCAATTTAACTAATAATTTCCCACGTGGAACTTTATCAAATACCTTACTGAAATCTGGATAGATTAGATCTACCATTTCCTTTATCTAAAAAGTCACTTATCTTCTCAAAGAGATCAGGTTGGTTTGGCATGTTCTACCTTTTGTTGTATTTTATCCCAATTACCGTTTACCTCTATGTCCTTAACAACTTCCCCTTTCAAATTTGTTCCAAGATCTTCTAAACTAATGGGCCTTTAGTTTCCTGGATCACTTTTCCCCCCTTTCTTAAAAATAGCTACTGTATTAGCAATTCTCCAGTCATATGGTATGACCCCGAGTTTATGGATTCAATAAAAATCCTTGTTATTGGGCTTGCAATTTCATGTGCCAGTTCCTTTAATATTCTTGGATGGAGATTATCCAGGTCCTTCTATTTGCTCTCATTAAACTGTTTGAGTTTGACTTCCACCTCGAATGTGGTAATTTCTACTTCCATATCCTCATTTCCATTAGCCACCCTGCCACTACCCCTAAACTCCTCATTATGCTTATTAAAAACTGAAGCAAAGTGTTCGTTTAGGTATTGGGCCATGCCTAGATTATCTTTAATCTCTACCCTATTCTCAGTACCTAGCGGTCACACTTCTTTCCTTGTTTTCTTTTTACTTGTATGGCTAAAGAGCCTTTTACTATTGGTTTTATCTGAGACTTTGTGGTGTGCACTGCCCAGGACTCAGGGCAGATTGTAATGTTACAATTTCACCCTTTATGTACAATAATGTACATTTTAAATCTCTATTTTCATACTGATTTTCTTTTGTAGACAGCATAAGGGGAAAAATAGGTACTGAACTAAGAGCCATAGGCAAACATATGAGGATATTGAATTTCTGGGTTATATTAAGTAAATATCTCCTTTTTCCAAAACCTGCTTTGTAGCAAAAACCTATTTACGAAGGATTAGTTAGCAGTTGTAGTTCATATTTTGCCTCAGTAATAGTAGATGAATGGTTGGTTGTCACAAAATGAGAGATTGACTCTACTATTAACTTGTTGTTAATAAGGTAGAAGTGCTGGATTTTGTTAAGTTTCTTCCTTTCTGAATAGTAGTATTTGCTCTTGGGAGTTCGTTGACATTTGTACGAGTGTACATATGCTAGGTAAAATCCTGGCCCCATTGAAGTCAATGGAAGTTTTTGCCATTTGCTTCAAGGAGGCAATAATTTCATTCCTAGAGTAGCTCCATTGAAAGAAATGGGGCTACCTGTGGAGTAAGGGACTACTCAATGTGAGTTTGTGTGGCAGAATCTGGCCCTAAAAAATGACATGTTGGTACACTTAGGAGTTAATGACTGTCAATCTATTCAGGCATTATTACTGCATATATTTTACTGGAACCAAAGTCTGCATTTCTGCTCTCCCCTCAACTGCAGAGGTTCCCCACAACCACTTTGGAAGGATTTTGGAAACTATCTAGGGAGTGTTGATCTACATCTACAGCATACTTTGTAGCCCAGCTCTGGAAAGTGAAACCCAAGCAGCAGTGTTTAGGAGATGAGATGGCGGGGGCAGAGGATCTGCTGTTTCACAGATCCTCCAATCAATGCCCTTCACAACAGGGACACGGCAACAAGTGGAGCTACTACAGCCTTAGCAATTGTGGAGCAGATTCCACTCAACGGCTTGGAGGGTAGTGAGGATCCATTTTCCTCCAGCCCATGTGGAACCCACTGGCATCTCAGGTTGTATATTGAAGCCAAGATTGTGACCTTTTTAAAATAATTGATTTATTATATTATTGGTTGTTTAAAAGTAGTTTTATAAGTTTTGAAAATGTGTAGAATAAACAGTGTATAAGCTGGTTTTCGTAGCAGAAGACCCAGCTTTTATCCAGCAAATATCTGATACAAATATATTATAGATGTGGTCCATTTTAAATCGTTTTTTTGGCACTGTTCTTTCCATTCCATTAATAATGCGCATTTAATTAAGTGTGGGGGGGAGTTATCTGTAGGGCTGGGTTGGGAAGTAATGATTTTGCCAGCTCTGACTGTACTGCACAGGGAGAGGAGGATTGGGACCATAATGTTGTAATATCTGCTTGTGTTAATAATTTAGTAAATTTATAAATATATCCAACTAGAATAAGTATTTACAAATATATAATTCTTGTACGTGTAAAGTTTTATATTTTGTTCAGCAGGTAGTGAAATGTTATTGAGAAAATGACAGAAAATACTTATATCAATTAATTATCTAGTTTTTATTTTCAACTAGTGAAAAATGATTGTATAGGTTTTCTGCATCTGACATTTCAGAGAAAATAGGAGAGATGACCTGTGTAAGCACCTAATCCAACAGGGCTACTCTCAATAAGGTTACTTGTGTGCCTGATTGTTTGCAGTATTGGATATAGGGTATAATTTTCCAAAGCACCTGTATTGACTTTCAATGAGACTTCAGCTCTGAAGTACCTAAGTCATTTTTGAAAATGGAATTTAGATTCCTGAGTTTAGGCACCTGAATTTAGGCACTTGGGAAATTTTATCCTTAACATTAATTTTTTTTGTCAACAATAACATATACTGTGGTTACTTCTTGCGCTACCTTAACAAATGTAATAAACCATAATCTGGCAATAATTGTCATGTGGAAAAATTGTATAATTTTTTGTAAGAGTGCTTATTGCAAATTGTTTTAAACAGAAGCATAGGACATAGTTTAAAATGAGGTTACTTAAAAATTGCCTGGAAATCTATCCTTGATTATGTTACTAGGAAAAAAATATAGAATTCCATTCCATTGTATTTAATTGCATTACATTGGGGAGGGAGGGAACCCCAAAACCTCTGAATCATATGGTTTTGGAAAATACCTTTGCACAGGGTATCTGGCTGCAGCAGACTCTTGCTCTTTCCCCATTTTCCATTCTTTCTCCTGAACAGAGGCCAGATTCCTTTGGGAAATCATCATTTGTAAAAGGTCATGAACAGAATGAGGGGCATTCTTTAGTATACAGTTACTGCTAATTAGAAACTAAACATCTGTAACCATGTCAGAGTTATTTGTAGCTGAAAAGAAACATTTATATACAAGATTCCCTCTGCTAATATAAAACATGGTATAGCACGAATACAGGAACAGTTGTAGACAAATCACTTTCCGCTGTGCTGAGGTTATTGTCTAGTAGAACTGAAGCATTCTCATTTAAAAAAACACAAGTTATTAGCACTAAACCAAATATTTTCCTACACTTGCCAATGCAGGATTAAAGGTTTTACCATATGTGGCCAAAAATACAATATGCAGAAAGGGTTAGACTATGACTAGGACTGACCCACCGTCCTTTTCACGTGCTTGTGTATAGGATATCTATTGTCACACTCCTTGCATTTCCCTGGAGCACAAGGACTATCCTCTCTTAGCACCTCTATCATGCAAGTCACCTAAAGGAAATATGGAAGAGATGGGGATGAGGAGAGGGGAGCATGCTGCACCCTCCAGAGGTTGTAACTCAGCTCCAGGACAGAGAGTTGCAGTTCCTACGGCAGTATAGTTGCTCTGCACTTCCCCCAATGCATGCTTGTATCTGCAAGGTATAATGTGGTCTAAAATGGATACATTGTCAGATACATTATGCTGTTAACTAAGGCAATGTCTACACTGCAAAGTTAAGTCAACATCATGTAAATCAACATTGAGCCTCAGATTTAAGCAAGTTGATCTTGCATGTTCACACTACACTTGTGTCGGCAGAGTGCATCCTCACTAGCAGGGCTTGCATCGACACATGGAGCACTGCACTGTGGGTAGCCATCCCACAGTGCACCTGGCCGAGTGGAGTTTTGGGTTGGGCTTGCAATGCCTTATGGGACCAAAACATTGGTAGCGTGGTTATGGGAACATAGTGTTAGCCTCCTATGATGCAGTTACCTCCCTCCCTCCCTGAAATCAATGGCAAACAGATCAAGCCTTTTTTTGCCCCCCCCCCTTTTTTTCCCCCTGTAAGCCTGGGTTATCCGTGCAGACACCATAGCATGATAAGCATGGACCCCCTCAGCTGTACATTGTTGTTGTGATCACTACAAACACCTCGTGCCTTATCCTGCAGTATTTACAGAGCTGATACAGGAGCCGCAGCACAGAACAATGTGATGCCACGCAAGCAGCCCTGCTGGAAGACAGAGCAGAGCAATTCGCAGTTGCTGGCGACAGTCACGCATCACCTTTACATGGCTGAGTGCCATTTCTGGGCTCGGGAAACAAGCATTGACTGGTGGGACCGCATCGTTATGCAGCTATGGGATGATGAGCTGTGGCTGCAGAACTTTTGAATGCCACTTTCCAGGAACTGTGTGAAAAACTTTCCCCAGCCCTGAAGCGCAGCAATACTAAAATCAGAGCTGCTCTGACAGTGGAGAAGCGAGTGGCAATAACTCTGTGGAAGCTTGTAACGTCAGACTGCTACCAGTCAGTGGGGCATCAATTTGGAGAGGGTAAATCTACTGTGGGATCTGTTGTGATCCAAGTTTGCAGGACCATCAACAGACTTCTGCTAAGAAGGGTAGTGACTCTAGGCAACGTGCAAGACATAGTGGATGGTTTTGCCGCGATGGGGTTCCCTAACTGCGGTGGGGTGATAGACGGAAAGCCTATCCCTATCTTGGCACCAGACCACCTTGCCAAAGAGTACATAAACTGAAAGGGGTACTTCTCGATGGTGTTGCAAGTGCTGGTGGATCACAGGGGCCATTTCACCAATATCAACGTGGGATGGTTGGGAAAGGTTCATGATGCGTGCATCTGTTCAGAAAACTGCAAGCAGGGACTTTCTTTCCAGACTACAAAATAACCATTGTTGATGTTGAAATGCCAATCGTGATCCTGGGAGACCCAGCCTATCCCTTGCTCCCATGGCTCATGAAGCCGTACACCGGCAGCCTGGACAGCAGTAAGGACCCGTTCAACCATAGGCTGAGCAAGTGCAGAATGGTGGTGGAATGTGCCCTTGAACATTCCAAAGATCGCTGGTATTGTTTGCTTACTAGGTTAGACCTCAGTGAAAGCAATATCCCCATTGTTATTGCTGCCTGCTGTGTGCTCCATAATATCTGTGAAACAAAGGGAGAAAAGTTTCTGCTGGGGTGGAGGGTTGAGGCAGATTGTCTAGCAGCCAGACACCAGGGCAATAAGAAGAGCACATTGAGGGGTGCTGCGTCTCTGTGAGGCTTTGAAAACAAGTTTCAGCAATGAGCCAGAGTAATGTGAGACCTATCTGTGTTGTTCCTTACCAAACTGTCCCCTCCATTGCATTTTCTCCCCTGTAAACTCCATCCCCACCAACCACCGTGTGTTGAATGAATAAAGAGCCTTTTCTCCTCAATCCATTCAGTTTTATTATGCACACAAACAAACAGAGACAGTAAAGAAAAGTAAGATAACCTAGGGCAAAAGCCCTGATAACACTATGGTGGGAGAAACGTGGAAAGCTTGCTTAGAGATGCACTGCAATAACAATCAAAGGTGTGGGAATGGGTGCCTTCTGGTCCTCGTACCTTCCCCTGGTGTTGAGTATAAGGGATACCAAACTCCCTCCCCACCACCATCCCCACCTCATAGGACGGCTCGGGGAGGAGGATGTAGAACTGGGCGATGATGGCAGCAGATTCAGCATAGGCTGTAGAGGGACTCTCTAGCATCCAGCTGCCTTTCTTCTTCCTCAACATGGCTGTTTGCTCCTTCATAATCCGCAGCATCTCTTGCATGGCGCGCTTTTGTTCCTTGCACACTCTCCTGTCCTCCCTGTCCATGTCCAGGTTCTCGGACAGTGTAATCCTCCATGCTCTGAGCTCCGTCTTGTCATTCTCGGAGATGCACATTAACTCATTGAACATATCCTCCCGAGTCTTCTTTTTCTGCCTTCTAATCTGCGAAAGTCTCTGTCCTGGTGTGGAGGATGTGCTGACGGACAAGGTTTCAGCTGCAAGGAATGCAAAGCACCAGGGTAGCATTGACAGTGCATGCATTGTTTCTGGTGCAAGGTTAATTATTTTTTATAAAAATAAAATAAAAACACCCCTCAATATACTTCACTGCAAGTCACAACGTAATCAAAACCACTGGCTATTGCAAGAGTCGGTTTGCTGTTCCAGCCATGGTGAGTACAGCCACAAGGCATGGGCAAGAGGTCTTGTGCTGCTGCTTTGTGAAGACAGCCTTGGGATCACAGGTTGGAAATTGAGAAAAAACCCCTTTCCCTTGCAACCTGGATAGTGCTTGACGACAGGCACCAGCGTAAAGCCCCCCAAATAGTTTGTTTTTTATAAAAGTATGGGGGGAAGGGAGACAAACAGGAAGCCACCACCCTCTCTCACCCTATTTTTTCCAATGCTGCTTGCAATACACGGTGATCCCCTCCAACCACAACCACAGCATGTTTGGGAAAGTGTGTGTGACCCAGATTTCACCAAATGTGGCGGATTACTTGTTGAATTTTTTTCTGGTTTAAGGGCTATTGCAAACTTTCCCCGTTTCCCCTAGGTGACCTTATGCAATATCACTCTCCTGAGGGTGACAGATGCAGTAAGGGAGCAGATGCTGCAAGCGTCTGGGTACGGACCTGGTCGTTATGCTGCAATGCTGTATGCTGCAAAGATGCCAGCAGAGTTAATACTGGAATGGCACAGGAAAGTGTCCTACCGTGGTGGACAAAATAAGGCAGCCTTTCCCAGAAACCTGCTGCAAAGGATTGCAGAGTACCTCTATGAAAGCTTCCTAGAGATCTCCATGGAAGATTCCCGGGCCATCCCTGTGCATGGAAACCGTTCTTATGTAATCCCTACAGTTGGATTGGAAATGTGTACTCACCAAAGGTGCCTTCCTCAGCATCATGCTCTGCCACCAACTGGTCCTGTGAAGAGATGGGTTCCAGGGTTTAAAACAGTTTTTGGCTGTCGGGGAGAATGGATTCTCTGCTTGCCAGCCTCACGTTCTCCTCCTCCTCCTTTCTTATCAACAATGTCCTCATTGTTCAAAGTTGCCTGGGGCTCCTGGGAGTTATCCATGCAGCGTTTTGGGGTAGTGGTGGGGTCCCCGCCGAGAATCTCATGCAGCGCCTCATAAAAGTGACATGTCTGTGGGGCAGAACCAGAACAACTGTTCGCCTCCCTTGTCTTCTGGTATGGTTGCCATAGCTCCTTTATTTTCATGTGGCACTGTTGTACGTCCCTGCTGTAGCCCTTCTCCCCCATGCCCCGCGTGATCTTGGCATAGATGTCAGTGTTTCTTCTGCTGGATCGGAGCTTTGCCTGCACAGACTCTTCTCCCCACACAGCAATATGATCCACCACCTCTTGGGTACTCCATGCTGGAGCGCGTTTGCGTCCTTGAGTCTCCATGATTAAGGTTAAGTTTTTCTCACGGATACTTTTAGTAAAAGTCATGGACAGGTCATGGGAAATAAACAAAAATTCCCTGACTTTCGCTAAAAATATCCCTGACAAAAGGGTAAGCGGATTCAGCACCCACTTCTCCCGGGTCCCCCACTGCTGCTGTGTGTGGGAGCTCCAGGGTCCCCCAGCCCGCGGGACTGGGTTGCTACGGGGTCCACCCGCTGCATCTGGACAGCTGCAGGGAGTCTCTGCTACGGTTGGGCAGCTGCAGAGGGTCCCTGCACCGCCCTCTGTGGTTGGACAGCTGCAGGGAGTTTACCCCCCCACACACCCTTTGCGTTTGGGCAGCTGCGGGGAATCCCCACGCCGTGGCTGGGCAGCTGCAGGGTCCGCCAGGCCCCTGCAACGACTGGGTAGCTACGGGGGTGGGGCTGGGTGGGAGCTCTAGCCCGGGGAGAAAATGTCACCGAGGTCAATGGAAGTCACAGATTCCATGACCTCTGTAACATAATTGTAGCCTTATCCATGATGAGCTGTGCTGGCGAGCTCTCCACACTGATTAAACAGAAAATGAAAATTCAAAAGTTCCCGGGGCTTGAACAGGCTGTTTTCTGTGTACCTGGCTGACGTGCAGTGGAGTTGAAAGTGCTCTCCAGAGCGGTCACAGCGAAGTACTGTGGGACACCTCGTTGAGGCCAATTAATTCGAATTACACAACATGATGTCTACACTATCCATTTGTTGACCCATGGATGTTGAATCAAGCGCTATGCCTCTCGCGGAGATGGAGTACAGAAGTAGACTTTACAGGCCACTTAGGTTGGTGGAAGGGACTTGGTAGTGTAGACACGTATGTTATTAAATCGACCTAGTGTGGCTTATATCGACCTAACTTTGTAGTGTAGACCAGGCCTAAGTGTGTCTGCTGCGTACTAATCAAGGCCTTTTTATGCATTTGTTTTAGGAACGTATGTCCTATTAAAAATGTACCTTATATCTGTATATCTTGTTCATATAAAATTTGTATTAGGCATATTGAGAATCATAAATTTTAGTAAAATTAATAAATTAGCATGTTCAAATTCACGGTTACTGTTTGTCATTAGTAACATCAATGGGCAACATAGATGGCTGTTACAGAACAGCTGGGTCTATGGTCCCATTATATTTTTGTCTTAAAGAAGATAAGGACATTTTTGAAGAATAGAATCTAGCGTGGATATATTTAGATATAGGTGGCTGGAATTACACCCTATCAGTAGCTAGAGGAAATATTATAAAAGTATGTTTTGTAAGGAACATGTTTTGGTTTAGTTTTCACTGTGTTTAGTCATTTATTTTGCATTTTTATTTCAGAATACATTAAAATAATCATATCTGGAATAAATGTGTAACTGTTACTTGTTAAATAATAGCAATGCGTTCACTGTATGTGGATGACAAACGTGTTTCTCCCTTTTCTAGATGTGGCTACTCTCCTGTGTATCGTTCACGTGAGATGGCAGGCCGAGCCCTTGTTCCATTTGTTATGATAAACCAGATACCACATACAGTACAATCTCTGCTTGCTGAGCTTCCAGAGTGCACCAATCCATGTATACGACAGAATTCTGTTCATGGAATGCTTCTACAAGTAAGTTCTCCTTTTGTGTAATACGATGTAGTCATAATTCATGGTGAGTAGAGAAGCACTTATTAAGCAGTGTATGAAAGCACTTTACAAATCAGTTGTCTAAGATGATAAATATAGGAAGCCAAATTCATAGATGATTTAAATGTTGATATAAATCACAGTTCAGTAACTTAGTGTAAGTTGATTTAATATACATGCGAAAGGAGCAGAAGGACAGAGTTGTAAGAAACAGCAATCTACAAAAAGGGTGCAAGATGGTGTATGACGGCAATGACACTAATATAAAGTTTTTCATCTTTGAATCTCAGAATGCTTTTAAGAAGTGGGAAAATATCATTATTCCCATTTTACAGATGTGAACATATATGTGCAGAGAGGTTAAGTGACTTGCCCAAGGTCACACACCAACTCTGTGGCAGGTCAGTCTCCCACTCCCATATCCTGTCTGTTGATCTTCCTTACTTATCTGACACATTTGTCATGATCCTTTTGGTTGCCCCTCTTGCCACAACCTCACCTTGTTGTCCTCTTGGCATGTATTCTACACCCACTTCCTCTTACACACTGACTTATGTAACTTACATTACCAATTAAGAAACATCAGAATTTGGCCCCATATGTAGAAATGCGTAAATAACCTATAAATAAATATTTAATTGACTCTATAATTGAAAAGCAAAACTGAAAATAATGAAAAGGTTAAAGAATACGAGATACAGATACTTGAATTAAATTTATACATTTGTGAAACAGTATTCTTCCAAAAAATTCTCTGAGCCCAAAAATGCAGAGAGAAAACCTCCCAGGCAGAAATAATGATGTCTAAGGGTTTGTTAACATCTGTATTTTCATTTTGTTTCTAGAAATGTGCTCTTGATCCTCTTTTTGTTTTTGATTTTCTTTTTTGAACTATTAGGACATAGGACTGTAAAGAGACATTATTTGTTTGTGTTTTTGCTCTTCTGTAAATATTTAAAAGGGTCTTTTTAGCACAAGAAAAACTGGCTACCTAACGTTACTGGGAAACAGTAAAACTGACTGGTTTCAGAGTAGCAGCCGTGTTAGTCTGTATCCGCAAAAAGAACAGGAGTACTTGTGGCACCTTAGAGACTAACAAATTTATTAGAGCATAAGCTTTCGTGGGCTACAACCCACTTCTTCGGATGCATATTGAGGAGATATATATACACACATACAGAGAGCATGAACAGGTGGGAGTTGTCTTACCAACTCTAAGAGGCCAATTAAGTAAGAGAAAATTTTTTTTTGAAGTGATAATCAAGCTAGCCCAGTACAGACAGTTTGATAAGAAGTGTGAGAATACTTACAAGGGGAGATAGATTCAATGTTTGTAATGGCTCAGCCATTCCCAGTCCTTATTCAATCCTGAGTTGATTGTATCTAGTTTACATATCAATTCCAGCTCAGCAGTCTCTCGTTGGAGTCTGTTTTTGAAGTTTTTCTGTTGTAAGATAGCCACCCGCGGGTCTGTCATTGAATGGCCAGACAGGTTAAAGTGTTCTCCCACTGGTTTTTGAGTATTATGATTCCTGATGTCAGATTTGTGTCCATTAATTCTTTTGCGTGGAGACTGTCCGGTTTGGCCAATGTACATGGCAGAGGGGCATTGCTGGCACATGATGGCATATATCACATTGGTAGATGTGCAGGTGAACGAGCCCCTGATGGTATGGCTGATGTGATTAGGTCCTATGATGATGTCACTTGAATAGATATGTGGACAGAGTTGGCATCAGGCTTTGTTACAAGGATAGGTTCCTGGGTCAGTGTTTTTGTTCAGTGATGTGTGGTTGCTGGTGAGTATTTGCCTTAGTTTTGGGGGTTGTCTGTAAGCGAGGACAGGTCAATATGCATCCGAAGAAGTGGACAGTAGCCCACGAAAGCTTATGCTCTAATAAATTTGTTAGTCTCTAAGGTGCCACAAGTACTCCTGTTCTTTTTTAGTAAAATTGACTGTACACAAAAGTGCTATTAAATGCACAAAGTAAAGAAACTTAAATTAGAGCAACATTTGTTCCTCTAATGTTTTGAGAATAGTAATCTTAGTAATATAGTAATCTTATAACTATAGTAGATTTTAAAAAAAACCTTTTATGCAGACATGGCTTTCAAGTTGATCATGTCCCCTTTTAAAATATGCAGCTGTGACAAAGAGAGAACTTTTTATCTGTTATTGGAGAAACTTCTTGGGACACGCAAGTATCAGTAGTACATGCTTTCTTTTCTTTGATATGGTGATTGTCTCTGAAGGAATGAGCTATCAGTTCAAGATAGCTGTGGCAAAAAATGAAATAGTAAAGGACACCCTCAGTGCATTCTTTTCTACAGTAATGCATTTTCTTTCACATTTTCACTCAGAATTGTGCTGTTTCTTGTAAACTGGTAATATCTACCCACTTTATAATTTTTTCACAAATTGCATTTTTCCAGGATTTCCAGAAGGAAGTCCATTTGATGCAAACAGACACCTTTTTCACGCTAAAGACAAAATGATATTAAATAATTTCATCAACTTTGAGTGGAAATACTTAGTAATCTGCTGACATTTACATGTGAGGTTTATTCCCATCCTTTTAGCAATGACCTTCGTCAGATTTTGACATCTATGTTTGAGAAATTATTTGCATAGGAAGATATGAGTTGCCATATTGGATCAGACCAGTGGTCTGTATGCTTCCATGTCCTGTCTCTGGCAATTACCAGTTGCTTCTGAGGAAAGTGTGATATTCCCACAATGGAC
This sequence comes from Chrysemys picta bellii, assembly GCF_011386835.1. Classification (NCBI taxonomy): domain Eukaryota; kingdom Metazoa; phylum Chordata; order Testudines; family Emydidae; genus Chrysemys; species Chrysemys picta. Next base: position 172,896,296 of record NC_088793.1, on the reverse strand, counting down.
AATTATCTAGTAATTTCCCTATAGGGGAAATTTCTTAATCATATGATAGTAGTAGTTGCTTTATGTCTGAACCATGAGTGCTGACATCTCTTGTAAATTTTAATCATAGCATATGATATCCTCTAATTTCTTCAGACTGAGGGTATATTGGTAGGGTGCAGAGTGGCAGGCCAACTCTATTTGTACAGGAGTGTTAATGTAGACCTGTCATATTTGGGGATGGGTATTTGAAAGTGCTTTATAGTTTAAGACATTATGGACAGTAGCTTTGCTTGTTTCCTTGTACGTTCTCTAAATCTTTTTCTTGTTCCAAACAATTTTTATTGTTCACTTTTAAATGGAGCAATTAAGTCTTTTCTATGGGCTTCTTAATTCTGAACCCAGCTGTGATAAGCTTCATATTCTGTAACTGGAGGTCAAATTCTAGGAAACAATTTGGAATCGTAAATTAACTCACCTGCTGTTCTTTTAATTTAGGGTAATCAGTTGTGTTTTGTGCTTACTTTTAAATTTGTCATACTAGTAATTTAGCTACTTTATTGCCTTTTTTCATGAGAATTCATCTGACAGTGCCTTATTGTGCATGTTCACTTCTGTTAGCCTGCAACTGCCCATGGCTCTCAATGTATCTTGGCACACCTTCCTATTGTGAGTTCTTATGTCTTTTCCAGAGTGTTCTTTTCTCTTAAATTTCCTGTATGGTCAGCAATTTTAGGACAGGGGAAATGGAGGGGAGTCCCTATACAGCTATTATCTTTAGCTGTGCCCCATGATATATCCGATTTAGTTTCTGGCTTTTCATTAATTTACATAAAGTTAGTTGTAGATCTCCAATAATTCCCTCACTATTTTTAGACTCTGAAATGAAAATCTGCTTGCAAATCTATCTTCCTTCCTGCTTTATTTTATTTTATAGAAGAGAGTTCAGTGCTTGTGAAAGGAGCCAGACAGTGTTATCTAAAGAATAAAATCTTTTGTTTATCTGTAGAATAGGCATATCCCAGGTAGTGGCAGTACAAAATTGGCCTGACTGTAACACCAGTGTTCTTTCTTTAGTATTCTAGCAGAAGTATTTTTGGGAAGCTGAGAGGGTAATTCAGTCTCCATGCTGAGGCTGCTAAAAAAGGGTTTCATTTCTAATGATGGTCTTTGTGATATTGACATCTGTGGACTGAGACCACCAACTTATTTCACATAGCTTATGAACTGCTTCAGTCAGCTTGAGCCAAGTTTGGTCATTGCTAGCCTGGGGCTTTTAATAATTGAGCCTACAGCAACACTAGGTCCTGTTAAGGGGCAAAAATAGTTCCTGTCTTGAAACTCTTGACTATAAAGCTATTCTCCAGTGTAAAACAAGATTCGTGTTGACCATTTTGTGCATAAAAAGAAAAGTACTTATGAGGTTCAGGGTTTTGTCCTCACCAGACATCTGTGAGGTCCAACTCCAAAGTGTCCTGGGTACACAAATGTATCCAATAAATGTTCTCCATGGCACTTAAATTATTGCAGGAAATATCATTATTTTGTAGAAATTTCCAAGTCACCTTCTTGAGAAGCAATTATTCTCTAACAGAAAAGATAACATGAGGTACATTAATATGGGGGGGGGGGAGGAAATAACTTATACTGGTCTGAGTATTACAGGGCTGCCCAGAGTGGGGGGCAAGTGGGGCAATTTGCCCCAGGCCTCGGGTCCCACAGGGCCCCCCACAAGAATATAGTATTCTATAGTATTGCAACTTTTGTTTATGGAAGGGGCCCCTGAAATTGCTTTGCCCCAGACCCTCTGAATCCTCTGGGTGGCCCTGGAGTACTACACTGTCATAATGAATAGGAATTTGTCAAAATAGTGAAATGAAAAATCATTTAAAAAAAAAAGTCTATCTCTCCTGTACGGTTTACATCAGGGGTAGGCAATAAGCGGACCATAGGCCAAATCTGGACCACCAGACACTTTTGAATGGACCCCAAAATCTTTTTATTTACTTATTTATTATCGTTGTTGTTTGTTTTTTTTTAAATATTTTCTCTGGAGTCTGGACCATGTCTATACCCTGATCAATTAATTGGGACCTTGACAAAAAATAATTAAAACGGCAAATATTTATAAATCTTTATCAAACTTAACTTTTCATCATGCTGTTTTGTTTACTTTTTTGTATTTCACTCACTTTGGAACTGTTTCACTTTTCTTTCTAGTACTATCTTATTAATTTCACTTACAGGAGCAGGGCCACTGGCCTGCAGTGGTTGGGTCGTATATGCTGCAGGAGAGGAATATTTACCTCAAAACAAAATTGTTTTTAAAAATCAAAAATTCATGAAAAATCTATTTTATTGGGCTTTGTAAATTTTCCCCTTCCCCTTTTAAAAATATATTTACAAAATATATACGTTTGTGAAACAATCTGACATTGTCCCTTTAAAGTGAGTATATGCTTTCCCCTTTTAAATAATGAAATTAAACCAAAAAAAGCCCAGAATACATGGCTTCATGCACTGTAATGATAGCACTATACATAACATAAATAAAGAAAAAAGACACATTCAGTTATGGTTCCTCTAGTTACATACTGAATAAAACCACCATTGATTGTAATTGAAAAGGATAAGGAGACTGGTTTCATTTTAATTGCTGAAATCCTGGTTTAGCTATTCTCAGATAGAAAGATATTTAGCTCTTATCTATATATGTAGAGCCATAAAAAAGGAGGGTAGGTAATGATTTTAAATGAAAATTAGAGTTGCATTTTTGAAAAGCTTTTCTGATTAGTTTTGAAAATTGAGTATAACTTGCAAAAATATTCAGAACCAGATCACATCCTCCTTTTGTAGGCATGAGGACAGCAGAAAACCAGTTGATATAAGCAAGATGTAATTGGAGGAGGTAGCTTTGAGCAAATGTTGCATCATTTTTCTTGCACTGTTTATAAAATACCTGTGTGTGATATCTGCCATGTTGGGAAGAGAGTGGGGCATGGAGAGAGTCATTGTGTCACTATTCCTCGCAATCCCTCTTGAAGCATGTCTGGGATGATTGCTGGCAGTCTCCACTTTTTCCTTCTCTTATGCTTTTGACCACTGGATCTCTATTGTGTCTGGGTTATGCCTCTCAAGACTCCCCTTCCACTTTTTACTCGAACATCCACTTCATCTGATCATATGTCCCAGCCTTATGTCATACTGTCCTGGAACTGCACTCAAGAACATATAATGCCATTCTGATACCTCCATCTAGCTCATTTGTGGCTCTTCTGGTTGAAATGTGGTGTTAATCATTTCTCTTAACTGCTTGTGACAAGTTGGGAATTTCTTGGAACACTTCTCTGAAAACAACTAATAGACTTGTGTGCTATCATTATTGCTTTCTGTCTTTCTCCTAGAGTTTCTTCAAAGGATATTTTCTTTCTAAAAGAGTTTTCCTATCCTGGAGCTCAAACATGATAAAAAGTAGACTTGTCTGCATGTTGGCTCCCAGTTTATACAGTTTATATCAGCTGTGCCTTCTGTTTACTGGCACAGAACCCATTCCTCCAAGTCCAGTTCATTGCTAACTGCCTATTGCTCCCCAGTAGGGTTTTCTTACTGCATTTTAATTTTTCTGAGTTTTACCCCTCCCACCTCTTACAGGTGCAATGCCATTTTCTTCTCATTTTCTTGAAGATTTGACATTGCCTGTTCATTCTTTAAATTCAGCCCATAGCAATGCAATCTCAGTTAACACATCACAAAACCACCACCATTAGTACTTATTGACTTCCTTGTTGGCATTCTGAGCAGAAAGGCCAAAGACTGGATACATATGGAGTCTGAATTATACTCTCTCTCACCTAGACATAGGATCCCTCCAGCAAACAGCTGAGACACATTATCACTGCCTATGACTCATTTTGTGGACAAATAGGACATTCAGTCTACAGTGTGGCCAATCTGTCACTGGTTGCAAGTAGTAAAAATGCTTGTATGCAGAAGAGATAAAGAAGTGAAATCTCTTTATATATTTGAATTAAATTCTGTGGAATGTTTCCCTCCCCTTGTTTGTTCCCTACTGTCTTTTTGGTAAGGTGAGGATTTTGTACTAAAAATTATTGGGGGTATAGGATAAATTCTCTTAAAATTAGTTTCTGTTTGTTGAGGCTACCTGTCCCTCTTAAAACTGGAGTGGGTGGGGGTGGGGGTGGGGGTGGTAAATAAACATCATGTAGTCTAACTTTGATATCTTGATGCCCAGTTTAACTGAGCACAATGTATGTGCAAAAAGAAGAACAGGAGGACTTGTGGCACCTTAGAGACTAACAAATTTATTAGAGCATAAGCTTTCGTGGACTACAGCCCACTTCTTCGGATGCATGCATCCGAAGAAGTGGGCTGTAGTCCACGAAAGCTTATGCTCTAATAAATTTGTTAGTCTCTAAGGTGCCACAAGTCCTCCTGTTCTTCTTTTTGCGGATACAGACTAACACGGCTGCTACTCTGAAACCTTTCACAATGTATGTATTAGCCACACTGCTTCTAATTTACAAGTCCAGTCCACTCATCTGTCATCACAGTAAATTCAGTCGTTACACATGAGATTTGTAACGAGCTAAGCAAATAGAGAATTTTTATAAAAATAAGTAGGCAGTTATTTTCTAAAAGAAAGTGATAGGGATTGCATCATTTGCCTGCATGTTTAAGAGAAAAGCACTCAGGTTAAAAGAAAACTGTTTTCATCCTAGAAAATTATGTAATTCTGAGTTTAGTTGTGTTAAAATTAGGGCTGTCAAGCGATTAAAACAATTAATCTTGCAATTAAACGCACTGTTAAACAATAATAGAATACCATTTATTTAAATATTTTTGGATGTTTTCTACATTTTCAAATATATTAATTTCAACTACAACACAGAATAAAAAGTGAACAGTGCTCACTTTTTATTTATTTCTGATTACAAGTATTTGCACTGTAAAAAAACAAAAGAAATCGTATTTTTGAATTCACGTATTACAAGTACTGTAATGCAATCTCTTTATCATGAAAGTTGAATTTACAGATTTCCCTCTCAGATTTTGGAAGGCACTTCAGATTCTTAAACCTTGGGTCAGTTAGAAATATCACATTGGTACCTTCTTTGCGTTTTGTGAAATCTACAGTGAAAGAAAGAAACACATGCTTGGTCATCATCCGAGACCGCTATAACATGAAATTTATGGCAAAATTCCGGGTAAAACAGAGCAGAGGACATACAATTCTCCCCCAAGGAGTTCAGTCACAAATTTAATTAACGCATTCTTTTTTTAACAAGCGTCATCAGCAGGGAAGCATGTCCTCTGGAATGGTGGCCGAAGCATGAAGGGCCATACGATTGTTTAGCATATCTGGCACATAAATACCTTGCAATGCCAGCTACAAAAGTGCTATGCAAATGCCTGTTTGCACTTTCTGGTGACATTGTAAATAAGAAGAGGGCAGCATTATTTCCTGTAAATGTAAACAAACTTATTTGTCTTAGCGATTGGCTGAACAAGAAGTAGGACTGAGTGGACTTGTAGGCTCTGAAGTTTTAGATTGTTTTGTTTTTAGTGCAGTTATGTAAGTTGCACTTTCACGACAAAGAGATTGCACTACAGTAGTGTATGAGGTGAATTGCAAAATATTATTTCTTTTGTTTATCAAGTTTACAGTGCAAATATTTGTAATCAAAAATAATATACACTTTTATTTCAGTTACAACACAGAATACAATGTATATGAAAATGTAGAAAAACATCCAAAATATTTAATAAATTTCAATTGGTATTCTATTGTTTAACAGTGCAATTAAAACTGTGATTAATTGTGAATAAGTTTTTTAATTGCAATTAATATTTTTGAGTTAATCGAATGAGTTAATTGCGATTAATCAACAGCCCTAGTTAAAATGTGCTTAATTACCTGATCTCTGTATTGGCCATATTGGGTCAGACTAATGGTCCATCTAGCCCAATATCCTGTCTTCTGACAGGCCAGTAGCAGATGCTTTAGAGGGAAATAACTGAACAGGGCAATTATCAAGTGATCCTTTCACTGTTGTACAGTCCCAGCTTCTGACAGTTGGAGATTTAGGGACACTCAGAGCATGGGGTTGCTAATAGCCATTGATGGACCTTTCCTCCATGAAGTTATTGAATTCTTTTTTTAACCCAGTTATACCTTTGGCCTTCACAACATCCTCTGGCAATGAGTTTCACAGATTGACTCTGTGTTGTGTGAAGAAGTACTGTCTTAATTTAGTTTTACTCCTGACTCCTATTAATTTCATTGGGTAACTCCTGGTTCTTGTGTTAGGTGAAGGAATAAATAATACCTTCCTATTCACTTTGTTTACACCATTCATGATTTCATAGACCTCTACCATATCCCCCCTTCATCATCTCTTTTTCTAAGATGAACAGTCCCTGTCTTTTTAATCTCTCATCATATGGAAGCTGTTTCATACCCCTGATAATTTTTGTTGTCCTTCTCTGTACTTTTTCTAATTCTAATATAACTTTTTTGTGATGGAGCAACCAGAACTGCATGCAGTGTTCAGAGTGTGGGCTTACAATAGATTTATACAGTGGCATTATGATATTTTCTGTCTTATTATCTATCTCTTTTCTAATGGTTCCTAACATTCTGTTAGCCTTTTTTGACTGCTGCTGCACATTGAGTGGATGTTTTCAGAGAACTATCCATGACTCCAAGATCTCTTTCTTGAGTAGTAACAGCTAATTTATACCCCATCATTTTATACTTATAGTTATTATGTTTTCCATTGTGCATTAGTTTACACTTACCAACATTGAGTTTCATCTGCCATTTTATTGCCCAGTCATCCAGTTTTAAGAGATAGTTTTGTAACTTTTTGCAGTTAGCTTTGGGCTTATCGATCTTGAGTAGTTTTGTATCGTCTACAGACAAAGCCACTGCACTGTTTACACCCTTTTCCAGATCATTTATTAATATGTTGAACAGCGCATCTCCCAGTACAAATCCTTTACAGACATTGCTGCTTACCTCTTTCTGTTGTGAAAAGTAACCATTTATTTCTACCCTTTGTTTCCTGGCTATTAACCAGTTTCTGATCCATGGGAGGACCTTCCCTCTTATCCCATGACTGTTTACTTTTTGTAATAGTCTTTGGTGTGGGACCTTGTCAAAGGCTTTCTGAAAGTGCAGGTATACTGTATTCACTGGGATCACCCTTCTCCACATGCTGATTGATGCCCTCAAAGAATTCTAATAGATTTGTGTGGCATGATTTCCCTTTACAAAAGCTGTGTTGACTCTTCCCCAACATATTGTGTTCATCTCTGTGTTTGATAATTTTGTTCTTTACCGTAGTTTCAACCAATTTGCCTAGTACTGAAGTTTGGCTTTTCAGCCTGTAGTTGCCAGGATTGCCGCCAGAGCTTTTTTAAAAATCAGCATTACATTAGCTATCCTGTAGTCATCTGGTACAGAGGCTGATTTAAGTGATAGATTATATACCACAATTAGTAGTTTTGCAGTTTCATATTTCAGAACTCTTGGGTGCATACCATCCAGTCCTGGTAACTTATTACTGTTTAATTTATCAGTTTGTTCCAAAAATGTCTCTATTGATACCAATTTTAATTAATCCATTAATAGATTATAAATAAAAACAGCAAGGAGTCCTTGTGGCACGTTAGAGACTAAAAAGGACTCCTTGTTGTTTTTACTGATACAGACTAACATGACTACCCCTCTGAGATTATAAATAATGATTTTGAAAAAGTGATAGGCATATGAACTTTCAGCTTGCTTTTCTGAGCAAAACAGACCTTTTGTTCTTTTCATTTTATGAAACCTGTATCAGTAATGTGGGGGTTACTTGACTTCAAAAGCTGTGCTATATGTGTAGGACTGGAATCCCGTCATATTAGTGCAGTGGAGTAACAGGGTGTGAGATACAGATAGAAGTGTTCAGTCATCAGTCTCTGTTCATTAGTATCTAGAACCATCTTGCTCATTTGCTTGGAAAAAGCTTGACTAATGAGAACACACACAGCCCACACAAGATGTTCTTTTATTGAACTGCTATAACTAATTGTGTAGTTGATGTATTTTGGATCAAACCTACAGTAGCTGAGAATAGGTTTATTTCTTCAGACAGAAAAATCTAAACACAACCATGTCATCATCTTCTATTTTATGAGCCACATACAGCTCCCATTGACTTCAGTGAGAGCAGGATTGGGCCCATGCCTTTTATCCTATAAAATTGATTATATTTTTTCTCTTTACAATATCAAATGAATGAAGATTATTAAAAGAGGCAGTGTGGTTTCAGTTAACTTCTCTGTGCCTCAGTTTGCCGATCTGTAAAGTGTGAATAATAATAATATTTATTTACGTCACAGAGGTCTTGCGAGGATTAACAATTAGAATCAGGTAGCTGAGTGCCATGGAAAGATATGAGGAAAGTACAATGAGCCCTACTCCCACTTCATCTTCCTTGCATCCCTTACACAAGGGCCAGTCACAGCAGTATTCCTTTCACTCTGGACGGAGTGCTTGCACTCCCCATAGCACCTCTGGGATACAAGTTAGCCTAAAGAGAGAGAGGCTGAGGTAGGGCTCCTTGATCCGCCCCACTCCACTGTCTACAGCTAACATGGTACACAAAGGAAAGCAAGTTCATTATCCAAATGGGTGGTGGTGTGTGCACACTCCCTCTGTGCACTGGGGAGCTGCAGGATATTTTTTTGTATCACCTGAAAAACAATTCCTCCCGGAGGTCACGAGCAGGCACTTTGAGACCGCTGGCTGAAAGTTGCTATAAACGTGCTAAGTATTTAGTGTTATTTAATTTTTCTATTTTATTTAGATGTTTATTCCATTCAAGCAGCTGTGTATAAATATTGAGTGACTTTGTCTCGAATTAAAACTGCATAGGGCTGAAAATTTAAATATCATTCTTGAATGTTACTTACATTAAGCATAAGCAGAACAATCCATTACATTTAAGAACTTGTAGTAATTTTTTGTTTTGCCCAAAAATTAATAAGATTTTTACATTCCTAAATGACCTTCCATTGAAATACAAAATCTGATAATAGTTATAAGTAGTTAACTCACTATTTCATAAGAATAATCTGGTGAAGGAAAGCTTTTCTTCTTTCATGTAATACGTAGTCTAAACTAGTTCAAACTATTCCTTTTAGCTCGTGTGTTATAAATGCTTTGAAAAGGATGTGATTGTTGCTACTGAAATCAGTAGCCCTTATGCTTCTCTCATAGGCAGTGGTGGATTAGCCACTGGGTCAATGGGGCTCATGCCCAGGGGCCCTGGAAAAATGGGTGCCCCCATGGCGCGCAGGGCACAGGGGCTTGCCCCGCTCTGTCTGCCCACCCGGTGGTCCTCCCAGGGAATGGGGTCGGGGTGAGGGGGCTTGCCCCGCTCCGCCCGCTCAGCTCTCCTGCTGGTGAGCAGGGGAAGCCCCTGCGCCCCAACCCCGCTCCCCAGGAGGGGGTCGGGAGGGACTGCAGGTGGAAGGGGTGGGGAAGGACCCCCACTTGCTCTGGCCCAGAGCTCCACAAAACTGTAATCTGCCTCTGTTCACAGGTATAAACCGTGTAGCTTCAGTGAAGTCAGTAGAGTTCCTGTTGTGTAAACCTAGTGCATCTGATATGAGAATTGGGCCCAAAGGGAGACGAGGGCACTCAAGGCTTGATACTGTGTCATTGAAGTGGTTGGTAAACTCATTTTGACTTCAGTGGGTCAGGAGCTCAGTGCCTTTCAGGAAATGCTCAGCATCTTGCAGGTTTAGGTCTCATGTTTATGAAAATACTCCATGTAATTAGCATTATGGTTAATGATACTTTAATATTTAGTTGGGTTGACTTGATGCAGTGGTATAGAAATGTCGTTTGTGAATTACTTTGTTTGGCTTGGCAGTAGCATTTAAAGCATAGCAGTTCATAGTTAAACTTATAAAACCTAATATAGTGAGTGCATGTTATTACCTGGAGATCAAAGAAGAAAAACTACTATCATTAAATGTTTTCAATTGAAACTTCCTTGCAGCTGCTCTTCTTCAGAGCTCAGTTTTTAGTGTCCAAGATAAGCCTTACTTTTAAGATGAGAACAAAGAGAAAAGAAATATTAGTGTCAAGTGAAAAAACATGCACCTCAACATAAGTAACAGTAACAAAGCAGCTGTCTTATTTCTTCAAGCTGTAAATTCTAATTCACTATCTATATATTGTCATAGATGTAGATTGTCTGCTCACATACTTATAAAGCACTAAGGCCATGCACCAAGTAACTTTTCATTGTACAACACAAATATACCCGTAGCTAAATTGGCAAAATGGAAGCTGACACCTTGGGAGAAGAGATGGAAAATGGTGGAAAATTTGCCAAAAAATTATCTTTCCAGTTCCTAGCTTTTTTTTTAATCAGCTCACATGGTACCAACAGTTAGAGATTTCATATTTAGACCAGACAGTACTTTGAAGAAGCCCTTACTTTAATTAATCAATAGCTCTCCCAAATATTGACACTCTGACTTCCTGAGTCACATCACCAGTTCTCAGGATGAAACAAAATTATAGTCTGATTTTACAACTCTCTTAGGTCATTTGATCTAGCCTCTTCTAGTTTGTTCAGTTCCTTACTTAGCCTAAATAGGTGAGCTATTAACTGGGGTTATGTAGAAGAGCTATGTCTTTTTCTTCACTGCTTTAAAAAAAAAAAGTGTGTTTTTACAACAGGATAACTAATGCGTGTGGATTCAAGTGGAGACAAGGCATTGTAGTTTTACTGTGAGGTAAATTCGTGGAGGTCAATTATCAGCAGGTGTAGTACTGGTCTCGCCTAAGTACCTCACGGTAAACACTACAGGGAAATTGTCTCCCTTGGATTTTATAGTGAGAACTCTTTTGCATTCATCTCATTGTAAAAAAAACAAAAAACACCTCTTTAAGCAGTGAAGACAGTCTTGGTCTACCTGATAATTTTCAGAAAGAGCTTTCTGTTTCAGTATTGTACAAGAACATAAGAATGGCCATACTGGATCCGACCAAAGGTCCATCTAGCCCAGTATCCTGTCTTCCAACAGCGGCCAATGCCAGGTGTCCCAGAGGGAATGAACAGAACAGGCAATCATCAAATGATCCAACCCATTGCCAACCACATATGTTCAGAATCACGAGTCAGGCCACTAAAATCATGAGATTTAAAAAAAAAATGTTGGGATCTTTTGTTTCTCGTTTTTGAGGCATATTTTAAGCTTTTCTCTGCAACCATGAAGGCTAAAGCCTTCAAATAAAAGCTAACGTTCTCATGTAGTCACTTGTCTTCAAAAGCTGGGGCTTAAAAAACAACAACCCCCCAAAACACCAAATATTGTGAAACGTGATAAAATGGTAAGAGTTTGCAACACTGCTGTTTCCCAAGTGACTTAAATGGATTCATATGAACAATAGATCATATTAACAAAAATGATTAAAGGTCTAGAAAACATGACCTATGAAGGAAGATTGAAAAAATTGGTTTTGTTTAGTCTGGAAAAGAGAAGACTGAGAGGGGACATAACAGTTTTCAAGTACATAAAAGGTTGTTATAAGGAGGAGGGAGAAAAAATGTTCTTAATCTCTGAGGATAGGACAAGAAGCAATGGGTTTAAATTGCAGCAAGGGCGGTTTAGGTTGGACATTAGGAAAAACTTCCTAACTGCCAGAGTGGTTAAGCACTGGAATAAGTTGCCTAGGGATATTGTGGAATCTCCATCATTGGTGATTTTTAAGAGCAGGTTGGACAAATACCTGTCAGGGATGGTCTAGATAATACTTAGTCCTGCCTTGAGTACAGGGGACTGAACGAGATGACCTCTCGAGGTCCCTTCCAGTTTTATGATTCTATGAAAATGCCTTCATATTTATTTATACACAAATATGAATATACATCACAATAAGATATTTCTCCTAATGATATATTGACTGTGCGCATACACCAAACAGGAATTAAAATTGTTGTTCATTTTATTTATTTATTTATTTATTTTTAAATCTGAAGATATAGTCCACACACACACACACACACACAATTTCTCAAATAATATAAAATAATATTTAAACTGGACAAAATAGATGACAATTACAGAATTTTAAAATATCTTAAAAATGCAGAACTTTTCAAAAAATTTCTACAAGTGCTAAAAATATGAAAGAAAATTTTTAAACCTTGTACTTATAAAAATTGTTATTTATTGTGTATTAACAATATATTTTCATTGGCACAGTGTTCCAGAATATTTTTATAGAAAGACTTTTTATAGAATAAATTCTTCTCTACATTTATTACAATAATTTAGGGCCTGATTCAGAGCCTACTGAAATTAATGAAAAACTATAATTGAATTCAGTGACCTTAGCTACTGACTTGGGGCCTGATTTAGTGTACTATATCAGAGGTAGTCAATAGGCGGACCGCAAGCCAAATCTAGATCGCCAGATGCTTTTGAACTGACCCCAAAATCTTTTTATTTACTTATTATTGTTTTATTATTTTTATTTTCTTCTCTGGAATATTTTCTTGACCCAGAAATTTGGACCTTTACAAAAAATAATTGACTACCCCTGAACTATATGTTTTCTTTTCAGTCAGCAGCACAATTTTCTTGAGATGCATTTCAGACTGAGATTTGTCAATTGGGATGAGATAGCTAATTACAAAACTAACTCAACTGCAGACTTAGATGACCTATATCTGCCAGTCTATTTTCCACTATGTTGTTGCATTTAGGGCTTGTCTATACTTACGGTTAAATCGACTGTGCTGTGATCAATGCAGCAGTGTTGATTTAACGGGTCTGGTGAAGAAAAGCTAAGTTGATGGCAGAGCGCTCTCCCGTCTCCGTTTGTAGTCCACGTCCCCGACAGGCAGAAGGTAAGCTGGTGGAAGAGCATCTCCCCTCGACACAGCGCAGTGTAGACACTGCTGTAAGTCGACCTAAGTTACGTCGACTTCATTTACATAACTGATATAGCGTAACTTAGGTCGAAGTACAGCTTCAGTATAGAGCAGCCCTTAATCTGTAGTAAGTTTTATATAACAGCTTACTGTGTACTTTTATATAAAACGGTTTTTTTAAAAGTGGAACACAGAGTAGTACACTGTTCTACAAGATGTTACATAATTTGCTTAACTTTACTACTACAAGTTGTCGCATTGAAGTTAAGCAGCGGTACAGTTAAGCATGTACATGTTCGCACGATTGGGGCATTAATGTAACTTCATGAGTGCAAACAGGCAGCTGAGTAACTTTATTCATGTGCCAACTCCAGTGGCACTATATTTTTCTACATTGCAAGATGCACAATGAATAAGAAAAATGATCATATTGAGTCTTGTTCACGGTACACTTTTCTGTATTTTTTTTTTAAACTGTGTGGATGTGTTATGTAACCCATTTTGGCTCTGAATGCTGTTAAGAATTGCTGAACACCTTAAATATAGCAGTCCCTGCTGCTCCCCATATAATGTAGTGATTTATTTGAAACAGTCAGTGAATTTGCAGGTGGCAAAATATTCGTTTTGTGATGGGTTTTATAATCCTCAGTACTTGTAAGCAAAACAGATGTAGCTGGTTTGCATATATATTTGACATAATATGACTAATATATTTGTCCTCTTAATGGTCTAAAACCAAAACCTGTAGAAAGCAGTACATGGTTCAGGGCCTAAAAGACAGTTTTAACTTGTATACCATAGTATGTAACAAACAATACTGTTGCCTTTTTGTAAATTATCTTTAAAGCAGGAGCTATTTTATATAGAAATAGGCTGTGTTTTTCAACATCTAAAGTTTTATTTAAACTAATTAATGTGGCTAAATGTATTAATTATTTTTATTAACACCATTGTTAGCACCATGGTAAACTCTTAATAGTTTAATGAAAGGGAAATTATAATATTTGTAATATCTTAATTAATGTGGATGTTAGAAGCAAACTATGTTGGCACAAGGTACTTCTTTTTCCGTTCAAATCTTTATAAAAGTGAAACTATTTTGAGCTTTTGCCAGTTAATTTGATTTGGTCCTGACTGATTTGGATTCCCTGAAGAGCAGGCTGAACTTGAGTGAAATCTTAAATTTTTCTCTTATTTTTAAGAGTTCAGTTATGCATTAAAGTACATATTTCTTGCACCTGTTTTATATTATGAATCCTTATTAAATGTCCCCCATGATTAGTCAGAAAAGCAGTACTATCATTCTGTCACAGACAAAGGATGTTTTTACATTTGGGAAGGAAAAAGTTGAAACTTGTAAAGTGTATTGAAGATATATCCTACTAGGTGGTATGGTGGATTTAATCTCGCAATCTACAGAGTTCATTTTTCATCTATGAAAACATGTTTTCTATCCCACCCGCATAGGTATTTTTCTTCCTTTTGATCTGAAAACTATGTCTTTAAAAGGTTCATAGCCAAAAGAAAGATAATCCTAGATACATGACTTAAAATACCAATCCATGATATGTTATAAAGTGTCACAGTCCGGAAAAATATTTATGAACAATGAGGGCTTTTTATTATACCCAGTATCTTTTAAAATTCATTTTACATTCAGAAAACAAAGAAAGTCTCAATGTTTGGTCTCTGGGGACTTTCTCAACCTATTTGAAAAAACAGAACATAATTTTACTTGAGACAAGGAATTGAAGAACCAGCATCGAAAGTGATGGATGAGAGAAGAGAATGATGAGGGCAAATAGATACAAAAAAGTGGGTAATTAATTGGCAAAGGATAAGTTTACATACAGCAACGGCCAAATTTAAGAATCCCAAACACTAGAATGAAGATTATAAGCAAGATTGGAGAAAAGGAACAGCAAGTAATAAAATGGAGCCAAGTGAACAAAACAGAATGAAATAAAAGGATACTTGACTAGGGAGGGAAAGTCTTTTTAATAAGAAACCAGTAGAATTAATTTAATACCTCTTTTCTTCCCTGAATCGACAGCTTTGTGATCACCTTACTGCTAGTCTCACCGTCTTTTTATCTGATACAAGTCACAGTCCTTTCTCGTGCTAGCCTTTTGGCTGTCCCTGTCCTTTCTGTGTTTTATTGTTTAATTATTTTATACATCTGCATTTCTAAAGTAGCAACAATTGTATAAGGATTTGGTGGGAGCAGGTGGGATGCAGCTGTTTGATTCTTGACTCTGAATAAAGTGTGTTTTACTTTTTTTACTTATAAAAATCTAACAGACTAAGTGGAGTGTGAGAATGGGCTGAGAGAAACCCTTAACACACATTTGGTGGTTCTTTTGTTTTATTTTTCTGTCCCAAATGAGGTTGAGAGTTTTCCTAAATGGGGCGAGTGAAGAGGGGAGGACATTCAGGCTGAGCAAGGACTTTGTAGAAGTTTGACAGTTGGCTGGATGCAGGGAAGTTGGTTGAGGAAGAGGTTTGTCATATAAAAGGAAAAGCTAGCAGGGGAAGAAGTTTTATTATGTTGAGGAGGAAGCTAGAAACAAGTTGTACTGTACTTTTGGCAAGTTGCTTTTTTGTTTGTATTTGTTTGTATCTGTTTGTGTTGTTTTTTATTGTAAGCTCTTTGGGCAGGGACTATCTTCTGTTCTATATTTGTACAATGCCTAGCACAGTGGGACCCCAACTCTGTTTGGAGTCTTTAGTAACTAGTGAAATATTAATAATACTAACTGTCTAATGGGTCAGTAGAAACATGAGCTTCAAGTTTCTCATTGGACTCAATTCTCTGCAGAGCAGCTTGCACCCTCTGAAACAGGGTATGTCTGAAATGTGGTGGAAGGGGCTAAGAACATAAGAATGGCCATAATGGGTCATCTAGCCCAGTATTCTGTCTTCTAACAGTAGCCATTGCCATTGCCAGGACATGGCAATTTATTGAGTAATCCATGTCCTGTTGTCCAGTCCCAGCTTCTGGCAGTCAAAGGTTTAGGAACCTCTGGGAGCATGGGGTTGCATCCCTGACCACCTTGGCTAATAGCCATTCTGGACCTATCCTCAATGAAATTATCTAATTCTTTTCTAAACCCACTTGTAGTTTTGGGCATGACATCCCCTGATAATGAGTTCTACAGGTTGACTTTATGTTGTGCGAAGAAGTACTTTCTTATATTTGTTTTAAACCTGCTGCCTATTAATTTCATTGGGTGACCCCTGAGTCATGTGTTATGTGAAGGGGTAAATAACACTGCCTTATTCACTCCACACCAGACATGACTTTATAGACCTCTAGCATATCCCCCTTAGTCATCTCTTTTCCAAGCTAAACTGTCCCATTCTCTTTAATCTCTCCTCATGTGGAAACTGTTCCTTATCCTTAATCATTTTTGTTGCCTTTCTCTGTACTTTTTCCAATTCTAATATATATATGAATTTGTGATATGGCAACCAGAACTGCGTGCAGTATTCCAGGTGTGGGCTTGCTATGGGCTTACAGTGGCAGTGATATTTTCTGTCTTATTATCTATCCCTTTCCTAATGGTTCCTAGCATTCTGTTCACTTTTTTGACTGCCTCTGCATATTGAACAGATGTTTTAATAGAAATGTCCACGATGACTCCAAGATCTCTTTTTTTGAGTGGTAACAGCTAATTTAGACACGTCATTTTCTATATATAGTTGGGATTATTTTTCCATTGTACAGGGACATGTGCGGGGGTGGGGGAGGGAGGGAGGCAGGGGCTCTTCCCCAATAATCATCTCCTCCACCATCTGCAGCTTCTGCTCTGGCCTCTCCCCCAAGCCCCTCCTCACCCCTTTCTGTCAGGGTGGAAGTCAGGCTGAATGCAGATGGAGACATGCCTGGGAAGGGCACTGCAGCTAGCATTCTCACTGAGCCCCACTAGATGGCGCCCAGAGCAGGGAAGCTCGGCTGGCAGCAGAGTTCTGCGAGAGGCAGGGCCGGCTCTGGCTTTTTTGCCACACCAGGCAAAAAAGCCTCCCGCCGCGCGGTCCAGAGAGCCGGGGGGAGGGCAGCGAGCCGGCCGGGGCTCCGCTCTCCCCGGCGGCCAGAGCGCCGGGGGAGGGCGGCGAGCCCACTGCGGCTCCGCTCTCCCCGGCGGCCGGAGCGCCGCGCTGCACCGCCCCCCTCCAGGTGCCGCCCCAAGCACAAGCTTGGTGGGCTGGTGCCTGGAGCCGGCCCTGGCGAGAGGGAGCCTGGGAAGCCTGCTGAGTCCCACCCTTTCCTTGCCCACAGCCTCCAGTAAGTGTTTGGAGCCCGGGAGAATGGGGGAGGCAGCGGGGCGTTGAGGGCCATTGGGTGACGGGACGGTGTTTAAAGTTGTCTCCCCTGCCCTATTTAAAAGTAGTCACATTTAAATCCCTGCGCACACCCCTGCCATTGTGCATTACTTTGCATTTATCAGCATTGAATTCCATCTGCCACTTTGTTACCCGTCTTTGTTGTAACTCTTCTTAGTCTGCTTTGGACTTAACTGTCTGGAGTAGTTTTGTATCACCTGCAAACTTTCCTACCCCACTTTTGGTGGGGAGCAAACTGAGAGGGTGATGGGGAATGGAGGTTAGAGATATCCCTAACATACCTCTTTCTTACCCCCATAGCTAGAGGGGGATCTGAAGGCATGATGTTCCCCAAGCCTCCCCCATTGTCTTTCCTTCTTCCCACAGTATCTACTGTTTGCCAATCGCCCCCCATGAATTCTGCTGTCAGAGGTTTTCCCCCGTCTCTACACTGTGCAAAATGTCCTTAGTCCTCCCACTCTCTGTCGTGTTGTCCCTGTTTCCTTGATGTCACCTGCTATCCCAGAACATTGTTGTTTTCATTAGTGGGTTTCCTTTCTGTTTTCATAATGTTTCTGATGTTCCCTTGCATCTGAGACCAGATGTTGATGTAGTAAACCCAGGAATTAGGCCCAATGCAGGGGTTCCTAATTGAAATATAAGGGCGAGAGTTATGTGGGAGGGCGGCAGATTAGATGATCATAATGATCCTTTGGCCTTAAATTCTCCGGGAAATATTGGTGGGGCCAAATTATGGCAAAGAATTTAAATAATCATGTTAGTAAATTTTTCCTAAAAAATGGTGTAAGCATATTTCTCCATATATAGGTAGAAGTATAGAAAAATTGATATCTGTATGTCTACTTTTGTTTCAGAAAGGGTTGAGTAAAAGGGTGAGACTCATCATCAGGAAATCTTACAAATGATTATATTTGTCCTTTAAAGTGCTTTCCTCTATTTCAAAATTGCCTACCACTCAGTATCGTCATCAGAATTCAGTTTTCATTGATTCCTGTGTTGACTTATGGCCTCATTTTCAAAGATTTAGCACCTGTAGTCCCATTGACTTTGATTTAAATAATACCTATGGTTTCTTTGCACGTTTAATTTTTTTTCCCTTCCCAGACTATAACTTCTAAACAGTCTCTAGTTATAGACTGTCTAGAGTTTAAGGGGTGTTTTGGTTAAAGATTTACTAAAACAAAATTTCAGATATCCATTTGTTATTTACTTTTTCTGACTATATAAGAATGTTCTCCCTTCAAGTTAGTAAATAGTGCTTTAGCTATTGAAAAGGGTTTTTTTCATGGAGAAGTTTATTTGAGAGAGAAAAATAAATAATCGTTATGGTCCATTTGCAGCTGTATATTTACAGAATGCATCGACATAGGACTGAAGTTTAATTTAAACGTGATGGTTGCACTGTCTAAATGTATTTATTCATTACATTTCATAATGTTAGAGATTTGATTTGATAATCTTCAAAGGAAAAATCTGTCAAGTGGCAGAGTTATAATTTATGAGGCCTAAATTAAAAAAAAACCATCTAAGAAACAGCTGTATAGCAATTTGAATATCTGTTGTATCCTTACCACCCACTTACAAATATTCAGCAATTTTTTCCCTTTTTATCTGTTCTTTATTTGTGAAACAATGCAGTATACATAACTAGATTAATAAAATGTAAAGAGATCAATAGTCACTTTTATACAAAGCTAACATCACTGTATGCACCCCAGATGACTTCTGTCTTCTTGCTTCTCTGAATTTTAACATTTGAGCTAGTGTGGGGTAGTGTTGTGAATGTTTAGGGTAACCACTAGGGGACATAGAGCAAGGCAGTAAGAGTCAATGTAAACAGGAAATAAAGACAGTTTTGCATTCACCCCAACCAAGGTATGCTAAACCTATGTCATCTCTACATTGTGTACCATAAAAAGATATCAGCTGGAGAGTTTGCTCTTCCGTTGAGTCAGAATGATTTTTGAACAACAAAATATATTTTGGTTTTCATCTGGTGGTGATCAGTATTCAAGCCCAAAAGAGCTACTGTCAGACATAGAAACAGCTCACATTCATTTGCCTAGATATTTGAGTAAATACAGTGTTTTAAAACACGTTAATTATAAAACAAGATTATCATATATGTGCTTTTTCCACCTTACTAATACAACCCGTATAATAAGAAAAGAGAAGATGCATACTGTATATGTGAAATCGCTTTCTCCCTCAAACAAGGAGAGACTTCATTGATGGTAGTTCAGGTTTTTAAGAGAAAGATGCTTTCTGATTCTGATTCCAGGGAATGATGGTTGATATAAATAGCTGGTAAAAGAAATCATTTTAAAGTACTTCTCATTTTTATTCGGCAGATGTCATTTTAGATTATTCAGTAGCCTGGAAATGTCTGAAAGTTTGAGCTTTATGTATATTACACATAAAAACACTATGTTAAACAATATTATTAAGGCTGCAAAGTCAAGCTGACAAAAGTTAGGAAATACCAGTATTGAGGTTGCCTGTACAATTGTAGTTCTTTTCTGCCTTGTGTGCATGTATTATGATATGGTCTTTAATTACGTGATCACATACTATTTTTTCCACAGGACACCTGCCTTATTCAGTGCAGAATGGATGGTGCTCGCTTAATGAGCAACAGTTACAGCGCTGGCTGAGCTCCCTCAGTGGGCACTCACCAGGCTGCAGACATAGTTCCAAACCCTGTCTTCCATATGCTCTGAGACTGGCTAGGTCAGATTGTCTCAAGCTGTGGGCTTTTGGGCACACTCTTGGGGTGCAGATCCTATGTGTAGCACCCTTTTTGGGGATATGGTACTTTGCAGTCCAACTGCTTAGGCTCTGAAACTTGTGCTGGCCTTCCCAATCGTCTCCAGTAGCAAATGCATGCTTTCTCAGTTCTTCAGAGCAGCATTCAACTGCCTTAAACTTGAGCCTATCCTTTGTCAACCTGCAGTCCCCTAATTCATTCACTACGCATCTTCCATCTTCTTCAACGAATGAAGCAAAGGTCCTACAGTCAACAGCTTCCTTCAGTACATACCACTGATTTATGCCTAGAATAGGTCCATTCTCTCTACTGAATGACGTGGTGTCCTATGGAAAAAATAGGATGTGATCATATAATTAAAAATAGTATACGAAAGTTGAGGGCCCTCTGATTACCATCTCACCCTTTAGAGACTATGTTACTGTTAAAGCAAGGGGGACACACAATTTGCAAAGGAATTTCTAAACCACTGACACTGAGAGTTTGTCAGTCCTTTCAGGGTCCCAGGGCCCTTCCTCTTTCTGCTCCTGCCCAGTCTGGCTTTGTTGTTTTGGTCAGTGAGAGAGAACCTCTGTTACAAATAGAACATGTCCTTTTATAAAGTTCCTGCCTTCTCTGAGGCATGGCTTCAAGTCCTTTTGTCTTTTTATTTGTTGCTTTGTTACAGCCCACCTGAAGGCCAGGATGGGAAATATGATTCCCCTGGGCTTCAGCCAGCTCTAGTGTGCTTCCATTTGAATGGAAGGCTAACCCGGTTAATGACGCTAATTGCTCTCCATAGTTAACCCTCTGCTAGTGGGCACACAGGGTTTCTGTTAACACGTCTTGGATATCTCAGTCCAGGATGCAGGTTAAAAGGCAGAAGTGAAGGCACAATGCCATTTATATTAAAAGTGGTGTTTGTAAAACAAATATGAGTTCGCAAACTGATACAGACGTGTACAGTGCTTATTGCTGGAGTGCTTGAGTGCTTCACAAATATTAACTTATTTTAACACCTTTGTGAGCTGAAGATGCCCAAAAGTACAGATGAGGAGCTGAGACACAGAGATTGAAGTAAAATATATGCACTGATTTTTGGACTTGAGATACCTAGGATCTGATTTTCTTTCACCACACACAGTGTTGTATAGCACTTTATCATGTTCAAAGCACAGCTCCCACTGACTTCAGTTGCAGATGTGTGCATGCTTAGTACTTCTGCAAATCACACTCCAGGATCTCAAGTCAGGCGCCTAGAGAATGAGGAGCAAACAATTACTGACCGTTAGTGAAAAGTTTGATTTAAGCGACTTACCTAGTATCACACAGGAACTCTGTGCCACAGGCAGGGATAGAATCCAGATCTTCAGAGCAGCATTCAACTGTCTTAAACTTCAGACTATTTTTTGTCTTCCTGCAGTCCCCTAATTCATTCACTACACATCTTCCATCTTCTTCAACAAATGAAGCAAAGGTCCTACAGACAACAGCTTCCTTCACTACATAACCCTGATTTATGCCTATAATAGGTTCTTTCTCTCTACTGAATGATGCGGGGTCCTATGAAAAAAATAGCGTGTGATCATATCATTAAAAATAGTATACGAATTATACCAAATTATGGCTGCACAGGCAACCTTAATTCTAGCACAACCTAACTTTTGGTAGCTTGACTTTACAACTTTAATAATGTACTTTTAATGTAGGGTTGGATTTATTATCGTTTATTTTAAAATTCCCTATATGTTTAAAAAAACACACAGAAAAAACAAATTCCATCATGTGGCATCAAATTGACACCCACTTGAGTCATCTCACAGATCTCTACCACTTGAGCTAACAGAGTGACTGATAGCAGCATTAGAGGAGGTTGTTACACTTGGTCTGTGGGTTTCACAGACAGCAGAAGACTGGTGAGACTCAGGAATTCTGTGTTCCATTCCAGGCACTGGAGGGGAGTGTACCCTAGTAGCCCTGTGCTCTTCTTCCCATTGCCCACAAGCTTGACCCCTTTTGCTGCATCCCCTCCAACCTTTCCTTGTCCCAGTCCTGTCCCTTCCCGAGGCGTGGCTCCTCATTCCAATCCCAGTCTCCACTCCTCAGGCTTCTCATCCCAGTCTCCTTGCCCAGTCATTTCCAACCCACCTCCCCCAAATCCCTAGCTCCTTGTCCCCCATCTCCTTGTCCAACTAGTCTGTCTTCCCCCCCTGGCTCCTCATCTGATCTTTCTTTCCTCCTGACCTGCAGTCAATCCCCATCCCTGCTGCCTCCCAGTCCCATTCTACCTCCCTGCACTTGTCATACAGTTTCAGTGTGTCCTTCCCCCCACTAGCTCCTGTTCCCCATCTCTTTGCCCAACCAGTCCCAATTCTGCCCATGCATCCTGCCTGTTTGTAAGATCTGTCTCCTTGCCCCTGCACACTTCCTTTCCTCCAACCCACAGGTTTCCAGTTGTTGCCCACCCAGTCCCAGTCTCCCTTGTTGGCTCCATGTTCAATCTCGGTCATCCCCCGCCCAATGACTATCTTCTATTTCTTTCCCTTGCCCAGACGGTCCAGTCTCCCCTCTCCACACTCAGTTACCAGTCTCCTCTGTCTCCAAACTCCCATTCCCATTTCCCCTCATTATCCCCTCACAAGCCTCCAGTCCCAGTTTCCCCCTCCCCCATCTAGGCTTCTTGTCCCAGTCTCGTGTGTTCCCCCACCCACCGGTCCAGCTCTTGTCTTCTCTACTTTTGAACCAGGCAGCTTCATTCTCCGTGCTGCCTGGACCCAGCAAAGGGATCAATGAGGCAGTCTCCCTGATCTAAGTTCCAGTGCCTGGACATGGCATGGCCTACAGCAGCCAAGAGTTAGAATTTCATGGAAAGTCTTGTTCAGCTCCCTGCAAACCATGCTCTGTGTGGACAGAATCTTCTGAGTTTTGAGCTGCAAATGTTTGTCTTTCCTGATCGTGTGTGAACTGTGATTTTTTTCAGTGGCTTGTAACTTAGCTAAATATTGGTGGATTTTCACATGAACAGCAAAAGGCACATCCTTGACACAAAGGACACCCCCTCCCAAATTTCAAAGCCAGGCTCCAAAGCATGGGGGGTATTAGAGCTTCTCAAAGAAAAGTTCACCAGCATTTTTTAATTTGGGCAGAACAACATATTTTTGCACTGGAAACTTCTCTGTATGATAATATCCTACGTGATGGCATAAAATCTCAATCAGTACACTGGTTTCAGAGGGGTAGCCGTGTGAGTCTATATCAGCAAAAACATGCATCTGATGAAGTGGGTTATAGCCCATGAAAGCTTATGCCCAAATAAATTTGTTAGTCTCTAAGGTGCCACAAGGACTCCTCGTTGTTTTTAATCAGTACACTGTTTCTAATAATATATTACTTATCATACCATGTTTTATATACACAGTTCTAAGAAGGGCTAAGTCCAGGTTGTTTAACTGTGTAGCAATATGCGGCTGGTTTAGAAGATGAGTTTATCTTGAGCCATGTAACATGAAAACAAAGGGTTCCCTATAATAGAAAGCTTTTGAATTACCTTTGGAGGAGTCTGTAGGGGTATTGTTGAGCTGATAGTACTTTAGGGTGTCTGTGATGACATGAGTTATTCATATATCAAATTAGTAAATCTAATAAAAGAATAATTAATGGCGAAATAAGTAGGGGATGGTTCATTTAAGACCTTTTCTACCCTTGCAGCTGCATGTAGGGTATGTGTAGCTACGTGCTGCAGTGAAAGACAGGCTGTGTACATACTCACTGTGGTGTGTAGCTACATACGACAGTGACAGGCTCTGGCAGTGGGGAGGCAGCAGGGAAAGGCTCTGGCAGCAGAGAGCTGCCGCAGTCTTTCCCTGCTGCCTTCACCTTACCAGAACCTCTCCTCCCTGCCAGAGTCTTTCACTGCAGAGAAATTAGCAGGGCAGGCATGGGAGGCACTGCTTGGGAGTGTAGGGCATATACCCTAGAGTTCAAGGATGAAGCGCATTCAGTGCCTCTCCAGCTACACTGCTATTTATGCCTGTGCTGGGTTGGCGCACAGTGTCTGTACTCTACATGCTGCCACAAGTGTAGACGTACACTTAGATATCTCCACTATATTCGCTCTCTATTTTTACTTCATAATGAAAAACTGATTCAGTAATTTGGAAAAATACCTGATAGGTAATTAATTTTGTTTAAAAATTTAATTGGTCTCAAATACTTAATTAAAAACATGGCATTTCATAACATTAATCTAGAGTGAGCAGATATTGCAAAATTATGGTATAATACACTCAAGACTGTAGTTATTTTTGCCAGTGCTTTAAACCTCATTAGGCATGCATAGTGGAGTGTTATAGCAGCAGCATGCTCTTTCTGTTTTACCAACTCTGTTTGGCAAGCATAAGCTAAACAAGCACTTTGTATGGTCTTAGCTCTTAAAACTGTTAGAACACAAAATCTTGAAGTTGTTCAACTGATCTGTGCAAAATTAGCTCTCTATGGTTTTCAGAGTTACAGTTGAGTAATTTAAAGCATAATCCTGTTCTCCTCTCCAAACAAATGTTTTACTGTTCATCAGTGGATAATGCATGGCATTAGGAGAAGCATATAGATCCACAAGGTATCCATAACATGCACTGAGAAATGTTTCATGTCCCTACTTTGCCCTCTATCTCTTCAATATAAGGGTTTTAAAATTATGAAAGTAGAGATTATAGGGCACTTTTGCAGGCCATCAAGTAGATTTAAGGTATGTGCTGTTTGGATACTCTTGTGGAAAAAACACATTTTTGGATTGATATATTGAATGGTATTTGTGATACACTGATAAACATACTAATTTCAGTTTCTTCTTTAACCCATCTGACACAAGGAGCAGCACTTCTAATTATACCTCAAAATATTTTGAAATATTAGATGTTTTGGTATTGTGCTAAAAAGTTGGGGCTGTTCCATGTTCATTTGTCCTAACAAACCATCTCCTCCTTGAGATTTATTAGCCCAGGATATTGCTATTACTAAGTTAGCAGGACGCCTTCTCAAGTCGTTATACTGATGTGTACTTTCTATCATCTCACTTTGCACTGGCCTTTGCTACTGTAAATCCCTTTGGCTATCAATAACTACTTTCCCATATCTTTCCAATGTATATGCCTAAAGTAGGCATGGTCACCTCAAATTCTGACCCATTCTCAAGTGAGCCATCCCACCTATCTTCCCAGTTCCCCTCCTCCCCCCAGTCCTCTTTGCTTAAGGAGGGGATAGTTCCTCTTGAGTAATTGCCTTTTTATTAAACTCTGTTTATTATCAAGGGTTAGGTAAAATAACACTGGAAGAAGGAGGAAGGGTTAGAAGTACACAATCATTTTTATTCTGTGCACATGATTTGGGAGTTCTAAGGGCACTAGCCAGTCAGTTGAGCACTGTGGATGTTAAGAAACAACTTTACAATGTACAAAATCTTTATTATCTTGACTTGCCAATAAAATATCCATGAGCCAGCCAGAATGCAGAGAATTGCATAGTTGAGAAATATGTATGTATTTTTGGTTTAGTAACTGTGCAGCTTCCCTGCAAAATAGATGGGACAGTTCCATTTAAGTGTTATAAATCATGAACAGGAAGCACATTCAAATTATCTAATTAAAATGAGTCAGTGACTTAATAAAGCTCTTCTTTATGGGGAAAAAGAAAATCAGGTTATTCTAGGAGGTAAAGTCTTGAAATCTAGGAATACAATTGTCTAGTGGCTCAAACTAGTCTACTGGCTATCTATGTGTAGCTCATATACCTAAAAATTCTATAATAAATTTCTCTTATTCTTGCATGGTCTATGTTGTATTGTAAACAAAGGAGGGATCTATTATTGCATAGTTTCTAGACAGGCTGTAAAAACTGTTAACTATTGGGACTCTGTCTATCATCAGATCTTGAAGTGAAAGTCATAATGTATCCAATTAGTGCTATATTGAGAGGTTTGACCCTTAGCCTGTGTAACAAAGATTTAGACTGCTTTTTTCCTTAACTTCAGCTTGCTAGGAGATCCCTTATCTTAAAATAGAAACAGATGGAGGCTCTGTTTGCAGCTGGTTGATTCATGCTTAAAGGATTGCAGAGCTAACAAAACTGACAGTGCACCGATGATAAGTTAACTAGATTTGGAAAAAGAACTGGGAACCTTTTCTGAGACCATGAAATTGCTATTTGTTAACTACTGTACATACAGTTTTTCAAAATCTATGCAGTGCCTCCTGAGTTAAAGTTTGATGGACCAATAACTTCTGAATCAATTCGTTGCTGTTACTTCCTCCTGAGAAGAAAGATACTGTCAATTCTCCCTTCTTGACTTAATGCTTCAGAGAGAAATGGTGGGTCTTTTTATTGCATTCTGTTTCTCTTGTATATAGCAATGCATTCTTTCACCTTGTTTATATTTTTTATCCCCAAAGGTAGCAAAACCACCCTTACTTCTATGCTGCCTTCAGAGCTGGGCAGCTGGAGAGCAGCAGCTTCTGGCCAGGTGCCTAGCTCTGAAGGCAGCGCTGCCATCAGCAGCAGCAAAGAAGTAAGGGTATCAATACCGTCACTCCCCTATAATAGCCTTGCGGCCCTATTTTGAGTCAGGACCCCCAGTTTGAGAAACGCTGCGTACTTTTTTTATACTTTTACCTTATAGTATAGGGTATTTTTATAGTTTAGGGAAAAGTACACAAAAGACCAGATTTCAGGGGGGGAGACCAGATTTCACGGTTTGTGATGCATTTTTTACAGCCATGAATTTGGTAGGGCCCTATTCATGACATACGTTTTTTTACTTTAGTAAGTTTTATAGCTTCTAAAAAGCAAGTAATGTGCAGTAAGCCTTCTAAATTGAAAAAATAGTTACCACCAGGCTCCAACAACATGGCTGCAATCAAATAGTTACCACCAGGCTCCAACTAAGGTTCAGGCCATGATATAGCAGAGACCGCTCTAGTGGCCCTAACAAATTGCCTCCTTAAGGCCATGGACACAGGTAAGATCTCCATGCACACATTGTCGTACTTTGACATAGTGAGCCATGAGGTATTGCTGACTCACCTACATGGCATAGTATGGAGGAATTAATTAAAACTTTAAAAATTAAAAACAAAAACCTTATCCCAAACACAGGTTTAATTCCCCAAAAAGGACACATTCCAAAGACTCCATGAAGTTCACTAGGGACTTCTCTACTGTTATTGAATTTACATGGAAGGAGCTCATCTACTATGGTGATGGCAGTTGTATAAAATCCTTAGACGATAGACAAACAGAGTAATTTATGAAGTCATATTATTACAACTTAAAGTTCCAATGTAATTCAGAGTGCAGAAGGAATGCTTGACTAGTTTCAAACTAGTATGATCTGTATAGGCTGATCCTTTATCTGAAAAAATGCATTAGATGATGAGATTTGTGGGGAGAATACGTTTTAGCTGCTTTGGACAGATGTGTTTAAATGGTTAGCTAAATTAAAGTGTGGGGACTGAAAAGCGGCATAATATATTGCAGTTGTACTTCTTGGTGTTCACTTCAAAGCATAAATGCCATATTCATTAAGCTTGTTCTTTGATTATGCAGTTAGCCCTCGCATTGCCCTTAAGTTTACCTTGGCTTGGGCACTTGCAGTTAAATGGCACTGCGAAAATTACTGGAAAACATTAACATTAACTTGTTATTGTAAGCTGACATCATGCTGAGCCTGATGGGAAGTAACATTTATAAATAGCCTTGTCTGTATGCGTAGGGTGAAAATCTGCTGAGTTTCAGCAATCGCTATTATAATGTGGTTCATTTATTTGCTATGGTTTAAATTTCATTAGGGGTTATCTCTGTTTCTATGAACATGTTTTTGTAATTTTGAAAGGTACACAGTACCAGGGGAAACAGACAGGAAACTCTATTGTCTAAAACTTTTTCATATGTTATTAATACTGAGGAAATACTGACTTGATGTTTTCACCAAGTGTTTCTTGTGGTGCATTTTGTATTTTTATCCATTTTACTAAAAAAGATTTTTCCTACCTTTTTCAGTAGTGAGCAAGATACTCACTTAAAAATAAAATAGGCTTAAAACGTAGCATGTTTTGCACTTAGATATGTATGTGGGTCAAGGCATTGAACTGGAACTTGAAAAATCTGAGTTGAAATCCTTACTTTGCCACAGACTTCCTCTGTGACCTTTGGCAAATCACTTAATCTCTCCATGCCTCAATTCCCCAGCTGTAATACTTCCTTTCTGTCACCCTTTGTCTGTTTTTTCTTTTTTAGATTGTAAATGCTTAAAGGCAGGAGATTTTTCTGTTTCTTTGTATAGCGTCTACCAAATGGGGTCTCCGTTTTAGTTGAGGCCTCTACGAGCTACTATAATACAAATAATAAATAGTATACACATACCCACATGTGTATATACATATATACAATTTTTTTCACTATTTATCAACTAAAGAAACAAGGGTTTTTTGATGTAGCTGATGTTATCCTTGTATCTGTTTAAACTGCTTAAGATTTAAGGCCTTGTATGGGTTTACACTACAAATATGTCCAGATAATATAATTTGAAGGGACAAGAATGTGGATGGAGGTGCGGTAATCAGGGGTTGTCAGGTGCTTACATTGCTTTAAGGTTTTATAAGGCTATACATTCATCAGTATACTCTATTTTGTTGTTGTTGTTGTTTGGGATCCTGGTCCGTGATTGGGGCTTGTAGGTACTGCAGAAATATAAATAATATATAGTGCAATAATAAAAATAAATAATAATAATACCTGGCTCTTATAGTGCTTTTCACTGTACATGTCAAAGTGCTTTACAAAGATGATCGTATTTCTATCCCATTTTACAGATGGGAAAACTGAAGCACAAAGGAGGTTAAAGTGGTTTATCCCAGGCCACACAGCAGACCAGTGGCTGAGCTGGGACTAGAACCCAGGTCTCCCCTTGTTGCTCTATTCATTAGGCAAAACTGCCTCCCCATTGCAAAACACACATACATTTCTACCACCAACTTGTACCTGCTAAGTCTGCAAGCTAAATTCAGAACTAGTAGAAGCAGATGCAGCTCCCTTGATCTGAGTGTGCAATCTGCTAGTGATATTGGTAAGTATACCTTGACTTTGGCTTTGGTGTTAATTATGAACCTTTCTATTTTCCTCCCCCCCCCCCCTTTAAAAAGTTCTAGTAAGTTATGTTAAAAAAACACATTAATACAACCTTTAAGTTTGCACAGTTAAGCATGCAGAGGTCAAGGAATGCAAAACATTGAATGCAAGGTTAACTCTACCCCGACACACTTGTGTTAGATACAGTTTTTAGCTTCTAATTAAGGTTGTATTAAAAAGATTGTGGTTAAAAAACTGTGTGTGAGCACATGATTAAAGGCTGGGCTTGATGGCCCACTACTTGCACAGGAAGAGCTTGCGGGGACACTTTTTCCCCCAGAGTTATTCATCTCCGGGGAAGCATGCAGTGTCTGAACTGCCACCCTCCACTAGGGGTATTTTAAACTTGTGATTCCATAGGAACCCCACCAGCAGAGACTTCATGGGAATAGGCCACTTCCCAGCCTGTAGTGCCCACTTTAGAAAGAGAGTTGTGGGTACTTTATGCCAACGCAACCCTTTCTAGCCTAAGTGGCCCTATGTCCAGGATTATGTTGGCTTCCAGGGCTGAATATAGTCATGTATTGTAATGCATATTTATAAGGGATCTAAGTTTAAGTTTTGGGGGGCAAGGGCCATCTTTTTTTGTTCTGTGATTGTACAGTGCCTAGTATTGGTTCATTCCTAGGACACCTTCATGATGCATGGCTGGGGTTCTTTCCAGTTTAAGTAATTATGAATTAATATTGCATGTTCAGTCTTAACTTTTTGCTTTGGTAGTCCTGAGTATACACTGACTTTGTAGCACTGACCTGCACAATGTTAATGTTGCAGTCATGCTTTTTGCATTGTTCTTTAAATTTCCTTACATGTTAAACAGATATGCTTATAGTGTTTTTACTTTGTTGAAATGGAGAACATTGTTGTTGAAGAGGCCAGTAATTTGACACCGTAAAATTCTTGTGGGTATTATCTGCATTAAGAAAATGCATTAATGGAACTGTAGAATGGTCAGTTTTTGTAACATTTTTCCTGGTACTATAAATACAATGTGGCAGAAGTGAAAAAAGATGCCATGGTTTTCAGCATGCCTAGAAGAGCTATTAATATAACCTAAAGGGGTTATTGGCTCAGAGGAAGACCCCTTGAGAACACAATTACTACTAGCAACTACATGTATGAGAGTTTGTTTTTGTGTAAAGAATGAAATGGAATTGTAAATGGGGAATAGTCATTGAGCAGATCTGTTTTCAGTGGGGTCCCACATGAATTGGTTCTTGGCCCTACACTATTTAACATTTATTATCATGACCTGAAAGAAAACATAAAATCATCTCTGATAAAGTTGGCAGATGACACAAAAATTGGAGAAGTGGTACATATTGGAGAGGACAGGTCACTGATTCAGAATGATTGGCTCACTTGATAAATTAGAAACAAACAAAAATATACATTTTGATAGAGCTAAATGTAAATGCATGCCTCTAGGAACAAAGAATGCAGGCCATACTTACTGGATGGGGGACTCTATCCTGGGTAGCAGTGACTCTGAAAAAGATTTTGGGGTGAGTGGATATTCAGCTGAATGTTAACTTCCTGTGAGTTTATTAGGTTTCCATTAATAAGGATAAACATCTGTATAATTTAAATGATTAGTTCTTCTTAGTTCACATATGCGCTGTAGTATTTTTTTTTTTCTTCAGTTGAATGACACTTTTTTTAAACCTACTCTTTTTCAGCTGAAATGTTGCCTCTTTTGGCACTGGCCGGGTGGAAAAGAGGTGAAATATTGGAGCATGGGCTTTTGCTCATTATGGCAGCTTCTATCACAATACTTTTAGAATAAGTTAATGGACAAGTTGCTCTTTCCAAAACCAACAAAAGTACTGGTTCATGAAGTAGTGGGTACTTGTGAGCTCTCTTCACCTTTGGAAATGCAGATTAGACAAAATACCTTTATGTAACTGACCTTGCTCATTGCCCTTCAGCTCTCCTGTTTCAGTGGGATAGTTTATCTCTTCCATGAAGCCTGCCTTTAATATCTATCCTCGTTCTAAACCTCCCAGTTTAGAACAAATCTGTGCACTCAGGAACCTATTTAGACATTGCCGTGGACTCTGGAACCTGGTTTTTACTTAAATATGACATAAAAAATGTGGGCACAAGGGGCATGAGGCTTCTAAGGGTCTGTTCCTGCTCCTGTTGAAGTGAATGTCAGAATTCCTTTTAACTTCAGTGGGAGCAGAATTGGGCCCTAAATGCAGAATTGGGCCCTTGTCATTAATAACAGAGAGACACAAAAGTGAACTTAGGATAGTGCCAGAAAACACATATGGGTATGACAATAGTTGGCAGCAAAAGAGATATATATAACTCACTCATAGAAGAGCACTTTTGCACGTACGCTTTTACCCAATTGTCACTTCCCCACGACTAGTAATTGTCGATGTTTTGTGTAGTGGTTGGTTGTGTTGTGAGAGGGTAGCTAGGTAAAGGACTGTGTGTAGAATAGTGGTTCTTTTTCGAGTGCTTTCTCATGTCCATTCCACATTATGTGTGCGCGCCCCATACACCGCTTCTGGAGATTTTTTCCCTCAGTGGTATCCATTAGGCAGGCTGTAGCGCCCTCTGTTGCCACGCACTCATGGACCCTGGCCAGCCCCACTGTCTCTAAGTACCTTCTTACCACCTGTGACAGTCACAGGAACAACTTCTCTTGTTTCGGCAAGGCGTTCTACCAGTGGTTCTGTTATTCTTTAGTTTAGTTACCTTCTGTTTTATTTTCTAGTATTCGTGTTCATAGTGTATATAATAGTGGTGTATATAGTTAGACCCCCTCTTTTAGCTTAAAGGGGCATGCCCCAGTCTCTGGGCTTCAAACCCTGCGCCTCCCGTACAAGCCCATGCCGGTGAGTGACCCACACCCCAGCTCTCTGAAGTGTCTGGGGGAAGCCCACATATGAGAGCGTTGCCAAATTTGCCGTGAATCCAAAAGGTTAGGGAGGCCAGACTAAGGGCTATCCTGATGGAGTCTGCATTTAGACTGGCATTGAAACCAAGCAGGTTGGACTTGGCACTGAGCACCTTGGCTTCAGTGTGGAGCAGTCCTCCGGCAACATGGGTTTCTTGGCATCGTTTCCCTTCTCTGGTACCAAGAAAGAAACACAAGAAACAACGGTCCGAGAGGGAACGCTCCCCAGAACCATGAAAGGACAAGCAAGGGGAGGCTAGCAGAGTGTGACCTGCATCTGGTCACTCCTCTACCCCCGCTTCACAAGCAGTACCATTGACTCCATCCCGTTTGCTGTCCACTGACACTTGGGGGGGTAACATTGTGGGGCCAGTGGGATAATGGTGCCTTCCACCCCGAAGGCTTTTGCAGCAGCCAGGGACCTGATGACTGTCCTGGTACCGCAGACCCCAATGGGCCAACTACCGGCACCGACGAGAGCATCAAGCAGAAGGAAACATGTTACGCCAAGCTCCTATCCATCACCATGTCCTCTGTTACCGACCAGAGGGAAACTGGCCCTGCTGATGTGTCAAAGACTTTCCTGCCCCAACACTGATCCCCAGATCCTCAGCACCAGCCAGCAGAAGCGAGGGGTACTGCCCCCCCCCAAGGGTTTCCTTGAGTCGGACATGGAGCTCTGCATGCAACCAAGGGCCCATCACCAGCACCTGACTTACATCCCACCAGATCTCGGTGGTGCCCCTGCTGACACCTGTTCTGGAGGGCAGTGGCCTATGCATATTCAATGTCCCATTCTCTGGGCTTCAGTGGGGTTTTCCCCTGGTACAGAGACTGCTTTCTAGCTGTTCATGGTCGGTGGTATTGAAGAGAAGGGCTCCTCCGCCATACCCATACTCCAGTACCGAGCCTGGTACCGACACTCAGGACTTAAGCCTGCATGATGTGGTCAGTGCAGAAGAAGAGGAAGGCCCCCCACTCTTCCTCCTCCTACCCAGACGAAGCTGTCTTAGGACCAAGCAGCTTGGTGCCACAGGATGATTTCAGAACTTACCAGGAGCTCTGTTGGAAAGGGTGACTTCTAACCTGGGGCTAGAGGTGGAGGTTCTTAAAGAATCCTCACACAGACTCATTGACATTTTGGCTGAGGTGGCCCTACCTCTCAATGAGGCTGTTATGGGTTCAGTAAAGTCCCTATGACAGACCCCTTCCTCTTTGCCCTCCACCTCAAAAAGAGCAGGGAAAAAGTACTATGTCCCTTGTGGTCACAGCAGCCAATGAGCGAGACAGGCAAGAGCAGTGAGGCACGACCCCCACCCTCCAAGCAAAAGGACTCAAAAGGACTGTTTGGTAGGAAGATTTGTTCTACTGGTGGGTTACAGCATTGCATTTCCAACCAGCAGGCTTAGAATCATAGAAGATTAGGGTTGGAAGAGACCTCAGGAGGTCATCTAGTCCAACCCCCTGCTCAAAGCAGGACCAACACCAACTAAATCATCCCAGCCAGGGCCTTGTCAAGCTGGGCCTTAAAACTCACCAGGGGCTTGCTTGGGAGGTATGATTATAGCATCTGGGACTCCATGGCAATGTTTAAGGACTCGTTGCCACGGGAGTCCAGGCAAGAATTCTCCGCTCTGATGGAGAAAGGAAAGACCATAGTGTGGCCCAGCCTCCAAGGAGCCCTAGATGCAGCTGACATAGTAGCCAGAATGATGGCTTTGGCCATGGGGAGGTGCTCCTGGCTCCAGTCCTCAGGGCAGCAATCCATCCAAGATCTTCCCTTTGAGGGAACCTCCCTCTTCTCTGAGCAGACAGTCTCAAAACTTAATGGTCTGAAAGATTCCAGGGCTACCCTCAGAACCTTGGGCCTCTACTCCCTGGCACCTTCGAGGACGCATTTCAGACCTCAAGAGCCGACTGGCTCTTTGGCTCTTTCACCTCGCCAGGACCTGTTTAAGAAACAAAGCAGGGGTTACAGGCATAGGCAACCGCACCCCTCCATCTCATCCTTGCTACCAGGTTCACACAGATACCCAGAAGATCCCAAGCAGAACTTTTGAAGGGGTACTCTCGGGTGTTATATCAGTTCCTATGCCAGCTTTTGCCCCACTTTTGTTTTCAGACCAACTCTCTTACTTCAACCCAACATGGTCCCTCATCACCTTGGACTGTTGGGTGCTGAATAAGGTGGAAAAAGGTTACTCCTTCAGTTTTCTTTCACCCCTCCCTTTTACCCCCCGTCCCTCTTCAGGAACCCTTCTCACGAGCAACTTCTAGTCCAGGAGGTGCAAACCCTCCTTTGGGTAGAGGCTATGGAGGAGGTGCCTCACAACTTGAGAGGGAAAGGATTTTACTCCCGTTATTTCCTAATCCCGAAGGCCAAAGGGGGTCTCCAACCTATCCTAGACCTGGGTCGCCTCAACAGTTATCTCAAGAAACTGAAGTTCCGCATGGACCTCCTTTATCCACATCCTGGATCTAGGGGACTGGTACATCATCCTCGACTTGAAGGATGCCCATTTCCACATTTCCATCTTCTGGGACCACAGAAGGTTCCTCAGGTTTATAGTAAACCAGACCCACTACCAGTTCACTGTCCTTCCCTTTGGCCTGTTGGCAGCCCCTCAGGTTTCCATAAAATGCTTGGCTGTACTGACGGCCTTCCTCAGAAGGTGAGGCATTCAAGTCTACCCTTATCTCAACAACTGGCTGATCAACGGCCTGTCCAAGACACAGGTGAAAGCCAGCATCAACCTGATCCAAGCTGCCTTTTGGGCCTTGGCCTATTGATGAACGAGCAAAAGTCAGCGCTCATCCCCATCCAGAGGATAGAGTTTATCAGGGCAGTGCTTGATTCTACCCAGGACAGAGCCTTTCTCCCAGAGTCTCAGTTCCAGGCAATGTCAGCTCTGATATCCAAGGTCAAGGCCCACCCAGTCACGACAGCCCATTTTTGCTTCAAACTTTTGGGTCACGTGGCTACTGCACATACATGTACAGCATGCAAGACTACATCTCAGGCCCCTTCAAGCCTGGCTGGCCTCAGTGTACTCTGAACCGTCACCACTTGGACTCGGTGCTTATAGTTCCTGCCCTGGTCCTTGCTTCCCTTGACTGGTGGAAGGACCCTTTATCGGTGGGGGCGGGCAATCCCTTTGTCACCCCCCAACCTTCCGTATCCTTAATTTCAGATGTGTCCAATCTAGGTTGGGGTGCTCACCTCGAGAGCCTCAGGACTCAGGGTCTGTGGTCCCAGAAAGAACTTGCCTTGCACATAAATGTCAGAGAGCACAAAGAGGTCCACTTAGCATGCCTGGTATTCCTACCCCAGACCATGGGCAAAGTTGTAAGTGTCCTCATGGACAGCATGTTTTACATCAGCAGACAGGGAGGAGTGCCCTTGTCTACCCTGTGTCAGGAGGCCATTTGCTTGTGGGACTTCTGTGGTAAACACTCCATCCACCTCAAAGCTTCCGGGAGGCCAGAACGCTCTGGCGGATCTCCTCAGCAGGTCTTTCTCTTCTCACCACAATCCCTTCACCCAGAAGTGACCAAATCCATCTTCCAGAAGTGGGGGTTTCCCCACGTCGGCCTGTTTGCAACCAAGCAGAACAGGAAATGTCAGCAGTTTTGCTCGCTACGTGGTCACAGTCCAGGATCTCTCTCAGATGCCTTCCTACTTCTGTGAACAGAGCTCCTGTTCTATGCATCTCCTCCCATTCTTCTGGTGCACAAGGTTCTGCTGAAAGTCAAGCGAGACAAAGCAAGGGTTATACTTATAGCCCCTGCGTGGCCATGACAGCACCGGTTCGGCAAACTGCTGCATCTGATTACTGCCACTCCCACCCCTCCCAGACCTGATCTCACAAGATCACGGCCATTTGCTCCATCTGTACCTCAAGGGCCTGCCACCTGACCGTAAGGAAGCTCCCGGGTTGGATCCGGTGGAGCAGGCCTATTCAGTACAAGTCCACCAAGTCTTACTAAGTAGTAGGAAACCATCTACTAGAGTGACTTACCTAGAAGCATTTCTCTGTGTGGCCTTCCCAAAGAGGCACCTCACCAACTCAGTCACCCCTCCAATGCATGCTGGAATACCTGCTCCACCTGAAACATCAGGATCTAGACATTTCATTGATCAAGATGCATCTAGTGGCAATCTCTGCCTTCTACCCACTGGTGGATTGTAGAACGGTCTTCTCACACGAAATGTCCATTTGCTTCCTCAAAGGGTTAGAGAGACTTTACACTCAAATTTGCGAACCTATACCACCTTGGGGCCTAAACCTGGTCCTGTCAAAACTCTCAGGCTCTCCCTTCGAGCCTCTGTCATTGTGCCCTCTGTTGTATCTCTCCTGAAAGGTTGCCTTTGTAGTAGCAATTACCTCAGCCAGGAGGACAGAAATCAGGGCCCTTATGTCAGATTCCCCATATACAGTGTTCTTTAAGGACAAGGTTCAACTGCACCACCACCCACTGCTCCTTCCAAAGATAGTCTCGCAGTTCATCGTAATCAGGCTATTTTCCTACCTGTTTCCCCCCCCCCCCCCAAACCACACAAGAATATGAAGGAGTGGCATCTCTATATGCTGAATGTTAGATGCGCCCTGGTCTTCTATATTGAGAGAACCAAGCCATTCTGTAAATCCACGCAGCTTTGTGGCAGTAGCGGACAGGATGAAAGGTCTATTGGTTTCAGCCCAGAGAATTTAATCCTGGATCACTTTCTGCATTCATACGTGCTATGAGCAGGTGGGCATCCCACCTCCTGCTATCTAGACTGCCCATTCGATGAGAGCCTAGGCCTCATCGGTGGTGTTTCTGACCCAGGTCCTGATCCAAGACATCTGCAGAGCAGCAACCTGGTCATTGTTACATACTTTCTCCTCACACTACACTGTCACCCAGCAGGCTTGGGATGATGCCAAGTTTTATAGAGCAGTGTTGCAATCCGCATGTCCATGAACTCCGAGCCCACCTCCTCAGGTACTGCTTGGGAGTCACCTAACATGGAATGACATGAGCAAGCACTCGAAGAAGAAAATAGTTACTAACCTTTCCATAACTGTTCTTCAAGATGTTTTTCTCGTGTCCATTCCATGACCCACCTTCCTGCCCCTCTGTTGGTGTTAGCTGGCAAGAAGGAATTGAGAGAATGTGGGGCCAGCCAGGACGGCCCCTACCGGCGCATGAGCACGCAGCAACAGAGAGTGCTAAAGCCAGGCAGATGGATAACACTGAGGGGAAAATCTCCAGCGACAGGGCACACAGTGCACACACACCTAACATAGAATGGACTTGAGCAACACATCTCAAAGAACAGTAGTTATGGAAAGGTAGATAACCATTTTTTAAAAAGGGTGATGAAAGGTCAGTGTCCTTAGGGGTTGCAGAGTTAAGACTGTGGTGCATAATCTCTGGTGTACATTGATTGCGGTGATGGTATTGGCCTGGGGGTGCAGTAGAGGAGGCTCAGCACCTCATTTCCTTGTGGTTGTGTGTGTAGCACCCTAACTACTTCCAAAAGAAGCTTCTTATGTATTCACTTCTAGGGATTTTAAGTTCTCTTTTTAATGAGATTCTTTTGAGGGGTGGAGGCTGTAACAAGGCAGGGAGGTAGATCTGTAGGGGGGTACTAGTGTGGCTGTTGACGGAGAATATTTTATCTGTCAGCAACTCCACACAAACCTGTCTCTGCTGTCAATCTTTATCCTACAACAAAGGGTAGCTTCTGACAAGGCTGTATGTGCCCTATTCGTTGATCAGGTTTGCATGTGCACAGCCCCATTTATCTATCTGGCTTGTGTGCATCAGGCCCTGTGCTCATCTATCAGTCAGGCTTAGATGCACCTGACCTTGCCTTTCTCATCAAATAGGTCTGGGTCCTCCGTCCTCTTGTCCCCCTCCCCTCATCAATTAACCAATCAGGTTTGTGTGCACAGCGCATAAACTTTCCATTGTAATGTGAATAATGGCTAAAAATTATCCTAAATCCCAACTTTTTGAAACACTAAAAAGCTATCCATTGGACCAGATTTAGTTGGGGTTAACATCTCTGCCAAGTTTTGTATGGACAGATAAATAATGCATTTAAGAGAGAAGTCAGCAATATCATGCAAACAAAAATGTCTATTGCACAGACAAAAAAAGAGTAAGTTGAATTAGGACAGTGCCAGAAAATGAATATGGGGTAGTGACACTAGCTGGAAGCAAAAGAAATATATGTTGCTCCTGGGACAGCACTTCTGGACACACACATAGTTTTACTAGACTATTCCCACACCCCTACAGTAGTAGTAGCAGCAGGGCCAAGGAAAAATTTCAGCCAGAGCCCAAATTTAAACTCTTCCTATTAAAAACATATGAAGAGAAACCAAACAAAAACTACCGGTATATAAAAATTCAAGAGGCTTAAAACTAATCCCATATCAAATTTCGCACCAATTGGCCACCTCCTTTTAGAAAAAAGCAGGAATTTATGCTTCACTATAAGCCTATTTTCAGAACATACCAATTATGCCGTCACCACTGTATGCCTCCATAATTTAAGGAAAAAGTGTATGCATTATTTGAGAAGGTTTCATAATTGTCTATGGCAGGTTCATCATTTTCAAACTCGTTGCTGTGTTTTGCTGGCTCACTTAAAGAAGTTACTAGTTTTTATATTTTTATCCACTACTTGATTATATTTAGGATTCCATATTTTGTCCAGCTTTTTAGTTCAATGAATGGAGCAAGTTTTCTTGTAATTTAATTGTCAGTTATTCCTTTTCTTTTTATCCAGCAAAATCTTATTTATTACAGTAGTGATATTTGAAAGAGAAATAATTAAAACTCCAGTGTTTCACGTATTAATAAACAAAGTAAATTTGCATAATTAAGTTATAAAACACAGATTAAATCAAGTTGAAACTATGGACAAAATGCAAATAAATCTTCTCTCTTAAGTATGTCACTTCCCATCTGCCTTAAATAAAAAGAATGAAATAATTTTATCAAGATACTTCTTCAAGAGGCAGTAAGTATAGAATTTCCAATAGGAACACTTAAGTTATAACTTTGGAGACATCCATTGATTCATTTGGGAACAGAAAGAGAAATTTGAAAGAGGAAAATCTAAGCACAGTTTGCACTATGAGGATGAAAAAATTGTGAATAAATATCTTATCAGTCATGAAGCCATCATTACAAAGTTATAGGCTTTGGAGAAAGGCACCTTTGTACCGTTTTCTCAAACATGAATGATCCATTACCATAGTTTTATAACTTTTTCTCAAATGTCCTTATTAACTGGCTGTGTGGTTTAAACTACATTTCTTTTGTGTGAAAGGTTTCATGCTCATGCCAAAAATGCTAATTTAATTTTTGTTGATATAAATCATCCTGTTGGTATTTATGCATGCTCCTCACATAGTAATATCTAATCATAAAATGTTACACTGCTGCTAATCACTTAATGGTCCAAATTCAGACCGAGTGTACGTGAGGGCAATTCCATAAGCTTTGGTGGCATTTGCCTGCTTAAACTAGGCATTAACTTGGTGCAATGTATTCAGGAGGGATGTGCTCCTGATTTAACAGACAGACAAAATTATCAGTATTTGGGGATATTAGATTGCATACAACCAATCATAATATATAACTTCATAAATTTGTTGAGTATTATGATCAGAGTGTGTCTTAAAATGGATGGGCAGGGATGGTGTCCCTGGCCTCTGTTTGCCAGACGCTGGGAATGGGTCACAGGAGATGGATCATTTGATGATTACCTGTTCTGTTCATTCCCTCTGGGGCACCTGGCATTGGCCACTGTTGGAAGACAGGATACTGGGCTAGATGGACCTTTGGTCTGACCCAGTATGGCCATTCTTGTTCTTAACTAGAAAAGGTGGTGAACCTAACATGGCAAAAGGAAGGACTTTCAAGGTATGGATGGAGCTTATTAGCTCTGGAGGTCAAGACGTGTACTTCACCAGGCCTAGTTAAACTTCTGAGGGCATTAATATATGTAACTATGCACTATACAATATAATGATAAAGAGGATGGGGCCTTTTTGCTTGGTACCTTGACCCCTTGCCCCATCTCTTCTTCCCACCCAAGCTGTTCTTTTCTATTCTTTTGCCATACTTAAACATTTTAGTTTTCTTCATTTCTCCAGTGTTTTGATATTTAAACAGGAACATGAATAAAAACATTTAATTTCCCCCTCCAAAAAACAAAACAAAACAGGAGAACTCATCTTCAGTCATCTTTCAGCGTGTAAATGGATCCCTGAGATATCCAAAAGTAAATTTCCACTGTCTTAATTATAACACTGTATAATTTTGCAGGTGCATTCCAGGTTTTTTTTCACCATCATGGCAGGATGTATATTGGCCATTCGTGAGAGGCAAGGTACAGATGAATAGAACAATGATTTGATTAAACAGTATATTCCTATGAAATTATGGGTCCAATTCTCCATTCTCTCGCACTTTTTGTAGTCGTTTGTACTTGTGCACTCTGGTTGTAAAATGCTACCAATAATACATATGAATGGAAAATTCTGATTTGGTAGCGTTTTTATACCTTTTTTGGAAAAAAAAGAAACAACTACACAAGGGACAAGCCAGTGGAAATTCAGGTCCTATGAGAGCAGAAGATGACCAGATCATAGTAAGTTTTTAAAATAGATATACAATAAAAGCTGTTTTATCGAGCACTTCACCAGCCTGAAAGCTCTATAAAACGGCATTTCTGATCTTCATTGAAATTCCAGTTTATAGTCCGGTTCGCACAGGGGCGGGAGGGGGTGTGGTGCGCAGGGTCTGGGAGAGTGTTTGGGCGCGGGAGGAGGTGCAGGGTGCCTGATCCAGGGGCCGCTCACCTGGGGCAGCTCCCCGCAAGTGGCGACCCGTCCCTGCTGCTCCTAGGCGGAGGAGTCGCTCTGTGTGCTGCCCCCACCCCGCCACAAGCACTAACAACGCAGCTGCCATTGGCTGGGAACCAGGGCCAATAGGAGCTGCGGGGGCGGCGTCTGCAGGTGGAAGCAGCACACTGAGCCGCCTGCCGCACCTCCACTTAGGAGCAGACAGGACAGGTTGCCGCTTGCGGGAAGCCGCCCCAGGTGAGCAGCCCCCAGATCCAGCACCCTGCACCTCCTCCCATGCCCCAAGCCGCTGCCCCAACCCCCTTCCCACACCCAAACTCCCTCTCTCTGAGTTAACTGGCATTTTTCACTTACCGGCAACCCCCATTCCTCCAACGTGCCAGATAAAACAGCTTTTACTGTATATTATATCATTATTATATTAGATTTGTACATTTTCTAGTACAGTGTGTTTGAGTTTTTCAGTGCTGCCACATTATGTATTGTGACAAAGTTCCTCCTCTATCTTGGTGGGTCCTGCGCTTATTGGCGGATTTTCTTGCCTCAGAGATTCACCATGTGGGTTGGAGAACAGCCCAGAGACCTTCCCCTCTGGGAGAACCCACAGTCCAGGTCAATTGGGAGGTTTGGGGGGAACCCAGGCCTGCCCTCTACTCTGGGTTCCAGCCCAGGGCCCTGTGGACTGCAGCTGTCTATAGTGCCTCCTGTAACAGCTGCATGACAGCTACAACTCCCTGGGCTACTTCCCCATGGCCTCCTCCAAACACCTTCCTTATTCTCACCACAGGACCTTCCTCCTGGTGTCTGATAATGCTTGTGCTCCTCAGTCCTCCAGCAGCACACCCTCACCTTCACCCTCATCCTCTCAGCTCCTTGCGCCTCTTGCTCCCAGCTCCTCACACTGACACCACAAACTGAAGTGAGCTCCTTTTAAAACCCAGGTGCCCTGATTAGCCTGCCTTAACTGGCTCTAGCAGCTTCTTCTTAATTGGCTCCAGGTGTCCTAATTAGCCTGCCTGCCTTAACTGGTTCTAGCAGGTTCCTGATTACTCTAGTGCAACCCCTGCTCTGGTCACTCAGGGAACAGAAAACTACTCATCCAGTGACCAGTATATTTGCCCTCTACCAGACTCCTGTACCCCACTGGTCTGGGTCTGTCACAGTATGTTAAATAATAATAATTGCTTCTGTTGCTTGCAGTAGCCTATTTGTAACACGAAATAGAAAGAAATTGTTCCTAAATTCCTTTTTAACTTTTTACCCCATTATTCTTGTAATGGGTATATTTGTTTTGCTTCTGACTTCCTTCCGTCTTATTGGAAAGGAGAATTTTTTTAATTCCAGTTTTTGTCTGGAGCAAAGCAGATAACTTTTTTGTTTTCATTGTAAACCTGAATGTATTTATCCATTCTAAGAGAAGGCAACTTTTGCTATTGTGCCATTTTGCCAATTTCCACTTTCCCATTCTGATAGAATGATCAAAATAAGGCTTTTTTGAGAGAAACTTTAACACAGTGAGATTTATTGTATGGTAAAATGTAGTATTTTACCAGATAAAAACCCAAATCTCTCTGAGTTGTGCATTCACAGAACTGAATTTGTTCTCTTATTTTCAGAGTGACCCATTCCAACTCTGTCATCTTTGGCTAAGTGCAGTCTTTTTACTGCTGCCATTTTGCAAACACCTTTTTTTCCTCTTCTTGTTGCTTCAACCCCCACAGTTTAGTCAGCGCCATGTTTTTCCAAGCTTGGTATTTACACAGTGTTTTATTTCAGCGGGTGAAACATCTGTATTTTTTCATGGAGTTAAATAAATGATCTATGCCGAGAATGTACAGTATAGGGTGATGTCAGTTTGCTTTTTTTCAAGAGTCACTGAGCAGAACAGTCAGAGTATTGTTTCAGCCTTAGAGTTAGGAATGTGAATATTTATACTGTATACTTAATTCATACAAACACAGCTAAGGGCATGCAAGCAGAAGTTTTTATGGCTTTAGGTCAGTTTGAGGGGAGAAAAGTCTAACCTTGCTATTTCACTGAAAAATGTGTAATTCTATCACTTGCAAAAGTGTTGTTGAAAAATTATGCATTAAAAAGGGACTTTGTGTGTGGCTACGTGTTAAAGATGGAGAATATCATCAACATCCTTTTTTTCTTTAAACAAAAACATGCTCTCTCAGCATTCATGCCTGCAGTTAAACAACAAAATTTATTGTGAAGATCCGAAAACCACAATTTCTTCTGTAAGATTAACACTGGCATTACAATATGTAAATTTGTTTCTTTTTCAAAAAGAGATAATGTGACACAATAATTTAACTTTGCAGCTGCTAGATAGTTACGTTGCATTTGCAGTACAGTGTGTTGAGAATCGACTAGCCTACCAATGCAGCAACACAACAAACATATGTTGAGATCAAAAAGTGGCTAACATTTTATTAAACAAATCCATCAACACTCATCATTTTTGTCTGTTTTATACTGATGTAACTCAAAACAAGTATAATCCAGTGGTGAGTCCATTCAATCTTTTAAAGATATGGGGGTTAGCATAATATCATAG
Organism: Chrysemys picta bellii; assembly: GCF_011386835.1. NCBI lineage: Eukaryota > Metazoa > Chordata > Testudines > Emydidae > Chrysemys > Chrysemys picta. The sequence goes on along the minus strand of NC_088793.1, from coordinate 172,852,744 downwards.
TTCTTAAAGCTGATGTGTAAAGGTAAAGAATTGGGTTTGTGTACTTTTTTATTTGTCAGTGATGTATAGATAAAGCAGGGGTCGGCAACCTTTCAGAAGTGGTGTGCCGAGTCTTCATTTATTCACTCTAATTTGAAGTTTCGCGTGCCAGTAATACATTTTAACATTTTTAGAAGGTCTCTTTCTATAAGTCTATAATATATAACTAAACTATTGTTGTATGTAAAGTAAATAACGTTTTTAAAATGTTTAAGAAGCTTCATTTAAAATTAAATGGAAATGCAGAGCCCACCGGACCGGTGGCCAGGACCCGGGCAATGTGAGTGCCACTGAAAATCAGCTCGCGTGCTGCCTTTGGCACACATGCATACGTTGCCTACCCCTGAAATAAGGCTTAAATGAGATTTATTTGTTGGTTTTTTGAGCAAAGTTTTAAAAAAATTCCGATTATGGTTTGTTGGCTATATATTGGGAATATCACATATGAAATCTTGCTTTCTCTGTTTCGTGTTGGCAGTTTCCTCATGGAGTCAGAAAATGGGGACAAGAGCTTTCTCAGCCTTGATGAATCTTTCAAAAAGAAAACTTTTCCTTTGGGTGTTGGTCACGTGCTTGAGTTAAATGAGCATCAACAGAAACAAAACTTTAAATAGCCCGAATAAAAATTAATTCACTTCTTAAATTTCAAGTACAAGTGTCTTGGTACTTTCTCTGTAATAGTCCTACCGGTTCTTCTGCCTTCCAGGAAAAACAGCATAGACAAGACCTGGATTTCTACTGCAAAAAATCAGTTTCCTGTAGCAGGAAAAAAGACCTTTAAAAAGCAAATGTCTCAGACCTTTGTACCTCTAATGAATCAAAGTACATGAATGTTTTTTGTTTTCTTTTATATTTAATGTTTCATTATTGTGGCGGTAGCTTAGTGGGCTAGAAGAAATGCAGGAAAAATTGATTTGGTCTGTCATTCTTTGAGACCACAAAAGATAGAGCCTTGTGTTACTCAATAGTGACATCTGTCGGTAATTCAGTAGTGGCATAATGGATCTCTAAAAGAAGCATCGGTCAGTATAGTCTTCCCACTCGAAGGATTAGTCTTGGTGATATGTGAAGCAGTGTATACAGAAAAGTTATAAAGGAAGAAAATTCAGCATTTGTGAAGGTATGCATTGGACTTTTTGATTATCAGGTCTCATTTTGTGACCTAATCAGGTTTCCATTCTTCACTCCACAACACATGATGAAAGCCTGTGTGTGTGAATGGCATGATAGTGGGAATTTATAATATAGTGGATAGTGCCAGGTGGCTGCTATTTGTGGTTTGGGAAACCTAACACAGTGTGAGAGGCAGCACAGAGAGAATTTAGGAATACAAATAACTGGATGTTTAATACTCAGTTGATATTTGTTTGCGAAAAATATTAAAATAAGCAATGAATAGCAACGTTTTCAGAACTATTCATGTGAAACACAAGTATTTGTACATGCAAATAGGTACCTGTAGACACTAGCAGATAAAAATACCCATTTTGCATACACTAGTACATGTTTTATGGACACACAGGGGTACACATCTTGCACCCAAACTCCCTCCTGGAGTCCGCATTCCCCCTGCACCCAAACCCTCTGCCTTTGCCCAGAGCCCCCTCCCACACGCTGAATCCCTCTGCTCCACCCCCCAGCCTGGACCCCAAACCCCTCATCCCTGGCCCTACCCCAATCTCGACCAGCCCAGAGCCTCCTCCTGCACCCTGAGCCTCTCATTTCTGGCCCCACCCCATAGCCCATACCCCCTCCCATACACCAAGCCCCCGCCCCAGCCTGGTGAAAATTAGCAAGTGAGTGAGAGTGGGGGACAGCCAGCGACAGAAGAAAGGGGGATGGAGTGAGTGGGGGCAGGGTTCGGTTTTGTGCGATTAGAAAGTTGGCAATCCTAACTGCTGTAAGTGGAGACACACCCTAAGACCTTGTCTACACTAGAATTTACTTACGTCACTCAGGGGTGTGAATAATCCAAACCTCTGAGCGATGTAAGTTATACCAACCTAAGGGCCAGTGTAGACAGTGCTATGTCGTCAGGAGAGCTTCTCCCGCTGACGTAGCTATCGCCTCTCATCGAAGTGGAGTAATTAAGCCAATGGGAGAACTCTCTCCTATCAGCTTAAAGTATCTTCACCAGAAGCACTACTGCAGTGCAGCTGCATTGGTGCAGCTGTGCCACTGTAGCGCTTAGATGTAGCCAAAGTGTCTGTGAATTCAGCTGATGAGCATTAACGGTTCTTCAGTTTGCTTTGATCTTCTCTGCTTTGAAACAAGAGATCAAAGCACACTGAGGAACTGTTAGTGCTCATTAGCAGTGTCCATACAGACACACCTCAGCTTGCAGGGAACTAAATGTTCATGTGGACAAGCCCTTTGACTGGGACCCTGGTTTTGGGAGCATTTTTTTTAAAAGCACATTTTGTACCTGTTTTCTTTGTTTTCTTTCTTTATTTGTGAACTACCATCGTCCAACCAACTGAAGGAGCTGTCAGCCAGCGCAGTTGGTGAATTTGGCAGAAAGCTGACCCCTCAAGGATCATGTTTCCACAAGGGCTATTATAGGTTGCCACTTTGCCCACCCCTTTACACCAAGCCAGTGAGCCCTTTCTGCAAAAGTCCATAAGCCAGACCTACCACCCAAGTAGAATCTAATTTACAGGGTGACATGGAAAAAGGAGGGGAGAGAGGGAAGGACTGGCTTCATGTACTTCCTGCTGCTGCTGCCAAAACCACACTCCTGCACAAAACTCCCTAACCTCCTGTCCCCTGCAGGCTTATCCCCTGTACCATGTGTAATTTGGAAATCTGGTCACCCTAATTGTTGTAAATTCATCCACCTATCAAGAAGATAGGGAATGGTAGGAATTTAATCACAGAGCTATTGACATAAAGGCTTAGGTCACAAGAGTTTGTGAAGGAAACACTCCCAATGCTAGTCCTATGGTTTTTTATAGTACACCTGAGCACTATGGGGCTGGACAAATCCCCCAAGCATGCAGTTGGTGCCAGTTTCCCTACACATGCAGTCAATGCCCTCTACCATCAGCACTAAACTCCCACACCTACGGGCCAGTTGACTTTATCGCCTCTTCAACATCACTCCTGGTAGCAACTTTTCTTACTCGCTGCTGTTTTGCAACTTTGCATTTAAGAAAAAAAGTATGTATGTAAAATATATATTTAAATGGAGTTCCTACTTTGCATCATTGTTCAAATATGTTTATTTTTTGTTTGTTTTCTTATGAAATCCAAAATTTGGTATGACAGCATATGCCCAAAAGGCAATGAATCCCAGAATGGAAGAGATGACTTCTTTGATTAGGAATATTTGAGGTGATAGCATTTATTTTTATAGAAGTGTATTTGGTGATGGATTATTTTGTTGTTTAAAATGGAGGCAAGTTTTTGCTTTTTAATTTGGTGTGTTGAATGGCTGTTAGGAGCTTTGGAGAAAAAGTGGACAAAAAGCTCTTTGAATTGTTCAAAGAATGTCCTTAAAATGCCTCTTGTGGCTGCATTGATCATTCAGCTCTGAACATTATCAGAAAATATTGCTCTGATCATAGCCTCCATGTTCAGACCCCTTAGTTGTTGACATAATACTTCAGTCCCCGAAACAATTTTCAGAATATTTCTGAGCTCAGATGTGTTCATTTATTTTATCTGAAGGAATAAATCCCAGAATGAAACAGACTCAATGGTATGTTTTCATCCTTCCTAGGGAGAAAGTATGGTCTGGTTTAGAATATGGAACTGAAAACATATTGAACAGAAAATATTTTTCATTTAAATTCTACAGATAACATGTGATCTATTCCTCCTATGTTTCCTGGAGACGTAACGAGGGACAAGATTCCTTATAATATTTGTTATAATATGAAACATTTTGATGATTTCGTGCATGTGTGACTTATTTTCTGAAACTAAAGTTTTACAGCTGTATTGATATAAAATTATATAGAAACTGGATGCAATGTTTATTGCTTACCTTATGGAAAATGTCTGAATGTCCATGGATGAATTGCCATTATCTTATTACAATTCAGGATGTTGATTACACAAGCCTTTTTGCTTATTCCAGATATGTATACAGTTTGTTGCAGTAACAATATTATATAGTATGATTTTTGCATTTCATAAATCCTCTTCTGGTTGATAATTTCTCGTGTACATTCCATGACCAACATTTTATAGCTAAGACAATATCTTTTCTCACTACAAGATCATCTATGTATATTTAATTTCTATATAAAAAATACCTTTACTTGTCTAGAGGAATTAAACTCTCAACAGTTTTCACTGAGTATTTATTAGACTCACCAAAAGCCAGTTTCAGATCCTAAAATAGTCTTCACCAAGTTTTTATGCTCAAACAGATGTGTTCGTTTATTATAATGGACCTGAATGTGCAGGGCCCAGATGAAAGGAAGAAATAAATCCCCCCCCCCCCCCCCCAAAAAAAAAACCTCATGTTTATACTTCTTTTATGATTTTATATTGTTTAGTCAGTTAACTAGGGACCCACTTGCTATCTTTTTCAAAAAACAAAACAGAGAATTTTGTTTTGGCTTGTGTGGCTTTTTGTTCCTAAATTCTCTTCATTATAAATCATTCCACATTTGTTGGGTCTCTAGTTGTTGCTGAGGAAATTGCAACTCCTGATTTCAGAATGATCTAGCCAGAGATTTTATATAATGACAATGCGGCATAGGTGGCACAGTTGAAAGAAGACAGCTTTACTTTCACAAGCAAGGCTGAAACTTACCAAAAGTTACAAAAACATGTTTGTTTGTTTTTCCCTGATTAAGCTGAGCAAATGTGCACTGAGTTTATACACTCGTCATCAAGTTGTCATTTGAGCTATGTTGATTTTTTTTAAACGAAGGACATTTAGAAGATTTGATTGTTGGAAAATTAATTGTAAACTAAAGTTTACACAGTTTCTAACTTAGGCCTTGTCTATACTACCAGGGTAAGTCGACCTACGTTACATAGCGGTGTCTACACCGTGCTGCGTCGACGGGAGACACTCTCCCATTGACTTACCTTACTCCTCTCCTTGCGGTGGAGTACCGGAGTCGACCAGAGAGTGCTCTGAGGTTGATACCCGGTAAATGTAGACGTGGCTTTAGTGTGTGTTCCAAAACTGTATAACTTTACAGTGGCTTTTAATCAATAAATATTCAGTTAGTGGTGACAGCATGGAAAGCTTTTGTAGTTTGTTGGTATGTAACTCCCTAGAAATGGTATTGGGGAAGTCTGATGGCATTGCAGGTCTGCTTTTCTGTAGGTAGGAGGGACCTGCAGTAAATATAGGGAAGTAGGGTAGCATTTTTTTTCCACTTCAGCAGCTGTAGTCAGGGTCCAAGTTTTGAGGGCTTCAGGAAGGATAGTTTGGGACTATCTCAGGTGTCGGTGAGACTGTCACCAACTTTTCCCTCCTGTGATAACATCACTACAACAGCTGACATTCTAAGAAAAGAAATACAGTAGAAAGTATCAGGGGGAAGGGATAGCTCAGTGGTTTGAGCATTGGCCTGCTAAACCCAGGGTTGTGAGTTCAATCCTTGAGGGGGCCATTCAGGGATCTGGGGCAAATATCTGTCTGGGGATTGGTCCTGCTCTGAGCAAGGAGTTGGACTAGATGACCTCCTGAGCCCTTCCAACCCTGATATTCTATGATTTTACGCTTATACACAAGTCTATTAATAGGCAGAACAATGTTGCAACATTGGGCCCAGAACTTGCAATGAGATATGCACAGGCATTTTGGCTCTAGGGCAGGGATAAGCAACGTATGGCATGCGTGCCGAAAGCGGCACGCGAGCTGATTTTCAGTGGCACTCACACTGCCCGGGTCCTGGCCACCGGTCTTGGGGGCTCTGCATTTTCATTTAATTTTAAATGAAGCTTCTTAAACATTTTAAAAACCTTATTTACTTTACATACAACAATAGTTTAATTATATATTATAGACTTATAGAAAGAGATCTTCTAAAAACGTTAAAATGTATTACTGGCACGCGAAACCTTAAATTAGAGTGAATAAATGAAGACTCGGCACACCACTTCCGAAAGGTTGCCGACTCCTGCTCTAGGGATTCCTCTGTGCACATCTCATTGCAGGACTGGGGCCTATCTCTTTTTTTATAATCCAAGTAAAACAAACGTGCAGTTGATAGTATAATAACCAGTTAATAAGAATAATTACTCCAAAAAATGAAACCAATTTCTTACACAGTTTTTATGTATGACCTGTATATTCAAATAAAAGTTAGAATGTTTAACACAGATGTCATTAGTACACATTCTATTTCATTAATTTTAAGGGGTTAAAACAATTTAAATAGTGATTGTACTTGTTCTGATTAAGTTGATGAAGAGATAGAAGTCTCATTAAGAGGGACTAGTTCTAAGTAATTTTCATTTGTAGAATAAGCATGCATGGATTTGCTGCCACCTCTAGATTGATAAGCTCATTTTGAGTGGATGCAAAACTGCTGGTGTCAAGAAATATGTTTAAATTGTTTTGCTCTTGAAATCAGTTACTAGGTTGTTAACTTTATAACTAATGAAATATAGTAATTATTGTGGGATAATTATCTTTTTATTTTGTATTGTGAAAAGTACACATAATAGAAAAGTAGATTGAGGATGTAACTTGCCATTAACCAAAACTAACACACTTTTCTGCATAAATAGTAGAGGGTCATCTTGCTAGTGGCGGTTTTCTTCTACGGGGTTATTTTGAAGAAGGGTGAAAGCTAGGAGCTGAGGAGTCAAAAAATATTTTTACAACAGTCTGCAACTTTTTTTCTTTTTGGATTTAGGTTTTTCACTTGCTGGGGTCCTACTTGGAATCTAAACACCAGGTTAATTCAGACCTTCAGCAGGGGCTAGTTGACATCATCACTTGCATAAAAGCCAAAGTGTGGTTGGCCAAGAGGTATGTTCAAAGACCATATATGCAAGAAGTTATCAAAGACTGGAGGGGGCTGTTTTTGTGTGTTTGTTTTTGAAAGGCTATTGACATAAGTGCTGCAGAAATATTCAGAAATTTGAGTCATATTCATAAAAAGTATTTATTCTTTTGGCCTTCCCCCCCCCCCAATAAAGGAAAAATAGTGTTAATGTGCTTTTCTCACACACATCACTGTTTTTTTGCTTTATCAAGCTTCTTTCCTACATATGAAATAGTTGACTATCATTTATATACCACAAAAGATTCAGAAATCCAAATGTAAACAGTCATCTCAAATACTGGGTGAACAATCCTTGCATTTAGATTATACCAGGAGAAAAAGAACAAGAACATTTTTAAGAAAGGATGAACATGGCTGTTACGATAAAGTCACAGTAATATATACAATATGGTCAGTAACATGGCCATACTTTTCTTATTTTCTCTGGTCATTCTCACCAAAGAATGTAGAAAATGTGTCACAGCATGCAAATGCTGGATTTTTTGCAGGCTGTGTCCACCCAAACATCAACAACGCAGGATAATTCTGGACTTCTTTCTTCAGGTTGCCTCAGAAGAATGTTGAGGTGGCCAATGTGCCACCATAAAGCAAAAAATAAAATCGCATGTTATTACAACATTTCTCTGAGCACATGTGAAATATGAATAAATTGTACACACATCCTGTTGACCAAAGTCAGTAGAAAGATACCTGCATAAAATAAACTAAGAGCATACCCCACCCTGACAGAAGAGATGGGCCTTGCATATGTCTTAATTATATATACATAGTATTTTTAATAAGTTTACATGCTCCCATTGACTCTTTGAAATGGGCCCATTTTGTAAATGAATAACATTAATAAATATACTAGTTCCTGACTTTCAGGAGAAAATATATTTGTAGGTTTTCGGATAGAGAAATTCTCTGCAGCATTGAGACTAAGAAATCCAGCTGCCTAATCTGGATGTATGGCCAAATTGCAGTATTTCCTCTATTTCACTTGTACATAAAAAGCCACTCTCACAAAAAACGACCATATGCATTAATGTAAGCCTGCATCAATAGGCCATTTTCCTTTGTGTATCTGCTCTAGACTCCTTTCTTGATTCATACATTCTAAATTACAGTGTTAAACATAACCTGGGTATAAAAGATTTTTCTTTTAAATTAATAGAGCTCTTATTATATAGACTTGACAGAAGGAATAAGAGTGGGATAACTTTATTCGTTTAAAAAAATACATATAATGTTTTTCTATATATTTTGACTATAGAGTTCTGTAAAACTATGTTAAGTCATACAGTATTGGTTTAAAACTTTTCAAAATAAGTTTTTATCCATAATTTATTTGCTCATTCTCACTTGATCTGTTATTTTTTTTACTTAAAGGACACCATGAACAGGGTGAAATTTGTTTTTACCTAACTGAAGTCATGAAAATATCTGTGAAACATTTGATAACACAATTTACTTGTACATGTATTCAACCTAAAAAGAAAAGGGAATGATTTCACTAAAATGGAGATTTTTCTTCTTCAAGTGGTTGTCTCCGTGGGTATTCCACTGGAGGTGAGCATGTGCTCTGATTACTTGAGACTGAAAGATTTTACACTAGCAGTGCCTGTTGGTCCGAGCCTGTGCCCCCTTGTGCTCAGAACTGAGGGGGTAAGAAGAGGCCCAGAATGACTACCTCTCCAGTTTCTCTCTACTGCTTGTGGTCTGAGATGGAATCCTTGGTGTCAGCAGCTTTGCTAACGGACCTGCTTCCAATCAGGTTTTTCTGTAAATAGTTTTACCTTTTAGCTAGTTAGTTTTGGTGCTTAGATAGTGCTCTGGGAACCAGGGTGTTTCTCCCTTCATTACCTCTCCACCATTTGGAGTTCCTAGTATGGCTAGAACTAGATCCCCAGCTGCAAGTCCGATGGGACTGCCCCTGTGTTTTCCCAGTGAGTGACACTTCCCCCCCCCCCCCCGACTCGTGTTTGTTACCTTGGAATAGGGTTACTAACAGTCCTGTACTAGAAGGGATGTCCCTTATTTAAATAGAAAATTGACACCTTTTATCCCATATTGAAACAGCAGGGGACCAGTACCCATAGCTGCATCTTTCCATTCCCTCCCCCAACCCTGGCCCTTCAGTGTTGTGCAGGAAAAACAGTGTCAGGAGGGGAGTGGAATATGCCCCCCGTGAGAACTGGCCCTCTGCTGCACAGGGCCCCCTGCTAACTCCAGCCCTTGAGCACAGCCCCATCTACTTTCTCTGCACAGGCTCTGTCTGGCAGAGGAAGTGAACGGGGCTGTATGCTCTGGAACTGCATGGAAGGGCCAGGGTCAGAAAGGGGCTCTGTCTGGCAGGGGATTCAGCACTCCCAGGTTGTAGTCTCCCTTCTCTGAGAGTCTCTGCCAACATCCGCAGCAGGGTGGACAGCACAGCAGCAGGCAGAGACCAGCAACTGCAGCCTCCATCTTGGCTCCTGGTGTCCGTGCAGAACCTGAACAGGAGCTGCAGCAGCTGCTGGCCCAACACCTGAGGCTCTGGATTCTCTGCAGCATCCAGCGCTGATGAGAGAGAAATCCTAGAAAACATGGGGTGAGGGGAAAGGGTCTTGCCCTCAGAGGTTCAAGTCAAGATTGGGGACATCTGAGGTCTGTCCCATGTTTTTAAATACAATGTTGGCAACCCTACCTTGGGGAATCCCACTAGTTGCTGTTATTTTCCATATTGAACCCAGAAATCCTGTGAATTCTGGGTCCGAAGACATCTGATGGAATAGTTGATGAGGCCTCAGTCAGACCCCGGCTTGTCTGATGTTGTACACTGGCTGAAGGTGCCTCTCCTAGCCAGATACTGCCTAGCTCCGGACCATTAGAGACCAGGCCTAAGAATTCTAGCAGGCAGCAGGAAGAGGGTAAGAACAAATGCCCTCATAAAAAGTGGAAGAAATCTCCTCCCAAGACCTCTAGCGGAGGATTGCCTCCCTTACACTAATGAGACTCTGTACAGGTGTGTCAGGAGGTTGTGGGGAGCAATGATCCGAATTGCTGGTATTGAGGTCTAAGCACTCCAAAGGTACCAGCCATGAGAGAGAAGGAAGCAATCTCCTGGTGCACTGGCAGTACTACACCAGAGTGGGAAGAAGGACTCAGTAATATCAACATGCACTGCTGGACCTAAGTCAGTATAGTTGGCTCCATGAAAAGTCAGACCCTGCTCCTGCTCCCCAAGTCTTAGACCTGAGTGTACTATTCTTAGGCCCTGGCTCTGTATTCCTAAAGATTTGTATTCTTCTGGTGAGCTAGAGCAGTGGTTCTCAACTAGGGGTACGCAGAGGTCTTCCATACAGCTTCCTTACATGAACTAGATATTTGCCTAGTTTAACAAGAGGCTACAAAAAAAGCACTAGCGAAGTCAGTACAGACTAAAATTTAATACAGACAAAATGAGAAAGTAAGCAATTTGTCAGTGACGCTTTTGTATTTTTGTAAGCAAGTAGTTTTTAAGTGAGGTGAAACTTGTGGTATGCAAGACAAATCAGACTCCAGAAAGGGGTACAGTAGTCTGGACAGGTGGAGGCCCCCTGGTTTAGAGACTGAGGCCTGGTCTACACTATGACTTTAATTCGGATTTAGCAGTGTTAAATCGAATTAACCCTGCACCCGTCCACACAACGAAGCCATTTATTTCGAAATAAAGGGCTCTTAAAATCGATTTCTGTACTCCACCCCGACGAACGGAGTAGTGCCAAAATTGATACTGTCATTTCGAATTAGGGTTAGTGTGGCCGCAATTCGACGGTATTGGCCTCCGGGAGCTATCCCACAGTGCACCATTGTGGCTGCTCTGGACAGCAATCTGAACTCGGATGCACTGGCCAGGTAGACAGGAAAAGCCCCACGAACATTTGAATTTTATTTCCTGTTTGCCCAGCGTGGAGAGCACAGGTGACCACAGAGAGTTCATCAGCACAGGTAACCATGCAGGCCGATAATCGAAAAAGAGCACCAGCATGGACCGTACGGGAGGTACTGGATCTGATCGCTATATGGGGAGAGGATTCAGTGCTAGCAGAACTTCGTTCGAAAAGACAAAATGCCAAAACTTTTGAAAAAATCTCCAAGGGCATGATGGAGAGAGGCCACAATAGGGACTCAGAGCAGTGCCGCGTGAAAGTCAAGGAGCTCAGACAAGCCTATCAAAAAACAAAGGAGGCAAATGGTCACTCCGGGTCAGAGCTGCGGACATGCCGCTTCTACACGAACTGCATGCAGTTCTGGGGGGGCCGCCACCACTACCCCACCCCTGACCGTGGATTCCGAGGCGGGGGTAATCTCATCAGCTACACCTGAGGATTCTGCGGACAGGGAAGAGGAGGAGGAGGAGGAGGAGGAGAATGAGCTTGCGGAGAGCACACAGCACTCCGTTCTCCCCAACTGCCAGGATCTTTTTCTCAGCCTGACTGAAGTACCCTCCCTAGCCTCTCAAGCCAGTATCCAAGACCATGACCCAATGGAAGGGACCTCAGGTGAGTTTACCTTTTAAAATATAAAACTTGTTTTAAAAGCAAGCGTTTTTTAATGATTACTTTGCCCTGAGGACTTGGGATGCATTCGCGGCCAGTACAGCTACTGGAAAAGTCTGTTAACGTGTCTGGGGATGGAGCGGAAATCCTCCAGGGACATCTCCATGAAGCTCTCCTGGAGGTACTCCAAAAGCCTTGCCACAAGGTTTCTGGGCAGTGCAGCCTTACTCCGTCCTCCATGGTAGGACACTTGACCACGCCATGCTAGTAGCAAGTAATCTGGTATCATTTCATGACAGAGCCTGGCAGCGTATGGTCCCAGTGTTTGCTGGCATTCAAACAACATCCGTTCTTTATCTCGCTGTGTAATCCTCAGGAGAGTGATATCCTTACCCTTACAATCTCACTCACAGGGCCTATTGGGGTTCTTGGGATCCTTACATCTAACTTCTCAACTTCAAAGGATCTGAGCAGGAATTCAGACTGAGGTCACCTTGTACAGAATAGCCTCAACCCCCTTGGGAGTGTTCTGAGGAGGAAGATCAACCTGAACAGATGGGTCCACTCAGTCATCCTGTGGCACGCTCATCCTTCTCTCCGAACAACGTGGTAGCACCGGCTTCACCATTGCCATCCAACGACTACAGACAATTTTAGGACACCCTGGGGAGAATTGCAGAGTCATTGCAGATTCCCCTGGAGGAAGTCCAGGACTCCTCTCAAAAATTTCTGGACATCTTCCTGACTGCAGGCCCTAGCAAGGGTCAGGCAACAAAGCTATACTGGAACTGATCAAGACAGTCTGATATACCCCAGCCACCAGTGTCCCCACTGCTAAGAAAACAGATACAAACTACTTTGTACTGTCTAAGGGAGTGGAATACTTGTTTTCACACCCCGCCTCAAACTTCCTGGTGGTTCAGGCCATCACTAAATGTAACAGACCACCAATCTAGGTCTGCTTCCTCCAACAAGAATGCTAAAAAATTAGACCTCTTCAGAAGAAAGTTTTTCTCCTCCTCCAACTTTCAGTTTCACATTGTGAATTATCCTGCATTGATGCCTAAATATTACTTTATTAATTACAACAAATTGTCTGAGTTCACCAACAAACTTCCATAGGAACTAAGACCGCAGTTTCAGGGCATCATTGATCAGGATAAACTGATAGCCAGGTTATCCCTCCAATCTTTAGTTAATGCTGCAGACATGGTTTCCCGCTCCATGACGACTGTGGTTATCATGAGATGGCTTCATTACTTCACCCCTTTGGGTTTCACCAAAGTTCAGGCTACTGTGGAGGACCTCCCCATCAAGGTCAACAATCTGTGTAGTGAAAAACTGATGAATCTGTGTGCACCCTGTGACAAAACCAGGCTGGATGGCTGCAAGAGAGTGCTAGAAGGCAGATCTATTAGCCCCAGAATGTTAAAGGCCCTCTTTCCTACTAGCTGAGAAGGGGTTACCTCAGGTCAATGAGGGACACCTGATTCCAATTAAGGGCTGCCTTAGGACTTCAAGTAAACAGAAAAGTCCACTTTAGTTCCAGTGCCAATTATAGACTTTATCAGAGCAACTCTGGACTAAATTTCAGTGAAAACATACTTACCTGTGGACAGATTCCACATAAGGAGGGATTTCATCTCCTGGCTCTGGCAATAGTTAGATCCCACCAGGATGTCCTAGGCCCCATGGCTGCCTTCACCTACCTGACTCTTTAGCAAGGCTCCACATTGTCCACCTTCAGGCATTGTTATGGACAATCTACACTCCGAGCAGGGAACCTGGACAATAAAGTTTGTTCCCCTCAGTGACCTGACATCATTCACCTACTGGGAAAGCAAAGAAGCTGTGTGCATAGGCGTTCCCTTCATTCTTACACTCCCACCTGCAAAGATAGTGACTTTGGTTGGCCCCCTACTGGAGTGAGGAGCACATCTGGATGATCATATGGCTCAAGGTTTGTGGTCCCAACAAGAATCCAAGCTGCACATCATCTCAAACTGCAAGCAGTAGACGAAGCCTGCAAAAGGTTCCTTCCTTTCAACTGGGCCCTGCACATTCAGGTCATGTCAGGCAATATGATCATAGTTTACTACTAAACAGGGAGGAGTGAGGTCCGCAGGGGGAGTCAAACTCTGGAAGTGGTATATCTGATACCAGATAACCCTGTCAGCAGTGCACTTCCTGGAAATACTGAACACTTTGGCAGACAGACTCAGTGGGCACTTTCGCAGGGAACACTAATGGGAACTGAGTTGACTCAGTGGTATAGAACATCTTCTGGGAGTGGGGATTCCCATTGTGGGTCCTCTTCATCTTCCAAATGAACATGAAATGCCCAGCCTACTGTTCCTAAATAGTTTAGAGTCACAATTTCTGAAGGGGACACATCCCTAGTTCAGTGGTGAGAGCCATTAAGATATGCCTTCCCACCCATATCTCTCTTACCTTCAGCCCTGAGGAAAATCAAGTAGAACAACCCATCAGTAATCCTAGTGGCACCCTGATGGCTGAAACCGTTTTGGTTGGTGACATGTCTATGCATCTAAATCCAGCTGTTTCTGAATCTGCTGACTCAGGAAAAAGGCAAGCATCCCTCCATCTAACAGCCTGGTATTTGAGTGGATGATGAGTTTAGAAAGGTCATGTTCAGGGAAGGTAAAAACCGTCCTCAATAACAGTAGGAAAATCTCTGTGAGAAAACATTATGCAGCTAAGTAGAAGAGATTGTATGTCTGGTGCTAGCATCATCAAATACCTCCAGAAGACTGAGTTCCCTACCAACTTGGACTACGGCCTTTCCCTAGAGAAGTTGGGCCTATCTCTGAGCTCTCTGCATGTGGATTTAGCAGCGATCAACACCTTCCATTCTCTGGTGGAGAACTGTTGTCTTCACTGACTCTATGACTTTAAGGGTTCTGAAACCTTTATCAGAAGCTTTCGTCTGGTACTGAAACTGATGCGAACATCTTGGCCGCCTCCTACCTTCTTCATCTGTCTATAAAAGTGGTCTTCCTCACTGTGATCATCTCTGGGAGGAGAGTTGGTGTGCTCGGAACTCTTACAATGGACCCTCCCTACACAATCTTCCATAAGGATATGGTTTCTTTGGGTGTGTCTACACTGCAGCATAAATCTGGGCTCAGATTCAGGGTTGAGCCCCAACCCTGCTTCCATCTACACACACATCTGTCAGGCTTGGACTCAAGGTCCTAGGGCCTTGTGAGAGTGGAGGGTTTGAGTCCAAGTCAAGCTGAGGCCCAGGGCTCAAGCTCTATCACTTTGCTGTGTAAATGCAGCCCCTCCTCAACCCTCCGACATCTGCAAGAATTATCCCACAATCCCATGGGTCAAGTTCCTTTGTCCTCTCTCTCCCAAGAATCACCAATCAACTCGAGGGAAACAGAAGCAACATTTCCCTTCTGGTGCAGCAGCTCTGCAAGTCAGCATTTAACTCTTCTACTTCGTTCTGACGACTGAGCTGTGAACACACCTTGGGAGAATCTTCTGCACTGGCAATGGACATCAACCAAAAGAAGTCTTTTGCAAAGTGCCGTGTTTCATGGTCACGGGAGCACTGCCAGACTTTGGTTAATCTCTACTATGAGACCAGGACAGCAGATTTTAGTTTTGGATTTTAGCAAAAATATTAGGACCACGCATACTAGCAAATAGTAAAGAATTCTCCAGTGCTGGAAAATTACCAGACTGGTGACTAGTGCAGGGAGTGGATTAAGTGGTTCAAAACTGAGTATTGGGAAACCAGGGGCCAGTACCAATTGACACTGCTAGTATAAAACCTTCTAGTCGCAGGTGCACCAACAGTGGAATACCAATAGGGTCCAGACATCTCAAGTAACTTATTATTGTAACCCCCTTTCCCTCTCAGGGCATTTCTTGAGGCTTAGTTGTCTGCCCTAGCATTACCAGACTGCGCAGCTCCCATCAGCTATTCATTAGTCCCCAGGAAGTATCCTGCACCAAGGTCATTGTTACTATTGCAAGATGAAAATGGAAAAACAAATAGGCATATGGATTCTTGTTAATGGCTGACTCGGTTTCAATTGGCATATACAGGGTAGTTCCAGAGAATAAATACGCCATACAGAATTGGCCAGATGGGGAAAATAAGTGTCATTCCATTGCAGTAAATGAGTGAGGATCTGGCTCTTTTTCTCTCTATTAATCTATCTAATCTGTCTTCTTTATATGGTCCCTGTCACCATAGTACTCTAGCACCTCCTAAGTATATAAAAATAACAGTAACAGTCTCTTTGCAAATGTTTCCAGTAATATCATATGATTAGAGCTGGGCAAAATTTTTTGCTTTTTTGCCAGTAATGCAGTTTTGGTCAACTCAAAACTATTAGTAAATTTGTCAGGTTTGCGGCTCTGGGTACTATTGCTTTGGCTAGTTCCTTAAGTACTCTAAGGTGAATTTCATCAGGTTCTGCTGACTTAAATACATGTAATTTATCTAAATATTGTTTACGCTGTTCTTTCCCTATTTTGCCCTGAGATCTTTCCCCCTTTTTATTAATATTAATTATGGTCACAATTAACCTTTAGTGAAGAGTTAAGGAAAAAAATTGGAACAAAACTCATCTCAAAATATCGAAATCCTCCGTGAAACAGAATTACTTTTCTATGCACAACTCTAGTCCCATATGTATGTCCTAGAAAGGGAGAGAAGCAGACTACAGCAAAGAATTACCTATTTGTTTTCTTTTAATTCTAAGAATAAAAAAATCTGTAATATCTCAGATACAGGTGTGGTGACGCTTGGCAAACATGATCTTTAGTGGCAACTGGTACTTATTTGCAATGGGTAGAAAAGCTAAAAATCATGGGGAAATAAATTTTAAAATTCTTTAGTCTTGTATTATCACCACTAGTTTCAATTCTGATTTGATTAAAATTAATTTGTCATTTCTGTACTCATTTTGCATGGTTCCTAGCAACTCGAGTTAAAATATACACTTCCACTGTGCTCTGGAGCAATTCTTCTTGAGAGCCTCATACAGTTATGATTCTAGATGACAAGAGTGGGTCTCAAAATTATGAAACCAAAGTGTGCTGTTACCTAGCAACAGCACTTAGATGCATGAGCTAATTCCTGTTCCAGATATACTTAGCTGTCAGAAGGACTGTCCTTTTTTTCTTTTGGGGGCTGCTGACAGCAGTATTATTTTCTAAACACTTAATTTATTAGCATAAAAGAGACTGAGACATTATTGCATAAATACTGTAATTTTATTTTTTCAGGCAAAGGCATGTCTTTAGGGAACAAAATAAGACTTTCCCCCCTCATTTCCCCTAGTAAGCTGATTTTTTTCCAGTGTGTCTCAGAAAACTTTTGGGTTTTTAGCTGAAATGTTCAGCCTATCATTAAAACAAACCTAGTGGGAGTTTTTTCTTTGTGGTCTTTGCTGCTAAGGCATCAAGGGAGGAAAAGCACTGATATTTCACCTCATTTGAGCTGTGGCTTCTAGTCTTTCCCTCGATTTGCTTTTTTTAAAAAAATGATACTTTTCAAACAGCTAAATATTAATCACTACCCTTTTTGGACAAATATGAAAAGTAGGGGGGTTTATTTTTCAGGTTGAGTGAATTTGATGCCTATTTTCTGTCCTTCCTATTTTTAAAATTTTTATTAAGGTGATCTTTTTTAAAATTTTCCTCCATTTTGTTCTTGTAGTTTACACTTGGTTCATTGCAGCATTTTTTTCTTTTTCTAAAAAATATGTTATGCCTTTCCCTCAAATGCTACAAACAGCAAAATAACATTCTTTTACTTTAACATTTGTTAAAATTATATATATATATTTGTTATATATAGTGTTGGAAACACAGAATATTTGAAAAGAACAGAAATGTGAAATGTGAAAATCTTCTTGTTGAAGAGCTAAGGTTATGGAAAAATATTCTGGTGAAAAGCAGTCAGAAATAATCAATATTTCAAGCTGAACCTTTGAAAGAGTTACTAAAGATCAAAGCTCTTTCATATGGGAGAAACCAGTAAAAACTGTTTTTACTTAACAGTGTGCCAAGGGGTTAAAAGACCAACAGTAGGTGCCTTCTACTTTGTAAATATAGAAAGTTATAAGTACAACCTGGAGCTGGTAATTTGTAAAATAGAAGCCATGGAAATATCTGTCTTGTTTCACTTGTGGCCTTTGGCAAGGCAGAATATTTGGAAGATTTGTGAAATGTTCACTTCCCAAATTTGCTATGGGATGCAGTGTCTCCAAGTGTCTTTAGTTAGTTTTCTTAGTTCTTCTTAAGGGAGGAGAATGAAGTGTCTTTTAATTCTTGTAAATATCTATGGTATATGTTCAATTTTCCTTACACATCAGTACGTCACATCACACCACAAAGTAGTGTATCAGTTCCTAGCTAAAATCTTCTTCCTTGGCCATTTTCTGACCAAGTGATTCCCCTCTTCAAAATCCTCTGTTGCCTCTCTCTCCTATACTTCATCAAGATCATGCTCCTTATCATTTTTATAAGTCCTGTATGATTTTGACCTCTCCCCACTTATTTGCCTTTGTCTCACTTCATTTTGCTGCTTCTGCAATAAAAGCTCTTCCCTTTTATGTCTGAGACACCTAGTGCATATTAAAATATACATGTATAGCTTTCTCATCCAGGATATGTTTCATCCAATAGTGCAAAATTCACAACAGGCACAAAATCTGTACAATAACTATGTTCTTAGGCATAGCTCCTCTCTTGTACCCAGCATATATAAGAATATTATTTCACATCTTATCAAATTATGTGCCAAATTAATCTCTGATGTTAACTGTATAAAAGTAAATGGATTTTCACCTGGGATGAATTTGACCTCATGAATTTTTTTAAGTCACCAAGGGGAACTGCATATGCGTCTCCTGAAGAGAATGAAAAACATACAACAGAATTGTGTCCCTGACAGAGAACAAAACACACCCACCCCACCATCTGGTCCAATTCATCAAAGACAACTCAAAACACTACATCTCTAATAAAAAAAAATTCTAACTGAAAAAAGAGAGAACTGAAAACTCAGTAAGCTCTCAGTGGCGTCACAATAAAAAGAGTTTTTGCAGCTTTTCCTGAAACAGTAGTAGGTTCCATGATGTTTCCAGGAAAAGAAAGCAAAAACAAAAATGCATGATAGCAGCAGCAAAATACTGGTGATGGCACACAAACTGCAACCAACACATTGAAGAATTTTCACATTGGGGAAACAACATTCTCTGTTGCAAGGTTAACAGTTTTCATATATGGGGAAAATCAGGCAAAGGGACCTTGTTAGCAATTGCTCGAAGAAAGTTCCACCGTGGCAGTAAATAGCCACATCTGTACACCGTCACTTGATATGTTGTATTTGTGTGCTGACATTCTTGAGTTTCCAGGCACCAAACAAAAATTCTTTGTTTGTGTTGCCTGCATGTTTCATCTAGGCAGTGACACTTGATATTTCCGAATGCATTGCTGTTAACATGTCAGTCTGTTGACCGTAGTGTTTGCTGAATAGATGAACATCTTGTTACATGGTTAACAGCATTAGTGTTTAAGTTTAAAAATTAATAATTAACACCTCATTATTAGCACCTCATCATGAGCACTGGAGGAGGTTCACACCTCTTTTGCTGATTTTGTTTCAGTCTTTCATGTCTCCACAAGACAGAAGCTTACAATATGAAGGTTGTCTTTCTCAATCAGGAGGGCAAAAATTTCTTCCAAGTTTTGGTCCCTATGTGTATTCTACTGTGGGTATAAATGGGCTCCGTGCACCTGAGAGCAGAGAAAATCAAAGTGGTAGCCATGTTAGTCTGGATCTGTA
This sequence comes from Chrysemys picta bellii, assembly GCF_011386835.1. Classification (NCBI taxonomy): domain Eukaryota; kingdom Metazoa; phylum Chordata; order Testudines; family Emydidae; genus Chrysemys; species Chrysemys picta. Next base: position 172,833,386 of record NC_088793.1, on the reverse strand, counting down.
AAAGCAGCAGAGAGTCCTGTGGCACCTAACAGACTAACAGACGTTTTGGTGCATGAGCTTTCGTGAATGAATACCCACTTCTTCTACCCACGAAAGCTCATGCTCCAAAATGTCTGTTAGTCTATAAGGTGCCACAGGACTCTTTGCTGCTTTTACTGAGAGCAGAGAATTCTTTTAAGTTGTGCCCATTGGTCCACACCTAAGTTCCCCATAAGCTGTGTGGCCACGCAGCAAACTATCAAGGGCTGCACAGGCGCCCCTCCCCTAGCTCAGCCCAGCCCAGTCCAGCCAGAGCTGCCGCAGCCGGGGAGAGGAGCCCGTCGCCCAGCCCCTCCGGAGCTGCAGAGGAGAGGAGCCCCTCCCGTGGCCCGCCCCAGCCCAGTCCCACTGGAGCTGCCAGGGAGAGGTGCCCCTCCCCTGGCCCGGACCAGCCCAGCCCAGCCCTGCCAGAGCTGCTGTGCCTGGGGAGAGGTACCTCTCACCCAGCCCTGAGCTGCTGCAGCGAGAGAGGGCTGGAGGGAGTCCTTAGCCTGCACCCCAAACCCCTCATCCCTGGCCCCACCCCAGAGCCTTCACCCCTAGCTGGAGCCCTCACCTCCTGCACCCAATCCTCTGCTCCAGCCCTGAGCCCCCTCCCACACCCTGTTTACAAGTTTAGCTAGCAGTTGGAGGATTCTCTGGGATGGGGATCAAACTTAGATAATGCCCAGGCTTCTGGGCTTCAAAAACTGTGTCTCTTGCCCTCATACCTTTTGCGCTCAGCAATGACCATCAGTGCTGCCTCTATTGCCTCAGAGAAGCTCATTTCTCTGCTAAGTGTAGAATCTGTGGCTCCTTCCTCAGACAAATGTGGCAGCAGGTCTGGCTCCAGGGTTTTTGCCGCCCCAAGCGGCGCAAAAAAAAAAAAGCTGCGATTGCGATCTGCGGCGGCAATTCAGCGGGAGGTCCTTCGCTCTGAGCGGGAGTAAGGGACCGTCCGCCGAATTGCCGCCGAATAGTTGGACCTGCTTCCCCTCTCCGGAGTGGCCGCCCCAAGCACCTGCTTGACAAGCTGGTGCCTGGAGCGGGCTCTGCGTGGCAGGCACAAGAAGTGCATTTTGGAAGCACCTGATGGAACGTGCCATGAGGCCTCAGTCAGATCCGAGCCAGGTAGCCACGGCACCCCACAGCGTACATTGGCCTGAGCCATCGAGAATTGCACCTCCTAAATCGCTGTCTTGATTCAGGAGTGGGAATGGCTAGAATGAAGAATCATTTATTTGTCTGGGTCTTCTCGCAAGAATAAGCATAAAAGCAGATCCCCTTCTAGATCACTAAGAGAAGGAGTCCCTCCCCAGCCCTGTCTAGGTTGGGCAAGTCTTTCCACTCAGGACACAAAGACTTATGTCCGCTAAGCCTCGTGGTCATGATCAGAAGGCACATAGAAGCAAGGCTCCTTCAGTACCATCCCCACATTGTCATCAACACAGACCATGGTACTAACTTAGACAAAGCACCAGTAGACAAGGGACCATGAATCATCTGTACCCACGAAGACCATGCAGTTGGAGACTCCTTCACAAGTGGTACTATCACAGCCCCATAAAGAACTACCGATTACCAAGAGTCTCTTTACATTGAGGCAAGGCAACAAGAAGCATCCTTCGAAGGCTCAGGTAGCTTACACCAATCCAGAGTATCCTCTGGATACTTCATCCTCCCGGATTTACAGTCTCCTCAGTTGCTGGGACTGATCCTCACCAGGGAGATTCCAATACCAGTAGACATCATGGACTTAGGGAGAAGCCCATCTTCCATCCCATCCACTAGCCACAGCTTCTTGGTACCAGCACGACTTATGGAACCAGACCCGACCTCCTCCTCATCAAGAGAGTCGGATGTACTGGTGGAACTGTCTTGCCCTCCACCAAGAGTTCAGCCCAGACAGAGGATCAAGAGCAGGGGTTCTCAAACTGGAGGTCGAGACCCCTCAGGGGGTCGCGAGGTTATTATATGGGGGGTCGTGCCTCCACCCTAAACCCTGCTTCGCCTCCAGCATTTATAATGGTGTTAAATATATTTAAAAGTGTTTTTAATTTATAAGGGGGGGGTCGCACTCAGAGGCTTGCTATGTGAAAGGGGTCAACAGTACAAAAGTTTGAGAACCACTGATCAAGAGTCTCCTGATACAAGTCTTGTCTGCCCAAGTGAGGACCCCCTTTTGGGGACTGAGGGGTACCCAGTGCCTTGGATACTACCACTACCTACGTTTGACCCCTCATGCTGACCTAACTGGGGGCAATGGGACTTGTACGCGCAGCGACCGGAGTCTGTGCTATCCAGTAGGAAGTCTTACCATGCCTCACAACACAAGCTTCTGGACATCCTACAGCCTACTGGATCCAGCTGAGTAGCACACTCAGTGAATGAGGCCCTACTGGAATCAGTAAGACCTTTATGGCATATGTTGGCTACCTGTGCCTGAATCCCCAAGAGAGAAGAAAAGCAGTACTTCACGCGAGCTGAGGGAGTGGAGTTCTTTTTCTCCCACTCTGCCTGGATCTCCTTTGTAATAAAAGCAACCACAGAAAGGTCCAGGCAACAGCACCAAAGGGTCACCCCTGTAGATAGGCAAGCCAGGCGTTTGGATCTTATGGGAAGAAAGGTGTTTAATTCCAGTGGCCTCCAATTTTCAATTTCTAGCTACCAGGCCTCCTGGCCAAGTTTTTTGAACTATTTTAAGTAAGTTCCTTGACTTTAAAGACAAGTTACACCAGGAAGATAGGGCTCAATTTCAAGCCCTTATTGATGAGGGCAGATTAGTGGCAACAACCTCATTACAAGCTTCTGTGGATGCTGCAGATACTGCATCGAGATCTATGGTGACTGCTATAGTGATGCATTGGAAATCTTGGCTACTCTCTTGGTGTTCACCAGGAAGGTGTGAAACACTCGACAAGACCTGCCTTTTGATGAAAGCAATCTGTGTACTGAGAAGACTATAACAGGGTTCAAAAAAAGAACTAGATAAATTCATGGAGGATAGGTCCATCAATGGCTATTGGGCAGGAATGTGTCCCTAGCCTCTGTTTTGCCAGAAGCTCGGAATGGGCAACGGGATGGATCATTTGATGATTATCTGTTCTGTTCATTCCCTCTGGGGCACCTGGCATTGGTCACTGTCAGAAGACAGGTTATAGGGCTAGATGGACCTTTGGTCTGACCCAGTATGGCCATGCTTAGGTTCTTGTGAAGACAGATGAATCTTTGCATTCATTAAAAGACTCCAGGCAGACCTTTGTTCCCTCGGAATATATACGTCATCCCCGAAGAGGAAATAATATAAGCTGCCTTACAAGCGGAGGCCTTTACCCAGACTCTCGCCCCAACCAAAAAATATTTTTGACAAGATGCTGGGGAGCTACAGACCAATGTTGATGCCATCTCCACCCGATTCTGAGATCTGCTTTGGTGGATGCTTTGTACAATTTTCCCACTTCAGGAGAAAAACAACAATGGACAAGTGCATGCTGGATATTATCCATTCTGGCTATAGCACTGAATTTCTCTCCCCACTAGATCACCCTTCCCTGAAGCTTTTCAGGGATCATTCTCACGAGATCCTCTTTCCGGAGGTAAAATCCCTCCTCTAGTGGGGAGCAACAGAGCAGGTGGTACTTCAGCATCAAGGAATGGGTTTTATTTCAAATACTTTCATGTGGATATTCCCCCTTTCCATGGAAGATTGCTCAGATTTGTGGACGGTCCTGACAACTATCAATACAGGGTACTCCCAGGGTGCAGCTGCTAGGCCGAATGGGTCTTCATAAAAGTGTTTTCCATAGTAGCAACACTATTCAGATGGGCAGTTCTTCCATCTTCCTGTATCTAGATAACTGTCTTCTTACAGGCAGGACTTGTCCAGAAGTCATTGCATTGACCTTGTCACTGCTCCATCTCCCAGCATCCCTGGGAATCTCTGTGAACATGCAAAAGTCTATCCTGACATTAACACAGACTGTAGATTTCATAGGAGCGACCTTAGACTAAAAGCAAGGGCTTATCTCCCTGTGGACAGATTTTGGGTTATGCACAACCCTCACACATCACTCTGTATTTGCCTTACTCTACTGGGTCATGTGGCTTCATGTACTTACATAACACCATTCACCAGACTGCACCTCCTCTGCTTGCAGGCTTGGCTTTGAACAGTACATATACTGAGCAAACACAGCATGAATACTGTAGTGAAAATCCCCATCAAGATAAGGGTTTCTCTGACTTGGTGGAAAGAGCCTTCACATGTATGCATGGGCAATCCTTTGTATCCCTCGCACCTGACAGCACAATAATCAGAAACCTCTTTATTAGGATGGAGAGTCTCACATTACCAGTCTCACAGGACACTTCGACACCCTGGGAAACCAGAATGAATGTAATTCTCCTGGCATTCAGAGCAGCAGGTCAAGAATCTTGCAGGGTATTTTTACTGTTAATCCAATCTCACCATGTTCTCATAACGTCAGACAATATGACAGCCATATTCTGCATAAATAGGGAGGAGCGAGATCCATTCCTCTTTGTAAGGAAGTGACCAGTCTGTGGAATTGGTATATCAAAAATCCAATGCCCTATCAGCAGTGTACCTCCCAGGAACCCAAAATTCACTAGTGGACAGACTCAGCAGATACTTTGCCACCAACCACAAGTGAGAATACACAGGTCAGTGGTGAACAGCATCATCGCTAAGTATGAAACCCCTGCCCAGGATCTGTTTCCTTCTCAGACAAGTAGGAAATGCAGCATCTACTGTTTCAGGGAAGCTCAGGGCCAGTTCTCTGGAGGTGATGCTCTCCTGCTTCCTTAGAGAGACTGTTTGAACTATGCCTTTCTTCCTATCCTGATGCTTCCTCTAATATTGTGGAAGATGCTCTGTCCTGTTGAATGAGCTGTTCTCATCATACCCAAATGGCCCAGCTAGTTCTGGTTCTCAGATCTCCTGAATATGTCAGTCTGGCTGCTCATCAGAGTTCATCCTTATCCAGATTTCTTGACTTGAGAATGGCAGTCAGACCTCCCAGCCCAGAAGCTCTTCTCTTTAGGGCTTGGTATTTGGATTGGCATTGGGTCTAAAATATTTCAGTAACAAAACTGTGCCAACTATTCTTACTAATAGCAGAAAGGACTCGAAAACGTTACTTAGCCAAGCGGAAGCATTTCTGTATCTCAGCCCACCACCACCATATTTTTTCTGAGACAGCAGGTATTCCTGATATTTTGGATTACCTCCTTACCCTCAAGATGACTGGACTTTTCCTTAGCTCGACGTGGGTTCACCTGGTGGCAATCAGTGCATAGACTTACAGCTGGAAGGGACGTTGAGAAGTTATCAAATCCAGTCCCCTGTGGTGAGGTCAGACCAAGTAAACCTTGACCACCCCTGTCAGATGTTTGTCCAACCTGTTCTTTAAAAGCTCCAGTGATGGGGATTCTGCAACCTCTCTTGGAAGCCTATGCCAGATTTTAAGTAAATTTATAGTTAGAATAAACTTTCCGATGTCAAATCTTAATCTCCCTTGCTGCAGATTAACCCTCTGTCCTGTTCTAATTTCATTGGACATGGAGAACAATTGATTACTGTCCTCTTTAATAACAGCCCTGAACATAGTTGAAGACAGGTCTCCTTTCAGTCTTCTTTTCTCAGGACTAAAGATGCTCAGTTCTTTTAACCTTTCCTCACAGGTCAGGTTTTCTAAACCTTTTATCATTTTTGTTGATCTCCTCTGGACTCTGCAATTTGTCCACATCTTTCCTAAAATGTAGCACCCAGAATTGGACATAGCACTCCATCGGCGGTCTCACCAGTGCCGAGTAGAGTGAGACCATTACCTTCCGTTTCTTACATATGACACTCCTGTTAATACACCCCAGAATGATAGCGATTTTCACAACTGCATCACATTGTTGATTCATATTCAGTTTGTGATCCACTATAACCCCAAGATCTTTTTCAGCAGTACTGACACTTACCCTGTTTTTCCCATTTTGTAGGACTTTGCACTTGTCTTTATTGTAGTGGTCACCAACCGGTAGATCGTGATCAACTGGATTGCGATCTCCAGTGGCACAATGGGGCTGCCGCTAAGACAGGCTCCCTGCCTGCCCCAGCCCCACGCCGCTCCCGGAAGCAGCCAGCGCGGCGCTGGGGGCAAGGGTCTCCCTCCGCACACTGCTACTGCCTGTAAGCACCACCCCCGCAGTTCCGATTGGCCACAGCTCCTCATTCCCGGCCAATCGGAGCTGCGGGGGTGGTGCTTGCAGAGAGGGGCAGCATGTAAAGCCACGTGCCGCCCGCCCTCCCCCCCCGGGGCCGGAGGCGCAAGTTGGCCCTTTCCAGGAGTGGTGTGGGGCTAAGGTAGGCACAGAGCCTGCCTTAGTGGCAGCTACACTGTGCTGCTGACCGGGAGCCGCTGGAGGTAAGTGCTGCCTGGCGGAAGGCCGCACCCCAACCTCCAGCCCTGAGCCCTCTCTCAGAGCCAGCACCCCAAACCAGCCCTGAGCCCCTTCCCGGAGCCAACACCCATACCCCCTCCTGCACCCCAACACTCTTCCCCTGTCCGGAGCCCCCTCCTGCACCCCAACTTCCTCCCAGAGCCCACACCCTTCCTGCACCCCAACCCCCTGCCCCAGCCCTGACCTGCCCTCCCAGAGCCAGCACCCTGTATCCCCTCCTGCACCCCAACACTCTGCCCCAGCCTGGACTCTCTCCTGCATCCAAACTCCCTCCCAGAGCCCGCACCCCCTCCTACACCCCAACCCCCGGCCCCTGTCCTGACCTCCCTCCCAGAGCCAGCACCCCTTCCTGCACCCCAGTACTCTGCCCCAGACTGGAGCCCCCTCCTGCACCCAAACTCCCTCCCAGAGCTTGCACCCCTCACCCCCTCCTGCACCCCAACCCCCTGCCCCAGGCTCAGTCCAGAGCCCCCTCCCACACTGCAAACCCCTCAGCCCCTACCCAAGCATGGTGAAAGTGAGTGAAGATGGGAGAGAGCAAGTGACGTGGGGGGGAGTAAGTGGGCAGAGGGGGGGGTGGAGAGAGTGAGGCGGGGCCTCGGGGAAGGGGTGGGGTAGATCCTGTGTTGCCCTTAAATTCAAAAAGTGTCTTGGGTGTCAAAAGGTTGGAGACCACTGCTTTATTGAATTTCATCTTGGAGAATTGGTCTGAATTCAACAACTTGTCAAGGTCCTTTTGAATTCTAATCCTGTCCTCCAAAGTGCTTGCAAATTCTTACATTTTCGTGTAATCTGCAAATTTTATAAGCATACTCTCCACTCCATTATCTATGTCATTAATAAAAGTATTGAATAGTATTGGACCCAGGACTGACCCCTGTGCGACCCCACTAGAGACATCCTCCCACTTTGACAGTGAACCATTGATAACTACTCTTTGAATATGGTCTTTCAACCAGTTGTGCCACCCACCATATAGTAAATTTATCTAGACCGTGATTTCCCTAGTTTGCTTATGAGAATGTCCTGTGGGACCGTGCAAAAAGCCTTACTAAAATCCAGATATATCACATCTACAGCTTCCCTCCACCCTTTAGGCCAATAACTCTATCAAATAATTCAATAAGGTTGATTTGGCATAATCTGTTCTTGACAAATCCATGCTGGCCATTCTTTATAACCCTATTATCCTCTAGGTGCTTACAAATTAATTGTTTAAAAATTTGTTCCAGTATCTTTCCAGGTATCAAAGTTAGTCTGACTGATCTGCAATTCCCCAGGTTCCCTTTGTTTCCCTTTTTAAAGATAAGTACTATGTTTACCCTTATCCAGTTCTCTGGGACTTCACCTGTCCTCCATGAGTTCTTGAATATAATTGCTAATGATTCTGAGATTGCTTCAGGGCTACTTTGTATTTACACATACAATCACCTCTAGGTTCTTAAAGGGCTTAATTAGAACTTTCCTACAGGTAATAAGACCAGTCCCTGAATGGGCCCTTCAGCATTTACCAAGCCACCTTTTGAACACCTAGCTACCTTTTCAATGCATCATCTGTCTATGAAGTTTGGCTTTCTCGTTGCCATCACCAGATGGGTAGGTGAACTGGAGTCCCTAATGGCAGACTCTTCTTATACAATATTTCATAAAGACAAAGTCTCACTATGACTATGCTTGCAGTTCACCCAAAGTAGTTTCTGAATTTCACATAAACCATACTGTCCACTTGCCTCTGCTCTTCCTGATGCCCCAAACCTCTAGCAAAGAGAAGAGATTTCATTCCTTTGATGTGAAATTAACTTTACCTTTAGAGAACAAAACAGATCAGAAAGTCACCTAAGCTGTTTGTTGCCATAGTGGAATAAGCTCGAGGATAAGTTGTTTCCTCCCAGAGGATCTCCCAGTATATCTCTGGAACTATCCAGCTTTGCTATCAGCTGGCGTACCTTCCCTGCCACATGGAATATAGGTTCACCATAGAACAGCACAGACAGCATCAGTAGCATCACTTAAGGAAGTACCTCTGCTTGATATTTAGAAGTTCAATCCACGCCTTTTTGAGACATTACACCTTGGTCTAAACCTCCTCTGCTGATGCATCCTTTGGGACAGAGGTTCTATAAGCAGTCATACTACCTGCATCTTCATGCCCTCCTCCTCTTTAAATATTCCTGGTCAATCACTGTCACGGCTGATTCCCCACTCTGGCACTTCCAAGTGCAGAAGGTGGGGGCACGCAAGGATTCTTAAAATAATACTTGCCACTCCAGGCTGGTATTAAACTCCCAAGGTTACAGCTTCTCTCTGACCTTGGATGGGTAGATGCTGCCACCACCCAAGTGCAAAAAAACCCCTTTTGACCCAGAAAGGCCCACTTGGGAATTCCTCCCTCTGGGGTACCCTCAAGCCCTTTCACACACCCCACCAGCTAATAAAACAACTTAAGCACAAACCTCGTAGGACACAAAAACCCAATCCTATTCTTAAAAAAGGTAAATTTTATTAAAAACAACTTAGGAACTTAGGCTATTGCTAGATTTAAAAAGAGCAAATATAATAAGCATCAGGAATGGTTTTCTTGAGGTCCAGCTTAATGGTTACAAGCAAAACGAAAGCATTTGGGATTAGACCAGAGGAATCCATAAGCCTTACAGAAATAAAAGAGATAAACCTAATCATGTCTTTCTAGACATTTCCTGATCTACTTACATATCTGGGGTTTCAAATGGAATAGTTTTTAGGTATGATATAGTGATTTTCAGACCTGGTTCACAGCTTTTTACAGCATAGCTTCAGCCCTGTTTTTGCTCTGTCCCCTGTCTCCAGAGAACAACAGACAGACAAAGGGAAAGTTTTTTCCCAATTTTAAAAAGTTTTAGCCCTCCCATTGGCTCTTTTGGTCAGGTGCCCACTCCCTTCCTTTTACTTATGGGCTTTTTTAACCCTTTACAGGTAAAGCAAGTAGAAAACAGCTACTAACTAGGATTTTATAGCTAACTGGCTGGCTGGGTGTTCATAAAAGGGACCCCCCCTTTCCTTTATCACAATGGAATGTGGAATACATATAGGGACCAGCACTTAAAGAAAGAAAGAAAAGTTACCCTTTGTAACTGAAGTTCTTTAAGGTGTGTGGTCTCTATCTGTATTCTACCACCTGTCCCTCTGCTTTGGATCATCTCTGATTTGTGGTAAGAGGAGGAACTGGAGACAAGTCCATCTGCACCACGCCTTATACTGTTGGCATTGAACATTAGAAGATCAAAGGTGCAGGTGCAAACCAACCATCTAAGACAGATGCTACTTACAAAATTCTTCAGTCTCAAGTGCATGGAGTGTATGCACACCCACAGTGGAATACAGATAGGGACCACACATCTCAAAGAATTCCAGTTACAAAGGGTAAGCAACTTCCCTTTTTAATTTAATTTTTAGTATATAGCAAATTTGAAAAGCCTCTGTTTCTCTAAATTATGCAAATCTCCATTGTCTTTAACTGTCATGCTGAACATTTTGGAAAGATCTACACCATGCTTAACCAATGTGAGTTGCACTGTTAAGTCCTGTCTTTACTATTTAAAAAGCTACCTTGTTGGTGGACATTGTAGTGCCTAGCAGTTAGAGTACAGTTCTAGTACCAAGTGGCAGTCCCTGCTTAATTGCTATTTGAGTACCGACTACTGTCTAAATTAAGTACAGCTTTGTGACACCCCCCTTTCCTGCACCTCAGTTTAACTCTTGCTGAAGCAGAAGTCAAGAGTTCTCTCTTTGCAGAAAGCGTTACTTTCAAGGCTATTGTATTCAAAACACTGTATGTAATATTAAAAACATCTCCCAGTCAGCTTCAGGGAGAGAGTACCACTCAATTTTGTTAAACAAACATTTAATATACAAAAAAATTGTGAACAGTATCTGGAATGCTTATGAATAACTTTTAAACAAAGCTATTAAGTAGTAAATCTACTGGTGTTTCTTATATACAGTTAGCAGTTAGCTAATAGCCAAATGTAAATGGCTTAGCCTCTAGGAGTGGCAAATGCTCCACTCCTAACTCTCCCTGTAAGTCCATAAAATACATTGCAACAGATCATACATTTGTCTGAGGACTTATCTAGTAAGTACAGCTGGAGTAACACTCATATGTATCCAAGGTGGTACACGTACTGGGACTCACCCCTCAGAGCAGACCCATCTCTTGGCCTACATCAATCAGAACCTGAGCCCACGGGGCGGTCTTTAAGTCTCCCCTCCCAACATTCTGATTGGCTCAACTGTTAGATAGTGAATATGTGTAGGGCCTGCAAGAGTGCTTGCCCTTAATGGAAACTTTCTGTACAGCTTCCATAACTACTCCTGAGCATGTCTAGTAACTGCCACACACCGTACTTGTGGATGTTTCTGGACAGGACGGTAGGAACAGAGCAACACAAGAATGGCTCTGGCCAACTCTGTTAGATTGGGCAGATTCATCAACTTAGCCTCCTTATGCTTTGACAGCTGTAAAAGGATCATCAGGAATATTTTATTGTCAACTAATGACATCAATGCAATTTCTTTCCCATATCCAAGCTCATGATCAGATTGACTATATCAAGGAAATTCCTTTGCCACAGCCTATGCTTTACTCGAACAAGTTACTGGACTCAATAGAGGAGGAACTGGATGCAATTCTGTGGTATACAGGAAGTCAGGCGAAGTGATTTAATGGCCCCTTCTGGCCTTAAAATCTAAGACTTTATTAAAGTATTTTCAACATTTGAGGGTAAACATCTTGACAAAATTTGCCAGAAATATTTTCAAATTTTTACTGGCTCTGTTCTTAAAAGTTAAAAGCCAACTGACAATTGAAGCCAAATCTAATTTATAGTATGTGGATTACAGGGAGCCTCTGTCACCTTTCTGGACTCTCTGAGTGCGCCACCTCAAGTGTCAGGCTTTGTGCCTTTACCTCTTCTGGATGGAATCCTGTGGTTCTCCCACTTTTAGACAGCCCTGTGCTACAATACCCTGTGTATCCTTCATTCTTACCCTGTATGTCTGACCAAGTTTGGGCACCTGCAGTTGTTTGCTTTGAAAGTTTGTGACCAGTGGTAAATATAGTGACCAGACAGCCTTCTTAAACCAAAGTATTGTTTATTTTAGCAGTAGGAACAAAGCATTAGAGAAAAAAGGATTTAAAAACAACTACTAATCTATATGCATCTCTGTCTTGCCTAAAGGCTTATCTTCCCTTGATGATAACCAAGGTTGGCCTAACTTCTTCAGATGCTCCCAGCAGATCCATGTGTCTCACTCTAGTTCCCACCAAAAAATATGCCCTAGAAAGAGGATCCCTTTTAATCCTCCCAGAGAACATAAGTACAGCCATACTGGATCAGACCAAACATCCATCTAGCCCAGTATCCTGTCTTTCGATAGTGGCCAATTCCAGGTGTTTCAGAGGGAATCAACAGAACAGGTAATCATCAAATGATCCATCCCCTGTTGCCCATTCCCAGTTTCTGGCAAACAGTTCTTCTGTTCTTCTGTATTCATGGGCCTTTCCTGTCCTGGTCCAAAATACTTTTGCTGGTTGGCTGGAGAGGAGGCAAAATCATGAAAGCTAATAGTTCTGGCATTGTCTCTTAACAGTTCTCAAGTGTTTGCTGAGAGCTGACTTATCTTGAGCTATTCTTTTCTTTCCTGCCTGTTTTTCCAGACAGACACCTGTTGAGTTAAATCAACATAGCCATACAGAAAACATCCCAAAAACCATGCCAATAAAAAACATTCATAAATTACAGAGCAGCTGCCAATCTGCCACATCCCCTTAATCTTTAATTTCAGAATGATAAAGTTCCCTGAAATTTCTACCATTTTTTTTTAAATTTTCTGCTTTTCCTGCATAAAATGTTTATTTTTGGTTATTGACCTAATGCCATTTTTCAGGGAGAAAAAATATCCAATATATTATAGGCAGGATCTGGAGTATCTCTTAAAATGCATAGAATAACAAAAGCAACCCTTTTAAGGGCCAAATCCTGCCTTACTTGCACAGAACAAATTTGTCACTTACCTGTGGCAGTGCAGCTATACTAGGAACTAGGTCACAACTTAGTCCACAGGCAAAACTCTGATTGGTTCAGCAGGGTTGTCTAAGTTAAGTAATGCAGGATTTTTTACAAAGGCTTTACCAGTAGCGTCCGATATGTTAGCCAGACTGTTAGAACAACAACCATTTTGTTTATCATTTAAAGGCCGGGGGGAGGGAGAAAATAGGTTAAAAAATCAATAAGGTCTGGGAATTAAATGAAATTACAGCAGACCAATTTATCTTCTATAACCTGACTGAATTTAAAGTGGAGCTTTAAATATAATACACCTCTACCCTGAATATAACGCGACCCGATATAACACAAACTCGGATATAACGCGGTAAAGCAGTGCTCCGGGGGGAGCGGGGCTGTGCACTCCGGCGGATCAAAGCAAGTTCGATATAACACGGTTTCACCTATAACGTGGTAAGATTTTTTTGGCTCCTGAGGACAGCGTTATATCGGGGTAGAGGTGTATATAGTTGTTGCTGAGCACTGTCTTTCACACACATTTCTGTTGTGCAAAATGTATGTGCAGTTTTTCTAAGAGGCTATCTTAAAGTTCAAGCAGGTAGGAAGTGTTCGTGCCAGGAATTTTGGACATCTCTCCAAACTCCCGAAAATATTTAAAATTCCAGTAACAGTTTCTTCTTCATGAAAGGTTGAGGAGAGGACTAGGTAGTTCAGTGAATCAATAGGTGACCTCTGGATGCTGAAATGAAAATCTGACTTGGGTCAAATGAGACATAAGATTAATTGTTATTCTGATTCTGCACTAGGCATTTATATATCGCCCCTCTCAGAAAGGCCTATGTGATACTGGCTAGACCTGGTTTCCCTTACCCTAGCCACTCAAGTGTATCTTGGGCTAATTTGACAGAGTATGCGGGGGAGGAAAGGGAAAAGGATTCTATGTAGGCTGCAAAATGTTGGCCCCTGTTTTATATTCACTTCATTCTGAAGCCAAATCCCTTAGTCAACTTTTAAAACTGAGGGTAGGGGAATAAAATAGGGTTTAATTCATTGTTCCTGCGCCTCTGTCTGAATGAATTATATTGGGAACAAATCTGTGTTTACACCCTGTGTAGTCAGTTATTACTTTAGAATGCACAAACTTGTGTTGTGCATTTCACATATGAATAGGAATAGACTATGTGAACTTACCATAACCATGTGTTCTCGTAATAGAATAATACCCTGGTCTGAGAGTGATTGTTGGGGTTAACCATGCTGACTTAGTTGACTGATTTAGTTGGGGGTTGGTCCTGCTTTGAGCAGGGGGTTGGACTCACTGAGGTCCCTTCCAACCCTGATATTCTGTGATTCTATGACTAATGCGATAAGAGCAGCTGCTGGATAGAGTTTGCCTATATAAGCCTGGAAACTGTGTCATAGTCCTCCAACCAGCAACTTCCAGAGTTCAAATGCGTTATAAACAGTTAACATAGAAAACAGTTAACCTCCCCCAATTAACATGGGTGGGAATAAACCCAGAGCAGAGGATTTTCCTGTTATGAGCAGACCTTTTTGGTTAATTCAGATTGTCTATTCTCACACACAGACTGTTGGGAAGTAGCAGCTACCCACCTGAGTTTGTGTTGGCGTGGGGTAGGGAACAGAAGGGAGGGAGAAGAAAAGGTAATGGCAAATGGCATTTTGAAGAACCCAGAAATCAAACGCTGCCTCTGAAGAAGACACATCTACTTTGTAGTGTCTAGTTAAAGAATGTGAGGATTGCCAGATGGCCACTCTGCACGTCTCCTCATCCTCATAAGGCCACTTAGTTTTTTTTCTTCTGAGATAGAAACAAATGTTGTAGAACACACTCTAAGACTGGAGGAACAGACTTTCCAGCCTCCTTATAAGCTTTGATTGTTGATCTGACCTATTGAAAGGTGGTTGTCTAAAATGTTTCAAGGCCTTTGTCCTTGCCAGCATTGAAGAAGTTCTAATCAACTACCAGTTGTTCAAACAGGAACAGAGAGAAATGAATATAAGATGACTAGGTCACTAGGAGTCCCTGTGGCCAGCCTAACTGATCCTATTATCAATAACATATACCAGGGACTCAGTAAAAGGAAAATATCTTTGCCTTAAACATTTATTCCTCCTCAAGAGGAAATTGGATGCCTAATTGCACTTTAAGAGGAGAAAGAAGCTTTCTTAGAGGAATTTATAGATTTTTTTTGAAGGCTTCTTATTTCTGGGAACAAATCGCAAGAGGTAACAAGTGAAAGTAACAAACAATGAAGAAACAGAAAGGAGTTCAGAGTTTACAATAATATTAGATGGCTATTCAGAATGGTTTTATGCCCATCTTGGCACCAGTGGTTCCAGTTTTTAAGTTAATATGTAATTTGACCCTTAAGAATCAAGCCTCCAAAACCCGTAAAGCGATTTGAAAGCTTTTATCCCAGATTTTAAAATATCACTGAGATCTGCAAGTAAACTTAATCTTATGAAAGCTGAGTTTAAATTTTATGCACACAGCTGTTTTATTCATAGATATTGGCCACCTACTCGTATGAAATTGCCAAAATATTTGTCCTCTGAGTTTGATTAGAAAAAATACTTTTACTCAATTTTAACTAAATTAGATATTTAGCAAATATCAGAATTAATGTACTGTTATAGTTCCTGTTCTGCTGATTGTTATTGGAACAGTTACTTTGTAGTGAGCAAAAATAGCAAGTGTAAAGCAAATTGCTGATTTTGAAAATATCTAATTTCAGTGAGAGGAAAAAAGTTCAAAACTAATGTATTATTAATGAATACAAACCATTTTCATCTTTATATCCCGGAACCCTTGTGTGCATTATTTACATATGAAATGAAAACATTTGTTAATATAAGGCGAGTTTATACTTTTCTACAGGGACCTCCTGCATGATGACCAGGAAACTGCATGAATATCCTCTTGCAGAGTTTCCTGTGAATTGTTTCATTGGAGGTCAGGAATGGAGACTACAAAAGATAGTACTAATAGTGATGCTATATAAATAGTCTCGGCATTAATAGCTTGAGAAGGGAAAGCCCTGTGGTTTGGATGGCGATGAATACTACATAGGGTCGCATTTCCCAAATGAATATAGATTGGATTTAAGGGTTTCTTCTGCTGAGTTTTGTGCAGAGGAGATTATAGGTGGAGAAGAGATTATGCACAGTACTGCATTGGTTCAAATCCTTCCTCCTTGCTCTGACAGAAATGAGGCCAAAGGATTGAGTTTTCCATTTCTTTACTCTCTTCCAAAGGAAACAACAAAGAGGATGACCTGGCTTTTAACTCATTCATATCTTCTTTAAAAAAAGAAATCAGTAATACAACAGATGTCTAGTTTCAGTAATTAAGCCAGGTACTGTTGATACAATTATATACCTGGTCCAGTGAGCATGGAATGTGCTTGGCTAAATACTGCTAGTTTCTTCCAATAAATTCCTATTCATTTAGTGTCAGCTTTTGCAGTCCAGAATAAGCCATCCAATGACTCCCTTATATTATATATAAAAGGTGAAGCAAACTCTGTTTAAAAAAATATTTGCAGAGCTCCAAACTGAGAGAGACTAAGATTAATTTAATCTTCTATAAACCTAGTCTACAATCACTGCTGCTTAGGGGAGGTAAAGGTAGCAAAAATCAAAGGGGTTCCAACATTATTATGCATTCCAAAGCTAGCTGGATCAAAATGCAGTATTGCACATTAAGATTCTAAATCTGGCAATTCAGATTTACATTCGCAGAGGGGGGCATATCTTGTGAAGGATACATTTCCTGATTCACATACCAATCAGTTTCTTGCTTTAAACAAATCACTTATTGTTATCCCAATGATATATTACTATATAATTGCTGACTTTGGACCTGTTCATAGAAATCTGAATGTGAGCACATCAAGATAAAGAGAATATTTAGTTTTATTAACATTTTCTTTTAAATTTTTCCCTGGATTCTAGGAACTCCTGAAAGGTTCCTTTTTTTGCCAGTGACTTCAACTCTTCCTAATTTTACATTCACACACCAGAATTAAAAATGTAACTACCACCAAGTCTCAGACTACAGTGATTTGTTCAACCTTAATGATATAAAATTGGCCAGTCCGTTAAGTCTTATTTGTAAGGTCTAACCCAGAGTTAGTGGATGTTTGTGTTTGGTATGGAGGGTGATGTCTGTGATTTTCTTTCAAGTCTCTGATCCAGAATTCAATTTGATGAAATTTCATTTGTCAGGAAACACTTTCACAGCCAGAAAACAATGTCAAAGTTGAGCTTGCTAGTGCTTTCAAAACGAAATCATGCAGCTGAGGGCCTCATTCAAACCCCACTATTTCTTCACCCTTCCTGTTTCGGTCCTTCCAGTCATCCTAAGCCCCAAAATCTATGAAATTACATGGTGAGCTAGTGGGGCCTTTATATCACTGTCTCTTGTCTCTTCTTCCTCATCAAATTAAAAGAACATTCCTTCAAGACCTTGAGTGATTATCTGTTGACCCCCACACTTATCTAGTTTCTGGAGGCCTCCAGACACCCCTACTCTCCCGCCCTCTTCCTTAAAAAAGCCCCACAATATCTCTTGGCTTGTAGCAGGCATCCTTTGTAGGTGTTAACTGGCACGGTGAGGAGGGGTGAGTCCAATTTTCAAGATATCACTTGGGCTAACTTCAAACTGTCTTCTTGAAATACTAAACTACATTGGCCAATGGTGAAATCAGCATCAGTGACAGCCTATGAGTTGCATTTATCTCCCACAGGGACAGCTAACAGACAAACAGGGCATCACACAAAGATACTAATTTTGGAATGAGTTTCCAGGTACCATATGACATACAGAAGTTGTATCTGACTAGTCCCAGAAATTTTGGAAACCTAGGAGAAGCAGGAAGTGACACAAAGGCACCACATGGAACTTTTAGGAAACCACATTTTTCCTCCCTCAGATATAAAAGTCCTGTCAAGCCTAAGTCCTGTGTAATTTTTTGTGAACAGCCTATTTTCTTCATATTTTGATTTGATTAGTCATCTGGACTGGATGCATAATGTATTTTTTTTTCATAAATATTCAGGTGGAGAGGAAGGTGACCTAAATTTTGGCCATTTGTCTGTGGACAAAAATAAGGAGTGCTGTTTTGAATGCTTAAACTCACATCTTTGCTACTGCTATGATTTTTGACTGGAGACAAGATTTCTGCTAGGCTTAGGACCATTATATTTAGGTAACTACCTTTGTAATGGAAAGGGTGTGAAACATTTTTATGTTAATAGTAAAGTAAAATGTAAGAGCACAGTTTCTGTAGAAATCTGAGTGAGACATGATTTTAAATTATACAAGCTGCGCATAACTGAAATATTTCAGGATAGGCCATCCAGCTATTGGGTGCTGTTATATAAAGTCAGTTTCAGCATTGAGTTCAACACTGAGAGTTTTTGTGACAATAGTGGAATAGTGGAATTGTTCACTTTTGGAAAATTGGATTTTCTGCTGTGTCCAACTGGCATATATTGCTAGGAATTTCACTCACATGTCCAAAGCACTGAAACAAGCCAACACCAAACATTTGGCTCACCCTAAGCTAATAAAGCACCATTTCTAAATCAGAAGACATACGGTACACACAAGCTTATATGATGCTGTGGTGCTGTTGTCACTTTTTTCATAAAGGTTATGTCAGCCATGTCTTTCAGAGACATAGAATAGAAACTGAACATTTGCTTTGAGTCAAAACATTGTAAAAAAAGTGGGAGTCTGGGGGCAGTTTTAGCTCCCATGAGATTCTCTGTGGTCCAGTCGGAACTCTGTATGTCCACCATCCACCCCATTTTAATTCAACTGTCTCCCAGCCATTGTCCTCTTCTCTCCAGATAACTGGATGGGACTGTGTTGAGCCCATCACTTTGCTTCTTAATGTGTTCTGGAAGCTCACTGTTGTCATTTTCTTTCCCCATGCATTGAGCATGCTATCTCTGAAAGGCTTCTAGTTCTGCCAAACTAGTGTGTGAAAATTGAGAACACTGACACAATGCCAAGAACTGAAACTTGGCTGTGTAAATATTTGGACTTTGCTTAGTCCATGTGTATAGAAGCTTTTTTTTTTTTTTTACAACTTCTTAAAATAGGCATAGCCATATTGAAACGATAATGGCTTCCTCTGGGCATTGTTCTTAATGTTATGCATCTTTGCTGGGGACAGATCTTTGCACTCTAGCACTGCAGTGTGTTTTGGTTTCTCTGCCCTATTTCACTTTTCTGGCTCACCTGGATAAAATATCCATGTTGTGAAAGATGTATAATTATTCATGAGTTTCTATACATGGACTGTACTTGTATTACAAATTGTAAAACCTACTCATAAATATATAGCTAGGAAAATCATACTGGCTTTACACTGCTGACATGTTCTGAAGGAACCTTTAAAGCATTCTATTGACTTGCCAATGAATGTCTCCATAGAACAACACAGCATTTACCGTGTTTGGATCACTTATGATCTGACAAAGTGTAACATGTTCGGGACTCTCTTTAGGTGAGTTGTGTCCAAAGTTAAAACTTAGTGACTAAAAGCATTTGGGTTTTATGTGGCCATTTCAAACCTGTCTTTCCATTCAGTGGGTTTATTTTCTTAAAGAAAGCTAATTATAATAAAATATCATTATGCCTCTAACAAAAAGGGACACTGTCAGTGCCTCCCAGTAAACAGAGCACTTACCTGGGATGTGGGAGACCCAGGTTCAATTCCTCCTCTGCCTGATGTGAGAGAAGAGATTTGAACTTGTGTGTCAGTCATTGCAGGAGAGTCAGTGGGCCAGCGAGAGACTGACTCTATAGCCTTGTGGTTTGGGTACTCACCTTGGAGATGGGAGACCTTCATTCAAAACCCCCTATTTAATTATCTATATGCAGCCGAATAGCTTCAAGGGGGGGAAGAGAAATGCTGTAGAAGTGTAGAGTATCCTAGAGCCCAGTGGCTAGGGCACTCTTGTGCATTGTATGAGACTTAAATTCAAATCCCATTTCCATGTCAGGTAGAGGGGGAATTGAACTCAGGTCTTCCTCATTCCAGGCAAGTGCCCTAACCATTGGACTAAAAGTTAGAAGGGAGATGACCACTGCCACTGCTTTTCTTACTCCACCCCTTTTTTTTTTTTTTTTTTGGCTGAAATAAATCAACTGTGTTAAATTTGCAAATACTTTTGGGTCAACAAAACCTCAATTTTTCAGTGAATAAATTATTTGTCTGAAAAAATTTGCCCAATCCTTTATATATATAATATATACACACACACACGAGAAATACATGATATTTTTACCACAGGCAGGAAATGGATCTTGATTTTCAGAGCTGCAGTTCTTGAGCTATGAGAGTCCAAAGTTGGGAGCTATCTTTACTTTTAAATATCAGGCTTTTCAGAGCTGACCCAGATTTTGAAACCTGTTGAGACTCGAGTCCTTCAACTGGTAGAGGCTTGAGTTTATTGTAATAATGATGATACAAGTGGAATATAGAACAGAGGGTGACAACCACATACTTCTTGTTGCATCTCTTACTAGTCATTTAGAAGAGGCTTTATATCTCTTTTTTATTGGAATGGGAAGATTAATTTAAGGGGAAAATAGCCCCTGAATATTCGCATTGGCTCTACTAGAAAAAAAAGGACTAGGAATTTTTCCTTCTTTCATTCGGCTGACAATTTTGAAAAATGTATAATACCTTATATCACTGCATAGGAATAATATATGTAGCATGGAAAAGTTACAGGCCAGAAAGGTAAACGTGTGTTAGGTTATATATGTTTATAACCAAGTTTTCCTCTCCGGCGGTGTGTTACAACAGCTGGGTTTTCCATTGCCATGACAGACTGCCTCTTCTATAGACCAATACAGCTGCAAAACTTTTATCCTAAAGCAGACTTTTCATTTTCATATCATGGTTGTGTATATTCGCTGTAAACTTGCAAAAATGTTCCAGTGTTTTTTTCCAGAATTTTAAAGGAGTTGTAAAGTTGAAACTGTTTCTTGAACTATACTGTAATCAAATTATTGAGTGAATTTCAAGCTTAAAAATAAGCATGCAAAACAAACTTCAGAAACTAAAATTAAAATGAAATATTGAACACTGAGTATTAGTAAGGCCCTACCAAATTCATAGTCCATTTTGGTCAATTTCACAGCCAGGAGATTTTAAAATTAGTCAGTTTCACATTTTCAGATGTTTACATCTGAATTTTCACAGTGTTGTAACCAGGAGGTCCCGACCCAAAAGGCTGTCAGAGTGTGGGGGTCACAAGGCTATTGCAGGGGGGAGGGTGGGATTGCCACCCTTACTTCTGCCCTGCTGCCTTTAGAGCTGGGCAGCCAGAGAGAAAGGATGTTGGCCAGGCGCCCAGCTCTAAAGCCAGCGCCACTGCCAGCAGCAGCGCAGAAGTGAGGGACACAGTGTATGGTGGGGAGGGGGGGTTACCATATGTCTGGTTTTCCTGGCAGTCTCCCACCCGAGTGGAGGGATGACAGCTGGAGCCACAGCCTCCCAGTGCAGGGGGCGAAAGCTGGAGCCGCAGCCTCCACGCAGGGGAGGTGAGGGTGTGACAGCTAGAGCCATTGCAACTTCCTGAGGTTCTCGGAAAGGGTCTGACCCACCCTGGGAGTGGCCCCTGCAGGGAAAGAGGAAGTCTCGTCCCTTCTCATCCCTGGTCAGGACTAACAGCTGGAGCCCTGTGCAGGGTAGGAGCCCCTAGCTGGGAGCCAGATTTCATTGGGGAGATCAGATTTCACGGCCATGAATTTTGTAGGGCCATAAGTATTAGTCACAGCTAAAGCTTGCACTTGTTTGTGTCTCCTACAATTTTTTTAAAATGTAAGTCCCACTCACCATGTCCATTTATGTTTGTATTGTACTGGGTTTCTTTCATTATATAAGTTATGCCCTAGCAAAGGGTATTCTGGCTGAAACATACAGTGATAGTGATACAGAGAAAAATAAAGAAATATTCATAGATTCATAGATTCTAGGACTGGAAGGGACCTCGAGAGGTCATCGAGTCCAGTCCCCTGCCCGCATGGCAGGACCAAATACTGTCTAGACCATCCCTGATAGACATTTATCTAACCTACTCTTAAATATCTCCAGAGATGGAGATTCCACAACCTCCCTAGGCAATTTATTCCAATGTTTAACCACCCTGACAGGAACTTTTTCCTAATTTCCAACCTAGACCTCCCTAGTTGCAGTTTAAGCCCATTGCTTCTTGTTCTATCCTTAGAGGCTAAGGTGAACAACTTTTCTCCCTCCTCCTTATGACACCCTTTTAGATACCTGAAAACTGCTATCATGTCCCCTCTCAGTCTTCTCTTTTCCAAACTAAACAAAACCAAGGTTTCAGAGTAGCAGCCGTGTTAGTCTGTATTTGCAAAAAAAAAACAGGAGTACTTGTGGCACCTTAGAGACTAACAAATTTATTAGAGCATAAGCTTTCGTGGACTACAGCCCACTTCTTCGGATGCATATAGAGTGGAATAAATATTGAGGAGATATATATACACACACATACAGAGAGCATAAACAGGTGGGAGTTGTCTTACCAACTCTGAGAGGCCAATTAAGTAAGAGAAAAAAAACTTTTGAAGTGATAATCAAGATAGCCCAGTACAGACAGTTTGATAAGAAGTGTGAGAATACTTACAAGGGGAGATAGATTCAATGTTTGTAATGGCTCAGCCATTCCCAGTCCTTATTCAATCCTGAGTTGATTGTATCTAGTTTGCATATCAATTCCAGCTCAGCAGTCTCTTGTTGGAGTCTGTTTTTGAAGTTTTTCTGCTGTAAGATAGCCACCCGCAGGTCTGACATTGAATGACCAGACAGGTTAAAGTGTTCTCCCACTGGTTTTTGAGTATTATGACTCCTGATGTCAGATTTGTGTCCAGTAATTCTTTTGCGTAGAGACTGTCCGGTCTGGCCAATGTACATGGCAGAGGGGCATTGCTGGCACATGATGGCATATATCACATTGTTACAAAACCACTGAACAAAACCACTGACCCAGGAACCTATACTTGTAACAAAGCCCGATGCCAACTCTGTCCACATATCTATTCAAGTGACATCATCATAGGACCTAATCACATCAGCCATACCATCAGGGGCTCATTCACCTGCACATCTACCAATGTGATATATGCCATCATGTGCCAGCAATGCCCCTCTGCCATGTACATTGGCCAGACCGGACAGTCTCTACGCAAAAGAATTACTGGACACAAATCTGACATCAGGAGTCATAATACTCAAAAACCAGTGGGAGAACACTTTAACCTGTCTGGTCATTCAATGTCAGACCTGCGGGTGGCTATCTTACAGCAGAAAAACTTCAAAAACAGACTCCAACAAGAGACTGCTGAGCTGGAATTGATATGCAAACTAGATACAATCAACTCAGGATTGAATAAGGACTGGGAATGGCTGAGCCATTACAAACATTGAATCTATCTCCCCTTGTAAGTATTCTCACACTTCTTATCAAACTGTCTGTACTGGGCTATCTTGATTATCACTTCAAAAGTTTTTTTTCTCTTACTTAATTGGCCTCTCAGAGTTGGTAAGACAACTCCCACCTGTTTATGCTCTCTGTATGTGTGTGTAAATATATCTCCTCAATATTTATTCCACTCTATATGCATCCGAAGAAGTGGGCTGTAGTCCACGAAAGCTTATGCTCTAATAAATTTGTTAGTCTCTAAGGTGCCACAAGTACTCCTGTTCTTTAAACAAACCCAATTCTTTCAGCCTTCCTTCATAGGTCATGTTCTCAAGACCTTTAATCATTCTTGTTGCTCTTCTCTGGACCCTCTCCAATTTCTCCACATCTTTCTTGAAATGCAGTGCCCAGAACTGGACACAATACTCCAGCTGAGGCCTAACCAGAGCAGAGTAGAGCAGAAGAATGACTTCTTGTGTCTTGCTCACAACACACCTGTTAATACATCCCAGAATCATGTTTGCTTTTTTTGCAACAGCATCACACTGTTGACTCCTATTTAGCTTGTGGTCCACAATAACCCCTAGATCCCTTTCTGACGTACTCCTTCCTAGACAGTTTCTTCCCATTCTGTATGTGTGAAACTGATTTTTTCTTCCTAAGTGGAGCACTTTGCATTTGTCTTTGTTAAACTTCATCCTGTTTAACTCAGACCATTTCTCCAGATCATTTTGAATTATGACCCTGTCCTCCAAAGCAGTTGCAATCCCTCCCAGTTTGGTATCATCCGCAAACTTAATAAGCGTACTTTCTATGCCAATATCTAAGTCGTTAATGAAGATATTGAACAGAGCCGGTCCCAAAACAGACCCCTGCGGAACCCCACTCGTTATGCCTTTCCAGCAGGATTGGGAACCATTAATAACAACTCTCTGAGTACGGTTATCCAGCCAGTTATGCACCCACCTTATAGTAGCCCCATCTAAATTGTATTTGCCTAGTTTATCAATAAGAATATCATGCGAGACCGTATCAAATGCCTTACTAAAGTCTAGGTATACCACATCCACAGCTTCTCCCTTATCCACAAGACTTGTTATCCTATCTAAGAAAGCTATCAGATTGGTTTGACATGATTTGTTCTTTACAATTCCATGCTGGCTGTTCCCTATCACCTTACCACCTTCCAAGTGTTTGCAGATGATTTCCTTAATTACTTGCTCCATCATCTTCCCTGGCACAGAAGTTAAACTAACTGGTCTGTAGTTTCCTGGGTTGTTTTTATTTCTCTTTTTATAGATGGGCACTATATTTGCCCTTTTCCAGTCTTCTGGAATCTCTCCCGTCTCCCATGATTTTCCAAAGATAATAGAGGCTCAGATACCTCCTCTATTAGCTCCTTGAGTATTCTAGGATGCATTTCATCAGGCCCTGGTGACTTGCAGGCATCTAACTTTTCTAAGTGATTTTTAACTTGTTCTTTTTTTATTTTATCTGCTAAACCTACCCCCTTCCCATTAGCATTCACTATGTTAGGCATTCCTTCAGACTTCTCGGTGAAGACCGAAACAAAGAAGTCATTAAGCATCTCTGCCATTTCCAAGTTTCCTGTTACTGTTTCTCCCTCTTCACTAAGCAGTGGGCCTACCCTGTCTTTGGTCTTCCTCTTGCTTCTAATATATTGTTAAAAAGTCTTCTTGTTTCCCTTTATTCCTGTAGCTAGTTTGAGCTCATTTTGTGCCTTTGCCTTTCTAATCTTGCCCCTGCATTCCTGTGTTGTTTGCCTATATTCATCCTTTGTAATATGCCTGAATTAACTTTCATATTATCCAGTGATTTTAACTTGTGGTTTGATCAAGTGTAGCAGAAAGTGGTTTACAGTTGACTGATGCTATACAACTGAAACCCCCAAAATTAAATTTTGGGTGCACAAAACAGAGACTCTGAATTCAGAAACTCATTATAACATGTTCTAAACCAAAGCAGAAATGTAGCTGTGCCTAACAAAAGATGAAGCAGTTAATTTGTGATGGAGACTTCCCTTGATGTACTCAAAGGGAAAAGATTTTGGGGGGTTGGGGGGAAGAAGAAATCTAGACTCTTGTTTTTGTTCTTTTAGTTAATTAAATACATTAACAATAACAAAATAAGCAGATTTGTCAATTGACATAGTGATGAGACACTTATGTGATCTGACTCTCCCAAATAAGCTACTTTAAAATAATATAGAAGTGTGTAATAAGACATTTATTGCTGATGGGAACATAATGGGAGGAGACATTTTTTATTCCATTAGAAGGGCTGTCACTCAGTCAGAATGTAAATCTCTGGGTCATTGACCTATTCTTTTGCATATGCGGTCTAGTACAAACAATAGATCTGTACTAATTAGACACAATAAATGTAAGATGTTCCAGTTTTTGACTCATCTAGTTTCTTTATGTAATACAGTAACAACTGCAAACTATCCTGATGCAAAGGAAAGACAGGAAGAATAGTAAGATGCCAGTATGGCTTCATTAGGAGCTCTTTAATGACCTGAAAATCAAAAAGGAATCCTACGAAAAATGGATACATGGACAATTTGCTAAGGAGGAGTTCAAAAGAAGTAGCAACAGCATGTAGGGACAAAATTAGAAAGACTGAGGCACAAAATGAGTTACACCTAGCAAGGGTCATAAAAGTCAGTAAGAGAAGGTTCTTTAAATACATGAGAAGCAAGAGAAAAATGAAGGGAAGTGTAGGTCCTCTTACCAGAGAAGGAGAATTAATAACTAATGACATCCAGAAGGCTGAAACAAAACACCTCAGTCTTCACCAGGGTACTTAAGAAATTAGCTGAAGCAATTTCAGAACCCTTAGCAATTATCTTTGAGACCATCTGGAGGACAGGTGAGGTCACAGAAGACTGGAGAAGGGCAAACTTAGTACCTGTATTTTAAAAGGGGAACAAAGAGGATCTGGGAAATTAAAGATCAGTGTTAGCCTAACTTTGATAGCTGGGAAGATACTGGAACAAATTATTAAACAATCAGTTTGTAAGCAATTGAGGGTTATAAGTAATAGCCATAATGGATTTGTCAAGAATAAATCATGTCAAATCAACTTAGTTTCCTTCTTTGACAGGGTTACTAGCCTAGTGGATGGAGGGAAGCAGTAGATGTGATGTAATCTTGCTTTTAGTTAGGCTTTTGAGACATTCCCACAAGACATTCTCATAAGCAAACTAGGGAAATACAGTCTAGATGAAATTACTATAAGGTGGGTTCACAACTGGTTGAAGGACTATACTCAAAGAGTAGTTATCAGTAGTTTGCTGTCAAACTAGTAGCGCGTATCTAGTAGGGTCTTACTGGAGTCAGTCAATATTTGCAGTAATGACTTTGATAATGGAGTGGAGAGTATGCTTATAACATTTGCAGACAACATGAAGATGGGAAGGTTTGCAAGCACTTTGGAGGACAGGATTAGAATTCAAAAGGACCTTGACAAATTGGAGAATTAGTCTGAATTCAACAAGATGAAATTCAGTAAGGACAAGTGCAAAGCACTTCACTTAGGAATGAAAAATCAGATCCCTACACCTACAAAATGGGTAATAACGGTACGTGGCAGTACTGCTGAAAAGGATCTGGGAGTTATAGTGCATCACAAATTGAATATGAGTCAAAAATGTGATGCAGCTGTGAAAAAGCTATTATTCTGGAGTATATTACTAGGAGTGTACAATTCTACACACTACATTTTAGGAAAGATGGGGACAAATTGCAGAGTCCAGAGGAGATCAACAAAAATTATGAAAGGTGTGGAAAACCTGATCTATGAGGAAAGGTTAAGAAAAATTGGGCATGTTTAGCCTTGATAAAAGAAGACTATAGGGGGGCCCTGCTAATAGTCTTCAAATATGTTAAGGGATATTATTAAAGAGGACTGTGATCAATTGTTCTGCATGTCCACTGAATGTAAGACAAGAAGAAATGGGCTTAACCTGCTTCAAGGGACATTTATGTTAGATATTAGAAAAAACTTTCCAATTATAAGGATGGTTAAGCTTTAGAATAAGCTTCTAAGGGAGGTTGTGGAATCCCCATCATTGGAAGGTTTTTAAACAGGTTGGACGGATACCTGTCAGGGATGATCTAGGTTTACTTGGGATATGTCTTCACTACCGGCCGGATCCGCAGGCAGCGATCGGTCCAGGGGGGATTGATTTATCGTGTCTAGTCTAGACGTGATAAATCGATCCCCGAGCGCTCTCCCATCGACTCCTGTACTCCAGCTGGGTGAGAGGCGCAGGCAGAGTTGACGGGGGAGCGGTAGCAGTCGACTCACCATGGTGAAGACACCACGGTAAGTCGATCTAGATCAATTTCCCCCTCCTCCCAGTGTAGACCAGGCCTTAGTCCTGCCACAACATAGGGGCTGGACTTGATGACTTCTCAAAGGTCCCTTCTGGCTCTGTGATTCTATGTTAAAATTTCAGTGTCTGTCTGAGCAGAGCGGGAATTTTATAAGGAATTTACTTTCTGTCAACAATTTGTTTTCTAGGCAAAATCCTTGTTTCGTGACCAGAGCTGCATATCTTGATGTCCTTGTTGTGCTGAGTGATTACCTTGGGAAATCTAGAAGAAAAGGCAAGTCAACTATAATATACAACTTCTAAATCAGCTGCAGGAAATTTCAGTGCTGTATTAACCCTGGGTGAGGGTTAGGGGGAATAGATGCACTAGTTAGACCAGTGGGAGCTGCTGGGTGCTGAGCACTTTTGAAAATCTGGACACTTTGTGTAGGAGTCTAGATGAGGAGAAACTCACGACCCGTTGGTATCTGTGAGAACCAGTCCTTGCAGGGGGTGCTGAAGAGAAGGAGGGTTCCTTCCCGCCTTTGCAGCATTCCTAGTTCCTGCTAGTCAAAAGCTTAAAAGTCAAACTCTGATCCCCTGTGTAGCTCAAGCTTTCTAAGTAGTTCTGTTTTATTAGTGCAAAATTTCAAAGATGGAATAGTGTCTCCAATCCACCCTGGAAAAAATGGGTAAGTTCTGTGGGAGTATGGAAAACTTGATAGGAATCATTTCTGCAGTAGGGTGAGAAGTTTTACAGAAAGTCACACCTCCAAAGATTCAGCGGTTTGATTGTTTACACCATCAATGGGAAGTTCTTGGATGAAGGATCAATCAAAACTATTAATGGCATTAAATTGTTGCTTAGCATGTTATTTACTTAAGGGGGGAGAGATAGCTCAGTGATTTGAGCATTGGCCTGCTAAACCCAGGGTTGTGAGTTCAATCCTTGAGGGGGTCACTTAAGAATCTGGGGCAAAATCAGTACTTGGTCCTGCTAGTGAAGGCAGGGGGCTGGACTCAATGACCTTTCAGGGTCCCTTCCAGTTCTATGAGATAGATATATCTCAATATATTATTATTATGGTCATACAAAGCACAATAAATGATGAAGTAAAGTGAAGGCACAATTAGAAGGCCAGGCCTCTGGAGTGTGACTGGAGGAAGGATAAATTCTGTGCAGCTATAATTAGCTTACTGTGACCACGTATTGCACAGTTCTTCAGCATGGTGCTTTATTATTATCCTGCCCTTAGCCACTGGCACAGCAAGGTGAGTTAAGAACAGTTTTGTTGGTTTAATTCAAACCCATAACTTAAGTGTTTTTGTGGTTTAATTTTAATGCGGCATTTAGCTGATTGAGACAAATCCTTTATTTAAAAAAGGGTCTCTTCTGGAGGGAGACACTCTCAGAATTAAATACATTTCACTTGTTAAATGTTTCACACATTTTCTTGCTGAGGGGTTTCTGCAAAGCAAGAATAGATTTAACTTATATAGGAGCGCTGCCAGTCAGACTACTTGGCTAGCACCACTCAAGTTTTGGGGCAAAACTGGCAAGCTCAAGCTCCCAGGCAGAGCCAGAGCTGCAATTATCTGGTACTGCTTTATATCCCCCTCCCCGCAATGAGCTTTCCACCACCAGGGACCCACAGCTCTGGGCAACATTAAATCCAGCATAGCCTGATGCTGAATCCAAATGTATGCTTTTACTGAAGGATTAAGCAAAAAGAGAAGCTGTGGGGAATGTGGTCTTAACCAAACCAAAATATATGAAGTAATAGCAGTGGGGATGTAGAAAATAGCCCCCAAAGGGGCATACGTGCAGAAGACCTGTTAGGCAAGGGAACAGGTGGATTCTACTTCATGGGAGGACGATAGGAGGCAGAGGTCAATGCAAAGGGTACATATATCCTGTGCAACGAGGAGGTTGCTCCTGCACCATGCCATGGGGGTGCAGGCTTAGTGGCTCCACGACTACGTAGATCCTATGTGGGAACATTGAAATTGCCATCCTGGATTAGACCAGTGCTGCATCTAATCTGGTCTCCTGTCACAAACAGTGGTCAGTATCTGATGCTTCAAAGGAAGGTACAAGAAATGTTCCAGAAAGTAGTTTTAGTATAACCTGCCCCCAGGGAAAATTTCCTCCTACCCACAATAATTCGAGTTTGACTTGTGCCCTG
The DNA here is from genome assembly GCF_011386835.1 of Chrysemys picta bellii. NCBI lineage: Eukaryota > Metazoa > Chordata > Testudines > Emydidae > Chrysemys > Chrysemys picta. The sequence continues at coordinate 172,803,834 of NC_088793.1, read as the reverse complement.
AAACACGAGGGTTTAAATCTCTTTTCTATTATTTTATATATTTTTATCATGTTTCCTCCTATTTGTGTCCTTTCTAAGGTGAACAATGCCAGTCTTTTCTATCTCTCTTCATATGAGAATTTTTCCAACCCCTAATCATTCGTGTCGCCTGCTTCTGAGCCCCTTGTAATTCTGCACTAATCCTTTTTAAAACTGAATGATCAGAATTAAATACAGTATTCCAGGTGAGGACATCTCATTGTTTTATATAGTGGCATTGTCATATTTTTTATCAATTTCCATATCATCCCTTATGCATCTTAATGTCTTGTCTGCTTTTTGACACTGCGGCATATAGATCAGAGGTCTTTGTTGACCTGTCCACATCTGTCAATTCATCTGTTCCCTTCCAACCCTGATCTTTTGAGGAGCAGATTCATTACAGAGACTCTTGCATTGCTGTGGCTGTACTAATGGCTGGGTCTCCACTCCATGTCTGGGGGTTAGAGGATTTCATTCCCTATTCGCAGCTCCTGCAACTTGGGCTTTGTGCTGTGGGAAAATATTTGATCCTAAACAAACTGATATTGTATATACATATTTATCTTTGTTCATATGTACTCCACTGGGAAAGTCATTAAAATTCATGTTCACATATGATAATTTCAAAATACTACATTACTTCAGTACATTTTCTATGAAAATGCATTCAAATAAAGTAGCCTTTATTGACTGAAAGAGCACTCTTTTATATTATATACAACTAGAAGTGTCCTAATAATATATTAAAGAGAATCTGTAGCCTAAGCAGTGTTGTCTCAAGTCTTATACTTAAATACTGTAAGCAATAATTGCAATTTGAAGTTTTACATTCTTCATAGTTTAAACATCTTTCTCCAATGAGTGTGTTTCTGGTTATGGGCCACAACTGTTCTATTTTATTCCTGATTTGTAAAGTTGTTTCAGTAAAATAAAAGGGGGATGGACAAGTCCAAATAAAACTGTTTCTTAGTGTGTTTATATAAGAGGCCCCAGGAAGTGCTGTATATGAGTTCCAGGCCACAGACTGAAACTGATTTTCATCAACACAAACTGGAATGCAGTGTAATGAGTCTGCAACTGGTTAAAATCAGACCACTTCTAATTGATTGTGCCTGTCAAAGGGGTTACAATTACAAAGACATTTTCAGAGTACAACCATGCCTAGTCTTTTCCTATTTTACATTTACTTTCTGTCAATGATTTGTTGTCTTCAATAAATAATACCTCTCTGTTAAAGTCCAGTTTAGACCATGTGGAATTTGCTACACAAATTCAAAGCAATTTAAGATGCAGGAAAGGGAGGAGAGGCAGCAGTGGTGGAGACTAAAATTATCTTGCTCAAGTAAAAATTGATTATAACCCCAAAAAATATATGTTGAGATAAGGTCCAGAAGTATTTATCTGTCTTAAAAAGGCTAGATATTCTGCCTTACTGCTTTGGTCATGAGTGTTGCAGAATGCACATCCTCAGAAACCTTTATTAAAATTAGAGACTTGCATCATAAGTTTGCATAGTTTAGTCTCTACTGTTTGTACACACAAAAAACTCATTTGGAATGTGTAACAACAAATATCATACAGTGGTCAGCTTCTTAAAGCATATCTGGCCACTGTTCATTTGTTTCCCAGTATGAAAGCCCTTATGCTCCTCAAGCAGTATGCAAAGTTTTGATGCTTAGAGCTAGCTTCTGGTGTGCTTTTGGATCTCAACGCTAAGACTCCTGAGACGCCACATGACCCAAAGATAATGTAAATTTTCAAGAAATGTTTTACCTTTCGCTTTTCTTATAGGTTATAACTACAGTTGAAACAAGGTGGAAACTGGTTCAAATCCAAACTTTTTATATCATTCAGATATATAGCACTTTCTCTGTAGCTCTAAAAAGACCTCTTCTGCCTTTGTTGAAATCCATTTTAAGGTTTCATCTGGTTTAGCTTCTTTGCTGAGCTGGTTCCCATCTTCAGTGGTGGTAATAATGCCTAACACATTTATAGTACTGCATACCTTAAACCATTATGTCTATTTTAACCATCCAATGGACTGTGTTGGCCACAGTCTTCAAATCTGGCATGTTCCAGGATTTTTCCAATTTAATGAGGGAGGACTATGCATTCTGGAGCTCCTCTGACTTGGGGAAGCCTGGGAACTTTAAAATGTGTAACTTGTAACAAGTGTATCCTGCTGGAGAATAGCCAAGTTCTCTCCCTCCAAATAGAACAGCACTGCAGTGGACAACACAAGAGATTAGGGAGATGGGGAGTCAGGGAATTATTGGTGATAGGTAATTCAGAGAGTCAGGTAGCTTATTAGTAAAAGGTAGTGGAAAGTAAAGAGGAAACTGATTTGAGTTGAAGGAGGGAGGCAGAAAAGAGTGATCGTTTCACTATGCAAATTCATAAGAAGTTAGTCTGACACATGCAATCTTGACATTGCTTGATTTTTTTCATTGCCACTGAGACTGATTAGCTATAGTGGTAAACTATACTGGCTGAATTTCCTAATAGAAGTTTCCCAAACATAATAAGCCATCTTGGCAAAAGGACTTTCTTGCTGGTATAACTTCATCTACACTGGCTTTGCTGGCATAGGTTTGTTGATTGGGGAATGATTTTTCCACAGTCCTAACTGACATAGCTATGCTGGCAAACTTTTAAGTGAGGACCTGGCCTCAGTCAGCATTTCCTGAATTTTGAATGCTTGATTGTCAACTTTAGTGTTGCATTAACTCTACTTATTTTGCATGGTATTATTACTTGTATTTTCAATAATATCCCAAAGCGTAGAACTAATACAGTAATGGGAGAGTAGACTTTCAAGTTCTAAAAGGAATAAAATGTAGTCGAGACTTGTGTCCCTGAGGCAAGCAAGAGTCTGAATGCAGGCAATGAGAGGGTCTGTTCAGAGTAGATCTACATTTTATGGCTAAATAGAAGATTGACTGACAAATAAGAGTGATTGGGAAAAAAATATTTATCTGAAACTGCTCCAGAATTTCCATGGGAATGCAACAGAATCCAGCTGAAACACCATAGAATCATAGAATCATAGAATATCAGAGTTGGAAGGGACCTCAAGAGGTCATCTAGTCCAACCCCCTGCTCAAAGCAGGACCAATTCCCAGCTAAATCATCCCAGCTGAAGTCAGGAAGAACTCCTGCTCATGTTGTACTATTGCACAATTATGTTTTGAGATTATACACCCTTCTCTGAAGCATTCAGCATTGGCCTTTGCCAGAAACAGTGTACAAGACTGGATGGACTATCCATCTGTTTTGTTGCAATATTTTTTATTAGCAGATTTCTCTAAAGAGCACACTCATCTGGATTCTGAGCTGCTGCTCTCTAATTCCTTAGTGGCAGGTAGCTCCATCTGGTTGGTAGGTGTCGTGGTGCACGACTCTCCGCTGCGGCGCCTCCTGCTGCTCGTCTCAGGGAATTAGCGTTTCCACCTCCGGAGTGCCCTCTGCAGGCCGGTGTCCCGCTGCCGCAGGCCCCCGTGTCCCTCCCAGGACCTGGTGCCCCTTGTCTTGGGGTGCTGCCTCCTGGCAATACCCCCGCAGTCTCATGGTCTCCCCACCCAGAGGAACCTCCAACTCTCTATCCCCACCTTGCCTCGGTTGTGGGCTACTGCCAGTCACCATCTAGCCCCCGCTTACTGGGGCAGACTGCAGTGTAAAAGCCACTCATCATAGGCAAGGGGTTTTTGGACCTGCTGACCCTGCCTACCCATAGGCTGCCCCCTGCAACCCCAGTACCTAATTGGCCTTCCACTAGGACGCAGCCTGGAGGATTTCCAGGCCGGAGCTCCCCAGCTCCCTTGGCCTTCCCCCAGCCCTGTGCCACTCCAGGTACCTTCTCTCAGCTCCCTGCAGCCAGGTCCCTCCCTCTCAAAGCTAGAGAGAGTCTGTCTCTGGCTTCTGGCCCCAGCCCTCTTATAAGGGCCAGCTGGGGCCTCATTAAGCCAGCCTTGGCCTGATTGGGGCGTGGCCTCCCGCTGAGACTGCTTTCCCCAATTAGCCCCTCTTTTCCTTCCCTGCCACAGCCCTCTCCCTGGGCTGTTTTAAGCCTTTTAAGGCAGGAGCAGGTGACCACCCCGCTACAGTAGGCTTTTGGCACCCAACAGAGCCATTCCTATTTACTTATGTTATACCCAGTTGTCTGAAACTTCACAATGAGACAAGAGCTCCTGCTGCAGTGGATCTGCAGCAGTGACAACAGCAGTATCAGATCTGGGCTGTTCATCCTCCATATTAGACAGACAAGGTGGGTGAGGTAGTATCTTTTATTGGACCCACTTGTGTTGGTGAGAGAGACAAGCTTCTGAAGAAGAGCTCTGTGTAAGCTCAAAAGCTTATCTCTGTCACCAACAGAAGTGGGTCTAATAAAGTATATTACCTCACCCACCTTGTGTGTCTAACATACTGGGATGGACAAGGCTACGAGACAGCTACAACACGGCATACATCCTCCCTATAACAGATGGGAAACCCTCCAAGACACAACCTTCCCTCCCCAGGCATACGTCCCTTTATTTGTGCCATTCAGTGAGTTGCCCTTGCTACAGTCCAATAGCTCTTGTCCATTCATAAAAAGCAAATATATATATATTATAATACATATAATTATAATATGATCTGTAAGAGTAAATGGCAGTGTTTGCACAGAGTAGTGTGCAAAAGCAGATATTTGTTTATTTAACATACTGTTCTGCCCATAAATCAAATAAGAATATATAAATAAAGAAGACAAGGAAACCAGTCAAAGCTACCAGAGAAAAGATGAAAGTAAAGTCTGTGTATAAGTCCGTAATAGACACTTTTTTCTACTACGCATGTACTGCCAGCCTCCTCGGGCCCAGTGCTGTCCTCAGATATGCATAGGCAATGCCTTTTGACTTCAGAAGTGCTGTAGCATTATATACCTTTTTCAAAAATACTGTTGCTTCAGTAGGAGAGAGAAAACCATGAGTATGATCTCAAAGGTGTGAACCTAACGGAATAAAGCCATTAGAATTTCATGTCCATGTTTTGATTTTTGACAGTTTGAGTGGGATTTTCAGAAGTGCTGAGCATTTGCCTAACTCTGCTTTTATTAACGTCAATGGGAGTAAAGTTAGACTAATGCTGAGTGTTTTGACAATTGTACCCTATGTCAACAGCTCCTTTTGATGCTAAAACGTAGCAGGTCAGTAATCTGGGTAAAGTCATTTTATTGAAGTTGAAAAACTAGATTTTGACTTGCATGCCAACTTCTAGCATTTTATTCCTTATATCAAGTATTGTAGGTTTCACAAGCATTGTGCAGAGTGGTACCCAATTAGCATTCTCAGTCCCATGATGCACTGTAGTAAATAAACTAACAGACGGGGCAGATCTGTCTTATTTTGAGGTATCTTTAAGGGATCATATTTATCAATAGGTACAACTGCAAGAATATAATGCATGTGAAATGTGAGACACAAAAACCAGGAAATCAGTAAAGTTGTCTGGCATTTTATTTTTGTTTTACACCACATGGCCATGCTATCCTTAGAACAAATATTTTACAGTGGTGTTATCTTTGTCAAATATATTTGTGTTTTTCTTTGCTAATTAGATTGCATAGTACTTGTCCTGAGTGCCTGCCAAATGTAATAAATTTTTTTTAGCTTCCATATATTATCAAAACTCCAAATGTTTTACAGTCTAGTTTGTGAAAATGAAGTTGGAATCTCCAAAACAGTTTGTCTCAATGATAAGCTCGCGGATATTATATATAATTCTAAGGCTGAGAATGTGGGTGTTTTCATTTTATACAACTTGCTCTTAAAAGGAAGCTAAATGCTAAGTAAAGTTACCTTTCCCACAGGCTAACTTAGAAATTAATAATGGTAAAATGGTAAAATCCAGGAAAAATAGTTAAAAGTACTTTATACTACTTACAACTTGAATAATTAACGTGACAGGAATAAATATAAGGTCAGTTATTTTAATGAAATTTTAACTTTCTTTACCTAAATCTCTAAGAAATGTGGCCAAACAATTATTACGGGGGGAGGAGAGGGGGGAGACCATTGGCAGCTTACAAATGCCTGCTTTGATTATTTGGTCTAATTAGGTTAAATTTAACAAATTCCAGCTGAACAAATTGAAAACAATTTCTATCTGTTCATTATGTCATAAATTATGTAAACTGTGGGTGCAGATGCATTTAATGTGGCACATGGTCAATGCCATTCTTTTGACTAAAGATTTAAAACATATTTTTAGAATGTGCAGACTTTTAGATAGTCTACTCCCACTAACTTTCAGTTAGGCAAATCAACATGAAATTTGGTTGGTTACCCAATATTCTGGTTTAATAAAATTAGCTCCTTGTCCTGGAAAAGATTGGTATTATAGGCAAAAAGATGATTTTTCCCTACATATACATAGAATTTGAAAAATCTGTCTCACCTGGCTACTTGCCTAATTAGGTATTTATGGGCCTCACAAACATTACTAAACAGCCCAATGAGGAAAGGAAATATTTAGTCCCATTTTACACATAGAGAACTGAGGGACAAAGCATCAGAAAGGGGGCACCATTGATGCCAGCTCTTGCAGTTTTATCACAAGTCTCACAATATTCAGATTTTTTAAAAGATTCTTGTGAATTGCTGATTTCTGCCTTCAATCTTATGAAGTTTTTCCCTCATCCAAAATGGCCAGCATCCCTCATTATTGTCAAAATGAATGAAGCCACATGTTGCCTTCCAACAAGATGGCCACCATGTCTCTCTCACCTTTGCAAATGAAACAAAGGCTGCTCCCAGCAAAAATGATTGCCATCTCCCACTGCTTCAAATAGGGCTGACATCAGCTGCCATCAGGGACAATGGTGGCACCTTAGTCACCATGCGAGGGTCAGGGGACAAGAGAATGCTAGTCAGGGTAGTGTTAGGGAATTGGACAGGGAACTGTGAGGAATCAGGAATGTGTAAGAAGCAAGAGGCAGAACAAGGGAAGAGTACAAGGAAATATGTGTTGGGACAGGAGGCAGACTGAGGAGGGTGCAATGGAAAGTCGGGGGGCAGGAGGCAGACTGAGTGGGCTCAGAGGAGTGGGGATAGGAGACAGACTCAGAGCAGTTGCAGGGAATTGTGGGGGGGCAACAAGAAGACTTGCGGGGGCTGCAGGGGAATGTGGCATGACAGGAAGAATGTGATGGATAGAGAACTCTGAAAGGATATGTGGGAGACCAGTTAATGTTGGAGAAGGTGGAGGAGAGGATACGGGGGGAACATGGATAGAAAATGTAAGAGTGCAGGTGCCTATTCTTTGGCTAGTTAGGAAGTAGGGGGTGGAGAAGAGTGGAAAGCAGCTCTCCACCCCCAAGGGGATAGGTGAGAGTAAGTGGAGACACTTCTGGTTGTTGAACAGAGAAGTCACATTCAGGGCCAATCAGAGGGGGGGGCCAGAAGGGCCATTTGGCCTGGGCCTCAAGCTCAAAGGGGGCCTCAAATTTAGACACTTGTTAATTTTTTGGCATTTGATAAATTTCGCAACTTGTTTTTAAGCGCATCTCTATCGGACCAAAATGTGACACACTCTCTCAGCTTAGAGATACAAATTTAAGCAAATAAGAGATGTGATTTGGTAAAAGACATAATTATTTTGTTAACTGATATAGATTTTGTCATATTAAAGAGTTAAAATGTTCATAAATATTAATAAAAATATATCAGTTCTGATGGCACAAGATAAGACCATGTCGTCATTTTTTATTTTTATTATGGCTAGGGCCTCAAAAGCTGGAAGAGGCCCGGGCCTCTCTGGACCTCTGAGGGGGCCTGGTCACATTTTGTGTGTGTGAACTTTGAACGTGAAATTATCATAGGAGATTATTATTTGGGAGTAGACAGCTTCCTCCAAAAGGTGAAAAAAATCAGACCGTAGACTAGATAGAGCAACAGAAGTATCTGTATTAGTGTATTATACTTTAAGTTTTAAACATTAATTTCAGTGTGCACAGGGCTTGTCTTCACTGCAGAGTTAACGTGATTTATAACTCGAGTCTTGCCTCTAACTTGAGTCCCATCGATACATACACATTCTGAACTCAAGTGTGGTGGTGCAGGGGGTACAGGTTACAGCTCAAGTTAGCACAATTTATCAGCTGCAGATCCAATCACTGTACATCTGGAGTGGTATTTACAGTGTGGCTGCTCTCAATCGAGCTAGGCTAACTTCAAGAGGAGTTAACTCAAGCATATAAAACTTGAGTTAACTATACAGTGAAGACATTGCCATCAGGGCTGGCTCTAACTTTTTTGCCACCCCAAGCAAAAAAAAGAGTGCTGCCCTCCATAGCGCTGCCATAACACACCCCCTCAGCACCGCGTTGCCACTCTCCCCCTGCGCGCGTGGAGCGTCGCACCGCCGAACCCCCCAGCCCCCCACGGAGCGCGGCCAACCCCCGCCCAACCCCCCCGCGGAGCGCTGCCGAACACGCCAGCCCCACGCAGAGCACTGCCGAATCCCCCCAGCCCCCCCGCGGAGCACCACGCTGCCGAACCCTCCCACCACCACACACACCTCCCGCGGAGCGCCGCTGAACCCCCCCCCGCCGAACCCCCTAGCCCCCCGCAGAGCGCGCCGAGTGCTGCTGAACATCCCCCCTTCTCCCCCCACGGAGCGCCCCACCGCGCCGCCACCCCCCCCCCAGAGCGCCGCTGCCCCCCCCCAGCCGCCAAAACAAAAACAACCCACCCCAGCGCCTCCTGACCGAACCCCCCCCCCAAAAAAAAAAACAAAAAACCCTGAGCGCCCCCCGCCACCCCAAGATTGGCCGCCCCTTACCAGGTGCCGCCCCAAGCACATGCTTGGTCGTCTGGTGCCTGGAGCCGGCCCTGATCGCCATAGGCTTCTAGATAGGACTAGTAGAACTAAAATTTTCTATTATTTTAGTTATAAACAGTTTGAATTAATTCAAAAAAGGTACTCCTAAACTCTCTCATAAGCCAAGCTCCACCTAACAGTAGACAGTGCTGATCACTATCATCACGCAAGCTCTGCTGGGTTTCACTGGAGTCCTCAGGCATTGCTCACTCTCAGTGGGTTTTGAATACACCCATAGGCAGGACTGGACTAAGGCATAGGCAGAAGAGTAGTGTCACTAGGGCCCGGCTTCCTGGGTCATGTGATGTCAGGATCTAAGCTTTCATTTAAAAAAAATTGTTTGTTGTCCTTATGGTTGTAAAGAAAAGCTTGAAAATGTGACCCAAACATAATCAATACTATGAGGGCTGCCACTCTTGCCACTTTTTGGTGCAACTACCACCAAGCCACACTCTGCTGCTGTTGTGGCTGTGGGAACCCTCCATGTGGTAGTGTTTCAGAACTGACTAGGGAGAGCATGGAGTTTGGACCTGGTAAAACTGAGGGCAGTTCCACATTCCTCTTTCCTTCTACTCTCAGCAGTGGTGGTGGAGGAAAGGCATAGTTGACCAAGAGTGAGGTAGGCCATCCATTCCCAGCTATGATATAGACTGGAATATCTGTGACCACTAAGTTGTTAAATGGTTGGCTAATTAGCCAGTCTTCCATCTCAGAGATCCCTTACTATGTTCCACGTGGAGTGAGGCTAGGGGACACTCTGCCCAGGAAAGTGTCTGAGTTGTTTCTACATTTAGACTTGAATTTGTTTCCCATCCTTGATGGATGATGTATACAAATAGCATAATTTGTCCCAATTATATTGTCATCATTTTACAGATAGGCATCTATCTCTTCCAAGAGATGTATGCTGCGTAGATTTTTGGTCCTTGAACATCTTCCCTGAGTTTGCTCCTCTACCTAGAATTCTTGCATCTATTGTCAAGACTCTGGGGATTGGTGTAACTAGGGGACTTGTGATATTTCTAATGGTCCATCACAGCAGACAATGGATCATCCATGGAGATATTCGATCCTTAGACTGATTCCAAAGGGCAAGAATAAATCTGTGGAGTTCTAGCCTTGTCTATGCAGAAGACCCAGAGCCTAGGTAACTGTAGATATAGATAGACAATGATGCTACTGTTCTGTGAGCTCCTGTTCCCCTATATCTTTTGTGTAGGGAATAAAACCACTAAGAACACACAAGTCTGGAGCATGCTCAGAGTCCACTGCATCTTTCAATGAGACACCCAACCAGTGATGCTCAAATGAAGATGACATTTAGGAATGGGTACAGAGAAGTTCCTAGAGACTTTAACTACTATCGCTGTTAAGACCTGCATGAGTTCCCAAAGAGCTGATAACTGGTGGACCTGAAGGAAGTCTTACAAATAGATTATTTTTAGTGTGGTATAATGGCATATTTCCTCATACAGTGTTAATAAATACATTTCACAATGATATAAATCACCAGTGTGTTGTTAGCTTTCAGAAAAGACTCACTCTATACCTCCTTATAATTAGGGCCCCACCAAATTAATGATTCATTTTGGTCAATTTCACGTTATCAGATGTTTACATCTGAAATGTCATGGTGTTGTAACTGTGAGGGTCCCGAACCAAAAAGCGAGCAGAGTGGGAGGGTCACAAGGCTACTGCAAGTGGGTCATGGGATTGCCACCCTCACTTCTGCCCTGCTGCTGGCAGGGGCACTGCCTTCAGAGCTGGGCAGCTAGAGAGGAAGGATGCTGGCCAGGCACCCAGCTCTAAAGCCAGAGCCTCTGCCAGCAGCAGCGTGGAAGTGAGGGTTGCAGGGTATGGGGGAGTTGTTACCATATGTCCGGTTTTCGGGAGCTGACAGCTGGAGCTATTTTACAAGTTCTTGTATTTCACCCATTTGAAATGATGGGCTCAATATTCACTGAAGGCTATTTCATAGTGGCTCCTGATTCTGACATAACCACATAATGTATCATTCCACACTTCCTAAGGAGTTGCCTTTTCCGCCTTTAAAAGCATTCAAATGCTGTTACTAACAGTATTTAGGTATTGCTGTGGTTTTGGAAGGCTTCATAAGGCAGGGTGGAGTAAACGTGTACTATTTTTGAGCTCTCAATATGCAAACTGTAATCATTCTTTCTGTCTTTATTGCCACACCACCTTGAGCTTTAATCCTGAGCTTTAAATCTGTCAAGTATCAGAGGGGTAGCCGTGTTAGTCTGGATCTGTAAAAAGCAACAAAGAGTCCTGTGGCACCTTATAGAATAACAGACATATTGGAGCATAAGCTTTCATGGGTGACGAAGTGGGTATTCACCCACGAAAGCTTATGCTCCAATATGTCTGTTAGTCTATAAGGTGCCACAGGACTCTTTGTTGCTTTAAATCTGTGTGATCTTATAAACAAAGCAGGAAGTGACTAGAAAACAACTTGAATGGGAGCTATCCAAGGAACACCTGAATGCTTCAGGAAGTGCTACTGGTGATTCAGCAGGTGCTATTCTTCCTTCCAAATTAGTACTGATGCAGTGATGGTAGGGGACAGTGTGCTGCTGTAGCTGATGTGTTTCAGTTTAGTTGTGAATCCAGGGTCCTAACCAGTTCTAATCATGTTGACTAGCTCTGTTAATTCCATTCTGCCATCCTTATTTCCCTCTGCAGTTTCAAATGAATAAGGGATTCTTCACTTCCTGGCTGGCTAGATGTGAGTAGATCACAAGTGAGAGGAAAACACCTACCAGCATTGCTGTGGGAGATGCTAATATGTCCATGACTTCATGGAGCCTTCCCAAGATATTTTATGGAATTTGTGTTTTTCATTTAGAAATCCGATGTCCTTGGGTGAAGTAGTATCTATTTTCCCCATATATAGTAAATACATTAAAAGATTTTGAGGCATTCAGATACTACAATGACGGGAACCATGTTAATATTCTGTGGGAGAGGGGCAGTTCCTTCTCATCCCAGTCAAGTACTGAGGGTCACCTCATTTGCTCCTTGTTTGTACTTCCTCCTTCATTCTTGAGGCTCCTTGTTGCATCTGTCACCATCCGGGTTAAGGAGGACTCAACAAAACTCCCTTTGCTGCTTGCAAACATCACTGCTTAGTCAGCCATGGGTGGTTCCTGTTCCCTCCTGCAGCAGCTGATCACCCGGACTATGCAGAATGTTTTTGTTTGTTTGGTATTTTAATAACAGAGACAGACATTTACTTTGGTAATTAATGTGTTTATCGGTTTAGTCAAAAGTTTTGAGTTTGGCCAAAGAAAAGAGTTAAGCAGAAAAATAAATATTTCCATGAAAGCCTGGAAAAATTTCTTCATGCCGAGGTATAAAAACAAGAATATTTTCACTATATTGAGATAAGAGGTATTTATTTTTGTGGAGAAGAATTTTGGAGAGAATATGGAGCATTGTTGGTATCCTAAGGCAAAGCAAATATGCAAAGATATTACCAAGTGGGCCTGCAGTTCCTGTTTTAAGGTTTCCAATACTAACAGGACATTATTTGAAACATGAAGAATTAGGTCCAAATTATCCAATCTCCCACCATACACAGGGAAGCCGGAAATCATCCAAATACAGAAAAAGTGTCTGGTATGTGTAGAAAAAGGAGAGAGATACCAGAATGGCATTATCCCCCTGCAACATGCAGTGTAAGCCCGATAGATGTTTGGCCCTGCATTTTTAAGGTATCAGAATAATTCCCCTCAAAATCTATGGGCATTTACTCCATAAGCTAATGCTGTCCCTACAGCCTTGCAAAGTTATAATGAAAGCTTACTGACTAGGTGTAAAATCTGCTCACCCTGTTGTACCATGACAAACTCATATGTCCCTGAAAAAAATTATTACTTACTTGAGCAAGGGGGCAAGTGGAATTTTGCATATCTAAAATACCATTGAGGACAGCTCTGAAGCAATCTGGGGACACAGACTCTCTAAATATGAGGCCTTTTTCAGTTTTGGAACCAAAATGCTTGAACTTGAAACTTTTTCTCATTTATCTGATTGGTTTATACTGTACAGTTGAGAGAGTTTAGTACTATATTATGACAGTTTATAAAAATGTTTATTTTATTTTTTGAGTTATTAGTCTGTAAACATAAATACATATGACAAGGCATCTGTGACAGTAATTTTATAAATCAGATCACTTCAAAGAAAAGAAGGAAAATAACTTTGTTTTCACTTTAGTATCTGCATTTATGTTCTGGCCATTTTTTCAAACCTCAGGGTTTTTAATTACATAGAATCCTTTAGTTGTCAAGAATACATGTATAATATCAATTTGTATTTTTATTTATTTATTTTTTTACATTCTATTTCAGGAATAGAGTTATTTGGCTTTTGGGAGGAAATAAGTAGGGTTATCTCAGCTTCTGAGCTGATGACAGGTATCCACTACTTCTCTGCAGTACCAGGATTCACACACTATCTTCAGAGTATCACCAAACTTGTAATCTCTGTGCTCTCAGTGGCCGCAGATCCTGACTTCTCAAACAGTAGTTCACCTGTTGCAGAGCAAATGATGAATCCTTCTTCAATGGTAGTTCACTTGCTTCAATCTGACTTTCATGAAGTGCGTCTGCCAATGTTGGAAGCAGTGCTGCTATGGTGGAAGCAGGTAAATTCTAAGCAGGCTACAGAGGAAAAGAGAGGTCCATTGTCCTTACTTTCTGATTTGGAGGTGACTCTTCTTAGGATGGCTATGAAGGAAAAGCATCCGGAATGTTTTTATAAGGTAGGAGCCATTCAGTTTTCTCAAGATTTGAAATGTTTTCAGTAAATGTGTCTAATTCTTTTCAAAAAATGCTCCTGCTGTATTTTTGATCATGACTTTTTTGTCTCTTTCTCTTAATATTACCCAGGAATTTTACTTTGATTTTGTAATAGAGAGTTAGAAGTCCATTTTCTTGCTTAAAAGTAAAACTTCCACTGTCTGATATTTATATTCTTATCACTTTTCTAGTCCTACTGGGAAATCTGCATTTTTTCACCATGGTTTGCTGCCTGTATATTAATTCAACAATTTGTTAGAAGTGAATCTGTGCATTTGAGAATTAAATACAAAATATGTGGACTTGTATTTATTTTACATAAACTACAATATCATTTTGAAGCCCATTACCCAGTTACTATATATATATAGATAGGTATATAGATCAATACATCTAAAATATAATTGTGATAAATTCATTGCTGATAAAACAGAAAAAAAAATACAGCTGGCGTCACTGTTTTTTTACTTACCAGTATTTTGTTTGTGGATTATACATGCAGGCCCTAGAAATTCTTTATTGTATGGATCTCAGAAATGTGCTTCCAAGGACAGAAGATTCTATAAAAATGAATCCAAAAGAGTTCTTAAACTGGGCTATGAATATCATAAGTGCCTCTGACAGGTATAGTCTCCATCTTTGCATTTTACCAATCTATTAAAATATACATTGTTTGCAGTTTTAAATAAGTCTCTTCAGAATTGAAGGAATCTTTAATGGGGAAAGAAATAATTCAGTACTTCAGTAAACCCCAAACCTAAAAATACAATTAAAAAAAGGTTTTCTTTCTGTTTACAAAATTGGTGTTTCACAGAAGTGAGTGGTTATTACAGAGAGATAGGAAGTATGTGTGCTGTATTTTTGAAGGAGTGTATCTGGCTTTGAATTATTTAAAGCGGCCCCAGACCAGGAAGCGAACATTCTATAAATGAGTGAATAATAATCAATTGGGAATTAGCAAGATGCTGCAGCTGTCAGATGGTGGGACCAGTGTATATCATATGACACTTCCCAAATAGTAATCAGTGAACACCATGTCACGTACAATTACTTCTCCCCAAATGCACTCTGATTCACACTGGGTCTCTCACTCATTTGTGTAGATTAAAAAGGTTCTATTCTACAGTTTCACATCTGTGGATCTGCCTAGAAACTATCAAATTCTGTAGTTCACAACAGTATTGTTTGTAAGAAACTATACTGGTGATTTAAGATTTTTACTGGAATTGCAAGAATTGACAGGATTGCTCATGACTTTATTATCTAAAATAGGCCACCAAGAGATTTTAAAAGAGGGAAGGTTTAACCCAAAGGCTACTGGCATTCAGTTTTATTGCTGTGTTTTCACATTGGTCACTTGTTTTTATATAGATATATAGATAGATAGATATAGATCTGTATAATTATAATGTTAAATTCTGGCCATCAGGCAGATACTACTTTCAGATGTTTTCTGAATGAACTGGAATCCCATATACTTAAATACATGCCTACAGTTGAGTAGGTACAAGGCATACGAGTAGGTACAAACTGTCATGCTCTCTTCCTTTCATTAGCTTCTGAGAACATGTAAGATGCTTTCATGAAGCACTGTATGGTCTAGATATGTGGGGCTCATCTGAGCTGTACTGTCTTTGGCACATTACCCAATTTGGGTGGGGCAAATGTGTCTCAAAGCCAAGAGCCTTTAGGACTCTTAGGCTTTGGCTACACTTGAGAGTTACAGTGCACTAAAGCCGCCCCCAGCGCTGTAACTCACTCCCTGTCCACACTGGCAAGGCACGTACAGTGCTGTACCTCCGTAGCTGCAGCGCTGCAGGTACTCCACCTCCCCGAGAGGATTAGCAGCTGGTGCGGAGTGGCTGAGATGCTGGTGCTCCAGTGTAAACGGGGAGTTAGAGGCAGTGTTTCAGAAAGGACTTGAGAGAGGAATAGGCATGTTAACCGGTAACTCCGATACCACTGTGTAATAATTACTGGAATAGTCTAGCTTTTTAATGGCAAACACTGTAATTATTTGTTTCTCTCTGTCATTTCATAATATCTTCTTAGAATTGTAATTTTTTTCACAACGGTTTATATATTTTCATTATACTGATCCTATTAGCTTGCTACAGAATATGCAGATTGCTTAAAAGTTGTCAAAGTTTAAATGGATAAATTGAAGCAGAAAGCTTTTCAATTGAATACATGTCCTGAAACCAAGGTTGCATGGCTACCACTGTTGAATGAAATTGTTAAGAACCTGACTATGGTTCTTCTTCGAGTGCAGGTCCATGGGTGCCATGCACCTAAGTCCGGATATTCTAACAAGCAGTATCCTTTAGCCTGCACATGCTCAGTAGATCTCCTTGTCACAACAGACAGTTGACTCTTGGAAATTATCCATCAACAATACTCCATTGAGTTCCTCTCCCTCTGCTCTCACAAAACCCTTTCCTGGTCCCCCTTCAGGAACCACTCTCTCTAGGTGACTCTTTATCAAGAGATGAACTCCCTCCTACAATGAGGGGCAATAGAACATATCTCACCTCACTATAAGGGAGAGAGTTCTATTCGCCGTGTTTCCTAGTGTCCCAAAAAGACAGAGGATGGAGACCCATTCTGGACCTTCAGCAACTAAACATGTTTATTTGAAAGCTGAAATTCAAGGTGGTTATGTTAGCATCGATAATCCCCCTCCTTACAGGAGAGAATGTGGTTTGTGGCTCTCGACATGAAGGATCCATGCTTTCATGTAGGCATTTATCCTTCCCACAGAAGGTTCCTGCAGTTTATGGTGGGCCAAGAACATGTCTTATTCAGAGTCCTTCCATTTGACTAGCAACAGCAGCCAGTGTATTTACAAAAGTTTTCTCTTTGGTGGGAGCCCATTATGAGACATCAGAGTTACAGTTTTCCCATGTCTGGACGATTGGCTCTTGGTAGGTCGACAGAGTTTCTGCTCCATCTTCTAGCAGCTCTAGGCATCTGCATAAACAAAGAAAAGTCCATTTTATCACCCGCACAGATGATAAACTTCATTGGAGTAACACTGGGCTCTGTTTGTTTCTGTAAGAGTTTTCCTTCCCACAGAATGGTTTCAGTTAATGAGCAGCCTGATTGCATGGATTACTCGCAGACCACGGACTACAGTCAGAATGTGGCCCTCGCTTTTTGCCATATGGCTTCATGCACTTATGTGATGTCATTCACCAGGCTTCATCTACGATGTCTACATGCCTGGCTCCGATCGATCTATGCACCAGACAAAGATCACATCAACTCTAGTATGACTGTTCCTGCCAGAGTCATCACCTCCTTCATGTGGTGTCCGAACCTGGGGAGAGTGAGAATGGGCATTCCCTTCAACAGTGCCACTGCCACCATCATAACAGACGCTTCCCTTCTGAGTGAGGTGCTCACCTGAACAATCACACTGCACAATGTACAGGGACCCTTGGGAGGCCAGACTGCACATCAGCATAGTAGAACTGAGGGCAGAATGCCTGGCTTGCAGAGCCTTTCTCCCACTTATACGTTCACTCCATATCCAAGTGATGTCAGACATCACCTCAGTCTTTCGTATAAACTAATTAACAAGATCTCTTCCCCGTTGCCTGGAAGCAGTTAGGCTTTGGAACTGGTGAATCAGAAATGGCATCACTATTGTAGCCACATTCCTCCCAGGTGCTCAGTACTCTTCAGCAGACAATGTGAGCAGGCACTTTTCTGCAGACCACAAGTGGGAGATTCATGACTGTCCTGAGTGAAATATTCAGTGGGCTATACCTCAATGAGATTTCTTTGCATCCCAAATGAACAGAAGCTTCCCTCGTACTGCTCCTGAGGAGCTATTGGCCACAACTCCCAGGGTGATGCTCTCCTTTTGTCATGGACAACCAATCTCAGCTATGCCTTTCCTCCCTTTCTCCTGCTACCAAAGGTCCTGAGAAAGATCTGGTACGATAAGGCCAGAGTCATTTGCCTAGCTCCCAGTTGGCCCAAGCAGCTTTGGTGCCCAGAACTCTTGAAAACATCAGCCTCCCTTCCCCCAAGCAGAATCTGCCCCTTCCTGGACCTCCTAACTCAGAAGTGGGGGCAGAATCAGACACCCCCAGTCTGGACTCCCGCCATCTCATAGCCTGTTGTGTGGATGGTCATCAGAAATAGACCGCCCCTGTTCGGCACCCATTCAGGCTATCCTTACACAAAGTAGGAAATATTCAACTAGGATCTGCCGCCTAGCTAAATTGAGACGTTTCTCTACCTGGGTGCAGCATAATCAACCTTCTCCAGGCACTGCACATACTCTGGTTGTTTTAGGTTATCTCCTGTCTCCAAAAACTCAGGCCTTTCCATTAGTGAGCTGCAAGTCCATCTTGCAGCGATTAGTGCCAGAAGACATTCTGTTTTCACCACCCAGTGAAGATTCATGAGGGGCCTAATCAGGACCATTCCACCAGTGGTCAAACCTACATTTCAATGGAACCTCAATCTTGTCCTGTCAGCACTCATCAGACCACTGTTTGAACCCTTGGTGACATGCTTCATGTCTCACCTGGTCATGAAAGTTTCATTTTTAGTTGCTAGAGAGACAAGGTGGGTGAGGTAATATCTTTTATTGGACCAACTTCTGTTGGTGAGAGGGACAAGCTTTTGAGCCACACAGAACTCTTCTTCAGGTC
Source organism: Chrysemys picta bellii (assembly GCF_011386835.1). Taxonomy (NCBI): domain Eukaryota; kingdom Metazoa; phylum Chordata; order Testudines; family Emydidae; genus Chrysemys; species Chrysemys picta. Next base: position 172,785,467 of record NC_088793.1, on the reverse strand, counting down.
TGGGAAAGGTACTCCCAGCGTCACAGCAAAATGTAATGTGGAGCAGATTGTTTAGCAAAAGCACTTAGCATATATTGTAAGGGAACATTCAAAGTAGAGTGACCCATTAACACCTCTGCGGCCCTTGGACAAAAAGAGTGGGTTAGTGGGTTAAAGATTGTTGTAATAAGCCATAAATCCAATGTCTCTGTTCAAGTCATGATTTTTAGTGTCTAGCAGAGAAATGAATGTAAGCTCCCAAGTTTGTCTTTTGAAAGTGTTGTGCAAGTTTTCTCTGAGGATGATACTAATAGGTCAGATGCTGTGAGTATCTTTCCCAGACCTGCAAAAGATCTCTTTGTGGCTCAGAAGCTTGTCTCTCTCACCAACAGAAGTTGGTCCAATAAAAGATATTACCTCCCCCAGCTTGTCTCTCTAATATCCTGGGACTGACAGGTCCACAACACACTGCATAATACAACAATTTTTAGTTGCTATCACTTCAGCCAGGAGGGATGAGTGAATTGGGAGCTCTTGTGGCAGACTCTTTTTAGATGTTTTTTCACAGGGAAAATGTATCCCTTCATCTCCATCCTAAGTTCCTCCCCAAGGTTATTTCTGAATTCCATGTCAACTAGAATATCCAATTATCTGTCCCTTATCGAAAATCCCACACTTTTGCTAAAGAGAATAAACTTCTTTTCCTCAATCTCAGACATGCCCTGGCATTCTATCTGCAAAGGACTAAACCTATAAGAAAATCACCAAGACTTTTTCTTGCCATAGCAGAAAGATCATGAGGTCAAGCAATATCCACAGCAGAGGCCTGAACTGTCTAGCGAACGTGTGGATGGTGCTCCAGGATTCAGCCGTGGGAACTGCAGTACTGCAAGCATCTTTGCTGCCAACTCCCCTCCACCTCTTACTCCAGTCTGAGCACTGCTTGTCAATCACCAACGTGTGGAATACACATAGGGACCAGCACTTGAAGAAGAAATGGAGATTATTTACTTGTAACTGGAAGTTCTTTGAGATGTGTGGTCCCTATCAGTATTCCGCTATCTGCCCTCCATCACTTCTGCTTTGGACCCTATTGGATTCTTGGTCAGAAGAGGAATTGGAGAGGCATAGGTCCACATTGCCTCTTGTGCCCTTGGTCGGGACAAGGAGATCTACTGTGCATGTGCAGGCCAACGGACACTGCTTATTAGAACTTCCGGACTTGGGCGCATGGCGCACATGTGAAGCCACATGTGAAATACAGATAGGGACTACACATCTCACAGAACTCCCAGTTACAGGTAAGTAACCTCCATTTATGCCTACACTAACCTTTTTCCCCTTAAATTTCCATTATTCTACTCTCACTGTTGCAACTCTACCAATGCAATCAATAGTGAAAGCAATTGTCAAGACTCACTGCCAGCATTTCAACTATGGTGCCATCTAACCATATTAGTGGACTTTGTGATTAAAATTCAGGCAGTTGACCTACATCAGCACTTCCACCATTTCTAGCGCTCGCGGAAGAGCAATGATAGGACTCTTCAAGAAAACTGCTGGCGTAGACAAAACTTTAAAAGGTCTGTGCTTCATTTATCACTTGAAAGAGCATGAAAGAATACTACTGTCTTTGTATGTTGACTTGGAATCTGCATAGGTATGTGTTATGTATACTCTAAAGAAAGTGGCTAGATAGGAAGAAAATCGGTTCTAGGGAAGTTGAAAGAACAGTTTATGTCCATTTGCATATTAACTTTAAACGCAACAAAAATTGAGAACTGTAAAGACCATTGTGTGCTCAGTTTGTAATCTAACCTTTAAAAAAACCTATTTGAACATGACGAATACCTGATGTATCATGATACAGGCAGGTTTATATTCATGAAACACAAATCCTCATGACTAAACCAAAAAAACAAATGTTATTTCTCATCTGGATGTGTGTTCAGGTGCTGAACATTCATAACCGATTTGATTGGGTTGGGTTTCAAGCTGGCTGCAGCTAACAGTGTATAATGTGTTCAGCAAGTGAGAAGGTATTTTAATATTTGCTGCCAGTGATGATTACCAAGTGTTTTTAGATGTGAGGCTATGGCAAAATGTACTGTATTTTTATGATGTGTTCTTTACCTTATTTTTACAGCATTAAAGTTCAAAGTGTAGCTCTCAAATTAGCCTCAAAGCTGGTCACCCATCTTGTACAGAATTGCCAAGAGGTAAGGAGATTTGTTTCTCAATCCCAAGCATATTGCTTTTTAATGTTTTGTTAGTTTGTTTTATTGTGATAGAAGGGATGAATGGTTTTTCTTAGACAGAAATCCCTTTAACGCCCTTTTGGTTTAATTGTGCCTGTCGTGTTAGTTGCTCTTTGTTATGTTAGTGTGTCTCTCCCTCTGTACACACTTCCACATTATGAACTGGAAGCCATATCAGCATCATTTTAATATTTCAGTCTCTCAGTAACTTGAATTTGAATACATAAAACACATCTTTTAAGTGCTAGTGGATTCAATGTGCATCTGACTTCTGATTTCTCCTTTTATGGTCAATTTATTGTCCTCATTAATAGTCACTCTGCCTTGGAGAGAAAAAAAATAATTAACATGCATATCCATAACATGAATCCAGTAATCATCCACGTAGCTCAAAGTATATTGTATTTCTGGGAAATGAATATTGAGACTCAAACTTAGGGGAAAAAAGGAAATGCAAAGCTTTGACTGCTGCCCTTTCCATCCCCAGCATATGCAATATCACCTGCTGTATGCCTAAGACCTTGAGTCATATTGTAGGAACAGCAGGTGAAGCTATGTACAGAGATGCAGACTTAATTGCCTTTTAATATTGGTGTTTAAAATATTAGAGAGAGGTAACTCATAATGTTATCTGCCCTTGTAAATATTTTAAATTTGTAAACTGTAGACTATACAAATACAGATTATTAACCCAGAAGATTTACTTCCATTTTGAATTGGTAATTTGCAAATCCATTAATATATAAAGAACAGTGTTATTGGAGATATTAATGTCTGTCAGATGTCCATGCGTGTAAATACATGTGCAGATAAATAGATAGATATAGATTTTGGGTTATTTTTAAAACGTATTGAAATACCACCATTTTTTCATTGTAAAAATGTTCCATGTACAGTAATTGCTTTTCTAAATGGAAAACTTTTCAAAAATATACCAGAATACCCGGCAGAAGTGGTCTACACTGTGTGCTAATGGCCTGCAGTGTCTCATTTAAAAAAAAAAAAGTAGAATTGAAACAATTACTTATTTTTTGCATCCTCTTAGCTTAAAAAATGGCAGAATGTACATTTTTCAGATTTTGAAATACACTTCTACCTCGATATAATGCGACCTGATATAACACAAATTCGGATATAATGCAGTAAAGCAGTGCTCCGGGGGGGTGGGGCTGCGCACTCCGGTGGATCAAAGCAAGTTCGATATAACGCAGGTTCACTGATAACACACTAAGATTTTTTGGCTCCCAAGGACAGCGTTATATCGAGGTAGAGGTGTATTAAATAACTGTGTAAACCTCATTTCACAGGAGTTTGCCAAGTTTAAATCTGGAATATATTGTTACAATGAAATTTATGATGAACCTTGAAAAAAGAAGCTTATAGTGGAACTGTTGGCACAACCCAACCTATAGCAATGCTGACAAGAATTGCTATGATAATCAGTGTAAATCATGGAGTCTTAAAACTGTTACCTATATATGGAGTATTTTATATTCATTACTAAAGCATGATGAGTGATTTGCATCTATTTAAGTTGTTCTTTTTATTTGATTTGCATTCAATGGCTCATTATTGGCAGGGAGGACTTGGACTGCTGCTTTAGAAAAAAGTTAATTTAACAGTTTGTGGTTTAGTGTTATCCAGAATCCGTTCTAAATTGTATTATAAAATACTCACATGCATTTCTGTGCTTTCAGATTATAGAATCCGAAATGAGACAGTGGATTCAGTTAGTAACTTCTTGTTGTGGAGATGAGGAACAAACAGATATACGATTGGCAGCTGCAGAAGTCCTCATAAATATTACACCACTTTTCCTGACCAATCAGAAACTTATCCTTGGTGAGTAAATTTCTAGGATTAAGCACCAGTATTCTCATGGAACACTTTAGAGACTGGAATAAATGAAACTCAACAGCACATGATATTTTATATATTGAATGTGTTTTAATCATGTCAATCAGTTATTTTGAAAGACTTAAAAGGGTATCATGCACTTTAAATTGACCCTTTCAATATTGGAACCACTGATTGCGTGTTTCAGCTTACTGAATTAATGTGGAACAATAATTTACTAGAGGGCTCTTTAGTGTAGCAGAAAAAGACATGGCTGAAAGTTGAAACTGTGAAAATTCAGTTAACCACCGGCACACCTTACAAAGAGATGTGAATTTTCCATTACTTGAAATTTTGAAATCAAGATTGGATGTCTTTTTTAAAAATATGCTCTAGTTCAACCACAGGTTATAGCATTCAAAGCAGGAATTACTAGATGAAGTTCTATCGTTTGTGTTAATCAGGAAATCCCTTCTGACCATGAAAATCTATGGGTGGAATCCTGGCCTCACTGAAGTCAATGGTAAGATTTCCATTGACTTCATTGGATCAGGATTTCACTTTAGGAATCTGTGAGCATGGAGAAGCCTGCAACGTCAGCCATTCCTTTGCTACTTTATTTATCTGGTTGTATTAAAGTAGCTGGAAAAGTTTTGAGCCCACAAATTAGTGCATGAACATCTCTGAAAATATTTTTGCTTTTGCCCCATATTTGGTTCCTCCTATAAAATACTGTTGTTACCATGTAGAAAGAGAGAAGAGAATGACTCTCTAGCATGTTGATTAGGGTGATTACCTGGGAGGGGGGACATCCAGGTTCCAGCTCCTGCTCCAGTCCCTGAATATTTAGCATGGAAAGTGGAACAGCTTCAATGGGAGAGATTGAGAGAGATCCACCCCACAATATCCCATAGCGAAGGCTGCAAGTTTGTCATGGAAGTCATGGATTCCGTGACTTTCCGTGACCTCTGTGACTGCTGCAGTGGCTGGTGCACCTAGCTCGGGCAGCTCAGGCAGCCCCTGTGCCAGGTGCACTGGCCGCGGCTGGGGCGGTCTTGGGCGACCGCTCCCACCCCCTGCAGCAGAGTTTGGGTGTGGGAGCGGGTAGGGGCACGGGACGGGGTGAGGTGGGCTCTGTGGCGAGGTGGGCTCTGTGGCAGTCTTGGGCCACCGCCGCCACCCCCTGCAGCTGAGTTTGGGTGTGGGAGGGGGTAGGGGGCTGGGGAATGGGACGGGCTCTGGGTGGCGCTTACCTGGGAGGCTTCCTGGAAGAGGCGACATTCCCCTCGCTCACCTGCTAGGTGGAGGTGTGGCCAGGCAGCTCTGCGCACTGCCTCCGCCTGCAGGCACCTCCCCTCAGCTCCCATTGGCTGTGGTTCCCGGCCAATGGGAGCTGCAAAGCCATGGTCTGGACGGAGGCAACACGCAGAGCTGCCTGGCCACGCCTCCACCTAGCAGCTGAGCGAGGGGGATGTTGCCGCTTCCAGGGAGTCCCCCAGGTAAGCGCCGCCCAGAGCCCGTCCCATTCCCCAACCCCAAACCCCTCCCACACCCAAACTCTGCTGCAGGGGGTGGGGGCGGTGGCCCAAGACTGCCACAAAGCCCACCTCACCCCGTCCCGTGCCCCTACCCGCTCCCACACCCAAACTCTGCTGCTGCTGGGGCGTGGGGAGAGGCAAGGAGCCAGGTAGGGAGCCTGCCAGCCCCACCAACCCCCTCCCCCAGCACCAGCGTCGGTCCCGATCCGCACGCCACTGCCCGCCCCCCTCCAGCACTCAGGCCACCCTCCATTAGCACCAGTGGCATCCATTGACAGTGCCACCCTCTTCCCCCCCGCAAGTTTTAGTCATGGATATTTTTAGTAAAAGTCATGGACAGGTCACAGGCCATTAATTTTTGTATATTGCCCGTGCCCTAACCATGACTTTTACTAAAAATACCTGTGACTAAAACATAGTGTTACCCAAAGCCCAGTGGTTAGGGTAGTCCCCTGCAATATTGAAGACACAAGTTCAAATCCTTACTCCAAATCAGGCAGAATAGGGACTTAAACCTGGATCTCCCACATCTCCAGGGAGTGCTATAATCACAATGCTATAAGGCAGTGAATTTACAAATCATTTTTGGATGACCCCAAACTGCATATTTCTATAAATAAACTCTTCATCCAAAAATTTTTGCCCAGCTCTAGTTAAGGATCTATAAAATAGATATTTATCCATTGCACATTAGTCTGTCATCTAAAAGCTATCATCCCTGATCGCGTGTCTACAACAGGATGGCGGGGATATGCAATGAAGATTGTATTGGTCTGGCTTGGCTTCAAAGTTCTTTAAATAAATAAATGGTTGGGAGAGAGTGAAGTTAGTGCTTACAGAAAAGGGTGCCACACTGACAGTCCTGAAAATCTATATTCTTTAGTGATACACAAAACAGACACAGCATAAATAGTGGCATTGCCAATTTTCTCTCACAAACAAGCCAAAGTGAGGTGGGTGAGAGGTGAATCTGATCTCCATGCCCAGACTTTCTTTGGCCTTTCTGCTTAGATTTCCAGCAGTGCTGCCAACTTTCATGGTGGTGAGTTTTGTGTGCTGTGAACACAGGTGTCCTTAGAACTGGATTTATACCATCAACTCCTTTTACTCAAGTCGTGAAGCAGCCTTCAGATGATAGCTATTTTCACTTGCTGCTGAAATGGATTTGAATAAATGATTCTTAGTTGACACTCTATATCCCATTGCCACTTCTGTGAGCCAGGCAGTGTCTTGAATCCTGTTTTTTGCCCTTTGTCCCTCTAGCCCCTACTTTATTGTACACCTTCTTAAAGACTTCTTTTAGTTGTTTTTCCTGGTACAGTTCCACCCTCCCGCCCCTCAGCATTTAAGTTACTTACACTGCTATTTCTCTCACTTTTTAATTTACCTATAAGGACATAGGCGTTATCATACTGGTGCAGAATGTGGGTCCGGCATGCAGCCTCCACCAGTGACCAGTAGCTCGTGGTTCAGATGAAAGTGATAAATTTCCATAATGTGTCTAGTCATCTGTGCAGTGTTGTGCATAGGAGGTGGGAGAAAGAAATTCCACCTTGACCTTCTCAAACAATCAGCTTGGATCCTCAACATGAAGTGTGTGGGTATCCTAGCTAGTTGTAGTATGTCATCTCTTGCCTTGGCCTAACCGGAAACTTTTAGACTCTGGCTGTTAAATTGTTTAACATAATATACAACATAATAAAATGATGTGAGAGCTGGATGGTGGGGTTTGATCAGATAATAAACAAACTTACTCAACCCATTAAGAACATATGAAGAGTATATGTATTCCATATGTTTGATAACATATACAGAGCCTTTGAAAGCTTAGCTTTGATGTAATGCCAACTTTGCATTGACTCATAGACTTTCAAGGTACATTAATTTTGAAAGAAAGTGAGAATAGAAATTAACATATTTTTGCTTAATATATAAAATGAACATATCTTGTTTTCTGAGATGTCGGACGAGCTAAAAATGAGACAATAAACTATTTGTTTGGAAACGTGTCTGTTAAATGGTATTGATACCATTTAGCTAGGCTAAATCTATGCTAATCCTTTGGTACCAGGTAGATGCAGCATTTATGTATTGTGCCTGAGATTATCACATTTGGAAATCTTGACTCCTAGAACCAAAGTTAGAGCTAATATAAAATGAGGGAGACTGGGGTGTTTGAATGACTGGTACTGGAATATTGAAGTTTTCATCTCTGTCACTGGTAGGAACTGGGCTACAGTTAGCAGTGATCAAAATTTTCCTATCTGGTGTCTGTTAAGTAGCAATGTGAAATGAATCAGTAATTCCAGTCCTTTTCTGGCAGATATGTCCCACTTGAAGCCAAAATTGGCATTAATTGGCACCCTGGTTGATAGTCTTATCAACGAGGCCAAGGCCTGAAGAGTAGGCATTCTGACCTAGCATTTCTCCCCAAGAAGAGGGCCCAAGCAGGCCTGAGTTAAGACAGGAGGAGCGTCTGTTCATCCTGAATGTTTTCTAGAGAGCGGGCAGTCTGGCATCTTTCACAAACACTAAATGTATCACACACAAAAATGATACCAAGTAAAGGGCCTGATTCTGCTGTTAGTTACACAGGTGTCAATCAGGAGCCACTCTCTTGAAGATTGTGGAGCTGCGCTTGTGTGAAACTTGTGTAAAGGAGAGGTTGGCAATTTATTCCTGATTCTACTATCAGTTTGTTCAATGGCTGATGTTCTAAGATAGATGTTAAAAAAAAGCTAATAATAAACAACTTCAGCCAATCAGAGAAATAAATACAAGAAAATATTTCTTAGAGGGAAACTGATTGTAGTACTCAAGGGAATGATCGGGACTCTCCTCTCTGCCTTTGCTTAGTGTTGCCTGAGGAGTCAAGAAAAGAAGCCTTTCCAGAGAGACCATTTTCAGTTTTGCCACATCTCTTTTGAGAACACTGTAAGAAGTTGTTTACACAGGGAAATTGGCTGGCATAGTTATAGCAGAATAATCATTCAACTATAGCTGTTCTGGTGCAATGCGTTTCCCCCGCCCCCTTGTGTGGAAACTATTCCAGAATAAAAGTGCCTTGATTCTAGAGTTATTAAAGTGGAGTTATTATTCTGAAATAGAGTCTCCAAGTGTATGTATGCGAGGGAAGCTATACTGAAATAGCTATACTAGAATAATTATTCTGATACAGTATCACAGCCAGTTTCCCTGTCTAATCACACAAACCCAAATACCCTTGCCCTGCCTCACCCCTTCCCCGAGGCCCTGCCCCTTCACCAAAGCCAGGCCCACTCACTCCATCCCCCCTTCCTCTGTCGCACGCTCTCCCCCACCTTCACTCACTTTCACCTGGCTGGGCCAGGGAGTTGGGGTGCGGGCTCTGGGCTGGAGCCGAGAGGTTCAGAGTGTGGGAGGGGGCTCCCGGCTGAGCCTGGGGCAGAGGGTTGGGGTGCGGGGTGCAGGCTCTGGGAGGGAGTTTGGGTGCGAGAGGGGACTCAGGGCTGGGGGAGGGGTTGGGGTGTAGGAGGGGGTTTGGGGTGCTGGCTCTGGGAGGGGACTCAGGGCTGGGGCAGGGGGTTGGGGTGCAGGCTCCGGCCGGGCGGCACTTACCTTGGGCGGTTCCTGGTTGGCGGTGCAGTGAGGCTAAGGCAGACTCCCTGCCTGCTCTGGCCCCGCGTGTCTCCCGGAAACAGCCAGCATGTCCCTGCGGCCCCTGGGGGAGGGGCCAGGAGGCGCCGCATCCTGCCCCTGCCTGCAGGCACCACCCCCTCAGCTCCCATTGGCCGCAGTTCCTGGCCAATGGGAGCTGTGCAGTTGGTGCTTGGGGTGGGGGCAGCGAATGGAGCCCCCTTCTCCCCCCAGTGGCCGCAGGGACATGCTAGCCACTTCCGGGAGAGGCACAGGGCCAGAGCAGGCAGGTAGCCTGCCTTAGCCCCGCTGCGCTAACCTGATTCCGAGAGACTCCTGGCAAAACCTGGAGTGTTGGCAACACTACTGGGTACAGAAGACCTAAGAATCTCCCACTACGTGCAAGCAATAACATGGGCTTAACTCTCCACCTAAACCTCCATCACACAAACCTCTGAGGGAGAACCTGACAGAAAAGTGCTTTCCCCTACAGCAATGTGGTAGAAATAAACCTAGGCAACCACTGCATTGCTCCCCAATCTCCAGAGTGTAATCTGTGATATGGCGTGGTCAGCAGCTAGTCATTTTTTCAAGAGAAGTCCTAGTATATTCTCTTTATCATCAATGATATTCACAACCTGAGCAATACATTCAGCTGAGGTGCTCCAGAGAGCAGTACGATCAAGCAAGCTTTCTTAATACAGCCACTTAGTGTCAACCCAACATACTGCTGTTCCCCAGACACCTCCAGACAGAACCTCCAGCCAAAAGTCATTACTTCAAGGACCTGTTGGATCCTCACCTGCACATTAGCAGCACTCTACTAATGCCCAGCAAGAATTCCACACTCACAGGAACTGCAAAAATTTCAGAGCATTAGTGGTTACCCAAGAGTATCCCAGTATTGGCTTGATGCTGAAGATGGTCTTCCCTCTCACCAGCTACCTACTCCTAGGACCAGACACGGCCAACCATCAAGGGGAGATAAAAGAGAAGAAAAGATGGGAAAAATAGGTTGGCTGTTCAGACTTCAGCATTATAGAGCAAACAGCATTGCCACAAGTCCTCCTCTTTTCTCCCCTTCACCCCCTTTTTTTGTGCGTGTTTCATTAAATTTTGTCATTTTTAGATGTGAGAATAAATATTTCTGTAACTGTTCTGATTTATCTGTAAGAAGCAAAATTCTAAATGCCTTGCCTCTTTGTAAATGTTCAGGTCTCTCCAGTACACTCGCCATGTGGAAATGCGTAGTTCTGCTGTTGCAGAGTGAAGAGCTGATAGTAAGGGATACAGCTGCTGATGTCATAAGGGTGGCCCAGTCTCAAAGCAATATCTGTAACAAAACAGGTACAGTTTGATAATTTTTCTGTTGACTTGGACATTACTGGGTATTTGAGAGAAGAAAATATTTCCCTTTTCAGCACAAAGGGCAGTGCTTTAATGCTTAATAATTGTAAAGTGACTCTCACATCTCTTATCACAGTGTGACATCACATACTGTAGAAGAAAATGGTCAATTATGGAGGTTTAACACCCACATTTTTTATTTTTTACATTTCTTGGTATAATGTGAATATAGTTAGGTGTTTTTTTAGGATAGACTGCTACAGTACTTAGAGATGGTTCTTCCTGTCATGAGTCAGACTGGCTCTGGTATAAGTAGTAATTTTGGAAATCCTGATCCATTTATATTAAATCATAACTGGAGATAAGGAATGGAAGAGGCTACTTAGACCCCAGGGCAGTACAGCCAAAATACTCTAACATGAGATGGCAGGGGATTGGGAAACAATGCTCCTGGGCTCTGTTCCTGTCTTAGCTACTGATTCATTGGTGGGACCCTGGGAAGAGCCCCCTCACGTGCTCACTTCCCAGACTGCTGTGAAGGGAGCCTGCTGCTGAACCTGCAGTGTTTTAAGCACACAGAGTCTGAATGGAGCCTAGCCACTGTTGCTGTGTTAGGGCCTCTGGACACATTTTTAGAGTGTGAATCTTTGGTCTGGCACCTTCTCCTGAAAGCTGTGACCATGTGGCCCCCTGCCCAGCCCCTAGACCAGTGCTGACTGCTCAGACTCCCCCTGTAGCTTCAAAATACCTTCTCCCAGAAGTTTCCTCACCAATACAAAAGCATTTGATGGGCTGGGGTCGGAGTCATATGGGGCCATCCATCCATCCCCTTCTCCTCTTCTGCCCCATGCTTCCTATGTGTATGTCTGAGTCTTCCTTCTGTGATTCCTTTTAAAACTCCTCCTTTGTTGCCTCTGTCCCTTCGTCTTGCTGCTTCTAACTTTCCACTCTCTTCTCTTCCCCTTCCCCTGCATACAAATAGAAACTATCTTCTCTCAGGTCCAGCAAACCTTCTTAACATGTCTATTGCCTGGTAACTAAAGCACAATCACTAAAGTTAAGTACTCGCCACTGTCCCTAGGGCTGCGTATGTGCTAGGTCCTACCTGACCATGATGGATACACATATAGAGGCATTCCATAATACAGCAATTACTTCATAATAGCAACTAGAATTCATAAATTGTATATAGATTCCCCAAATCATCACAGGTCCCTTATGTTCTCTCTGCCTCAGTTTGCTCATTTGTACTATGTTTATTAGTTTACAAAAAAAGCTCAAAGACTATTATTAGCTTTAACTAAGCTTGAATCTTATTCCATAGATCTTCGATGGTATCTTACATTATTTTGACTAATCCTGTTTCTTTGGCATCATATCTTACAATGGAAATGAAAGTAATTGAGCATGAAAGTTTAATTTCTGTATAGATCAGAATGAGAAATGGGTGGCAAGCATTCTGTTTTCATACATTTTGTGATTTTTCAGGTCCTGCAATGAAAGCTTTTAAAGCTTATTGTTAAACCTTGTAATGTTTCTTCTTCTCCAAAAACACTAGTTAACGTGAGTGATTATGGCTTCTTATATTTTCAGTTTAAAGAGACATCTGTTTTGTTTAGTTCATCAAGCCTTGCTCCAGCTCTAAAACCCAATGTATTATTCCCTGGAGATTGATATAGCTGCAACGTCTAGCATTTCTTGCTGACCCTGTAAGACATATAATTGATGTCATTTTGCCAATAGAAGCCTAAATGGAAAGAATGTCAACAGGATTTCCCATTTATTAGAATACTGTGCCTATCTACCATGGTTATACAAAAGTCACCATACTGAAATCCCTCTTCTTTATTATTTTTTCTAATTGTCAGAAATCTGGCTGTTTGGTGCTGGCAATGCCAACCACCATCCCTACCTTCTTTTTTTGTGAACATCACTAGTACCAGCATTTTGCACAATCACCTGCTCTGAGTTTACTTTTTTTGTGGACATATTTAAGTATCCTGTGAAGAGGCAGTGCTGGAACTCTTTAACAGGACAGCTTCTCCTTTAATGTTCGATTAATGTAATATATCCAAGGAGGCTATTCATGGCATGATAGCTATTCCTGAAGGTTCATATAAGGTTCAAACTGATCCCGTTTTTCCCTACCAAAGAGTACAGTAGTGGGGAGTGTGTGTCTCTGTATAGAATCATAGAATTGTAGGACTTGAGGGGACCTCAAGAGTTCATCTAGTCCAGTCCCCTGCATTCATGGCAGGACTAAGTATTATCTAGACCATCCCTGACAGGTGTTTGTCTAACCTGCTCTTAAAAATCTCTAATGATGGAGATTCCACAACCTCCCTAGGCAATTTATTCCATTGCTTACCACCCTGACAGGAAGTTTTTCCTAATGTCCAACCTAAACCAGCTGTGTTGCAATTTAAGCCCATTGCTGCTGCTTCTATCCACAATGATTAAGAATATTTTTTCTCCCTCCTCTTTGTAATAACTTTTTATGTATTTGAAAAGTCTTTTATTGTCCCCTCTCCATCTTCTCTTCCCCAAACTAAACAAACCCAATTTTTTCAGTCTTCCCTCATAGGTCATCTTTTCTGGATCTTTAATCATTTTTGTTGCTCTTCTATGGACTTTCTCCAGTTTGTTCACATCTTTTCTAAAATGTGGTGCCCAGAACTGGACACAATACTCCAGTTGAGGCCTAATCAGCACGTAGAGCAGAAGAATTACTTCTTGTGTCTTGCTTGCAACACTCCTGTTAATACATCCCAGAAGGATATTTGCTTTTTTTGTAACAGTGTACATTGTTGACTCATATTTAACTTGTGATCCACTATGACCCCCCAGATCCTTTTCTGCAGCACTCTTTACTAAACAGTAATTTCCCATTTTGTACATGTGCAACTGATTGTTCCTTCCTAAGTAGAGTACTTTGTATGTGTCCTTATTGAATTGCATCCTGTTTACTTCAGACCATTCCTCCAGTTTGTCCAAATCATTTTGAATTTTAATCCTATCCTACAAAGCACTTGCAATCCCTCCCAGCTTGGTGTCATCTGCAAACTTTATAAGTGTACTCTCTCTGTCATTATCCAAATCATTGATGAAGATATTGAACAGAATTGGACCCAGAACTGATCCTGCGGGACACCACTCAATATGCCCTTCCAGATTGACTGTGAACCACTGATAACTACTCTGTGGGAACAGTTTTCCAACCAGTATGCACCCACCTTATAGTAGCTCCATCTAGGTTGCATGTATCAAGATAGAGCTAATCTTAACTTTGACTCTGCTTCTACCAGATGAGATATTTGAAATTTGAGTCTACATATTAGTAGCAAATTATGAGATTGGTTGGTTGGGACATGCATATAACAGTTATGGTGCACTTTCCCATATTTTCTGCCACATTAGTGATGTCTGTGTTACCCCACACGTGTGGCAAGTGTGGGCTGGTGTGAGACCATATGTACCTCTTTTAGGTTATGCATTGTGTTTCTAGAATAATGAGATCAGAGGTAAATGATCTTATTGTACGTTTCAGTATATGGTTTTATGCCCAATAACAACTACAACCTTACACAGTTCTTTGATATATTAAATGACCTCCTTGAAGAACAAATGCATTATAATTTAGTACTGTTTTTCAACCTTTTTTCATTTGCAGACCTCTAAAAATTTTCAAATGGAGGTATGGACCCCTTTGGAAATTTAGCCTGTGCTCCGCGGACCACTACCATAGAAGTCTTAGACTGAAAACTGACTAAACAGAATTCAGCTATGAATGTTGCTCGTGCTCGGCATGGCATTTGACTCAGTACGAGAAGGGGTGCTAAGGTGTGGGCTTCTATGGTAATGACAACACTTCCGAGTTTTACCTGTAGGTGAGATAATCACATACCCTAGATTGATCAGAAAAACGGAATGCCTTTTCTGTGATCTGAAACTTCATTTTCATAGTCACCTTTCGCAGACCCCTTAGACATAGTCTGTGGACCCTGAGGGGTTCGCGGATCACAGGTTGAAAACCATTGCTATACTCCATGGTTTTTGATGATTGCAGTGCTCAGCGCCATCTGCTGACTAATCCATGCAGCTGCATATCAGAGTTAGTTTTAGATGGGAGTGGCAGAAATAGAGACAAATTAATAAGGATAATATAAAGCAGTTACCAACATGACACTGGTGTGTAAATAAAACTTTTGTCCCTCTTGTAGATTGGAAGGAAAAGTGCAAAGAAGAGCATTTTTTTGAGAGAGATGGTGCTAAACCAAAAAAACACATTTCTTTTTTATAGACTAGTGTTACTTTCCAATACTGTCAGTAGACTGAAGTTCATTTTATATATATTTTAATTTATTGTGAAAAGCTGGATTTAATTTTGTTGCAAAAATTGATTCAGATACGGATGGCTGCTGCCATTTTTCTGAGAAAGTCATGACACATGGAAACCAAACTGTCTAATTAGGAGTAAGATTAATTATTGTTTTGTTTGCCTAAAATGGAAGCTTGTCAGGTAGTTAAGGTCTTACTAATGACCTCCCCATTACAAATCCAGTCAATGACTAAAGTTATTGGATGTATACTGACTTTGTTATTGCTTCCTCATGCATTGAGGTGTAAACTTCTGTGAGATTTTTTTATTGCTGTTAGTGTGAGGGAGGGCACAAGAAGTATTGTTTTCAGTGTAAATGTATAATAGTTTCTTTGAAATTTAATTAAATTAGTGACCCATGGCTGTGTACTGTCTAGACCCATTCACAGCCCTATTGCTTATCCCAGAGTTTATTCCTTAAAAGAAAGATGATTTAAATCAAGGAACAGGGACCTTCCTTCCTATACTCATGGTCATTTTCCTGAATGTCCTGAGATGTTCAGGTAATTCAAGGCTGGAATGAAAGCTGCATCTATTACTGTATCATTTTCAGTTTGGCTTTTGTTTACAAAGGAAGAAATGTCTTGAGTGAGGCTGTGGGCTTGTCGAGATTTAGAAAAATTTGACCTGTTTAAATAAATAATTTTATAATTGTTCTGGTTAAATGTTTGCAAACCTCTAATGTAGATGCCCTTAAATAGGTTAGCCCTAATATTGGTAAATTTAAGACCCATGTAAGTGTATCTACATTAGGACCTAAAACCAGATTAACTAGATTGATTTAACATTGGTTTAGATACATTGTAGTAGACTGGGGGGTTGAGCTGTAAAGGGGGCTAAATTTTTTAGACGGGTTTATGTAATTTAGCAGCCTAAATCACTTTTTCAAAAGTAGTATAGCTATGTAGGAGCCTAAGTTTCGTTGAAAATCAATGGGATTTTTAGGCTCCTAAATGCCTAAATCACTTTTGAAAACAGGACCAGGGCTCCTAAGTCATGTAGGTGTGTTTGAAAATTTTGTCCCAGGCCTATAATAATTTTTGTTCTGTAGGCCAAAAATTTAGACCTCTTAATCCTAATCTGAACCTACAATTCCAATTTTTTACCATTAAGGAAGTATCAACAAATAACATGAATGTGCCAGAAGTCCTCATTTGACACAGGGCAATTCAAAGCCATCTCTGCTGATTTCAGTGCTGCTCCCTGCTGTGTCTCTATGTAGGGTGACCAGACAGCAAATGTGAAAAATCGGGACAGGGGGTGGGGGGTAATAGGAGCCTATATAAGAAAAAGACCCAAAAGTCGGGACTGTCCCTATAAAATCGGGACATCTGGTCACCCTATCTCTGTCATCTAGGAAAAGTGGTCACCCAGTGCAAATGACTAATATCCCAACCTTTGAATCACCAACACAGATTCTTCAGCTATTGGGATGTTAGTTTCACTGTCACTCATAAAATGCAGACTATGGGAGTCAGTGTTAGACTTTTTGTTGTTTTTCCATTGAATTCACATTTTATCAGGCTATTCTGAAGCCGTCAGTCCATCTCAATTTTCCCCCTCTCATGCCCTCATCAGAAAACTCACATTCAGAGAGGATAAGAGGGAAATGAGACTGGTTGCTTCACTGTGGAGCGGGCCTGGAGGAACAAAGCACCCCCAGCCATGCTGATTGAGTTCCACTGAAGGCTTACTCACTTCCTTGGCAGTGCCCACTGAGGAATAGAAATCACCATACTAGAGAGAAGATTTGGATGCTGTTATCCCAGGATGTATCACTGAAGATCATTAGGGTGCTCAATACCATATCAGTAGGGTGACCATAATTTCCCAAAGGAAAAACAGGACACCGCAGTGGCCGGCCCAAAGCCCCGTCCCCCCCGTGTGGGACCGGCCTGAGCCCCCCTGCTGCCCATCCACACAGGGACAGCCTGAGGCCCCCATATACTCCTGCAGGCCGGGTAGCCCAAGCCACCCCCTGCCGCCCACCCACAAGAGGACAGCCCGAGGCCCCCTGCCACCTGTCCACATGGGGCTAGCCTGGCCCACGCCGCTCTCCTGAGCCCTCACTCCCACACAGGGCTGGCGTTGCTGCTCCCCCCCCTGCACATTCATCCACACCCCACTTTAGTTTCATGATCAGTTGGCAAGAGCAAATGGGACAATGTCCAGTTTTGTCATAGAAGTTGGGACGGCCGGGATGGGGCTTAAAAAAGAGACTGTCCCAGCCAAAACAGGATATATGGTCACCCTAAATATCAGTAACAATATCAGCCTGGTTTAGTAATGTGATTAGGGGTTCTGGCTTGAAAACATTATCTCAGTTCTATTTTATTGCATCAAACTAAAAGTTTGCCTACAGGTTAGCAGCCTTTGAGTAACCCTTACTTTGTATATAGTGATTAGAAAATGTAAACAGGGTCCGGGATATAATAAAAAAAGTGTGGTACTGAAAAAAAAATGAGTGAAAATCATTTTCAGCAGATTCACAGAAAATGTATGTGTGGGAAATCTCAATTCCTTGACAGAATCAAACTGTTTTTATAAAACTTTTCTACCTGTGAATCACCTTCCTAGTCTGCCCGCACTCTCCCCCGTACCCACAAAAAGTTGCACAATGCGCTGTTCTCTAAAAAATACAACAATTTAGTTTTTCATAGGTGACGAAGCTGGAATGGAAATTAAAAACTAAAACTACAGCTTGATCTAAAAGCAAGCATGAAGAAAACGAGATTTTTTTTAGGGCCGCTGCAGTATTGCTGATTTCATTGTTTGGATCATAGAATCGTAGGACTAGAAGGGACCTCAAGAGGTCATCCTTCACATGCTGTGCACTCATGGCAGGACTAAGTGTTATCTAGACGAGGGGTGGGCAAACTTTTTAGCCCGAGGGCCACATCAGGGTTGCACAACTGTATGGAGGGACGGGTAGGGAAGGCTGGGCCTCCCGAAACAGCCTGGCCCCCACCCCCTCCCACTTCCTACCCCCTGACTTCCCCCCTCAGAACCACCAACCCGTCCATCCCCCCTGCTCCCTGTCGCCTGACTACTCCGACCCCTATCCACACTGACGTTCCCTGACAGCCCCCCTGGGACTCTCACCCCCCTATCCAACCGTCCTCTGCTCCTCGTCCCCTGCCCACCCACTCCCGGGAACCCCCGCCACTAACTTCCCCCCGGGATACCACACCCTTATCCAACCCCCCCTGCTCCCTGTCCCCTGACTGCCCTCCTGATCCCTGTCCACATCCCCGCCCCCTGACAGGCCCCCCGGGACTCCCACTCCCAACCCTCCCTGTTCCCCATCCCCTCACTGCCCCCCCAGAACCTCCGCCGCATTCAACTGCCCCCTACTCCCTGACTGTCCCCCAGGATTCCCTGCTCCCTTACCTAACACCCCCGCTCCCTGCCCCCCTTACCAGCAGCAGGAGCTCGCAGCGGCGACACCCGGCCACAGCCAGCTGTGGTCCGCACGCTGCCCAGTGGGAGCGGCGGGCCAGAGTGCGGCCTGGGCGGCGGCGTGGCGGCAGGGGAACAGTGGGGACTAGGCTCCCCGGCTGGGAGCTCAGGGGCCGGGTAGGACGGTCCTGCGGGCCGGATGTGGCCCGCGGGCCATAGTTTGCCCACGTCTGATCTAGACCATCCCTGACAGGTGTTTGTCTAACCTGCTCTTAAAAAGCTCCAGTGATGGAGATTCCACAACCTCCCCGGGGCAATTTATTCCATTGGTTAACCAGCCTGACAGGAAGTTTTTCCTAATGTCCAACGTAAACTGCCCTTGTGGCAATTTAAGCCGATTGCTTCTTCTCCTGTCCTCAAAGGTTCAGGAGAATCATTTTTCTCCCTCCTCCTTGTAACAACTTTTTATGTACTTGAAGACTGTTATAATGTTCCCTCTCCATCTTCTCTCCTCCAGACTAAACAAACCCAATTTTTTCAATCTTCCCTCATAGGTCATGTTTTCTAGACCTTTAATAATTTTTGTTGCTCTTTTCTGGACTCTCTCCAGCTTGTTCACATCTTTCCTGAAATGTGGCGCCCAGAACTGGACATAATAATCTAGTTGAGGGTTTATCAGCACAGAGTAGAGCAGAAGAATTACTTCTTGTTTCTTGCTTACAACACTCCTGCTAATACATCCCAGAATGATGCTTTTTTTGCAACAGTGTTACACTGTTGACTCTGCTTGTGATTCACTATGACCCCATATCCCTTTCTGCAGTACTCCTTCCTAGGCAGTCATTTCCCATTTTGTACATGTGCAACTGATTATTCCTTCCTAAGTGGAGTACTTTGAATTTGTCCTTGTTGAATTTCATCTTATTTTCTTCAGACCATTACTCCAGTTTGTCCAGATTATTTTGAATTTTAATTCTGTCCTCCAAAGCACT
Source organism: Chrysemys picta bellii (assembly GCF_011386835.1). NCBI lineage: Eukaryota > Metazoa > Chordata > Testudines > Emydidae > Chrysemys > Chrysemys picta. The sequence goes on along the minus strand of NC_088793.1, from coordinate 172,766,125 downwards.
TGCATCCCCTCCCAGCTTGGTATTGTCTGCAAACTTTGTACGTGTACTCTCTCTGTCATTATCCAATTCATTGATGAAGATATTAAAGAGAACTGGACCCAGAACTGATCCTGCAGGACACCACTCAATATGCCCTTCCAGCTTGACTGTGCACCATTGATAACTACTCTCTGGGAGCGGTTTTCCAACCAGTCATGCACCAACCTTTTAGTAGCTCCATCTAGGGCGTTGTCTACACTGTCACTTTACAGCGCTGAAACTTTCTCGTTCAGGGGTGTGAAAAAACACACCCCTGATTGATGCAAGTGTAGACAGTATACCAGCACTGGGAGCAGCTCCGAGTGCTGGTACCTACTCCCCTCGCGGGGGTGCTTGTGCCACAGCAGTGCTTTAACGTTGGTAATGAAGACATACCCTAAGTTGTATTTCCCTAGTTTGTTTATGAGAAGGTCATGCAAGATAGTATCAAAAACCTTACTAAATGACATCTACTACTTCCCCCTATCCACTAGGCTTGTTACCTTGTCAAAGAAAGCTACTAGGTTGTTTTGACACAATTTGTTCTTGACCAATCCATGCTGACTGTTACTTATCACCTTATTATCTTCTAGGTGTTTGCAAATTGATTGCTTAATTATTTGCTCCATTATTTTTCTGAGTACAGAAGTTAAGCTGACTGGTCTGTAATTCTCTGGGTTGTCCTTATTTCCCTTTTGATAGATTTGCACTACTATATTTTCCCTTTTTCAGTCCTCTGGAATCTCTCCCATCTTCCATGACTTTTGAAGATAATCGCTGACGGCTCAGATATCTCCTCAGTCAGCTCCTTAAGAATTCTAGGATGTATTTCATCAGGCCCTGGTGACTTCAAGACATAAGGATTGCCAAAGTGCTGTTTAACATGGAAGAGGGGAAGTAACTTTTATTGGTATTATCAGTACACCCTGCTAAAGAGATGGTAGAAGAGATTGGAGTCAGAGAGGTGTAGCTGCATGTGTTCGTGCTAGAACTTGTAGTCAAGGTAAGAAATGGGAGAAAGTGGAGAGAGAATTGGGATGAAAGTATACTAACATAGAAAGAGAAGAGGAAAGAAAAAACCCTGCTGAAATGTGCATGTCCGCTCACCTTCCTGTGAAAACTTTCCCTTAACTAATATAAATATGTGGCGAAGTTTTTCACACTCACACACCCTTGGAGGGACCTAGTAAATCACTTCAAAGAGAGATAATAGATAATGGAGTCTGTGTGATGTTGATGTTACACCATGGACCTGGCATTCATCACCACCACCACAGGTGATGTCAGCAAATCAATAGTGGCTGGTGTGATTGCAAAACTTCCAACCCAGCTGTCCTCTACTGCTGATCCATGAAGAATTTCAAGACAAGTGCCTGAAATCTAATCAGCTCTAGTTGTTAGTGAAGTAGATAAGAGTTATTCCAGCTGACCCTGCAACACCACTACCTTTTGGTCCTCCACTGTTTCAAATACCATGTTTCCAGTGGTTCTGTCTATGCCTTTTAAAATACCATTGCTCACATGCCAGTATGCATTATTTGTAGTTTCCCACCATTACAGTAGCACCTAAAGACTGCAATCAAAATTGAGGACCCATTGTTCTAACATAACATGTCCCTGCCTCCATGCCTTATATGAGGACATAGAGGGAGCCAGAGATTATCTTAGAAGAGAGGCAGGAATAAGGGACATAATAGTCTGACTCTATAAATACCAGAAGATACCAAAGACAGAGATCAATTACCTCCTAAGGGAAGTTATGGGAGCACCATCACTTCATGTAATTTGTTTTAAGATAAACTGGACAAAAAACCCCAGCCTAAATGAGGAAATAAAAAACAATATCTAGATGCTGTAGCTCTATGAATAAAATATCAATACTTTACCATACATCTGCATACAGAGCTAGATATTTCAAAGTACTTCCCAATATTTTCATTACCACAGTTGCAAATTAAATAAAGCATACATCCAAAGATAACTCATCTTCACCGATCCCTATGGATGCTGTAGTGACTAAGTAAAACATGGTCTCTTGCAACTCCCCCAGTGATGTGAATAACCTTGATGGGAAATGCTGGCCAAGTAGGAGTGAGTTACTCAACAGCAGAATTTGTTAGGCAATTCTTTAATGTTGTTGCAGGACTTTCATATTAGAGACACACTGAGGTGTTAAAATCTCTCTTGGGTACTTCAGATAATATAGGTTGAGGATAAGGGAAAATAAGGGTCAAAGACCTGCATGGGTATTTTTAGTGATGCTTGAGAGTGTAGTAAAAAAGAGATTCCCTGCAGAGAAACAACAGCACGTTGAGGACTGGTCTACACTAAAAATTTACATTGTAGCTATGACGCCCTAACCCCAGGTGTAGTCAGGTTAGATTGACAGAAGAATTCTCCTGCTGACCTAGCTACTCCCTTTCAGGGAGGTGGATTACCTACAGCGGTGGGAGAATCCTCCTGTCACTATAGTGAGCTGTAACGATGCTGGTTCTGGTGGGACCCAACTGAGAGTGCCAATTCAGGACAAATTGCTTAAAGCAGGGCAGTTACAGCCCAAGGCTGGGGTTTCTGTGCACACCAAGGCAAACCAAACCAGCCAAACAGAGAAAACTTTGGTTTTACCCCACTGGCTAACCATAAGTCACACAAGCAATTCCCTTAGATACTCCAGTTTCCCAGTATCACCACCAGTGCCACTCGTTATGGGGACGAATGGTTATGAAAACCAATGCCCCAGTAAAAGAAAAAAGGTTCTCCCAATCCCAAAGGACCAAGCCCCAGACCCAGGTCAATATACAAATCAGATCTTATCCACAAATTATGCTGTTGCCAATCCTTTAGAATCTAAAATCTAAAGGTTTATTCATAAAAGGGAAAGGATACAGGTGAGAGCTAGAATTGGTTAAATAGAATCAATGACATACAGTAATGGCAAGGTTCTTGGTTCAGGCTTGTAGCAATGATAGAATAAACAGCAGGTTCAAATCAAGTCTCTGGAGTACATCCACAGCTGGGATGGGTCATCAGTCCTTTGTGTAGAGCTTTCGTTTGTAGCAAAGTCCCTCCAGAGGTATGAAGCAGTATTGAAGACAAGATGGAGGAGCTGCAGCAGCTTTGTATAGTCTCTTGCCATGTGGTCTCTGCTTTCTTTGTCCCCAAGACAAGCTGTCCATCACGTGGCATGGAAAAACTTCATAGTTCTGTCCATAGGCATGTCCCTGCATACTTTGTTGAGTCACAAGGTGTGTCTGCCTTCTCTCAGTGGGTCAGTTGTATAGCTAATGGTCCTTAATGGGCCATCAAGCAGGCTAGGCAGAGCTGACACCAACTTGTCTGACACCAACACCCAGAAGCATAGCATAAGTTTGAAATACAGACAGTATAGAGCCAATATTCATAACTTCAACTACAAAATGATACACACATATAGACAGCATAATTATAACCAGCAAACCATAACCTTGTTTTAAACACCTTATTTTGCCTCCTTTATAAAAGATTTGGTGCCACTACAGGACCTTGGTTGCAACAATGATCTATACGGTCCCAGTTCATGTCAATGCTTTTATTTACATATTTGAGCAGATTAGGAATTTAAGGAGAAATTGCAGCACAAATGACAGATTTAACCCATCATGGATTCAAAGGAATACATTTGTAATAGATTTTGCTTACCTGATGATGATGTTGGTCCTACACTTAAGAAGTTTGTTCCAGACAGCAAAGTGACATGTGGTAGCAATTATGAAAGATTGAACATGGCTGGAAGGCATCATTAGGTGGCTTTTGGTCCAGTGTACTAGTGTCGAAACATTGTGAGGTGAAAGCAGTGGGTACTACTGCTTAAGTGTTAAATATGTAAATATACTGGGGAAATTCAGTGGTGGCATTTGGCCCATTTCTTTCATTTGTTTCATAGTTAGCCTTAATAAATATATTTTGTGTCTTTATAGTAATATTTTTGGTGATGTGCTATGCTGTTTGTAGCTGTTAATGTGCTGTAGAAAATATTTTGTATTGTTTTTATCAAAACCATTCCTCAGAGTATCCAGGATTACTTGTAAATAGTTGGCAGTCTTTTACCAATTATGGTTTCTGTGGTAATTTGTTAGTCTCTAAAGTGCCACAAGGACTTCTCGTTGTTTTTGTGGTAATATGATTCTTTCCATAGTCAAACAGTGACTAAAACACATTGCGGAGCAATGGTCAAATGTTTTCAATAAATTAGGAGAGGACAGAACCAGATTAATATTTAATAAATATATTTGTGCATCTTTAAAACATTTTAGCTCAGAAAACCTCTTTTATAATTCGATAGGCAGTTTGTGGCTCACACCTTTGTTTTTATTTTCAGTTGTTGCTAGTACCTCACCTTTATTTACAAAGCCAGATTAAAGCAAGGCTACTATATCCACAGGAAGTTGCCCAGGAAGTTCAGATTCGCTGTGCCTGGGTAAAATGTTAATGAATGACCACTTCATGGAGGTCAAGATGAACATTCTTGTTCAATTTGTGAATGAGGGATTTCTGACCGCATGTAGAGTAAATGTCTTGTCATTTTGGAAGTAGAGTGTAAAAAAAATCTTTGTCCTCATGATGTACCTTTCTGGCTTATTACTCAGTTGCCCTTTGCTTTTGATAAAGGATTGAAATTGTATCTTAGTTTGTTACTCTTTCATGTTAATTTCCACCACCCTGACTGCTTACAGGAACAGCAAATGCCAGTGGTAATTGTCTTACTTTTATATAGATCTTATCATCCACATTGATCAAAGAACTCTTTGCAAACCATAACAGGTTACTATATAAATTCAGCTTCTCCAGTACATGTGCAATGTGCATAAATGAAAAATTACAAAATAAAGGACTGTCCATAAATACAGCCACTTCAGCCCACTCCTTCCTCAGTACAGTTGCTACATTTCCCTCCTGAAATGTAGCAGCTGTTTAGCAGTGTGTTGGAACATTACAGAGCGGTTTAGAACAGGCAGTGAAGAATAGTGTATGTTAATGAAAATTGAGGGGAAATGTATGTACATCTGGTTTATCCTTTCCTGTAAGAAGCATTCTGGACCGTTAGCATTGTGGTGCCATCTACTGGGAAGCCAGGAAGCAAAAGAATCCAGTTCTTTTTTCCTCCTGTTCAGAAGTATGTAATCCTTGCCCCAGTCCGCCTGAGCGGATGTTTTCAGAGAACTATCCACAATGACTCCAAGATCTTTCTTGAGTTGTAAAAGCTAATTTAGACCCCATCATTTTGAATGTACAGTTGAGATTATGTTTTCCAATATGGATTATTTTGCATCTATCAACATTTGAATTTAATCTGCCACTTTGTTGCCCAGTCACCCAGTTTTGTGAGATCCCTTTGTAACACCTTGCTGTCAGCTTTGGATTTAACTATATTGAGTCATTTTGTATCATCTGCAAACTTTTCAACCTCACTGTTTACCCCTTTTTCCAGAAGAGAGGAAAATTGCAAATATGGATATTGTAGGGCATATAAGGCAGTTTACATAATGTAAAAACATTACATTTGACTTAGTTTATGGTGGGATCAACTCTCCATAGTGTCAGAGCAGAGCTTGGACATAGCTGGTTACAAAGCCCTAATCCTGTGCCACCCAGCCCTGACAGAAATTACAGCAGAGCTCTATCTACTCTAATTTATACCCCTACCATAAGATTTCTAAGGGGTCAGAACCTGCCCACATTGCACTGCCTAAACGTTGCAAAGTGGATGAAGCAGACTGGAGAATCTGGCCCAGTTGTCTTTCATAGTCAAGTTATCCTAAAATGTTATGCACTTTGATGTATAATAAGCCTTTATTTGCCAGTTTTGCACTAAATAATGTAAGATTGTAAGAGTAGTACACACGCTCTGCGTGTGTCTCTCTAAATGTTCTATAAACAGTTAGCTAGAATACTAAGTGAGAACAAATGACACGCTGGGAAACCCCCAAAACTTTACAAGTTTCTTGTTAATTATTTCTGCACCTTTGCTATCTCACAGCCATAGAAGAGATATACCTTTTAATATATCTTTGTACTGTGATCGTTTCTAATTTGTAAATTGTTCATGCTTAGGTTAAATAAACATTTGATTTAAAAAACTCATGTCCTACTACACACTTGAAGAAAACAAATGTAATAACTTCTCTTGAGAGATGGATTTTTTTTTAATGTTGTAGGAAACAGGGAGTGGGTTAAATAACTTTTTCCATTGAATTTAATACTCATGAAAAGTGCATAATTGACACTTGTGGAGCCTGACGTTCTGTTTTTCTGCAACACACGTGCTGCAGATATAGTGTTCAGCTTCCTCAGTCTTTTCTCTCCATGTTCACTTCAACCTTAAGGAACCATCTCAAGAAGAGTGAAATTCATCCCTGTGCAGAGGGCCAGCAAAAAATCTATGCACAACTTAAGTGATGCATAGGCCTAAGTGGTGATAGTCCTCTCTCTGCACAGAGGTGAATTTCATCCTTCTTGAGGTGATTCCTTAAGATCCTTTCACCAGCAATGATATGGTAGTAAAGTCTGCAGGTCCATTCAATCCTAGGTCTCTCTAGCAGTCTCACTAGAGAGACCTAGGATTGTATGTGTGAAAGGGACAGATGTGGATACTTGTCCATTAAGAACTAGACTACCAAACAGCCATCAATTGGTAATGACGGAGATAATATCGCCTGGGTCAGAGTCAAAGCAGTGACCTAGAATAAAATGTTTTTTATTGGATTATTAATTTCCTGTGCCATAGATTTCCCACCAAATTTAGTTATTTTTCATTAGTTTTTTAAAAGCAGTCATGGGACACAATGGGTTCTTACTTCAAACCCTGAAATGTGTTAAACTACACTTCTTTTTCCTGTAATCAGTTCCAAATGAGCTCTCGCTGTAGGAAAAGTCAAGAATTGACTTTGTTGAGCAAATTGATTTCTCATGTATAAGGAAATCAAGTAAAAAATCTTTGGCAAGAAAAGACTAGAATCTTAACTTTAAAGATGTTGTTTGAGTTTTTGTAAAGTGCTTTTGATTGTTATCATACTTAAAAGACTAAGACTATGTTGAGACTATTTTGAGGGCCAGAATTATTTATGGCAGTTGCTTACTCTACCACTGCGGTGGCACCTTTGCATGTTTTTAATTTTGTTCTCTTGGCATGATCTGTTCTATGTTAATGATCACCTTGTCATGCTAGCAGTGGAAAACTTTTTTTTTATAAATAATTCCCAATGGTAAGATGAAAGTGTTAACAGAAATACTTTAGTGGAGGTCTAAATTAACTTAAACACTTGGCTATATCACAGGAGAGGTTAGGCTTACAATATCTTATTACCAGCACCAATAAACCCCCATTCATTTTTTTCATTTAGTATGTTAATTACATTCTCATTCTCTCTCATGCGCAGACACACAACAGAGGCCTATTTCAGTTTTGCATTGAATACCACAATTATATTTTAGGCTTATACTTTGTGTTATAAATTCACACCCAAACAAATCAAATTAATCCAAACCTTCTCCCCTCCCTCATTCCAAAAGCAGACTTGTTAGACTCTAATGCCGCAATTTAAAAAATAGATGTTTAAAGTTAGATTCTTAAATCCATAACATAAGAACCTCAATAAGTGTCCTGACTTTCAGGTGTTGAGCAACTAGCAGTTCTTACTGACTGATTTCCAGGCCTGTGTCTTAATCACAGAATTATCCTTACTCTTTAACACAAGTAAGTAAACTTCCATAACAAACAGAAGTATAAACACTGTTGAAAAGGCATTAAAAATTGTGCCATATACATGCATACATATGTAGTTAAACAAGGCATACACAGCCTAAGCTCAACAAATCATGCAGGAGTTGCAAAATTTCTGAGAAAGTGCCCTCTGAATTGATAGTAAGTTTACTAAACATGTTTTATTGCTACTCTGAGAAACGTAGAAAGCTCAATCTGGTAAACCTCATCAGAAAGCCTATGTTATTGTGTTTTTTGTTTTTCTTCGTGTTTCTTAGAAGTGGTTATCACTTCTGCGAATATTAAAATATACAAAAATAGGGATAAAATTCCAAAATACAACTTCCCTGCTAATCTAATCCTCAATCACAAAATATAAATTGCTCAAATAAAACAGCCTACAACAAATAACCTCCCTTATCTAACCTTCCCCAATTCCTCAGCCCACTCACTCCAGAAATACCCAGGAAAATAGATGTTTGCTGCATTCTCTGAAGGTCACTGGCCCCCATACTGACACTTCTCATGATAAGATCTTGTTCTCAGTTGCTTATCACTTTGCCAAACTTTACTCATTTGGACTGAAATTTCCCATGCTGGATGTCTGCCTCAAGCTGAATGTTTTTGAAAATTTCAGCCAAAATGGTTCCCATTTCCAAGAATGAAGCTGGGGGAAAATATGTGGTTTTGCCAGTGTTTAAAAAAAAATTCTTGAGACCTTTTCTTTAAAATGCTCTAATGCCCCCATGCTTTGCAGCAGGGACTTTTTTTTTGGCAGGATGGAGGGGTTGTGCCTTTTGCCGTCCCTGTGAAAATCACCCCAAATGTGGCCAAGTTATAAGCCTTTGAAAAATCGCAGTTCACACATACTCAGAAGATTGCTAGAGATTGCAGCTTAAAACTCAGAAGATTCTGTCCCCATTGGGCATGCTGCTGCAGCCTCTCAGAGCTCTGAGTGCTGACCAGATTATGCATGCATCATCCACACAGTGATGAGCATATTCCAGCCCAGAGCTATGGGGGCTCAGAATGATTTTCTAACCTGATCTCAGCTGCTCTAGTGCTGAGTGTTGAGAAAATAAACTAGGACAAGGAGCCAAGGAGGACATGGGAGCAGACCAAGCTTGGATGAGGAACCCAGGGAGGCAGACTGGGACTGGGAGGCAGTGGGGGGGGAGGAAGAGAGAGATTGGATGAGGAGCCAGGAGAAGAGATCAGGGACTAGGCTGGGCAAAGAGACTTGGGTACAAGGAGTTGGGGGGAGGGGAGATTGGAACTGGGCTGATAAGGAGATCTGTACTGAGCTGTGAGGGAAATTGGGGCTTGGCCAGTGAGCCTGGAGGGGACACTAGGCCTGGTTGGGCAAGTCGACTGGGACTGGGATGAGATGCTTGAGGAGTGGAGACAAGGACTGAGTAGGCAAGAAGAATGGGTCTAGGACAAGGAATCTTGGGGGGGGGAGGGGAAATAGTATGTGAGCATACAATTAAAGAATGCATCATTGTGCATGTACACAGAGGGGCCAACTTAAGGTTCCACGGGCAATCTTAATTCTGGCATTTCCTAACTTCTGAATGCTTGACTTTGCAGCCTTAATAATGTTTTTAACAAAGTTTTGTGTGTGTATGCACATGCATACAAAAATATGGAACTAACATGTTGCCTTCCAACCATCCCTGTACTTGTATTTTGCATCCCTCTCTCTCACCCTTTGTCTTGTCTGTGAATACTGGAAGCTAGTCAGGCTTTCACCATGTGTTTGCACAGTGATTAGCCTGTAGGAACTACTGTACTATAAATAAATAACCCTATTTTACACCCTAATAACTATTTAGAAAATAAATTTTTGCCGTTTTTGAGAACAGACCAGCATAATATGGCAAAATATTTTTATTTTGAGGCAGGCGTGAAACTATTTGATTTAAATTTTTACTGCACCAGATTTATTTTATTTTCTAGGAGAACAAAATCATAATCAGTTCATGTTAAATGTCTTCCTTTTTTTAAAGGGGGAAAATAAAACAAGTGTAAAATGCAAAAGCAAATCACCTCTATTTAAAAAAATGGTCTCTAGCATTATTAAAATTATAAGACACCTCAAGAGACATCAAGACTGAGTCATAGGTCCAGAATTCCCGTTCTACTTGGTACTCAAAGTGTCTGCATTCAGTTAGTCACAGACATTCAAGGCTCAGATGTTGCATAGTAATTTAGATAGTGTCTTCTCTAGTCGGACACGCTCAATTTAACTAAAGCTCACAATGAATCTGAAACTGCATTGTCCCATACTTTAGAAGTGAGCCAGTTGAAGAGGAAAGAGAAGCCATAACAATGTAAATTAATGTTCAGGGAAAAATACAGATCAAGATCAAAGCATGTTGCAACTTAAGAATTCTCCGGGTAGTTCAAATATCTCATTAATTACATATTGAAGATTTGCCAAAAAGCAAAATTACTCCATATTTTATAGTTCAATAATGAATAGTTTATTGTGTTAGCAGTTGTCACCAGGGGTGTTGGTAAGTGCATACCTAGAACAAAGATCAAGATAGCAAACAAATCTTGAAGTACAAATGTTGCACCAATATTCATGTATAAAAATATGCAGCAATGATATGTATGTCTTACAAAAGAACCAAAACACGAGTTAATAAAGTTTAGTTACTATTTCAGAACATTTAGCAGAATAATTGAAAGGGACAGAGTACTAGCAGACTGAAACCTGTGATTACCTTAACCAGCATTTATTGTGAGGGTGGGGCATGGAAGAGGTGATACTTATTCCAAATCACCTAAGTGCTTTTGTCTGAGAGCTTTATGTTGCTACTTCCTCCCAGTTGTATTATTTTTCCAGTCACTGAGGATTACATTCCATAAGAACATATGACTCACTGTGACCTTGTACTAATATTCCCACATTTCATTTTAACACCAGTTCATCATTACAAGTTGTTAGAGTTATTGCACAATACTAGGTCCTTATCTGGATAAAGGAACTTATCCAGAATGCAGTTCCATTAATTACAATGGAAGAGTGAACTAGTTGGAATTAATTAAAATCAGTTCATCCTTCAAAGACTGTCTGAGGACCGTTTGCTGATAATACTTTATTTAATCACATCAGTTGCACTACTGTTCTATTATGCAGTGTTAGTGATTTGTGATGTTCTTGAAAAATATGGGAGAATATTTAAAAGGCAAGTGTACTTGCTCAGCCCTGGAATCTGAAAATTCAAAATGTTGAAAAGAAGTTTGACATTAATAAATAATGAAATGTAATTAAAAACCAACTATAATTATAAATACCATTTCTGAGTTTAGTGATGTTAATGGGCATCTTGCTGAAAGTTGGTGGTGTTTGACACTTATAGTATTACACTGTAGGAAAGCCTATATTCTGCTTTATTACTTTTAAAGATTCAAGATTTTTTTCCTGATTATACTAGTATTGAAGCAGAAAGGAAACTTGTGTAGTCTCTTGCATTGAGCTCCCACAGTGCCCATGTTGTAAATGTTATTCAAATAATGAGGCTTCCACTTCTTTTTCCAAAGACTATTCCAAGGTCTACGGTCCTGTTTGTACTAGAGAAGCTAGACAACTTCATGTGGTCCCCCTAGCATGTATGCAACAGCCTCTCACCCACACTCCTCACAGTGCACCAGCATTGCACCTACAGTTTTTAGATTAGTCTTGCTTAAGCAAGTCTCACCATGGTGTGCCCTCTACCACGTCAGTCTCCAGCATTGCAGTGGCAATGTGGATGGTGACTATTAGTGTAATAGCCTCAGTGGTACAAACAGTACTCTCACTACCATGTGCACCAGTCACTGCTGTTTCAGACAGGAAGATTTTCCTAATTTTTTTTTATAGCCTATGTGTTCCTTTTCTTAATTGTAGCCTCTCATTCCATAGGGCTTAAAGTTGAACTTCAGAGAGAAAGGTCCAGAAGTAACCAAGGGAGAGTAGAGGAGGGTAGAGATCAGAGACTAGGATGGTGGGTGCATAATGGATGTTTGGGTGCAATCAAGGGACAAAAGTGAGAAGACAGTGGACCCTGAGGGAAAGGAAAAGTAGCAAGAGGGCATAGGGAGTGGAGCATGAGTGATTTTTCCCCTTCCAGCTCCCTCAATTTGCCCCTTGCTCTTCACCAAGTATATTTAATTCCAAGGAGATTTCCAAATGCCTCTACTTTTGAAGGAAGGTAAATACTTGAAAATGTTGTGGGGATGGCAAAGGGAGGAGTTATTTCTTCCTTCACACTGAGGCAGGATGATGACTGGTCTTTGTATTTGGGATTTTTTGTTTTGGCAGCAATGGAACTGGCCAGCACCAAGCGCTTAAGAATTTTGTTGTAAGTAGCAGCTACTTAACACACACAAGAAGAAAAACCAGCAACATATATGGCTGCTTCAGAGCTGTAGAATTCTGCCATTTTTTCTCTTTCACAATAGTTCATTCTCTACTCCAAGCTTGGTATTGAACTTATTGAACCAGAAGATCCCAAGGAAAAAAATTTTTTTACATTGAGAGTAGGTCTAAACTTGTGGCAGCATATAGAGTATGGGCACTGCATGAGGAGCTAGCACAGGTAAAAACAGCAGTGTAGATGGTGAGGCATGGCTTAGGCAAATAGAGTAGAGCGCCCTACAAGCCTGAACCCTAGAGCATATACTCTACACAGGCTCTCTGCAAGCCCAGCCATTGCCTTCCATGTCTATACTATGAACAGTGTGGTGCCATGCTGCCCTGCTGATGGCGCCTTTCCCAGCCATGAGGGAGACAGCAGGGAACGGTTCTGGCAAAGGGAAGGCAGTGGGGAAAGGCTCCGGCAGCTCCCTGCTGCCAGAGACTTGTCCTGCTGCCTCCACACTACCAGAGCCCTTCACAGTGATGTGTAGCTGCACACAGTAATGAATGTGGACACAGCCTTTTACTGCGCACAAACCTACATGCCACTGCAATTGTAGAGAAGATCTTAGCTACTCTTCAGTTCCTTTACCCTCTTTTTTTGTATTGCATTGGCATAGCCCCCACAAAATAAAGTTTCCTGGTAAAGTGACATTTAGTAAAAAGATCTTAGTTGTCATTAATATTTATTGAGGAGAATTCATCTCTCCAAGAGAACATCCTCTTTCATCTCCATTGTTTTAGTTTTAATTTTTCTTCAATTTACTGCTTGATACATTTGTTGAGCTGATGTGGGTGAGGATATGGTTTATTGGTGATGTTCTCCTTTAGGAGATTTTCCTTAACTTCCATGCTAAACAGACTTGGAAATACCTTTGGGTGCCAGATGTATTTCTTCAGAGACAAAGTCTACCAACCGACATTGCTCCTGACTCTGTTCTCCTCCCAGAAGCAATAGGGGTTTTGCCTGGGTCAAGAGCACAGAATCACATCTTTCATGGAGTTAAACCCAGATCTACATAAGTACTTAGGCGTCTAAACCACAGACTTAGGCACCTATGTCTAGGGTCGAGGTGCCAAAGTCCCAGGTTTTGCTCCACAATGATCCAGAAAACTCCTGCCAAGCCCAGTAGGCACCTAAACTCATTAGGTTACTATGTTTCAGCCTCTCGATTACACGTACTGCTGCCTCTCTTTACGTGTCTGGACACCTATCTCCCACCTAAGTGGTGCTTTCCCGTTTGTGGATCCCTAAACAGAGATAGGGCCTGGTTGTGCATTGCTAAAAGGGGAAAAAGAGAGAGGCACCTCCATGCAGCCTGGGCTAGGCACCTATCTTGGAGAGAGAAGTTAGGGCTTAGCGCACACCCCCTGCTGTCAGCATCGCCCATTGGCTAGCTTAGATGGCTCCCCACCTAGCGTGCTGGCTTTTGAGCCTATCTCTCCCCACTCAGCTTTGTGGCTCAGTATTGTTCCTGGGTTTTTCTAGGTGCCTAAAAGTTAGGTGCCATGACACTCAGCATTGCAACACTTAGGTCCCTTTGTCAATCCCACCTCTAGTGATTACTTAAAAACTTGAGGCTTTAATAACCTTATGTAAATCATGTTGTCCTCCATTATTTTATTCATGTGCACAGTTAGGTAATTTGAATATAAAGAGGTTGAGGTATCCTCTTCAGGTACCAGGTAACTAACTTGATCTCTTTTCCATGTTCTCATATAACAGAGTTATTGATTTATTAAGCACCACCCTTTACATGTGTAATTAGAGTATTAAAAGCCTAGTTTGTTTTGTGCAGTTTGCAGTAAGTGAAATGCCCATTTATACAAATCTTTAACAAGAATTAATCTGTGGTTAATGTAAAATAAAATCAACTTGTCCTAAAACATATTTTATTGTATTTGCACTTATAATATAGGCTACCCTATTTAAAAAAGTAGATGAATCAAGGCCTTAAATGGAATAGCTATCACTTAAAGAAAAGTATTAAAGGATTAAAAACAGCTGTTGGAAGCCTGAAACGAAAGGGACACCCTCAACTTGAAATTTAGTCAATTAAAAAATAAGAGTAAAAGGTACTTTTCAGGTACTGCCTCTGTCCCCAGGTTAAATTGTCACTTCTCATATTTCTGCTAATAGTCACAATCTTTCTAAAAATATTACATCATTTGTGATTTTATGAACCCCCTGACCCTGCAAAGACTTTAACAAATGCTTAACTTTACTCACTGTGAGTAATCCCATTGAGGCCAATGGAACTACTCACAGTGTATAAAGCTAAGCAGATCCTTAAATCTTTGCAGGATCGGGGCCACAGATAGTAATTCAGGTTTAAACTTTTTGTTTTGCAGTATCACCCACAATGTTCTAGGAACTCGGTATACACATATACACAGGAAAACATAGTCCTTGGCCTAAGGAGCTTACACTGTAAGAAGTCAAGCAGTATACCGAGATGGGAAGGAAGGATATAATCAAGATGTAGAATTATATACTCCTTAATGTAAAGAAAAAAAATTAAATGCAAACACTTCAACTATAACTACCCCTCAAACTGTGCTTTATTAGCTAACCAATTTTTTGTAGGTGACACGGAAGAGTTGGGACTTGCTTTCCCTCTTCTTGGAGCCAGATCTTCAACTGTGCCCAACTCTCACTGGATGCAGCTGTGTGTGTGTGTGTGTGTGTGTGGGGGGGGGGGGGGGGGGGGGGGGGGGAAGGGAGCCAAAAGGGAATTGCATTTGGCTCCCCAACTTAGGGGCCAATTCTAAACCAGCCCTGGTGTAACAAAGCCATGTCTGTGCTACAGGCTTCTGCCAGTATATCTGTGTCAGTCAGGTGTGTTATTCCTGACCAACATAATTGGGTCACCAAAAGCCACTAGTGTAGATGCAGCTACACTGGCAAAACTGGTATATTTTATATCAGTGTGGGGAGGGGATAAGCTATACCGGCACCGCTGGGCTTTTATCGGCATAAACTGGATCCACATTAGGAGCGCTTTGCTGGCACAATATATCAATATGCTTAAAACATTAAAGCACTCCTACTGTAAATCTGGCCATAGAGAAGCTTAAGGTAAAGCATAAGGGCTGCTTTCATGTTGCTGGCTGGATATGGTCCCTATGGAACCTGCCAGAGATTGCCAGAGTGTATTGTGCTCCACCCATGGCCCTGACACTCCCATCCATGCTCCAACACATCCCCCCATCCTGGGGGTTGCAAGTGTCATCAGAGTTGTCTGACTGAAACCTTGCTGGGGATTCCTTCCAGCTGGGGGGAGTGTGTGTGGGGGGGAATGTCTCCTTTCCATTCCCTTAGCTCCATCTGAAGAACACAAAGGGCCCAGAGCTGTGGGACAGAAACTAGTCACTAATGTTATAAATCAGCTTTAAAGTAGCAACTTGGTTTCCTATATTTTTGTTAGGCCCACGTATGACCAATATAATACAGTGTCCTTTTTAATGAAATGGTGTCTGTTAGCACAAGACTCAGAATTGTTTTGGTTTTTTTTTTTTTTTTTTTTTGAATTTTGAATTTAAATGCAATTCACAGTTTGTGTTTGGCAAGAAGGGTTTCCCATTCACAGAATTTGGGAGTAAGCAAAAAGGAGCAGCTTTAAATGGAACAGCACAATAAACAAATTCTTAGGTATATGTTTAATTTGAATTGTATTTGTCTTTTAAACTATGTTAATCTCCATGTTCATATTGCAACTATTTCTTTATTTCAGTAAGTAGACTGTATTAACCTATGTCCTTATTCTGTTCTAAATTTAGAACAAATAGGTGAATAAAAAAATAGGTGTTACTCGTTTTCAGAACCTGTGAGATTCTCCATGTTTCTCTTTAATAAATACTTTTAGCAGCCAAATGGCATTCGGGAAGTATTGGTTTTCTCCTGACTACCGAGGTACAGTTTTCTTTGTGAAAGGTGATAAAGGCAAGTGGTAAATGTCCTAAGTTCATCCCCTCTAGAATTTCTGCTGTCTGCAATTATTTCCTAACAAACCCCTTTTCAAAGCAAGTCTGGTATGTAGAGGGTAGATATTTTTAATACATCTATCTGCTGCTGTGAGAGCTAGAAGATTTTCTTTCTTCCATGTTCAAAGAGTGAGTTTTAAACAGTTACGTGATAAATATATTTTTGTGTGTCTTATGGCGAAAGAATTTCAAGTAATTATTTTGTTCATGAAGCATATTTACTGCACAGGACTGAATAAACCGAGTTGTGAACTTTTTTAATTATGGTAAGATGAGACCTTTAAAGCAACACTGAGTATCACTATGCTTTGTAGACCAAGACTAGAAAAAATATGTGCAAGAACCTCCAACAAGTTTTGAACACTTTGTTTTGAAATACTGTTATACTTCGACTTTTTTTTAAACTTGATGTCAAGGAAAGGCCTCTCTTAAAAAGTTGTTATGAACAAGTACAGCTACAAACCAGAGATTCAGGCAATGAAATGGAAACCAGATGATTTAGTTGCATGTAATATGGGGAAAGATAATTCTCTAGAGGACTAAAATGATCTAATCTCCTTTGATTGTATAAAACATTATAAAAGGAATCTGCTTACAGAATAGATTTTACATAAATGGTCTTTTTTTAAAAAGGGAACTTCCTAATTTATAAATGAATTTGAAATGACAGAGTACAGTAAACTTAGCACATTTTCAAACAACAATTCCAGGCCAACATTCTGGGGGTGCTAAGACAAAAGTTAGTAATTTTCTCTCTCTCTCTCTCTCTCTCGTCTGTCTTCTGTTTTTAACCTTTGCTATGTTCAAAAGGACTGTCAGGCTGAAGCAGTGACTCTGGAGAATAAGTCAGGGCTATGGACCTTCTTGGGTTTTTACCTGCTGCTTGTTCTATAATTTGGGTGTTTTTCTTCTCCCATTTTACCAATGCATATATTTGCCATCTCTCTTCCTATATCCACATCTGGAAAAGCCATCAAAGGGCTTCATGTAAGCAGGTTCTCTCTATATATTGCATGGCTGTAGAATTGTGCTCCAGCTTTCCAGACTCTCTTCCCTAGCCCACTAGGTCAATGGAATTTCTTTCCCTTAAAGACGTTGCCTATTTTGTGATGTGTACACACACACAAAATATTAGATACATGTCTGTCTGCAGCAATACGACACTGGGTTGTGATTTCATGTTATATGATGAGAATAGGGTTAGCCCTGTTCAGTATATAGAGAAGAGCTACAAAGAAAACTTGGGATGCTGCAAACAGTGTTACTAGTGAGTCAGGAGTTGGTGATTTCCTTTGTGTGAATACTGAATCAATGCACCAGTGTGGTACGAGGGACATTGTGCTGCTGAAGCTGCCATTTTTGGGATGAGATGTTAAACTGAAAACCTGACCTGTCATACACTAAAAAGAGAGGCATGTATCATGTTGTGTTTAAGGTACTGAAGTGAGACTCAGTATATCTGGATTCAATCCCCAGATTTGCCATCGTTTCACTATGTGAACTTCATTAATTCAATCTCTCGCTTCAGTAAAATGAGGATGATAATATTACCCTACTTTACAGGGCATTTGTGAGACACTGAGTTACTAGGATGGCATAATAACCATGTAATTATTTACCTATCTAGATCCCATGGCATTTCTTACAAAAAGTAAAATTGGCTAAATTTCAGCTTGATTTATTGTATCCCATCTACCTAAAAATCCTCCTTTAATTTCATTCTCCTAAAACCTATTGTTGCTCTTGGATAGCACAATGTTGTTGTTTGTGAGCCCCAACAGGATTTTTATACTGAGCTCTAAATATTGAACCAATTAGTTCTATTTATATTTGCATTGAATGACCAATTTTCTTCTATAACTTGCACTATTCTACAAACTAAAGCTAAAATATTGTTTGACAATTACTCATGTAAAACCAATTAGGAAACAGTTTATAGACACATAACTCTAGTTTTTAATCTTTGTTCTCATAGTCTGTGTCCTGCCTTTTTTATTTTGCTTGTATTTTATCATTCTTTGTATGTATACTTTATTCTGCTGTACTCAATGGTTTCCCCCCCCCCCCAATTCTTAGTATAATACAAAAGTTTTAAAAGAGTATATTTTGAGGACACATAATAGGCTACCAGGAGAAATGTTCACATCTGGTGTGATCAAAGGACTTGTGGTATATGAATGTGTATGTGGGAGGTCTAATTCTTCCTTGGGTGGATTAACAAAGAAAACTCAAATCACTATAGTACTTATCCCTCCCCCTTTATGAAAATTTACTTCCTGAACATAGAAAAACATCTAATACCTTATTTTTATCTTCTATTTTTCATTTCAAGCGGTATTATTAATTCTTATGCTTTATCTTGTAACTACTAGTTTAAAGCACAGAGCATTCTGTGTATTTCAACCACTGAAGTGGCTTTATTTAACAAGATAATAATCTTGTTTATGACTGACATTTTTGCATGTTGTAACTTATACATGTCCTAGAGTTTTGAGAACTGATAAGTGATCATTTCAACACTTCTACAGTGAATGAGCCCATAGATCCTGCCCTTTATGGAATGCTTACATTGTTTGTTATGTTCATTAGTAGCCTCTTGCAGTCTGACTCTTCAGATTCAGTTCCTGCTATTTTATTTTTCATTAGTAGTAGTAAGTTGAATGACTATATAAGTATAAAATATCTAAATGATGCAGACAACTGGTTCTGAACAACATTGTTTACAATGTGAGAGGCTTATAATACTGGGTCATTGAATCACTTTCGTTAGGACTCTACATTCACATTACTCTGAATTCTGAACACCATATTAAGTAATATATAGTATAAGGCTAATTGAAGTCAGTGATGTTTGTCTATTACCTATGAACCTTAAATACTTCAGTGAAAACTATGTAAATTCTTTTAAAGTTACCTATAAAGAGAGTTGTATTCTTCCTCTTTATGCATGCACAGAACATCAATTATTGTCCTTTTACTTTGCACTTATGTAGTACTAGTCATCTTCAAAGCATTTTACACATATTTAGTCATTGATCTACTCTATGCCAGATTTTCAAGTTGCTATGTATACCTATGATCTCAATATGAGAAATTATACAGATGAGTGATGGATAAAATAACAGCAAAAATACTTCAATAATCTAGTTCCTGTACATCAGTGTCTGTAATTATTAATGTTAATAGTTCAGTTAATTAGGGTAATAGAACATATGCTATCTTGGGGTAGTGAGTAAAGAAAGGGTGGATTGATTGAATGAATGCAACGGGACATATAGTCAGTCCCAAAAAGAAGTGATCAACATCAGTGCTTGGGGTATCCTACTGACCCCCAGGATCTGATTTGGATATGGATAGAGACTTCTTTACTGTTTTTAATTAAATAAATCCTACTGGGAAATGTGTGATTATGGGAGACTTTAACTTCCCAGGCAGAGATTGGAGGACAAGTGCTACTAAAAATAGTAGGACCCATATTTTCTTGGATGTGATAGCTGACAGGTTTCTTCACCAAATAGTCGTCAAGGTGATGCCATTTTAGATTTGGTATTGGTGAGTAGTGAAGACCTCACAGAAGAACTGGCTGTAGCGGACAACCTTGGTTCTTCGAGTGCTTGCTTATGTCCATTCCATTGTAGGTGTGTGTGCTTGCCACATACACTAGTGCCAGAAGTTTTTCCCTCAGTGGTATCCGTAGGGGACTGGCTCTGGCGCCCTCTGGAGTGGCATGCGTATGCACTGGTATAAAGGGCGCCGCTGACTCCCCCCACCCTCAGTTCCTCCTTACTGCCAGTGACAGTGCTGGAACATCTTGCATCAGCAAGCTTACTCTTCTCAACTGTGCCAAGTTGTGAACTTTCTGTTTATAGTTGTTAGAAATTCGTTAGTTTTATAGTTCCCTTAGTGTAGATTTAGTGTTAGTTTGTTAGACCCAAACGGGACTTAGCATAGGGGTGGGGCATGCCCCAGTCCCCAGGCTTCAAACATGGTGATTGTTGCAAGAAATCCATGACAGTCAGCGATCCCCATAGAAGCTGTCTGAAGTGCTTAGGGGAAACCCACGTGAGCGACAAATGTCACATTTGCAAGAGCTCCAGACTGCAAACCAAAAAGGAGCGGGACATTTGTCTCTGAGCAGGGCCGTCCCTGCCCATACGCAAAGTACACAGCTGCGTAGGGCACCAGGAAATTTGGAGCACCACATTTCCTGGTGCCCTGCGCAGCTGCGTGCTGCTCCAGCCCCTGCTCCACCTCTTCCCAATGGCCCCCGCCCCTGCTCCACCCCAACCCCGCCTCTTCCCACACCTGCCCTGCCTCTTCCTGCCCCCACTCCACCCCTTCTCCAAAGCCCCCGCCCCCAATCCCCTGAGGTCTGCTGCAGGGTGGGGCGCAGTAAGTAGAGCGACCCAGCCCCAGCCTGCTCCGCTCCGCCGGTGAGTGCTGGGGGGCGGTTCCCCTCTGCCTCCCAAGGCTGGGAGCCAGGGGAGCAGATCGGAGTGGGCTGTGGCCGTGGGGCAGTTGCATAGGGCACCAAAATGGCTAGGGATGGCCCTGTCTCCGAGTGCTCCTTATGGAGTTGGCCCTGGCACCGGCCTCAGAGCTGACCAGATAGAACTCTGCTCCTAGCACTGCGGCCTCAGTGCTGAGCACTGGCTTCAGACCGGCGCCGATCCCCATCCCTGGTACCAGCTAAAAAGTAAAGAAAGGCCAAGCGGGGGTGATCGCCTATGTCCCATAAAGGGAAGGAGAGGACCGGAGAAGAGCAAAGGCCTGTGAAGGGCAGTTCTTCCCCTCCAGATGGTGACCAGGCTCTGACTCCCGCTGAGTGGTTGGGCCCACTCAAAGATCCACCCGCCACCCTGGGGAGCAGCAAAGGCACTTGGCACATGGCGGTGCTGTCCACGCCTGAGGCCTTTCAGGCCACTAAGGACATTCTGTCCCTGCTGATGCCGCCCACGCCGGCCACTGAGGTTCCCCGTTCAAGGGGTAAACCAACCTTGGGACCCTTTCAATGGTCCCCATCAGTGTTTCTCGCAGCAGGGGGCGCCCTGTTAGCACTCGCCCAAACAGCACCACTAGCCCCCAGATGCGGGTCAGATTGCCTGTCAGAGTACCCAGCGTACATCCCTGGACTCCAGGCAGTGTTCCTCGGGCTCGAGGTGGTGATCGCCAATGGGCTGGCGCAGACCTGCAGGAGTGGCACCAGTTCCACATGGGAAATTATTAGTTAAATTGGAGAAGATGGGGATTAATATAAGAATTGAAAGGTAGAGAAGGAACTGGCTAAAGGGGAGATTACAACAGATCATACTGAAAGGTGAACTGTCAGGCTGGAAGGAGGTTACTAGTGGAGTTTCTCAGGGATTGGTCTTGGAACCAGTCTTGTTCAAATTTTTATTACTGACCTTGGCACAAAAAGTGGTAGTGTGCTAAATAAAATTTGCGGATGACACAAAGTTGGGAGGTATTGCCAATACAGAGGAGGACTGGAATATCATACAAGAAGATCTGGACAACCTTGAAAACTGGAGTAATAGAAATGGGATGAAATTGAATAGTGCAAAGTGCAAGGTCATGCGCTTATGAACTAACAACAAGAATTTTTGCTACAAGCTGGGGAGTTTCAGTTGGAAGCAACAAAGAAGGAGAAAGGCCTCAGTGTATTGGTTGATCACTGGATGATTATGAGCCAGCGATATGTGAAAAAGGCTAACACAATCCTAGGGTTCATCAGGCGAGGTTTATCCAGTAAAGATAGGGAAGTGTGTTAGTACCATTATATGAGGCACTGGTGAGACCTCTTCTGGAATACTGTGTGCCATTCTGGTCTCCCATGTTTAAGAAAGATGAATTCAAACTGGAACAGGTGCAGAGAAGGGCTGTTAGGATGATCAGAGGAATGGAAAACCTACCTTATGCGAAGATATTCAGTGAGCTTGGCTTGTTTAGCCTAGCCAAACACAGGCTGGGGGGAGACATGATTACTCTCTATAAATAATAATAATTAATGGAGATATCCCCTCTCCAAGAACTGGAAGGGTCATCGAGTCCAGCCCCCTGCCTTCACTAGCAGGACCAAGTACTGATTTTGCCCCAGATCCCCAAGTGACCCCCTCAAGGATTGAACTCACAACCCTGGGTTTAGCAGGCCAATGCGCAAACCACTGAGCTATCCCTCCCCCCAAATACATCAGAGGGGTAAATACCAGGGAGGGAGAAGAGTTATTTCAGTTAAATGCCAATGTTGCCACAAGAACAAATTGATATAAATTGGCCATCAACAACTTTAGGTTGAAATTAGACAAAAGTTTCTAATCACCAGAGTAGTGAAGTTCTGGAACAGCCTTCCATGGGGATCAGTGGGGCAAAAACCTAACTGGCTTCAAGACTGAGCTTGATAAGTGTATAAAGGGGATGGTATGATGAGACTGCCTATGATGGTATACAGCTGATCTGCGACTGCTAGTAGCAAATATGCCCAGCAGCCAGTGATGGAGCACTAGATGGGGAGGGCTCTGAGTTACTACAGAGAATTCTTTCCCAGGTTCTTTCAAACTGTTGGGTCTTGACAAAATCCTTAGGGTCTAACTGACCTCTATATTTGAGGTTGGGAAAGAATTTTCCCCTGGGTCAGATTGGCAGAGACCCTGGAGGAGTTTCACTTTCCTCTGCAGCATGGGGAACAGCTCACTTGCAAGTTTAAACTAGAGTAAATGGTGGAATCTCTGTAACTTGAAATCTTTAGTTTAAATCATGATTTCAGGACTTCAGTAACTCAACCAGAGGTTATAGGTCTATTAAAGGAGTGCGTGGACAAGGTTTTGTGGTCTGCAATGTGTAAGGCCGTGGTGGGCAACCTGTGGCCCACAGGCCGCACGCGGCCCATCAGGGTTAGGGTGACCAGATAGCAAGTGTGAAAAATCGGGACTGGGGGTGGGAGGTAATAGGAGCCCATATAAAAAAAGCCCCAAATATCAGGACTGTCCCTATAAAATTGGGACATCTGGTCACCCTCATCAGGGTAATCTGCTGGCGGGCTGTGAGACAGTTTGTTTACATTGACCGTCCTCAGGCACAGCCTCCCACAGCTCCCAGTGGCCACGGTTCGCTGTTCCCAGCCAATGGGAGCTGCAGGAAGCAGCGGCCAGCATGTCCCATCTTCCCGCTTAGCCTCTTCTAAACTCTTAAGATGGAGAAGTTGCTGTTCTGTTCTCTTTCATCCCCTTTCCATATCACTGTACTCTCCCTTCACAAGAGAATTGGATAAGTACATGGTAGATTGGTCCATCAATTCTATTGGCCAAAATGATCAGGGACACAACCTGATGCTCTGGATGTCCCTAAACCTCTGACTGCTGGAAGCTGGGACTGGATGACAGGAGAATGGATCACGTAATAAATTGCCCTGTTCTGTTTACTCCTCTGAAGCATTTGGCACCAGCCACTGTAGGAAGACAAGATATTGGGCTAGATGGACCATTGGTCTGACCCAGTATGGCCATTCTTATGTTCACAGTCTCCTGTCCAGTCTCCCCTTTCAGTACCTTGCCCTATCCTGTCTAATATCATGCCCCTTCTCCCTCTCATTTCCTGTCAGGTCTCTATGCCCACAGTAGCCTTGCCTGCACCCTCACATTCCTTTGCCCAACAGTCTCATTGCTTTCTTTCCTTCCTTTGCATTTGTGTTTGCCTAGTCCTAGTGCAGATGTCAAACTCCATTGTGGATCTGTTGTTTAATTTGCATATCTGAAAATCAGCCATAAAGTAAGTTAAAAATACACAATAGAGATCCACGCTGCAGCTCAGAGGGAGTTGCTTCCAATGTTTTAGTCTTTTTCTGTCTGCATTTTTGTTCATTTTTAATCTCAACAATCCTTTTCCTTCACCAGACGAAATGAATCCTCAGAAAGAGGAAGTCAGTGCCAGCCTCCAAGTGTGACTGACTTTCTGGGTAGCTGTGATTACATCATTGCACCTTCCTTTGTCCTGGTAAAAAGGTGTCTAGGAGAATAGCATTACTTTAAAAATAAGCCCTTTGCATGAATAGCTTTTCTCTGGTGAATATAGATGAACTGTGCTAAAATCCGTTTTACATCATGCTCTAGTCAGGGAATTTGCCTGCATTAGGATTTCCCCCCTATATTTTCCCACTGTTGCTACCACTAGTGAGCTCTACTGCTGATAGCAACAATGGGAACTCTATTGTAGACAGAGCTCTAGAAGGTTGCTGGCATTTTTACCACAGTCATCGAGAGCAAGCAAACACAGTAATTTGCACCAGCTGGAAATCTAGGGAAGAAACGCAGTGTAGATAAGAGCGCATGGGTACAGTTTATAGCATGGTGGTTCATCCATTTCTCCACTGTCCAGGGAAACTATATTAGCATCCTGCTAGCAAGACCTGTGTTTAAACCCAATTCTGGCAAAAGATGCCTTGAACTCTTATGTAAACAGGGCCTGAATTTTTCTGGCTTTTATGGGTTTATTTTAACCTTTGTTGTTTTGTCTATATTTGTAATTTGATTTATTTTATGGAGGTTTGGTTGAAAAGCATGCCACTATGCTGTGAGTACTGAGATCCATGGTGTCATTAGATGTAATTTAAAACACAGCTGCATTTTGTGTATTACTCTTAACATACAGTCACAGTCTACCATGTGATGACCTTGTCTGAAAGCAAGGGACATGTTCGTATACTTAGATCCGTAATACTGAATGTTACTATATGCACAATAGTAATTTTTAAACGTAATTGTCTTAGGTGTTTCATGTATTATTTTGAAATAAGAAAAGAGCCCAACCCCGACAGTTGGCTAAGCATAGATTTCTAACTACTTGTGACTGTAAATTAGCATTCTAAATTTGCTTTTGTAAGTTCAGCCTTGGTATTCATATGAGAACTCACTTATATGCCACTGTAAATGTAAAATGATGTTTGGTCTCAATTTACATTAGTCTTCCTGTTTTCTCTCCGCAGAGTTTGCCTTTCGTGTAGTAAATGCATCCATGGCCTTGGATTTAGCATTTGGCATACTGTGTGAGCTGCTTCAGCAGTGGAATCAAACCAGTGCTGGTGTCCCAGTGTTACTGGAGTGGCTGCTGGGAGAGGATGAACTAAAAAAAGATTTGGAGACTACAACTCTGGTAATTCTAATAACTACTTAATTTCTGGAGATGGAACAGACTTAAACTTTAAAGTAAAACATTCACAGTGACAACGGTCTGTTAAAAATAAATAAATAAATTGGGCCTGATCCTGCAATTCTCATATAAGTAGTCCCATTGATGTCAACACTAAACCATACTCTTTTTAAAAAAAGTTTAATGAAGTTCCTGGGTTATTTTAACATATCAGTTGTCACCCAACATTTCAAAGATGCAGGGCCTGATTTTCAGAGGTGCTGATCATCTATAAAACTGATTGACGTTGATAGCTGTTTTAGATGCTCAGCATATCTGAAGTCCAAGCCCATTACTCCTGCTACTATTGGTTTGCTTCATGCTATTGTACTAGTTTTTCCAGAGCTTTCAAATTTTGTTATATTCTGTGGGCTCAATACTACACAATCTTACGCACATGAATCATTCTCACTCATTGAAACATTGACTTCAGTAGGTAGGACTATTTGCATAAACAAGACTTCGCAGGATTGGGCCTACAGAACTTAATATTGTATGTTAGGAGCTAACTTGCCTTTGAAAGGCCAAGCAATATGAATATAATACTATAAAGTAAACTGGTAGTAGTGGCAACAGCTACATCTTTGAAACACTGGCTGACAACTGATATGATAAAATGACCATTCAAATGTCTTATGAAACTTTTCTTAAGCATTTGGTTTAGGTATGTCTTTTTGATGTTCTACTACTGTTTTGTTGACTGATGTAATTTTCCTTTATTAATTAATCTACTCCAAAAGCTCCATGATATGCCCAATTACCATGCTGATTACAGAGGGCTCTGCATAATATAAGACAGTGACACAGCGGAAGGCAAGCTAATTCTGCACTCCCCAACATGCACATTTTAATGTTTAGGCTGTTTTTTACTTCCACTATTTCAAAAATAAAAGTTACATCATAAGCGCCTGATTTCTGGAGATATTTCATTGGCACACTGGGAAACTTTGTTTTTTGCTTCCCAAATCTTTGAATAAATTGAAGATACGTATATGAATTCTTACCCTCACATGAAACAGCAAATAAACTGTTTTAGTAATATTTTACATCCGCATTATTTCCCCTTAATGTTGTTTAATATTGGATTATTTCCCCTTTATCATCAAACCACTGATCATTGTTGTTTTTCTTTTCATTGAGATGGAAGATGACAACCTGTTTAATAAAGGGGAAGTGAATTTTTGGGCAGAGACGCTGACTAACGTCAGACAACTTAGTAAACATCTGTTCTTGCTCATACCAGCCACTCGCTTAAATTCGCCAGATCAAGGAGAATTCCTTCGATTGGCAAGAAGAGCATCTGATCAAGCGAAGCTTGTTACACAGCTTCTTAAAGAGCTACCTCCAACTCCAGAATTTTCCAAAACTGTGGAATTCACAAGATTAGCCATTCAGAAGGAAAGAATATCAACTTGCCTTAAGATATTAACCTTGCTTGAACTTGATGATGATACTTGCAAGAACAAAGAAAATCCTGAAAAATGAAACACTGGCAGTTTGTCCTGTGCTGGTTGTATACATTTTACTACATTGTGAACAAAGAGTTGAATTCTCTCTAGGTTTGGACGGGATATATTTGTTTAATGACTGTAGTAAACTTTTTTAATAGTACATGCTAAAAACACATTTTTCATGAGTCCATTGACGCTTTGTCAGAATTGCTGTAGAATATTTTTTTAATGCATTTACTAATTTCATTCAGACCAGCATAGTTTATTGCAGCTACTGTAGGACGCAAAGCAGCTAACCTTAATATTTTCCATTCATCCAGGTGCAGGCCACCTGCAAATCTGGTGTGTTTTATCCCACAAGTTATTCTTCCTCTACTCCAATGCCATAATTCTTGACTTTGTTTTTCTTTTGTCAGCATGTAGCAATTCTTAACACACTCAGAGTATTAACCTGATACTGTTTTATTTTTTTTTAAAACTGTTCCTAAAAAAAAATATTGGCTTCCCTTGCTTGCTTATGCCAAGCCTGAATCAGAGTTTTGAACTTCATTCCATTTTTAACCAGGGGGAAGTAAAGGAGCCTGATTTTTAAAAGTGACCTCTTGTTTTGCAGGTGCAAATAGATGTGTAAGTGCTGCCTGATTGCTCCTGCAAAGAAAATAGGTATCAGAGTGCTAACATTTTTGCCTTCAAACCA
Source organism: Chrysemys picta bellii (assembly GCF_011386835.1). NCBI lineage: Eukaryota > Metazoa > Chordata > Testudines > Emydidae > Chrysemys > Chrysemys picta. Next base: position 172,738,649 of record NC_088793.1, on the reverse strand, counting down.
GAGGCTGGGTTTGAAGCCCTTTCCAGAATGAAGACCACTGTGTTCAAAATAAAACGTATGAGGTCATGCTTGCTCACCTAGAGTATGCTTTACTCTGTAAGTAAGGTCTGAGTAAAGATAATAGAATCGGGCCTTTACAAATCTGATAGCAACCTTCTGAAGGTGATCAGAATAATTTTATTTTGACATTAATGTCTGTTTTAGGAGATTTGGAATATAGCATTGTGTTGTCTCAAATCATCAAAACAGATCTGGAGTTCTCTTATTTATGTGTGCTTTGTAGATTTCTCTTCCTGAATTCTTGAATTTGGTTCCAAGATAATAATAAGTTCAAATAAATAATTTAAAAGACTCAGTGAATTATTTAATCAAGAGCTAAAACCTGTATAGAATGCATGCAGTAACCAAAACAAAGATATAACTTGCTTTAGACTGATTTTTAAATTATCACTGCAAGAGTGATGGGGTTATGAGCAAACAGTGATTCTTTATTTGCACTTTCACCCTTTCTTGTCTTTTAGTAAATGTTAATTTGAAATCTTACTGAAAAGTACACCTCTACCCCGATATAACACGGCCCGATATAACATGAATTCAGATATAACCCGGTAAAGCAGCGCTCTGGGGGCGTGGGGCTGCGCACTCCGGCGGATCAAAGCAAGTTCGATATAACACGCTTTCACCTATAACGCGGTAAGATTTTTTGGCTCCCGAGAACAGTGTTATATCAGGGTAGAGGTGTAATTAATAGTTCAATACAAGATTTTCTGAAGCTCAATACTGCAGATGCTTTAAGTTATATTCTTAGTATCCCAGTAGGTGGCACTATAATACAACATTTTCTAAGAACTAGTGAAACAGTGCTGGGTTTCACATTAATGTATATAGCTTAATCTTCAACGTAAACCTGAAGCCCAGTTCGATTAATGTAAAATGAATTTCTCTAGCAAGTATTAGTTGTATCATTGTTAATTTTTCATAATACTGTTATAACTAGAATGGGCTGCTAAACTAGGCTCTGAAAAATATTTTGAAAAAATGTGTTAGATTGTCACAATTAAACATTTTTATTTAAGAGTTAAAAGTGGAAGAGAGCAGTTTGACATAATATTTGCTTTCCACTGCATAAGTACTAAGCTGAAATTAAAGCCTAAGTGGTTTATTTTCAAAACAGAATATTATCTTTTATTTCAGTGACTTTTTATCATAAATATTTTCTGTAACTGCAGTTTCATGATTCAGCATTTCTCATGTAAATAACTTACAATAATAAAGAACCATGAGATTTCAATGAGGCAAAGGAAAACTTGGTTTACAATGAAAGGACAGTTCACAGGTATTCATTTTTTCCTATTTACTAATAAATAAATACAAACAGAATCCAGATTAGTCATCATAAATCTATTTTATGAAAAAGCTGTTTTCTGTTCATTAGATTAATAGCATAAATTTTATCTGCTATTCGTAAGTACATTTGTTCAACACTAGTAGTTAGCAACTGTCACTTTACACACCTTTCCAACTTTTTTTTAACATCTGGTGTAGCTATTCACTTTTTATGCTATAATACAAATAGAAATTAATCCCTCTGGATTTCAAAAATCCTTCACTGCTGCTCTTCTTGTGTGGGGCTTGGTAGTTTGAATGGTATAAAAATGAGTAAGACAACTTTTAACAGCACAGTAGTATATCCACAAGATTTATAACAGAACATAAGTAACTTCGTAAAGCCTCAAGAACATGGTTAATCAGTGAACAAAATTACTTTAAATCTTAATCTTCCTTATCAATGTTTTTAAACGTGTAACTTTAAACTAAGTAATATCTCTTAGTTTATAGAGAGCAAATAATTTTACATCATCTTGCATACATTTCACCACATATTGTTGGTGACTTGGGTTACTGTATAACTACTAAATCAGAAACCTTTAAACCTTAAACAGCAGCTGCAGTACAGGATTAGCAGTCTAGTAGAGAGTACTTATCTGTGATGTATTTGATCTAAGTCAATGTATCAAAGTATTTGTCGTTCAAAGGCTGATTATACACTGCTTCTTGCATGATTATCTTCATAAACTATGTATTTACTTAGACTGGCAACTAAGGGGCAGGATCTGCCCCCTAGATGGTGTTTTCAAATCTTATTACACGGTTTAGTTTTTGAATAGGGGGAGGAGAGGGAAGTTTGAACTAACCATATTAGCATGAAACCAAATGAATGGAGGCAGCTAAGGAGAAAATACACATTATTGGAAATATATAATGTTAATCCCAGTTTAAATTTTTTCCCCATTTGAGGAACTGAGTCTCCTTACGTAGTAAGTCACTCGCAACTGTAATGTTTTCACAGAACTTCAGGAAAATATTAAAGGAAAACTTAAGTTTTGTTTGGATACCGATGAAAATAATAGAATATTGTTGCCTCCTCTACCTGGGATGCCTTCGCAGGGTTGAGGCACTAGAGGGTGACATATTACCATAAAACCATTGCGGGACTAAATGTCAACATGTCACGTCCACCTCCAGTTTAGCAACGCAGCTTCTTAGCCGCGAGTTAGAAAGCGCTGCCAAGCAGATTAGTTTAAAAGGTGCATTTGGTGAGTTAGAGATTTGTCCCATGAAGGACTGTGGTACAGAAAGGAATGTGATTTGGTGCTTTTTTCCCCCCTCGGGTATCTTTTATTTTTAAACGTAAATGGCCTACGTTAGAGTTTCTCGTCCTTTATAGTTTATTAACACACTGTTAGCAATTGTGACCTTTTAACAGATTGAGCAATGGGGTGAAATATCGCACCCTGTGCTGCCTTTTGCAGGAGGAGGGACTGTGCTCCTGCGCTGAAACGTTGCTAAGCTGCAGTCGCTCCCAGAAGTGCATTTATCCGCGGGGCTGGACACAGTCACACTGAGGAGGAAGCCAAATGGAGGCGTGAGCCGTTTTGCGAAAAACTGGTGTGAAGACCCGGCGCAAAATGTCCCAATAAAACGCCGTTGAAGTTGCTTTTCCTTTGGTAAATTTCTTTGCAAAGTGCAGGTTTCCTGCTGACGTGGGCAGACTTGCCCTCGGATTTTCAGGGCTTGACATCCCGGCTCAGAAAGAACCGAAAGAGGATCAAACGTCTCCACTGCTTTTGTAACCCATAAAATGCAGGGAAACTTTTACACGCGCATCCATTTTCCCCTTGTATATGTTTCAACTGTTAGCAAACGCAAGTATTGGGAATGCAGAATCGTGCTGTCGAACGTGTTTATACAAGCCTGGATGTCGGAGTCAGGCCAGATTTATGAATGTCTGGGGGGGGGGGGGACAAGCGGGGTTACCTGGCGTGTACAGTGTGGTTAAAAACATCTGCTATTTCTCCGGGGGTGGGGAGATTAGCTCCCTTTTTGGGCGTTCGCTCCTTCTAACCACTACTTTGTCCCCCCGTCCCAGCTACTGTCCAGACAAGGGCTCTTTAGGAGGGAGGGGCATTAATGCTGCAGGGGAAGGGATAACTTGGCCGGGCAGTTGCACAGAAAGAGCTGTGACCTGGGAGGGGGGAGGGGTGCTGCAAAGAAAGGGGCCCCGGGGTTAACTCTTCCCCTCCCGGCCGTGCAGACTCAGATAGGCCAGGCTCATTGCTTATTTGTCTTGAGGAGCGCGTATATTTTGCGTAGCCAAGGAACCCATGCGGGCAGTGCGTGTGCCCCCCTCCCCCGGCTGAGGTGTGGAGCACAGTACGGTTACGTCCCCTTCCACTCACCCCTAGCACTGGCTTCCTTCCTCCCTGCACAAGCTAGGCAGCGCTCGAGCCTGGGGCCGCTCTGCAGCCGCGGCTCGGCTGCACTTCCCCGGGCGGCGGCCTCCCTCCCTCGCGCACTCCGCCCGGGGAAGGGCACCGAGCGAGCGGCCGGGGCTGCGGACGCTTGTGTCCTCGTTCTAGCCCTGCGGTGCTGCTGCCCAGGGAGGGGCGTTGGGGCTCCAAGTCAAAGGAGAAGAAATTGGCTTTGCTAATCGCATCACAAGACCTTGACCGGCTGCCAAGTCTCTGTGATCGACTAGGCCTTATTGGAAAGCTCCGGGAGGCGGGCGCATGGTGCAGGCGGCGCGGGACGGGGAGGCCCTTTGCTGTGCAGGAGCCGCCCGCCGGGAGGGGAACTGGTTCTTTCTTTCTTTCTTCCCTCCTCTCCCCCCTCCGCCCCCAAACCCGATCCCTTTAGCCACCCGCGCTTTGTGTTGCAAAGTAACACACCCTAGCGACCGTCCGCTAGTTACGCGGGCGCAGCAAGCAAGGACCCAAAGTTTGTTTCAAATCAATTACGTGGCAAAAGTTGATGTTCGGTGGGGAGGGAGGAAGAGGTGTCCCGTTTCACTCCGAGGTACTTGGGTGCATCTTCCTTTTTTTAAGCTTCCCAGCCTATTCGCCAGGCATATTAAAGTGAGAGGGAAACCCTTTCCGACATGTGCTGGTTGAAAAGTCCTAGTCAGGGACATGGTGCGTGTATGTCTTTTGCAATAAAAGAGACACTGATTTTCCCGAGGCATTTTAAAAGAAAATCAGGAGTTTAATAATATCGAATGATCAAAGCAACAGAGGGTCCTGTGGCACCTTTGAGACTAACAGAAGTATTGGGAGCATAAGCTTTCGTGGGTAAGAACCTCACTTCTTCAGATGCAACCTCCTAGATACGTCTGCAGTGTTTTTGCGTCAATAACTCCTAAATGTTAGCGTGGTTTCTAGGTAGTACGTTCTGTAACAAGTCTTACTTTTGAGTGTTTTCTATGCAGTTTGTATTTGTAACAAACCTATATGCACGGTGCATTCAGTAAGTGCCCTCTGTATTTCCATAGCAAATCTCCATGTATAGGACCATGCTTTCTATACACAATCTGCAGCAAGCTACACTCATCTGTAGCAGCCTTGTATATACTGCACAGTGTTTACTAATACAAGTGTATACAACAGTGCACCCTGTGTATAGTGGACTGCCTGCTACCCACAGTGCATTGTGTAGCAAGCCTTGTAGAATGCTTTCTATATACTTTCCACTCTATAACCCCATGCATAGCAGAGTCACAAGACTGTATAGTACAATCGCGTAGCCAATGGCTCACTGCAACCCCGAGTGAGCATGACGCTAGCTGTACAGCCGACGGCTACCCCGCCCGCCGCTCTTTCTCTGCCGCTCAGCCCCACAGCACCTCCCTGCACTCCAGGCCCCTGAAAGAAATTGGCGGCGCCCAATGAGAAGCAGCGGAGCGGCTGAGGAGGGGGCAGGGCTGGGTGAGAACGACTGGGCGGTGTTGCTGGGAGACCCCGGCGGGCCCGGCTGGGTCCCGCCCCTTGCACTGTCCGGCGTTTATATATGTGCCGAGCACAGGGCTTGCAGAGTTCCAGCAGTCAGCTCGCTGCAGCAGTAGCCACCGCCTCCGCCGGGCACCCGCTAACCCACCCCTGCCGGGAAAGTGATTGGACCATTTCGGATCTCAAGTAATCAGCCCTTTCCTATCTAGTCGTGGCTTTTCCAAAGCCTCCGAGGAAAGCGGGATCTTTCGGTCCTTCCTGTATTTCCGATCACTACAGGATCTCGAAATGTCTACGACACTTTTATCTGCCTTCTACGACATCGACTTCTTGTGCAAGGTAGGGGAAGAGTTTGCATTTTGTCTGCCAAGCACTTTGAACGTTTTAAATGGCTCTTAGCAAATCTGAGCACTTGAGTGTTTTCTTTCGAAGTTTGTGTGACTATTTAACAAGTGAAATTAACTCCTTTTTCTTGTTGGGGGAGGGGTGCTGCTTTCCATGTGGGCTGCATTTTGCACGTAACTTACTCTGTGATCAAGTTAACATTTAAATTGTGACAGTTTGCCTGGTTGGTGTTTCATCCCTCCCAAACTGATCTGCAGTTCTCTGGGCACAGGGTTCTAAGTAGATTTGTTGACTGGAAGTTTATCAAAGAGTTCGAGTTGTGTTGCAGTGGGGAGCTTTAAGGTCTCTAAAGCTTTTAGTTTTAAATGTGCTGAAGTCAGTACTAGATCTCCCCCAAAACTTCGAACTCTGGCAATGGAAGTCCTTAGGCTTGTGCTGTGAAGGTGAAGCTTTACCTGGAGCTGTGTCACCTTGTTAAAGACACTGCTGAGAAGTAAGGGTTAGTGCATAGCTCTCAGGCTGCAGGGGAGACATTAAGATGTCCCACGCTCGCCCTGCAGATGTGCTGCGAGGGGGCGTTTTACCCCCGTGCAGTCTCAGGGGGCGCTGGCAACTTGCAGAACTGCTACCCGGCCGAGTCACTTTGCAAACTCTCTTTCTCCTCCTTTCCCCCTCTCGTTTCCAGAGTGAAAAAGCCCTGACCAACCTGAGCAGCATGCTGGACAAGAAGGCGGTGGGGACCCCCGTGACCTCCCCCAGCTCCAGCTTCGCGCCGGGGTTTCTGCGAAGGCACTCGACCAGCAACCTGCAGGCTCTGGCCAACAGCTCCAAGTTCCCAGGCTCCTCGGGCTCCAGCTCGTCGTCCTCGTCCTCCTCTTCCTCGTTCGGCAGCCTGAAGGAGACGGGCACGGGCGGGGGGGGAGGCGGAGGGAGCAGCAGCCCCACCGCGCTGCTCAACAAGGAGAACAAGTTCCGGGACCGCTCGTTCAGCGAGAATGGCGAGCGCAGCCAGCACCTGATGCAGCAGCTGCAGCAGCAGGCGGGGAAGGGGGGCGGCGGGGCGCCCATCAACTCCACGCGCTACAAGACGGAGCTGTGCCGGCCCTTCGAGGAGAGCGGCGCCTGCAAGTACGGCGAGAAGTGCCAGTTCGCGCACGGCTTCCACGAGCTGCGCAGCCTGACGCGCCACCCCAAGTACAAGACCGAGCTGTGCCGCACCTTCCACACCATCGGCTTCTGCCCCTACGGCCCGCGCTGCCACTTCATCCACAACGCGGACGAGCGCCGCCCCGCGCCCGGAGGGGGAACGGCCGCGCCCGCCGCCCCGCACCACCACCCCCACCCGCCGCCGCCGCACCCCGCCGGCAGCACCGGTGACCTGCGCGCCTTCGCCCCGCGGGACCCGCCGCTGGGGGGCGGCGGCGGGTTCGGGCCCCAGCGCGGCGCTGGCGAGCGGCCCAAGCTGCACCACAGCCTGAGCTTCTCCGGCTTCTCCGCCCACCACCAGCACGGCTGCGGGCAGCAGCCCGGCGGGCGCCTGGAGGCGGCGCTGCTCGAGAGCCCCGGCGGGTCCCGCACCCCTCCGCCGCCCGCCTCCGCCTCCTACTGCGACGAGCTGCTCTCCCCGCCCTGCGCCAACAACGCCTTCGCCTTCTCGGGCCAGGAGCTGGGCAGCCTCATCGCGCCGCTCGCCATCCACAGCCCCAGCTTCGCCGCCAGCCCCGCTGCCGCCGCCGCCGCGGTAGCTGCCGCCGCCTTCTACCGCTGCCAGCAGCAGCCGCCGCCGGGGGGGAGCTGTCCGCCGCCCCCCGCCTCGCCTCCCTTCAACTTCCAGCCCCTGCGCCGCCTCTCCGAGTCCCCCGTCTTCGACGCGCCGCCCAGCCCCCCGGACTCGCTCTCCGACCGGGAGAGTTACCTGAGCGGCTCCCTCAGCTCCGGCAGCCTGAGCGGCTCCGAGTCCCCCAGCCTGGACTCCGGCAGGCGCCTGCCCATCTTCAGCCGCCTCTCCATCTCCGACGACTAGGGGGAGCCGGGCCGGAGAGTGGGGAGCGGAGAAGAGGGGTGTGAACCCCGCGGCAGGGGGGAGGATAAACCCCGGGAGCAGAGACCGCAGCCTTGAGAACTAGCCAAGCTCGCACAGTCCTTCGATGATCCTCTTGGGTTTGGTTTGGTTTAATTGCTGAGCAAGTAAATTAAAAAGCGAGAAGAGAAAAAAACTTTTTATATCGAGAGATGAACAAAAAATAAATTTGCAGAAGGGCAAATGGCGACATGAACAGAACAAACCTATTTTTATAGAGAGACCTTGGAAGAAGGGGATTTTTGTTTTTTCTTTGGAGACTAGTTATAATATGCACCAGCAGCAGCAGCCATTCCATCTGTGTGTGGTGTGTGGGTTTTTTTTTTTTTTTTTTTAAGCATTAGAGGGGGAGGGGGGAACCAAGACAAACCCACACCACCAGAAAGCAAGCAACAAACAATCCAGAGGGGCATGAACTCTGCATTTCAAGCCTCTCCACATTTTTATATTAAAAAAAGACAGAATTTAATAAGTAGTTTGTCTTTCAAGCCAATTTCAAATAAAGACCCACACCAGTACTAAACCTATAAGCTTTTAAAAGAAAAATCCAATATCCTGCCAAGAATATGCCTTGATAACAACCCTCTAGTTTTTTTTTTATATAATCTATATATATTATAACAAATGCTAAAACTTCCATTCCAAAGTTTCATGTTGGTTCCATTGCCACCACTTAGTGGATGTTTGGCTTAGAACAATTTTTTGTTGTTGCTTTATTTGGAAGCACTCAACTGAGTCTAGTTTGTAATTGTTGGAGAATAACTGCTGATTTTTTTTTTTTTTAATTTTTTTAGCTGTTTGAGTTGATTGCATGAGTCACTGCACACAACTCAATATGAAACTATTTAACTTATTTATTATCTTGTGAAAAGTATACATTGGTAATTTGTTCATACTGTATTTATCGGGTATGATGAAAAGCAATAGATATATATTCTTTTATTATGTTTAAATTATGATTGCCATTATTAATCGGCGAAATGTGGAGTGTGTTCTTTTCACAGTAATATATGCCTTTTGTAACTTCACTTGGTTATTTTATTGTAAATGAGTAAAAATCTTAATTTAAGAGATTGTATGTAATATTTATTTCATTAATTTCTTTCCTTGTTTACGTAAATTTAAAAGATTGCATGGTTTCTTTATAGAAATCGGTCTCTATGCTGTGGAAGTAGTATGAGGAATTTCTGTGGGTTTTTTAGAATGTAAAATGGTTGTAGCCCGTCCATGTAAAAAACAAAACAAAAAACCCCAACAAAACTACTCTGCAATCAGACTTCAAAGTGGCAAACCTAATTCAAATGTGTTTAAATTAACCAAAAAGTATTTTTGTTGCCTAACTCCACCAATCACACTGTGATATAGTCTCAAAGTATGTAGCAATAATTGGGGGTCCCAGTGTTATGTCTCACAGTGCCTTCTTAAGGGTCCATGCTTGCCTTAAAATCTTCCTCAACCAAATAAGTATTTTTCTTAATGCTTGAGATAATTTGAATGTAGGGATGGGTTTTAACTACATGAAAAGTTTCACCACTTTTTTTTTTATATATAAGCAAGGAGGCCACCTTTGGATCTGAAACTTTATGCAGTACATGAACATATCTTGTTTAATTAAATTCCAAAACTTGTAATTTTTTCCTTGTGTAGAAAGTCAGGAGTTTTCCAAAACTTTCCTGGACGGTGGATGAATGAGCAGTAGCTTTTAGTTTTGTTTGTACATAGGTACAGATCAAGCACTATGTACTCTATTTGGACTACTTTAACAGAAGTATGTTTTGAATGTAACTAAAGGATAAGTCAACTTGAGTTGTAATATATTTTCGGGAGTCAGTTCACTACAAATTGAGTGTGAGACTGTAAACTTTGTACTGTAAATGTTTTGTAGTTCTCCCAATAAAATTTTTGGAAAAAAAAAATCAAACTATTAAGGCCATGTCTGCAAGGTGGTTTTTTATTAACTTTTCCCTATCAGAAATGTGTCTAGCTACAGATTAACCAGGTTTGAACAGCAAAATGGCTCCATTCCTGTAGAAATCATTGGTAGTTTGCCAAAACTAATAAACAATGTTCCAGAAGGTTCCAAAGTACCTAGTGCAAATCATATACTATATCAGGCTTCCTTAGGAGGACAGTGGGGAACAAACCTTTGCTTTTTGTATCTTAACAGCTGAAATGAAAAATCGGTTATAAAAACAATTTAACAAGCATTTAATATCGGGCACGTTTGTTTATGGAGGTTATTAATATGCCATTAGTATTTAAAGTTTGTATGGGACAAGTAGGAAATGGTAATCTAGGTAATAACTTCAATTATTTTTTAATTTTATTTTTAAAGCCTTTGTTCCAAATGCCCTTCCTCATTTAAAGGAATAGACTTGTAGCCTCTCATTCCAACACTGAAGATGTACTGGTTTTAATGCTAATCTGACTCTCTTCAGTTTATTCTGTCCCCCAGAACCCAGGGGCTAAAGACTATCTAGCATTTCTGTGGGTAAATCTTTATAATATACAGAGGCTTGTAAATTACACGTTAATGTAGAAGGCATTTTATTAATATAACTTAATAAGGTTTTTTTATGGAACCTGTTGGAGTATGTGCTCCATCATGATTCTTTTGTCAGCCTAATAAATGTTAATATAATGGCATCTGTGGACTCAGTATTTTTTATAAATACAAGGTAGAATGTAATACTGGTGCCATATGTTTGTATAATCAACCTAGTACTGACTTGTAGTTATAAAATTAAACAAATATATAACCATTCAAAATAATCTGTAGATGGGATGATGCAAAACTATTTCTTTAGGTTATGCTCTGGCTTGTTTGCTCAAAAATATTTATTTTTTCCAGAAGAAACTTTATGTATAATGTCTGCAAGGAACAGGAGTCCTTGAGCAAATTTTACCAAATATTGAAAGTAGGCTTTTCTAATTCTTCTTAGTTTACTGATGTCTACTTGAGCTAATGCAATCTTGTTTTGTCTTTTAAACTAACAGTCAAATTAAAACTGCATAGTTATAGGTGTGTGTGTATTCCATTTTACTTTTACTTTTACTTCTAACTGTTCTTCCTAAACTAAGAACACTTACTGCTAAATCTTAGCTGGAGCTGCTGCATTTTATCAGCCCATTCTTTTATCTCCTATACAGTCTTTTATTCATTAAGTAGGATCTTATTGTGAGTCACAGAAGTACAGTTTGGTGTGTCCTGGTTGGGATATGAATTCTGAAAGTTTGCAGCAGCTGTTCCACATTAAACACAATTGCACTCCTGTTAATTGAAGCATTTTTGTGTGTTGAAAATGCTGCCAAAAAAAGCACACATAACAGTTTATAAAATTTGTGCAAAAGGGTAGTGTATTGCTGTATCTGTTGGTGTTTGTGGGGAAAGCAGGGCCTCAGCAGCTTTGCAGCCTTTTCACTGTAAGTGATAGTTTGAGGTGAACAGTTTGCTGTATCTCTGCAGAAGTGCATGTCAAAACACTCTAGATTCCACTCTTGTTTCTTTATTCTAAATCCCCAGCAATCCTTTAATGGGAACATTAGTATCTATCTCTTATGTGCTCCACAACTGCTTATTAGCCTTTAAATTGATTCTTACATTGTTAACTCAAAAGTTATGTAGCTTTTATTTCAGAATTAGATGAAACACAGAGCTGCCCAGACCACTCAGAAATTTCCTGTTGTCCTGCAGTAAGTTGTGGCAAACCAATACAATCTGTGTGACAGTACATTGATGGGTTGGTTGGTTGTTTTTTGGTAGGTACTTTTGAATTACAGGAAACAGGCCTCATCTAGGAAATTCATTTGTTGCTGGGAGTTGGTGATCTGACATGGGTGTGCTATTATCATTACTTGTGCTTAATGGAGTTTTAGAACTGAGCCTTGCATGCTTTTATCCTTTAGTTGAAACGGTAGTCTTTGAAATGGTAATGAACTTAATAAAACTGAAAATGAGCTTGGAAAAAATATGCCAGTTGGTGTATTCGATACGGAATTCCTAAATGTATCAAACTGTTTTTCTTCTCCATACTTAAATGTAATCTCTTAAAATAGGCTCTCAACCTTTCCAGACTACTTTCCAGGAGTCTGGGGTATGCAAGACCAATCAAAGTTCCATCCATCTCACTTTAAAACCACTTGCTTACAAAATCAGACATAAAATGACAAAAGTGTCATAGCACACTACTACTGACCAATTGCTTACTTTCTCATTTTTACCATATAATAAATCAATTGGAATATAAGTATTGTACTTATTTCAGTGTATAATACATAGAGCAGTGTAAACAAGTCATTGTATGTGCTTTTTATGTAGCCTGTTGTAAAACTCAGCAAATACCTAGATGAATTTAATGTACCCCTTAGAGACCTCTGCATACCCCCGGGGCTATGTGTACCAAGGATTCCCCTTAGTTGATTTAGGTTATGGATCTGTGCTACCTCTTTAATGAGAAGACTAAAACTGACTCAAGATACATGTCTGAATGGATTGTGCAATACAGAACAATGTATTCCAGTAGCATGCAACAACCAGAGCCATTGCCCTTTTTTAACATACCATGACTCGAGCTTAAACAGTGAGGCAGCTTCTTTCTGATAACACTCCCAGTTCAGTTAAAGGCTGAAATGCTGTAACTTAGGCAAAGTGCTTGTAGTTTCCACTTTGAAAACTTGACACCACAAATCAGACTTCAGTATATTCCAAAATGTAGGAGAGAGCATGCGAACTGTTAAGTTTAGTTGTTCATGTTGTACATTTCTTCCACTATCCCATTTTATTTGTCCACAGTAATGGTCTTGGAAAAAATAACTCCTTTTATCCCCTCCCCAATAAATTTCCAATCTCTTTAACAGTTGCTGAGGTGGGAGATTTAAATCATTTTGTGGCTCTGACAACTCCTATTGAACCAAAGTTAAAGATTTCAGTTCAGTTTGCAAGCTAGGCCTGTTTAGGCATACTTTATCCCACATCTGAACATACCTATTAAAGCTAAATGATTTGCACTGTGTATTGCAAATTGTATGGGTTCCCTTTTCATTCTACCTCCCAATGACTTTTGAGTGAATTTTCATTTCGGCAGCGTGTATGTGGCTGTTGAGTAACCCTGCAGGGTGAGTAGGGAACTCTGTGTTTAACAGTGCTGCTTTGGCTGACCAAAGAATCGTGTTGACAGGTTCCAACAGGAGTAGCTGTATTCACTATAAGGCTGGAGTCTAATGCAAGACCTTGAAGGTGGTGGGCAGGAAGAAGAAATATGGGAAGCACTAAATGGATCACAGAGGCCTATCCATTTCTCTCCACCCTCCTTTTTATTTATTTAAAATTCTTGGCAGACAGGTTTTCTCAACCTCACCCAACACTAGTTTTTTCTGGAGTTATGAACTGGCCTTGAAGTCAGTGGTATAATTATACAGTCTACTGGGCAAGCAGTTAGAATAACTCTTAATCTTTATGTTTAAAAGTACAAATATTAAACAGTGGGAGATAGAAAAACTATAAGCAGAGATATAAGCCCTTACTTCCGCCTGTGTTGTGGAATGGTAACACTAAAGAAGACACTTACCTATAAAGCCCTTACTGTGCTTTTCTGATGTTGTGTTGGAACTCCTCTTTTTAACTTTTCAATTCTAAATTACACAAGAATGGCTAGGTAGTGACTTTCTCTGGTGGGGAGAGGGAGATGGTTTTGTTCTGATGTTGTTAGGAAAATTCCTGTAACTCCCTTTTAAAGCTCTATTTCCATATTGGCGGCAAATCAGTCACCCTGAGCTTGAGCGTGTGTTCTAAAGTGCTTTTATTTAAAAAGAGAGCTCATTTATTTAAAAATAAGGCTCAAATCAAACACAAAGAATATGACTGTCAAAACTCTTCTATAAAACAGCTTTGCAAAAATATGAAATTTACAAATCAAGCCACCAAAGGTATTTTCCAACTAGTGTATTACTGTCCCCAAACAAATAAAATTGTGCAAGATAGTTCTAAAAGTAAACCACACATGATTATTTTAGTGCAATGTGCAATATAGGGATAGTCCCTGCTCCAAAGTTTACAATTAAAAGGTAAAGGAACAATACATGACAACAATGGTCAAATATTGGTATATACCTGATAAATCATTTATCTATTGCTGATGGATAGGTGACATTTTTTGAATAATTTCTAAGTCCTACAGCACTTGAGAAGGAACTACAGAATAATTTAAACCCTCAAATTTTTCTCCTTGGCTAATAATATAAATAGAGATGTAGCTCTAGAAGCACTGGAATTTAAACACAGAAGTCCTGTACCACTGGATTATTACCTGGGTCTTTTCTGAATTGTGTTCACTTAAATACCCAAAATTCTGAGAGCTGTTCAAGACAAAGAATTAAAGGGAGACTCTATAACAGTAAGAGGCCTGGTAACTGGTATTGGGATTGGCCTTCAACAGTGCATAAAATCTAGTATAAGATCCATTGTGGTTTACTCACCAGATCGCTGGTGTAGAAACCATTTTCCTCTGGGGCAGGAAAGTGCTAGGAACTGGCCTTTATGATTGCTAAGGCTTTTCTACACATATATGCAAAAAAGGTCCTTTATTTCAGCTCACTTCTAACTCTTCCATGAATAAAAGTCTGTAGCTTAATTTTTAGTTACCTGGATATTCTGTCTCCCCTGGATAAAAGATGATGAGTAGAACTGGCACCTGGATGCTCCAGAAACCCTTGTGGATGGATAATAGGGTGAGGTATGTGGATCTTTTGAGTTTTGCTGTGTTATCAAATCTTAAATGGGACTCTTATAAAGTTCTGTACCCTATACCTGCTCCTCAACTAAATGAACATGGAGAGGGGGCTGCGAAAAAATAGGAACTGTACCCAGACATTTGTTGTTTTGCCAGTCTTCTGATTTTTGTTGCTCTTGTTGGAGGAGGGAGGGTACAGTATTTCCATATGTCTATAGTCAACCCCCTGATTTCACCAGAACTCTTAGTTTACCTTTAGATTTCAGTGTGTACATCTCTCTGCACTGAAATTGTCTGTGTTCAACTCTTGGAACACAGCTGTGTTGCCTCTTGCTGAGCTGGTCAGTTGCAAATAAATGGGAGTTGGCCCAGTAGACTGCTGGGTCAAGAGACACTGAACACAGATTTCATAATGCATTGAGGTTAACTCCCAGATTAAATGAAGGTTTCTGCTGTCCCAGTTCCTAATTCTCTTAACTTATTTCCCTGGAGTATCCTAAAACTTGCCAGCAGCTTTGCCAGAATGCCTATCTTGATTCCCAAATGAAGAGTATAATGTGAAATTAAAGCCTGGGTTTTTAAATGTATTTTTAACCTATGTTTAATTAACCTTACATTTGCTGTAGAATCTTCTTTTGTGCTATGAAAGAGCTGGGTCCTTGGGTTTTCATGCATTCTCTGGACATTTCTCAGATGCTGAAATTTTTGTTAAGCCTTTTAACTCAGAGAATGACTCTCCACTTCTATTCATCTTATATCACAGAACTTCAAGGTGCATATACATGCTTCCCTTCTGCTCACCCAACTGGAATGTCTACTTAAGAGAATGGATGATCAGTCACACAATTCTTGTATTAATATGAAATATTTAGCGCTTCTATTGTTCTGAAAACACTAATCCTCACAACATTCCTGGATGGTAACATAACTTGTCTGTAAATTGGGAATAAGTGACATGCCAAAGGTCCCCCATGCAGTATCAGAGTTGGGATTGTAATGCAGCAGTTTCTAGCTCCTAGTCTAGTGCATAGGCTCTGTCCAAGCAAATCTTTGTCACTGCAAAGCAAACGTAGGTCATATTCTAGAAGTGTATTTTTACTGAAAACATACAGAAAGATAGCAACTTAAATGGCTATATGCTCAGCCTGAAGATGTGCACATCCTCCATGTGGGAATGTAATGGATCCCATTTGTTATGGTTACGAACAGTTGTAAAATCAAAGATGTTTATTATGCTGCTTCTCCAATTAAGCCAATTTGGCTTCCTTTGTTCAGAAACTACAAATATCTGTCACGGTAAGAGTGTTGTGTTCTGATTGTTTATCCACACACAAATGGAATTCCCTAGTGTATGAAATAGTGTTGGGTGGAGGGGAAATGAGAGCCTCATGGAACAATCTATATTCAAGTCTTTTGAACTGAACCTGAACGTTTTGCATTCAGTTTGGCTGTACTCCATTCTGGGTAATACACCTGGAAAGATTGGAGAAGGGATGGCTACTTGGAAAAGCCTGTGCCCCTGGATCCCATTGCTGGTACAAGGTGGCCACATCCCGGTCCCTGAAGGGACATCAGTGCTGAACTCCAACTGGGGAGGCTTTCTGTGCTAGTGTTACAACGTAAACATCAAGTCGTGGTATGGGTAAACTACAAAGTTTATCTCACTTTGTGCTTACCTCTCAAACGTCTTTTGACTTTGCCTACTCCTTTAAATATCACTAAATCCAGCTGCATAAGAAAAGAACACTCTAGGCATCTACCTGGCAAATTGTTTAGCAGCAAAGTGGTTAAAGAGAGAGCAAATTTGTGAATGAGCTTTTTTAATGGTATCTTAATCGAATCTGATGTGGAATTTAGAAGTCATAGCACACAGACTAATAGTATTCAAACAGTGTGCCGCATAACAGTTGTGTATTTTGCAAGCACATTATAAAAATGAGTACCGCAAACAGGTATCTCATTTCGTGTGATATATTTCCATTGGCAAAAATATGTATTGGAATACATATCTGAAGGCTAATAATCTTATAGCTTTTACACTACCGTGGGTATTATTATCAGTATATTCAACTGAGGGCAGTAAATAGTTGCACTAATAAAACATTATTTTCTCCTGCACATATGAACAACCACATAAAGATGTTAGGGGAGAGCGAGGATACACTGGAGATCTCTAGCCCCATCGAGGAGGACATCAACAGCTCAGTAAACAGTCCCCCTCAGTTTCCTCATGCAAATGAAGGCCAAAAGGAGGGCAAGAAAGACATTCCTGAGGAAACTAAGTTTCCCACCCCGGACACATTGGCAGGGCTATTGGGCTTTATATGGCCGCATCTTTTCTGGAGCACTGAAAAGGATAATCTGCAAGGATGAGTAGAAAGTATCCCAGAGGATCAATTTCTGATGGGGTTGGTGGATGTCAGCCCTTACAATTTGCTGTACCTCTAAATAAATTTTAGAAAAATAACTGACTAGTGCAGGGGTTCTCAAACTGGGGGTTGGGACCCCTCATGAGGTTATTACATGGGGGGTCACGAGCTGTCAGCTTCCACCCCAAACCCTGCTTTGTCTCCAGCATTTATAATGGTGTTAAATATATAAAAAAGTGTTTTTAATTCATAATGGGGGGTTGCACTCAGAGGCTTGCTATGTGAAAGGAGTCACCAGTACAAAAGTTTGAAAATCACTGGACTAGTGAATACAACTCACTGTTACACATCTTATTGTAATAATGAGATATTTTAGAGAGGAAGCTTTTAAACCACTTGTAAATATCACCGCTTGCAAAAGTGAGATGGAATATCACAGCATCGAAGCAAAATGTACTGAGGTAATACAAAGCTTCTGCACCATGGAGCTGAGATGACTTGAATGCCCAGTGTGAGTCTGGGGGAGAGTGGCAGTCGCTAGGCTAATAAAACTAAGTAATGTGCAGTAAAAAAATCTTTAAAAATGGATTCATTGTTAATAAAAGTGTTAGGTGGGATGAGGTTTGTTACAGATTATCTGTAAATTCACATTGCTGTAAATAAGTGCATGGTAGTTAAGATGTCCCTACACATCCAACTATCAGTGTATGTTTTAAACCCTGAAAGGTGTTAGCAGGATCTAGTGCATGGTGCCATCAAAGAGCATCAGTCACAGCAGAGGTATATCTTTCCCTAAGAGGGACCAGGGCTCTTGGAGAAGAGATGCTGTGTGCTATGGGGAAGGGAGATGGGTCCATGCCCACAACTTTTCTTGATTTTCTCATGTTGCAAGAGCATGGCTCTGCCTTGATGTACTTTGTAACATACTCTTTAAGATACCCAAGCCAGGAAGAGGGTCCTGCTCAGTTCCGTGTTGGATACTTAAAAATGTTTTTCTAGCCATTGGAGACAAGGGGGGATTTAACAGACAGCACTTCCTCTGCCCCCCGTTTGCAAACGAGAGAGCCATTAGAAGGAGTTGAGGAGAACTTCAGTCTGGCGGCTGGGCAGTCAGCACCATAGGACCTGAGTTTGGGTGGCAAGAAGGATTATGAGAACGACCCATAGAAGAGCCTCAGGTAAAACAGGTTAGGAACAGTTTTTCTCTCAAAAGCCTTTGGCACAGCACATCTACTTTGCTTGTGGTTTTATGCTGATTTTAACTCTTATCCTTGTAGATTATTTATGTTCCCAGGATTGTGCCCTATGATGTCTATCAGTTATTTAATCTGTTTTATTGTAAATTGCCTAGGACTCCTTGGTAGGTGCAGTATAAATTATTATTAAATTGACATAGTTCTCACCATCATACAGAGTGTGAGGGCCCAAAATTAGCTCGATCCAGTCCTGAGAAGCTGATGCTCACAAAAGTGTAGATTCATCTTCTGTCTTTCCCTTAGCCATAAGAGAAGGAATGTGTGTCCCAGATGTGGTGATCCAATCATGTCAAACTTTTTCCTGTGTTGGAAGTGTGCTCTTAAACACAAGTGTCCCCATTGGCAAATGAGCCAAAGAAGCGATACAGTATATGAAATTCTAGTTTCTCACTGTTGGAGATGTGAGCGGCTGGTTTTTCTATTTGTTTGTTTGTTTTTAATGGTTTTATAGAGACAGTGTTTTATAACCTGGAATGCTGTTGTTGCCAGCAGCGTCTTATTGCCTAGGCCAAATAAGGCTTAGGATGGCAAATTTATAACAGCAGCATTTTTGTAATCACTGCTGCGATTCTACCAATTATAGCGCGTATTGAAACCAGGGGTGTAGCTAGGTTCTAACATTGGGGAAGCGAACACATAAAAAAAGGCGCCACCCGACATATCAAATTACTAATTACATACTTTCAAATTCGTTATACATATTTATTTTGTACTTAAAATAAAACACAAGAATGATATTGTTTTATAAGTACGTGTGTTATTTTGCATTTAAAAAAGCGCCGACAAAAGGGCGAAGACAAAATGTTTAAAAAAATGTGGGCCTCTTGGCTCTTGCAAGGGATTCAGACTGACTAATGCTGTAGTGGTAAGTGTTACAAGTGTACAGATGACATTTCTACCACATTTGATTATGTGATGGAAGCTACTGCCCGATACCAGGGGCTTTCCTCCCCCCATGCGCCATACTCCCCACAACGCCAGATTTGCTGTGTCACAAGCCCAAAGCTGGATCCAAGCAGGGGGGCGCCCCCCCCCCACTCCACAAACCCCTCTACCAGCTCGGGAGAGGCACCAGAGCTAAGCCCTGCGAAGCTGGCCCAGCCCCTGCAGCCCCCACTCCCTGGCCTGTGCACACACCTGGCAGGTGAGCGCTGTAAGGGGAAAGCCCCCAAAGCGGGGCAGGCAGCCTCTGAGGCGGGGAGGGGGGGAAACTGGGAGCTTACCCCCCATGTGAAAAAAAGACTCCGTATTATCTGGAGCCACCAGATTTCCGCCTTTTTTTAATTAAAAACTCCAAAGGAGAAGCAGATTGCTCGCGCCAGGCTCTCCTTCCCTGCGCAGCGCGCGGCTGCAGTCCGGGCTCAGCAGACCCAGGAGTGGGCTGGGGCAGGGGATTGGTGCAGGGTGCAGGCTCTGGGAGGGAGTTTGGGGATGGGAGGGGTGCAGAGGGATAGGGTGCAGGGGTGAGGGCTGTGGGGTGTGGCTGCAGATGAGGGGTTTGGAGTGTGGGAGGGGCTCAGGGCTTGGGCAGAGGGTAAGGGTGTGGGGGGATGAGGGCTCTGGCTGGGAGTGGGGATAAGGTGTTTGGGGTGCTGGAGGGGCTCGGGCAGAGGGTTGAGAGTGCGGCGGGGGGGTGAAAGCTCTGACTGGGGGTGTGGGCTCTGGGGTGGGGCAGGGCTGGGGATGAGTTTGGGGTGCAGGCAGGCTGCTTCAGGACAGGGGCCACAGAGGAGGACTTCCCCCAGCCCTTTCCCTGCTGGCAGCAGCAAACTCTGGGGGAGGAGTCCCCCTTTCCTGCCCCTCCCCCCCAGCAGCACACAGTCACTACATGTGCTCCTAGGGCCCCTCTCAGGTCCAGGAATGTCCCTCGCCTCCCCTGTGGTGGGTGCCGGGGGGGCGCTGCATGCGCCTCCTCACCTGCTGCTTCCCCTGACTGTAGGCTCACTGGGGGTGAGGGATGGGGCTGCCTCCTTGCCCAGCATGGGGCAGGAGCAGTGACTGCGGGCGGGGGGACCCCTGTGCTGCTGGAGGGTCCTGCCAGAAAAGGGAAGGGTCTGAGGGGGAAGGGCAGGCTGAGGCTCTGAGTCAGTCTGCCCTGGCAGTGGAGTTGGGGGGCACTAGGACCCTGCAGCAGCAGTTGCTCCCGGGAGGCAGCACACCGAAGAGACAGGGACACTCTGCTCCAGGGCCCCTGAAAGGCGAGCGATGGGCGGGGGCAGCAAGTCGGGGCCAGGGGATACTCAGGGAAGGCTGGGGGGGGGCGCAGGTGGGGCCAGGAGGGGGGGGCACCCGGCCCCAAGTATTGCTGGAGTTGGGCCCCCGCCTCTCCTCCTCCCAGGAGCGGCCAGCAGCTTGCTGGAGCTCAGCTCTTCCCCCGCCCCTCCCCTCCCCTCCCTGCAGCCAATCAGCTGCTCCCTCCTGCTGGGAGACAGCTGATCGGCGGCAGGGAGGGGCGGGGGGAAGAAGTTTGGCCGCTGCCGGCAAAGCCTGCCTTGCTGCAGGAGCCCAGCGCCAGCAGCGCCAAGCTTCAGAGTGGAGTGTGGGCCTCGCTGGCGCCATTGGCGCCATGTTAACCCCTAAGGCGCCACTTTTTGACAACATGCTTAGTGGGGTAGCGGCCGCTCTCCCCCTAACTACGCTACTGATTGAAACCACCAACGACGGCACGACACCATTTAGTAAACATACTCGCGAGAATCCTAAACATTAATAATATGACCAGAAGGAAGAAATTAAGTGGTTCTCAGTTTTGGATCCATGCGCAGTCCCGCACTGTAAGCGAAATCGTGCTATACAGACGCGCGAGGATCCACTGTACTTGTAATTTTATTTATAATAAAACTTGTAAATGTTCAATTATTTTAATGATATTTAGATTCATTTTAATTCAAAAGAATTTGTAAAAAAACTAAAACAAGTTCATATGGGGCCGGCAATTATTTCAGAGCCTAGGGGCGGCAAAATCATTAATCCGCCACTGGTTGTTGCATGTCGTTTTGCTAACTTACAGCACCCAAAACTAATTGGAAAGAACAAATGTTTAAATATTGTGGAATTCATGGGAATCAAACTGATGATTGGACACACACAAATCCAGATTGTAAGCAAGGAAAGCATTAAGTGTCCTAATAATAGGTATCCTAAAACAAAGCGTGTTGGAAATAACCACAGAACTACTAGAAAGAGAGCAGAGTGTCTGCCAATTCTAATGTTACAAAAACAAAAACATGACAGTTCACAAGATTTCTTGATTGTGTCAGTGTGCCTGGTGCAACAAAGGGAGAGCATCTTGCAAGCTGGAAACCACAGCATGTAACAAGCACTATTGGTTTGGCCACAAGAAGGGAAAAGGCAGTGGAGAATGTAAACACCATTATGTACAGCTTCCCCTTCCATAGCCATGGTGCCATAAAGATTGTCCAATATCAAAAATAATCCACTTCAGAGTTTAACAAAAGTAACTACAAGAAAAGGTTAAGTTTTTAAATTGCTGCTTGTATTTCAGAAAAGAAATGGAAGATATTAATGATATTAATAATTCTCTTTCAAGTTAGAATGTTATGGGGCACTACACTATTCATTTGGGGCCTAATCCTATGAAATGTTTAGTGTAGCTTTAATTCTCAGTGAGTGATCAGTGTGTCTCAGGAGCGGGCCCTAGAATATAGTAATGGGGTGTGTGTGTGTGTAATCTGCTGCAGTGTTTTGAGCCTTTAATGACAAGGTTTTCTTCTTGCTACTCAACTGTCAATCTTTCATAATACCAGCAGTACACTTGGGCTGTTGCATTTGTGTTTGAATCCTGGTGGTGCAGAGAGAGGGGGAAGTGAATTCTACATTGTTATTGCAGCTGTGCATGTCAGTATTAGAGCTGGCAAATAGAGCAAAATTCACTTCATGCAGAGGGCCTGCACAAGGCCTGTATATTGCTAAAGTCCAACTTCAACCTAAAGCCCACTGTTAAGTTGTGCAGAGGCCAATGGGATTCGCCCATAGTGAGCAAAAATAAGTTTTGTGTATTGGGGAATCAGGGGCGGCTCTAGCTTTTTTGCCGCCCCAAGCATGGCAGGCAGGCTGCCTTCAGCGGCATGCCTGCGGGAGGTCCCTGGTCCCGCGGATTCGGCGGCATGCCTGCGGGAGGTCCGCTGGTCCCACGACTTCGGCATACCCGCCGCCGAATCCGCAGGCAAGCCGCCGAAGGCTGCCTGACTGCCGCCCTCGCAGGGACCGGCAGGGCGCCCCCCATGGCTTTCCACCCCTGGCACGCGCTTGGAGAGCTGGTGCCTGGAGCCGCCGCTGTGAGGAATTATTCACTCAGTTTATGCAGTGAGGTGAGGGAAGGCGGCATTGTAATATTTGATAAATATGAAATATCATGCTTTCTAATTCAGCCAGTTTATTCAATACTGAGGGTGAGTGGTCTCATGAAATGAGAGATGAGCACAGGCTTTCAGACTAACTTCTTTGGTCAAGTTGGACTAAGTCTGGCTAGCTCTTTCCAAAAGGATGCTTTAGTTCGCTGGGTGCCAACATGGCTGGGTTCTTTCTCGACACCACAGCAGTATTTCTGATTTTGCCGGAATTAGGAGGCCCTGGAAATCTGGTGAGAGCCTGCTCTTGTAGGATTTCCAGTGCAGCTCTGCAGGTGGGGAAGGCCAGGGTAAGAATCTGAATTTTAGTGCACTCCTCTCTAGTGAACCTATGACTCTTTTCGGGTTCGCCTGTTCCGAGATGTTTAAGGTCTTAGCTCCTAGTGTAATGGCCCTTCATACCTGTGCCACTCATACATGCACAGGACATATTCAATCTTTTTTGGCTGTTAACTGTACCTTTATGTATACACAGTGATGTAATTCCAAAGTGTATCCTTGGTATCTTTAAAAAGAACAGGAGTACTTGTGGCACCTTAAAGACTAACAAATTTATTAGTATCTTGGTATCTTTGAACTCCTTAGGCAGCATCTGCCTGAGAAGGAGTCACACATAGGGGTGACTTCTAATTAAAAGCAGTACATCAGCATGAAAATTGGCCTTAATTAATATTTTAAAGCTAATTCCCTGTGTCTGTCATCCTTTCCTTTCTGAACTTTCAGTAGTTTCCTAAGAATCTTTGCCTGTGCTTAGAGGCTGTCACTCTGTGAACGATGTGCTTCAGGGTTGAAAAGTTTTTGTCTCACTGTGCCATGTGAGCACTTTGTCAAGAAGCTGAGGACCAGACCTTGGGCCACAGTGTCCCCTGATTTGCATGGGGAGGGAATCCTCGATCGTTCCCTGTAGAATGGGGACTTAGCCGCTGATGTCTCTTGCACTGTTCCCTTCCCGTTCTCCCCAATTCTGCGGTAGTGCTCTGTGGAATAATGAGACAGGGACTGGGCAGATCATGGTGGTGAGCTGTATGGGGGAAATGCACATCATCCCCTTTCCAACCTGCAGATCCTACCCAGAAAAGATAATATAACCTCAGACTGTATTAGCTTTTCCTTGTATCCCCCTTGGGGCCAATGGAGGTGTGGATGTCACACTATCAGACGAGTCCAACTGTGGTCCTGAGTGGATGTGCATGCAAAGAGCTTGTACATCAATGATCCTGGCCTGTGGATTCTCTGGGATCAACCTGGGGTGTGCACTGCACCCTTTTTGGTGAGCTAGGGAAAAAACCCTACTCCCACCAGAGGAAAAATCTGAGGGAATCCTTACGCTAAATTTCTTCCTGTGGCTTTTAATATACGAGGGGATTATCTGGGCCCTAACACACATAAGCTCTAGCAAGATGGAGCATTGAATGTTGTGTCCTTTGCATATGGTCTCTTGGGGCTGCAGCTCTGGATTAAAGATGGGAGGTTGCACTTTGGACACCCAAATATATCCCGATTCTTAGCAGAGTAGTCCAGTGGATAGGCAGCCAAGAGACCAGGGTTCCAGTCATAGCAGTGCTGCTGATTTGCTGGGTGACACCGTGCAGCCTTTGCCTCTCTTCTGTGTCTCATTTTCCCCAGCTGTTAAATGAGGGCACCCACCTTTGTAAAATACTTTGAGGGTATGTCTACACTGCAGTTAAAAACCTGCAGCTGGCCCATGTCAGGTGACTCAGGTTTGGGGGGGGCGCAGTGTAGGGGGGGCGCTGTTTAATTGCAACATAAATGTTCAGGCTTGGGCTGGAGCCTGGGCTCTAGGACCCTGCAAGGGGGGAGTCCAGGCTCCAGCCTAAGCCCAAAGGTCAACACAGCTGTGAGTCAGCTGACCTGGGCTTTTATCCCCGTATAGATGTACCCTGAGAGCTACAGATTAAAAGCACAATATAAATGTTAACTATATAATGTTGCTTTATTGGCATATTCACTTCAACAGTTTTAGGGGTGTGACAGACCAAGACCAGTAGGGTACAGGAGTCTGGTAAAGGGTAAATATACAGGTCACTGGATGAGTAGTTTTCTGTTCCCTGAGTGACCAGAGCAGGGGCTGCACTAGAGTAATCAGTAACCTGCTAGAACCAGTTAAGGCAGGCGGGCTAATTAGGACACGTGGAGCCAATTAAGAAGAAGCTGCTAGAATCAATTAAGGCAGGCTAATCAGGGCACCTGGGTTTTAAAAGGAGCTCACTTCAGTTTGTGATGCGAGTGTGAGGAGCTGGGAGCAAGAGGCGCAAGGAGCTGAGAGTGTGCTGCTGGAGGACTGAGGTGCACAAGCGTTATCAGACATCAGGAGGAAGATCCTGTGGTGAGAGTAAGGAAGGTGTTTGGAGGAGGCCATGGGGAAGTAGCCCAGGGAGTTGTAGCTATCATGCAGCTGTTACAGGAGGCACTATAGACAGCTGCAGTCCACAGGGCCCTGGGCTGGAACCTGGAGTAGAGGGCGGGCTTGGGTTCCCCCCAAACCTCCCAATTGACCTGGACTGTGGGTTCTTCCAGAGGGGAAGGTCTCTGGGCTGTTCCCCAACCCACATGGTGAATTTCTGAGGCAAGAAAATCTGCCAATAAGCTCAGGACCCACCAAGATGGAGGAGGAACTTTATCACAGGGGACACTCCTCCATAGGCATTTTACCTTTAGATGAGTGATAGACTCCACCAATTTGGTCGATTTTAATATACCTTCTTTACACGCATGTATATCATACATCATTTGAAAGCTTCTTATGTCTACTTTAAGATGAGGTATGATGTGGAGCTGTCAAGTGGTGCTGTTACCACATAAATGGGGATAAATAATTACACCATCAACACATTAAAATGACCACTTTGAAATATGGTCATTCATTTCTGTTAGTTTAATGACTCCCTGTATTATTTCAAGAAAGAAATGTGGATTTCTTGGTGACCTTAGAGCATAAAACAAAATCTAATAAATTTGTACATGTATCATTGAAATGTAATAGCAACCGTGACATTTCTAGTCAACATCATCATCTTGTTCATCATTATGATTTCCGTCAAGAGAGAGCATGAGTTACCACAGTCTTCATTGCCTTGCTGTGTACACATTTCTGTGCAGGGAAGATTGTTCTTACTACAGACACAGTTGATTGTGCAGCAACACCTACTGGTACAGCCATAAATAAGATCTTGTAGTCGCTCAGGTGCCATTGGTCCCTAGAAGAATACAGGAAGTAGTTCTTCTTCAAGTGATTGCTCATGTCCATTCAACTTAGGTGTGTGTGTGCTCACCACATGCACCGGTGCTGGAAGTTTTTCCCTCAGCAGTATCCATAGGGGACCGTCTCCTGCACCCCTTGGAGTGGCGTGCACATGCTGGGTATATAGGGCACCGCCAGTGCCCCCCACCCTCAGTTCCTTGCTGCCAGTGATGGTGCTGGAACTGTTGCTGCTTCAGTGAGTGCTGTAGCCACTTGTTTGTACGAACTAGTTATCTCCTGTATTATACTGTATATAGTTTTCTATTAGTGTTCATAAATCCCTTTTTTTTGCCAACCACTTTTCTCCTTTCCTTCCTGCGTGGGCATCTACAACATCAGAACAATGGGTCTTCAGTATGGTGGTGCGGGGTTACACCCTTCATTAGCTTGCTACTCCTCCTTCCCACCCTTCCTCCCCCTCCCTCTTCAGGGACCCTTCTCAAGAGAGTCTCCTCGCGCAGGAGATAGAGGGGTTACTGCATCTAGGTGTGGTGGAGATCGTTCTTCCAGAGTTCAGGAACAAGGGGCTCTATTCCTGTTACTTTTTAATCCCAAAGGCCAAGGGTGGTCTACGACCTATCCTGGACTTGCAAGACCTGAACTGCTTCCTAGCAAACCTGAAGTTCCACATGGTCTCCCTGTTCTCCATCATCCCCTCCCTGGATCCGGGAGACTGGTATGCTGCCCTCGATCTGAAAGATGCGTATTTTCACATCGCCATCTTCATGGAACACTGATGCTTCCTCCAATTTATGGTAGGTCCCAACCACTATCAGTTTGCGGTCCTCCCATTTAGCCTAGTGATAGCACCGCAGGTATTTACCAAGTGCTTGTCAGTAGTGGCTGCTTACCTCAGACATTGGGGTATCCATCAACGACTGACTAGTCAAGGACAGAGCCAGATCCCAGGTCCAAAGGGATGTCGTGATGCTGTTCGCCCCCTGCCGTCACCTTGGCCTGTTGGTGAATGAGAAAAAATCCACGTTAGTTCTGGTACAGAGGATAGAGTTCATTGGAGCTCGACTCAACCTGCACCAGGGTGTTCCTGCTGCTAGAGAAATTCAGGGCACTGAAGGACCTCATCGCGAAGTCCCTCTGTGTTTCCCCTGACCATGGCCAGGGTTTGCCTGCGCCTACTAGGTCACACACACCTAAGTTGAATGGACATGACTAACACATCTCAAAGAACACCAGTTATGGAAAAGGTAACTGTCTTTTCATCATTACACTTTTCCTTCCATGTTGCAATGGTTTATCTACGTGTGAAGACATCCAAATCTCTGTTTGCCAAGAAGATATTTTGACATGCTCTTCAAAACTGTCCTTATGTGGTAGGCGTTTGACCAATAACTTGTCCTTTTTGATGGCTAGAGTGAGGTGCAAGCAATTCAGTTCTCTGTGAGTCTCCTTTTCTTTCTCGCTGTAGTCATACTGAACTGGTACCAGTTTCCTTGCTGCAGAAATTGTGGCTTGTTCATCACTCTCGCAATTTGGCAAGATCCCTGAAGCCGTAAGCTCCCTTTGTTTTGACAACATTAAACACGGATTTTTCCACAGAGGCACATTTATGTTAATGTGTGTACAGCAGGCAGTATGTTGCAGAAGTCAGGAGTGAGTGCATCACAAATTGCACGTACAGGTATGAAGCAATACTTGTCAGTTGTACTGGTAATGGTGCATGTTTCAACCTACATGTTATCTGTGTATTCCATTTTTGGAAAGTAGCGAACAGCAAGGACTAAAACATCTGTATCAGGTGACCTAATTACTATGGTTTCTTTGACACCAAGAGACCCAAAAGCACAGACAGCATGCAGAACAAGCATCCCTTGTGTCTGCTTCCTCCTGAGTACTGTACAAGTCTTGGGCTTCTTCAGCACCTCTGCTGGTGATGGACTTTGTTACTTCACCATTGGAAAAACCTCCAGCAAGAAGGAGTGTTTGTCTTGGGTGTGCTCCTACATTCTCAGGTGCATTTTGAACCATATATTCACAGAAGAATTTTATAAGTGGCAAGGTCTTCTTCGCCATATCGGCAAAAGTTTTGATGCCAGATTTCTGGACTGGTCTGAAGAAGCTACGTGTCCCTTCAGAATCAAATGCACCTCTCACAAATCTCTCCATTTGTTCTTCATCAGCATCTGCTATTTTCAGTAAAGCCTCTTGTACATCTGATGTTCCATGCAATACAATAGATAGGTTGATAAGCACCTCTGGATGTGAATCAGTGCCAAATGGATTTTCATATTGTTGATGACAGGGTTGGTAAGAACTGTAACAAGGTCTGCATTCTCTTCCAATGCAGAGACAAGGACTTGTTTTTGGACTTTGTCTTCACCGCTTCTTGTTTGGCCATTTCTTTCTCTCCTAACTTTTGCTGGCACAGGGCAGCTGCAGGTTTTTAATTGCTGCATAGACATAGCCATAGAGGCCCTAGTCAGGGATTAAGATCCATTGTGCTTCTTTTGGGAGACTAAGCTCTGAGACTGACTTAAATGTGCCTGGGCATTTAAAGGTCAATGTGTGGTGTTGTGCTGGTCCAGTCATTCTAGGAAACATCTTGCAGGCTGCTTGATTCCTGGAATGGCTTTTGTGACGGATACTGAAGACAGCCAGAAGCCTTCTGATCCAGCTGGCAAGAGGAACCTCTCCACAGAGCCTGGATGTCAGAAATGGAGTTTCAAGTGGCAACTTCACTGCAGTGACTGCCTGTCATTGGGATAAAGAGCAACTTTCTCACTGAAATCTCAGTTGTTGTAGACGTGTGTGGTCTGACTCACAGAGGAAGTGGTGGTGGTGGGAACCAGAGTCCAGTACCGAATGGGTACATGGAACAGGAGCCGTCTTCTGGGGTTTGCAGCTAGTTCTAGAAACAAAATAGGGGAGAACACAACAGGGTAAGATAGGGTTATATTGGATATGCAGTGCCTGGAAACAAGAGGCAAGTCCCAATTTGTGTCCAGCTGCTTAAGGATTACCACCCAACATGGTGGTATTATTCTACCCTCAAGGAGCTCATCTTATGAAAAGAGTTATTGATGGCTGATCTCAACATTTTTCAGGCCTGAGCTCATTGGTGAGGATCTACACAAATCTTCTGATTTGAAAGTAAAATATTTTTCATTTTTGTTTCCCCTCCCCCCCCCCCCCCCCCCCCCATGACAGGCACAGAAGTAACTCATCAGCTAGTACCCTGTTGTGGGTAGGTGTGGGGTGCTGAGCCTTCTGTCTTTTCTGGGGCCTAGTCTTCCAGCCAGCTCACTTAAAAGTGCAGAGTCCGCTTCTGGGGTAGCCAAGTCCAGCTGTAACTGGCCTCTTCAGAGTCCCTTCGCCTAGCTGCCCCTGGGCTAGCAGCAAAGTCCTTCTAAATCAGAGACTCGCCCTCTTTTTCTGTACAGCTGCAGATCTCAGGGTTTCTCCCTGGTCCCTCAGTAGAACTCCAAAACTCCAAGCCAACTAAACTCTTAAAAAAAACACCTTTCACCTCTCCCTGGGCTTGAGCCTCTCATCCTCCTGGGCTCAGTCAACTCTCATCCCAGTTCAGAAGATTCTCCCAGTCCCCCTTCCTGGAGCTGGGCTTGTGCTTCAAATGTTTTTTTCTTAAACAGGAGCCCCCAGCTCTGATTCTCAGAGCTTGGTTGTTAGGTAGCCAGCTGCCCACTCAGCTGCCCCCCTTTCCTAATTAATCCTAAAAGAGGAAGGATGGTCAGCTGACCAGCCTCCTCCTGCTACTGTATACTCAGTTATGAGAAAGGAGGCAGCATTACACTGGTCCCCTTGTCCCAGCACATCTCCAATTGGTTGAGTAAGAGGGGAGCCTTGCCCCATCCTCTCTGCAAGACTCTTGGTCTCAGGCCTTTAAAGATACAGTTACAGGGTTTTCTCCCAAGCCCCACTTAATCCTGGGACCGCTTCTCTCTGTCAGTAACTCCTAGGACTTCATATATATATACCGCCCCTTTCAAACTTTAATGGGCAAGCCATGTGACAGGGTGGGCTCACCACTAGGCACCACTGCCCTTAAAATAAGACTATCCTGTCACATTCCCTTTTGCTCAGAATCTAAATTCTGATATAAATCACCTTTTTAAAGCTTTCTATGCAGAGAACTGGGTATCTATGGACAACTATTTTTAATACAAGTGATATTATTGAATTTGTAAGAAGTTATCATTCTAGTTACATAAGGTGATTCAACCTGTTTTTTTTTCATGTCCTGGTGGGTCAACCATTCAAGTCCAATTAATTAACTGAATGTCATATTCCATCCTATTGAGCAAGGTCATTTAGTCATCCGCTCAGCTCAGAGCATCAGAGCTGGGATATCTGTCATTTGAAGAGTAATTCTGCCTCTTTTGTGGAGACAAAGCTTTTCAGATTGTCACAAGGGTTCATACCCAAGGTAAAACAGAACATTTGCCATTCTCAGGAAATCATCTAACTTTCTTTTTGGCCTAATCTGAAAATACCTTATGGAAATTTTATGGCACAAATCCAACATATAGAGCAGTGGTTTTCAAACTCTTTTTCTGGGGACCCAGTTGAAGAAAATTGTAGATGCCTGCAACCCAACGGAGCTGGGGATGATGGGTTTGGGGTGCAGGAGGGGGCTCTGGGCTGGGGCGGCAGGTTTGGGTGTGGGAGGGGGTCAGGGCTCTGGGCTGGATGTGCAGGCTCTGGCGTGGGACTGGGGATGAGGGGTTGGGGTGCAGGAGGGGGCTCCAGGTTTGGAGGGGCTCAGAGCTGGTGCAGAGGGTTGGGGCGCAGACTTACCTCGGGCGGCTCCTGATCAGTGGCGCAGCGGGGGTACTAACGCAGGCTTCCTGCCTATCCTGGCACCACAGACCGCGCTGCATCCCGGAAGCAGCCAGCAGCAGATCTGGCTCCTAGGCGGAGGCACACAAGCAGCTCTGCGTGGCTCTCACCCACAGGCACCGCCCCCCCAGCACCCATTGGCTGGGAACCGGCCAATGGGAGTGTGGAGCCAGTGCTCGGGGCAGGAGCAGCATGCGGAGTCCTGTGACCCCCCCCCCCAGCTAGGAGACGGACCTGCTGCTGGCCGCTTCCAGGGTGCAGCACAGTGCTAGCTGGGCAGTACCACCAACGGGACTTTTCATCACCGTTAATCAAATCCATTATCCCCAGAGGGGAAGGATGGGCTTGTGGCTCAGGCACTGGACTGGGATTCAGGTTATCTGGGTTTAGCTCTTAAGGCTACCACAGATCTACTGCCGGATCTTGGGCGCATTACTTAGGTTTTGTCTACATTAAGGATTTAGGGGTGAAATCCTGGCTCTGTTGAGGTCAATAAGAGTTTTGCCATTGAGTTCAAGAGAGACAGGATTTCATCATAGGTGAAGGCATTGGTCTACCAAATGGAGACAAACCCTTAATCTCTCTGTGCCTCAGCTCCACATCTGTAAAATGGGGATATTTGCTTCCAGGCTGTGTCTACCTTGCCTGTTTAGATTGCAAGTTCATCAGGGCAGGCACTATTTCTTATTCTGTGTTTTGTGCCTAGCATAAAGCAGCCCTGATTTTGGTTACGGTCTCTAGATGCTATTGTAATATCAATAAGAATGGACGAAATACTGGAAAACACGGATACTGTCACATACGCAATAATTTAAGAGAACTGCAATTGTATATTGTCTATGTACCATTCATTTCTTCACAAATCTAGTGTGTGTACCAGTGCAAAACATGTGGGCCAAGAGTGCCAAATGTCATTCACAGACTATGGCTCTGTGCTAGAGTTTAAAGCTTCTGGACAGAAATTTGCTTGAATTCCAAAGTTTGTTTTAGGAACAAAATTAACAAAAATAATAAAACTATTTGGAAATATATAACTTTTCTATTATCCCTGTAAAGAAAGTGTATATTAAAAATCACTGGCCCACAGAGATGACCTTTCTGCATGGAATGTGGAATAATTTAATAAAAGTCTGTCTTCCATAGGAACAAGTTACCTATCACTTCTCCCAAGGAAAAGAGATGTCTGAGGTCAAGTGGATTTATGTGCTGGAATTTTTCAAGAAGCAGAAAATAGATTATTTTATTCCTTTCCCCATAGCAACTGATTTTGAACTGAGATATTAAGTGTACTTTTAAATATGCTACAGATTGATATTTGTAAATGTCATTTCATGATACCCTGTTTCCCCGAAAATAAGACAGTGTCTTATATTAATTTTTGCTCCCAAAGATGCGCTAGGTCTTATTTTCAGGGGATGTCTTATTTTTCAGAAATGAAAAATGCCTTATTATCGGTGGATGCCTTATTATCGGGGAGGTCTTATTATCGGGGGGATGCCTTATATTACAACGAGAGGCAAAACTGTAAGTAGGCCTTATTTTCGGAGGATGTCTTATTTTCGGGGAAACAGGGTAGATCTATGCAGTGTTGTTGTAGTCAGGTTGGTCCCAGGATATTAGAGACAAGTTGGGTGAGACAATATATCTTATTGGACCAACTTCTGTTGCTGAGAGAGACAAGCTTTCAAGCTACACAGAGCTCTTCTTCAGGTCTGGGAAAGGTACTGAGTGTCACAGAAAAAGTAGTTAGCATATATTCTAAAGGACTATTTGAATATGTGCTAACTGTTTATGTTAAACTAGCTGTTCGAGCTTGTATTTAGCTCTGACACTCCTACTATCTTTCCCACACCTGAGGAGGCGGTCGGTGTAGCTCGAAAGCTTGTCTCTCTCACTAATAGAAGTTGGTCCAATAAGATATATTGTCTCTAATTTCATGATAGCTATTCATGTAACCTTCTTTCGCCACAGGCTGAATAAATAAAACCATAGATATAAAAAATACAAAACAAAAGTTGGTGTTGTACTTGCATGGATGGCATTCAAAAGGACCTGTGCTCCTTTGTTAAGCAGGATTGAATCACTCTAGTCTATGAGAACTTGTTTGTCTCCAGGTGTATGTGTAACAACATTAAATCAGAGGGATAGATTGGGCCTTGGGCACAGCCCAGGGTAAGGGATGATGGAGAGTTGCACCGTCTTCAATGCTGATTAATTCTATAGTCAATTACTTTAGTTTGTTATGAAATACACTCAAGAGACCAAATAGGCACTGTCAGACAGGTTTATTAATACGGTACAGGACAAATGTTCTGTATGATACCAGTCTCTGACGAGCAGTTCCATGCAGTGATGCTACCTTCACCTTATGCAGAATGTGTGCTCCCTAAGTTACACATTTCAGCTGGTATTAGTTAAGATGATTTCTCAAGTTACACCTCTTTACACATCACTAAAATCCAACCCATCAGTTTCTTGCAGTTCCCTAATTTGTTGTTTTGTTCCTTCCTTATCTTTGTTTTGGATACTAGCATTCCAGGTGCTGGTCTGTGAAGGTCCCTCCTTAGCTTGTACTAAGACGTGGAATGAATGTATCTTGATTTTTGACATGTTTCTGATCTGCTGTTGCCCAATGCTTACTTTAGCAAATGCAAGGAGTTATACTTAGTATAAGCGAACAGGATTATGGTATAGGCCAGTTTTGGCTGTATCACTGCGACAATATTTGTGCTTAATATTATTGGTGCTTAATGCATCCTAATAAATAATATATATGTATACACACACATAGATGTGGAAGATAATGCATATTATTAATATGATATATATATTTATATGCTAGCCAGCGTATAATACTCACAAGGGAGCCCCATTCTCCCTGAATTCTTTGGCAACTCAAAGGAAGCCTCTTCCAGAGGGAGTACAGCTGCTATTCCTTGCATGCCCTAACTCATTTTGGGGGCTGGAGGAAGGTGGGGCCTCTGTGGGCTCTCAGGAGAGTAGAGAGGAAGCCATCTTTATACTCCCCTGAGCATAGGGACTGCCTGTGAAAGGGCTGGGCAGAATCTGGACCAGATGCTGCAATCCTCTCTCAGGCAAAATTCCTTAAACTCAATGGGAGTTTTGCCTGTGGAAGAACTACAGGAATGGGTCTCAGTGGTGGAAAAGGCCTATTAGGAGGAAGGACTAGATAATTGCAGGATTGTTCCCTACATGCACACATTTCATGGAAATTACATTAGTTTTAATTCAAAAATGAAGCTTCCAGACCACTTGTCTCCATGTACCATATGAATAATTAGAGCTATTGCTTTACCAGCCTGCCCTAAAGTGTCTATTATTCAGAATGGGGGTAGTGGCTATCCTATCTCATCTGCAGGAATGGTGATGAGGGAATAATTGTAATAGTAGAAAACAAAGGTACTTATTATTGCAGAGATGACCAGACATGCTGAGAATGAATTGAGCTCTGCTCATTCCTTCCCCACCTGGGCTCCCAGGCTGACTTGAGTTTTAATTTATTTTTGTTGGTTTGCATTTGTAATAAAGATCTGGATTAATTTCATGTGGATGGTGATCATTAAAGGACAGCTGCTCTTTTCCACTTCCCTTTAGCAGATAAATGTGTCTTTGTTATTATTATTTTTTTAAATTCATTCCTTTCCCCCCTTTGGTTTTATATTTGTCAGTTTTTCTAATTAAAAAAATCAAGTGAATAGATTTTATTTTTGAAAAGAAAAAAAACCCCTCACCCCCGATACCCTCAGTCACTGTCGTTTTACTGTTGAGATGGTTTGCTTTTAAGAAAACCTGGCATTTGAGCTTGTCCTTGGCTTTTGAGATGAGCCAAATGCATAATTCGCTCGCAGTCTCTGTGCACTACTTTTGAATTCTGCTGCTGGTCCATTTGCAAAAGAATAGAGGGGAGGATGTACAGTGTCTATTTCTTTCTTCCATTTGTGAAACAGAATGAAGGGGTGTTGGTTTGATTAACTAAAGGCCACTCAAAGGACAGAGGGGGGAAAAAAGGCAAAATGTAAATGAACCCCTTCCCAAATATTTTTTGCTACTGACAATAGTGTATAATGGGCCATGACTCTGAAAACACAAAATCTGCTGAAAATTGGTATAATTTAAAGCTAAATTTTCAACAGTGGACTTTGAAAATGTGCCCATTTGGGTGGACACATCTCACATTTACCTGTGCCAATGGGCAGCTGTGCACACAAATTAGGTACAGTGTTTTAGACAGGCAATCATTTACCTGTCTGACATAGAATTACACTAGTTTACTTGTTAAATGGCGAGGTACATGCATGCAAAGGAGCATGTGCTCAATTTTGCAGACACACTTTTGAAAGCTGAGATGCAGAGACTTATCCTAGCCATATATCTTTAAGGTTAAAATCTCCTTCCTTTACTTATCTTAACCGCAAGGCCCTGCAGCTGTGGGGCCCTGGTATAATAGCTGGCCCAGCAGTTTATTAGTAGCACAATCCATTACTTCCTGAAGGATTTGAGTTAGGGAAGGTCTTGAGAATGATCCCCCAGGATCAAAGGCAGGGATGTGGAGCACAGCTGGGACATCCGGCTCAACCTCTGGAATGGGGAAGAAGCATCACACCTCCCTCTGCTGCAGGATGGTCACCATAAAACAAGGCTCTTGTGAGGGAGAGTAATGAAGAAGGGAAAATGGGTGAGATCCTCAGGGTTCTAGGAGGGGGACGTTCAGTATCCTGAGAAAAGAAAATTAAACAATCTGGTTTAAACTGTCCCAATCGAGGAAATCAAGAGTTAAGTATTGTTGAGGTCTTTGAATAGTAGGTGCTTTTCAGATGTCATATACAGTTCCCTGAAATGCAGACAGAGCAGATGCGTATCAGCTTTAACTCTAACCATTCTTAGATGATGTTGGCTTAACTCTCTCAGGAGTAAATGTTCAAAGCTGGTCATACATCTTTCACTGAATTCAGCGGGAGCCATACAGCATCTACCTGCAGGTGGAGAAATTATTCCTCCCTTTCCCCTCCACAAAGTCAATAGCATTTTCAGTGTCCTTGTTAAAATGGAGAGCCTGACCCTGCTTCCATTGAAGTCAATGGCAAAAATCCTATTGACTTCTGTGGGTGTAGCTCAAACGTTGAGTAACTGTTATATAGTATTAACAACAATGTAGTGAAATATCATGGCGTCTGCAGAATCTCGGATATCAGAGATGGCTGCCTTTCATTGTTGGGTGAATGTAAAGCATTTTAGAATCTTTAGGATGATGGGCAAGGATATATTACTGTCTATAATAACAATCCTAATAAACATGGCTCCTTTTCATATGTGAATCTCAAAGCACCTTACACCCCAGTTTTACAGATCTGGAACGGTTCAGCTGGGGCCTGATTTCCACAGGTGCTGCCCATCACAGCTCTAATGGAAATCATTGGCCCATAAAGCTCTAGAGATGGACACCCCAGAACAGAAACACTCAAATTAGAGGCCACTTTTGAACATGACATCTCCAGACTTACACAGGAAGAAGAGGGCAGAGTGGAGACTAATACCTAGGTCTTCTGGCTATCACCTCTGTGTAGAAAGCCCATATGAGGCCTATCTGAGGCCAAGGTGGTGCACAGAGGCCTGGGAGAAGCCTTACAGTTTATGAAGTACCAATTTTTCATCTAGTCAGCCTTAGCTCATGAACACAGTGGGGATGTGGTGAATATTCTATTTGTACGTGATGCACACACAAACAGTACTATTTATCTATCAGGTGTTTGTTTGAGCAATTAAAAGAAACTCAGAATCCCCAATAGCTAAAACCGATAGGTACTAGTTGCTAAGATTTGCAACAGTCACGCATTTTAGCATTCAGGTCCTACTGAAGCAACACTAAAATAAATGTTTCATAGAGTTTAAGGCCATTATTAAATGTTACTGGCTAAAGCCATGGTCCTGCAATGGGCCCTGTACTTGTGTGAAGCCGATAGATACGCTAGTGCTCATTGCAGGATCAGGTTTTGCATTTCTAAAATTACAGAATTATTAACATTCTTATTTGATTCAATTAACACTGGTAGCCATCATTTAATATTAGGCTAAACAGCAGCAATAACCATTAATGTTTTTATTAAACACCTGTATAAATTAATTCTGTCCAAAGCCAATTTTAAAAAATATTAGTTACATTTAAAAAACCCCACCCTTCTGTCTCTAAGTTACAGACTGGAACAAATGGTTACAGACCCTTACAAATACAGTGGAAATGCAGGCTTGACATTTGCTTTAGTGGCACCATCAGGAGCTTGAGGAATATTATATACGGTATATCTAATATATATATAAATCCTGGTTTGCTAGTGGCTTTCTTCCAGTTATTACCCAGCCACTGCAGCCAAAGTGGGGCAGTGGCTCTCTTATTTCACACTTTTTTTTTTTTAAACTGGGCTGTGAACCTAGAATGTGTTAGATCAATGCAGACACCATGAAAAATAACCAGGACATGCCTTTGTGGCTTTTGATGTAGCTATGGCTCTCTCTGAAACTAACAGATGCAAAAGCTAACTGCCAGATATCTAGCATGTGTGCCAACACTAACAAACCTGCCAGATGCCTGGCAGCTGGTCTTGCCCCAACTCCAGTGGCTCTCTTGTATATAAAATGACTTGGGAACAAAAATGTGTTTCTTTGAGCTATCTCATGAAAAATTCTTCCCATAAATAGAGAAATAAATCATTTAGTAAGGTGAATAACCTATTGATTTCAGGGGAGGAGGAAGGAGGAAGACTCCTGAAACTTTGTTGATATTGATATATTTGTCAAACATTAAAGATTCATTTTGGGGGGTATTATCATCAGCGACAGGAATTAGTTTAATGTTCACAATGTAAAAGGTCATTCTGTCCCCACACAGCAAGAGTTGTTATCAGTAGCCAGGATTTACAACTGAGCAGATTGGGGCTTTTTTGCCTATTTGGATTTTTTATAAACAAAACTTTTGCTGTTGCAGTCTGAAATGCTGAAAGGAAATCAATGTTTTTCTACCTAATGTGGTTTTATCTGAGCAGTATAAACAGTTCAGACAGGATATTGGTGCTAAATTTATTAATGTCTTCTACAGTTTTGACATTCTGGGAAAAGTTAACCGATACAGCCTGGAAAAGGCTCCAAAATGTTGCTCCATTTTTTTCCTTTACTTCCTGTTTAGGCTTCAGTTAGACATTTGACAGCTTTAACCGCTGACTTGGAATGGAATACACCATCCAATTAAAAACAACTGTGGCAAACGTAAACCTAAGGAATCCTGATGTTTGGAGATTAGAGTAAAAATGCATCCTGTAGCCAAGTATATAAGATCATCCTGGAAGAAAGGAAAAAAACCTACCAGCATGTCAGTCAGCATGATGATGACAACACAGTAACAACTTCATGTGCAACTTCCTCTGAACACTTTTGAGGAAATATTATTTCTTCTCTGTCTCCAAAGAGTGATGAAAGTGGACTTGGTGCTTCATTTGGTCAATGCACTAGTTTCACCTCAAGGTACTTTAAGGTCAGACTTGGCTTAGTTCATGAGTGAAATGATTTGGTGGTCTCAAAACTATGTCCCAAGTGGGCATCTCTGCACATCCCCAAACCACCATGTAGTATCAGTCAGAGTTTGACTTGTTTAGCATACTATGCCCAGGAGAGGCTCAGGACCGGTAAATAGCACAGGTTTTGCAGCTCACGCCAGAGGTGTATTGGGGAAGATAGCACAGAACCTGCCCACACTGTCCTGAAGCCCATGATATCAGTCACTTCCTTTCATGAACTCTGTCTGTCTCTCTCTGAAGAGAATCGTCAGCCCCTTTTGCAGCATGAAATGTATTACACTCTAAATGTGTTCTTTATTTACAAAATCACTGCAAGGATGTACAGAATAGATGCAGATGGTGTTTTCCAAATCCTCAGTCCTATAAGGTCCCTGAACAGAGCCACGGGCACTCTGGGAGGATGCAAGGCTCTGCTCACAAAGATACAAGTGCAGGATTGGGGTCTTACATTGGAAGTTAAGGAAAGTTCTAAAGTCAGGAATGCAAATGATCACAGCCAGTATATTATTCTTTATAGTGCTATATAGGTTCTGTGTAAATTGGGAGTAACTCCACTGACTTCAAAACAATTACAGTGGTGTGACACCAGCATCAGAGGAAAATGAGACAGTTTTCACGTCTTGTCACTTGCAGCTTTAGGCTGGCACTATTCCATTTATTCTACTGCAAACTTTTCAAAGCCCCTTGGCTTTTTGCCAATTTTGCATTTAGCCAGACTGAAAATTGCAAACTATACCAGCTCATCTTGCACTTCTGATGATGACTCTGCTTACTTTAGGGAGCATTAATGGGGATGTTTCAAATTAGAGTGAAAACTCCCAATGAACCTAGCAGTATTACTCAAGTTAGGGTAACTAGCATATTTTTTTCTCTCCGACACTATTGGAATCAGCATAAAGAGGAGACTCTAGCTGCTCTGTGCAAGAGATATTCTACCTATTAGAACCAAGTTTTCATAACTCAGTGCATGTGCTTTAACCTAAGTTACCAAATAGACTAAAAATGAAAGAACCCATTCAGGGCTGTGTCCCTGCAAAGTTATGGCAATGTATGTTTCCCAGGACCTTGTTTACTGGTGAATTCCATCTTCCCAGACTTGTGTGAGTTTCAAGGACATGACATTCTGAAAAGGGATGAAAAGAATCACTTGTTTGCCCAACCTGTTAAGGACAGTTTAGCGGGATCAGTTTGAGGGTTTTTTGCATGTTGAGTGAAGCATCTGTACTGCTCATTGCTTACCCCTAAAGTTCAACATTTGGGGCTTAACTCAAAAATAGTTTGGGTAAATGCTGCCCTGATTTATACCCTCATTAACTTCAGTGAAATTAGCACAGGGTGCAAATTAGGGCAGGATTTGGCCTAACTCTCTGTGCTTGCCACCATTTTATTATTTAATTAGTTTAACATGGAAACCAGCATTCTGTTCACCTGCTTCTGCAATCCTCTTCCCCAGTTCACTGCCTTTTTTGAGTACCTGCAAGAAGTCTTAAAATTAGAGGGACCTGCTTAGATAAAATACAAACCAACCCTGAATTCACCGGGAATTCTTAATTTCACCTTTTTTCGAGGTTCAGAAGAGTTTGCTCAACTTTTCTCTCTCATTATCGTTAATTGTTTATAGCCACTGCCCTTCCTGGGTCTGGCCAGAAGTGGATATATGATGAGAAAGGCAGGTGACCTGGTATTTCTGGCTGGCTTGGAAGCAGGAAGCACTGGAAATCTCACAAGAGAGCCTGTTCTTTGTAGTCTTGAAGATCTTCACATACAAAAGCGTGTCTGATTTGTTTTTTGTGCCAACCAACCCCACCCCCACCCTCAGCCATTTGTTTGTCACTGCTTTGAAAAGTTAGTCCTTTGGAATGATGATCTCTTTCTTAGCAAAGATGATTGTTTTGGATACCATCAGAACTCTTATTACTTATTTAGAGCTTGATCCTGCTCCCATAAAGGTAAATGACAAATTTCCCATTGACTTCAATGAGCCAGGCTCAGGCCCTTATTTGCTAATGGTAATTTATTACCCACAGGGTGCAGAGGCCCTTACACTGAACTGTGCAAATGGAGCTAATAGCAAGTCAGGCTAGTCACACAGGTGCTCCAAGGAGGGGCCATTAAAACACCTGCTCCAGGAAGAGTAAGGCAGAGACTACCTGGGAGAACGCTGTTCTCTGTACTCAGGGCTGGGTAAGAAAGCCTGACTTGAGGATGTTTGTGTGTTATACTGATGGGATTGTTAGCTGTTTTCCTGTGATCAAGAGATAAAGCTCTCCCTGGAAAAGAGGGTCTGATTGGCTGACCCTGTGTGTTGCATACTGAACTGCTTCACCAGTGCTGACCAGCTAGGGATATCCCTGGGATTCTATGACACCCTGTGCAAAATGGAGGCAAAAATCAGGCAGCTTTCTACAATGTGTACCTCTAGGGGTCTTGGGAGATTGGATGGGAGGAAGTTGGGGTAAGGGGACTGGAACGTGGGAGAGGGTTTTGTTTGACAGAAGCCTCTACCAGAACCACCTTCTGAAGAATCCCAAATCGTGCTGAAGTTCAGATCTGCTTCTGAACTTCTCAGGTGACTGATGTCTTTATAACAGGTCCAATCACGACCCTGGATCTGAGCATCCCCGAGCTTTGGAGGTGCTTGGATCTCGAATTAATTTTGCAGTGTGGCCTCATCTCTAGTTTTGTGGGATGTATTTGGGTCTGGTTTGCCAGCATCTCTTTTCCCTTTGTGCTGGGAAGAAGGTCTAGGAGTGTGTGGTCCTGTACAGGTCCATAGTCTATCAGTACAGAGTGCGTGCTCTAACAGTCTCTATAGCTCAGAGAATAAGAAAGGCAACCCTGTTCTAACCCTGAAATCACTGATCACAGATATATTCATCCTGTTCAGCTTCTGAACTGTAATATTCCAGACTGGCTTTTTTTTTAATTTAAGAAAATAAAACAAAGGCTTTTCCTGCAATGTGTCATTTCTTGGTTAGCACCTAAATGTATATGGAGCTTATTGTTCATCTAACCTGCTGTATTCAAATCCTTTGGAGCTACAAACCGGGCCAGAGTTAAGCTTTCTGGCTGAGGGGGCTGTTCTGTGACAGCTACACTTGCTGTCCCAGCATGAATTTGGGAAATGACAATGGAAAAGGAAGATCGGCTCAGAGAAGGTTCAGTTCAAGTTTGGGGCAAAGGAGTGTGGGAGGTTCCTCAGTTCTTTTTGGGGTGTGGGAGGTTCCTCAGTTATCTGAACTGATGATTCATTCATCCTTAGCCTTATGGAAGAGTCCTGCAGAAGCTAATAGGGATTAAACCAATTGGGTTCTGTAGACATTGTTCTAACCTACCTATAGACGTTGAGAGAGAGTGATATCCTTCTACAGGCTTTTTTACTCATAAAAGTCCCACATCTGCACACAACTCCCTGCAAGTATTGTAGGCCTGTGGATTGTAGCACCTGCCCACAATATCCAGCATAGCTCCCTGTATTTGCTAGGCTGGAGCAGGTGCATATTCTTGATGGTACATAATGTTGTTGGACCCTGTTCATGTTTTGGGAGTGCTCTATCTTGCATGAGGATCCAGGCATGCATCATA
Source organism: Chrysemys picta bellii (assembly GCF_011386835.1). Lineage (NCBI taxonomy): Eukaryota > Metazoa > Chordata > Testudines > Emydidae > Chrysemys > Chrysemys picta. The sequence continues at coordinate 172,696,971 of NC_088793.1, read as the reverse complement.
AGGGGCAGGAGCCATACCCTGGTGTGCTATCGCACTTGCAGATAGGGTGCCCACCCATCCCTTATTTTAGGGGGCTGTCCCTTATTTCTTTAATTTGTCCCACCCTTCCCTTATTTTAAGATGTATTAAAACTGATAATAAATACCATTTTAAACAAAATTGAAGCTTATGATAGCTGCATTGTATACTTCAGGGCAGTAGAAACATAAACCCGAGAGAAAAATACATGATATGCTAAGGGGGATGGTGTTTCCCATAAATGTCCATTAAAATAAAGCATTGCCCCTTATTTTTCATGTGGTTTCTCCCTTATTTCCACCCAACAAAGGGGGTTGTTCTACTTGCAGGTGCTATGGCAGGGGGTCAGCAACTCCCACCAAACTCCCTGCCAAACTGACTCTGACTGTGAAGGTGCTGGGGGTAGTCTGATGAGCACTGCCTTGGGGGGGGGGGAGTGCCCAAGATCATAAGGAGTTTGGATTTATTCTCGTCATGACTTATTCTCTCACTTTGTTACTCTTCTCTTCTCACCCTTTTGTAGACACACTAACATTTTTTTCCTACTGTGTTTCCCTCTGGGATCAGGAGATGAGACTGATCCAGGACTGGAGAGGCAAAAGGCCTCCTGGGATCTCCATGGTGCCCAGTCTGTTTCCCTTTCCTCTTGCCTCCACCTAATGCCCTCTTAGTAGGAGGAAAGCCTGAGCATTATGTGTATGGCCCCCTGCAGGAACAGAAGTCAGTAGCCGCTCAGCAGGCCTTTATCCTGCATCATCCCAAATCCAGCAGGATAGAAGGTCTCTTAGTGCACTCCCTCCTCCTGGTGGGAGGAATTGCTGTTGGATCGGGGCTGCTGCCCAGGGAGGACTGGAAAACTAAATTGGATGGAATGTGGAAGAGTGACTATCAGGGTCACTTAGCAGTACAAACCCCTTCAAACACTTGGAAAGGGAAGAAAACCCTTTCTGGGTCCAGTACTCCCCTGAAGCATTCTGATTCAAGTGACATTTCCTGCCCCCTCCTCTGCCGGTGTGGAGATCCCCATGAGTAGGGCTCCGTGTTTGTCATGGAGGTCGCAGAAGCAGGGCAGGCACCCGCGAAGGAAGTGGGTGCCTGGGGCGGCCAATAGAAAGGGGCGGCAGTCCGTCCGTTGTTGGGGCGGCACGTCCGGGTCTGCGGTGGCAATTTGGCGGCGGGTCCTTCAGTCCCTCACTTCCTCTTCTCCGGCACTTTGGCGGCAACTCAATCGGTCCGTTTCAGTCTTCGGCGGCAATTCGGCAGCGAGTCCTTCACTCCCTCTCTTCCCTCTTCGGTGGCAGCTCAATCGGGTTTCTCTTTTTTTTTCTTCGCCGCTTGGGGCGGCAAAAAAGCTGGAGCTGACCCTGCGCAGAAGTCACAGATTCCATGACTTCCTGCAACCTCCGTGATTTCTGCAGCGGCCAGTGAGACTGACCCCAGGGCCAGCTGCTCAGGTGGCCCTGAGGCTAGCAACACACCAGCTGCTGCTGGAGCTTCTCTGCAGCCAGCCACTCAGGCGGCCCTGCAACCAACCGCACTAGCCGCTGCTGGAGCGGCCCCGGCACTGGGGCCAGCACTGGCAGTTGGTCTGGTGGCCCGGGGCAGCTGGCCCCAGGGACCGCCTGAGCAGCGGTCCTGGGACACCCAGAGCAGCGGGTGGCCCCGGGGCTCCCCCCAGCCACTGGTGCTGTGGTCCTCCTCCCAGCAGTGCCCTCCTCCCCCCAAGATTCAATCAGGGGTATTTATGGTACAGTATAGGTCATGGACAGGTCATGGGCCATGATTTTTTGTTTCTTGCCCATGACCTGTCCATGATTTTTACTAAAAATACCCACAATTAAATCATAGCCTTACCCATAAACAGTGGACGCAGAGGAAGGGGCAGGATTTGGGAAGGCTCCTGCATGGCACAGAGCTGTGTGGGGGTTACACTCTGTGCTCCCTCATGCAAGAGAAGAGTGGGAGAAACGCTGGTGGTGGGGGGGGAGGTAGGGTAGCATCTGCCTCTCTGTGCATCCTCCAGTCTTGTGGGTGGTATTAGATGCTTTCCTGCAACTGCACTACCTGAGGGGTGGGAGATTCCTCCCCACACCCTGCTCAAAGTCCCCCAGTCACTTGGGGGGCTGTGCCTTAGGTGAAGGATTTTAGCCTAAGCGAGTAAGGCCCAGGCCAGCACGGCGGAGAGAACCATGGAAGGCATCATGTTATAGGAGGCTCAGTGCCTTCCCCAGCTCCCTGATGTGCACCCATGCTTCCCCATCATTTCAGCTGGTGTGGCCTACTTCCCCTGAGTTGCTTGTTCCACGCTGTAGGCCAGTGCAGAGATGCTGGGGAGAGATGGATGTCCTTACCTCCTCCCTGCATCTGCTGAGGCAACTTTCACCCACAAGGGCTCTAAGAGGGACCAATCTGTGTGCTTCCCTGGTCCTTGCCCAGGGCATACATTGCTTCTGCCTCTCACTCCCCCACAGACGGGACAAGGGCAGTTTAATCCATCCGATGGGAGACGTTCTGCCCTAACATACACAGAGGAAGTTGCATGCATGTGGTGGAGGACAGAATCTGGCCAAGAAGTGTCTCTTGTTTTCTTTTGTACTTCTCTTTCTTAAGAAGCCCCCACGCACATTCACAGAGTAATGGCTGGGGGTGGATGGGGAGGGGGAAGCCTGACTGACTGACTCTCAGTTCTCTTATACACATCCATTCATCCCCAGTGACCTCAATATGAGCCTTCAAAGGGCTTAAATGTTGAGCTTTATTGTAGCATTTCAATCTGCAAGGGAACAAAAGGCCAGTTCCCTCTCCAGGGGCAGTGAGTGGAGAGGATTTCTGTTTGTGAATAGGCTTTGGGAGAGGATGGGTTCTGCTATATGCATTTGTGGGAGGGGGAAGCCCCTTATGGTGATCCGGTCTCCCCTGGGGAAGTACAGCACTTGCCCAGATTGTCTGTCTCTCTCAACACAATGCAAAATTTCCTCCACCATCAAGGACCTGTCCCCAGGAGGAAGCTATTTAACAGCAAATTGGCCTGGTAATTTTTAGTGATGACCTTGTGTTAATTACAAGTTGCTATATTAGTAAATCCCCTCTGAAGGCCAGCTGTTGTGTTGGCATTAACTCCTTGATGCAAAATCAACTGTTTGTTTACTAAATCCCAAGGCAATTTAAAAAAAAAAAGTTTTCCTTTATTGTTTTTATTTCAGTCCAGTGCAGCCAGGTGAGACGCACACCCCCTGTTGCGTATTGTTGCCTACCCACTGGGCAGAGACTGCATTTAACAGAGGCTGGGGTCTCCTGGCTAAAAACTGGATGCTTTTAATTTATTTATTATTGGAGCCCCAGTCTTGAACCAGGACCCCAGTATACAAGGTACTGTACACACTCTGCCCCAAAGAGCTTACATAATTAATATTTGATAGTCACCCAGAGAGACTTCCAAAAAGGAGAAATTATTCCAGAACAAAGTCACTTTTACTCTGGAATAGAATGTCTTAGGGTATGTCTACACTACGAGAGTAGTTCGATTTTACTTAAAGCGAATTTGTGGAACCGATATTACAAAGTTGAACGTGTGTATCCACACTAAGGACAGTAATTCGACTTTGTGAGTCCACACTAACCGGGCAAGCGTCGACATTGGAAGCGGTGCACTGTGGGCAGCTATCCCACAGTTCCCGCAGTCCCCGCAGTCCCCGCTGCCCATTGGAATTCTGGGTCGAGCCCCCAATGCCTGCTGGAGCAAAAAATGTGTTGAGGGTGGTTTTGGGTAACTGTCGTCATTCAACCCTCACTCCCGCCCTCCATCCGTGAAAGCGCTGGCGGGCAATCAGTTCACGCACTTTTCTGGTGATTGACAGCGCGGACGCCACAGCACTGCGAGCATGGAGCCCGCTGCGATCATCGCTGCAGTTATGGCCGTTGTCAACACCTCGCACCTTATCATCCACCTTTTTCAGAGGCAGATGCTGAGAAATCGGGCGAGGAGGCTACGGCAGCGCGGTGAGGACGTTAAGTCTGAGAGGGGCACAGACCTCTCGCAAAGCACGGGACCCCGTGCCGTGGACATCGTGGTGGCAATGGGTCATGTTGATGGTGTGGAACGGCGATTCTGGGCCCGGGAAACAAGCACGGACTGGTGGGACCGCATAGTGCTGCAGGTCTGGGATGAATCACAGTGGCTGCGAAACTTTCGGATGTGTAAGGGAACTTTCCTGGAACTTTGTGAGTTGCTGTCCCCTGCCCTGAAGTGCAAGGACACCCGGATGCGAGCAGCCCTGACTGTCCAGAAGCGAGTGGCCATAGCCCTCTGGAAGCTTGCAACGCCAGACAGCTGCCGGTCAGTTGCGAATCACTTTGGAGTGGGCAAATCTACCGTGGGGGTTGCTGTGATGCAAGTAGCCAACGCAATCGTTGAGCTACTGCTCTCAAAGGTAGTGACCCTGGGAAACGTTCAGGTGATCATAGATGGCTTCGCTGTGATGGGATTCCCAAACTGCGGTGGGGCTATAGATGGAACTCACATCCCTATCCTGGGACCGGCCCACCAGGCCAGCCAGTACATTAACCGAAAGGGCTACTTTTCAATGGTGCTGCAAGCACTGGTGGACCATAGGGGACGTTTTACCAACATCAACGTTGGATGGCCGGGCAAGGTTCATGATGCTCGCGTTTTCAGGAACTCTGGTCTGTTTAGACAGCTGCAGGAAGATATTTACTTCTCAGACCACAAAATAACTCTTGGGGATGTGGAGATGCCTATAGTCATCCTCGGGGATCCAGCCTACCCGCTAATGCCCTGGCTCATGAAGCCCTCTACAGGCGCCCTGGACAGTGAAAAAGAACTCTTCAACTACCGGCTGAGCAAGTGCAGAACGGTGGTGGAGTGTGCTTTTGGACGTCTGAAGGGGAGATGGAGAAGCTTAGTGACTCGCTCTGATCTCAGAGAAACCAATATCCCCATTGTTATTGCAGCTTGCTGTGTGCTCCACAATCTCTGTGAGAGCAAGGGGGAGACGTTTATGGCGGGGTGGGAGGCTGAGGCAAATCGCCTGGCTGCTGATTACGCCCAGCCAGACAGCCGGGCGATTAGAAGAGCCCAGCGGGATGTGCTGTGCATCCGGGAAGCTTTGAAAGCTAGGTTCCAGAGTGAGCAGGGTAACCTGTGACTATTAAGTTTGTTTAAAGAGAAGCTGAACCTGCCCCCGTTTCTTTACCCAGTTAATGTTGACTATCCTCTCCAGTTACCAACTCCCTTCCCCCCTTCCAACACACCTTTAAAAATAAAATAAATGAAACTTTGTTTTCTTTATTAAGGATTTCGTGGTAAAGTGTTGAAACTGGGACGCAGACTGTGGTGGGGAGCGGGTGTACTGATGGAAAGGACGCTTCTAAACTTGAGGAATGACAGGCTCCTGCTCCTAGAGCGGTCCGCAGTGGTGGACTGGTTGTTTCAACGGAGCCTGCCACCCCTCCTTTTTGGGACTCTGTGTGTGGGGGCTATGTGACTTTGTGGCGGGGGAGGGCGGTTACAGATCCCCTGCTGCGTGGCTCTGTCATCCAGGCTAAGGACCGCTGCATAAGATCTGTAACTGCCCTCCCCCGCCACAAACTCACATAGCCCCCCCCCCCCCCCCCACAGAACATGAAAACCACCTCCCAGACTGACCAGGGTGCCTAGTGACTGCAATGTGTGTGTGACCTTCTGCTGAACCTGCCCCCGTGTCTGTACACTGGTAAAGGTGACTGTCCTCTCCAATTACCAACCCCTTTCCCCACCTTCAAACACACTCTCCTCTAAAAGAACATGACAGAAACAGTAATTAACAGAAACGTATTTTTTATTAACAACTACACAGTTAGGGGATGAAACTGGGACGGGGGCTTGGGTGAGGTGCTTTTGGAGTGAAGGAAGGGACTTATCAAATCTTTGGGAATGCAAGCCTTCTGTTACTTGAGCAGTCTGCAGGGGTGGAGTGACTGTTTTCACGGCCCCTGCCGCCCCTCCTTCTTGGGACTTTGGGTGAGGGGGGTATGGGACTTTGTGGCAGGGGAGGGCGGTTAGAGAGAGAATGCAGCGGGGCTCTGTCCTCCTGCCTCCGGTCCTGCAGAACATCTATAAGGCGCCGGAGCATGTCCGTTTGCTCCCTCGTTAGTCCAAGCAGCGTTTGAGTCGCCTGCTGGTCTTCCTGCCGCCACCTGTCCTCCCGTTCGCTGTGTGATCGCTGGTATTGCGACATGTTCTCCCTTCACTGGGTCTGCTGTGCCGCCTCGGCTCGGGAGCAGCCCATAAGTTCTGAGAACATCTCGTCCCGTGTCCTTCTCTTTCGTCGCCTGATCTGCGCCAGCCTCTGGGAGGGGGATACCAGGGTAGCTCGGGAGACACTCGCAGCTGTGGGATAGGAAAAAGGGAGTGAATTCCTCAGAAAGATACAGTTTTGCGAACAATGAATATAGTCTTTCTCTGTGAACAAGACCATGCACATTACCTATCACATGTGCACTCAGTACAAGGTCAAATTTTCAGCCTTCCCATTGAGTGCCTGGGGTCTTGCTGTACAGATCACACAAGCGGGGCTGGACAACGGAATTCAGCTAGCAGGCGGACATGGTAAGCCGTAGACTTTTGGCTGCTTAAAGCTTAATTTATAGCAGTGCCCTCCTTTCACGTTCCAAGCAATGCTCCTAGCGTTGGCCAGTTCCTGCTGCCGGCAATCCGGCCAGCATGAACTCTGCCCCTGTCACACCCTCCTCGCAGCTGTCCCTGGGAAAGATCCCTCCATGCTGCCCCTGTCACACCTCCACCGCGTGGCTGTAAACGGCCGGTTACAGTTATGTAAAGGAACGGGCAATCAGTCCCAATATTAACATTCCCCTAATTCAAAGCAGGTCACCATGAGTGATATCACTCTGATGAGGATTTCGGAGACAGAGAAAGACTGCATGCTGCGTGAATGCCAGCAAGCACCAGGGCCATATGCCACCATGCTTTGCGAGGCAATGATCCCAGAGTACTTGCTGCTAGCCTGGCGCGGAAAAGTTTCATACCATGGAGGACGCAATAAGGCCGTTCTCCCCAGGAACCTGATGCAAAGGCTTTCACAATACCTCCAGGAGACCTTCATGGAGATGTCCCAGGAGGATTTCTGCTCTATCCCCGGACATATTGACAGAATTTTCCAGTAGCTGCACTGGAAAGGACTAAAAACTAAAGTGCCTAGGGCAAACTAATCATGAAAAACCCATTGTTAAGATACCATTCCTATTCTGTTCAAAATAAATGTTTAAAACACTTACCTACTGATGTTTCCCCTGATTCACGGTCTGGGTTACGGCCTTGGGAGGGTTGGTAGGGGATCTCCGTGAGGGTGATGAAGAGATCCTGGCTGTCGGGGAAATCAGCGTTGAAAGCGCTGTTGACTGTCTTGTCCTCCTCATCTCCTTCCTCATCTTCCCCATCCGCGAACATCTCCGAGGAAGTAGCCGTCGACAATACCCCATCGTCAGAGTCCATGGACGATGGTGGGGTAGTGGTGGCGGCCGCACCTAGAATGGAATGCAGTGCCTCATAGAAACGGCATGTGTGGGGCTGGGATCTGGAGCATCTGTTTTGACTCTTTGGTCTTCTGGTACCCTTGTCTCAGCTCCTTAATTTTCACACGGCACTGCGTTGCATCCCGGCTGTATCCTCTCTCCGTCATGGCTTTGGAGATCTTCTCGTAGATCTTCGCATTCCGTTTTTTCGATCGTAGCTCCGAAAGCATGGACTCATCGCCCCACACAGTGATCAGATCCAAGACTTCCCAATCAGTCCATGCTGGGGCCCTCTTTCTATTCTGCAATTGCAGGGTCATCTCTGCTGGAGAGCTCTGCATCAGTGCCAGTGCTGCTGAGCTTGCCACGATGTCCAAACAGGAAATGAGATTCAAACTGGCCAGACAGGAAAAGGAATTCAAATTTTCCCGGGGCTTTTCCTGTGTGGCTGGTCAGAGCATCCGAGCTCGGACTGCTGGCCAGAGCGTCAACAGAGTGGTGCACTGTGGGATAGCTCCCAGAGCTATTAGCGTCAAATTCCATCCACACCTACCCTAATTCGACATGGCCATGTCGAATTTAGCGCTACTCCCCTCGTCGGGGAGGAGTACAGAAATCGATTTAAAGAGACCTCTATGTCGAAATAAATAGCTTCATTGTGTGGACGGGTGCAGGGTTAATTCGAGTTAACCCTGCTAAATTCAACATAACCTCCTAGTGTAGACCAGGCCTCAGAGTATCACCCAGAGGCGTTATACCAGACTAGCTATAGTGGAATAGTTATTTCATTATAAGCTGGGCCAGTCAATTTCCCCATGTAGACAAGCCCTAAGGGAGCTGACAGGATCTGATCCTTAATGAGGAGGCTGGGAGGGGAATCAATTTGTATTAAGCCCCCTCACCCATCCATTGTATAAATAATCATTGAAGAGAGATTTCTGTGTCATTAGTCCTAAGCTACTTTGGGTATAGTGGGGATGGTGAAGATGGATAGGGAAGGTTTTGAAACATACTCAGGACAAACAAACAGGTAAATATCAATCCCTGGCAGGTGAGGAGGCTTGCTTGAAAGTGCACTTTGATGGGAAAAGGAGGCTGGAGCTAAAAGACTCTAACAGCAGGGGTGTTACTTCCTAACTAACAGATCATACTGCATTTACAGAGGGAGCTTCATCCATGGGTCTCAAAGTGCCTTAGAGAGGAGGGTATCATTGTCTCTAGTTTATAGATGGGGAAACTGAGTCTCAGAGAGGCTTAAGTTTTACTCAGTGAGTGGATGGCTAATCCCCGAAGACTCCCCCTGTTTGGTGTCCCATTCTGTGCCTCCTCACATCTCCTCTCCCCAGGGCTGGCTCCACCTTTTTTGCTGCCCCAAGCGGCGAAGGGGGGAAAAAAAAGGCCGTGATCTACTGAGAGGGACTGAGGGACCCGCTGCTGAATTGCCGCTGAAGACCCGGACGTGTTGCCCCAACCACCAGCTTGCTGTGCTTGTGCTTGGAGCCGGCCCTGCCTCTTCCTATCACAAAGCAGCTTGTGTCAAGGATTGCAACAAGTCCAAAGGAGAAAAGAGTTTTATCCAGATACAGATTTCTTTTTTCAGTGCTTTGCCTTCCCCTCCTCTCTCCTCCCCACCCCACCCTGCTAGAACACTAGGCAGAGCCACTACAGGCCTTCTATTTTACTAACCTGTGTGTCTCCCCCTCAGTTTTCAAGGGGGTTGCAGGGCAAGTATATTTAAAAATATAAATATATATATATGGAATTTGGGCAGGATTGTGGGGTTAACGCCCCTGTTCTTGTGAAAGTATTATGTGCTCTTTCATGACTACAAGTGCTAAGGACCATGTCATTATTGTTTATTTGTATTCCCAAAGCACGAAGAAGCCCTTTGTGCTAGGTGCTGTACAAACACAGAACAAAAAGACAGTCTCTGCCCCCAAAAGCTTCAATTCTCCTCCTCAGCACAGTGCCCCCAGCCCCTGCTCAGATGCTGGTTCCATAATGACCTAGAAAGAACGGGCATACAGTCATAGATTAAGGGCAGAAGGAGCTGCCTGCTCATGCAAGCTGACCTGTATATCACAGGCCACCACCACCACCCAAGACCACAATTAGACCAAAGTAGTATAGCCCACCCAAGACGAGACTGTTATGTGCCACAGGCAGAAAAGAGGTGGGACTAAGGTACGCCAGTGCCTGAGGCCTCTGTGGTGGAAGGGAAATTATTTAGGGAGATAGAGCCAGATATTCCTGGTAAATGACCTGCAACCCATGGTGAAGAGGAAGGCAAACAATCCCAAGCTCACTGCTTATCTGACAGGGGGGAAATTCCTTCCTGACCCCACACATGGCCATCACTTAGATCCTGAGCATATGAGCACAGTTAAGCACCTGAGAGAGAGAGCATGCTGGGTGCCACCTCAGAGCCGTAGCCCTCCCCATCCAATGTCCCTGGTCCTGCTCATGTGACCATTCCTGCTGAGGAAGGATGTGCTATGTAGTGATTCACCACCAGGCGGGTGGATTTTTCTACTAGATCTCTCATCCAAATACTAACCTGGCCTGACACTGCTTAGCTTTGGATATGTGACTAGCTTACTGCTTGCAGTGGGATAGCGGCAAGCCATCCTTGTAGTGCATCCATATAGGGTGCCTGCATATGCTGGCCTTGTTTACTGTAGTGCTTTTCCCATGTTGGTCTAGCATTGGTGCAGTTCTACCTATGGAAGCACTAGTGTAGGCAGGGCACAGGGAGGTCAAGTGGTATGGAAACCAGAGTGACACACTGGGTCAAATGCCAGCCTCCTCAACCCCCTACGACCCAAGTGAAAGCAGTGGGGTTGAATGGGTGGGATCTTGCTCGGTGGCTTGTATGTCTACTTTGGAGAATCAGTTCACACAATCAAAGATCACAATGTTCCTCACACAACAACTTTTCATGCACTGTTGGCAGAGAGACTGCAGCACATGAAGACCTCTTGGGCACCTGTATAGAGAACTTGTAGCTCATCCCCACTGTAAATGCTGCAGACTAGGATGGAGCAAGCACAGGGGATGAACCCACACTTCTCAGGCTCAATGTCAAAGTTTTAAGTTGGGTTTAAGGCCTTGTGTGAGCTCTCTGAACTAGGACAAAGTTCTCCCTATATTAAGGGGTTAGGACATTAAAGCAACATAGGAGTCAAGAAAAGTAGGAGAAACACACACATGCTTTTGTACTTCAGTTTCCTCTTTATAGGGTGATTAAGTAGTCACATTCCACTGGCCTAGGGGCAGATCTCACTTCCTGTTGCCATTATTTTCTGCAGCAAAAACATCATCTTCTCACTACAGATCAGTGCAAAAATCTCATGCTGTTTCACAGCAACTAAAGTAAGCCATATCACCAGTGCGATTTATATGACCCATCACTGAGGAGAAAACAAAAAATCTAGTTGCTCCAGAAATGTTTCCTCCTTCTCTCTCCCAAAATGTGGACATTTCTTCCCAGATTACCCCAGGCTCAAACCCCGGCTGGAGAAGATTCAGTCCTGGGCTACTGAGAGCTTTTCTGTATGTAGAAATATCAAAATTATGACATTCTTGCTACCCTGCACAGATAGAAAAGGGAGCTTCATATCATTGGGTAACGTGGCCATCCCAAACTCATGTTGATAATGCACCACACCATCCTATGTTGTTATTAATCATGTTTATTAGAGTAGTGTTTAAGGGTCAACTTTAGGCTGGGGCCCTACTGTGTCAGGTACCATACAAACACAGAATGGGGATGGGACTTGCCCTGACACGCTGACAATCAGCTTGCAACAGTGGGGAAGAGGTAGAACACACAAGCAGAGTGACCAATGTGATGGCAGAAAATGTCATATTAGTACCACAATGGGGGGGGGGGGGAGTTTACTTAGGTTTGATGAGGTATGTACCCTTCACAGGTAGAGAAAGGGTTAACAGGAGCCTGAATCCAATTAGGCCAGTGGGTGGCACCTGCAGGGATGTTTGTTCAGTATAACTGGTGATCCAATCCAGCTGGGAAGGCACTGGGTGTTCATAAAGGATGGCACACAGGGCAGTGGGAAAAGGAGGTTAGGGAGGGAAAAGACATAGATGAGAGGTAGTTTTCTTTGATGGGCTAAAAGCTGAAAGAAGCCTGGGGCTAGAAATGGGTCTACCTGAGCTAGAGGCAGTGAAGCCTGGGGCTAGAGGAGGGTTGTCCTGAGCAGGGGCAAGTTGGAAGCAGTGAAGTCCAAGAAGTAGTGATAGTAAAGCCCCAGGTGTGTTTGGACTGGAATTTGAGGGGCTGCAGGGAGAGAGGGGAGACCTCTATCTTCCTTTTGGCACTAGAAGTGGAGATACTTAAATTCTGTGCCTTCAAGGTATGCTGCTGTGGCTGACCCTCACAAAAGGGGAGGAACTGTACCTCTGGGGTAAAGGTGTGGGAGGTGTTGCCTGTTGCGGCTGCAGGAAGGGGTTGGGGAAAGGGCCTGAGGAAAGCCTAGCAGTAAGGAATCCAAGTCCTAACACAGGGCCTTGGAATTATTTGTTGGATTTTTGTTTCTCTAGACTGGGAGAGACTTTGAAGTGACCTGATTTGGAGGGTTAAGTCCTGAGGTGTGGCAGGCCACCATGAGAGTGGAGTGACTGTCAGCACAGGCTGCTAAAGAGAAGAGAGTTGTTATGCCACACCAAGCCCTGAGTTGCCCACCAGTGGTGAGTCAATCCTGCTACAGAGGCACTAAACAAAATGGGAAGGGATGGGGTTGTAAAGAACAGGGAAGGAAGACTCAGATCTGTGGCCCCATCTCTCTCCCAATCTCTTTTCCCCAGCCTCTTGACTCCCACACCTACTCATTGCTTAGCCAGTCTGTTTCCTTCTCCCCTCCTGCCACCAGCTTCCACTCTGTTCCCCTCCCACCCTCCTCCTCTTCTCCCCCCCCCCGGCTTCTTGTCCCAATGAATTCCCTCTGCTTCCCTTGTCCCTTCTGCATTTGAATCAGGCAGCTTCCTCCTCCATGCTGCCTGGGCCTAGCAAGGAGTCACTGAGAGTATACAAGAGACTCTCCCTGCTCTCAGTTCAGGTGCCTGGTCCTGGCCCATACCTCAGTAGTCCAATGAAGTAATTGCAGGGAAAATCTAGCTCAGCTGTGGGCTGGAGCATGCCTAGTATGTATAGAATCTTCAGGGATTTTAGCTGCCAAAAACTAAGTCTCTTCTGAGTATGTGCAAAGTGCAATTTTTAAAGGTTTATAACTTTGCTAAATTTGGGTAAACTCTAGCACAGTGGTGGGCAACCTTCAGGCAGCCCGTCAGGGTAATCTGTTGCCGGGTCGATTGACCATCCGCAGGCACAGCCGCCCGCAGCTCCCAGTGGTCGCGGTTCGCCGTTCTCGGCCAATGGGAGCTGTGGGAAGCGGTGCAGGCTGCAGGGACGTGTTGGCCACCACTTCCCGCAACTCCCATTGGCCGGGAATGGCGAACCGCAGCCACTGGGAGCTGTGGACAAGTTAATGTAAATACCTTTTTGTGGGCTGCCAGCGGATTCCTCTGTTGGGGGCCCACCACTGCTTTAGCAGAAACAGCAAAAGGCACATACCTGACACAGCAGACACCCCTCTGCCAAATTAAAAGTCATGGCTCCAAAGCCTACAGTTGCTAGAGCTATTCAAAGGAAAGGTGGACAGAAACTTCTAATATGGTCAGAACCCTTTTTCCTTAGCCTCTTTCTTTGAAAGAGCTGAACTATTTTGGCTGAAACTTTCCAAAACACTTCAGCCTGAGGTAGACCCCTAGTATGAGAAACTTCAGTCCAAATGGTTAAAGTTTCTAAGCAATTGAAAACTGGGCCTTAAAATGGGATAATAACATTAATAATCAGAGGTACGATCAGCTCTGATTAATGATATATGTGAGACAGTGAATATAACCGGTGATATATGAATAAATGTGTCTACCTATACACACAGTTATGGCCTGCTCCTGCTAAGGGATTCATCTTCACACCCACTTGAAGTTCCATTGTCTTCACTAAAACAAAAAGGAGCCCGGTGGCACCTTAAAGTCTTTAAGGTGCCACTCAACTGCTTGTTGTTTTCTGTGGATACAGAGTAACATGGCTACCTCCTGATAATTGTCTTCACTGGGACTCTGCACAGGCAGCAGGGCCCTTTGCAGTAATGGAGTCTCAATTATGATTGATCAAATACTCTCAAAATGCAAATGTATGTGAGCCAGAAAATGGGAAAAGATTACTCTTCTAATAGTAATAACTTATTCACATTGCACATGTAACTGGAGGAATTCTTCCCCACCACAGCCCATGTACACCAGTGCAGTAGCATAGGGGCTAGAAATGCCTCAGGCAGCTAGGAGAGAATTTCCTCTGTGTGGGCACTGCACAGGGCTGCCATAGTCAGGTCTACACAGGCTCCTGTTATAGGGGCAGGGAGGAGAGTTCTCACAGTACATTCTGCTATAGGATTGGGGGCAGTTCTAGCTTGCGGTGCGACCCCCTGGTTGTTCAGGCATGGCTGCTGTAACTTAGAGCCACCCTTGAGGCTGCTCTAAGTCATGTGGGGGCTGTACCAGCACCCATGGATGGGTTCAAAAGCATCTTAAGGACACCATTGCCCCACCTACCTATCGGCTGTCGGGGGCACAGCACATAACTTGCCAAGAACACTTATATTTATTAGCGTGACTATTAAATGTCAACCTTCAAAAATAGTTACTGAGACAAACTACTTATTGCCTGACCTTTGTGTAAATTAGTTGCATTTGTGCATGTTGCATTCAGTTGCCTTTTTTGTTGACTTGGATATTTAAAAGAGGAAAAATGAAACTGATTTAAAATTAAATTTGTGAAGGTTAGGTTAAAAAGTTTGTACTGTAGGCCTGGATGTGCCTCTTATTGTTAACCTGGCTACATATTATGTACTTTAGCCTCATCCGCACAGGGAATGCCAACCTATGTGATGCCTGACTGTATTTCAGTCTTGCCAGCTCCCACAATTTCTTTGTGAGTCACAGGACTTTGGCTGGGGCTAGAGCCAGTCCTGCAATGATGTTAGGAGCTCCAGCCTGCTAGTAAATTGCCTGGAGAAGAAACCCCCTCCGATAGGCTGCTTTCCCCACTTCCCTGCCTCCAGAGGAAGAGCAGTCAATCATGGCTGCTGCAGGAAGCAGTTCAAGCTCTTCTCCTTTCGCCTGCCTCCTGGAACTGACACTCCTCTCTCAGGAGGGGAAGAGACTGTAGAAAGAGTCCAGCAGCTCTGCACCCTCTTTAGCTCCTTCATCCCTGCAATACCCAGCCTGGGAAGGGAGAGAAGAGGTTGCTGTGGCAGCACCCCCAGACTTGGGAGGGTGCATGTGAGCGTGAAGAAAGGCAGATGAGGGAGCTGAATTTACATGGGGGGGCCTGGGAAATAGGCAGGGTGTGGGGGGGGGGAGGGAGAGGAGGAGGGAAATAGCACAGAATTAATTAATTGGAATGTTAAGCTTTGGGGTGAAGCTGGAAGCTCTGCACCAACAGGTAGCCAGCAAAAGCTCCTGCAAGAGTGAGGCCAAAAATCACCAAACTCCGACTTGGGAGAGTTGACAACATTAATTAACATTCACTGGGTGTGGGCAGGGGGCATTCAAAAACCAAGACACACCAAACAATCACAATATAAACTACTTCTTACAAATGCCTTTTGTGTGTTGTTGGTTTTGGTCTGGCTCATGACTTTTGGGCTTGGAAATATTGCATCAACCACGTTTTATGGTGTAGATTGAGTAACACTGTTCTCAGCCCATTGTAGCACTTGGTATTGCCAATTCCAAGAGCTGAAACATAGAATCATAGAAGATTAGGGTTGGAAGAGACCTCAGGAGGGCATCTAGTCCAACCTCTAAGGATGGAGAGTCCGCCACCTCCCTAGGTAACCCATTACAGTGTTTCACCACCCTCCTAGTGAAATAGTGTTTCCTAATATCCAACCTAGATCTCCCCCACTGCAACGTTAGACCATTGCTCCTTGTTCTGTCATCTGCCACCACTGAGAACCGCTTGCAATTAGTCTCATGATTTCAGACAATTTTTTAAAAATTGCGTTCTTTGTCTACGGGCTTTTGAGCCTTTAGGGTTTGTGTCTTCTAGCTCTTCTGCAATGGAGACCAGAAATGTGTGGGATTTTTTTTTTTTAATAGCGGATAGTCTCAAATAACACAACTCCAGGAGCTGGGGCTTTGATTAAAAACACCAAATATCTGCCACATGAGAAAACTGAGAGTTGGCAACACTATCAGACAGAATTTCAGTGTAACTGCCTTTTGAAAAAGGTCTCTGGAAAAAGCCCCTCAAAAGCTAAGTAGCTGTCCAGCCAATTTCTATATAAATGGATGATTGAGGTTTTCAATTTCCATGGAAAATGAAAAAGCTGCTTTGTTGGTTTGAAGATTGTATAAAGTCATTTAAACACTGACACATGCTTCCTAGCCTAATAAAGCAGCACTGCCTAGAATTTCTTTAAGAGTAAACGTCACATCTGTTGAACGCGTCAAAAATCCATTTCTGGAAGTGACTTTATTTTGTTTCATTTAAGCAGAGTGACTTCAACCTCAGCCACCACTAACCATTCTGTCTACATCCCTGTTAAACAATGTATGGTCTTTAAACTTAGTGGCAAATGAAGAAGCCAGCCCTAAATAACAGGGCTCAGGAAAGGAAATCTAAGACCATAGGAGAGGATACCCAACTGCGTTCTCACCCTTAGAGTTGGCCGTTTGGGATACATGAGTGACACAATGGGAGTAAACTTTCACTGCCTCTACCCAGGCTATGGAGGCTGTGTGAATAAATCGAATGCTTCATATTTAATACAGCCAGAGAATGATTCATTTTTTAAAGTACCAGACTAAACTCCATTTAAAAAGCTCTTGGGAAACCGCAGTGGCCCTGCAGCTTGCACAATTCAAGCCAAAGGGTAAGAGCAGTTAGGAAACTTACTTCTTATGAGCATAGCTGGTGCAGAAGGTCAGCTGATTCATGGATCTATGAAGGGTGGGAGGGGGACCATGCTTGAGGCTTGATTCTGTCACCGATACTCACATTGAATTGTGGTATCATCCACAAGGAACCCTACTGAAATAAATGGAGTCAATTCTCTGTTTCACTAAAGCCCCGCTATATTGTGCTGGTGACATAAAGGGGATGCCCTATGAAATACCCTTTGTTGAAGGGGGCTCCTCCACTGGTGTAGAGGTGTGGGACAGGCCCCATGTCAGCTCTGCTCCCGGTCCTGTCAGGGGTTGTCTGGTAGGGGGCTTGTGTGTTGGGAAGAATGGAAGGGTAGAAAGAATGCACTGTGTCACAGCACTTTCTGCTTCCTAGAACCCACAGGGGATCGTGGGAAGCGGAGCATAAGCTGAAACAGCCCTGAGGTTGCTCTAATGTACGCTGGAGGGAGGACAGGCAGGCCTCCAGCTGCTTCAGAATATGGTGGATGTGATAGTGGTTTAAAGTCATGTTTGTCCTGTGTTCCTGCAGTCAGCACTGGAACAGAGGAACTCTGGGTTGGAACTAATATGACTACTTGTGGAGTAAGATACTACTTACCATGAGTAAAGATGGCAAAACTGGCAACCTGGAGAGGTGCCTCCAAGCATCAGATTGCGTCTCTGAGATAAAAATGTGGCCTGGCCCCTGAGAGTTAGGGGAGGGAGAAAGAATCGTTGTCTCTATAGCCAAAATGCAGACTTTCATGACAACCAGGGAACAGACCACATGTTGTCCAGGAAAGGGACCATCAAAACATTTTTGACAGCTTTGTTTCAATGTAGATTGCGTTGGTACTGACAAAAGCAAAATCAGGACATTAGCATAGTTCCTTGAAGAGTTCAGGCAATCATTGATGCTAAATGGCGTGACAAAGCATAAGTGACAATTAGGCCTTGCATCAAAAGTGCTTGCTGTTTGGTAGGTCAAATGACTGCCACGCTTCCTAAAGCTATGTAAAATATAACAGTGGTGTATCTGTAATATGGAGACCTTTGGCCAAGTCAGTGTTGATGCCTGAATTGTTTTTTCCCCTCTGCTTCTCAGACTATTTAGAATGAAGAACCAGAGATATACAAAAGTCTTTATTTTACAGATAATTGTCCCTTGATGTTCATCAAAGCTTTTAGTGTTGAATGTAGTGAAAGAACCAAGCCTTTTTTTTGTACATATAAACCCTTCCCCTCCCCCCATCTTGGGGTTTTATGTGCTCCATCAGTGTTGTCATCGTCAAAACTAGATTCTATATCTAGTTGTATTTAAAGGGATACCCTCAACTTGAAACCTAGTCAATTTCAAAGTCTAATTAAAAAGCACTTTATGGGCCTACCCTTCCCTATTGTAATTTCTGCCTGCCAATTTTTGTTGTTTTACAAACATGTTCTCTGATTTCTCCCCCACCCCCAAGTTCATCACCATAGCTAATGCTTGTGGCACAGACAGTGTAGTCAAATCTCCCAGAACTGCTGGTGTTGTGTCACTGTGCTTGGATGAAAGTTAGATGTCAGAGTGGCTAAAAAGCCCATCACTGCTAATGCTCCATGCTCCCACCAGTCCCTAATACCAATGGGACTGCCCCAGTGCTACAGGAAAAGTGGGAGAATTTCAGACAATCCTAAGCGTACAGGAGGCCAAGAGGATTTAAAATACTTTGAATTTACACAGCACCTTCTGCCCAAAACATTTCACTAATATTTATTAAGTTTCACAACATCCTTGGAAACAGCTAAGTATCATCTCCCTGTTGTACAGATGGGAAACTGAGGCAGAGAAGTTAAATCCAAATATTCAAAAGGAGCCAGAGATTTGGTTGCTTTCCTTTTAAAAAAAATTAAAAAGCACCAAGGATCCTGATTCTGATCTCACACAGGTGTAAATAAAAAGGCAGTGGAGTTAATCTGGTGTTTGAGAGATCAGAATTGAGTCCAAGAGAAACACAGAAAAACTGAGATACACAACATCAGAGTCCACTTTTGAAAAACTAGTGACTTGCCCAGTGTCAATTTCAAAACTGGGATTAGAACCTGTCTCTTCACTCCTATCAGTAGGCCATGCACAAATCAAGGATTCATTCATTTCATGTTGGTCTGTTGCCACTGAGTTTCACTTTGAATTCTGGGTGTGACAGATCTCTAAAACTAACAGCAAATTGAAGCTGCTGAATTCTTTATAGTTTTGACAAATAGCCACTTGCAGAGAATCTCCTCAAATCTCTCTCCTTTTCTGGTGTGCTTGGGTGGGGAATCCAGTGGCCTGCAACCCCCAGGCCTCCGATGGCTTGCAGGAGCCAGTGGGCAGCTAGTTGACTTTAACCCTCCCAATGTCTTTGGGGGAAGGGGTTACATATGTCCAACTCCAACAGTCCTGAGTGAGGCCAGCAAAGTCATCTTCTGCTGGAGTTGGGGGCTGCACATTCCAACACCAACTCTTAATTCAGTAGAAGTGGGATTTGGTGCAAAGGCCAACTTCCACTATGGGACAGTAATTCTTTTCTCCTGGGTGCAGCAGGAGATTTTGTGTCATCCTGAGTCATACCCTTGCCTGTCCCCTCAGTGCCACAAGGTTCAGTGCTACAGAAGGTAAAATCTTCAAAAGAGTTTTAGAGCCTAAGTCCCATTTCAAAAGTGAATTAGGCACCTTTGAAACCTGAGTTTGAGGCTCCTAAATCTCTTAGATGCTCTGCAAGTGTTACCTACAGTCCCAGCAGTAGCCACCCTGTGGGCCAGTGCCGCAGCAGCCGATTCCTCCTTTGCCTCTGTTACAGATTTTAAATTCTGATTCCTCTTTAATGCAGCGGCTGGCTGGTATCTGTAGGTAGGACTGTTTTGTTAGGAGATGGATTGTGAGGAAGATAGTGTTGTGTCCCTGATCCCTGAGCCGAACACCAGTCTATTGAAAATGTTGCCACTTACTGAGGTTTTTTTCATTCAGATGTTTTTGGTATTGGCCTTGCCCCTGTAATCTCTGAGTGCCCTATGCGTTGGGGATTTGTGGATAAGGGGTTGCCTTGCTATTCCTGGCCCGCTTTATTATTGGTGCAGTTGTTATGGATCAGATGATATAAATAGTAGCCAGCCCGTACATGCTGCGGAACAAAATAACCAGGCCTCTGCTACTATTGTATGTTCGTGTGTCACCTAATGGGGAGGGCCCTCTGGCTTTTAAAATAAAACATGATGATAAACTAATAATTCCCATTGCCCAGAGAGATGAAATATTATTTGTATTAGGGCAGTGCCCAGAGGCCCCAATCAGGATCAAGGATCCATTGCAGGATGTTGAGTAAATATACAGAAAGAGACGGTCCCTTTCCCAAAGAGCTAATACTAGTGGAATTTTTGCCAAAGGCCAAATCCATCCGCTATAAAAGCCTCTCCCTCAAGTCCGCTACTCTCTGCCAGCCTCACTCATTACTTACATGTATAGCCAGACTATGCCCGTTGGGCCCAGGCCCCGCTTGGGGGATGCGAGGAGAGGCACCATGACAGAAGGAGCTAGTGTGCTTCCCTGGGAGGGTTCTATATGCCAGCAAGATCTGCTGGAAGATGAGTGTCAGGTCCTGCATCCTCTGGGCTTGTCTGTGCTGGTCCCTGCACTGGGGCATAAAGGGAGAAAGCTCCTTGCACAGCAGTGATTAAGATTCAGCCCATAATGATTTAGGGCCAGATTGACTGCTGGAGTGGAGCAGCTTCCGTGGAGCAGCACTCACATTGGTGGTGATTGTGGCCCCAAGTGCATAGAGAGTTACAAAACATTATGTGTTGTGTGTGTCTGTAAGCAGAATTCTGGGTTGCCAACTCTCACAATTGTGTCACAAGTCTGGTGATGTTTCGTGTTTTTCTTAAAGTCCAGTTCCTGGAATCAGGTTATGACCTGAGAATTTCAGCTTTCAGTTGAAAATAAATGTAAGTTTCTAGCCCTCCTAGTTGTGGAGAAAAATAGGAAAATGTGACCCCTAAATGCGCCAGCACCAGATGACAACTCAAAAGAACCCAACATTTATTATTTTAAACGTTTCACAATCTTTAAGATGCTCTCAGGATTTTTTTTTTTTTTTGGGAGCCTGACTCATCCTATTTGAATGCTGGGGGTTGGCAAAACTGTGATCAGCTAAACACAGCCCTTCTGTGTGGAGACCAAACCACAAATAGCAGGATGGCTAGCCGCATGGCATCACGTGAGGTAGGCTCATCCAATCAAGGACCCAGAAGATCTGCCATGTAATAAACATCATGTGACTTTTCACAACAAACTTTGATCGAACCCAAAATGAACCAGCAACACTTGGGCTTCAATAGAGTCACATCTACCTAGAGAGGGTTTTGGTTCTGGCTTTGTTGAAGGGTTTGCAGGCCTGGAAAAAAAAGTCTGGCGGAAACCCAGCTAGTTCAGTTTTTGAGTGTAAATCTGAAATCAGGTAGAGTTTTGGTTGTGCAATGAAGGTTTTACACTGCCCTTGTTCCTATAGTCCAGTGGTTCTCAAACTTCTGTACTGGTGACCCCTTTCAAATAGCAAGCCTCTGAGTGTGACCCCCCCTTATAAATGAAAAACACTTTTTTATATATTTAACACCATTATAAATGCTGGATGCAAAGCGTGGTTTGTGGTGGAGGCTGACAGCTTGTGACCCCCCATGTAATAACCTCACGACCCCCTGAGGGGTCCCGACCCCCAGTTTGAGAACCCCTGCTATAGTCAAAGCTGAGATATTTTCAGTCTAAATAATTGCTTCTAAAAGAAGGATTTGATTAATGAGCCAATTATCCTTTGGATGGCTGGGCATTTCAGTTATGCCATACTGTTTTTGCATCACCCTGTCTACTGAAGCAGGGTGGCTAGGTATCTAAGTGGTGCCAAAGAGCAAAAATAGCTATGCTGCTCACACACTGACTTTCTGTTAATGGACCATCCTGTAAGCTGAAGCTTTAGGATTTCATACAAACCTGCCACTTCCACCACATCAGCAGCCAAGCTCTGCTGCACTGAAGAAGGAATTTTTTTTTTAAATGCAGTTGCACTCCATTGAAGCTACAATCATATTTTCCACTAACCACAGATCTGAAACTGCTGACATGTCTGTTTTAAATAAAACTGGGAGGAGAACTGATGTAATCCTCTCTGGGTTATGTGTGCATGTAGAGGTTTGGGGTTTTTTGTCTTCTGCATTTTTAACCCTCAATTTCCCCCTGACTCCTGTAGACTCACTTTTTGTTTGTTTAAATTCTTTCCTGATCACAAATCACTGGGGAAACTGAATAGCTATTGCAGCAAACAAGAGCCTATAATGTCAAGTGGAATAGACAAAGAATTTCTTTAAAGTCCTTAAAAGAACAGAATGCTGTAATGGCCTGGCCTACTTTTAATGTTTTCATTTTCGGTCATTTCTTTCTTTCTCCTTAGGGATTTTGGTTAGTTTAAAATGATGGTAACACAGATCAAATGTAGTTAATGTGCATATTGTTTTGGTTGCGTGTTTGACTGGAACATCTCTTATTTTGTCAGCAAGATCATGAAAAGTTTTTTGAAAGATGTGTTTAAGTTGTATTTTAATAAATGGCAGCAAGTCTGGTTCTGGAAGGATAAGTGAAATCTGTTGTTCTACTTTTTCTACTGTTGCCTGTGATGATTAGAATAGTTCAGTTCTTGCTTATAATGCCCTGTTTGGGAATGCTTACATTGGATTTCTGTATATTCAGCACGGGGTGGCTCACATTCTTTTTTAAAAACGACAGACAAATATTATCAGAGGCCTTCTGTACTGATTAGGCTCGTGTATCTCAAAGACTTTTACAAACACTACTGGCCCGAGGAACTCCATCCTGGCCCGCTGGCCCCACTCCTGTGCCGCTGTCCTGAGTACTGGCCCTGCTGCCCCGGGCCGCTGGCTTCTGGGGAGAGGTGGAGTGAGGGTGGGGCCACAGCCTGGGTTAGGGCAGGGCTTAGCCTCCCCTGGCCTACGATACCTGATGCTTAGGTTTGGCCTGGCCACCCTGCACACCATATTGCAATGCCCACAGCGGGGATCCAGGCTCAGTCCTGTGGGACAGGTGCTGCTGCTGTGGGGTGAGTGTGGGGTAGGCTTGCTCTTCAACACTGCCACCCCCCTGGCCTCTTTTCAGTGGTAATATTTTTGGAGGGATTGAGGGGGCCTCAGCTGCAGATTTTGCCCTGGGCCCCCAAAAACTTCTGTGTGGTCCTGTGGGATTCTATGGGTACATCTACACTACCCGCCGGATTGGCGGGTAGTGATCGATCTATCGGGGATCAATTTATCACGTCTAGTGTAGACGCGAATAAATCGATCCCCGATCACTCTGCCGTCAACTCCGGAACGCCACCGCAGCGTGGGGCGGAACCGGAGTTGATGGGGGAGTGGCAGTGGTCAACTCACCGCCATCCTCACGGCCAGGTAAATCAACCTAAGATACGCCGACTTCAGTTACGCTATTTACGTAGCTGAAGTTGAGTATCTTAGGTCGATCCCCCTGCCCCCCGCAAGTGTAGACCTAGCCTATGTGACTTTGGCACTTCTAAAAATGGGACATAGGTTCCTAAGTCATTTAGGTGCTTTTGAAAATTTTACCCTAAGTCCCACAACATCCATATAAGACTGTAAGGATAAGATAATTATTATTCCAATTTTGAAAATGGGGAACCTGAGGCACAGAGTTTACTTGCCCAAGTTAACATGAGTAAGTGACAGAGCTGGGAACGGAAGCCAGAATCACTAATTCCCGGTGTGATGTTCCCACCAGTAGACAAAACTCTCGGTCCTGACCACCCATGAAAACAATTCAGCAATAGCTTTGTGATCATTCTGCTGGGGTTGAGGTTGATGTATCCATGGAAAGGAAGAGGACACAAGTAGGAGGAAAAATTTTGGACTGTATAGGTCAAACTCACAAGATTTAGGTATAACACTTTGTGTTGCAAATGCTCAGTTCCCCTCCCCACCGTTTGTGGTGTTATCAGAAACATACAACTAGCTAGGTCTTGCTGTACATTTTATAGCACTGACTGACAATTCATTTTGGCAGTTTACATATAGGAAAAATTGAAATACTGAGCTTGGTTTCATTCGTCTCCTGCTTAGGATTTCTCTCCATTACAAGAGAGACTGTGCTAAGAACCCATTTTAAAACAAACCATGTTTAATTGTTTCAGCTAGGACAGTTTGCCTTCTCCACACTGGGTGAAAATCCAGACTGGTAGAAACAGTTAGTTTTTTAAACTTAAAAAAAACAAAACCGCAAATCTTTCCTAGCATAGTCATTTGTTTTTATTTGTCTAATTTTTTGATGGAAGTAGTATAAATATTGGAAGTTATTCATAGAAATTAGAGAGGGAAAAGGTCTTTATGTGGCAGATCTAGCATTGCAACTTTTTTTAATGTATTGCATCTTTTAAGATAAAAGTGGGGCCCATTCTTTGTGAGTTAGTCCTAACTGGCAGCTGCTAGTAGGTAAGTAGCATACACCATGTGTTTTCTCTCCCTCTCTCATGGAGACTCTGTATTTGTTCCTTCTTTCTTCTTTTTTTTAATCTAAAAATACCCTCTTTTCATTCTGGGTAAATTTTATTACTTTTATTGGAGGGCAGAGGGTACTAATACTATTAGGCCATCTTTTTCTCACTCCTCACTGGGCTGATGCAGGATTGTTGGCTATAGGGTATCCTGTCAACTTCTTGATAACACACCAATATTTCTGGGGCCAATAAAAAATCAAGCTGTGTGTGCGCCTCTGCAATCAGAGGAAGAGAAAATTTTGGCCTTACCTTTTTACTTGATTGACAGACCAGCCTGCTTGCCGTCAGATGAATTTCTTGTCTTTGTGTTTTAACTGCCTTACTTTTTTACCTTTTTTTACTTTAAGATCAAATGTTGGGGATGTGTGTGGGGAGGGCTGAGGAAGCTGCCAAGCTATGTTTTAGTTTTTAGCTTTTAACATACCCTCTTACTGTTAAGGGGGGCAAATGGATCTAGTCCACAGGAGCTGTGAGTGAGAGGCCAGCAAACAAAGCAAGTCTATCTTCATACATTTCATAGCACTTAAGCTTTATTGTTTGTCAAAGTAAACAAAGATTAACATTGCCATGGTTGGTTACTGATGTGGAGTGAAGGTCTGGGAGAGAATTCCCCTGCTTTGTGGGGAAGGTGGAACAGGTTTGTCCCAGACTCACCCAGGGTGCTTCAAGAAGCTCTGTGTTAGACCAAGAGAGCTTGTTTTTGTAGGGCATGTTAAACCGTCCCAAGCTTCCAATACCAACACAACATGCGGCCCTATAGGCAATTCAGAACTGCGACCACACGTGTATGGAACAGCTCCAAACGCTGCAGTGTCGTTACTGTTCAAAACTCCATCGTGTGCAATTTATACTAACGTTTTTCACTTCTCAAGGTGCTTTTCAAGTCTTAGATCTCTGATCATCCCCCCCCCCCCCCCCCCCGTCAGTTAGTGAAGTACTGTATTATTTAGGTAGAGTGAATGCTAAGTTATCAATTATTCCCATTCGATAGCTGGGGAACAGAAAGACGTGAAGTGACTTGTCCGGGATTACACAGCTAGTCAATGACAGCTGGGACTAAAAGCCAGGAGCCCTGAGTGCAATTCTGTGATTCTATCCACTAGACGACAGTTCATCTCTAGAATACTGTAGTATCTTTTTACAAGGGCTGGTCCTGGAGTGGCAAGAATGGGAGCTGTAAAGATACATATCTTGGGCAGAGGGGGAAGAAACAGCACCATATCCATCTGCAATGACCCCTTTGACTCAGGAAGCAATATTGACAGATTTGGGCAATGAAGAGACATTGAGGGTGGGGAGGAATAAATGCCCAAAATCAGGGGCTGCCTTTCTTATATGACTGGTAATAGCTAGTGGAAAGAGTTGCTTTCTTCTAACACTGAACAAGGATTTTTGTTAGAATAAGGGAAACAGTATTATCCCTAAAGCTGCTCTGCTTTCGGGCAGAGATCCTGCCTGATTTCTGCTACAGAGAATACATGTTCTGACAGCCTTTTGAGCCTCTGAGAGGGGTATGAGTGAACCTCTGGCATATCCTCCCCAGGGGAAACTAAATTAAACTGTTCATTTGAACAATGCAAGGATCTAGTTGTACTACATAAGCACTAATAGTGGGGTCATAGGATGGTATTTAAAACACACACGCTTCAGGCATAGCATGCCTCTCTTAAATAAGCCAAAATAAATCAGCACAAATAAATAAATACAAGTAGAAGGATATTGAGCTATGATCCATGCAACGAATAATAGCAAAGGCAATGTGTCTTGTTATATAGTGGAGTCCACTTAGAACAGGTACGTTGGTAAGGGACCACAAAGGACACCAGCACATTTTCTATAACAAAGCAGGTTCCATTTGGTAAATATTTTCCTTATGCTAATGTTCAGAAACCGGTTATTCAACAGATACTTTCTGGTATTTTATAAGCACTACTTGTGCTCAGGGGAGGAGAGGGTCTTGATGAGATGAAGGAGCTTCTGAGCTCAAATGTCCTGCAAAACAATTCTCTACAACCTCTGTAAACTTTTTTTAGTTAAACAAATACTATGAAAGACAAAGAGATCGCATTTTCTTTGCAATCCTCCCAGTAAGAGCTGGCTGGGTTCTTGGTGCCTAGGCCCTATTTACAGCCAGGCCAGCAGATTTATGCTTTTCCAGTGGCAGTGAATTTGCCTTAAAAGGGTGTGAGTCCCACTGCAAACTGAATTTAAACAAAAAAAAGTGACTGGTAGGATTTTGAATACTTGTTCATCTATAACAGGGGTCGGCAACCTTTCAGAAGTGGTGTGCTGAGTCTTCATTTATTTTCACTCTAATTTAAGGTTTTGCGTGCCAGTAATACATTTTAACGTTTTTAGAAGGTCTCTTTCTATAAGTCTATAATATATAACTAAACTATTGTATGTAAAGTAAATAAGGTTTTTAAAATGTTTAATCATAGAATATCAGGGTTGGAAGGGACCTCAGGAGGTAATCTAGTCCAACCTCCTGCTCAAAGCAGGACCAATCCCCAGACAGATTTTTGCCCCAGATCCCTAAGTGGCCCCCTCAAGGATTAAACTCACAACCCTGGGTTTATCGGGCCAATGCTCAAACCACTGAGCTGAGCTAACCTGCCCCTGCCCCCAGCTTCATTTAAGAAGCTTCATTTAAAATTAAATTAAAATGCAGAGCCCCTTGAACTGGTGGCCAGGACCCGGGCAATGTGAGTGCCACTGAAAATCAGCTCGTGTGCCACCTTTGGCACCCGTGCCATAGGTTGCCTACCCCTGATCTATAAAATAGACTGAGCATCTGATTCTGTTCACACACCACTGTAAATCAGGAGTAATGCTAATTAAATCAGTGGATATTAATTGGTGTGGGATAAATTAGGCGGTCAGTTACCATTAAGATCTTGATGATTCATAAAATCGGACACTAATATAACGACTTCTACAAGCTCTTTGAAAAACTAATTCTCCTACCATAACTCTACTCAATCTGAGCTTGGTGTTTATATCTAGACCCATTAGGTAGAAGTCAATGAGCGATTTACATCTCTAAGGTTGCAGGGCTGGAGCCATATATAAAAGCTACCTGTACCTTTATTCCTATGCTGCAGGATCAGGCCATATGGTACTGTACATCAGTTCATCCACCATTTAAATGCAGCTGTCTCTCGAGTGGAATATTAAATCTCTTCAGTAGCACACAGCAGTTCTATTGTGTAAAGGCCTTGGTGTAAATGAAAATTGAGTCTGACATGCTCTAGGTGTCCTAGATAGTACATGTGAAATGATTTCCTGTCTACAAATTATGCTCAAATACATTTGTTAGTCTCTGAGGCCTGGTCCACACTAACCCCCCACTTCGGACTAAGATACGCAAATTCAGCTACGTTAATAACATAGCTGAATTCGAAGTACCTTAGTCCGAACTTACCGCGGGTCCAGACGCAGCAGGGAGGCTCCCCCGTCGATGCCGCGTACTCCTCTCGCCGAGCTGGAGTACCGGCGTCGACGGCGAGCACTTCCGGGATCGATCCCAGAACATCGATTGCCTACCGCCGGACCCGGAGGTAAGTGTAGACGTACCCTAAGGTGCCACAAGTACTCCTGTTCTTTTTGCGGACACAGACTAACACGGCTGCTCCTCTGAAACCTACCTGTCTACTAGTAACCCTCACAAGTTCTTTTTCTTCATGGAGTCCCTCCAGACTTACATTTTTTCTCAGTTAACACAGTGAATCCCAAAGGCTGTAAATTGGAGACATCTCAGGGAGGGTTGGCGATAGGGTGACCAGATGTCCCAATTTTATACAGACAGTCCTGATTTTTTGGGTCTTTTTCTTGTATAGGCTCTTATTACCCCCCATCCCCGTCCCGATTTTTCACACTTGCTGTCTGGTCACCCTAGTTGAAGAATACAGAAAACATAAATATCAATCTTTAATAGTGGACAACAGCAAAGCAGGAAAGAGGAGAGAGGTTCTTGAACCCACGTCTGTGTTCCATGGATTTACCTAGGGTTACCATATTTCCACAATCAAAAAAGAGGACACTGGGGAGGGAGGAGCCCCGCTCTAGCCCCACCCCTGCCCCGTCCCATCCATTCCCTCCCACCCCCTGACTGCCCCCTCAGAACCCCCCCCCCGCTCCTTGTCCCCTGACTGCCCCCTCCTGGGACCCCTGCCACTAACTGCCCCCTAGGACCCCACCCCCTATCTAAGCCTCCCTGCTTCTTGTCCCCTGACTGCCCCCGCTTGAGAACCCCCCACCCTAACTGCCCCCCTAGGACCCTACCTGTCCCCTGACTGCCCTGACCCTTATCCACACCCCCACCCCATATTCACACCCCCGCCCCCAGACAGACCCCCGGGACTCCCATGCCCTATCCAACTGATCCCCACCCCTTGACAGGACCCCCAGAACTCCCAACCCATCCAACCCCCTCTGCTCCCTGCCTGCCTTGACCCCTCTCCACACCCCTGCCCCTCTGACAGCCCCTCCAGAACCCCCGACCGATCTAATACCCCCTGCTCCCTGTCCCTGACTGTCCCAACCCCTCTCCACACCCCTGCCCCCCTGACAGCCCCCCCGCAACTCCCAACCCAGCTAACCCCCCCTCCCTGTCCCCTGACCAGGGCCAGCTTTAGCAAGAGCCCAGGAATCGGTCTGTGCTCCGGCCGGGGTCGCGGGGCTTGGGGCCGGGCCGGAGGTGCTCGGACGGGGCCGGGTCGGCGCGCTTGGCTGGAACCGGGGCCGTCGCCCTGGGGCCCGAGCTGGGACGGAGCCGCTGGGGCCGGGGCTGGCGTGCTCGGCTAGAACTGGGGCCGGGGATGCCCGAGCCGGGCCGGAGCCACTGGGGCCAGGGCTGGAGCCACTGGGGCTGGGGGTGCTCGGCCGGTACCGCTGGGGCCAGGGCTGGAGCTGCTGGGGCCAGGGCCGGGGATGCTCGGCTGGTGCCGCTCGGCTGGAACCGGGGCCGGTGCTCCGGGGCCCGAGCCGAGCCGGGCCGGGGCCGGAGGGAGCCGCTCAGCTAGGGCCGGACTGGGCCATGACGCGCCTCGCCTCCCCAGAGCCCTCCTTCTCGCATCCCCCCCCAGCTTACCTGCTGCTGCCCGCCTGCCCCTGCTCGTTTTCAGACTTCCCGCGAACATCTGATTCGCGGGAAGCAGGGGAGGGGGAGGAGCAGGGGGGCAGAGCGTTCAGGGGAGGGGAGGAGGGGGAAGACAGCTGCGGGGCTGGGCGGCGTGCTAAGGCTGCAGGGGATGGGGGGGAGCCATGAAGGGGCTTTTGCTGCCCACCGGTGCTTGGCTGCCACTTTTCGATCTATAAATAGCCAACCGGGGGGAAATCCCGGACATTTCTAGATTTTTAGAAATCCCCCCGGATGGCTATTTATAGACCGAAAAGCCGGACATGTCCGGGGAAATCCGGACGTATGGTAGCCCTAGATTTGGGCTTAAGTTGCAAAATTTGGATCAGGGTGCAGATTTCAAACACCCCAAAGTTCAGAGCTGTATGTATTTGAATTTTGCTATCTCCAATTTAAGCTCCAGGAGCACATCCGCTAGCAATGTGCTAACTAAGGGCCTGCCAGCATTCAGAACTCCTTGCCAAAATTAACTTTGGACCATAACACTAGCAAACAATCTCAGCCCAAAGCACACGTTTACCTACACATTTTAAAGAAGAGACTCCACTTGGCTGTTTGAATGTAATAGCAGCCAATGGGGGTGGGAGTGGGGAGGCACTAAATGAATACAGCTTTCCCAGCTTCTGATGCTTTCCTGTGCTCCTGCAACTTAAAGGGAAACTGAAAATCACATTCTTGTGTGTACTCACTCTTTGTTTATAATGACCCCTTGGAAACTTGAAGTTAAATCAAGTCCCTTTGTTTATTGAATTTTGCAGGTTATTACACAATTATGAGGGCTAGACTTTAGGCATTTTTCTTTAAAACAACAAAACCCAAACTGCAAATTGTTGAGATTTAAAAAGTAGCTGTGTTATGCCTGTGCAGTGACTCTACTTCAGGGCCTGATTCTTCACTGCCCTGCACTTTATGTTGTCATTTACACCAGAGCAAAAGTGGCTGTAAAATGCTAGTAAATCAGAATAGTAGCATTTTACACTTGGCTTGTACTGGTGTGAATGTCACAAAAATGAGCTATGTATCCCACTGGGCATTGTGGAGATATGCACCCTATTGCACATTGTCAAAGGAGACACATTTAATGTCCTTGATAAATACGCATGTGTCTTGTTCCTGAAATGTCCATCAGCGTTTCAAATTGAAGCCTGCAAAGTGCGGTGAGCCTAATTCTGCTGGACAGTGCGCTAGATCTGGCCATGCCTATGCAAGCTGCACTGTCCCTCTGTTTTGCCCACAGAGCAGGGAGGGTATTTAAAGAGAACAAGATTCTTGCCAATTTCAGTGTGTTACTCGCTCCCAGGGAGGAGGAGGGAGAGTGCAACACACTTGTCTGCCAACCAAAGCAAAGTGAGTAGGTCTAATTTTAGGACTATCAACCTTGACAGTGTTCCTGATCTATTGTACTTCGGTACTGCAAGCAGTTCCATGTGTGTAATGTCATATACTGTGGCATGTGCTTGCTGCAATACCAGCCTCTGTGTCATAGAAGATGGCTTAATGACAGTCTTTCAGACTTTGCTCCAAATGTTATAGGGTTTTGTTTCATTTATTTGTCAGGCCCTCCAAGTAATTTGAGCACTCTGTGCATTTTTTGCGTGGAGTTCTATCCA
Source organism: Chrysemys picta bellii (assembly GCF_011386835.1). NCBI lineage: Eukaryota > Metazoa > Chordata > Testudines > Emydidae > Chrysemys > Chrysemys picta. The sequence continues at coordinate 172,666,114 of NC_088793.1, read as the reverse complement.
AAGACACAGGAAACACTGCAAAAAAGGCTAATTAACTATCTGATTTAATTTATTTTCAGCTGCAAGGTGAATTACTTTGCATCATTCTGTGCTCCTCTGCTGCTGAGTAAAATAGCTTCAAACATTGCAGTTAAAATGGACTTGGCCTGATTTATGGGAGCTGTGCTTTCAACTGCCAGCTGCAGCAGTAGAACCACCACTCTGCCATCTAGCTGCAGTCCCTGCTTTGGACTCTTCCTGTAGCTGTGATGATAGAGTTCCCTGGGATCAAATTAGTTGTTGGCAATCTCTGTTTTAGAGCTGGATTCACTGCTTGAGTATTGGATTCTCCAAAAGTGCAAATCCACCCACAGTGGGTGCTGCAAACCGTGCTCGGAGGGAGGGACTGCACCTGGTTGGTGAAGCCCAGAAAGTGGATGGGGCCACTCAGGGACAGGTTTGGGCTGGGACCTCTGGGTGATTTGCTGAATCAGTACATCTCTAGGGGCCTCTGGGTGCTACTGCAATATAAATAATAATGCAGGAGCTACCAGCTACTCGGATGCTCCCTCTGCTGGCTCACAGTCCATTTAAAAACATTCCCATAGCAGGGCTCATTTTCACATGGATGCATAAAGAAGAAAGGAAACAAGAGGGGTCGTGTTAATTTGAAGTGTCAGCAATAAACTAAAGGAGGGAAAGTAGCACTCTGATTTCTAATGGAAAAAGGCCAATATCTATAAGGAAAAGATTATTACAAGTGACGGGGGGGGGAGGGGGGAAGTAAAATCAAACTCTCTCTATACTATATAGACACACACACACACACACATTTATTCTGAGCTTCACATTTTTCACTGGAAGCTGCTTGGGCTGATTTTGGAAATGTTACATGAAGAGAAAAAACGACCGGTCATTCACGATTCATCTAGAAAAATAAGAGCTTACTGGCTTATTTGCCTCACAAAGTGAACTGAGCACTTGCGGACCTTTCTGTAGTGGGTGGGAGGCAGGAGAGCAGGAAATCTTCTGTTTTGATTACGAAATGGAACAGTGGAAGAAAAAAAATCCTCTTAGTTCTCCATTATTTTTTTCTTTTTCTCAAATCAGAAGACCACAAGTCTCACCCGCTGGGTGAAGACAACATATTGTAATAGCAACAAAATGCAAAGCAAAAAAATCCCCCACAGAAAAGAGTAAACAAAAGCTGACAAACTATGGGCAGAGTGGAGTCTATCTACTTCACTGTGGATGTCGCTATGCAAATCTGGATGACTGTATGATATGTGGATTTCAGATACCGTTGTCCTCAGGCAATGCCTCGAAGTGGAAAAAGAAGGCAGCTGTTGAAGCACTGGTTGGGCTCACTCTAAAGGTCCCTGAATCAGCAGAGCACTGAAGCACATGCTTTAAGTTCAGCATGTGCTTAAACACATTGCAAAGTGGAACTTCGCTTTCTTACCTGCAAGCCTAGTTTGAGGCTACTATGGATCTTACTGTACACAGTTCATTACTGAGATGAACAGTAGAATGGTAGCATTTATTTCCCAGAACTGTTTTGGAAATAAGGTTTCTCGCTGTGAGTCAAGTATTGTTTCCTTCAGTAACTAAAGGGATAACACGCCTGTTGTGGGGGAGAAGGCAGGTTATGTTTATGAGCTGACTAGAGAGAACCAAATGGTAATGCTAATTTCTCAACCTTATGAAACAGGAAACAGTGTAATAAAAGCTGATGAGGGGGCGGGGACAGGGAGGCCAAAGAGCCCATTAGAGCAGGGGGTGCCAAAGTGCATCCTATGGGCTGTCTGGGGCTCATAGAATTTCTGCAATGTAATGGTCAGTAGTTGCTCTCATTCCCAATAAGGTGCTTTTGCAGATGGAAGATGCTCTGTACGTGCAAATTACTATGATTGGTGTTACTAAAAACAATGCGGTGTAGCACAGGGAAGCTACAGGGTCCAGCACAGGGCATGCACCACTCTGCCCAATTCAGGCAGCTCAATGAAATAATAGTTCTGGAAGATAGTACATTTGCTATGCTCTGCCCAGATTGTTCCTTTCTGGTGTAAAAGTAATGCTCGGGGATTTTGTACTTGGGAAACTCTTTAAGGGCTTCACCCCACCCATGCTTTTAAACCTGATGGGCTCCTCAGAAGCAACAGCTATCTGTGCAGATGCCCCATAATCCAGCAGCAGCGCTGGGCTCTAAGCACCCAGATCCTGCCTGCTGGGATTATCTCTGTCTAGAGTGGCTGCTGTGGAGCAGCAGGAGTGGGATACAGCTTATGGATGGCTGTAATGTTGCCAACTCTCATGATTTTGTCATGAGTCACATGATAATTATTGTTTTCCTTAAAGCCCCAGCTCCTGGAGTCAAGTGGATGTGATGATTTCAACCTTCATTCTTAAAGAAGAAGTAAGCTTCTAGCCCTCGTGGCTGTGGAGAAAGCATCAAAATGTGATCCCAGTGCACCCTAAATGCTCAAAAAGCAGAAGGCAAATAAACACCAAATCTATGGTTTTTACAAAATCTCATGATTTTTGGTGAGCCTGACTCATGGTTTTTGAATATTTGGGGTTGGCAATATTGACGTATAAAATATTGAGTATCTTGTGTGGGGCTGGAGGGGAATGACGTGCATCCCAGTGCCAATCTAGCTTTGACCCCTCTCTCCTCGGCCTGCTCTGACTCTCCTCCCTTTCTATGTACACACCCTGAGAAACCTGACAGAAGTATTTCTTTGATGCAATCCTATTTATTTACAAAGAATGTACATAAAGTCCTGTTTCCGTGATCACAGAAGGAATCGAACAGGTGGAGGCAATTTCTTTGCTTTCAGTTCCAAACTTCTTTTTAGGCAGCACTCTATCCAAAAGCTCTCTCTTAACTTTTTTCTCAAGCTCATGCCACAAGTGCTTCTCTGGCTGTCTCTGGGGTTTCTTTGTTGCCTTCTCTGTCCGCTTATCAGGTGTCTTCTACTGTTTGTTCTCTTCCCCTCCCCCCTTTTCCCATCAAACAATACTCAGTCTCCTGCATTTGCATTCAGACCCAAGGAAAAGCTCTCCGACTGCATGGCTCAACCCCTACTCCAGTTTTACATGTGGCCTATGTTTTGGGCCCAAGTTCCTATTGTTTCCGCTATCTTACTCCAAAAGGAGCTTAACTGCTTCTTAGGCCTTGGTTACACTTGCGAGTTACAGCGCAATAATGCGGCCCCGGGCGCCCTAGCTCACTTCCTGTCCACACTGGCAAGGCATGTAGAGTGCTCTGACTCCGTGGCTAGAGCGCACCTGGTACTCCACCTCGGCGAGTGGAATAATGTTTGCTGTGCCCCCATTGGAGCACCACGGCGCCAGTGTGAATGAGGTGTTGCATTACTGCACTGTGATCAGCCTCCGGAAACGTCCCATAATCCCCTTAAGTCAAGTGGCCACTCTTGTCATTGTTGTGAAATTGGCTGCAGGAATGCAGAAATGCCCTTTCAAAGCTCTGTTTCGGAGAAGCCGGCTGCTTATCAGCTCCGAGAAAAAGCAAACATTTACTGTTTGCTTTGAGTGAGTGAGAGAGAGGCGGATGGTTTCTGAACTTACAAGACAGCATGCTGACACACTCTTAGCACCCCAAAAACCCATTCTCTCTCCCCCCACATCACACAACGCACTCCCTGTCACACTCCCTCCCCCATTTGAAAAGTATGTTGCAGTCACTTGCATGCTGGGATAGCTGCCCATAATGCACCGCTCCCAATGCTGCTGCAATGGCCGCAAATGTGGCCACGCCAGTGTGCTTGAAGCTGTCAGTATGGGCAGACTGCAGCACTTTCCCCACTGTGCTCTATGAAGGCGGGTTTAACTCACAGCGCTCTACATCTGCAAGTGTAGCCATGCCCTTACTTTCTTCTGAATGAAGGGCGGCTGGTATGCTCTCCAGCTTCTGTGAGGTTTCACCCAACCCCCAACATAACAACAATATTCAGTTCTTATAAGTGAAATTACATGTAATTGAAGTACCCTGTGACTATTCTGCAGCAATATTCACAATGTTTAATATTATGTCTCTAGGCCTCTTTTCCAGTAACTTTTTATGCATGTTGGATTTAATCACCTATAGCTGTTATACCTGGAGATATATAAATAAATACATGTTAAGTGCTGTGGGGAAATGAAGACAGCTGTAATCTGTTCCATTTTTTGCAATTGTTGTAGTCACGTGGGTCCCAGGATATTAGAGAGACAAGGTGGAGGTGATCTCTTTTACTGGACCAACTTCTGTTGGTGAAACAGACAGGCTTTCGAGCTTACACAGAGCTCTTCTCTGAAGAAGAAGAAGCAGCAACTCTGTAGTTTGTCTCTTCATCAGCATTAAAAAGTCAATTATGTTGCCAGTTTTGGTTGGATCTGTTTCTGAAGGTTTCAACACATGACATCATCTTTAATTCCTGGAGGCTCCAGGACAGTCCTGGAGGGTTGGCAACCTTGGAGTATATGGGCAATGTACTTGTCAATACTTAAGAGTGACTTGTTTGTCATAGCAAAAATACAGAAGTAATTTTAATTAGAAAGGGGAAAAAAAGGAAAAATCGTGGCTTGAATATTTTAACTGGTCTAACAGGTGTATGAGAAAATCACTTCTCCTTTATTTTATATAAAAAATTGTTTAAAGTAATTAAAAAAAAAACCCAATACTTTGATAACCTGGACATATTTAGAGCAAAATTTGCTCAGAAGTGAGCTAACCGGTTGACAAGATTGTGACTAGATTCTCAGCTGGCATGAATCAGCATAGCTTCATAGACTTCAGTGGAGCTACACTGATTTACACTAGTGGAAAATCTGGCCCTATGTATTTTTATGACACCCCCCCCTCCCCACCCCATACACACTCTCTGAAAGTCATACTTTTGTGACATGGAAGACATTGCTTCAATAGTATTGTTTAACCAATTTAAAAGTTTCCTAATTGCTACTCTGATATAAGAAATCTGGCGTATGTAATGTACTAGACAATGTGGTTTCCGCTGCCATGTGGTGGAAGTTATTCAGTATTGCGTGTTAGTTATGGCACTGTGGCTAGATTTATATGAATTCAAACAAGGATACAGCAAATTTAGGGCTAATTTTCCTCTCACTGTTATATTCCAATACAGCATAAAAGTTGCTAACAACAGCAAGTCGTGTTAGCGATAAGAAAAGCAACAGTTTCATTACATATGTGAATCATCCCACATCACGGAGTTGTTAACTCCCTGATATGTTTCACACCTTGCTGCTGTCATAAAGAACAGAGGAGCACAGCAATTTGCAAAGCCAGACTACCCACGTTCTAGCCAAACCCTTCATAGGCAGCCAAACTTCCTTCCCAAGTGTTTGATTTAGGTCGTGTTGCTGGTGTGACAAACAGAGCCTTGAGAAAAACTTCTCAGTGCTGGCACAAAGGAGCAACATTTGTTAGTTTAACTTTGAGTTCACTTTTTCCTGGGAAAATGAAAGGCAGGTTCCCATAAACAAAACAGCCCAGAACTGCTAGTCTTAGCCATAAATACTCTGCTCCCCATTTCTACCAGCACGAAAAGATGAGTTGGATGGCAAAGTGAAAAAGGAAATAAGATACAACTTGCAAAATCTTTTCAAATTGACGATAATAATCGAGAGACAGTGTCTGATAGATGATAGTTCTGAGGAATTGGTTGGGGTGGGACAAAAGGCTTTACTGGAGATGAGAAGTGGGTAAAGCAGTGTCTGCTATTTATTGTTGTACAATTTTAAATAAAACATCACAAAGACTGCCAGCTACATGCTACTTCCAAAATTCAGACTATTTTTTTGTGATAGTCCTGTAGATTAACTGGTATTTAGTGAAATTTCTGCCGAATGCAATATTCCTGAGGCTTTGGAGTTTAAACCTAGTCATTCCAGCCAGCTCTGGTTAAGCAAAGTGAATGTTTCTGGTCATTAGTGAATGTTTCTGGGTTGGTCATTAGCCGGGGTATAAGGACCAAAAGGTTTTGTGGGTTCCAGCCCAAGGAGAATTACAAAGGCAGTAGATGCTAGAAGGGAGTGTGTGTTAGTGAGAGAGATGAACCGTTCTTGGATTTGCAAAAGTTGCCTTGAGTTAGTCGACAAAGCACGGCAGCTAGTGAACACTTGGGGCAGATCCTCTGCTGAGGAGCCAGGTTGGGCGCTTTGTGTCGGACATCGCCTACATCTCTTGCTGGCAATTTAAAGTTCATACAGTCAGTCAAAGCCAAACTCACTCCTGAGGCAGTAGGGGCAGCTGTGCCCCGCAAGTGGTGTTTGCGCTTACTCAGGGCTTCTGCTCAGGGAAGGCAGCTTTTAAGTATGACATGGCAGCCTTCTGGCAAAGGCAACTTGGTTTCAACACATGATCTGGGCTTCCTGTCCAGCGTGCCTTATTGCACCACCACAAACGTCCTCCCTGGGCAAACTTGGCCCCTCCCTGGCCCTGCTGGCAAAACCCAGTCTTCAATCTGGCCCTTTATTTTTTTACAGGCTCTCTTTAATGCCCTATAAAATCAGAAACAAAAATCCCAATCCATACCTACAATACAGGGACTATCTGAACACTTGGCTGGTCACTGTTGTAGCTCCAGATCATCCCAAAGGCTGCAGGCTATTGTGACAAGAGCGCTTTCCTGACCTAGTCCTCGCAAAGTGGGAAAATAAAAGGGTAAGGCCTTCTATCTCTTGGCCTCACAGCGCGGATGGTGAAAAGACCTCGTGGCACTCAGGCACTCTACTCCAAAGATAAGCAGCATAGAGGTTTCAGAAACCCATTTTTAATGTGTTAATTTGACCTCCAGTTAGGGTGTGGGCTGACTGGATTCATACAGAAAAAGCCTGCACAAGCCTATTCTCTAGGCAGAAAACAGCTTATCTTTAGTCTTCTGTGAAAAGACTTAGATGAAACAGAAGAAGGGGGCTTGTTTCACTCAACACTAATCACAGTAATGCAATATGTATTTGCTTTTCTCAATTACAGGCCATTTGGAAGACTGAAATGGAGCTTTTAGAGAAAATGTTATTTTTTTCCCTCTAACTCTGACAGTCTTATCATTTTAATACAGCCTGTTCTTCATACATATGAAGGGGTGTGTGTGGGGGGGAGGTGGCAAATAACATTGAGAACCAGGCTTAAAGGAACAAAAGCTGAGGGGATTCAGAAGCAAGGTTGGAAATCCTGGCTCACCAAGCACAGATGAATACTATAGGTAACGATGCAGGACTCAAGAAAAACTGAAAGCTCATAGACATGTTTTGTAGTAAAACCAAATAATTGAAGTGCAGTTTTTGTTCTATTTTTGTGGATACTTCTGACCAGTTGTGTACTTCTCACTGTCCCTTTCTCACTAAGGAACAAATCTAGCTCCCATTGAAGTTAGTGGACAAAGTCTCATTGGTTTCAATGGGAATTGGACCAGGCCTTTAATCCTTTTTGTAGGCCCAAGATATTTCTGGCAAATGTCCATAAAGTTTAGGGGTAGTTTGTGACCCTAATCCCTTTCTTTTCATATTTTCTCTAGAGTTGATCAAAAATTTTTTATTTTTGTTTAAAAAAAGACGTGGAAATTTTGATTCCCCTCCACCCCCAAAATTAGAGTTGGGTTGTTGTTGTTTTTTGACACAATTGAAAGCAAATACAGTTTGTTTTTGTTTTTGGCTTTCCTTTTGTGCTTTGCTTTTTGATTGATCATTATTCTTTCCTTCCCCTTTCTCTGCTTCTCCTTCCCACTGCTTTTCAGTGCCAAAGCAGGAAAAAGGGGAGAAAGGGAGATGGTAAAAGGAAAATATCCTCCCACATTTTAAAAATGAACAATTTTATTAAAAAATATTCAGGAAAAAATTGATAAAGCAAAATCGTTCCTTTTTGAAACTTGCAGAATGAAATTGACTTGGAAAAAATTCAATGATTTCTCCCTCCCACCCATGTTTTGACCAGCTCTAATCAGTCTATATAGATATGGAGCTCTACTGCTTGGATCACCTACTGCAAATCTACCACTCCCTTTGAGTACTTGGTCCCATGCGCTATTAAAAATACTCAGAATGTATGATCTACAATCAATTAATTTATCCTCATAAACACCCCTCTGAAGTGGGTAAGTAATTATTATCCTTATTTTACACTTGGCGAAGCAGAGTTTATGTATGTTGCTAGGAGTTTGGAGTATATGATAATACACCAGTTCTCAAACTGTGGGATGTTGGTTACAATCAAATAACGTTGGTTTAAAATATACTATCAGAATTGGAATCTCATTATAATTACACTGATGTAAATTTATGAAGGTGGCACACCAAATACTTCTGAGTTTTAGATGTGGTAAGGTAGTTTTTAAGTCTGAGAACTGCTGTTGTAAAGAGTGTGTGTGTCTCCCTTCCTCTAAAATCAGAAATACCGAAGTATGTGACATAGGCACTGTACTGTTAACACCTAAAAAGATTCTCCTGTAGTTCAGTGGAACGGTGTATATGCCTTTACAGCAGGAAGATGTGTGTTCTATCCCTGCTGTTGCTGGGAAAATTCCAGGTGGCTGGCATGTGCCCCACTAAGAAGTCCACGGTTATCGATTTTTTTTTTAAACAGTTTTAGCTCCAGAGTGTGCTTCATTGCAGAAGCAAAGAATGCTCCCAGTGGGATACCTCATAATGCTAGTATTAGGTGTGAATCCTCCCTTCATTGCACAAATACAGCTCATCCAGTGTTCATGGGAATTACGTGCAATTATCCAAGGGGAGATTAATAGAGTTTTCAGATAGGAGCGAATGTCTATATGGTGAATTTGAAACTTTTGAAAATAGGGGTTTCTAATGTAAGTGTGTCTGTTTCTTAAATTTATTGGGGTGTTGTTAATAGACTAAATCTGATCTGGCAGTTCATTGGGAAATGTACAATTCTGAGTTAGAATGTACTGTTTTGGGAGGAACTGACATATCAAGGAAAGCATACAAAGGTGCTAAAGAAGGCTACAAGTTGTTACTGAGGTCTTATTCACTCCTGAAATCATTGGCCTGTCTCATATATTTAAAGCTTCCGGTTTTCTGTTTAAACCAATATTTATATATAAAACTAAAATATCCACACTATAAAACTTTTAATACATAAAACACACCAACCTTCCAAATATTCAGGCAGCTGTTTTGACACATGTCTTGACAAAGACAATATGTAGAAACAGTGGACTGAGTGTTTTTAGTGTGATGGTTGTTTTTAACTATTTAAATGAATAGTTAACGGACAGTCTGTTGGAATTAAAAAAAAGTCTTTAATAATAAATATTTGCTTATACTGATTTTTTTCTTGTTTCCTGATTTCTGCAGCCCAGCCATCAGTTTCATGTTGACCTTTCAGTTTCTCAAGTTCTCACTGGCACTGGACTGAAAGCAGACACCCCCCCCCACCCCCAAAGTCCAGTCTTTGGACTTTGCAGCATGGTATTTTATTTATACTCTATCTTACTGCTATAATACTGGTTCTCAGCCTGTGGCCCAATCAGCACAGAGCTGCGGCCCATGTGACATCCGCAGGGCCATGCAGGTAGTATTTGATGTGACCCACAATGGTAAATAGGTTGAGAACAATTGTTCTATAAAGATCCTTTCATTGAAAAGCATCCCCAAGCTATGTGTAGGCTTTACATAGAGATGATGGAATGATTTCACACTGCTAAAATGCAGCTACCTCTGGGGAGGAAGGTACCATTTTACAGATCAGGACAGGAGATGGAATTTAGGGAGGCAGAACGTAATTACTCATATGGGATTTTGCCAAGATTCTTGAATTAGCAGAGGATCTTTAATAACATGTGGTCAGGAAGTCAGTTTTACTTTTCATCTGAGAGAAGGCAACTCCTCCAGCAGCATCTTGGACTCTGTTTCCATGCTGGAGTATGTTTGGTGGAAAGAGTGCCACCTATTGAATCGTCAGCACCACTTCCCATATTGCCCTAGTGTTTTTCCCTTGGATGTCTCCCATGTACTGACCAGACTGAAAAATATCTGTAGAAAACTGGACTCCTTTAGCCTGATTTTCAGAGGTGCTGGGTGCACACATGGGAAAGGGACTGTGGGGGTAGTGTAGACCACATGCCTGTAAAAATATTCCAAAGCCTCAATGAAATTTCAGTGGAAAGCTTTTTTTGTACATGATTAGGTAATGAAGTCCATCCATACTAGGCTTTTCCAAGAGAATTTCTCCCTGAAGCTATGGAAAAATATTTGTTCTTCCTCTGATATAAACATTTGTAAAAGGGGCTATGTGTTTAAGAGAAGGCACCTATAAAACCCCCGTACCACAGCAACCATTTGAAAAACACCGTGCATTTTGTTATCTTCCTGAAGTCTATTTAAAACATTGTCAGCCTGTTAATTTATTTTATTGTCTTGGTCAAATCTACACACAGCAAGACCCAATAAAATGCAGAAGAGACAATTGAGTATTCTGGCCCAGATCCTCAGCTGGTGTGTAAATCAGCGAAGCTCCGTTGAAGTTAATAAAGTTATGCTGATTTATGCTACCTGAGGATCTGGCCCTCTGAACATTAAATATGAAGCAGGCCATTCTGTGGGATTGTCTAGATAAAAGAAACTCTTCTTATTTCAGTGGCCTTTAGTTTGCTTGTGTTTGCACTGGAAGAGAAGAACATCTCTTCAAAACAACTAGCTTCTCCCTCTTGGAGAAACACCGCTGTAAATGATTTATGCCCATTCGCTTCTTACGGACAGATGGCTCCATACTGCTCTTCCACCCACACCATCATACTTGGCTCTGCCAACTGTAAACTCAGTAACACTACCTGAGCCCCATTTTATTTAGCTTAGTTGGTGCTTTTAGCTGTAATTGTGTCCACTCAGCATTCTAATGCTGATCATACTAAGGTAAAAAGGGAGAGTTGAGCACATGCATATCCTAAAATGGAAAATTGTATTTACAAGATTGTGGTTGTGGTTAGGGAGCAACCACTGTCTCACTTCTGGGGCATCCATTGAGAGAGCTGGCTCAGCTTCCTATGAATCCACCAGTTCACTTGGCATTGGTTTCATAAAAGCTCTTTGATAGGTTTGCTGAACACATTAGTGGGAAAAGTCCTGTGGCCAACGATTGTAGTAGGGCACTGTTTTATTTCCCACTTAGTAGAAATAGGAAGTAAAAGATGGAGCACAGGTGAAGACCATTTCTCCTTGGGCTGTGGAGTTTGACAGATCTCATGAGACTAAGCAGGTACGGCTTGGTCGTTGCCTGGATGAGAGCCTTTCCCGAGCCCCCTAGAGTGATGCAGGAAGCAGTACTGAATAATCAGTAGGTGACAATCTTCTGTCTAAGTCAGTGCAGAGGGAATTCTGGGGTGCATTCTGCTTTTGAAGATGCCGTCTTTTGATCTGAAGAAGTGAGGTTTTTACCCACGAAAGCTTATGCCCAAATATATCTGTTCGTCTTTAAGGTGCCACTGGACTCCTTGTTGTTTTTGTGGATACAGACTAACCTGGCTACCCCCGATATGTCTTTTGATAGGCACCTAAAAGTAAGGTAGTGAGCACTTGTGGACACTAAAGGGCTTGTCACAGTTTTCATAAAATTAGGAACGGCAGCCTGGTATCTTAATTCCAGCTTGAACCTTTATCTTATGTATCATAAATTTTAAGGCTGGAAGGACATAAGAATGGTCATATTGGGTCAGAACAAAGGTCCATCTAGCCAAGTATCCTGTCTTCCAAAAGTGGCCAATGCCAGGTTCCCCAGAGGGAATGAACAGAACAGGTAATTATCAAATGATCCATCCCCTGTTGCCCATTTCCAGCTTCTGACAAACAGAGGCGGACACCATCCCTGCAAACCCTGGCTAATAGCCATTGATGGACCTATCCTCCATAAACTTATCTAGTTCTTTTTTGAACTCTGTTATAGACTTGGCCTTCACAACATCCTCTGGCAAGGCGTTCCACAGGTTGACTATACATTGTGTGAAAAAATACTGTACTTCCTCTTGTTTGTTTTAAACCTGCTGCCTATTTATTTAATGTGTTGTCCCCTAGTTCTTGTGTTATGAGAAGGAGTAAATAACACTTCTTTATTTACTTTCTCCACACCAGTCATGATTTTATAGACCTCTATCATATCCCCCCCTTAGCTGTCTCTTTTCCAAGCTGAAAAGTCCCAGTCTTATTAATCGCTCCACATACAGAAGCCGTTCCATATCCCTAATCATTTTTGTTGCTCTTTTCTGAACCTTTTCCAATTCCAGCATAAGGAAGGACCCATTATGATCACCTCCTCAGACTGCCTGTATAACACAGGGCATAGAACAACTTCTTTTTAGAAAGCTATCCAGTCTTGACCTAAAGACTTTAAGTAATGGAGAATCCGCCACATTCCAAGGTAAGGTATTCCAATGGTCAATTACCTTCACTTGTCCAAAAACTGTACCTTATTTGTAGTCTGAATCTGTTTAGCTTTGGCCCCCAACCATTGCCAACAGATTAAGGAGCTGTCTATTATCAGAAATCTCTTCCCCAAATAGGTACTTGTAGATTATGATCAAGTTACAGCTTTCCTTCTTTTGGATAAACTACGTAGATCGAGCTTCTCAAGTCTCACCATAAGTCCTGTTTTCCAGGCCTTACATCAATTTTGGAGGTCTTTTCTGAACACTTCCAATTTTTCCACATCATTTTTAAACCACGGACACCAGAACTGGACACACTATTTTAATAATGGTCTTACTAATGCTGTGTACAGAAGCAATACTACCTCCCTACTCCTACTTGATATTCCCCTGCTTACGTATCCAAGGATTGCATTCACTTTCTTAGCTACTGCCTCGCACAGGGAGCTCATATTCAGCTACCATGACCACCAAGATCTTTTCAGGGTATGTCTACACAGCAGCTGGGAGCATGATATTTCCCACCGGGGGTAGGCCGATGTGTTAGCTCTGCTTGAGCTAACAGGGTAAAAATAGCAGCATGGCTGTGGCAGCACAGGCAGTGGCTCAGATTAGCCACCTGGGCATGTACCCAGGGGTTGGAGGGATTTGTACGCAGGTGGTTAGCCTAAGCTGCTGCCATGCCCACACTGCTTTCTTTAGGCCACTGGCTTGAGCAGAGTTAGTGCATGTCTGTCTGCCCACGCTGGGAAGCAGTGTAGGCATAACCTCAGTGTCACTACATTCCAGGGTACGGTCTCCCATCTTGTGTGACCTACATTCTTGATGTATGGCCTTGCATTTGGCTGCATATAAAGCATGTGTTGTTCAAATGATTTTTTTCAGGGTTTTGTTTCACAGGAAATTTCAATTTTTGTTTTGTTTTGTTCAATTTCAAAATGGAAAAAAATAGAAATTGTGGCTTTTCCCCTGAAACAAAAACACCCAGCTCTACGCACCAGTTAGAAGAAGGAGAGAGAAGAGAGGGATTTGAAGAAAAAAATAAAGGGTGGGGGAAGGAAGCTCTGCACAACATTACCTACAGAAATACCTGACTAATGACTAAGAGGCAGCCAGCTAGTCAGATCTCCAGGGAAACCAATATAGGTCATATGTAACCAGATAATCCAGACATTATCGTGGAGTTCAGATTTGTATGGCAATTAGCTGGTGCCATAGTGAAGCTGTCAGTCATTGGTGCCACAGCAGGAAACTAAACTGGCGTCAACCTAGTGAATATGGAAAGCAATGGACCCTTTTGCTAAGTATGTGGTGGGGAGAAAACACTGAACAACTGCATGGTTGGCTCTTCTGTGTCTAGGGTTTGGGGCCTGTATTGGGAAAAATATAAACAGGTTGCTAGACTAACTCAATACATGAGGAGTACTTAAGGATAGTGATGAGATGTTATTTGGGGGAGTGGATGGTTGAAGGGTTCGGCGATGCGGAACGTCAGTGGAGATATGCTGATTTATAACAGCTGAGGAGCTGGCCCTGAATCTGTAGCAAGAAAAACTTGAGCTTATATTTTCTGATGCAGAGACACACTTTCCTGTTTCCTGTACTAGAGTGGAGCCCAGTTCAGCTTTGAGGACCCAGTTTGGATACACCTCTACCCCGATATAATGCGACCCGATATAACATGAATTTGGATATAACGCGGTAAAGCAGTGCTTCGGGGGGCGGGGCTGCGCACTCCGGCAGATCAAAGCAAGTTTGATATAACGTGGTTTCACCTATAATGTGGTAAGATTTTTTGGCTTCCAAGGACAGCGTTATATCGGGGTAGAGGTGTATTTAGGAAAGCAAGAGCTTAGTGTCCCGTCCATAATCCCTAATGCCCTTAGCTGAAATCGTTCTGATCCAGGTTCATCCATAAAGGAAGTATTTCTCATCACAGTGTTGGCAACTTGCATGATTTTATCATGAGTCTTGCAACATTTGGTGTTTTTCTTAAAGCTCCAGCTGCTGGAGTCATGCAATTATGTGAGCATCTCAGCTTTAATTAAAAAAATGAAAATTTCTAGCTCCCCTGGTTGTGGCAAAGAGCTTGAAGAAATGAATCCTGGAGGCTCACAAATATGCGGCATATAAAAAGACCCCCAAATTTATTATTTTTTTTAAATTTCATGATTTTGTGCGGCCTGATCATGATTCTTGACCACTTAGGATTGATAATACTGGAGCAGTTTCTTTTCAGCCAGAGTAAGGTGAGTTGTTAGACCAGGGATCGGCAACCTTTGGCACACGGCTCGCCAGGGTAAGCACCCTGGTGGGCCGGGCTGGGCCGGTTTGTTTACCTTCCGCGTCCGCAGGTTCGGCCGATCGTGGCTCCCATTGGCTGCGGTTCGCCGCTCCAGGCCAATGGGGGCTGCGGGAAGCAGCGCAGACCGAGGGATGTGCTGGCTGCTGCTTCCTGCCACCCCCATTGGCCTAGAGCGGCGAACCGCAGCCAGTGGGAGCCGCGATCGGCGGAACCTGTGGATGTGGCAGGTAAACAAACTGGCCCGGCTTGCCAGGGTGCTTACCCTGGTGGGCCGCATGCCAAAGGTTGCCGATCCCTGTGTTAGACTTTCTGGCTCCAGATAAGGAAGCATTATGAAGGGAGACATATATTTTAGGATATGACAGTTATACACATGCTCACACACTATCATCCTACTTTCATTGGACACACTCCATTATCCCCTTCAAAAGAAGAGCTCCAAGGAGAAGTTAGTATTACTTCTTTTTCACTGTAACCATGAATTAACATGAAAAGTACAGTTAGATCCCTGCTACAATTTAGGTGACCTGGTTCAAGAGACTCATCTTCTGTCCTGGGCCCTGGATCAAAAGATTATAAGGCGGGGTGGCCAAACCGCGGCTCGCGAGCCACATGCAGATCTTTTATAGTTAAAGTGTGGCTCGCGGAGCCCCCCCGCACCTGACACCCCTCCCTTCTCTACAGGGGCAGCTCTATGTATTTTGCTGCCCCAAGCACGGCAGTCAGACGGCTTTCGGCAGCGCGCCTGCGGGAGGTCCGGCTGGTAACACGGATTTGGTGGCATGCCTGCGGGAGGTCCGCTGGTCCCTCAGTTTTGGCGTACCCGCCACCAAATTGCCGCTGAAGCCACAGGACCGGCGGACCTCCCGCAGTCATGCCGCCAAAGGCTCCCTGACTGCTGCCCCCACAGCGACCGGCAAGCCACCTCCCGCGGCTTGCCGCCCCAGGCACGCGCTTGGTGCGCTGATGCCTGAAAACGCCCCTGCTTCTCTACCTACCAGACTGCAGGGGGCGGAGGGGAAGCTCAGGGCTTCTGCCCTGCAGCGGGGTGGTGGGGCAAGAGGCTACTGCCAGAGACAACTGGTGCCTGCTGAGAATGGGGGGCACAATTTAAAGGTTCAGCCCCCCCCCCAACCGCTTGAGTCACACACCACCAGGCACGTGCCTCCTCTTACCCTCAGTGGCCCCTCCCTGAAACTCCCAGGTGTTAGCTCCGTGGGGAGAGGCAGCAGCAAAAGCAGCAGCTCTCCCTGCAGCTCCCAGCTGTTTGCCGCTGCCTCTGCCCACAGCCAGCTCCAGCAGCTGCCATTCCAGGAGGGGTCCCGGCTGCACCATCTGACTGAGTGGAGCCAGCAAACCCGGGCTGAAACCCCAAGCCCTGGCAGGTGCGCCCCAGCTCTCAAATTTCTGAAGATTGTTGTATGCGGCTCACAGGGTCGTTAAGTTTGGTCACCCCGGTATATAGTGTTTGCAGATGTGACATTCGTATCTTCCAGGACAGGAGTTTTGAGAACCCTGTGTTTTAGCATCCTCTTGTAATTGCTGTCCTGGAGGAAACGGAACACTCAATCTGGGGGCTAGTCTACACTTACTCTGCTGTAGTGCTTAGTGAAGATGTGACCTAAGCCGACAGGAGAGCTTCTCCCATTGGCACAGGTACTGCACCTCCCTGAGAGGCGGTAGCTATGTCGACGAGAGAAGCCCTCCCTTCCACATAGCGCTGTCTACACTGGGAGTTACGTTGGTATAACTGCATCACTCAGCGGAGTGTATTTTCTAAACTCTTGAGCGACCTAGTTCTACTGGCATAAGTTTGTAGTGTAGACCCGGGCTAAGAGACAGAGGTTTAAGAGGTCCCTTGAGACCCAAGCATGTGCCTTAGCTGCTCTAAGAATGCAGGATGAAAATATGAGCATTTTGGGGCAAAGGAAAGGAATGACATCTTCCTGCTGGCCAGTCCACATGTTAACATTAATATCAACCCCAGAAGCCCCTTGGTTTTGGTGAATTAGCATGATGCACTTAGGGCATCAGTCTGGAAAGGGGCAGACATGAGAGTCCCATCTGGACTGCCCTTTGGTTAGTGGAGACTGAGGTGTGGTGAAGAACTCCTGATTTACCCCCAAAAAGCAGCAAAGCAAAATAAAGACTGGTTAGGTCAAAGCAGGGCACTGACTGCAGAGGCAGGTGTTTTCTTTGCCTCCCAGAAAATATTTTGGTGACACTGACTGGAAGGTCTGAAGGAACAGGGAAGAGATAGTCAGGAGACGTAGGGTATGTCTACGTTACAGCTGCTACAACCGCCAGTTACAGTGCTGCAGCTTGACACTGTAGTGCCGTAGCGTAGATGCTTTCCACAGAGATGAAAAGGTTTTTTTCCCTTGATGTAGTTAATCCACCTCTCCAAGAGGTGGTAGCTAGGTTGACAGAAGAATTCTTCCATTGACCTAGCCACCTCTACACAGGAGGTTAAGTTGACCTAACTACATTGCATAGGGTGAGAAATTTTTCACAGTCCCGAGAGACATAGCCAGATTGATCCAATTTTTAAGTATTGACCTGGCCTATTTCTGATCTGGCTGCGACCCCATGTATGAAAAGCTGGCAGAAAAAGGTGGGTGGATAGTAGAAATGTAGGGGAGAAATAAAGGCTTGCCAAATTGTCTTTATATTTGTCATATAGTCGCAAGAGATCCAGTAAAAATCAAATGTATAGGGCCATCCACACTATAATATAATCTATGTTGGAAGACCTGCTTACTGCACAGTTGTTCTCTGAAATACCTGAAACACACTTCTCTCTTGTTGTGCTGACACAATCTCAACTGTCTCCAAGAATCAAATTGAAGACCTGCTCTGTCTAGACTAGTAAAAGAGGTCACGTTTCAAAGTGTGTTAGGTGGTGTTAGGGTTTAACCTATTTAAAACAGAATTAGTGTTTAGAAATGAGTTTAAAATGGTTTAACTAACCTCTTTTAAACACGGCTTGCCCTGTCTATATTAAGTGCAAAGTTCTGTTAAAACTGTTATTTAAAACATAGCATGTTGTGTTTAAAACTGTTAGCTATTTTCCTAGTCTAGACATGGCCTAAAGTTGTAACATGGTTCAGGGACATAGTTAACACAGGAAAATCTCTGATAGTTTTATAATGTTGGGGGCTCCTGGTTATTCCCTCAATACAGTTAAAATATGGTTTAGTCTTGTTCTGTAGATGGGACCTAACTGTATTAACTATATTACATTGTCACATAGCGCAAGTCTGTAGCATTTGTGGCAACCTATAGGTGGTTTTAGCATGGGCAGTCCCATCGAGATGGCTCAGAAGGACATATATTAAGGGGAAGAAGGTGGTGTGCAAAATGTTATCAGGATAATGAAGTCACACAGGTTAACTAATCTAGTTAGTGCTAATTCTACCAGAGTCCTATTTCACAAGCATGGGCCTTAGTGGCTAGGGCTTGTTTGTTTAATCACGCTGTATTTTCGGCTTTAAAAGTGACTCATCCTCTGTGTACATCCATGAGTGCTGGAGATAACTGCTTAGAGCATGGGAATCTCTGGCAGAGCGGTGGACATGCGTGAACAGGACACAGCAAACACACCCAGCTGCAAGGCCTGTGAACTCAACCCAGTAGAGTCACTTGTAATCTGTGCACAGAACACTATGTGCAGCTCAGTCAACTCCATGCTCCAATACGCTTTCGGTTCAGATACCATATGCTATGACTTGGATGGCCGTGCCTTCCTTCTGGCTGCCACTTCTGACAGATGTTGCTTATATTTGTCTAATTAGGACTTTTTTTCAAATTTATGTAAACACTTTTTTGAAACAGGTAAAGCCAAGTACAGTGAAAACCTCAGGAAAAAATAACAGGGGAAGGAAAAATGATTAACTGTCAGCAATGCTGCTTGTTTTGCTGCTTGGGAGGGAACAGCGAGCAAAATATTTTTCTTTTCTGACGGGCAGCTGGGAGAGTGTGAGCTTATAGCTCTTGAAAACCAGAACTCTGTGTGTGTGTGTGGGGGGAGGGAGTGCAATAAATCTTTAGTTTCTTGTCTAGCTTAAATATTTCTGAATATTCATTTGCTGTGATAGGGCAGAAAAAAGAATATTTGAGCTCAATTGACCCCACCAGCAGAGGTGTATGTTTGCACGTTCAATTCCACAAGGCTGGGAGGACTTTCAGATGAGAACATAAGAATGGCCATACTGGGTTAGACCAATGGTACATCTAGCCCAGTATTCTGTCTTCGACAGTTGCCAATATCAGATCTTCAGAAGGAGTGTACAGAAGAGGGCAGTAGGAGTGATGTACCTCCTGTCTTCCACTGCTGCTTCTGGCTGTCAGAGGTTTAGGGTCACCCCATGCATAGGGTTGCATCTCTGATCATCTTGGCTAATAGCTATTGCTGGACCTATCCTCCATATATTTATTTAGTTCTTTTTTTAACACATTTATACTTTTGGCCACCACAACATCACATGGCAATGAGTTCCACAGGTTACCTATGCGTTGTGTGGGAAAAGTACTACTACTTATTTGTATTAAACCAACTGCCTATTAATTTTATTGGGTGACTCCTGGTTTTTGTATTGTGGGAATGGTAAATTACGCTTCTCTATTAACTTTTTCCACTCCATTCATGATTTTATAGACCTCTGTCATATCCCCCCAGTTATCTCTTTTCTAAGCTGAACAGCCTTATTCTTTTTAGTCTTTCCTCGTAGGGAAGCTGTTCTATTCCTTTGATTATCTTTGTTGCCCTTCTCTGAATCTTTTCTAGTTCTACTATATCCTTTTTGAGGTGGGGAGACCAGAACTGGACACAGTATTAAAGGTGTGGTATTATGATATTTCCTGTGTTATTTTCTCTCCCTTTCTTAATACACTTCCAACACTCTCTTAGCCTTTTTGACCACTGCTTTACATTGAGCTGATGTTTTCAGAAAACTATCTGTGGTGATTCCAAGATCTATCTTGAGTGGTGACAGCTAATTTAGACCCCATCATTATATATGTGAAGTTGGGATTTTTTTTCCCAGTGTGCATTACTTTGCACTTATCAATGTTGAATTTTATCTGCCATTGTGTTGCCCAGTCATCCAGTTTTGTGAGATTCCCCTGTAACTCTCTGCAGTCAGCTTTGGACTTAACTATCTTGAATTTTGTATCATCTGCAAACTTTGCCACTTCACTGTTTGCTCCCTTTTACAGATCATTAATGAATATGTTGTTCAGCGTTCAGCGTAGGTCCCAGTACAGATCCTTGGGGGACCTTTCTATTTACCTCTCTCCACTATAACTCACCACCTATTTTTACTCTTTGTTTCTTATCTTGTAACCAGTTACTGAACCACGAGAGGACCTTTCTTTTTATCCCATGCCTGCTTACTTTAAGAGCCTTTGGCGAGGGACTTTATCAAAAGCTTTCTGAAAATCCAAGTACACTATATTGACTGGATCACCCTTATCCACATCCTTGCTAACACCCTCAAAGAATTCTAATAGATTGCTGAGGCATAACTTCCCCTTACAAAACCTGTATTAACTCTTCCCCAACAAATCATGTTTATCTATGTGTCTGACAATTCTGTTCTCTTTACTATAGTTTCTACCAGTTTGCTCGGTACTGAAGTTAGGCACCTGTAAAAGGATTGCCTCTGGAGCCCTGGTTTAAAATTGGCATTACATTAGCTATCCTCTTGTCATCTGGTATAGAGGCTTATTTTAGTGATAGGCTACATACTACAGTTAGTGGTTCTGCAATTTCATGTTTGAGTTCCTTCAGAACTCTTGGATGAATGCCATCTGGTCCTGGTGACTTATTTCTGTTTCATTTATCAATTTGTTCTAAAACCCCTTCTACAGACACGTAAACGTAGCCTACATAGGACAGTACTTCAGATTTGTCATCCAAAAAGTAAAGAATAGCTCTGATGTGGGTATCTCCCCTGTATCTTCTGCAGTGAAGACTGATGCAAAGAATTCATGCATCTTCTGTGTAATGGCCTTGTCTTCCCTGTGTTCTCCTTGAACAACTTGGTCGTCAGGGGTATGTCTACACTGTGATTAAGAACCTGCAGCTAGCCCCTGCCATCTGACTTGGGCTCATGGGTCTTAGGCTAAGGTGCTGCTGAATTTCAGTGTAGACATTTGGGCTTGGGCTGGAGCCCTGGCTATAGGACCCTGCAAGGTGGGAGGGTCCCAGAACTTGGGTTGCAGCCTGAGCCCGAACGTCTACATTGCAGGTAAACAGCCCCTTAGCCTGGGCCCCATGAGCCCAAGTCAGCTGGCACGGGTGTAATTGCAGTGTAGACATACCCCAGTGTCCGCACTGCCTGTTTAGTGGCTTCCTGCTTTTGATGTACTTAAAAACCTTTCCTCTGTCTCCTTTCTGCAGTCAATCTTTTTTCACCCAGACTGACATTTTTCACTAAATTTGTCTGCGCTTGAAGATTAACATGGATTAAGGTAGCGTACGAATTTGAAGTGCAGTAGCTGTTCTTGAATAACTCTAGGTGTGGACAGTCTTCATTCCAGAATAAGAGTGCTTTCAGAGTGGGATATACTAACCAGAACAAAGTGTGCTTATTCCAGACATGGTGTTATTCCTGGGTATCTGTTCCTGATCAACTCTAGGAGTAGACAAGTCCTAACATGATCCCTTTATGCCCTCTGATGCTGGATCAATAGCAGACTTTCAGTGCCACTAACCTTGCTTTTGAAGGGGCTGACTGCCTCCAGGCTGACATTGTCCTCTCTGCAGGTAACAGGCAGGGTGACTGATGAATGATATACTTTACATCCTTCTTCTTTCCCCCATCCCAGCAGACAGTGATCATCACATCTGCAATGCTCACAGGCCCTGCCAACCTACTATGATTGTTCTTGTTATCTATTTACTGCTCAGGTCTGAACAAGACACAATGGGAACCTGAAAAAACCTGAGATTTTTTCTCCCTGCTGAGTGACTTGGTCTCCCCTCTCCTCATTTCTCTGACTTTTATAAAAGGAAACTGACGTCACATAATTTATAGCTGACTTAGGAAAATAATATATCCTTTAAGTGAAACTGGGCAAGGATGGGACTCGAGCTGTCTTCTCTGTATCCTGCTTAGTTGGGCTACGTTTCTTTGGTCCTCCTCTAGTCCATCACTATTGCTTCAGTGCCTGCATGCTGTGCCAAAGCCTGAGGTAAAGTAAGTGTGACCCAGACTCTGCTGCTTTAAGGAGGAGAGACCAACCGGTCACTGAACCCAAGCCACCACTGAAGTAGCATAGATGGACCAAATGCACAGCTGCTTGGATACTAATGGCGGCACTGAGCTCTTCAAAGGTTGTCCCTCTTCCTGCAGAAACAGCATCTTTGTACAAAATGTGCTTTGTGGGGTATCAATTTGAGAACGAATAACTCGCTGGTCAATGATATGGTGAAATGTATGTAGAATCATTATAGGTAAAGTTATGAATTCTCACTGTACGTTATCGGCACATGATCAAAACTAGACAGCCCTGCCGGGGCAAAAGTTGTTAGAGGTCTGTCCTAAACAAAGGAATGAGTGTTTACCTCAATTCACATATAAATAGTAAACAGGATCATCAAGACAGCAGGGGAAGAGGATGGCAGGAAACAGAACAATTTGCATGTCAGAGAACACAAGTGGAGGAAGAAGGTAGAATGGAGCTTCCTTCATCCCCAGACTCCACGGCACCTTCCTCACAGCTTGAATAAACTACTTTTGGGGAAGGGTAACATCACTGCTCTACAGCCAAAATGCTTCTGAAATAAATGTAGTCAAACTTTACTAATTCTGGGTCACTGAGAACGAAAATGATGCTTAAAATTGTTGATTGGCTCTAGTTTTCAAGATATGCTATTGGGTCAGTATATCTGACCCTTGACTTGGGAATGGCGGAGGATAAGTGAGTTATAAAGGGAAGGGATCTCAATTTAAACCAGAAATGACTAAAATACACCTTTGACTGGATCTATGAATAAATCTATGACTGGGTTTGGACAGTACTTGCTTTTTAGGCAAAACAATGAATGATGCAATCTGAAGCTGGTATTGCGTCATACATGATATGAATTGCATCATGTTATTCCTAGAAGTCATGGATGATGCAATCATAACGAAGCTTACATCACTCTGCTGAACGAATTGCCCTATATCAGCTCTAGAAATCATACAGTGTCGTGCTCTCTTATTTGTCAGTGTTTGATTTTGCAAAGGGACACATTTCTGTTTAGCCAAAGTGAGCAGAGATGCCTCGTACTTCTGTGAACAGTGCAGATAACTTCTGCTATGTTTGTGGTGAAGTGACTTTTGCATCACAAAAGCGCAGTATAACCACTATGGTTAAGAAAGCCTATCACCTTTATTTTGGCTGCAAAATTGGAGATCAGGACAAGAGGTGGGCCCCACACATATGCTGCAACACTTGTGCAACAAATCTTCGCCAGTGGTTGAACAGGAAAAGGAAATCTATGCCTTTTGCAGTGCCAACGATTTGGAGAGAGCCAACAGATCATACCAGCAATTGTTACTTCTGCATGGTGCCTCCAGTTGGGAAAGGTGTGTCAAAGAAGAAAAAGTGGACTGTGCATTATCCAAACATTCCATCAGCTATACGCCCAGTACCCCACGGAGAAGGACTGCCGGTACCTGATGCACCAGAATCATTCTCACTTGAGTCAGACGAGGAAGAGGAAGAGGATGAAACTTCTGGTCCTGAACCATCAATGTCACAGGACCCACATTTTCTCCCATCCTCCTCCTCTGAACCACACCTCATAACACAAGGTGAACTGAATGACCTTGTCAGGGATTTGGAACTACCCAAGAGTAAGGCAGAGCTGTTGGGCTCCAGACTACAGCAGTGGAATCTCCTTGCAGGGGATGTTAGGGTTTCCATGTTCCGTGACCGTCAAAAGGATCTTGTCCCATTCTTCTTCATGGAAGGTGATCTTGTAGCCTGCAACAACATCGATGGCGTGATGGCAGCCCTCAACATCGTTCATGATCCAGATGAGTGGAGATTGTTCATTGATTCATCGAAGACGAGTCTTAAAGCTGTTTTACTGCATAATGGCAATGTTTTGCCATCAATTCCAGTTGGTCATGCAGTCCATATGAAGGAAACCTATGACAACATGAAACAACTTTTGAGGTGCGTAAACTATGACCAACACCAGTGGCAGCTTTGTGGCGATTTGAAGGTTGTTGCTCTCTTGCTTGGTCTGCAGACTGGATACACAAAGTACTGCTGTTTTCTCTGCGAATGGGATAGTCGTGCAAGAGTTTCCCACTACATCAAGAAAGATTGGCCACTTTGACAGTCATTGGAGCCTGGGAGGAAAAGTGTTCAGCATCCACCACTTGTTGAATCAAGGAAGATTTTGTTACCACCCTTACACATCAAGCTGGGTCTGATGAAGAACTTTGCCAAGGCCCTTGACAAAACACAAGCAGCTTTCAAGTACCTCCGTGGAAAATTTCCAAGGTTAAGTGAAGCTAAGATAAAGGAAGGTGTCTTTGTTGGTCCTCAGATTCGTGAACTTCTTCGAGATGATGCATTTGACCATGCACTGCATGGCAAGGAAAAGACGGCATGGAGAGCCTTCCAGTTAGTGGCAATAAATTTTCTCGGAAACAACAAGGCAGACAACTACAGGTTGTTGGTGGAAAACCTCATCAAGG
The DNA here is from genome assembly GCF_011386835.1 of Chrysemys picta bellii. Taxonomy (NCBI): domain Eukaryota; kingdom Metazoa; phylum Chordata; order Testudines; family Emydidae; genus Chrysemys; species Chrysemys picta. Next base: position 172,641,725 of record NC_088793.1, on the reverse strand, counting down.
CATACAAAAGCCTTGGTTGCAACATGTCACTGAAGATACATTTTTTGCACTCTCATCTAGATTTTTTTCCCCCGAACTGCGGAGCAGTGAGCGACGAGCACGGTGAGCGATTTCACCAGGACATTGCAACAATGGAGAAACACTATCAGGGCAAATGGAGCCCATCAATGCTTGCAGACTATTGCTGGACAGTGACAAGAGATGCTCCATTTAATGAATACAAGAGACAAGCCAAGAAGCGCCGAGTAGACACTGAATAGGACTAAACTATGTACATAATAGTTTTTTGCCTTTTGTTTCATAATAAATTTTATTTATAAAACCCTTTTGCTGATTTTTAAAGTGTTACATAAACAGGACAGGTGCAATATTATCATGTAAAGCAACCATAAACACATGAAAAGACCTAGGTTTACAATTTATAATTAAAATTCTACTATCTACACAATATACATAGAGATAAAATGTATAAACTTAAATATCTTAGAAACAGTAGCCAATCAGTTGTTTTAATTGTCATATTTGAATTCAGCACATCAAAATACATGATAAATAGCACATTGTATCTCTGAAGCAGACGACTTCTCAAAAATTGTAGACCAGTGCATTCGGAAGAATCCACTTCAAAGATTCAATGGACTATAAATTAAAGGGACGGAAAACCCCAAGTTACCTCTTTTATGTAAGAAGACAAAGGCACTGGCACCTTTGGGCCTCTGGAAGAGATCCTGACCAAGGAGAGCGTCAGCCACCATCTTGCTGGAGGATGGTGGGTGAGAAAGGCCATCTTGAACAAAGCTTTGAACCAAAACTTGCTAGACTTTTAGATGCATGTTTTCATTTTTCTTTGCTTGTAACCATTTCTATTATACTTGAACTCATTTAAAATCCTATCTTTTGTTAATAAACTTGTTTTATTCTAATCAAATCTAAACCAACAGTGCTGTGTTTATATTACAGTGGATGTCAACTCCAGTTAATGTGGCAAACTGGTGTGTTTTGTCTCCTTAAAGTAGCAAGCGAACCACATTATTTCTCTGAACTGTCCAGGAGAGGGCTTGTCATTACAGACCACATGATTTGGGGAAAATTCAGGACTGGGAGTGTGTTGGGGTCACCCTTAAGTAGTAGCCAAGGCTGGTGGAAGCCAGAGTGGGGAGGTAGACAGACTGCTGGGGTCAGAGCTGCTGAACGAGGATTATCTAGTGCACACTCACACAGGATGTGACCTGCATGGTTGTAGGCTGGTTGTGGGCGGCTGGGGTTGGGCGCTACAACATCAAAGCATTGTGAAGCACCTATAGTAACAGGACAGGCAGTGACAGAACCTCTTACTGGTCTGGACTGCACCATGAAAGTGATACCATGACAAAGAAATCACAGCTGTTCCCTGTGTACTCCTATGTCGTAAGTGAGCAGACATTCCACATAACACACTGGGCCCACAGGGAAAGGGGAGAAAAAAATTTCCACTATCCAGTGGCAACAACCGATGAGTCCTCCAGGAGAATCTCACTGCAGTACTCTCTTAAATTGGCACTGAGAGTTGGGAGATTGTTCTTCCTTCAGTATATCCGAAACGGACTTTGTAGACCAGGATATGATCAGTTCCATCTGAAATGGGAAGTTATTACCTTGTTTGGTATTTGGTTCTCTATTTCCAGTGGCATTTTGCATTCTGCACATGCTGACAGTATGTACTTTAACAGAAACACCTCTCTACTTTCCCATTATAAACTGTTAGCCTGTCTTTGAGCTTTTCAAGAGAGGGCTGGAAGATCTAAGGAGAAACTCAGCAAAAAGCTGTCGCTAATAGAAATATGACGTATGTGGCCAGAGCTGGGTGATGTATAAAATTTATTTGACAAACATATCCTTTCAGTTCACAAATTATCTGCAAACAATTTGTCATTTTTAGAAAAGTTTTCATTATTGGATATTACTCAATGTATGGTTGATGGGAACACATTTCAGCCTGTGGATTACATGTAACTGTTTGCTTTAGCTCTCTGCGTGCAATTGGTTGTTTAAGTAATTCAGTATAGTACATATAATCTGTTTTTGTTCCCTGACTGGTGGAGCTTTTGAGATAGCTGTACAAACACTTCCCGTGCAAATCTTTGTACAAGTCTTCATTGTGACCGCACATTCACACAGGAATCTGCGATATTTCCCTTTCTGTGAACCTTCTTGCAAACAGATCTTCACCACCATGAATGTTTGCTGAAAACTAATGAAAGGGATCTTAAAGACTTTTAAGTGAATTTGCAGGTTTTACTTGAACGCATGGCTGCAGATACTTTTTTTGCATTATTTGCTCAGATCTGTATGGCTGTGAATTTTAGAACAATGCCTTTTTTTCCTTTACAAGGTAAAAAGCAAAGTTTCTAACAACCTCTTATTGCAAAGATTACATTTTGGGGATTATATATAAAAGAATGCTTTAAACTCAATCTATGAAGCAGAGGGAAACCTGGGTCTTGCTTGGGCTACCCACACGCTGTGAGACAACTGCGTTCTGCCTGTTCTGTAACACACTGGAAATAGCTCCTCTGCTTGCCAGTTAAACAGAAATAGCATCTGGAACATGATCACCTTGTTGAAACAAAGAGCAGTGTCATTATTGGAAATCTGAGGCCTCCTGCATTGTTTAGTTAAAGATCAAGACTATCAGAGCTATTTGTTAGGGGTGCGAAGGCAGCGGTGCAAGAGTAGCTGTACTTCGACCAGCCATTTAACGGTTCAGTGTTCAAATGTAAAAAGTCGGGGAGCCAAGAAAATGCGACAGTCAGACTTTGTTCCTTCTTCCACACAGATTGTTCTCTCTCATCAAGCATGTCCTGAAAGCAGAAGTTTCTATGCATTACTCTCAGTTCCAATACGTTACCCTATATGGACTGTCATACTATAGCTGCCTACCATATTGTCCCTTTTGCCACATATGAGGTAGCAAATTCAAACATAAATACAGTATTACCAACTCTAGTAATTTCTTTGTGTGTCACAGGATTTTGTCCCGGTTACAGCCGGTTCAGCAATGAAGTGGAAAGCTCCAGCCCCTCACAAATGGCAGCTCCACTTGGGGGAAACCCCCCTCTGATTGGCTGTCTTCCAAACTGCCTTGCCCGCTGTTCCACAGGAGCCCACTCTTCTCACAGGAAGGGAGCGGGGAGCCCAGCACCTCAGGGCAGCTCTGTTCCCTCCTCCTCCCTCCCCTCTTGTGAGCAATGGGACGGCTCCTCTGCTTCTCCCTTTCCCCTCCCTGTAACATGCAGCGTGGGGAGGGGCAGAGGGGGTGAATAATGTTGGAATGTGTGCGAGTATGCCTTGTGATGGCAGGAGACTGCTTTGCACTTGGTTCATGTGGTGGCATGGTGCTCTGGAGAACCAGTTCTAATATCTGTGGGTCATTCTTTGGTCTGTGTTCCTTCTGTATCCTGCTGATCGAGTCTCAGCAGAATGTGTATTGCACTGTCCTCCCTGTTTGTGTTTGTGTCTTGTTTATAGGGGGCAAATATGTTTGTGGTTTCAGTGTAATATGCACCCATCCACTTCTGCGCTATATGAATAATGATTTTTCTGTTCAATACAGGTAGCTTTTTTTCCAAGTGTGTGATTTGTTCCAAGGAAATAGTTTATTCCTGATAGTCTCCTGGTTGTGGTTCTAGAAGGTCTTTAGCTTGTTGGTCCTAGTAGACTTTGGCCTTTGCATTTCTCTCCTTCTTCTTCTTTTTTTTGTTTCTGTTTTTTTGTCTGTTACTCCTTCCTCTGGCTGTTGTAATGCTGGGGCTATGGGCACCAAGGTTTGCATGCATCTTGACATCAAGTATTGGACCAGGCAGCTATTCATAGAATCATAGAAATGTAGGACTGCAAGGGACCTCAATAGGTCATCTAGTCCAGTCCCTGACACTGAAGCAGGACCAAGAATGACCTAGACCATCCCTGACATGGGTATTTGTCTAATCTGTTCTTAAAAACCTCCAGTGATGGAGATTCCACACCCTCACTAGGTAATTTTGTTCCAGTGCTTAACTACGCTTATAGTTAGGATTTTTTTCTAATGTCTAGCCTAAATCTCCCTTGTTGCTATTTAAGCCCATTACATCTTGTCCTGTCTTCCGTGGATAAGGAGAACAATTTATTACCCTCCTCTTTATAAAGACCTTTTACATACTTGAAGACTGTTATCAAGTCCTCCCTTTGTCTTCTCTTCTCCAGATGAAACAATCCCAATTTCTTCGATCTTTCTCCCTAGATCCGTTTTCCTAGACTACCGTGCCTTCTGTGGGAGAGTTTCTACATTTAAGAATGTCTTGCTGTACAGTCTCTTTGCTTTTTGTAGCTTTCTTTAATAGAGTCTTTAGCAATTTTAACTGCCAATTTGGTTTTGCTGTTTCCCTGGATGTGGCATGGTGATGATGGGATGTCAATGAATTCTTATTCCCTGGTAAATTGCACAAACTCACTGAAGGTAAATTGGGGTCTGTTGTCTGAAACTACACAGTTTGAGATACTTAGCCTGCTGAAATCCTTCATTGCTTTGTAATGGTCACTACAGTAGTTTCTGATGGTTTATCTAGGGTGACCAGATGTCCTGATTTTATAGGGACAGTCCCGATTTTTGGGTCTTTTTCTTATATAGGCTCCTATTATCCTCCCACCCCCATCCCAATTTTTCACATTTGCTGTCTGGTCACCCTAAGTTCATCTAGTAGCCAGAAGTCTGAATAGAAGTCTGCACTAATGAGGTAGTGTGAAGAAATCTACTGCCCCTTGAAGGGACAGGCTAGAATCTTCAGGTGGGGCAGCCTAGGGTTGGGCTATTTAAACAGGAACAGGAACCTGGGCAAGAGAGAGGGGAGTAGAAGCCATACAGGCTACAGTGGGGGGTGGTGGTTTTCTCTCAGGGTATGTCTACACTGCAAAATCACCCCTCCAGCAGCAAGTCTCAGAGCATGGGTCTACAGACTCCAGCTCGTGGGGCTTGTGCTATGGTGCTAAAAATAGTCATGTAGAAGTTCCAGCTTGGGCTGGATTTGGGGGCTCTGAAACCCATGAATGGGAGCAGGCTTCAGAGCCTGAGTGCCAGCCCGAGCCGGAATGTCTACACAGCTATTTTTAGTGCCATAGCATAAGCCTTGAGAGCCTGAGCCTGTAGACTCAGGCTCTGAGACTCGCTGCTGGGTTTTTTTGTTTTTGTTTTGCCATGTAGATATACCCTAAGGCTCTAGGAGACTAACCTAACCAGAACCTTTGTTCTCTGGCCTTTAATTTCAGGAGCTGAACCAGGGTCCTGAGGTCCTGTAATTACTCTTGTCCTGAAGCCATGCTATTTTGTTGGTCGGTGGTCTCTCCTTGTCCTTGATTGTTAAAGTGAACCTATTGGCATTCCAATTAGGGGAAGTTAAGTTGGGGCACGGCTGCAGAACCACTCCAGGCTGCAAGGGGGTGCACAGGAACTGCTTTCACCTTTACAGGTAGTTTGCATGATTTGCAGTGGAAAGGTCCATTTCTACTTTGCACCAAGGTCTGTTGGCGATGCTATGTATTTTCATTGTGTGTTTTGCTGCTTGGCCTGCATTTCCCCAAATGCCTCACAACTCTTTATCAGGTCTCAGATATCCTGGGTCATTTTGAACAGTGTACGGCATCTCTGGCTTTCCTGGTACAGGCTTCTGTGCCAGAATGGCTCCAATGTATTTTTGAGAGCATTTCTCTTCTCAGTGATCTTGGTATTGATTCAGCTGCCTTGATATATGATGCTATCTTGAACACCCATTCACCTTGATAGTTGCAGTGTTCTTGAGAGGCAGGTGGGGCATCTACCAGGGTGTCTGGCCATCTTGACAGAATGATGGATGTGGTCACTTGTAAATCTTGGTATTGTATAGTTTGTTCTTGGATGCTTTCCAGGCCCTGCCTTCAAACTGGTACTTAACTGGTTTTGTTTATGGTTTTTGTGTCTTTCAGTGTTCTCTTTATTTCTATCAGGTTGAGGATCTCATTCCTGTTCAGCTGCCATATTTTCATCCTGCAAGTCTGTTCTGGATAAGAAGTCAGCTATGTATAGCTCAGTCCCCTTCTTGTAGTATACGTCTAAGTTGTAGCATTGCGGTGTCAGTAGCAGGTGCTGAAGGTTTTGGGGGATTTCTAGCAGTGGCTTTTAAAAATGCTTTTTAGTGGCTTATGGTCACTTTCTATGCTAATGGTTTCCCACCCTTGAAGATACTGATCAAATTTTTCACATGCAAACAGTATTGCAAGAAATTCCTTTAAAATTTGGACATATCTTTGTCTGTTGGTGATAGTGTCTTTGATGCGAAAGCTACCAGCTGTCCCTTTTGTAGAAGGGATTCCTCAAGCCCTGTCTCACTGGGCATCACCCTGTATGGTTGCCAGTTCAGTCACATCATATTTCAGAATGGGATAGCTGGTCACCAGCTCCTTTATAACTGTAATGGCTGCATCCTGTTGAGAGAACCATGTTTTGGAGCAATTTGGCAAGGGGGATGTCTTTGCATCAGGGATGTACCTTTTGTTGACCATGTGAAAATCCACCCATATTTGGCCAAGTTATATACCTTTGGAAAATTGCTGTTCACGCATGCCCAATAGAGGCTTCTTAGCATTTAAGAGATAAAATCTCCAAAGACTGTCTGCGCTGGCCATGCTCTAACCTCTCAGAGCTCCTGGGGCTCACCACAAGGCACATTTATCATCCCCCAGAGTAACCAAACATTCTGTATCCCCTCACACCAAGTATGGGGGGTGACAGGCCTGTGCCATCCCTGAAGTGTGATTGGGCATGCTGCCACCCCAGGCTGCAGCTACAGGCTACTGTATTCCAGGGTGTGGTCAGGGATCAAAATTGAGAGCAGTCTGTCTCCTGTGCTATCAGTCACCTGCTACCAGCACCCAGGCAGAGTACAGGAAGAAACCACCTGATGCAAATGCAGAGGGGACAAGAATCGGGGGCGGGGGGAGGAGGCAAGAAATTGATTAGAACAAAGAAGTCTGGTGAGACTGGGACAGGAGTTGAGGAGGGGGTCTGAGTGAGACCTGCGGGTCAAGGAGACTTGAACTGGGAACAGAGGGTGGAAAGGAGACTGGGTAGCAGGAGGGGAGAAAATGGTAGGAGGGGAGATAGATCTGACAAGGAACTGAGGTGCAGAGGGAGAACTGGGACAAGGATCCAGGAAGGGAGGAGACTGGGACAAAGAGTCAGGGTGGGTTTGGGTGGCTACAGAGAGGATAAACAAGCACATCGATGTGGCATATTCATTGGCATTGTGGCCAAGTGAGGGAGATGTGACTCTTCCACACTGGAAACCTGTGTTCTAGTCCCAGGTCTACCTGAAGAGGCCTTGTGCGATCTCCCAGTTACTTTATTTGTAAAATGGAGGGAATGGTTGTTGTCTGTTCCAAGGGTAGGAGATATGACTCTGTGGTCAATAATAAGTGTTGTGAAGTGTGTAGAAATATTACAGCACTCATTAGAAGAGATCACACAAGGGCCCAGGATTTCCTGACTCCCCGCCCTGCTCACCTTCCCCCAGGGTAAAGCATATTCTATAGAGGAGGGTCTCTCTTTATACAATGCATGAGATTTTACTTGAGATGTGAGCAAGCATGACAGGGCTGCCAAATGTCTGAGTTTGACATGAGATGCACAACGCTTTGCAGGTTTGATAAAAGACTGTGATATGAACAATTTAATGGCATGAATACGTGGTACCACAACTGAGAAATTCACAGCTGTAATACACCCCAAGTACTAAACACTATGTACGCCAGCTGGCAGTTAATAATGGGAACTTAATCTTACCAATTAGCCAAGTCCAGTGAGTGGTCTAGCTGTGTGTGTCCTCAAACCAAACCCCACAGGATCTGTGGCCATCGTCTCTGCCAGGGGGCCAAAAAGGAGTCTCGCTGGCATCACACTGCCAGATCTCCTATTGGCCAAGCAATCCAGTAGGAGATCTGGCAAGTATGTAAGTAGCCCATAACATATGCTGTGGCAACAGAGTTCCTGACCTCCAAAGCCACATGACACTAAGTGAGATGAAAACATCCTTTTTTTAAAAAACCTACTATTTCATTTTCCCATTCTTTGTTTGTTTTGTCTATTCAGGGAATACATTGTCTCTTACTATGTATTGGATCAGTGCCCCCATCTTGATTAGGGCCCCTAGACACTATTATAATGCTGCTAATAAAAGAAAATGTTTTATGAATACACTCCAATATAAGTGTACAATATTACACTGGTTTAGGATATTCCCCTGAAAGGAATGTTACATCAGGCCCTGTCCTTAAAGGGTGGGATTTTTAATAGTACTCAGTATTGGCTTAACTTCTGATCTGAAGTCCCTGGATGAGAACAGCTAGGCCAACACTAAGTACTTTTGAAAATTCCATTCCAAATGTCTAGCAGCACAATTCACCTTCACCTTTTCTAGGTATTCCAGCATTTCTCTCTCTTTGGCAATCAGGCTTAATTCTTTTCTAAAGGGCTTTCTGCCAGTATTCACCTCTTTAGGAAACTGGCTCTTTACATTCCAGAGAAAAGAGGCAGTTGCAGCTGTATGGTGGCCACCTGAGGAGCAATTTCTTCCTGTTGCTCTGTTAGGATACTTGTGTTTCTTCCTCTCCCCTATGCCTTTATGTTTATCTTTCCAAGACTCTACATGGCCTGTTCCTGGCAAGAAGCCACATATTAGCCTTTGAAAAGAAAATAAGGTTTTTCAGGTCCAAGTTTGTTTATTGTCTCACTAGACAGCCAATCCTCACTGTATACTGGTTCCCAAAGAATGGAGAACAAGGCAGAAGGCATTCTCAATAGTTCCTTCCCATGTTTGCTTGCTAGTCATGGATAAAAGAAGCTTGAAAAGTGTTTTGTGGGCTCACTCCAAGAAATAAATCTCTAATATTCCAGGTAGGGACTTTAGGAATGCTTGATCTCAGGTGATGGAAGCATGGGCCCCGAGCAAACTCTAATGCACCTGAGTATCTTTCCTAACAAGTTCAATGGATCAGGAGCGGTGAGAGTGCTCTAGAAGTGTGTGTGTGTGTGGGGGGGGGAAGGACACATAGGTGCCCCCTGCCCCTTTTCCCCAAGCTCCTGCCCTCGCGCCGCCCATTTCCCCCCAAGGCCCTGCCCTCGCACTGCCCCTTCCGCAAGAAGACCCCTCTCCCCACTCACTCTGCTCTGCCCCTCCTCCCGTCGCTCGCTCTTGCAGCAGGTAAAAAGTGGGAGGGGGGCATGGCCCCCTGGCTGCCCGTTCTGCCCCTGCAATGGACAACTCAAGTGTGTAAAGTTACATGAATAAGCACTTTCAGGATTGCGGCCCTAATTGTTTGCAATGACACATACAATTTTGTGTAGTGACCAACTACATGCTAGTCCCTCCTCTGGAGTTGGAATAAGCAGGATCACAAGGCTGAGTAAGCCCTAACAGTTGTCATTTTCCTGAAGCTCTTTCTGTCTCTTCCTTGATTTTTCCCATTGTTGAGGCACTGTTGTTTCGTAAGGGCCACCTGCTAAAGAGGAGCTGTAAAATTATGTGTGTGGAAGTGAGGCATGCTCACTTACCACAATTATAGGGGAGGAGGTACAGACTAATGGCTTTATCTTGGGCCTAGGAGTCAGAAAGCCCTGACAGCTTTCTCACACTCATTCCCTGTGAGGCACTGAGCAAGCTACTCTACTTCTCTGCCTCAGTTTCTCTATCTGTACTTCATACTTCATATCCTACTTCATAGGAGTCTTGAGAGGCTCAATTAGTTACTATCTGTAATGTGCTTTGAAGATGAAAAGCACTAAATAGTTAAGCGGTGAGCATAATGAGCTATATGAAGAATTTGAGACCAAACATTCATCTTAGTAAGAGTATTATTTTTGGTGTTCGGTACAACGTGTGACCTAAAAACCTTTGAAGGATATTTATAGCAGTGCAGTTTGGTAAAATAGAGCTGTGTTCTCCAGTCATAAGTCTGCAGTGAGAACCCAAAGAGAAGGAAAGAGAATAAGGGATTACTGTAAAACAGAAGAGTGTACATGCTGCAGGCTAATATAACAAGTCAGTTTGTTACCATAAAACCCTTCTCAGACAGCTGTAAGGATTCTCATGTACTGTAGTTGGAACAGGAAAAAAGGAATAGACCTGCGGTAAATCTATTGCTATAATAATCCTCTGTTTTCCCTTCCAGCCAAACCAGGGGGGCAGACCTTGCTTGTTGTGGTGTTTAGTCACCTTTGCACTTTATCTTACCTGCAAATCTCTGGCTGGGAATCAAATTGCAGTCCTCCTCAGCCGGTTGAGCCACTGTGATCCACCTTATATTGTTAACAAGATATTGCTAAATACAGTGCAAGGGGAAAATTGCCTGTCCTCAGAAAAAAGAGGGGAGACAGTGCTGTCTTTCTTTCTCATGGAACTTGAAAGCAATGAGGTGACAGAATATTCTGATTTTTTTTTTCTTTTTGAGTTCTGGAAATAAAGCTTGATTTCTCACTGTCACAGCAATATTCTTAGCCTGTCTGATATACAGACTGAAACCATTACAACAAGTGTGCATTCCAGTAGGTTAATATTTAATTCCCTCTTACACATTAACTTTGGCTAGAGCTGATTTTAGTCCTGGAGAAGGGGACTGCTGTGCTAATAGCTCTAATCATTTTTCTTTGCAAAGCATGTGAACAATGTGGAGTACTTTTCATGGCTGAAAAGTAAGGTGTGTTGTAATGACACACATATATTACTGTTTTGCAACACACACACAAATCTGCCCATCTAATATTTTTTTTCTTACTGTTTCCTCTACTCTTTGCAAACTGTTCCTTCCCTGCTTGTAATCAAAGAATTTTCCAGGTGTAACTACCCAGTGCCTGGATTTCACCTTCTGGATTTCACTCTGCTATAGGCAATGAGTGGGTGCACAGCATGACAATGTTTTTGTTGTTAAGCAGAGTACTAGATAGGGCTGAGTTTAAGTGAATCAGAGTTCACTGATCAGTGGCCTTTATTCTTGCAAGTTCTTGTGGTCTGAACTCTATTGACAGTCAAATATAAATATATATAACTGTAACCACAAGGAAATTAATGTAACTTTTTTTCCAGGCAAGATCTGATAGAGGTTGGTTTCTATCAAACAAAGCTTTGATACAGACCGCATTCACTACAAACAATTCCCGACCAAATTCATTGTGAAATGAAACTTGTTCTATGTATTCAGATGTCAGGTGAGGCCAAGCACCCAAAAATAGTAGGCCTGTTCCTATATATGGAATATCATTTTAGAGTCTAGAAGAAGTCCTGTTCTCTATGTCCACCACTCTAGGGAGAATAAATGCTCAATCAAAACAGTATTTTCCTCAAAGTTTAGCTATCCCGAGCCAGTGTCTGTCATGGCTGTTTTACTGTTATTTGTCACTCTTCTCCTAGGTACTTTACAGACAGTAAAAGGATGAGCTCTCCACCCCAGAAAGCTTATATTCTAAATATTACTACATATTAATCTCAGCAGCAACACAGGGTCACATCCTTAACTGGTGTCAATTGGTATAGCTCCACTGAAGCCAGTGGAACTAAGCCAGTGTACACCAGCTAAGGATCTGGTCCACACTGGCCAGGGCACCATCAATGATAGGCAGAGCAATTGTGGCCTCAGAAGATAAAGTCTAGGCAGCGGGTTCTTCTGGGGAACCTGTGGAAAGGAGGAGGGTGGTCCTTGCCCAGGCTGCCATCAGTGCAATTAGTTCTGGTTTGGACTTCCCACCCCATACAATCATCTCAGACTGGTTCTCTGCAAGGCTCCATTATGGATGCTGCTGCTCCTCCCTCCTAAGCTGTGGGAACAGGAGAGGCCTCTGAAGTCCATCTGCCCAGGAGCAGACTTTTATTTCCTAGGAGCAGGCTGGGCCACTTTATATTTCAGAGAAGGGGAGAAGGGGGTAGAGTCTCCCAACTTGTGGAGAATGCTGCAGCTTTACAGCTGCTTTGCTCCCTCCTCCCATCCAGTAAAAATGTAGGAGCCCAGCTTTCTCCCTGGAAAACAATGGTATGTTCTTGGATAGCTGAGCTTCTTCGCACCGAGATCTCTCTCTGCCTTGGGGATGGGCAGGGATAAAGGCCTCAGACTTGCCAGAGAAGAGGAGATCTCCTCTTCCTTCACCCAACCCAGCAGCTGTTCCCTGTATCCCTAGAATGCCACCTGCATTTGCAGTGGAGCTGAGCAGGGAGGCAGAATCAGAGGCACGCAGAATGTACCACATAATGTTTTACTGGAGAGCTCTGGATTTTTGGTACCTTATTCTCCACCTCAGTGCACTTTCTGCCTTCACCAAGCTAAGGCCAACATAAAAGCTTTGGCCCAGCAGGGTCTGTCTACCAGAGGTTTGGCTGGACGGGATAGAGCAAGGAGTCCATTGGGAGGATAACCCTTTTGGGGAAGGTGTTGGGGGAGCTGGTCCCCAGCATGGTTATCACCCTACCCGGCTTTGGAAATAAACACATGATAGGATTGTTTTGGGTGCATCCCTTATCAATTTCTGCTAATTACTCAGGACCTTCCATAGCTCACTCCATGGCACCTTGCCACTCCTAGATTATATGATCAACAATGACAGCAGCAGATGAAGCAGAGTGAGCCCATAATTCAGAATGTTTGTTTTTTCATGAGATTATTTGATGAGATTACAAGTGTAGTTGATAAAGGTAACTATGTAGCAATAATATGTTTAGACTCTGTGAGGCATTTTGCTTGGAACCACGTTACATTCTGATTAAAAAACTAGCAGTACAATAATAACAAAGCATGTTACATGGAAACGTACAGGTCTCAAAACTTAGTTGGCAATGAGGAATCATCATTGAATAGGGGTGATTCTAGACGGGTTCTGCAGGGCCAGTGCTGTCCAACATTTTATCAGTGATCTGGAAGTAAATGTAAAATCACTGCTGATAAAAGTTGTGGATACCACAAAGATTGGTGGAATGGTAAATAATGAGCAGGACAGGGCAGTTATTAAGTCTGTTCTGGATTGTTGGGTCAGGAATCTTGCATGTCCACACTATGCTCATTGTGATGGCAGGGCTTGCATCGACGCACAGAGCACTGCACTGTGGGTAGCTATCCCACAGTGCACATAGCTCAGTGGAATTTTGGGTTGGCGTGGGTGGTTATGGGAACATGGTGTTAGCCTCCCATGACGCATTTACCTTCCTCTCTCTCTCTGAAATCAACAGCAAACAAACCAAGCCTTTTTTGCACCTTTTTTTCACAAACCTGGGTTACCCGCACGGACACCATAGCATGATAAGCATGGACCCTGCTAAGCGGTACACTGTTGTTGTGAGCACTACAAACACCTCGTGCCTTATCCTGCAATTTTTACACAACCGATGCAGGAGCTGCTGCACGGAACAATATGATGCCACGCAAGCAGCCCTGCTGGAAGACCTAGAGTGGAGCAATTCGCAGTTGCTGGTGACAGTCACGCATCACCTTGACTCAGTTGAGCACCGTTGCTGGGCCAGGAAACAAGCACTGACTGGTGGGACTGCATTGTTATGCAGCTATGGGAGGATGAGCAGTGGCTGTAGAACTTTTGAATGCATAAGGCCACTATCCAGGAACTGTGTGAAGAGCTTTGCTGAGCCCTGAAGCTCAGTAATGCTAAAATGAGAGCTGCTTTGACAGTGGAGAAGCAAGTGGCGATAGCTCTGTGGAAGCTTGCAACGCTAGACTTCTTCGGGTCGGTGGGGCATCAATTCAGAGTGGGTAAATCTACTGTGGGATCTGCTGTGATCCAAGTTGCCAGGACAATCAATAGAGTTCTTCTAAGAAGGGTAGTGACTCTAGACAATGTGCAGGACATAGTGCATGGTTTTGCCACGATGGGGTTCCCTAGCTGTGGTGGGGCTGTAGACAGAACACATCTCTAGTTTGGCACCAGACAACCTTGCCAAAGAGTACACAAACTGAAAGGGGTACTTCTTAATGGTGTTGCAAGCACTGGTGGATCACAGGGGCCATTTCACCGACATCAGTGTGGGATGGTCGGGAAAGGTGCATGACATGTGCATCTTTAAGAACTCCAGACTGTTCAGAAAGCTGCAAGCAGGGACTTTCTTTTCAGGTGGCAAAATAACCATTGGTGATGTTGAAATGCCAGTCATGATCCCGGGAGACCCAACTTATCCCTTGCTCCCATGGCTCATGAAGCCATACACCAGCAGCCTGGACAGCAGTAAGGACCAGTTCAACAAAAGGTTGAGCACGTGCAGAATGGTGGTGGAATGTGACTTTGGACATTTAAAAGGTCGCAGGTGCTGCTTGCCTACTAGGTTAGACCTCAGTGAAAGCAATATCCCATTTGTTGTTGCTGCCTGCTATGTGCGCCATAATATCTGTGAAACAAATGGAGAAAAGTTTCCGCTGGGGTGGGGTGGGGGTTGAGGCAGATTGTCTAGCAGCCAATTTTGAGCAGCCAGACACCAGGGCAATAAAAAGAGCACATTGAAGGGCTCTGTGTCTCTGTGAGATTTTGAAAACAAGTTTCAGCAATGAGCCAGAGTAATGTGACACCTATCTGTGTTGTTCCTTACCAAACTGTCCCCTCCATTGCATTTTCTCCCCTGTAAACTCCTTCCCCACCAACCACCTTGTGTTGAATGAATAAAGAGCCTTTTCTCCTCAATCCGTTCAGTTTTATTATGCACACAAACACACAGAGATAGCAAGGAAAAATAAGATAACCTGGGGCAAAAGCGCTGATAACACTGTGATGGGAGAAACAAGGAAAGCTTGCTTACAGAGGCACTGCAATAACAATCAAAGGTGTGGGAATGGGCGCCTTCTGGTCCTTGTACCCTCCCCTGGTGTTGAGTGCAAGGGATACCGAACTCCCACCCACCCCCAGCCTCATAGGACGGTTGGGGGAGGAGGATGTAGAACTGGGCGATGATGGCAGCGGGTTCCGCATAGGCTGCAGAGGGACTCTCTAGTATCCAGCTGCCTTTCTTGAACCTCAACCAGATGCCTCAACATGTCTGATTGCTCCTTCATAATCCACAGCATCTCTTCCTGTGTGGCAAGCTCTTGTTCCCTGCATGCTCTCCTGTCCTCCCTGTCCAGGTCCAGGTCCAGGTTCTCGGACAGTGTAATCCTCCATGCTCTGAGCTCCGTCTTGTCACTCTCGGAGATGCGCATTAACTCATTGAACATGTCCTCCTGAGTCTTCTTGTTCCACCTTCTAATCTGGGAAAATCTCTGTCCCATGTGGAGGATGCGCCGACGGACAAGGTTTCAGCTGCAAGGAACGCAAAGCACAAGGGTAGCATTGACAGTGCGTGCGTTGTTTCTGGTGCAAAGTAAATTATTTTTTTTTAATTAAGAAAACACCCCTCAATACACTTCACTGCAGGTCAGAACGTAATAAAAACTGCTGGCTATTGCAAGAGTTTGCTGCTCCAGCCATGGTGAGTAAGGCCATGAGGCATGGGCGAGAGGTCTTGTGTTGCTGCTTTTGTGAAGACAGCCTTGGGATCACAGGTTAGAAATCTAGAAAAAAAAACCCTTTCCCCTTGCAACCTGGATAGTGCTTGAGGACAGGCACCAGTGTAAAGCCCTTCAAATAGTTTGTTACAAAAGTGGCACTGCGTCGGGGGTGTGCAGGAAAGGGAAACACACAGGAAGCCGCCCCCCCTGTTTTTTTTCCGATGCTGCTTGCAATACATGGTGATCCCTTCCAACCACAACCACAGTGTGTTTGGGAAAGTGTGGTTGTGTGACCCAGATTTCACCAAACAGGGCGGATTACTTGCTGAATTGTTCGCAGTTTAAGGGCTAGCATTGCAAAATTCCCCCGTTTCCCCTTGGTAACCCTATGCAATATCGCTCTCCTGAGGGTAACAGAGGCAGCAAGGGAGCAGATGCTGCAAGCATCTGGATACAGACCTGATCCTTGTGCTGCAATGCTGTATGCTGCAATGATGCCAGCAGAGCTAATACTGGAGTGGTGCGGGAAAGTGTCCCACCGTGGTGGACGAAATAAGGCAGCCCTTCCCAGAAACCTGCCGCAAAGGATTACAAAGTACCTCCATGAAAGCTTCCTAGAGATCTCTGTGGAGGATTCCAGGCCATCCTCATGCACACAGTCTTTTGCAGAGAGTACCCTCTGCGTAGCTGGATACCCACTACACCTACTTTTTTGGTCAGATTAAACATAAAAAATAATAGCATGTAACCCCTACAGTTGGATTGGAAATGTGTACTCACCAGAGGTGCCTTCCCTGATATCACACTCCACCGCCAACAAGTCCTGTGAAGGGATGGGCTCCAGGGTTAAAAACAGTTCTTGGCTATCGGGGAGAATGGATCCTCCACTAGCCTGCCTCATATTCTTCTCCTCCTCTTCCTTGTCAACAATGTCCTCCTTGTTGTTGCTCGAGGTCACCCGGGGCTCCTGGGAGTCACCCATGGAGTGTTTTGGGGTAGTGATGGGGTCCCCGCCGAGAATCTCATGCAGCTCCTCATAAAAGCGGCATGTCTGTGGGGCAGAACCAGAGCAACTGTTTGGCAAGTGTACCAGAAGACAAGGGAGGCAAAGTGCCTTTATTTTCTCGTGGCACTACTGCATGTCCCTGGTGTAGCCCTTCTCCCCCATGCCCCAGGCGATCTTGGCATAGATGTCAGTGTTTCTTCTGCTGGATCGGAGCTCTGCCTGCACAGACTCTTCTCCCCACACAACAATAAGATCCACCACCTCCTGTGTACTCCTTGCTGGAGCGCGTTTGCGGCTTTAAGTCTCCATGATCAGCTGTGCTGGCGAGCTCTCCACGCTGATCAAACAGGAAATGAAAATTCAAATGTTCCCGGAGCTTTAACAGGAGAGTGGCTGTTTCCTGTGTACCTGGCTGATGTGCAGTAGAGTTGAAAGTGCTCTTCAGCGCGGTCACAGCGAAGCACTGTCGGATGCCTCCTGGAGGCCAAGTCATTTGAATTACACATTGCAATGTCTACACTATTCCCCATGTTGACCCATGGATGTCGAATCAAGTGCTACACCTCTCGCAGAGGTGGAGTACAGAAGTTGACTTTACAGGTTACTTAGGTTGGCAGAAGGGACTCGGTAGTGTAGCCACATACATTATTAGGTCGATTTAACGTAGCTTATGTCGACCCAGGTTTGTAGTGTAGATCAGGCCTCAGTGTTATCCCTTTTTTGCCAGTGCAAGGCTTTGCAAGGCTATGGCAAAAAGGGTTAATGAAATCTCTGGATGAATCAATGGGAGTAGTAAGTAGGAGCAGGAAGGTGATATTACCTGTATATATGGCACTGGTGAGACCGATATTGGGATACTGTCCATATTTAAAAAAAAAATGTTGAAAAATTGGAGAAGGTACAGAAAAAAGCCACAAAAATGATTGGAGGGCTGGAGAAAATGCCTTAGAGTGAGATATGTAGAGATTAATCTGTTTAGTTTATCAACAAGAAGATTAAGAGGTGACTCGATTAAAATGTATAAATATCTTCATGGGGAGAAAATATCCAGTATTCAAGGGCTTTTTAACTTAGCAGAGAAAGTCATCAAAAGAACCAATGGCTGAAGTTAAAGCCAGAAAAATTCACATTAGAAATAAGGCACCAATCTTTGACAGTGAGGATTTTAACCTTGGAACAAACTACCAAAAGAAGTGGTGGACTCTCCATCTCTTGAAGTCATCCTATCAAACCTGAATGTCTTTCTAGAAGATATGTTTTAGAAAAACATAAGATCTTGGGCTCAGTACACAGGGATACCTGAGTGAAATTTTCTGGCCTGTGTTATACAAGAAGTCAGACTAGATGATCTAATGGCTCCTTCTGGCTTAAAATCTATGAATGTATGTCTCTTTAGACATACACTTCCCTCCTCTCGTTCCCAGAACACTGCTCTCATGTGGGAGAGAATTTGTGTTGGTGGAGAGATAGGCATAAGAGGGCTCTGAGAATTCAGTATGTTACTTATCTAAATTACGTGTAGGAGTGCTATAAATGTGCTTAAATATTTACTAAAGCAGGTGAAACGACAAAGTCCCTGCCCCAACAGACTTACACTTGACTCAGACAATATGACACACAAGACAACAACAGAGGCACAAGAAGATGCAGAGATATTGTTGATGAGGAGATTAGTGTAAGAATGCTTCACAAAAGGAGTCTTTTGTATTAGGAGGAGGCTGGGGAGTCTACTGTAAACAGAGTTGAGGTGAAGAAAGTGCAGAGCTAAGAGGAGAAGGAAAATAAGGGAATAGTAAAGAGGAGTGAAAAAACGGAAGAAATGAGGATAGAGGTTTAGGTAGGTACAAAATTGTGCTGGGCCTTAAAGGTGAGGTGTGCACCCTTAAATTTATTAGGTAAAAGACATTAAGTCAGTAAAGGAAATCAAGGAGAAGGGTGATATGGTCAGAGTGACAGGAGAAGAGGAAGATTTTGACAGATAAGATAGTGTGGTTTCAGTACTGACTGATATATCATTGCTGTTCATGATTCTGACCCATGCAATGATGAAGCATAAACATCTTGCTTTCTCTACCTCATCTGTATAATTTACAGGGATATCCAACACAAAGCACTGCATTTCAAGTGACTCTGTTTAGTCTCTGTAGTATGATTTAATCTAATGTGACAATAAATTTATAAACACAAATTTGATTCATCATGTGCACGTTGCGTTCATGATTTGAAACAGAATGAATACACCCTATATTTTGCCTCCTTAAAAAAAAAATCATCCAGTGCTGGTTTGATCTTTTGCTAATCTACTGCGATCAAATTTTATGACCTGAGGTCATGCTAATCCCCTGTGGCCATGTAGTTACTATAGTTTCATTGATAGAACAAGGTTTATGCAGTGAGAAGTGATGAAGTGAAGCTGATCCTACAAATGTAGTGCCTGCCTGTAGCAGGGGTAATTATGGACATCTGCATGGCCTCCCCCTCCTCCCTTCCTTTTGTGAATTCATTAAGCTGCTCTCTCAATCAGGCAACACCCCTTTTCAGCGCACTCAACCTCATTCTTCTTACTCTTCCAGGGGTTTGTTGAAGTTCTGGGACTTTGTACGTTTTAGGAGTTTGAATTTATATGGAAATAAATGGTATTTGCACAAATTCCTCCCCCTGCCATATAGAAAATAGTGTGTTATAGACATGCATAAGGACTCTGAGAGACACTCTCCTGAGGGCAAAGATTACAGTAGAATTGCAAGAGTTCAGCTGGAAAATTTGCAGTGGATTTAGTAGTTGGAGCATGGGACCAGGAATCAATAGTTCTGCATTTTGTTTGCAGCTCTGCTACTCTATCACTGTGACCGTGAGCAAATAACTTAACCTTTGTGCCTCAGTTTCCCCATCTGTAAAATGGGAATGATTTTTACCCTTCTTTTATAATGCATTTTGAGATCCTTGGATTAAAGGACCAATATACGTGGTAAATATTTTTTATTATATTATATTTATTTGTCTGAGGCAAGGGAAGGAATCTGTGTCCAAACTGGGATTAGGACATGAGAATTCCTCTCTGCCAGTCCTGTCTTCAAAGCTCTGAGCTACACTTTATGTTCATGTTTAGAAAACAAATACTTCATCAATAAATATGTTATTACTTAGATAAATTATGTCTTACACTTTCTGGGGCAAGGCCTGTCATTTACTATATATTTGTACAGTGCCTAGAATAATGTGGCTCCAAGCTCATGGATTTCTAGGTATTACCTCAGTATAAATAATAATAATAATCAGTTATCCTATTATCAATGGGATGAGACCAGCTGCCTTTTGAGTTTGAGGTGTGGAAGCCATCCTGCCGAAGGAGCTCTAGTTTGGAAGTATCAAACACAGTACTGAATCTCCAACAGACTGTCTCCTCTTATTATACCTTATCCTGTAAAACCTTCCTGTCCTGGAGGCAAAGCCTGAAATGTCTGGGACGTTAGAAACTAAGCAGCTGCTTCTTCTTAAAACACCTGTGAGGTGATTCCCAGTGGACATAAAGACAAAGGTGAAGATAACCTGAAATGCTCACAGGGACAGGCTTCATCCATCACCCTCTGGCTCCGTGCTACTCTGTGATAACCACTCCACTTTTTCCCAGCTGTTTTATGAAACACCTGATAGTTATTAGAAACATGAAGGGCAGCATGTCTACTGGTTAGAACTAGAGACTAGAAACCAGGAACTCTTGAATTTTAATCTTGGCTCTGCTACTGACTGTCTTTGTCAGGGATTTTTATGAGACTTAATTTGATTGATGTGTGTACAGCTCTTTGAAGATGTAAAGCATTATATCAGTGCCAGTTATTATGAAAGCAGCTACTGGTAATTTGGTTGGCAGTGCACATAGGGTGTCTGACAATCCTTAGATGGGTACACGTGGGTTCCAACCTCTAGTGGCTTCAACCATAAGAACAGAAAATATAAAAGACAAATAATAGGTTCATATTGCTGAATACCTTGGAAAAATTGCTCATGCTAGCTAATTTTTGAAGATCCATCACAATGTAGGCTGTGGTCTCAGATCACAAACAGGCCTTAAATATCTGGCTGAATTTAGTTGAATGTAGTCCATTTCATACTCCAGGTAAATCAAAGCAATGTGCTGGATAGTGGATAATAAATGATTGCAGGTGATAGTTGTGCTCAGCATGAGCTCATACACAGCCTTGTATGAGAACCTGTATTTACTGAGGAACATAATGCTATTAACCCTTATGCTTTTTTTGTACCTTGTAGCTAGAAAAGGGTGGAAGTAACATAGGCTGACCAACAGCAAGTGCTGATCCCCGGACCATAGAGCAGTGCCTTTCCAATCAAGATGGAACACTGCATGCTGGGTTCTGTAGTATCTACAGGTCACCGCTCCATTTTAAAGATGAGAGATAAGCTACAATTTGTTTTGTTTGCGTGTGGCTCTGAGGATCCTGATGTGG
Organism: Chrysemys picta bellii; assembly: GCF_011386835.1. Lineage (NCBI taxonomy): Eukaryota > Metazoa > Chordata > Testudines > Emydidae > Chrysemys > Chrysemys picta. Next base: position 172,620,749 of record NC_088793.1, on the reverse strand, counting down.
TGTTAATGTGGCTGAACAAAGTGTTGAGTATCCCTGTTCTACCAATAGAAAATTCCCTCAGGCTGGAGCTCACTTGCCCATGTTTCTCTCTTCCTGTGCTTCAGTATTGCCAATCCCAGGCATTCAAAAATCACGTCAGCCCCATACAAATCATGAGAGTCACATATAAGAATTTTCAGAGTAACAGCCGTGTTAGTCTGTATCCGCAAAAAGAAGAACAGGAGTACTTGTGGCACCTTAGAATAAATTTGTTAGTCTCTAAGGTGCCACAAGTACTCCTGTTCTTCTTTTTACATATAACAATGACATTTTGACAAATAATAAACACTGGGATTTTTTTGTTTGCCTTCTTGTATTTGAACTTGTAGGGTGCACTTGGGTCATGTTCTAAGGCTTTTCTCTATAACCGGGAGGGCAAGAAACATACTCCTTTTAAAAATGAGAGCTGAGATTCTCACATGAGTGCTTGACCCCACCCCAAATATCACACCAGCACACCGGTTTGCAAAATTGTACCACGTCCTCTGGTTCCTGACTGAATGCTGCATGGTTCTTCAGTGTTCAGGTCCCAATATAGACAAAGTGAGGAATAGCTATTGTTATTGGTTTTGAAACGCATGAAAATAAAATTAAACATTAAAACATGTACTTGCACAAAATAGGAAAAAAGTGGGACTATTTTTCCAAATATTCCCATTCTTCATCTAAATTCCATACATGTCACATTCTTACTGTCTGACAGAAAATGATAGCTGAAGGAGGAGCTTTATGGGTAGTTTAAATGCCTCCACTTCATGGTCCTATATTAAATACTAATTTGTGTGTTAAGGTCCACTTATAATTTCCGATGCTTCCGTATTGCACTCTGCACAATATGGACAAACTGTGTAATCTCATTATAAGACAATTTATTGCTTATTTCAAAGGAGATCTAATTTTTCCAGGTATTTATTTCTAGAGAAAGATATACTGCACAGACTTATGTGTAAAAAGAGAGAGAAAATAAATGCTGTAAATAAGTAGAAGAAGAAAATTAGTCGCTCAACTATTATGATTCTGTATTAATCATAAAGCAAAAAGATACATTTAACCTTTTTTAATCATTTGTGTGTTTTGGGGGTTTGTGCAGCAAATTAATTATTCAAATTAAATAGGTTAAATGACTGATAGATTCGAGCTTTACACCTCCATAAGGTTTGTCTTATAGCGACATGTCTTTATCTTCAACACCATTGGCTGAAGTGTGTTGCAATGGGTGAAATATTATATAAACCCAGCCAAGATTGAGCTCTTTATTCTCCATGCATGTATGGGTAAGGAACCGCTCTACTTTGTAATATGGTACTAGTCTGTTCCATAACCAAATACTGTAATTTGTGAAAGAAATTATACTGGGAAAGATTCAGATGACCAGTGTATTGTGCTGAGGCTAATTCCAAAGCAGACTCGTTCATTTAACCCCTGTCATTCAGATGTATTATTATTTGATAAGGGAGCACAATGGGATGGAGTCAACCAAAAACACAAACTGGCCATGTCCAACTACACAGCATAAAGTATGTCACTTGTTGTTAAGGATTTGGGAAAATTATGAGCAAAACAGTGAAACATAAGAACTCTTGAGGCCCAGCTCTGAAAGGTGCATTGAGCCCTCTCCAATCCCATTGTCCGAGGATCAAGTCCTTCAGTAACATCTGTTTTTAATCTTTCCATGAGATTGCCAGCCTGAAAATTGCATCACATCTTTCACAAATTGCCAGCTACATTGATTTGATGGAAGATCTTAACACCCACAAACAATATCTTTAGCTAAACATAGTCCTCGTTCATACTGGAATTTCAGCCACCAGTGTAGCTGCATTGGTGCAGAATCCTAGTATATATATGATTTACCCTGTTGTGTACGGTTGCCAACTGTCTTATCACACATACCCAAACACCCTTGCCCTGCCCCTGCCCTGCCCCTTCTCTGAGGCCCTGCCCCTTCTCCGTTGCTCACTCTCCCCCACCCTCACTCACTTTCACCGGGCTGGGGCAGGGGTTGGGGTACAGAAGGGGGTTTGGGCTCTGGGCTGGGGGGTGGGGTCGAGGGGTTCAGAGTGTGGGAGGGAGCTCCGGGCTGAGCCTGGGTCATGGGGTTGGGGTGGGTGTGGGCTCTGGGAGGGAGTTTGGGTACTGGAGGGGGCTCAGGGCTGAGGCAGGGGTCTGGGCTGCAGCAGGAGGTATGGGGTGCAGGCTAGGGTTGCCAACTTTCTAATTGCACAAAACTGAACATCCTTGCCCTGCCCCGTTCCCCGACGCCTCCACCCCACCCCCGTCCCACCCCTTCTCTGAGGCCCCGTCCCCCATTCACTCCAGCTCCTCTCTCCCTGTCGCAGCCCTGGGGCAGCCTGCACCCTAAACCCCTCATCAACAGCCCTACCCCAGAGCCTGCACCCCCAGCTGGAGCCCTCATCCCCCCGCACTCCAACCATCTTCCACAGCCCTGAGCCCCCTCCCACACTCCGAACCCCTCGGCCGCACCCCCACCACACATCATCTCTGTATTGGCGCACATAATGAAATTCATTCTGCACAAGGGTGGGAAAAATTGGAGGGAGCACTGGTGCTGAGAGGAAGTTGGAGTGTGGGAGGGGGTTCTGATCTGGGGCAGGGGATTTGGGGTGTGGGCATGGGTGTGGGCTATGGGAGAGAGTTTGGGTGCAGGAGGGGGCTCAGGGATGGGGTAGAGGTTTCAGGGTGCGGGGTCTGGGAGGCAGTTAGTGTTTGGGCTTCAGCTGGGCGGCACTTACCTCAGGCAGCTCCCAGTTGGCGGTGCAATGGGGCTATGGCAGGTTCCCTCCTGGCCTGGCTCCACACTGCTCCCGGATGTGGCCGGCATGTCCAGGCCTTAGGCGGAGGCACGACCAAGCAGCAATCCACGGTCCGTGCTGCCTGCGCCTGGAGGCACCGCAGTTTCTGGCCAATGGGAGCTGCGGAGCCGGTGTTGGCTCCTAGGGGCTGCAGGGACATGCCATCCGCTTCCGGGGAGCTGCGCAGAGTCAGGGCAGGCAGGAAGCCTACCTTAGCCCTGACGACCGGACTTTTAATGGCCCGGTGCTGACCGGAGCCGCCAAGATCCCTTTTCGACTGAGCGTTCTGGTAGAAAAATATGGACACCTGGCAACCCTAGTGCAGGCTCCGGCTGCGAGGCGATTACCTCGGGCGGCTCCCAGTCGACGGTGTAGCACTAATGCAGGCTGCCTGCCTGCCTTGGCCCTGTGCCACTCCCAGAAGCAGCTGACACATCCCTGTGGCCCCGGGGGCGGGGGGAGTATTAGGGGGCTCCGTGCGCTGCTTGCACCCACAAGCACCATCCCTGCAGTTCCCATTGGCCGCAGTTCCTGGCCAATGGGAGCTGCAGAGTCAGTGCTGGGGGTGGGGGCAGCATGCAGAGCTGCCTGCCCCCCCCCCAGGGGCTGCAGGGACATGCCAGCTGCCTTAGCCCCACCGCGCCGCCGCACTTTCAGCGCCTAATATCTCCAGGTTTGGCTTTAGTAGCCTCCGGGAGATAGACCTGATTCCGGGAGACTCCCGGCGAAACCAGGAGGGTTGGGAACCCTACTGTTGTGGTATGATTTACCCCGATTTACTCCGCTAGCTGAAATCTCAATATTGACTTTACAAAGCCGTAATCTCTTTCTACTTGGAATGATGATTTCTCATTGCAAAACATTTTCTATCTAGTTTTTTCCATCGTGTATACAGTCAGAAAGAGAACGAAACTGTTCTAGATATTCCTTTGACTTAAAAGTGTATTTGCAGATGATAGGGAGGTTGCTGAATTTTCAGAAGCAGAGTTAAGTAGTGCTGCTGTTAGCAGTTTCAGAGCAAGCAAACAAAGTATTAAATAGCATTGTCCATTCTTTTTCTACAATTTCCTACCACTTTGACATCAATTTATTTTTAATGAAATACTTTTCCTGGCACTCCTTTAAAAAAAAAAAAAAGAGAGAGAGGGAGGAGACGGGGAGGGTGGTAGAAGTGCTGTGGAATGCTGAAATGGGGAAGCAAATTATAACTTTGCATGGTGTCAGAATATTAAAACCATTCTGACATTGCATATGTTTTGCCCCTTAAGCAAATTGAGTCCGATCCTCAGCATTTCCCTCCATCCCACCCCCTTCCATTAGTTAATATGTCAGCAGCACATCTCTCAAAATGAGTTATGGCATAATCCACAGAAGGAAAGGAAGGTTACATTTAACAAAATTATGGAATAAAAGTCAACTGCAGCATAAAAAGCACTGAAAGTGGGAGAAAGGAAAAGAACTAACTTCTGTGACACAGCACTGGAGATATGGGTTGTTTACTGAGTTGTGCAACATTGTGTATTATTTTGCAATAACTCATAGGGGATTATTAATTGGCTAAAATGCAAAATGAGGTAAATATATAAAATTAAATAATTTACCACTTCCCAGAATGCCTTTCACGTAGCTTAGATCCTAGAGTGCTTTATGAATTAATAAACTGATTTACAGACTAAGTATATATTATATCCTCCATGCTATTCAGTGATTAGCTGCATATAAATTCTAGCATTCTTTAGAGAATTTGTTTATACAGAGGCTGCCTCACCAGAAAAATATCCTAAATCATTATAGTGTTTTATATGGTGTCTCCATCATATCCTCCCCCAAACACCTCGACAACATATACAATGATATTTTTCAAAGGAGGATAATACTTAGTAAATTAAAAATTTGTCACGAGTCATGGGCATGTTTGACTTTAAATTCATTGGGTAATATCCTAGCTCTATTGAAGTTAATGGCAAAAACTCACATTGACTTCAATGGGGCCAAGATTTCTCCTATTAGCTGCAGAGATTCTTCTGAAGAATTGCATTCATGGAGAGGAATGGAGGGAGAAAGGCCAGGGGGCCCCTGGCTTGTAAAACAAAACAACCCCCCCAAACTCTTAATATATTCCATTCCCCTTTCCCCCCCGCTCCACGATCCCTATCCCCAGCAATCTCTGCTCATTTCCTGTAGAAACACCAGTTGTGTCCTTTCTTGTAAACAGCTGAGGCCGGTCTGTTTCAGTTTATTGTTTCATACTAGTTAAAGTAAGTGACAGGCAAGAGCAGCATAATAAGGAAAAAGTGAAAACTGGGAGAAAATAAGGGAACTCACTTCTAAAATCATGTGTCCCAGGGATAGTCTGTGAGACCTGGAAGGTATATTCCATGTGGAAATTAAACTTATCTTGCAGTGTATCAGAACTGAAATTTGCCTTTTCTTCTTTCTCAATAGGGCAAACAGTTGCCATGCAAATAAGTACGTGCCTATCGTTTCAAGCCTAGCTAGACACTTTCTTGGCTACAGGTGGCATGGAATATGTGCTTCTCTCTGTGTTCTGCCTTAGCTGTTACAGCATTAGAGACAACAACTGGGTCCACACATGACCTATAGTGTGCTTGTAGTGTTGTCATAGCTGCATTGGTCCCAGGATACATTTCCCAGACCTGAAGAAAAGCTTTGTGTAAGCTCGAAAGCTTCTCTCTCTCACCAACAGAAGCTGGTCCAATAAAAGATATTACCTCACCCACCTTGTCTATGAAGCATGTTTGGCAGTTGTAAGATCTGGACACAAAACACTTCAACTGCAGTCTGTCTGAGCTGCAGCATTTCAGTCTATGTAGTGCTTTCTGCCTACACTCTAGGCTCAATCGTCATGCCTTATGTTTGCTGCAAAATGTTTTAAGCAGCTTTTGTGCGATTAGATTTAGTGGGTTTTCTCACAGTCCCACTGTTATGCGCTCAGTAACAAATTCCAATCCTGCTGCAGTCCAGAGTCTTTATCAATGAAGAGAGCATGATAGATCCAAACCATGATGCAGGACTCTCTTGTCCAATGAAGTTTGACTTTCTGAGATACCAAAAGGAGCATTAATCTGTGAGCAGTTTATCCTGTGAAAAACACATTTCATAATGTAATGCCAATCTGGAGCATTTTTCTTTTAAATAAGTGTTGTACTGTTAGGTAGGCAAGATGCAGACCTGAGCTCTGATCTCTCATATGATTTGCCCAAACATTTTACGTTAACCACAGTATATTTAATGAACTCAAAATAGTGGGTAGCTGACTACCAGTTCAGAAGCCTTACCGACTAAGGCCTTATCTTCACTGGAAAGTTTTTTTTTGTATAAGCAAATGTGTGAATTTAAGAGTTCCTTTTTTCTTTTCTTTTTTTCAGTTTAATTTATCACTTGAGAAGGAGTTTAAGATAAACTGAAAAAAGCCTCTCTTGTACTAGAATAAGAGGGGTTATACTGGAATTATTGCCAAGTGGTTCAATGAAAGAAACGTGCCAATTGTAAAGTAGAACAATGGAACAGGGAATGTGTGATAAGAGTTTTTGGTACAGCTGCATGGAGAACAGGGGCTGTGATAGCTGAAGGGAAGGGAACTTGTGACAGCTGGATAGATACAGAAATTGCTGTGAAGTAAAAGGAAGAAAGAAAATAGTTTCCCTGATGCAGTAATGGGTAGTTGAACTTTGGATACAATCATTATTGATTATTATTGTCTGTATTACTGTGGCACCTAGGAGTCCCAGTCACGGATTAGGACCCCATCATGCTAGGCACTATACAGACACAGAACAAAAACATAGTCCCTGCCCAAAAGAGCTTACCATTTAAGAATAAGGGTACGTCTACACTTACATAGTTTTTGTGCTCTAAGATAGGGAACCGGTGAAAGTAAAGCGCTGGTTTGTGTACTCACTCAATTCCTCAGGTGTCAGAGAGTGTTTACACTACCAGCACTTCCATCGCTGATGAGAGCAGTACTGTATGGCAGCTATCCCACAATGCAGCTCTCTCGATAGGTCTTGTGGGAAGGGAGGAGGGGGAGTAGAAGGCATTCTGGGTCTCTGCTCAGTGCCCCATGCTGCCCTGCTTCATGTCCCAGCAGCCCCATTACTTCCTTGTTTCTTTCATGGCATTTTTTTTAACCTCCCTTCTGTCTGGCTGCTTTTCCTGCCATATCTACAAGCAAAGGGAAAGGGAGTTTCAAACTTCCCGAGGCTTATAGGGGGTGGGGCGAATGTCCGTTTACTTGGCGTCAGAGCAGTGGAGATGCTGGCCAGAGTGGTCACTTTTGGAACTGTGGGATATCCTTTGGAGGCCAAAAGGAGTTTACACTGGTAGAACGTGTCTTCACTTTCACAACAGCACAAAAAGAACAGCGGTAAGAGCTATTTGTCTCTCGTGAAGGTGGTTTTCTTTTTGCGGTGAAACTTTTGAGTTTCACCGCAAAAAGTCATTAACAGTCATAGACGCTCCTGCGGTTTTAGTGCAAAAAAGGGATTTTTTTGAGCTTTAAATGGTAAGTGTAGACATACCCTAAGACAAGAGACAACAGATGGAAACAGTCTGACAAAGGTGTACAAGGAAACAATGAGACAATGTTGGTCCGCATGATAAGCAGCAGGCTCAGCGCACCAGCAGTCTAACTGTTGTCAAGGGTTTGTAGCATCTAGAATTACCACAAAAGCTGCATCTCTTGATCATCCTGTAAGGATGATGATACAGTTAGTGTTAATTAGCTAGTGTCAGACCATGGGGTATAGTGAATGCTTATAAGTCTGTGCTAATAGGCACCCTGGAATATCAACACATGGGCTCTTGTGGTGTCCATGATGTTGTGAAAGTGTTGTCATTCTTCTGAGATTGTGGTGTCTCCCGTAGTCACAGGGCTTGTCCCTATATTGTGCAGTCATAACAGCCAGTGCAAAATGGGCGTCAAATGCTATTGTATCAGAGTGGTAACATTTTGCACAGGTGTAAATGACTGTTACCCCTTTTCGCCCCAGTAGTTAGTTAATATTCAGGTTGTTTCTGTTAGGGAGAGAAATTGATGATGGAGTCGGGTGTTTTGTTTTTTTAATGAAATCCAGTTTATTTACATAGAAGGCACACAAAGTCCTGTTTCCCTCAACACAGGAGGACTCAAACAGCAGGAGTCAGTTTCTTTGCTCTCAGTTTCAAGCCTCTTTCCATCCAGAACTCTATCAAAAAACACTCTCTCAGCTTTTTCTCATAAGGGCTTCTCTGGCTGTCTCCGTTGGCTTCTATAGTGTTTCTGCTGCTCCTCTCTCTCTCACACACATTCACACAGCTCCATCACACAGTACCCAGCCCCCTGTAGTATTTGCATTTTAGACCCCAGGAGAAGCCCCTCAGACAGCATGGCTCAACTCCTGCTCCAGCCTTGCATGTGGCCTGTGTTTTAGACGGTGACTTCTGTTGTTTTAGCTATCTGTTCCATAAATTGCTTTTTACATGTATCCTGAATGAAGGGCTGGGCAGCTGTTACGGCTGCAAACTTCAATGAGCTTTCACTCAGCTCCCAGCATAACATGACTGCAAGGCGAAAGGCAAAGGAGAGTCAGACCAATAGATGCCATGGCCATGTTCTGAGGCCCTGCCTAGACTAAGCAAAGAAATGTAATGTCCTTGCTATGGTTTAGGACATCCAGACAGCAGCACCTTTTATTGATAAACCCATTTTGGTGACTCCATGGATTCAGCACATGTTACAACCATTTATTTCACCAAAGTATTCGGTGGCTGCTGCAGCGCTTACCCCATAGTGCTCTTGGGTAACTTTGAAATGTTATGCACTGTGTTGTGGGATAAACGTAGGAGGACCAGTGCAGTTCCAGCATTCATGGCTTCCACACGCAGGAGAAACCATTGTAGACTCCATTCAGCTGCACTCATTTGGGCAACACTTTGTACTGCTGTTGTGTGCAGATACATGGGACTATGCAAAGGTCACTAGCTCAAAGCATTCCAAGTGTGGATGCTCTTGCTACAGTTCTATGCTGTGGCTTACTATGCATTTTACAACAGTACATATAAACTTGTCAGAAGACAAAAAGGAAATGAAGTGACCCGTATTCTTTAATTTTTAAATGTTCTCTCCCAGAAAGAGTCGAAATGATAGAATGTTGTCAAGTTTCCGTGTGACTCAACTCATTGTTTTCATTCTCTCCCCTTGACAGTTATTCAGCCTTCAAGAATTCCAGTTATTGCTCCTCTAACCACACGGAAAACATCTTCTTTTTATAAACATATCCCCACATTCAGTATATGTATATTTTTAAAGCAGCGGTGGTACTACATACACAGCGTTCGCATGCAACTAGTGCTGGTTGCTGGGCAACTAGCTGGAGGCAAGTTCAGGATGAGGAGACAGGCCAGCAAGAATGATTTAAAAAGCTTCTGTGTTGAAGAGCGATGTTGAGGAGAAAGTCCAAAATCAGCTAGTCAGCTCGATAAAATGGTGTCCAAGTCCAACCCTTTCAGGCTGAATTACACCTTAATTTTAAAAGCTCAGTTGCAGGGGAATTGTAAGGGCAGAACAAAGCGGGGAATTTACCCCAAGCCTATAAAATGAAGGAGGCTTGACCGCAGGGATAAGTATGGATAGCTCATAAATTGTGCTCTGGACTGAGTGGGAACAGGAACGTACCCCTTGTCTGTTTGTGGATGGTGTGTTTAGAAGCACATGGACCCTCTTGATTTTCCTGGCTTACCAAGCGTGGATCTGAATAATGGAGAAGCATAGCGTGGCTACACAGGAGATCTTACAGCAGCGCAGCTGCATCAGTACAGCTCGCTGTACCACTGAAAGATCTCTAGTGTGGACATAGCCTTACATCCAAAGCTCAGACTCCACTAAAAGAAAATGACAATGGCAAGCACAGCCCCACCTTCTGGAATCAAATTGCACAGTGGCAGGGTTATTAGTGGATTGTCCTTTGAACTGAGCAGGAAGAGTGAACATTCAGTAAATGAACCGAAGAAGGTTTAAACTCAGAGTCTCCAGAGAAAATAAGAATTACAGTTTTGAATACCAGCTGAATCTTCTCTCCATGATCTGTAGTGCAGAACATCAAATCATGCTCAGAAATAACTTAGAATCCAACCTAGTGTGCGTATGCATAACTACATGTGTTTAACAAAGAACACAGGAAGAAAAAGCGCATACGTTTTTTTCTAATGAATGCTGCACTTTCAAAAATGTTGTCATTTACCTCGCCACATAAGGCTGGGTTTCTTACTCTTGAGAAAACATCCTTTCATTATCAATAGAAATGCCAACATATATCTGACTGAGTGGCCCGCTATGGTTTATTTTGTTTGCTTGTTTGGGATTTTTTTTAAAAAATTATGTATTTATTTATTTTGCAGTGCATAAGATGATGAAAACTGCAATGGGCTAACAGATGAAAAAGGGGTTTTCTGTCCGTAGATGGTTCAGTACTGAGGGTGCAGCGAAAAATCCACCCCGTTATGTGACATTCTTGGTAAAAGTGAGAACTCTTACTGAAAAATATGTGTTTGAAGATTAGTTAGGCAGGTGGCAAGCCATGACTAATGCTCATTGTACCGAGATATGCTTGATTTAGTGTTAACTTGTCCTCCACCTCTCCCTCCTACCCCATGTTTGGTTTGTGTATCTGATGTAGCCTGTTGAAATCTACTCTGTAACCTCATAGGAGCAGGGTCTTTTTAAGATGTGTTAGTACAGTGCCTAGCACAACAGATGATACAATGTTGAGGAATGAAACACTGCAATAACTGAGAGCCAATAAGAACTCTCTTGGTCTACTGAAATTTTGACTGTGCACCTTAGTCACAATCCTCCAGGCAAGATGAGCTGCAAGCACCAGTAGCTGCAAAAATTTCTGGTTAGCTATAAAAGCAAAATGAAATCTCTCTTCCCAGAGCTAGTGAAACTCTTCCCTTGACCATATAAAAAAAAAATCCACTCAAAGCTGCAGGAAACAGGCTTGGCAATGGTGACCCTAGTTCTAGTTGTTTGTTTCTCTGTGTTGTAAGGTTACAGCTCAAGAATTAAACTACTTGAAAAGGAGATCTAAGGAAACTAGCATCCCGAAGGGGCAGGGGGCGGTGTTGGTGGTCATTTTATGCTGCTTGCCAAGGCACTCTTGTAAAAGAGGAGTTATACCTCAATGGGTTTGTGTGCCTTTGTGAAATAAATTAAAATAAACAAAGTAACATTAAATAAATGCTGGTGTTCAGGCCTGTGTTGCATGAGAGCACATGGTGTGTGGGACTCTGAAAACCACAACTGTCCACTGGAAACAAGAATTACTAACCACCCTGGCATGGCCCTTTGATCATGCTGCTGATATTAATTTCCTGCAGGTCATGACCACTGGTGGTTGGTAAAAAGCCATGACACTTTTTGCTCCATAGGGGTGTTTAGACGAAGTTCCAAGCTACACTGAGTTCCCACCGTATTATAGGACCCTTTTTAGAAGCAATTTTGGGAAGTGGTTTCAGTGAAGAGTCCTGCTAGGTGATGTGCATGAGGCTTATATTTTTTTTAACTGATGGTTGGCTCTTTATGTCTCATCCTGTGTCTCCCTAACACCATGTCAAAGATTCACTGTGTTGGTAGGGTATTATTTCAGTCGTGACCCAGAAATGGGAGAGCTTCTAAACTGATTCACCGGTGCAGCTTTTCTATAGCACCTGGCTTTTCCTTAGAGGTTTGTCATCCAGGTATTACCCAGGTCTGATAACTGTCTCTTCATGAGTTCATAGTATAAAGCTGCGTGCTTATAGACAGTAGCCTCAGCGAAATGAAGGGTTCTTTCCAGGATCAAGATTTGGTACTTTACCATATTTAAAAAACTCCTTCAAGCCTTTTAGTCTACTGTGAGATGGTACTAGAGGAATACAATGTAAATATGCGAACATGCTATAGTTAGGTAGTGGTTAGGTTCATTCTTTATGGCACTGGTTAGCTTGTCTGTAGGTGTGCAACTTATAGCAAGTTCATAAGTGCTATCAAAGGTTTATCTTACCAAGGAAGAACTGAGTACATTGTATTCCATTCAGCCAGAAGCGGAGGCACCAGAGTGTAAGGGTGGGTGGACATATGAGTGAAACCAGGGAAAAAACGTTTAAAGGAAGGAGTGGAGCTTAAGGGTCTGAGAGGCATGTGAAGAACCCACTCATCTTGCAAAATGAGGTTGAGGTTTGATCCTTTCACACTGCCCCTTTTTAGTGTACTCAAACCCTGAATCAGAAGCTCTGATCAGAAAAATGGATAAACCAACAGCAGAAAGAGTTGGGGGTCTTGGTGTTTCAGACAAATGTTAATAATATATGCATCCATAGACAGTGAGCAGTAAGTGTATAGGATGACAATAAGGGAAACATTTTAAAACTTTTTTTAGCTGTGTATAGCTGAATCAGGTGGTTTTTTTTTTAATTTAAGTTTTTACAACAAAGTGGGTAGATGGAGTCAAGTGGTATGTTGGAATTCCTTCAATTATGTCTCCCTAAATTCCTTGCTGGTTTCAATTGGAAAAGGTATTTTTTGCTTTCTGCCTTGAACTATACCATAGTATTGCTATGTGTTGTTCAAATGCTGCTGTTTTCTACCCTAGAACTGGCTGAGTGAAGTAATCTCTATGGATTGGATAGTGCCTTCTCATGCAATACAATACACACCCATGTTGTCGGGCCTCTGCCAGGCACTGTGGTCCCTGCAAACCCAGAAACACACATCCAGGGGACATTCCCCAGCCAAGATGCCCTGCTCCTGGCTCTCAAGCCCAGTGACGGGTTCTCCGTGAGATCTTAGAGGAACATGCACACCAGTGTGTGTGTGTGGGGGGCGGGGAAATGGGACCACTGAGTCAGAAGACACCCAACTGCACTTCTGCAAGGGTTGGGAGACAATATACAGTAGTTGTCATATGGTTAAGCCCAACCCTATAGCCCTTACTCACCCAAGTAGTTGGATGAGTTAGGATGACTCAACATGAGTTAGCACTTTCCGAATTAGCTGTAGTATGAACGTCAGTAGTAGTTGCTGTTATTAGTATACTACATTCATCCCTTTTGAACTGGAATGCCCCGCTACTGCAGTGCTCTCAGTATTCTGCATTCTGCCTAATGCTCTTGCTCTTCATTACAGACTGGGTGGGTTTTCACATTTACTTCCCATGCTAACAAACCAACTGAGTAACTTTTCAGGAAACTCTTCAGGTCAGTTCTGAAGTATGCCTCACAAAGCGACAACCTTTATTGCCAGGATGAATGAGTTTCTCAAATATTCATATGAAATAAACAACAGTAATCCTCACAGAAGGCTGTTGGCAGATTGAAAATGGGAACAGGCAGTGATAAAAGATAGAACACAATCCCAAGGGTTACTTTTAATTTACTAAATCATTATAGGTGTGGTCAAACTAGATCACAGTAGAATATGACAACTGCTAGGCACAAAGCTAACCAGGGATCCAAAGTTCACTCATCACACAAACTGGATAAATATTATGTAAGCATGTCAATCGCAGTGAATAAAAATAGCCTGTGGTTTACATAGCTCTTCCATCTTTAACTAGTTATTTTTAAATGTAAAATGAAACATATTTATATATACATGTACAGTGCGTCTTATAGGTGAGGCTATGGGTGAGCCCTATATTAAGGTTGCCAAGCACGTTTATAAAGCACCCGTTTTTAATTGATTATAACTGTGCACTGACTGTGGCAGGGTTCTTGTAGGAAAAAAATAGTAGGTGATCATGTAATTAAAGACTGTATTATAATACATACACATAAGGTGGTCAAATAAAGGCTGCACAGGCAACCTTAATTCTTGCATTTCCTAACTTTTGAGTGCTTAACTTTGCAACCTTAATGACATTCTTGTGAGATAGGGCTGTTTTTTATTGTAATTCTATATATAGTGTCACTGTGTGTATATAAATATGTGATAGTGTGGTATAAAGCTTTATCTGCCGGAGATTGGGATAGCTGCATTGCTTTTGAGTGGCAAAGCTATGAGTGAGAGATGTGGACCGTCTCAAATGCCAGCAAAACCTTCATCCTACTTTACATTATCATGTATTCTGTGTATAACACACACTTAAATTCACCCCATGCACACAAAGCCTAAGTATTTGGGCTCTGCACAGGGAAGATGAAAAGGTGAAATTCACCCAGCTAGTCTGGAGACAAGGTACAGATTAGGGTTGCCAACTTTCTAATTGTTGAAAACCAAACACCCTTCCCTGCCCTCTGCCCCACCTCTTTCCCTAAGGCCCTGTCCCCCGCTCACTCCACTCCCCCCTCCTCTGTCGCCCACTCTCCACCCACCCTTCTCCCTCACTCCCCCCTCCCAGGATTCACTCGCTGCCTGCCCAGCCAGGCTGGGAGGGGCTGACATGGAGCCTGCCTGCAAGGTGGTGGGGAGGGGTCAGTCCCTGTAGCAAGGGGCTAGGGTCAGAGCAATTGGGGCACAGGGGGGACTGGTCCCCAGAGCAAGGGGCCGGCGTCGGGAGGGGTCAGTCTCCATAGCGAGGGGCAGGGCTGGGGCAATCAGGGTACGGCAGGGCAGCAGGGGGGGCGGACAGGATCCCCCTCCGGGTGGCAGCACCTACTTCTTGCAGCCTGGTCTGGAAGCCAACCAGGACTCTCTGTCAGGTGTGAGCAGCTGAGCAGAGAGCAGCTCCTCCATGTGGTTCCAGCTACAGCTCTTCCCGCCCACCACGGAGGCTGGACAGCGATCATCCTCCTATGTCCAAACCAATCAAACAAAAAGGGCCCTGTCCCTAAACAGAATCTCCCCCAATTCCCCGAGAGCCCAAACCAACTATCTTTCCCCAGCTACAGGAAAGGATTGATTCCCAAACACAGTGCCCAGGAGTGCTTGCCTTCCTCCAGCAAGGTCCCATTCCCTCCTATGGTGCAGACCCCACATGCAACCCTCTGTCCTTCCCTTTCCAGGCAGAGCTGGAGGTCACAGCCAAATACAGCTAGCTGAACTTCCTCCCGCTTAAGCCACGCAATATTTGCACCCAAAGCCCTGAACTATTTATTCTTCTTCGAGTGCTTGCTCATGTCAACTCCAGTTAGGTGTGTGTGCATTGCGTGCACAGTCGTTGGAAGGTTTTTCCCCTAGCAACACCTGTCGGGTCGGCTATGGAGCTCCCTGGAGTGGTGCCTTCATGGCGGTAAATATAGGTCCCTGCTGATCCCCCACCTCCTCAGTTCCTACTTACCACCAATGATGTTAATTGGAGCTGTGGTCGCTTGCTCTTGCAAGTGCTTCCCCTAGTTTCGTAGTCTCATAACTTAGTTTTGTAAATAGTTGAAGTTGTTAGTGTTTAGTTGTTAGTTTTAATAGGAGTGGGGGCTTCCCCCACCCCAGATTCCCACTCCCGCTTTGGGGTTCGGGACATGCCTCGATCCCAAGGGTTTAAATCCTACAGAGCCTGCCATTAGCCCATGCCAATGGGCGACCCCCACGACTCTTGTCTCAAGTGTCTGGGGGAGGTGCACGCACCAGACAGAATGGTGCAAGCTTTGCAAAGGGTTACACCCAAGGATGAAGAAAGAGCGGGACATCGGGTTCAAGCAGATCCTGATGGAAGCAGCTCTTTGTCCACAACTGCCCCAGGGCCGGCAGGATCCGGCACTGAGCACTTCCGTGCGGAGTGCTCTGGCCTCCATGCATGAGACGGCACCAAGGAAAGATTCTGGCCATAGAGACCCTCGGCACCGGGGGTCCCCAGCACCGAAGCCGATGGAGGCAGCACGGTCCTGCTCACGCTCCCCAATGCCACATAAACGGCACAGGAAAACAGAGAGGGGGTGCTCGCTCATGCCAAGAGCTGCCGGATCGGACAGTGCTGCTTGAGTGCATCCTGCACAGGAGCCCCTGGTGCTGACAACACAGGAGCCGGCACTGTTGACTTTGGCTCCACAAGGGGGACCATCGAGTCTGGTGCCAGTGGACTCTCCTGAGCATGAATGCCAGGTGAAGGAGCTAGAACTCCCTTCCACCCCAGACACTTTCAAGGCTGCAAGGAACTTGATTGCCATGATGGCTCCACAGTCTCCTGCCTGCCAGGATAGACCACTGGTGCCGCAATGTGAGGCACCATCTAGAGGCAAGCCTATAATGATGAGGAGGTCACCATCCCCCAGGCATCATTCTCCACAGCACCGCTCCCCATGGCACTGATCACCGACACTGTCCCCATGGCACTGATCCCCAGCACCGCTGTAGTCTTCGCGCTCCAGATCCACATCATCAGACTCAGAGGTGGAGTCCTATTATTCAAGGCGTAGCCAGCGCTGGTCAGATTGCTGCAGAAGGCAGGACATGGGAGTAGTGCCATAGTAAGCGCAGTGGCAGGGACCTGCGCAGTGGCCCTTTTGGACAATGTGGGCCTACCACCAGGCCCAGGGAACTCACTCCAGAGGTTCCCACTCGGTGGTGTTGGAACCATGAGTGCCCCCAACAACCACGAGTCCTCCCACCCCTCAGGGCTCTGAGATGGCATTGGTACAGGCTACGCAACCGTGTCCAGATCCTGAGCCTGCCACTGGCACCGAGCCCACAGTTGGCACCGAGGAGCACGGTACTGAGCAGGACTTAACCAGGGAGCCAGAGGGCCAGGAATGCCCAGTGCTTCATCTGGCCTTATCGTCATCGTCCCCAGACAAAGTGGTAGCAGGGAACCTCCTCCTCTGGGCTGCCCCCTATTGACAGTTGAGCACACCAGAACCTGCTGCGCAGGGTGGCTCACAATATGAGGCTGCAGACCGAGGAGGTAGTCAAATCGGAAGACCTGATGGTCGACATCTTGGCCCCAGAGGGTCCATCGAAGGTGACTTTGCCCTCATCAAAACTATACAAGCCAACACTAAAACTCTGTGGCAAAACCCTGCCTCCATTCCCCCGACAGCAAAGGAAGTAGAGAGAAAGTACTTCGTCCCCTCTAAGGGATATGATTACTTGTTTACTCATCCGCAGCCCTGCTCGTTGGTGATGGCTGTGGTGAATGAGTGAGAGAGGCAGGGGCACCGGGGGATCGATCCTGAGGTCCAAAGACTCCAAAAAGCTGGACTTCTTCGGCTGGAAGGGCTACGCAACTGGGGGGGCTCCAGATCAGGATTGCCAATCAGCAAGCAATGCTGAGTAGGTACAATTTCAATTCATGGGACTCCATGTTGACATTCAAAGAGCTGGTACCTACTGAATCCAGGGCAGAGTTTGGGGCCATAGTGGATGAGGGCAAGGCAGTGGCACGGACCTCCTTACAGGCCTCAATGGACACTGCAGACTTGGCCGCGCGTAGCTTGTCTCCGGGCATAGCCATGAGGAGGAGCTCATGGTTCCAAGAATCTGGGCTTCCCCCATAGGTACAACAAACTATTCAGGACCTGCCTTTTGATGGTGCAGGCCTTTTTCACAGAGCAAACAGACTCCAGGCTTCACCACCTAAAGGATTTGTGGGCTACATTAAAATCACTGGGCGTGCATACACCGGCCACCCAGAGAAAACATTTTAAGCCACAGCCTACGCAGCGCTTCTGTCCCCTCCCATTCCTCCCCCCGCCCCGCCCAGGGAGGACTTCTCAAGGAAACATGGCAGGAATGGCAGACACAAGCCTTCCCAGCCTCTACCCAGCCAAGGCCAGGGCTTGGTGAGGCGATCGTCAGGCTCTAAGCAGGCCTTTTGAAGGTGCGCCCAAGGATGGCACACCAGTCTATGTACCGGATCCTCATCCCTGTTTCCTGAACCGTCTGTCCCATTTTTACCATGCTTGGTCCCAGATAACATCAGACTGCTTGGTCCTTCACACAGTAGAAGTGGGATATTCTCTCTAATTCTTCTCCTGCCCTCCCTCCCATCTACCTCCTTTCCCCGTCCTGCTTCAGGGACCCTTCTCACGAGCATCTCCTCACATAGGAGTTCCAAACGCTTCTCGCCGCAGGAGCAGTGGAGGAGGTTCATCAGGAGCTAAGCGGCAAGGGATTCTACTCCTGTTATTTTCTAATCTCCAAAGCCAAAGGGGGGTTTCAGACCCATCCTTGACCTGCAAGGCCTCAATAGCTTAATGGAAAAAGTTGAGGTTCCGCCTGGTCTCCCTAAGTGCGATTATTCCCTCCCTCTCAAGGATGCGTACTTCCACATCTCTATAATTCCCGCCCACAGACGATCCCTCAGGGTCATAATCAACCACAACCATTACCAATTCACGGTCCTCCCCTTTGGCCTGTCAACGGCCCCACGAGTGTTCACCAAGTGCATGTCAGTCGTGGCTGCCTTCCTACGCGGGAGGTAGGTACAGCTATATCTGTACCTCGACGAATGGCTGCTCAGGGGACGTTCCAGAAATGGAGAGACAGGTCAGCTTCGTAAGGTCCACCTTCGACAGCTTGGGTCTCCTACTCAATGAGCGCAAATCAACCCTATTCCCAACGCAGAGGATAGAGTTTATCGGAGCAGTGTTGGACTCAGGCCATGCCAGGACATCTCTGCCAGAGGCCCACTTTCGGTCAATGACAGACATCATACAAAGCCTCAGATGGTACACTACTGCCACAGCAAGGGGTTGTTCGAGGCTACTCGACCTGTCATAACTATAAAGGGAAGGGTAATAGCTCTCCTGTGTACAGTACTATAAAATCCCTCCTGGCCAGAGACTCCAAAATCCTTTTCCCTGTAAAGGGTTAAGAAGCTCAGGTAACCTGGCTGACACCTGACCCAAAGGACCAATAAGGGGACAAGATACTTTCAAATCTTCGGGGTGGGGGGGGGGGAGGAGGCTTTTGTTTGTGCTCTTTGTTTGGGAAGTTGTTCACTCTTGGGACTGAGAGGGACCAGACATCAATCCAGGTTCTCCAAATCTTTCTGAACAAGTCTCTCATGTTTCAAACTTGTAAGTAAACAGCCAGGCAAGGCGTGTTAGTTTATCTTTGTTTTCTCAACTTGTAAATGTACCTTTTGCTAGAGTGTTTATCTCTGTTTGCTGTACTTTGAGCCTAAGGCTAGAGGGGGGTCCTCTGAGCTCTTTAAGTTTGATTACCCTGTAAAGTTATTTTTCCATCCTGATTTTACAGAGAGGATTTTTACCTTTTTCTTTAATTAAAAGCCTTCTTTTTAAGAACCTGATTGATTTTTCCTTGTTTTTAGATCCAAGGGGGTTGGATCTTGATCCACCAGGAGTTGGTGGGAGAAAGGAGGGGATGGTTAATTTCTCCTTGTTTTAAGATCCAAGGGGTTTGGATCTGTATTCACCAGGGAATTGGTGAAGGTCTCTCAAGGCTACCCAGGGAAGGGAATTAGCCTTGGGATGGTGGCAGCGGACCAGATCTAAGCTGGTAGTTAAGCTTAGAAGTTTTCATGTAGGCCCCCACATTTGTACCCTAAAGTTCAAAGTGGGGAATCAGCCTTGACACAGCCACATGGCAGTTTGTACGTATGTGTACATATGCGAGGCTGAGGCTCAGGCCTCTCCAAGCTTGGCTGGTGCTGGCCTACCATCTGGGACACGAGAGCCTGGACAAAATGGTCACCCCCCAGTGTCGGTTCTCGAGTCTCTCCACTGGCGGCTCAACCCGCAGGAGGTATGCGGGGGAGTCCCCTTCAACAAGCCTGAGCCCTCTGTCCCTGGTGTATCAGTGTTGGGATGGGGTGCTCACCTGGGAGAACTACAGACCCAAGGTCTCTGGTCACAGGATGAGCTCTCGCTCCACATCAACGTCAAGGAGTTAAGAGTAGTCCAATGGCCATGTCAAACCTTCCGGACCCAATTGCAAGGGAAGTGCATGGAGGTCATGACAGACAACACAACTGCGATGTTTTACATAAACAAGCAGGGTGGTGCTCGTTCCTCTCCCCTATGCTGGGAAGCCCTCAAGCTGTGGGACTTCTGCATACCCCACTTTATTCACCTGGAATCATCTTACGTCCCAGTTTTTCAGAACGAGTTGGCTGGTTATCTCAGCAGATCCTTCTGCAATCACGAATGGTCTATCTGCCTGGGTGTAGTACACAACATTTTCCAGAGGCGGGGAATTCCCCAAATCGACCTGTTCGCCACAAAGAGTAATAGAAAATTCCCCCTTCCAGATTCTGTCCCTTCCAGAATCACAGCCCGGGCTCTCTTGTGGATGCATTTCTCCTCCCTTGGATGGACCATCTGTTGTACGCATTCCCACCGATTCCACTCATTCACAAGGTTCAGATCAAGATCCGCAGGGACAAGGCAGCCTCGCCAGCACTGGTACACCATGCTCCTGGAGCTGTCCATGGTCACACTTTTACCTCTCATTACGTGATTACCCAGAACGCCAGAGATGATGAAGCATTTGGCAGAGCGGTGCTCCTGTCAGCGATTCCTTGAACTCCGACCCCACCTCCTGGTTAGGGCTTGGGAGTCACCTAATTGGAATCAACATGAGCAATCACTCGAAGAAGAAAAGACGGTTACTCACCTCTCATAACTGTTGTTCTTCGAGATGTGTTGCTCATGTCCATTCCAAACCCACCCACCTTCACTCTTTGGAGTAGCCGGCAAGAAGGAACTGAGGAGGCGGAGGGTTGGCTGGGACCTATATTCACCTCCATGAAGGTGCCACTCCAGGGGGCTCCACAGCTGACTCAACGGGTGTTGCTAGGGGCAAAACTTTCCTATGACTGTGCATGCAGTTCGTGCACACCTTATTGGAATTGACATGAGCAACACATCTTGAAGAACAATAGTTACGAGAAGGTGAGTAACCGTTTTTTGCCTCCCCATCAAGGCAGACCTTGCAATGTTCATTAACTCCTTACAAACTCCCCGGAACATAGAACCCCAAAAGCCCCAAAGGACTCTTCATCCAAAAGCCCTGCAATTTCCAGACAGCCCCCCCTTCTTATTTCCCTTCCAAAATAATCACACCCCAATATCCTGCAAAAGCCCTCCAATGTACGGCTTGCATTGCCCAGCCCCCAAAAGTCGTGCTGCAAATCCCTGCCAGAAGCCCTATGTTACTCCCCCCAAAAGTGCCCCCCTACACCCTGTGGTATGTAGTACCATGCCCTGCAATCCCTCCCCATTTGGGACAGGGAGCTGCCACTGGCCACATGGGCCCAAGCCCTGCACCTATCCTGGGCATCTTGCTCCTGCCCTCTGTGGGGGCAGCTTTTACCTTCCCTCCACCCCAGGAGCCCGCAACTGCTAGCTTCCCCTCCTGCGCAGCCAGGGGGAAACTTATTAGGGCTGCAGTGATAGCCGCATCCCTTTCCCCACATGGTGAGGATGTGGGCTGCGGTGCCAATGTAACGCGAGATTTGCCCCTGAGGCTCTGGCTCCAGTTGGCCATCAGCCCACAGCCAATGCGATGGCAACACGGATCCGCACAGCAGCAGTGACCACCAGCAGCTCCCAGTTCCAGCTCCAGAAAACTCTTCAGCAACTGCAGCAGCTCTACTGCGGCCAACCACACTTTTAGCATCCAGTCAGATGTGCTGACTGGGTGATGCCAGGTCTGATCAAAAACCGGACCCCCTGGCAACCCTAGGTACAGTGCTACTCCAGTTTACACACTGGAATATATGCCACAGCCCCTCCACACTGACAGTGTTGATGGATCACGCAGCTCTTGCATGCCTCCTTGTCACACCTTTAGACCACTCATCTAGCCCACCCTCTCTGCATGAGCTTATGGGTCTGGTGGGGAGACCATTTTCCGTGATGGGCAGGCTGGGTGCAGACCTCAGGCTGTGGTGGGTAGGCTGGGTGCAGGTGAACCCCTCCCCACACTCATGCAACCTCTAATTGGGGATTTAGTGGTGCAAAGGGCCCTCAGCTAGCCTTCTGCCCAAAGGAAAAATTGTATCCACAGTTCACTGGAGGTGGGCATGGTCAGCCTAGGAGTGAGGTTAGAGGATCCATAGTGGTTTGGAACTTGTGTCTATAATGAGTAAAACCAAAGGTCCAAATCTGAAAATCTTTGAACTTTTTGGGGGAAAGGGATTTGATCCTTACCCACACCCCAATTCCTCATGTGTGTTGGGGCATCCTCTGGTGCCTATTTACACAGACACAGAATGTTTTCCACTTCACCCTATTTATTCCTAATCTTTGCCCCCTTATGATTCTTTTGTGCCAGTTCCTGGCCCTTTATTGCCAGATCTCAGCTTGGTGGGGCTTATGAATTACTTGTCTAGATTTTATCTTCTCTAAAAGGTCAATCCCATAGTGCTAAAGAAGGATGAGTCTTGTTTCAAGAGGTGCATTTTTTGGCACTGTGCAACTCTGTAGTCTGGGGAGGCCTCCTCATTGGCTGGGTCAACCAGTGTTGTTTATTGTGAGTAATGCAAGACTTACGTAAGACATTCAGCACAATTTAGATATATTAATGGAGATAAAAGGGTGGTACTTGGATTTAACTACAGAAACACTGTTCTCAGAACATTACCTCAACAAATAAGTCAGCAGTAAGTAGGCAAAACCAGCAGCCTGCTTAGCTCAGCAACAGAGAAGCTCTTATTGCAGCATCTCTCCAAGGTACTGCCCCACCCAGGTGAAATAAGCACTCATCTTTCATGAAAGGAGTATTGGTTCACATTGCTTCAGAGAAATCTGCTTAGACTGGAAATGCTGCTGCTTTCCTTTACCTGGAGAGGGAGCAACCGTTTGGGAGTCAGAGTTGGCAGTTCAAATCCCAGCTCCTCCCTGGGTTGGCCTGCTTACTCAAAATGATTGGCTTGGGTTTGGGTCTGAAGACATGTACACACACCAATGGCAAACGGGTTCTACTTGACTGAGGATTTGCAATGAGGTGGCTTGAAGTAAGTTGTAAAGCAACAACAAATAAAAGAAGTGAAAAATGACGCTGCCCATCTCTGTTTAAAAAGTATTATGTATCCTGCCTTTTGTTTCCTTTATTTGGGGCTTTGAAGGGAAGCTGGCTATAGAGGAAAAGAATAGATACATTGCTGCTGGTGCATGCATATCTCAGTCCAGTCTGGCTTGTGCAGTGCCTCCCCTCATTTGTTTCACTTTAGCACTTCTCAAGGCTAAATTAGTTTAACCTTGGAGCTCTCAGAATGATGACTGGATTGTTCTCCAAATATTCTAAGGTTAAATACCACTTCTTGGTCATCCCTCTTCTCCTCCCAGATATAATTTCGAACAGTTATTTTAATATAGTACTATGACATTTTTTTCTTAAAGGAAAATGTGGAGCAGTAATTACATCAATTTTTATTGTACATGAAATAACAATTTTCTTCTGTGGACATCATTTGAGTCAATATTCCCATATTGTCTTAGTGTTAGGGCAGAAAGCCTCTTAAAATATTTAATCCCAACAATCTTTAGAAGACATCTTTTACAAAAGTCAGATGGAGATAGTTCTGATATGAAGAGGGAGCAAATCCATGAGGTTAAGGAAGGGACTTGCATAAAGAAGCTAGCTCTGACTCTGACGTCTCCAACTCAGTGTTTGTGTTAGCCCTGTCACTTTAAGGCATGTATCCTCTTTGGAGTTCTGTTGTTGGCCCAATGGAACCAGCACCTGAAAATAACTCACATGATGGTAGAAAACATGAGTGAAGCTATGGAAGCTGATTATCATAGAGCTGAAAAAATGTGGTAGCACTTTGAAGACCCATGAACTGTTGACTTGGGCCAAATCCTGAAAGGTAGTCCCAATGAAGTCAGTGCTTGCTGCACCAAGCAAAAAAAAAAAAAAAAAAAAGCACCGCTCTGCTGAAACAACCTCCCCCCCCGAGCGCTGCCCTGCCCCGCCGATACAACCTGCCCCCCACGCACCGCCCTGCCCCGCTGAAACAACCTCTCCCCCGAGTGCTGCCATGCCCTGCCGAAACAACCCCCCCAAGCGCCGCCCTGCCCTGCCGAAACAATCCCCCCTGAGCACGGCCCTGCCCTGCTGAAACACCCCCCCCCCCCGAGTGTCACCCTGCCCCGCCGAAACAACCCCCCCTAGCGCTGCCCTGCCCCGCCGAAACAACCACCCCCAAGCGCTGCCCTGACCTGCCGAAACAACCCTCCACCGGAGCGTCGCGCCGCCGAAACAAACAAACAAACAAAAAAACCTCGAACGCTGCCCTGCCGAACCAAAGAAAAACAACAACACAAACCCTGAGCGCTGCCCCGCCACCCGAAAATTGGCCGCCCCTTACCAGATGCCGCCCTAAGCACATGCTTGGTCGGCTGGTGCCTGGAGCCGGCCCTGGTCAGATCTGTCCTGGAAGATCCTGTCTCCCTTATGGAGCCTCATTGACTTCAGTGGAACTCTGAGCTGGATGATGTCCAGATCTGTGCAGATCAAATTGTAGTGTTGGGGGTTCACAGTGTACATGTGTTCAGGAAAAGGAAGATTCAAAATGTTTCTTAAAACTGGATGTGAAATAAAGTGAAGACTCCACGTTAGTAAAAAGTAATCTGAATCTGAAATAGAAAGGTGTTCGAGCATGCTGTGCACACAGTTAAGCTATTTAATGTTACCCTGCAAAACAAATCTCTCAGCTCCTTTGAGAGTACAGTCAACTGGAGCTGGATGAATAAAAAAAGAAAAAAGAAATCCACAAATACTTGTTTAAATTTTTAAATGAATTTGCTTCAGGTATGTTCCTAACACTTTTGTGTTTGCCATCTGGAGACATTTGTCAGATTAAGATTTACTAGTACGAGTACTCCTGGAAAGTAATGTTTGCAGAAAGTGAATTTTAAATTTGCTTTCTACAGGTTTTTATATCTGTCCAGAAGAGTTATGCTCATCCAGTTCAGGAGCAAAAGCAGTATCGTCTGACTTACATGACCAATTAATTCTAAGCAACATAAGTCATAGAACAGAAAACATCTCTGAAAAATTTCTTAGATTCTAAGAGACCATTATGATCTTCTAGTCTGATTTCCTGCCTAACACAAGTCCTAGAACCTCCCTCAGTAATTTCTGCATCAAGCTTATAACTTCTATATGAGATATAGTATATCTTTCAGAAAGCCATTTAGATTTGCTTTAAAAACTGCAAATGAACATGAATCCATCACACCCTAGGCAAGTTGTTCCAATTACTCTCACTGTGACTTATTTCTAGTTTGTATTAGTCTAGCTTCAACTTCCAACCATTGTTGTGGTTTGTCCAAGACAATATTAATTGGTTGTGGAGCTGGGAATAGAAACCAGGGGTCCTTACTGACAATACCTCTGGACACTTATGCTCTAATATTCCTTAATATTAATTTGCCTAGCAATCTGGAGAAAACACATGATTTTAGGATTAACATTCCTTTTTAAAAGAATAGTATATAAGCCTTGTCTTTTGAAAGAATGTGTAAAACATACAATGGTGTGAATTTATGAAGTCTTTAGAGAAATGAGTTTGGCTGAACATGTAATTGATGATGAGTGACATGCAATGACATCCAAATACATGCCAATAAAAGCTTTAGACCTCAATTTATCGTCATGTGCTCTTCTTTATGCATAATTTTATGGAAAAGTTCATTTAGAAAGAATTTAAAGTATTTGGTACTATTTTTCATGTTTTTCTGCCTGCCAGGTTAGGTTGCTTTAATACAAAGAGTCCAACTGCAAAAGTGGAGAAGCAGGTACAAATTAATAGCAGTAAACCATGGGACCCAAATCAAAACGTTGTCCCCAAATACATTTAACCTATGAAATCCTCTGGTCTTCAATGGAAGGCAGAAAGTATTTCTAGCCAAGTAGGATTATTAGTGCAGTGTTGCCAACTCACCATTTGTGAGATTTGTTGCTTTACTTAAAGCTCCAGCTGCTGGAGCCAAGGGATTGCACAAGAACCTCAGTTTTAAATTTTTTTTTTAAACTAAGTTTCTAGTCTTCATGGTTGCAGAGAGAAGCTTGAAAACATGGAGTGGGTGTCCCCTTAAAGCCTCAGAAACCAGACAGCAAATAAAAATAACTCAAAGTTTATTATTTATAAAACATCTTCATGATGTTTTGGGGGCTGTCTCGTAGATTTTGAATGCTTTACATTGGCCATAATGCAGATACCAGCCTGAGATTGCAGAGCTGACAGTTAATAAACCATGCTTTTACACTACTATCTGAAAGTGGACACGCTAAACAGAGAACCTCCGCAGTGCCATTTTGTTACAAATTCATTTTTCAGAATAGAGCTGCACTTTAAAACTGTCCCCACTGCCAGAACCAAGTATACTATAGCAAGTAGTTTTGGACTGTTTCCCCCCTTTCCCTCACACCTTCCCATTTACACTATGGGAGAAAGAAGGAAATAGTCCATGGCATGTTCTTTTTATATGAAAATGGCAGCTGTCTGAAAGCAGATT
Organism: Chrysemys picta bellii; assembly: GCF_011386835.1. Classification (NCBI taxonomy): domain Eukaryota; kingdom Metazoa; phylum Chordata; order Testudines; family Emydidae; genus Chrysemys; species Chrysemys picta. Next base: position 172,594,557 of record NC_088793.1, on the reverse strand, counting down.
TCCGTTCAAAGTAGGTTTCAGCAGAGATGGATTAATGGGCAAAGTTCAGATGAGGAAATCAGAAGTGTCACTGGATACTTATAGAATCATTTGAAGGCCCTGTTCCTCTCTTGTACCTTTGCTTCCTTCTGTTGTGCTTCTGCCACCACATGCTCTCTTCACAGGGGCATTTTTACTTGTCATGCACCTACCATGTAACAGTAATATCCGTAATGTGGCTGTTCTGTCCCCATGGAGACAGATGCAGCTTTAAAACGTTCTACCTGTTTATGGCTGATTTATTGGGAAATGCATGACTTGAAAACTGTGGTGGCAGAACTAACATAAGGATGGTTTTACTTTCTCTTAAAAAAAACAGGAAAGGGTGAAGTGGCTGGACCTACTTATATAAAGCATTACTGATCTTCAAAACCAAGTGGTATAAGCCTTCCTGTTATTTTGCCAACACTGTTGTATCTGGCACTATTGACGGTCAAAACCAAGTAGGTTTATACAACTTTCCTATTATTATGCTAACAGGGTTGAACCAAGAACATTTCAGAGTTAACAGAAAATCCAGCAACACAACTGATACTTTGCCTAAAGAAATGCGTGCTCTCTTTCAAGGCAAATTTTTTTTTTGTAATATTATTAAAGACCAAGTACAACCCCCGCTATACCAAGGATTTTACTGGATTAGGATTACTGTGCCATCTCAATGGACACCCTTGTTTATGTTTCTGGAAGAGGTCCTTTGCTGGAAAGGAAAGCAATCCCTCCCCTATAGTTTTTTCTGTAATCGCTGCTAACAAGACGAATCTAGTGAAGTTTTTGTTTTTAAAAGGCTTGGCAAAAGACATTTTGGACTTGTGGATTAGTTTGCGCTCCTCTCTCCCCACACTCCCCACTTGATCCTCAAGGATTTGCCTCAGTCATGGATTTCTACTAGGCTTGTTAATTCTGTTGTTATTTTTTTAAAAGCCGTTAGAATAAAGAAATCTTTTAGTGAGAACCACTCATCGGGGATTAGCCATGAATGGACTGAACAACTCACTGACTCCCCTTAGGGGATAACCTTTGACTCCTGGGTCAGATGGTGATTCATCTTTAGCCTCAGACCCAAAGCAAGCTGAAGGCTCCAAACAAGTGTTTTCTCTGTTTTGCAGATTTACTGGGCCCAGTGACAAGCAATGTAAAAGATGGGCTCTGGTGACATTTTATTATCACAGCTGTTATTCCACAAAATTGGGGGGGGAAATAATAAAGTAGATAGAATATCAAAGGCTGGAGTAACTGTTATTAGAAGGAAACTGTAGCCCCTTTTAGAATCTAAAGAGACCTGTCTGCTTTCCTCCTTTACAATTCAGAGCTGGTTTTTCAGCAGGGATTTTCCTGGCACAATAGTGGTGCTTCAATTTGATTCAGAGTTGAAGGGTGGAGAGAGTGGCTTTTGGAAGAGTTTCTGTTGTAAATGGTAACTTTATCCAGTTCTGATGGTATTGAAGATGTGAGTTGTTGTTAAAAGTTTAAAGAGGGATGCCCGTATGGTGCTGTAGATACTGTATTAAAGTACAGCATCAAACCTATTTGCTTTGGCTAGTACATCTGAACAGTGCTTTTAGGATGCAAAATGAAATAAAGAGAGAAACCAGAAATCTTAAAGGCAATGGATCTAGGATCTTATGGGTAAGACCACAATTCATATAAGTATCATTGTGCACATGATTGTTATGCAAGATTACTGTGTTTTTATCTAATGCTTTATGCAATGATTCTTTGAAATCCTGGTTGTTTTGCAAAACAGTCAACTGCATCTATCAGATTGTCAGTGGCGTAGGTCAACTCTTGATGAATAAAAATCAAAACTAGTTCATTCAAACGGCCTTTCAGTCAGTTGTTGTAGTGCATCAGTAGGTTTTCAAATAAGCAAAAGTGGACAAGGAACATTTTCCCCCATTAGCTGTAATTACGGGAAGAGTAACAAACAGCTTTAACAATTATGTGGATATTGTGAAAGAATATTGGTTCATATGGAGTCAGGGTTTCAGTAATGTGCAGGGCCGGCCCACAACATTTTGGCACCTGAAGCGGAGAGCTCAAATGACGCCCATGCTCCCTTTCTTGGGCCAAAACTTTGAAAGGTCTCAATTCTGCCTTCTTCCTGTTCTTCTCCTTTCATGATACTGCTCTGCTACCTACCCCAATAAAGGAGAACTAACAACTTAAAATGCCTTGTTCAAAAATTTTAAGTAACACTTAACTTTCAAACGCCTGAACAGCAAATGTAACTTTTCTTGTCTACATAGTAAACACTGGCATTTTTATCCGTTTGAATAATCAAAGTGATGCTTTCCGTGCCTTCTTGGTTGCAAAGATTTGAACTGCTTCCTGAAGGTCCACAGTCTGGGCCAGCTCATGCTCTGTTGAGATGGTTGAAAGGCCGACTAGCCTCTCATGTGTCATTGTGGAGCGTAGATGTGTTTTTATTAACTTTAGCTTGGAGAAGCTGCGTTCTCCACTTGCAGCTGTTACAGGAAGCGTTAGAAGTATGCGCAGAGCAACAAAAGCATTTGGAAAGATGGTGGTCATCTTATTTGTGCACATATATTCCAGAACAGCCTTTGGAGGCTGCTGAAATGTATCTTGAAAGGGCTTTCAGTTCATCACCTAAATCACTCGCATCAATATCGTGCATGTCATCATGTGTCAACACTGTCTCTAGTGCACTGCATTGCTGGTTTAGGTCTTCTTCAGGTATAGTGAGGAGTTTTGGAATATCATACAATATCCCAAATATACTGCTGTGTTTCTTGAGCTGCATGAAACATTCTTCAACTGACTATATTGCACAATCTAGCACCTGGTTAAAGAATTCAACTTTGAATTGTTGTTTGGGGTCTGTTATAGGATAATCCCCTGCCTCGTAATCAAGATGTCTTCTTCTTTGGTGACTCTTGTATTTTTGAATGGGTAGGAAAATAGTTTCAGTGTGAAGTTCCTCTGCCAACTTCTATGCACTCTTCAGAACGTTTTGAAATCCCTCATCTGACCGGTAAGACTGTAGGTATGACTTTGCTTTGTCCAGTTGTTCCATTGCTCCAGATATATCAAGGTCTTGGAGTCTCTTGCTTACAACATTTATTTCAAACAGTATGTCATGCCACAACACTAAGCCACACAGAAATGTGAAGTTATGTATGTTTCTGGTGATTCCATTTCCCTCTGCCACTGTTCTCCCACAAACGGTTCCTGTCATAGCATTATCCTCCATAATGGCAACTATGGCATCACCTATCTTCCCAATTTGGTGTTTGGTAGGCTTTATCGCCTCCACTCGACTTTCCTAGTGTGTGGCACTCAGTGGTTTCAGTGTTAGAGAGGATGTTCCCAGATGTTGCTTCAAAATTTGCCATTGATGAGTTGATACAGAGAAAAATACATTGATGCTTTGAATTACATTAAAAAATTCAGCAGCCTCACTAGAACCTGATGCTGCATCACTGACCACCAAGATCAATGAATGAGAACTGCATGGGACAAAAAAAGCTCGAGGGTTTAACTCTCGGATCCATGTCTGCACTCCTCTGTTCTTTCCTCTCATGTTGGCACCATTATCGTAGCCCTGACCTCTCATGTCAGCTATCACAATTCCCATATCTTCCAGCTTTTTAAGAAGCACATTTGTCATACTAGTTCCTGTAGTATCATCAATGTCAATAAATTCTAGAAAATGCTCTCTGACAGTCACCATTGCAGGGACATTTTCGCTAGGTTCTGTTGTTGTTACAAAACGGACCATTAAAGTCATTTGTTCCGTATGGCCGATGTCAGGTGTGCAGTCCAGAATAACAGAGTAATATCTTGCTGACTTCAGATCTGCCACAATCTTCTGTTTGACTTTTGTTGTCAGTAACTGTATGATCTCATTTTGAATTGTTTTTCCAATGTAGTGGTGTGTGTGCATTTCTTGGGTGGTGACTCTTCTTAGATGCTCCTGGAGTACAGCATCAAACTCAGCCATCAGCTCCACAATTTTAAGGAAGTTTCCATTGTTTGGCACATACAGCTGATCTGAAGTGCCACGCAGTGCTAGGTTTTGGGTAGAAAGCATTCTCACAATGGCAATGAGCCTTTTCAGAACATTTTGCCTGTAAAGAGACTCTGATGCAATCGTCTCTTGATGCTGATCATCTATGGTGGTCTTTAACCTTAGTGTCATCTCAAGCTCTTTCCACCTATGGAATGCTCTCTGGTGATTTGCTGCCTTCTCATGGCATGCCAGATTTCTACCCAGATTTTTCCAGTCCTTTGTTCCCATAGAACCCAATGTGGCTGGAACATTAGACTGGAAGAGTTTGCAACAAAAACAGTATGCAGCATTCTGGGTTTTTGAGTACATAAGCCATGACCTCTCCACTTCGTCACCATTGGGGATTTCATGCCAGAAATGTGTTGGATGGAAACTTCTATTTTCATTGTCTTTGGGGAACATGAAGTTTATCATTTGCTGTGGCCCATGCAGTACAAGGAAGTCCCCCAGGCTACTGCTCAAGTGGGTCCACAGTCCTGGATCATCTAGAGTTGAGGAACTAAATTCAGCAGCAGCTGTTTCTTGCGCCTCCACCACACTCTTCTCTGATCTACACTTTTCTTCAGGTATGTGCATGGTTACATCCATTTGAGATGGAGATATGGATGCTGCAGTAGCTGCCAGGTCACCTGCACGCTGACTAACTGGAAGACCAGGCATCTCCTCACCACTCACATCGTCACTGGGGCCGGAAGGCTCACCGTGAATGTTTGTGTCTATGTTTCTCAGGAGAGCTCCTTCCTGCTTAGATAGAAAAGCTTCCTTTGCTGTCTTTCTTTTTCTGAATGCTGCCCCAGAGGGGCGTTTTCTTCTTTCACTCATGATTGCTGTTCTATGCCAGCTATAGTGGCTCTCAACACTCAATTGAAGGGGAAAACTAAGCAGGCTGGTAGCAGGGCCTGAGTGAGGGAAGATATCAGCGTCTTAAGGGCCTAACTGGCTCCTACTACTTCAGTTGACTGCCTGTTCTCCTCAAGTGGGTTCAGGGAAGCAGCAGGAAACAGGAAGCTCCCTGAGAAGCTGGTGTTAACCAGTCCAGGCTCCTGGGGGTGCTAGAGAGGTACATGAGAGGCTCCTCCTCCTCTCTCTCCCTGCAGCTCCTGCTGCTTTCTATTATTCCCTCTCAACTTTTCTCCTGCCTGCCTGTTATGTCTCTTGTGCCCTCCTTCCTCCAGCACAGCAATCTACCATCTCTGTGCATCTAGAGCAGAGAGAATACATATGCACCACCAGCAGACACAATTTTCTACACTCTGGGTCCTAGTGCCGCCTTCTCACAGTCTGGCACCTGAGGCGGCCGCCTCAGTTCGCCTCATGGTAAGGCCAGCCCTGGTAATATGTATTATTATTATTTTATTTATTTATTATGGGCATGCTCAGAATCGAACCTCCAGTATGTTAGGCATTGTGCTAACACAGAGGTAGCCCTGAAGAGCTTAAGATGGGATTTAAGCTTAACGAGAGTAATCAGTTAAGGTGGGCTATTATCATAATATAATATCATTATAATAATAGCCCACCTTAATTGATTACTCTCATTATAGTTAGTTTGGCAACACCCATATTTTCATATCCTCTGTGTATATATATCTTCCTACTGTATTTTCCACTGCATGCATCCGATGCAGTGGGTTTTAGCCCATGAAAGCTTATGCTTAAATAAATTTGTTAGTCTCTAAGGTGCCACAAGTACTCCTCATTCTTTTTAGTGTTGAAATATGTCTCCAATTACACTTACAAGCTAACTATTTTCAACACTATTTAGGAGGTGGGTGGGGGTCTTGCAAGCCATTGTTAGTAACTACTGTTGTCAATGGGTCATTTTTATGATGTTGTAGATGAACCACTATGTTGTGTGTGTTTACTTAGCTTTTTCTGAGAAACTCCCACTATTGTTGGAACACCAGTGCTGCTGATGTGACAGGGCTCAAGGGAGAAAAGCTGGCTATATTGACTTCAATGGGGCCAGGATTTCCCCAGAGGTATTTTTATCACTGTGTGTGTAACCCTGCTCTGAGCAGGCTCAGAAGACTATCATGTACTCCTGGGGGAATTCTGCGCCAAAACATTAAAATTTCCACCAAAAAATTAAAAATTCTGTGCACAATATTTTAAAATTCTGCATATTTCATTTGTCAAAATAAAGCAATATAATCACACTGGTTTCAATTTTGGTAATTTATTTAAACTACAATACAATGGATGGATAATGGGAGTGGGGAGCATTGGAGGAAATCCCCAAGCCTCCTTTGTCTAATAGTAATGTAGCTAGGTTTGACCCTTTATTTCTAGTTATTATTCAACAAATATATGCAGCCACATGCTCAGTGTTACATCATAGGCAACTGAAGAGCAAGTGAGGGCTGTGGAATCAAACTCACAATTTATACTGGCTATTGACCATCTCTAGGAAGGTAACAAACAGTTCATGGAGCACATTTTGATATGAAAAATTTTCAGTCCAAAATGAGGGAACAGAGCCTGGCCCACACCTACCTCCTCAGAAACACCCCAAAGCCCTGCCCCTCCATGCCAAATGTGCCATAATAGCGAGCAAGAGGGACAGAGTATCTCTCTCGCTCTTGCACACACATGTCTGCCCAGCCCCTCCCTGTGGTGATTTATGTCTCTACCGGCTACTTTGGTCACCTGAACTGACTTGCCTGAGCTGCTGGGGAGGAGCGCATGACCGCTTTTGTGGCTTCCCTTTGCTTCCCCATCAGAAATCATTTTTCTTTGGGGAAGCAAAGAAATCTGTGGGGGACATGAATTCTGTACACCCCTAAAGTCCAGAAGGTATTTTGATCTGTGGTTTTGGAATAGCCTCGTATAGGAGTTGGGGGCTGGCTACAAAGTTTGGATCTGGACCGAGGCCTGAACTTCCCAAGTGTTTGGATCTAAGGTTTTGGTTTAGGTCCATCTTTAGTTTCCCACAGAGAAAAGTCAAATTTAACATTGTTTAGGAGAGACTGCAGGTCACACATCATAACTTGTGTCCCAGGACACAGAACAAGCTCACCTAGCACTTGATCCAAAGCTCGCTGAAGTCATTCGGAGTTTGTCCGTTGTCTCCAACCAGCTTTGTATAAGACTCCTACATCATTAAAACTGATGTAAAGCGATTTAAATAGAAAGCTTGGTTAGAAGTGTGATTCCTGAAGTGAGCTGGAGTTAATGCTTAGTTGTCAAATTACCCACAGCATCAAATTACCTGAAGCAATGTGCCAAGTTTTTTGCCTTGATATGATGTGTTTGCTCACTCTTCTTTAGCGTGGTATTGATCTGGATATATTTTGGGCAGGTTTTCTAATCTCTTGCACTGTTCCTTAGGCCAACTCATTTTAGAGGAAAAAATCCTTACTCCACAGCCTTGTATATGTACTAAGGGTATGGCTACACTTGCAGATGTAGAGCGCTTTGAGTTAAACTAGCCTTCATAGAGCACAGTAGGGAAAGCGCTGTAGTCTGTTCACACTGACAGCTGACAGCGGACTGGTGTGGCCACATTAGCAGCTCTTGCAATGACCACAGAGAGCAGTGCATTGTGGTAGCTATCCCAGCATGCATGTGGCTGCAATGTGTTTTTCAAATGCGGGTGGGGTGGGATGGGGTGGAGTGTGACTGGGAGTGTGTTGTGTGTATGTGGGGGGAAAGACAGTGGGTTGGGGGGGGTGAGAGCATGTCAGCATGCTGTCTTGTAAATTCAGACAGCAGCAGACCTCCTCCTCCTCCTCCTCCTCCCCCCCCACAGCATTCCACAGTAATGGTTGCTTTGTCTCGGAGCAGATAAGCAGCCGGCTGTCAAAGGGAGCTTTCAAAGGGCATATCCAAAACAGTGACAAGAATGGCCACTTGACTTAAGGGCATTATGGGACGTTTCTGGAAGTTGATCAGAGTGTAGTAATGCAAAACCTCGTTCACACTGACGCTGGGGTGCTCCAGCGGGGGTGCATCAAATGTTATTCCACTCATTGAGGTGGAGTACCAGGAGTGCTCTAGCCCTGGAGTCAGAGTGCTCTACATGCCTTGCCAGTGTGGACAGGTAGTGAGCTAGTGCTCCCGGGGCTCCTTTAATGCGCTGTAACTCGCAAATGTAGCCAAGCCCTAAATTATTTTTTAAACAACTCCAAACACTGTTGTTATCATGAATGTACCCACTCTTACAGCTTTTCACTGCTGTTTGGTGTTGACAGTCATCTCCAGTTCCCCTGCAGTGGTGTAATTTCAAAGCCAGCTTGACTTTCTGCACATCTGAGAGAGAAATATCACGGTTCATGTCTATGCAAAGGGAAAACCTTGGTGCAGTAGGGCTTAGAGGCCCTAGTCAGTATCAGAGCTTATTGTGCTGGGCACTGTACATGCAGAGAGGAAGAGCGGGCCTTGCCTACAATCTAATTAGACGTGTCAGACAAACAAATATAGACTGACCTCATACAAACATTGGACCTGAGTTTGGTCTCAGTTAAAGCAGTACAGGAGTACTTGTGGCACCTTAGAGACTAACAAGGTGCCACAAGTACTCCTGTTCTTCTTTTTGCGGATACAGACTAACACGGCTGCTACTCTGAAACCAGTTAAAGCAGTGTAAATCAGGAGTAACACATCCTTTCAAGTCAGGGCTGAGCAAGCCCTTTGTGTCCTAGAGCAGCTTGCAGAGAAAGGCCACTGCTATGCTGAACAGCCTGCTTGCAAAGTACTGGCCTCACTTTCAGAACTGCTGAGCACCTGCTGTTCCCATTAGTTAAGTCAACGTGAGTTGTCGATGCTCAGCACTACTGAAAGTCAAGCCACATTTGCAGTATGTGTTGCAGGCCGCTCTGGGCTATGTGCAGGGAGTAGCCCACTATATACTAATGTGGAGTGAGGCCTTTTGAGTTGACTTATTGACTGTTGAGCCATTTTAAAGCAAATATGGACATGCCATAAGATTCAAAGAGTTTTAGCTTTTGCCCTCTTCTTGAAAAGCACATTCATCTCCTAGAGCGCTAGCTGGTCAGGGATTACACTGTTTTAGGTGCCGCGGTTCTCCTGATGCACCAAGAAAAGTAGCAATGAGAACCCAACTATTTAAAAAAACACAAAAAACTCAGAAACCTTTTAGAAATGGCCACAGTTGAGAGGACTTTGTGCACTGTGATAAACTACAGATCAGCAAACACTATTCTGAAACAATTTCTAGATTTACACTGTGAATGAAATAAGAAATGAATGCAATGTGTCACCAGTGCAGGCACAGTTAATAAAAAAAAAGTTAATAGTTTTTGCTTTCTAGAAAATGTTCTTTTTATTGTTTAAAACTTTCATTTTTTCCCCTCGCTTCATATTAACTCTAATACTCAGCAAGGCAAGAGGCCGCTCAAATTACAGTGTAAGTTCAATAGAGATCTAAATAGCTGCAAATGAGCCAAACTCTGCTTTTGGTCAACCTAGCCATGCTAGTGAAGCCAGTGGACTTGCAAGAGTGCACATGATGGCAGGGCCTCTTTAATGTAACACTTGTTTATAACTCCAGTGATCACCACTTGAAACAACATTTGCAAACAGCAGCCACATCGTGGTGTTGTGAAGCACCCCAAGGTTGCCCCATATTTACAAAAACCAAACACCTATGGCCTCGCTCTCAGATTGTGAGGTGGTAATTGCTGGTAGATGTTGACATTTTAAGTGGTGACCACTATGTTTTATATGAATAATATCTATATACTAATTAAAAGTGCTTGACATCTTCAAAGGACTTTCACAATTTTTAGCGAATGGGGGTGAAGCTTCTGTAGCATGCAGCATGGGTGACTCACTGATTTAAACAAGAGTAAATGGTGGATTCGCTGTAGCTTGAAATCTTTACATCAAGATTTGAAGACATCAGAAACTCAGCTAGAGGTTACTGGTGTATGACAGGAGCGGGTAGGTGAAGTTCTGTGGGCTGCCATATGCAGGAGGTCAGGCTAGATGATCACGATGGTCTCTTAAAGTCTATAATCATTTAGTCTGATTTCCTACATAATTCAGGCCATAGAGCTTCACCAGGTGATGCCTGCATTAGATCATAAGGTCTGGAAGGGATCTCCTGGGTCATTGATTCCACTCCCTTGGCAATTCTGTGATATAATCCTGTTAATAGATTTATCAATTTCCATTTTAAAACCAGTTGGGATTCTTTCCCCGACTACTCCTACTGGAGGCTGTTCCAGAACCTCACTCCTCTGGTGGTTAGAAACCTTCCTCCTAATTTCTAAACTAAACGTAGTCATCCTCAGTTTACTCATGCATCTAATCTGGTAACTGGTGGTTGAGGACATGAGATATCTCACCCCACAGTGGTCCCAATTCCTGTAGGCTCAAGGACTGAGCTGGCACTAGACTGATGGATTATCATCAAGATGTGGTTTTTAAAATGATAGCACCCTAGGGAGATTTTGCACGCACTTGAAAAACTGTTGCATGTTTGTGTACTGTTAGATCACAAGCTGTTTTGATTGAATCTGCTCTGAAGACAGTGCCCCGCCTACCCCTGCAAGAATTTTATCATGTAGAATGAGCCTTAAAAACTGTTACAGATCTCACCTCCTCTCAGCCAGTTGGGATTCATATGTAAAACCTTAAGTACTGTGGATGTCGGCCAATTGAGAAAGATAATTGCGAATGGCTATTCACTTACAGCATTTTCCAGTTTAAAGTATTTTCTGAGGACATGCAAGGATAACAGTCTGGGGTGTGGATGCTTCCGTCTTAAATTACTAAGCAGTACCAACCTCTTACATGTAAATTAGAAAATTGGTGATGTAGGAAGACCACACAAAAGATTTTATTGGTGTGAATAACTTGCAAACTAGCATCAACTGCTACTGTAACAACCAAATCTTCCAGCAGTTGCTAGTTTGAAGAGATCTTCCCCATATTAGATGCAAATTCACCTCTATTTCTGTCTCACAAACTTACAACTGCCCCACCATATTTATATGACTGTAAAATATTTAAAGTACTTGATATATGGTACCAACTGACATACTCCATTCCTGCCTACAACTCTGTTAGAAAGACAAGGCAGGTGAGGTAATATCTTTAATTGGACCAACTTCTGTTGGTGAGAGAGACAAACTTTGGAGTGACATAGAGCTGAAGAAGAGCAAGAGCTCTATCTAACTTGAAAGCTTGTCTCTCTCACCAACAGAAGTTGGTCCAATAAAAGATATTACCTCACCCACCCTTTCTCTCTCATATCCTGGGACCAACATGGTTACAACAACACTGCACACAACTGTGTTCTCATTTTCTCCCACCCATTCTCTTATTATTGCTTTCTTTTTTTTTTCTTCTTCTCAGGATCTTGGCTTAGACATCATCAGTTGTGATTTCTTTTTTAGCCAGTCAGAGGCATGAGTTTAACAGGTTATGTTTGGCAACATTTGGTTTGTCTTTCTGGCCATCACAGTTACATATTGGCATCCACACTGACTCCATTGCCTACTTGTAGAGTCAGAGTTCATCCTGGAATGTTGTGTGTAGCCGTTGCAGAGTTTAGCAGCAGCTGCATTATTTTTTTTGTAGCGCAGTAATGCCTACTGGGCCCAATATACACTCGGGCCCCATTGTGCTAATTGCTGAATATACCCATAGGAAGAGAAAATCACTGCCCTAAAAATCTTCATGCCAAGTAGACAAGACACAAAGATGGGAGAAAGGAAGGATTATTATCTACATTTCACATAAGGTGAAGTGAAGCACAGAGAGATGAAATGACTTGCCCAAAGTCACATGTCCTGAGTCTCAGTTAATTGCTGTAAATACAAGAACATCCTTTTTGTGCCAAGGTGGGTACTTTTAAGAACAGCCCTCCACCCTAACACCTTTCTACCTAAGATTATAGGTAGGTATGAAGTATCAGGGGGTAGCCATGGTAGTCTGTATCCACAAAAACAACAAGGAGTCCGGTGGCACCTTAAAGACTAACAGATTTATTTGGGCATAAGCTTTCGTGGGTAAAAACCCTCACTTCTTCAGATGAGGTTTTTTACCCACGAAAGCTTATGCCCAAATAAATCTGTTAGTCTTTAAGGTGCCATTGGATTCCTTGTTGTTTTTGTAGGTAGGTGTGGTGGCTGTAGAGATTACGAAGAACAGCAAGCTGAGCAATGCTGTCAGCAGTATGTCCAGCAAAAGAAAGGCTGGAACATTATCCATTGGTCTGAGTCTTCTGGCTGTTGTGGCCAGGAATGTTCTCGTTTATGTTAATGCCCAGGGGACAGAGACTCTGTGGTCAGACATAGAGAGTGGCAGTCTTCCTGAGTGAGAATGCACGAACTAAGGGATGCAGATCAGAGCTATAGGAGGAGGAAGGATTGGCTTTACCAGTTCAGTAGGCACAGTAAAATAACAGTGTGATTTAAGGTGATACAGGAATGGAACCATGTGCCAGACAAGGCAGACAGCAGGGTAATGCACGGCTAAATCCCCCAGTTATTAAGAGTACCTTGTTCCATGCGTAAAGATGGTGGAATCTGGCCCTAACTGGTCATTAACTGTGCTTTGTGGGTAAAAACTGTGACTTCACCCAGTCGTGCACCTTACAGGCTAGAGGCAAAGTAAAAAGCTGCTATGTAGCCAGAGCTTTAGTTCCTTCTTTCATGCCTCCAAGAGGACTTCTCTTTGGTACTTATACGGTCTCACAATCTTTAATGTGTTTATCCTCACAACACACCCCAGTCGTCAGGAAGTGCTAGTCTCCTATTTTAGAGGGGGAGAACTGAGGCACAGAACCATGGACTGATTTCCCTGAAGTCACACACAAAGTCTGCAGCAGAGCAGGGAATGGAACCTGGGTCTTTTGGTAGCTTAAGTAAGCAGCCTAACCATTGGCCCAGCTTCCCACTCACCTCACTACTTTTAAAGCGCTTCTGTAAAGCCTGCCAGTGAGCATGTCTAGGCTGTGTTCTTCCTGCTGGCCCGGTGTGTGTGCCTCAGACCTAGACTGTAAGTTCTTTTGGACATGAAGAAAACTCTGTTTTAAGGAACTCAGGGATTCTGTTATTCTAAAGCTCAGGTAGAGCCTTAAATGAATAATAATTAAAGTTAAAGCTATGATTTTTTTCATGGAAAATTGTTGTACATTTCATGGTAGATGTATGGGAAAACATGATGTGTCAAGGAAGAGGGAGCAGGGGGGCTCAGAGGGGAGGGGAGTTAGAGAGACAGCCTAACCTGGTTTGGGGAAAGGGGAGACTTGGGTGGGTGGGCTGGAGTGTGAGCCTGCCCTGCACTCACCCTGCAGTGGTGGCTCCTATCCTGTGGGGCTCTTTGCTCTGGGTGTTGCCACCTAACCCACATGGTCCCAGTGCCACTTAGTTTGGTGCCTCTGCCCCTCTGTAGATGGAGACAGAAGGGTGAAGGGCCAAATCTGATTGGCTTCGTGACCTAGTGCACAGGGTTGCAATGCCAGTCAGATGTGGCGTGTCCCCACACTCCCACTAGATGAAGACTAAGGGGCAGATGTGCCAAACCTGAGGGGTGTTGTGACCACGTGGTCCAGGTCATAATGCCCAGAGGGGAAAGGAGCCACTGCTGCAGGGTTAACAGACTTTATTCAAGTTCACAATTATCAAGAACGCCGTGACCTCTGCACCAAACTTGTAGCCTTAATAATAATAATCAGTAAACAAGTGACCCCCAGACTCTCTGTGGAACTGAGTATTATACTGTGATAGCATAGCTAAATAATAGCAGAGAGAGACACAAAAACACAATGGCAAATTCTAGGTGGTTTTTGGGTCTCAAGGTGAAAATCAGTGTAGGGGGTGAGCACAGAATAAAAGAGAAAACCCTTTGTTTCTATCAAATGTTGGCCCATGGATCAGGGGGCTAAAAACAAAGTTGTTAATGGAAAATCAAATGAATCCCAAGTAACTCTAAGACCACATTCAGGAAGGGGATCCTTCTTTTGAACAGCAGTGTGGAGATTTTCTGCTTGGTGAGGTGTGGGTGGCTTTAGAAAGTCAGTTAAGAGGTGCTTTTTCATTCATTCTGAATCTGCCTATGAATCAGAGAAGGCTACCAGGAGATAATTCAGATGTCAAAAGGGGGCGGATAGCAGAAGGGAGGGGGGGAAATGGGACACTTATGGTCTCTCCTTCCTTTCATTGCAGGATTTACTGCTGACACTGTCTGCAGATTTCTGTTTGCTTTACTGCTGGGAGTTAGAACTGGTGATCAAAGGCTAGTGCAGCAATATGTATGAAGGGAAGTGATTGGTTGGACTCTCTGAGTTCTTTGTAACAATACTCAGTTTTGTTGTTTTAGGCAGTGTTCCACAAAGTGTAAGATACATTGTGTGACCACTAGGGAAGTCAATCAAACATTTTTTCCTTCTCAATTCCTTTTATACCGGAAACTAGTGCAACTTGGAGCATTGGGGGGGAAGCTTTAAACCCGTAGAGTGCCTGTTGCGCTTCCTGAGCCTCTTGTCAGGGACACATATTCCTCATTGAAACAATACTGCTGACAGATATATTTTTATTGCCTATTATTCTCTCCCTGCAGTCTTTGTTACATTTGAATATAACATAACCTTTATTTTTAAGTGCTCATCTGCTCTGTCCTGCTGCTTACTTCCTCATCCAAAACGTATAATCCGCAGGTTTTTTTTGACATCACAATTGGTTGCGGTGAAACACATGGTCTGCTGTCCCTGTTTAGAAGAGACATTACTTCTTTTGTGAATAAAATATTTTCCATTTTCCTCTCTATCCCTTCCCCCACAAGAAGCTCTCTTATTCCATGGTATTTCATTTGAATTAAAAGGTTATGTCCCTATATATAGCTTTAACCTTTCGGTAGGGGAATAAGCTGAAGTGGGAGATGAAGGTAAAGACCTTGTTTTTCTGCTAGTATGCAAAGTACAGAAAATGTGTCTTATACAACTGCTTCCAGGGTCCTTTCCGTCACCAAACTCTTATTGAATTCAGTGGTGCAGGATTGTGTCCCTAATGGACTTGGATATGCTGAAATTTAATTTATAGTGAAATAGGGACATCCAGAATGACTTCATTGCTTTGCAGTGTCCAAATTGCAATTTCAGTTATTGTGGGCCTCTACTATACTTTGTGCCCACCTTAAAAAAAAAAATCTCTACTTTACATACAAACCCTATCATTTTAGTCAGAATGACTTTTAGTTTAGATGAACAACCATGAAAGAGCAAAAATGAAGTCTCCAGGAAAGAGCATACTCCGTGCATCTCCTTTGTAGCAATCTGCAGTGAATGGAGTACAAAATGGTGGCTGCTTTCAAGCGAACAGTAAACTTTACCACTAGAGTTTAATGGTACAAAAAATAGAAAACAATATTATAAGTTGCATAGCTACATACGGCACATCAGTAGGAGGGTCCCACCATGCAAGCAATTCCTGAAGAAGTTTTACAAAATTCTATGGGGTTCTCCTTTTATGTGAAAGAGAGCATGCCTGGCACTAGCAGCAGTCATATAAAACCCAGTTTATGAGTGCTCTCTGCAAGTCACTTCCCTCTGAGCTCAGACCAATACCACAATTCCACTTACTTATTGGACAAATGATTGTTTCCTTTGCATTCCATTGACTGCTGCAGACAAAGGATCTGATCCTGCTAGCTATTCTCTGATTTCAGAGAGAGTGGAAGGTGTTGGTATCGAAGGTGCTCATTATCTCTCAAGGGGAATTTAGGAAGATTGGGGCCCAATATTTTTTTCTTCAATTTTCCCATGCTGATGGGCGTATGTATTCTGAGCTGACTTTTTTCATGGGGCTCTGCCAGAGAAATCCCCTCCCTCTGCTTTCAGTAATTTCAAGCAGTACTGATAATGAACAACTGTGAGTCGAAAGCAGCAATCTGGACTGTCTGAGGAGAGATGTTTTATATTCAAGCAAATTTGGGCCCCAGACCATGTGTATGTCATCATTTTAGAGCAGTGAATTCCACCACTTTCCTGAAAGAGAGAGACTAGAAACGCATGGAACCACATAGCGATGTAACCATGTAATGTAATTTGCTTCTCGCTCTCATTTCATCCACTGCAAAGGGTTATAGGCTCCTTCCTGCCTTCCCAAGCCCCCTCTCTCTTTAGGCAGCTTTTACTTTCTCGCAAGATGAAACATAAGCACACAAGCCCCCACAGGAAAAGTCTGCAAGGCTGTCTAAATTATAGTTATGCTTTCAGAGAGAGGCCTACAAACAAAAATGTGTTATAAATCTTCTCCAAACTGCCCCCTCCCTCCACACAATGTATTATTCTCGTAACCAATCAGTCTTTTAAAATTCCTGTAAGAAGATAGACTGGTTAGTCAGTGCTTTATATACACTTTATATATGTTTACATTATAGATGGTCTTGAATCAAGCTCAACTACAAAATTTGGGTGAGTTTGGATCTAAATCAGAATGTCACTGCTTGAGGCCATCTCTTGTTTGCAAAGCCCTGTCAACACTAAAAGTACAACTGTGTTTTTCCAAGTTGTGTTCATCGGATCTGGTTACAACACATATGGAT
Source organism: Chrysemys picta bellii (assembly GCF_011386835.1). Taxonomy (NCBI): domain Eukaryota; kingdom Metazoa; phylum Chordata; order Testudines; family Emydidae; genus Chrysemys; species Chrysemys picta. The sequence goes on along the minus strand of NC_088793.1, from coordinate 172,577,972 downwards.
GTGTCCTCCCAGCACTTTTTATCTATCACCACAATAGCATGTCAGCTGTGTTTGTAAGTTTCTGGGAAAATCTGGACAGCTTTTCCAAACTACTCAGTTGCTCTCCCACCACACTGGATTTTGGATCTCTTCCTCTCCTGCTGTAGGATCAGACCCTTGTTAGATGGGAAGGATAGTCTTGTGGTTAAAACAAGGGTTTAGTATTCAGGAAATCTGCATACTGTTCCCAGGTCTGCCCCTGATTTGCTGTGATACTTTGGGAAATTAAGATAAGCTCTTTTTGCTTCAGTATAATATAAAAGGAGGATACTGAACTGGGCTGCTCACTGTGGTGGTGGTAGGCTAAATTAATGTTTATAACATGTGTTGAGATTTTTGCAGGGAGGAACTATAGAAAGTGCAACGCCTTGTTACTAATTATTTTGTATAGAAGTCTGGCAGAACTTTCCACCACTCAAACCCAAGTTTCTCTCTCTTTAAATTTTCTACACCTCAAGTTAAAACCATTCATAATACTGCTTCTGGCATCTAGGGCTTTCCGTCTGTTGTTATACCCCAGATATTTGTGTTTTTAATGAGGTGAAAAGGACAATGAAAGAAAAATAAAGGTTGAAGATTTCTGTCATCAATCAGAGCTGAAACTGACCAGGTATTGGTCTCCTCCCTTCAGCCTGATAAACCTTTTACAGTTCCTTAGTCTGGTTGCCTTCATGCTACCATATTTATCATGATATGGTGGGGTTTTATTGCTGATAATGGCCTAGTGAGGCCTGAGGAACTTTATTTGCTTAACCTTAACTCTCTGGAAGAGAAGTTAGCCACTTTGAACCTTTTAGCCTCTGCTCTTAAAAGTGTTGAAAGCAGCAACTTTAAATCAGGGTTTTTATTGCAATTCTAAACATACAAATAGATGCTCTGGTTCTCACAGAGTCAACATCAAAAGGCAAGAGAGTCTGGAGTGTGTCAACTATATATTGGCCATTCACTGTTAATCAGCATATAAATTGCTTCATATTAACTGAGATCTTTCACTCCTAGTAGTGTGTTCCTTCAGCATGCTATATGATGAATATAGAACCAATGAGAATTCTGAGTGACTTCAATGAAAGCTATGGCTGTGTAACTAAAAGCAGAATTTGGCCCCTTTTCTTTCTTTGGTACAATTGTACTCTGTTTTTCTATGTATATATGTGTGTGTATATTTATATGCCAACTCATTAGCCTTCATTATCCATGATTTGGATTTTCTATTTTGTGCCTCTAATGAAGTCTACTAACACTGACGGTCTGGAGCAGATAAGATAAGTAAGCTAATGGCATTATCAATATGCATAATACACCAATAAACATCAAAGCAATATGTAAAATGGCCAAAAATGTTAATATGAAAGAGCAACTCTGCAAATGGTTTCCAATGATGTTCCAGCCTTATTGTGTTTGGTTTTTGCCTTACTTTTTTGTTCTGTCCTGCATGTGCCTCGATCATTGCTTAGCTCTAATGTCTTGTTTGTCATGTTCTTGTGTGTGTTTGAGTCTTACGGGTTAGAAGATTGCTTTTTCTTTAATTCTCTGGTTCCATAAATTGAATAATTCTCTAGAGGACCCTTACAGAACCTACGCTATGTTAGTTTATAGGTAGAGTATTCTTGTTAATTCGAGTACACGTGCGTGTCTTTTGTCTGTTAGGTAAAAATTGTCAAGAAGATGTAATTGTGTGTGTGTGTGTGTGTGTGTGTGTGTGTGTGTGTAATGCATATAGCATACAAAGGTGTGCGTGGGGAGGGGAAGATAACTCTAGAGCATTACTTAAGCCAGTGGAGTTTTATACAGTTTTATATAGAATCTAATCAAATCCAGTTTTGTTTATATAATCACTTCCATGTCCAATGTAACTCACAACATTTTCCCCTTGTACCCCATTTGGATCTTCATGAGCATACTCCTGTGCAGGACTGGGACTAGGTGTGGAAAATGCTTTGATTTATCTAAATACATTTGTCACACGTGGGCTGGAAATGGTTTAAACCCTCCCCCACTCCCCCAAAAAACCCACCCCCAAATTCCCTCTCCTTTTATAAAATGCATGTGGACGCTTACAGTATCCTCAGCAACTGCTTGTCAACAGGCTTTGGACTGAGCTGTCATTTGTATTTTATTGAACAAACTATTTTTGACTGGTGATAAAACACAAGTGTCATCAGCTTTGAATGCCAGCAGTGCAGAGTAGGAAGTAAACCTGCCTAACTTTGAATCATAGGCTGCTATGTCCCAGTATGATCCACAAAACTCCTGCTTGGCTGCCACCTAACCCTGTAAGTGCCTAAACTCATTCTCCACTCAACTGATAGGTGCCAACTCCGTGCTTAGCACCCACTGGCAGCCGGCAGCCAGCTCCCCTGCCCCGAGTCTCTCCCCCCCTTCCCCGCACCTCCTGCCTGCCAGGATCAGCTGTATTGTGGCATGCAGGAGGTGCTGAGGGATGGGGGGAGGAGCGGGGTCGGGGCGGGGGCAGGGCCTGGGGCGGGGTGGAGCAGAGGCAGGAAGGGTGGGGTGGGGGCAGGGCCTGGGGTGGAGCGGGGGCAGGAACGGGTGGAAGCAGAGCACCCCTGCGGCCCAGAGGAAGCCAGCTCTTGGGAACCAAGTTTTTGCAGTAAGAGTTCCTTAGGTCCCTATTTTTCTGACTCTGGGCAGATCTCCTGAGTTCTAGTTCAGTACTTTAACCACAAGAACATCCTTCCTCCATTTCCTCCCCCATTCATCCTCCCCCTCAGGGTCATTCCCAGGCCCAGCTGTTATGATGATGGTCCCCTTGGTAATGCACATCATAACTGAGTACATGCCAGTTTTTGGACTAGATCAGGTGGGACAAATTTGACCCATTCAATTTTACTTCCCCAGGAGGCTGTGTGTTAGTGGTTAGAGGCAGGAGATTCGAGTGAAGTAAGAGGATTTTGTAGAGACCTGCCACCTCTGGCCAAGCATCAGGTACCCTTGTCAATGCTGGGCCCAGATCTACTGTTTACATCTGCCCCAGAACACACACTCATGCACCATTAAGATAAGTTGTTCCCTGGAGAAGACTGACACTGTGCAACTGTTCTGTAGTTTTGTTGTCATGTGTCTAGATACAGATCAGTGGGTTTCCCCCCCTAAAGTTCCCTTATGTTAAGTGATTGTTTCTTTCCTTTGAAGAGCCTCTCGTTAGACAATGTTGTTACGCACATGGAAGGCATCCATTGTTTTTGCTGCTGTTACTTGGCTTGACGCTGTATTCAAGGAGTAACTGTGGGAAATCAGTGTTCCTTTTTCTAAACATAAATCAGGTTAAACTGCAGTCTTCCTGCCTGCTATTGTTAATGAGACCATTAGAAAAATGGTAGGTACCAAATAAGCCAGAGAAAAAAATAGTAGGGCAATTTCTATCCTTTTAAAGTTGCATGTAATATCTACCATAACCAGTGAATGGGACCATTTACACTAGGGATTATATAAAATAATCTATAAGAAAGGAATAGTTTGGGTCAACTTAATGAATGCCAGGGAATAAGACAGAGAACATTAGACTCTGGGTTGCTTTAGTAGTAACATTCCTCTTCAGGCCTATGGGTGCCTAGGAAGGGAACAGTTACATATTTGCACAGCAAGCAAAGTAAGAAGAACTTGGTAAATATTGTCAAACCTTTAGCTAAGAATGTCATTGAAATAATTTGCCTCTAACCCTCTTGCTGGTTGTCACCGTAGGGGTTAGCTACACGTAGTCAAACTTAAAACCAGATAAGAATTCCTTTTGTGATGGTGGCTTTTATGCTTCTGTTTAAAAGATTGCCAGTTGAAAGACTGAATGAGAGAATTAAAGGCAAAATTTTCACAGCAGATATCTTATCAGTAGTGAAGAATAAGTGCAGAAGATACACCAACAAAATATACTACAGTCAGGGGATAAGGTTCATCTTTGTGGCGTGGAAAGGAGAATTTTGCCCTGACATACGTTCTGTTCAGTTCAGATGAGTTTTACAGAAAAGCTGCTGTTTCTATATAAAAAAAGAGATGAGGCTATTTCTGCTGCCATATTGTCTTTTTTGTTGCATAAATATTCCCAGTATATATTTCAGTCACATATTCTGTGTGAGGAATTCCTGTTGATGTCAGGCGAAGTGCCATATTCAGAACAAGTGTGGGATATATAATGGGGCTCCTTAGTGTGGATACAAGCAAAGAATTTAATCCTGCATCTGGAGTTAGCTCCAATTATTTTTGTTTAAAAAAAAAAAGATACTTCAAAGATAATGAATGAATGCTGTTTCTGAAGAAACACATGCCATGTTACATATTGATTTGAAGACTTTACATTTTAAACCACATACCATGTGACAGATGGAATATTTCAAAATCTCTGATAAGGCTAATTGCATATAATAAAAACATGGGTCTCTGTGTGACAGGATGAGAACATTGGCCATTTGATCACCTGTGACGTTTTTAGAGGCTCTAGGGTTGAGACATGCATCTTGTGCAAATGACCCAATGTAGTCATTCAGATGAACATTTCACCATTTTGGCAAGGTATGAAGCCATACTTCTAAACTGGATAAAAAGACAGGAGATAATGATAATCAAGTCAGAAAGGCGGTCTTAATTTAATGAGGTGTGGCTAACCTCAGGCCACTGTCAGCAAAGGGACACAAGGGATAATTGCCGCTTGCTGCATCGGAGTTGTTTTTACATGTATTTCAGAAATACCCAATACTACCACTTAAAAATAATCTTTTAATAGCTTTCTTAATAGGGGGGGAGGGATAGCTCAGTGGTTTGAGCATTGGCCTGCTAAACCCAGGGTTGTGAGTTCAATCCTTGAGGGGGCCACTTGGGGATCTGGGGCAAAATCAGTACTTGGTCCTGCTAGTGAAGGCAGGGAGCTGGACTCAATGACCTTTCAAGGTCCCTTCCAGTTCTAGGAGATGGGATGGGATATCTCCAATTCTTGTGCAGGTAATCTTTGGCTCAGGTGAGCATTGCACTCAAAGCATTGCACTTTTCTCACCTATGGATTCCCAGGTGCAGAGTCATAAGAACGTAAGAACGGCCGTACTGGGTCAGACCAAAGGTCCATCTAGCTCAGTATCCTGTCTACCGACAGTGGCCAATGCCACGTGCCCCAGAGGGAGTGGACCAACAGGCAATGATCAAGTGATCTCTCTCCTGCCATCCATCTCCATCCTCTGACAAACAGAGGCTAGGGACACCATTCCTTACCCATCCTGGCTAGTAGTCATTAATGGACTTAACCACCATGAATTTACCCAGTTCTCTTTTAAACGCTGTTATAGTCCTAGCCTTCACAACCTCCTCAGGTAAGGAGTTCCACAAGTTGACTGTGCGCTGCGTGAAGAAGAACTTCCTTGTATTTGTTTTAAACCTGCTGCCTATTAATTTCATTTGGTGACCCCTAGTTCTTGTATTATGGGAATAAGTAAATAACTTTTCCTTATCCACTTTCTCCACATCACTCATGATTTTATATATCTCTATCATATCCCCCCTTAGTCTCCTCTTTTCCAAGCTGAAGAGTCCTAGCCTCTTTAATCTCTCCTCATATGGGACCCGTTCCAAACCCCTAATCATTTTAGTTGCCCTTTTCTGAACCTTTTCTAGTGCCAGTATATCTTTTTTTAGATGAGGAGACCACATCTGTACGCAGTATTTGAGATGTGGGCGTACCATCGATTTACATAAGGGCAATAATATATTCTCAGTCTTATTCTGTATCCCCTTTTTAATGATCCCTAACATCCTGTTTGCTTTTTTGACCGCCTCTGCACCCTGTGCGGACATCTTCCAGGAACTATCCACGATGACTCCAAGATCTTTTTCCTGACTTGTTGTAGCTAAATTAGCCCCCATCATATTGTATGTATAGTTGGGGTTATTTTTTCCAATGTGCATTACTTTACATTTATCCACATTAAATTTCATTTGCCATTTTGTTGCCCAATCACTTAGTTTTGTGAGATCTTTTTGAAGTTCATCACAGTCTGCTTTGGTCTTAACTATCTTGAGCAGTTTAGTATCATCTGCAGACTTTGCCACCTCACTGTTTACCCCTTTCTCCAGATCATTTATAAATAAGTTGAATAGGATTGGTCCGAGGACTGACCCTTGGGGAACACCACTAGTTACCCCTCTCCATTCTGAGAATTTACCATTAATTCCTACCCTTTGTTCCCGGTCTTTTAACCAGTTCTCAGTCCATGAAAGGACCTTCCCTTTTATCCCATGACAACTTACTTTACTTAAGAGCCTTTGGTGAGGGACCTTGTCAAAGGCTTTCTGGAAATCTAAGTACACTATGTCCACTGGATCCCCCTCGTCCACATGTTTGTTGACCCCTTCAAAGAACTCTAATAGATTAGTAAGACACGATTTCCCTTTACAGAAAGCATGTTGACTCTTGCTCAACAGTTTATGTTTTTCTATGTGTCTGACAATTTTATTCTTAACTATTGTTTCGACTAATTTGCCAGTCTGTAATTGCCGGGATCACCTCTAGAGCCCTTTTTAAATATTGGCGTTACATTAACTAACTTCCAGTCATTGGGTACAGAAGCCAATTTAAAGGACAGGTTACAAACCTTAGTTAATAGTTCCGCAACTTCACATTTGAATTCTTTCAGAACTCTTGGGTGAATGCCATCTGATCCCGGTGACTTGTTAATGTTAAGTTTATCAATTAATTCCAAAACCTCCTCTAGTGACACTTCAATCTGTGACAGTTCCTCAGATTTGTCACCTACAAAAGCCGGCTCAGGTTTGGGAATCTCCCTAACATCCTCAGCTGTGAAGACTGAAGCAAAGAATCCATTTAGTTTCTCTGCAATGACTATATCGTCTTTAAGCGCTCCTTTTGTATCTCGATCATCAAGGGGCCCCACTGGTTGTTTAGCAGGCTTCCTGCTTCTGATAAACTTAAAAAACATTTTGTTATTACCTTTGGAGTTTTTGGCTAGCCGTTCTTCAAACTCCTCTTTGGCTTTTCTTATTACATTCTTGCACTTAATTTGGCAGCGTTTATGCTCCTTTCTATTTGCTTCACTAGGATTTGACTTCCACTTTTTAAAGGAAGTCTTTTTATCTCTCACTGCTTCTTTTACATGGTTGTTAAGCCACGGTGGCTCTTTTTTAGTTCTTTTACTGTGTTTCTTAATTTGGGGTATACATTGAAGTTGGGCCTCTATTATGGTGTCTTTAAAAAGCGCCCATGCAGCTTGCAGGGATTTCACTTTAGTCACTGTACTTTTTAACTTCTGTTTAACTAACCCCTTCATTTTTGCATAGTTCCCCCTTTTGAAATTAAATGCCATAGTGTTGGGCTGTTGAGATGTTCTTCCCACCACAGGGATGTTGAATGCTATTGTATTATGGTCACTATTTCCAAGTGGTCCTGTTATAGTTACCTCTTGGACCAGCTCCTGCGCGCCACTCAGGTTTAAGGCAGGTTTAAGAGAGCAGCCTTTTGCGGGAGGTTCTTAGAGTGGGAAGAATCATGGGCAAAGAAAATGGCATGATAATTTGGGAGCAAGTATGCCAAGCAGCAGGTCTTGAAATAGCAGGGTTACATGTGACAACTGCCATCTTGGCCAATACACCAGGGATTGAATGAGGGATCTGCAGAACTAAACACATGAGCTGCTACATCTTGAACTAAAGAGCTGGAATTCTGTAACTGGGGCGGTAACAGACTCCTATCCTCTAGAACAAATGAAGCCCTGTAACACACACTCACCAATGGGTTACACCTCCATAGCCTCTATATACATTGTTCAAAGAAAGTTATTGTGTTGGGTTAATGAAGGATAAAATAAAATTGAAAGTAGTTATAGTGCCAAGACAAAGGATGACTGTGTTAGATATGCTGAAAATAATGCCTCATTCACATAGGACTCTTTAAACTCAGTTTAAAAGTGGTTGCAGCAAAAACCTTTGCTTGGATGCTTTGGTTGGCCATTGTGGATCAGGCCAACCTATGAACCTGATTATGTAGGCATCTTGACCATCTTTGGGGATCATATTTTCAAAGAATAACTTGAAATCGATTGGATTCTAGGCTAGAAAAGGGATCTAACACATTTGGTCTCATCCAAACTACTTTAGAAGCAACAGGACTGAAACACAACACTGTAATCCGGTTTGAAGGCAAATGCAGAACTTCCTGCAGGGCAAAACTAAGACCAGTTTTACAACTAAAGTAAATGACACACGGGATTACCTGTGAAATCCTCCAGATTTTGACACTTTGTAGGCCAGTTTTGCATAAGAGCACAGTTTTATATATATTGCCTGTTGTTTTAAAGCTAACTTAATGACTAATCAATTGCTTGACTGAAGGGCCCTTTTTAAATGTGAAACAAGCAGTGTCGTCTGATTTGGCCACATTTCTGAGAACTGTGTCCTCGGTAGTCACAATAGCTCATTAGTCATCCTCACTCAATAAAAAACAAGAGGGATGAATTCAAAAGGTACCATGAGAGACAGAACCAAGCCTAAGACTTTGTATCTTTATTCTGCTCCCACACACCTCATCTAGTTTCTTCTGCAGCTTGGGTGCAATTCCATGGAGGGCCTTCTGTTGTTAGCACTGTTGTTAGCATTGAAAGTAACAGAAATGGCAGTATCTTTTAGGATAAACGTGATTTCTTGGAACAGACACTCATTATTACTCACTATGCACTCCAGTTTGCATGAAGTTCTGATATGCCATTATCATTAAAGATCTGTTCACTCTATGGCTAGAGCTGCCTTAAAATGTGTCTTTTTGTTGTATGGAAAATAGATTTTTTTTCTTTCAATTGTTAAACAGTATTGACAGGAATTATTTGATCAAGGATAGCATGGAGAACAATGGAAACCCAAACATTTGAATACAGAGGTTCTCGAATGTGCAGTATCCCATGCATAGAAGCAGTTATTTGAATACAGCCAAATATTGGTTTAGTAAAGGAAGAGGTGAGAAAAAGAATTAGCCTATAAATTTGTGATTATTTCAATACAGATTTTTAAAAAGCTGGACTGAGATTGTAAAGGCCATGTTTTCAGAAGGGTGGCCTCCCTTTGGCATGTTAGTCCAATTAATCCCCATAAAAATTTGTGCCCACATTTGGTTTGTGGGCTTAAATCTGATTACCCGTGCCTATAACAGTGGGCAGAAATCAGGTAGTAATCTGATTTGTGCCCATAATTGATTCATTTTATGGGCATGCTGTTATGGACGCACATTTTTTCTATTTATTTAAGAAGAAAAGAAAAGAAAAGCTGGATCTATTCCTACCTGAAAGCTTAAGACCTTAAATGTCTCACTGAAACACACTAAATTTTTTTCCATCAGGAATTCTGTACTTTGAAAACTACCTGAAAATGAATCCAAAACAAGGGAGGCCTCTCACCAAATGACAGAGACTTGGCAGGGCTGGAGACACTTGGCATGAACATCAATGTTAGTATTCAGTTGATGTCCTCATTCAGTTTTTCTTTCTTACCACAACTGGCAAGGCACAAGAGCTATTGTGGCTGAAACTTTGAAAGTAATATTTAATTAAGTAAAGTGATGTGCTCATTAGGAAACTACAAGTCATTTTTTATGTGGATTTTTTTCTTTTCGTTTTTAAGTGCACTCAAAGGGGGAAGTTTGGGCTCAGCAAATTCACATCTTTACAATAAATGATTTTGATGCTTCAATTCATAATTTGCTTGGTGGTGTTTTGCTATTAAACTGTACATTCCCCACCTACACCTTCAGGAATAAATGCAAAATTAACTATTTGACTTATGTTAATGGCACAAACCACCCTTTTCATTAAGCTGTGAAATGTTGTTCAGTTCAGCCTAAGGGTCTGAATCATGAAAAAACAACATTTCAGTGGGTTTCTTCCTCTCCTACCCCTTCCAAAAATGTTTTTACGTATAAACTACTTTTGGAAACTAGAACGAGAAAAATGTTAAACATCTTGGAGGGGGAACAGCTAACAACTGTGTGGGGAGATTTAGGTAATCACCATTTTACAAGAGAAGCAGAGGGAGAGACTAAGACTTGCTCACCAAAGGGTTAACCATAACATTGGGAGCAATTTGTCTATTGTCTCTCTGTTAATATCAGTCACCAACTTACCACTCATCACCTTTTTCAAGCAGTCTCCCTATAGCAACAAATGGCGCCATAGACAAACCAGATGCAATCTCGTCTGTTTTCTTTTCATAAGCATTTGAAAATTTGTTAAAAATAAAAGTGGGGAAAAGGGGGGGGGAGTGTTTATTTTGTAAACTCTCTACTAAGGAGTGTTTTGAAACAAGGAGGAACTGTATTTTTGCTGTAACTCTTTTTGACTGGCTAACAAGCCTTGACATTTCTGCGATATGTGTTCCTTAAAGGATCTGTTCTGTGTCACTGAGGTAACAACAGATTCTGTACCAAGCAATCTGGATGACCCCTAACTTCTATTCAGAAGATTAAAGGGGTACAGTCAGACTTGTTGGTCCAAAATTTGACTGACTTACCCCCAATCTTATATTTGTTTGCAAATTCTTTTAATCTGTGTTTTGTTTTAATTCTGTAATGCATGCTTCGCTACTTTTTCTTCAAATGTTTTAAATCAAGCACACACAAATTACACAGTGTTACATTTCCACATTAAATAAATCCATTTCTTTACTTTAAAAAAATCCATTACTTTTCTCCATTTTCTCTTCAATTGCCTCATACATTTTCTGTTTCAGATGGTAGGTGATTTTAAGTGTCTTTATCCAGATCTTATTTCAGCCGTCCATAAATAAAAAATTTTTTTTTTGTTTGGTTATTGTTAATAGGGGAGAGAGGTCCCAATCAAATCCCTGGATTTGAACACAACTGAACGCTGGTGAAACTCTGCTCTGGACCATGACTTTACAGCTCAGATTCATCTGAAGTTAAGTAGAAACCAAGGGGGGGGAGGGTGATTTTGATTGTTAGTGACAAAACTATAATTGACTACAATGCGGCCAGGATTTAATCCCAAATGCAGTTCTTAGCTTTATGTTTTATGCCCTCCAGATATATGCTTTGGAGTGTTTTGAGTTGGTGTCTCTTAGTCACATTGCCAGACATTATTCCTCAGTTTACATATTTCCATCCAAAAGCTACATGCTTTATGGGACGTGCTAGAAGTATCTATTGGGGAGATACCCTGTAGTCTACCATGGACACACACATTTTTATTTAATATCTGTAATTAAAAAAACAAAACACAGCTATGGAGTCTTAACCTTCCTAACAGGCCAAAGAACTGTACGTACGTATGTACGTACAAACAAACAAACAAACAAACAAACAAAATCATCTCTCACTAAACCAAAAAAACCATGGATAGATAAAATAAGAGGTTTGTCAGAAACAACGTTGAAGAAGTGTGTCAGTCATGGTTCGTCTCCCTCTTCCATCTGAGGCAAAGTGGAATAGTGCAGCTCCCACAAAACATGATGTATTATTGCCGTGATGTGCTAGTGTCTAGATGGCTTGCTGTGGCACTCTACCTGCCATGGTAGACAGAAAACTAGAAATGGTGAATACTGTAAAGACAGATGTGTTAAGGAAAATAAAGAGAAGAAAGTGTTATGTTTTTCTATATGTGTGGCGCAAACATACTTTATCAGAATGAGTTTTGTTTTAGACTGAAGGAAAAGGAACCAAAGAAAACAGAGAGGAGAAAACTAGTATCCACAAGAGAGGACAGGGTATATCTCCTCTGTAAGAGCCGCATCTAAAATGAACACAAAATGCCAGCTCCTCTAGCAGAACACCAGACTCCTAGGTATTTATGGGGCATGGCACAGAAAACAATCATAATAGTTACATACATTGCGGAGAGCAAGTGGATGTTGATATTTCTTTTGATGCATCTAGCCTTCCTTTCCCCCTCTTATAAAAATCAATACACTATTGTTGTTAATCACAGTTATTACAGTAGGGCCTAAGGCCAACCAAGAGTGGGACCCCATTGTGCTTGGCACTGTACAAACACAGAGTAGCAGATGGTCCCTGCCCTGAAGATCTCACAATCTAAGGCGTAGTCTACTCTTAAAACTTAGGTCTATCTAGCTACGGTGCTCAGGGGTGTGAAAAATCCATATCCCTGAGTGCTGTGGCTATGCCAACTAACCCACAATGTAGATATAGCTAGGTAGATGGAAGAATGCTTCTGTTGACCCTAGTGACTGTCACTTGGAGAGGTGAAGTTCCTACAGCAACAGACAACCCCTTCTTTCACTATATTTTCTGTCGCTGTAGTTGCATCTACACAACAGGGATATGGTGGCTTAGCTACAGCACCATAGTTATGCTGCTGTAAGGTTTGCAGTGTAAATCTGGCCCAAATAGACAAGACAGACACAGAGTGGGGGCAGGGGTAGAACACACAAACAGAGTGAACAATATGATAGCAGCAAATGTCATGTTGTTGCCACATTTGGGGGAGGGAGGAAGAGGTAAGTTCAGTTAGGAGGGGATCAGCTAAATGGGAAGAAAAGGGAGGTTAGCAAGACAGCAGGGCCAGCTCCAGGCACCAGCTTGACAAGCAGGTGCTTGGGGTGGCCACTCTGGAGAGGGGCGGCACGTCCAGCTATTTGGCAGCAATTCAGCGGACGGTCCCTCACTCCGGCTGTGAGCGAAAGACCTTCCGCCGAATTGCCGCTGCAGATCGCGATCGCGGCTTTTTTTTTTTTTTTTTTTTGGCTGCTTGGGGCGGCCAAAACCCTGCAAGACAGAGAAGGAGAGAAGAGGATAAAAGGGACAAGAGTAGAAGGGAGCTGAGGTGAAGACTCTATGGGGGCGGGGGGAGGGGGGGAGGAAAGAACCAGCCAGCATGGGCAGAGAAAGTCCAGTCAAAACTCTAAAAAGTTCTCTGAATGTCTGAAGGTCCTGGCTTTGGATTGGTGGCTGGCTCCTCTCTACAGTTTTATGCCAAGGCCAAGTAGCCAGGGGAGAGGGAGAGGGAGGCAACACCTTGATCCCTAGTGTCCCCAGAGTCTCCCCTGCACAGTTCTGGGTCCAGTTCTGGGATTGCTGTTTAGAGGGGGCAGCCCTATCTGTAAGGGGGCTGGTATAAAATGGTCCCAGTGTAGCAGTCATCCTTGCTTTAGCTGCTTCTGCTCCTACTGGCTGGAATCTCATATAAAGTCTTTGAATTTTATGTGAACTGTAAAGAAGATGGCTCAAACTGTGTTTCAAGGAGCACTTGGCAGTGAGCTGTAGAGAATTGACTGCTCCTCCTTATAACCAGCTGCTAAACTGCACCAAAAGACAGCCACGGCATATTAAATCCTTTACTCTTCCACCACAGCAATTGCTGTAATTGTCACAGGGATGGTATATGACCATGAATGGAAGGGCTGAGGGTCCTTGAAAATGCAGGATGATGTGTCCCTACTATTGTGAACCTTTGCTATGAAGCATTTATTAGCGTTACACCTTTTGTGAACAGCAGAAAGTATAATGAATATTAGTGCGTTGCTTTACTAAGCATGAGTAAGGAAATATTTTAAATTAGAGTCACAATCTGCTGCAAAGCATGAGAAAACCTGTCATTTCGCAAATCAACATCTGTTCCTTACTATAAATTGAACCAGAGAAAGATTTGAATGTAAATCATCTCACTCGATGATTGAATGCATGTGGTCTCCTATGGTACTAATTTAAATAGTAGTGGCAGGGCCTGGAAATTTTATGAGATGACCTGTTAAGATCTTGGGAGGAAATGCTGGCTGTATAGAAGTCAATGGGAGTTTTGACATTTTGTGTTTCAGCATTTTTTCTATTTTGCTGTTTCACTCTGATTCTGCTCACTTAGTAAAATCAGGGCAGGATTTGACCCTATGTAGTTTGCCATGTCTTCTGTAAAACAAGAGTTTCCTGCTATTGAACATATGGAGCCTTTCTAAATATTTCTTTTTCACACAAATCTAATGAAGATTAGATTGTCCTATTTTCTGGAGGAAGTCCAGATTGGCTGCAACAATTCCAATTTTGATATCACTCTCTATTGGTACTAGTGCAAATCCTTCCTACATGCCCCACACTCATTTTCTAAAGACGTTATTTGTTTTCTGACTCTTGAAAAGCATCCTGTCGCCTTATCTGTCACATACTGTGCTATAAACACTTCTTAACTACTTCCAGTGCTTTCTTCTATAGGCCTACATTTGGCCACTCTATCTGATTACAACAGGAACAGAGGAAAGCAGTTTATGTGGGCACTTTGTTGCCTGTGTTTACGGAATGCCATGGTAAACGCTGCCCAGATGCTCTATCTGTGGGAAACCTAGAAACCACATGGCACTGACCTGTGGTATTTTCAGAATTCAACAGCTTTATCCTAGGTCTAGTCTGTTTGTGTGGGCCTAGGCCTCTCTCACAGAAAGGGTATGCTGTCAGTTAGCCCTGACAAGAGAGAGCAATTCTACAGATGTTTGATGTTCTTGTTGTTTGGGCCACTTATGGCTTTTCAGCAAACATTTTGGAACAAAGTTGATGTTGGCAGCTGTTGTGCCTCGGTGTATTTTTTTTAAAGTAAAAATATAATAGGGATATTGTTTCACTATATATTTCCATTTCATAGATTTACTAATGTTGCAAAGAGATATTTTAAATTTCAGTACAACTTTTGTCTGAAATTAATATAATTAGTATGTTACTGTATTTTACCTCTCACTTTATGTATTACTTTTGTGTTTCAACATTTTTTCTATTTTCTTGTTCACACAGATTCTGCTGACTTAGTAAAATTAGCCATAGGGCACATTTCAAGGATACCATTTATTGGGATAAAAGCTTATATGGCCTCTTTTAGAGTAGCTTGGTCCTAAGTTGCACCCAAAACTAACTTCTCATTGGGGTGGATTCCACAGTGTGTTCAGCTGTGTCGGATAATTCAAATGACATTCAAGTAACAGAGGAAATAAAAAGGTAAAGCGATTTTGTGGGAACACAGCCAGCCATTCAAAAGAAAATCTACAGTCAAGCTAAGTAAAGTCATTATTTTTTTATTGTAAAGAATTCAGTTATGTTTATCGTAAAGAATTCAGATGTTTCAGAAATTGCATAAATGTGTAAAAGATTGTTTAAATTCCCTTATATATAACTTTTGAACACTAATAGCTTGCAGCATGTAGATTCATTTCATACAAACTGTGTGAAAGGCAGAAAATCATGTGGTCCAAACAGATGATAGGTTGCCTCCTAATTAAACATCAGCTCATGTTTTTGCAAGATGCATTTTAAATTTCTTCAGCAGTGGCAGGAAGTTTTTTTCTTTTTAACTGGGATCTGTGGCATTGTTTTGCTTTAAAATGGAGCATTTCTTTTTTTCCAGGGGTGCATCAATATGTATTTTGGTTCCAGTATATCTGAAGTACTTATACAAAGTACTTTTGTATACAAATGCATAATGACCCCATTACCCGAGACATTGACTTGCTTTTAAAATCTGAATAGACATTCCTTTATTTATGGGTGAGATGTAAACTCCTTTTAACTACTTCACCTCCGCATTCCAAAACCAATAATTTACAAACCTAAGTCTCAATTGCAATTGACAATGAACTCATTTTCAGCTAAAACTGACCACTGTCTGTCCCTCCCCCTCACACTTTCTGTTGCTGGGCCACTTGTGATAAGGACTAAAGCTGTTATTTGGCTGAAAAGCCCAAGGAGTTGTTTATCAAAAAGAGGCTATTCTAGGAAAAGATGCCCTTTAAACATAACAATGGGGATTTTTAAGATAACCAGCGGTGTTAGGGCTGTTTTATATTGTCTCTGGGCTTGTGGGGGCGGGGGAGGTGGAAGTGGGGTATCTGGGTTTGAATCCAGAGCTATGTGTGAAATGGTTCAGTCTAAATTAGCTGCTATTACTTGTCCATTGTGCGCTGTATCATGCATAAATGTAGAGTATGAGCTCCTCTTGCTCAATGTGTATGTAGCACTTGGAGAAAAACAAGTTATTAGAAGATCCAATTTTACTTTATGATACAATTGTATGTTATGGTCCTCTCTGATTCACCCTTTTGTACTGGCCAGCCTGAATTTCAGTTCCTAAAAGCTGACACAAGACTTACAAGTCTGTCTGTCAGGGATAGGATAACACTGTAATGCTTATATAGTGCTGTACATTTCCAAACCACAATACAGACATTAACTCGTTATTCCCCAGTCCTCCAGGGGAGTATCATTATCTACACTTTACAGATGGGGGAAAAAGCACATTGGGTGAAAATTACCACTGCATAGAAGGCCAGCACAAAGTGGCATATAGCTCTTGTGCTGGCACTTGCGAAAGTTGTGTAGGTATTTTTTACACCTCTCCACAGGGTGAATTTCACCCACCAAGAACAAAGGGGAACTGCAAAGAAAAATAAAAACTGCCTGTTGAAGTCTTTTTTCCCTTCTGCTTTGATAACTTGATTTATTGTCTTAAATCTTCCTTAAAGGAAGCTTTCCACCAAGAGTTTGTCAGACACTGGCATAAAATAGGAGTTAAAAACCAAACATCCTTCACTTCCTTCATTCTTTACTGGCTGAAAATCCCTCCTGACCGGATTGCTTGGGTTCAGTCTCTTGTGCTGTTGTAACGCCACTTAGTTCTCCAATCCTCCATGAACTCCTCCTACAAAAACAAACAGCAAAAAGCCCTTTCAGAATAACAACCACTGCTCCCACAAATTTCAATCTGCCTTTTTATATCATATGGCAACAAAAAGGGCACAAACATTCCACCCCCAACCCCATTTACTGGTCACATGTAAGTGCCTTAAGGTCACATAGTGAGTCATTTGCAAAATTGGGAGGATCCTGGCTCCCAGCCCCATGCTTAATCCACTAGGCCCTGCTACTTCTGTGCTTTGTACTTATATAGCATTTTTATTTAGGGATCTCAAAGTGCTTTATGAAGCGGGTAAATATTGTCACCTTCATTTTAGAGATGAGACGATGATGCAGAGAGGTGAAGGGACATCACCTCAGTGAAAGGGGTGACAATCAGGAAGAGAAGCTGTCTCCTGACCCCTGGGGACCTGTTCCAGATCACCCCCCTTCCATTCCAGTTGTTGATAATCTTCTCAGAGACTCTCAGGACTTGGGCAGAATGGGAGCCACATCTATTAAGTTTTTAATAACATTTCCACTGAATATTCTTTCCCCTCTGCTGCCTGGCTATTTGCTTCAACCCCTTTCTTCCCCTTGCTGTCTCTTCACCTGCATTTCACTCCTGCTACCTTCAAACTGCTCCATCCTCTTTCCATTCTTACCACCATCTCTGCCTTTCATTTTCCTTTTATTTTACCCTTCCTGTCTTCACTTCTCTCCCATCTTGCCATAGAATACATTTTATGCCTATAATAACATGTGCCATAAACAGAAACCTGCTCAAAAAGTGTATACAAAAGCCCCAAACTACCAATTTAAAAAAAAAATGGTGGCACTACCATGCCATTTGCAAACCATCACAGTGTTCATGTTGCATTCCTTTCCCCAGCCCTGTGTCTGTCACGTCCAGTTTGACTGTAAGCGCTTTTGGACAGGAACTGTCTCTTGTTGGTACAGTGCATAGCACATTGGGGCTGTGATCTCAGTTGAAGCCTCTAGCTGTTCCAGTAATACAAATAATAAATAATAACTGTTTTGCTGCTATGTCATTGTCTGACTAAGATCACTGATGGGCTGCAAGGCATCTGGTTAAAGCTCAGCTTGTATAAGACAAGAGTATTAAAGGTTGAATGAGGGAACAGCTGGAGAATACCACTTGTTCTATAATAACCATTTTGATCGATGGGGTCTGCTATGTCGACCGGTGTAGGTGGGTCCAGAATTCCGGGGTAACTTTCTTTTAAACCATAATTGGAACCATGAGACATTTTGGAAGCTCTTTTCCTCCTCCATATATTTGGAGGTTGACCTCTTCTGGTCATGGACATCGCCACAATGACCTGTGCCTCCATTTGACGTCACAGAGGCCTTGCCTATGCTATACTTACTTTCCTGGTATTTCCCACGAGCGGAGCCCACCAAGTGTTTGTAGTGCTGGTGATACTAGTGTTGACCAAGTATCAATGTTTTGACCACCACTTTAACCACCGTGGGTGCGGTTATGGTGAGTAACATGCTAGTGACCATTGTGACCTGTCACCATTGCTGCCACTGGTGGGTAATTTTAAGAAAATAATTCTACTATAGGCAAGGCCAACGGTGTAAAGAGTGAATGAGCACAGAGAATGACAGTTAATAATATACAGAGGGGAGGGATCACTTGGTCCTGAAATGATGACTCTTCCATACAGGAAGGAAGGAAGAGTGACAAGTCTGGTTAGTCAGGCACAATTAGTGATTCAGTTATGCAGCAAAAAAAAAAGTGATATAGTCTGATTATTAGAAGTGGGTTTGTCAGATAGACCACTGGCACGTAGCATTTTACACTTATTGACTTGCTGAGCAATCCTGTTGCAAGTGGACACAAATCTCACAACAGAACCAGTTAAGAAGAGTAGAAGGTCCACTGAGGTCAATGGAGTTATGCTGGTCTACACCAGCTAACGGTCTGGTTATCCACTATTTAGGAGTTATTTCACCAGGCAGAATGTACCAGAGTTAGAATTTGGCCAAAAAACTCCACCTATTGCTAAAAAATGGTTCTTTAATAGCCATAAGTATTAATTGTGCCCAACATTTCTGAAGCTTGTATGCCTAAGGCCAGAGCTACCCTCAAAAGTTAAGTTTATCCAGCCTGCGTCACTCAAGGGTGTGAAAAATCCACACCCCTGAGTGACAAAGTTAAGCTGAGCTAACTGCTGGTGTGTAGACAGTGCAAGGTTGATGGAAGAATTCTTGTGGAGGTGGGTTAAGTTCGGTGATGGGAGAACTACTCCTGTCACCATAATAGACAAGTCCTAAGCATGGATATAGTTTTCTAATGTTTGGCATCACATTTGAAAATTTTGACTTAGGTTTTTGTGTCTCCTCCAAGTTAAAGATCCATTTTTCAACATGGCTCTGTGTTAATAACTTTCTAACATCAATTGATCAGCCAGTGTAGATTGGACTGAATTGTGCTAGAACCATGTTTAAAAATCACAATAGCCATATTTAGGGTGACCAGATAGCAAGTGTGAAAAATCAAGACAGGAGGTGGGGGCAGGAGCAGCGCCAGGGTTTTTGGCGCCCTAGGCGGAGGTCCTTCCGCACTCCCGGTCATTGTCGGCAATTCTGCGGCGGGGGGAGGAGGGTCCTTCTGTGCTCCCGGTCTTTGGGGCACTTTGGCAGCGGGTCCCGGAGCGAGTGAAGGACCTGCTGCAGAATTGCCGCTGAAGACCCGGAGCGCGGAAGGACCCCCCCGCCGCCGAATTGCCGCCAAGGGCAGCAAAATGCCACCCCCCCCAAATCCTGGCACCCTAGGCGACCACCTAGGTCACCTAAATGGAAGCGCCGGCCCTGGGTGGGGGGTAGTAGGTGCCTATATAAGAGAAAGCCCCAAATATCGGGACTGTCCCTATAAAATCGGGACATCTGATCACCCTAGCCATATTGGCCAAATGGTGTTGGAAATTAGTTTAGCTGGAAACATGTTTCAGTTAAATTTAAATGCTTCTTCCAAACTGGGAAGAAAAAAGCCAGAGTAAACAAAGCCTAAATCTTGAATCTAATTAGGCAAACAGAATGAAAACACCCCAAACCTACTGGCAATGCAAAATGTTGTCAAGGGCTATAAACAATGATGTCTCCTAGCCAGGGTGACCAGATGAGAGACGTGAAATATCGGGACGCGGGGGAAGGTGTGTGGGGGGGTTTGTGCTGGCGGAGCAAAAAAACCCCCCAAAAAACCCAAGAGCCGGCAGCGGAGGAAAAAACAAAAACAAAAGCAAAAACAAAAACAAAAAACAAAAACCCAAGAGCCGCTGGAGCATAGGAAAAATTGGTGGGGGCTGAGCACCCACCGGCAATTCCACGTCCCTCCCCCCCACCAGCTTGCCTCCACTCCGCCTCCTGCCGCGTCCTGCTTCTCCCCCCCTCCCTCCAGCACTTGCACCGCCATACAGCTGATTAGCGCAAGCCTGGAAGGGAGGGAGGGACGGGGGGAGGAGGAGGAGTGTGGCGTGCTTCGGGAAGAGGTGGGGATTTGGGGAGGGATCCAATGGGGCAGTGAGGGGGCGGGACTGGGGTGAGGCAAGGGTGGGAATTTGGGGAGGGATCCAATGGGGGAGGAAGGGGGCGGAGTCGGGGGGGGCGCGGGACAAACATCAGGGCCGCCCAGAGGATTCAGGGGGCCTGGGGCAAAGCAATTTCGGGGGTCCCTTCCATAAAAAAAAGTTGCAATACTATAGGATACTTTATTCTCGTGGGGGCCCCTGTGGAGCCTGGGGCAAATTGCTCCACTTGCCCTCCGCTCCACTTGCCCTCCACCCCACCCCACCCCCGGGCGGCCCTGACCACCATATGAGCTGTAGGAAGCAGAGCACACCATCCCCTGGGGGTCAACTATCCCTTGGGACTCGGGAGCCACAGTGGCAAGGCAAGGGGCAGAGCTTCCCTCCAGCCTCTGACTACACAGATCTGGATGCAGTAGACTGGCTAGGCTGGCTGAACTTCTACTATCTGAAGTTGGACATGTTTTTCTCTAATCTGATTGGGTGTTTGCTCTGCTGAATGGAGGGTTTGGGCTATCACAGTGTAAATAAGCCATATGTCTTAGCCTCCACGCCTTTTAAAAAAACCTGTCAAGTTTACCATTTGCATGCCTTTTAAGATACAAAGGATTCAGGAAGCAACTACTTTAATGCAGGGCTAAGCAAATTCACTCCACAAAAGTGGATATAGTTCTACTCCTTAGAAGCTGTTAGATTAGGTTGGTATTGATTGATTTATTAAGTTATGTTTATTTCACTGTTAAACATAAGGGTTTATTTATAGCTTGTCAAACAGACCTACTCAGGCTTGGAAGCAGTAAACAATTTTGTTTTTGTGTGGCCTCCGGGCAGAATTACAATGATACTTTCCTTTGTTTTGGAAACAAAAACTGCGGTAAAACGGGAAATGGAAGGTGTCACTAAAATAGAGCAGCTCAAGGTGGAGAGAAGCAAGCAATGGGGTTGCTGAGGGGATCACTCCTAGGCCAGTTTTTCATTCACCTTTTAAACAAATGACAATAAATGTAATGCCTATATAAATATAGTACCATTTTTTCTGGTTTGTTTTTCTTTACTACTAAGAATATAATTTCAAACGTAGCTAAATATGCTGTAAACACAAATCTGTGCATAGGAGTGACTGCAATTATAAAGAGCAAATGAGTTCAAACAAGACTAGGGTTAATTTTGTGGGGCCACTAGGCTGTGTCATACAGAGTTCACTGCCAGTCAGCTGTATGAAAGTGAAATATGAGGCATTTCCAAAGCATGGCCTGATATTGAGGGAAGGGCTATTACTCCAGTGAGACATAAAGAATCTCTTGATGTGACAGACTAAATTCACCCCTCATTTACATTGCATTTGCTTGTGTAAACTAGGGTACAAGTCTGGATGCAGAAAACATGGCCTGATGTTGCTCTTCAGAGATTTTATCTACAGTAACGTTTCCCCTAACATTTCCTACTGCTGGTCCTGCCAGTGCAGCTCCAATGTGGGGGCACTAGTGTAGACATGGTCACGGTGTTGTGCAGGCCTGGGCTAGATGATATAGCCTCCAAGTGCCTGCAGTCCTGACTGTACTAATGCTCCTACTGTTGACATTGCAGCACCAGTGTTAACAGTGGAAATCTTTCAGAAAAAGAGGTTAGCATAACAGTCAGAGTGCAAAGAACCAGTAACTCTTGTCATCAGTCATTGCCCTTTATCATGGTGTTCTGGACTATACACTCCTCATTCTATTCCCCAGCACTTCTTCCTCCAGCCCTTTCTCTGCTTCAGCAAGATGGTTTGTTATTTTCTTCCTTCTCAAGACTGAAAAGACACGTGATTCCAATTTTCCTTCTCCCTCAAACCAAGCTTGAACCAGCATTTCCTCCATTTCACTACTCCCTTGTAATGCCATTAAAGCCATCACCAACCTCATTCCCTTCATTGTATCACCCTCTAATCTCAATTTTACTTCTGGCCTGATTATCTGCCAGCCACCATTCCTTAACCAGTACTTATCATAGATAAATAGATAGCAGACCTTTCCCTGTCTCACTTAAAACGACAGTCTTCCAACAGCACAACCTCTCCCCTTTTTTTCTGAGGTCTGTCTCCGCTGACACTGGTTTTAAGCTCAACTTTTTGTTTCCAAGACCAGAAATCTTAGAATCAACTTTTGATAGCAAAATACACCTTCTTTGTTTGTTAGGGTGCCCATTGCAACATCCGAAACTTTGATTCTGCCCATGATGGAAATTCAGGGTCATGTCAGAGAGATTTTCCATTTCAGCTATTGCAATTCCATCTTGTGTGTCGTCCTAACCCGCTGCTCATTTCCTCCCAACTCATCCCAACGCTCCAGGAGCCCCTTCTCCCCATTGCCCACTGCAGTTGCATCTGGAGCACCTTCCTCACCCACTAGAGCACAAGATTCCTCTCTTCGCTTCTCCCGAACTTTATTTAATACATTTAAATTCTAAATGTAACATTTTAAATTTCCAAATATAGGTAAAGCAGTACAAAAACTGTGTGTGGACTAGTCCTAACTGACTTAAGCTAAACTTAAGCAGTAAGCCTGGTTTAAATTGAAATAAATGTCCACACAACCTTTTGTACCACCTTATCTAAATCAGTCTATCTGGTGTAAGTTGTAGACAAGGGCCGATATTTCAGGAATGTCTTTCCTTTTTTTTTTTTTTTCTGGAGGACTTCTTGGGTTAAATATGCTTTAGTTAAACACAAGTTATGGGACTCAGTACAATGGTAATTGGGTGAAATTCTATGTCCTGTGGTACTCAGTAGGTAAGACTAGATGATCTAATGTCTTGTCTAGCCTTCAGATCTATGAATCTCTGACTCAGAAATGTATATTGGGATCTTTTTCAAACCTTAATTGAGAGGAATTCTGAACCGAAAGCTTTTCTTCCTTTTGTTTATCTAAATAGTTGTTATCAGCAACCAAAATATTTTAAACAATCTGAATAAAAATTCATTTTCTTAACAACTTTCACTTCCATTGTACTTGTGATGTCATCACTGTACTGGCCCTCTGGTCAACCATAGAGTATTCCAGAGCAGAACATTTGGGAAGAGCCCTCTTCTGTTGGTCCTTTTTATTTTTTAGGGGTTGAAGGAAGCTTTCAAGTTTTCATTATGCATCATAAAAATAAAAAATAAAAAGCTAAAGAAAGGGAAAAATGAAGTGAACGTGCCATATTTTTCCTTTGGCTGTGACGTTGTGCATATCTCTCTATCAGTGTTATAGAGGGCGAACAATTTATGAGTTTGCCCTGCATAAGCTTTATACAGGGTAAAACGGATTTATCTGGGTTTAGACCCCATTGGGAGTTGGGCATCTGAGTGCTAAAGACAAGCACGCTACTGTGAGCTGTTTTCAGGTAAACTTGCAGCTTTGGAACAAGTGATTCAGACCCTGGATCTGTGTCTGGAGCCAAACAGGAGTGTCTGGCTCAGCAAGACAGGGTGCTGGAGTCCTGAGCTGGCAGGGAAAACAGAAGCAGGGGTAGTCTTTGCACATCGGGTGGCAGCTCCCAAGGGGGTTTCTGTGATCCAACCCGTCACAGCGATCACCTTTAAATATATAACTCTGCACTTGATTACCGTGAATGTTTAATTATTCTTTAGCTGCATATTTTTGAAAGGTTGAGACACTCATTGGCACTCAGTGAGACGTGTGCTTAAATAGCTTCCTGATCTGGGGTCTTAAGCCTGATCCAATGCCTATTGAAATCAATGGAAAGATTCCAAATGCCTGCAGTGGGCTTTGGTTCAAACCATTAGAGCGGTTTAAATCTGGGAAACAGGTCACACAAGGGAAATTCATTTGTTGCCATCTCATTTTAGTCCCCGCTCATCCTTATCATGAGCCTCCTCTATACACATGGGTTCAATTCTGCATGAGTGGCACTCTCTCTTCTCGAAAGGCCCGGGACTGGAATAGCAGGGACTGATGTAGTTCAGGACTGAGATTTAGTGGCTGAAATACATTTAGGAAGTTGGCTGGCACAGTGCCTGCCCTTGCCAAGCGTAGCTGAAGCCAGTGTTATCAGTCTCTTTCTTTCTCTCACTCGGACAGTTGAACACAATATATCTCAGAATCAAGAAGTAGCCCATCTGTGATATCATGTGGGATCCATGAGGGGAGCTCATGTGCCAGGTTCTGTTCTTGGTTACACTGATGTAAATCTGCAGGGGAATTCCTGCAGATTTATGGAGCGCAAAAGCTGACTCCATGTGATGACCTTACGCAGGAAACAAAAAAAGTCAATCGTAGTTCTAAAATTAATCTGGGATAACTACAATGGTTCCCCACTGCATCTGCCCTTTGTGCATGTCATGTTTTTATTAACTTTCCAACCGCAGGCTATTACCATTTTTCTGCTCTTCCTTTTGCTTAGTGGTTTAGAGTGGTCCCTTTATATCAGAACCTGCCTTCTTACTCAGTGATCTGCTAATTTGGTTTTAACCCTTTGTTCCCCTCTACTTTCCTTGAACAATCTTTCCCACCTTAGTGCCGCTGTATTTCATTTTTATCAATACAAGAAAGAGTAGTGAATGTGCTAACATGATGTAGCTGTGCCAGAGCAAAACCTTAGTGCAGATTTGCTGCACTTAGTGCAAAAAGTGACTTTGCTGGTGCAGTTTGTAAAGTGCTAAAAGACATACTGGCGCAAGTCACTTTTAAGTTAATGCAGCGTGTGTAGACTAGGATTTTGCACTGGTGAAGCTACTACATTGGTGTAGCTACACCAGTGCAAAACAAAAGCACCAGATAGATGTGCCCCAAGTCATACCCCTTATTGGAAACTCTACATTGGCTTTCCTCTGACCTCAGGTTTGTCATCCTCACATTCCAAGCCATGCATAATCCATCCCTGCCCTCATTTCCTCCTCCTCCCATTCCCACTGCATATGCTTCTCCCACCATGACTGCTGTAGTGCTCCTTTTGTTTCATTCTCCTACTTCGTGAGTTCATTCCTGTGTATCTCTGCCTTTGGAACTCCCTTCTTCTCCTCAGGTACCAAAGGCTCTTCCTCATCTATACTCCTCAAAACATGCATATTCCATGATGGCTCTTTATATAAATCCAGCAGTGTAAGAAGTTGTGTTATGGGCAGCTTTAAGCAGAAACTTAGCTGCCGCCATAATTATGAAGTGTCTGCAACCACTCCACAAATACAGGTATCTTCATTTAAAAATGCATATTTATGTCTACACTGCTTTCAGCAATCCAAAGCTGCAGATTCACCAGCCACTGGCTGCCTTTTGTGTTCAGAATGCCCTTTCAAACCCAATCTAGAGTTTAAGCTCATTGGCGTGGGGGCCATATCTTCATACTATATTAATAATTCAGCTACTGGTAGCATATACTATGGTAGCTGCTTCACACAAGTCCATGCATTCCCAAGTACAACCGATCTGATTCCCAGTTATGGAAATAGTTTAACTTGACAGAGTTACAAAATGTTATTTTGAGTATACACAAGTAGGGTGACCAGATGTCCCGATCTTATAGAGACAGTCCCGATTTTTGGGTCTTTTTCTTATATAGGCTCCTATTACTCCCCACCCCCTGTCCCGATTTTTCACATTTGCTGTCTGGTCACCCTATACACAAGGCATCAGCGTAGCTTTTTCACTTCTCTGGTTGTCATTTGAGCCGTTTGCTGCTGGGGTTCTGCTAGTGACCTTTCTGCATTAAACAACAATGCAGAAGGAATCACATTGTGTTAATCCAAGGCAAGCCAGAACATCACTATTAGAAATCTCTCAATTGTTCTGTTCCTGAGTACAGCTGTTTATTTAACCTTAGGGACAGTAGAATATTTTTCGGTGTGCTCTTTCCAATAACATGCGTAAAATAAAAACTCAAGTTAAGACTGAGCATGACACTTGAGAACCCAGTTCCAATGGTCTTTCCTTTCAATTCACTTTTGTAAATGAGAACCCAAGAAGCAAAGCAAACAAAAGCAGCATAAAGCCTCTCATCTTTTGTAGAACTGTGAAGCAGAAACCGCCAAATGCATGGAGCCCTCCTGTCCCTAAGAAAGGGATAGCGTCATGAATGGGTAAAGTGCTTTTTACAGTACAGGGTGTGAGTGATTCTCTGATTAATTCAGTCTTTTTGTTTCTTCCCAAACATAAATGGACACTTCTCAGCTTTCCTGGCTCCAATACTTAAAATAAGCAGCAAAATAAATTCTGTGGCTTATTTATTTGGCAATCCTACTATTAAAATAGGAACATTTAGAGAAGAGAAAGTTAGCAATGACAGTTTCACCAAGGGGCTTTTTTGCAGGGTAGATGTGTCACTGAAAGGGTAGGTAGCTATCTGTTTGCAACCACCGCTCAGTAGCTCACATTTACATTTGGTAGTGTCCGATCTTGAGCAATGCCGAGTGCCCACAGGTCTCTATGAAGTTAGTGGGAATTGAGGATGTTCAGCAACTGACAGGATCAGGCCCTACAGTGAATCATGGCATTGTGGTCGTCTCAGTTGAGATCAGTCAGCACCTTGCAGGATCATGCCCTTCTGCTGATAGTGATATCATCATTCTATTGGCCATATGTAGGTTCCCAGTCATTCTGTTTGGTCCAATTTTCACTTCCAGCTCTTTCTGTGTTGTTTATATTGAAGAGAAATTGCTTCTTATATTTAGCAGGCTTTCCCTTCTGCTTTTGTTCCCAAACTGATCCCTTGTAATGGCATGCCTGTGCCACTCCACAGTGTATAGTCCAGCCTTTAACAGGAGCTAACAGCTGCACACTTCAACCTTTATGGACTGTTTTAAGGAAAATGGGTGTATATGTGTGATGGGGTGTTCACCCCACACCAGCCATGAAGGGGTTAAGGTGGCTCAGAAGGGATTAGTTCACCTTATAGGTCACACCTAGGGGAGAGTCAGGCTTGAGGGAGCTGCTGCAGCTGGCCAGGGGAAGGTGTCTCTCCGGCCTCAGGCTGCTGCAGCAAGAGAGAGTTGGGGGGAGTCCCTCTTTTTCTCCACCACAGCCCTGGGGAAGCCTGCAATCCAAACCCTTCCGCCCCAGCCCCACCCCAGAGCCTGCACCCACAGCCAGAGCCCTCCCCTCCCCACACCCCAACGTTCTGCCCTAGCCCTGAGCCCTGTGGGTTCTCCTCCCACACTCCGAACCTCTTGGCCCCACCCCTGCCACACATCACCTCCACATTGGTGCACATAACAAAATTCATTCTGCACATGGATGTAAAATTTTAGAGGTAACATTGTGTGTACAGGAGGCAATTTGGGTCAATAGAAGGAAAAGTGAGGCAAGAGAGCTTTTCTATTAGCATGTCAAAGAACCTCAGAGCATCACAGAGAAATCCCCATGTATGTCACTAAAATCTGAAGAAGGAAAACAAGCACTTCTAGACCTTGCCTAAACTAGTCTACTTTTCTTTAAAATTTCCTACTGTTGCAACCACAGGTGGGAGCTGTGGCATAGATAAAGCATGGTATCCTCCAAGATTTTTGCTGCTGTGTCATCTAGATCTCCGAAGGCCTGGTGACAAAATGGCTGCTGCCTTGTCTATACTAGCACTCTTGTTGTTGCTACTGCCAGTGGATCTTTACTAGTGGTAGAATTTTTTCTTGGGGGAGGGGGGCAGTAGAGGGAGGAGCAGTCTAGACACAGCGGTAGGGAATATGGCTATTCTGCCTTGAAGATGGACCAGATGACCCAAGTGTTCTTTTCCACCTTAAAAATATCTGTGATCCACTGATTTTTTTTCCTCCGGTGCTATTGTTTATAACCTCATTCTGGAGATTTCCCTAACTAGAAAAGCAATCTTTTCCAGGCCAAAAGCAGTATCTTCTAATGTGATTAAAAGCTCAGTCCTGTTCTCATTAATGTCAACGGCAAAACTTCCATTGACATCAGTGAGAACAGGAAAGGTATCTACTGATATAAACAAGCTCTCTTAAACTCAGTCCTGTCTGTATTGTACCTCTCTGTATTGTATACATGCCCACATACTCCAAAATACTTTAAATCTTGCCAATCAGCTGCACAAGTTTCATTTTTAGTGAATATGGATGATAATGGGCACTGAAGCTAACCATTTCCTTATATGTGGGTGCAAAAAACCATTTTTTTTCCTTGAGAAGGATCTCATAACAAGGAAACACTAACTATAGCACTGCATCATTAGAGAAGTTTTCATATTTTCAGGTAAGCAGGCTGCTGCTGGGGAAAGAGGATAGCCCATTAACACCTTGGATCAAAACAGGCTAACTTCCTTTCAACACAGAATATATTTTTCATACAGGGCCTTGGTGCCTCTGCTGCATTCAGACTTGCTGTGTTTCAAACACTGTACTATAGATCGCCCTTTGTGAATGGGCTCGTAGGCTGTGCTGATGAGGTCACGAGTCTTGGATTTAAAATTCACTTTGCTCGCTCTCTCATCCACTGCCCTGTGAATTCTGCGGATGTAGGGGCAACGGGACCCCACATTTCAGGCTTAATGAAAGCAGGGCTTTTTTAGTTTCTAAAGCGCCACGTGTGTAACTTACAACTCTGAGAGCCTTTGGCAACACTTTATAAATGCTGTTAATTCACAGCTGGCATCTCATCCGTATGGGAAAGAATTTTTTTTTAAAAACAAACACCTCATAGAGCCATTGAGAGCATCCCAGCAGTGGGAAAAAGGGAAAAAAAATTATGCAAAAAGCCGTATTTGCCTCTGCAGAAGACTTGCCTGGAAGAATATTGAAAGCCCTTCTTTCTGCCACAGCACAGGGCTTCTCAAGGGTTTCAGGTGCCCAGCAACCACAGTTTGACTAGTGCAGCTACAGCAATGATAAATGCGGTGAGGTAGCAGCTGTGAGCACAGTTAGCACAGTAAAAATGATTGTGCTAGAGGTGAGAGGCCACAACTGCTGCACCACTAGAACCAAACCCAGGCCTTTGGAGGGACTTTCTGCAGCTAGATTTGTGGGGGTGCAACAACACACGCCATCTATGTCCTCTGCTGTAGTGGGGAGCCCAGTCAACTGGCGCACCCACCAAAGTGGGCAGGGTTAACTCTGGGGGTGCCGAGTCAAGCTAAGCTAGGGAGAGGGACTGATTCAGTCCATCCCCAGCAGCCTTGTCTGCATGATTACGTTAAAAATGCTAGTGACCGCCAATGTCTCAGCTATACTAGGACTCCCCTCATTGCTGTGACCATATCCTATGTTCTTGTACAGCCCCTAAAATGATTTATCTTTGAAAAGTGTGGGAGTACCTAGGAGCCCCAATCAAGGTTGGGGCTGATTGTATTGGGCACTGTTTAGTCACATTGTGAAGGTCAGGCCCTTTCTTAAAGAGCTTACTTTCTATTGCTGAGGTTCTAATTTTGATTAGAGCTTCTGGAAGCTACTGTACTAGAAATAATAAATGAATAATAGTAACCTAACTTCCTTGATCCCTTGTGGGCTAGCTGCATGCTCCAGTGGGCTTTGTAATAGATGTGGTATCACAGCAAAGCTGGTGCCAGCTGGCAGGACCTCAGAGGGCTTGTCTGTGTTCTTAAAGAAAATGTAATCTCCATTATGTACTGAATGCCATCTGCAAGAGGCTGTGGGGAAGAGAGGATGGTCTTGTGGGTGAAGCACTGGGCTGAGAGCAGGAGTTCTGGCGTCTCTTAGTAGCTTTGCCACTAACTTACTGCATGACCATAGGCAAGTCTTTTAATCTCTCTGCCTTAGTTTTGTCATTTGTAAGCTGAGAGGATTTTATAATATCTCAGACAGTGTAAATGCCAGGGAAGGAATATCAATAGCATGGCCTCAGTATGTACCCAGTGTTAGAGCTATGGTATTCTTGGCCTGAACTAGTCTGACTTTTGATGCTCAAGGAAGAGCACTGGCATCTCTCGTTAGAAAAATAAACCTGACTCATATTTGGCAAGGCTATGAACCATGGTGCCGGTGTCTGTTCTCATCAGGGACTCTTTTGTTGGCAGGCTGAGATGGGTTGTACAACAGAAGTGGGAGCTCTCTCATAATGGAAGGTAAGGGTAAACTGAAATTGCCCCCTTCCAAGTTTTGGATGCAGATTTGCAACACTGTTAATTTCTTGTGTATCATGCATTATTATCAGCTGTACTACAGCAGTGCCTGGAGGCTCCAACCAAGGTCAAGGCCACATTGTTCTAGGCTTTGTACAGACACAAAGGGACAGTTTCTGTTCTGAAGAGCTTATGCTCGAAATAGATAAGATTGACAAGTGTGCTAATGGACAAGAGTGCTAGTGGAAACAGGTGAAATGATTTGTCAAGGACGTACAGCAGATCAGTGGACAAACTAGGAATAGAACCTAAATCTCCTGATTCTGAAACCATTGCCCTGTCACTATTCCACACTGCCTCCCATAGAGCTTGAGTGAAACCCCCAAACGATTCTAGACGAATTTGCAGTAAGATTGTTGCGTAGCAAAACTCAGTACTGACTTTATTCCAGCAAACCCTATGGATTGGAACATAGAAATGCCATACTGGAATAAACCAGTAGTTCAAGTTATCCTGTGTCTGGCAATAGCCAGTATCAGATGCTACAGAAGCAAGTGCAAGAAACCCTGTAGTGGATTCTTATGGAATGACATCTCCCTAGGTGAAGTTTCTTCTTAATTCTGTTTTATGTCCTGAAGCATGAAGCTTTATATTCCTTCTAAAATGTCTTTGTTTTAACTGAACTAACATAACTCTGGATGTTTTTATTTCCCCATAAACATCTAATCCTTTCTGAATCCTACAGCTCTCTTGGCCTCAACGATATCTTGTGGTAGTGAGTTCCACAAGTTGGTTATACATTTTATTAAGAAGGGGTTCCTTATGTCAGTTTTAAATTAGTTCCCTTTCAATATCCTTTTATTCTTACATTATGAGAAAGGGCAAAAACATGTGTACAATTTGCCTTCTCAATGCCATTCATTATTTGGTGTGCCTTTATCATGTCCCGTTTTATTTTTTTTCCCTCTAAACTATCTTATTCCAATCTTTCCTTGCCTCTAATCATCTTCCCTGAAACCCCACTGTAGTTCTGCTACATCCTGTAAAGCACACCACCACCATCAGAGGATTTTTGCATTGACTCCATTCCCTGTGAAGGCTGTTTGAGAAAACCAGAATGGCTACTAATATCAGGACAGAACCGCCTTGAAGGAGAATCTATGGCCTTGTTAGCATTAATGAACTGAACCATTGCTAATAGCTGACCAGTATTCAGGAGTCGTTCAGCTTCAGCTGTTGTCAGTACTCGTTCCGTTTTGTAGTGCAGGTGACAAACTCACAAAAAGTAGGCATGCTATCCTTGCTGGCCATGGAATCAATACAATGGCTGCTGAACCTTTAGCCAGAGAAAACAGTCAAGCAGAAAGAAAATTCAAAGATGTTTTATAGAGTGTAGCCACTTGGACTATTTTGTTGCAGAATCTTGTGATACTTATTATTTTTCATAAAGTCGCAGCTCCTGGAGTCATGTGAATATATCAGAATCTCAAATTTAATAATAAAAAAAAGAAAGTAAGCTTCTAGCCCTCATGGTTGCAAAGAAAAGCTGGAAACAGAGCTCTAAAGGTTCAAACCAGAAGGCAAATAAAAGGATCCCCAAAGTTCTTGTTTTTTAAATCTCGTGATTTGTATGCATATCTCATGATTTTGGGGGCTTGATTCATGATTTTTGAAACCTTGGTTTTGGCAATACTGTTTACCCACCAAAAATACTCCCAAACAAACAAATTGAACCACATGTCCAAAAGAGGGATGTTAACAAAAGCCACACATAATAAGGAGACCGCAGCAACTCTTAGGGTATGTCTTCACCACAGAGAGAGCTCAGATAATTAGCATCCACGTTTGAGCACCTGCGTTTGCCTATCCAGGTGTGACCAGCCACTCTGCAAAGCCCCAATGGAGTTAATGTGTCCTCACTGACCCTGAGTGACTCATCTATGTATGTTGGCATATCTGGGAGCATATTCCATGATTCTCTGTGCTGTAGTAAGCTGGTCCACTCTATGATTCTTTCTAAGTTGACTGTGGGAGCACTTGTCTGTGTGTGCACATGGAGGAAGGCATGGACGGACTATCAACATTCAAATGATTTAACCTGCATGCTCACTGCAAGTGGGTGGGATAGCAGCCTGAGTGAAAGCATCACTTGGGTTTTAGCTTGTAATGCCAGAAGAGTCGGCTAGCCTTGGTTGAAGACACCACCAAACTTGGGTGAGACTTTTGTATCTGGACAGGAAGGGACTTGGGGTAAGATCCCTGGGCTAACTCTGCACTAATGTAAAGTGACTTGCACTTGTGCATCTCACCCAAATCTGAAATTGGGTTACCCCACACTAATGCAAGTTGCTTTTTACACCAATTCTACATATCTGCACTCGAGGCTTGCCTGAATGCAGCGACATTGCCACTCCAATACAAAAAGACGTCACGTACACAAGCCCTCGGTCATGCAGAATGTAGATGTCTGAATGAGCAGACTGGTGAGAAAATCCTTAATAAAAAGGTTTGAGATAAAGCAGAGGTTCTCAAACTCGGGGTGGTGACCCCTCAAGGGGTTGCAAGGCTATTATGTGGGGGTTGCGAGCTGTTAGCCTCCACGGCCAAGCCCCACTTCATCGTCAGTATTTATAATAGTGTTACATATTTTAAAAAGGGTTTTTAATTTATAAGGGGCGTCACTCTAAGGCTTGCTGTGTGAAAGGGGTCATCAATACAAAAGTCTGAGAACCACTGAGATAAAGGATCAAACGTCCAGAGAACTGTGCAGCACTGCAGAAAAGCAAACCACTAACATTAAAGTTGAATTGCAAAGAGAAAACAAATTGGGCTTGTGCCCTCTTTTGAGTTTATGAAGTACGTAAATAAGGCCTGAAAGGTAGACTTTTCCCTTCAAAGTAATTTTGGCCTGCTTATTTTAACATCTGAAAATCAGGTCTTATCTGTTCTGGAAGACTCTATGATTGGAGAACTAGTGAAATGGTGACACCACAAGAGTCAAGAGCACGAAAGTGGAACAACTAAAGGTACATATTTACTAGGAAAGAAGATGTATTATTAGCTAGTGAACACCTAGTAACTAATGAGAGGTAAACTGCTAGTGAAGACACAACAGCCTGTAGCTCTCACACCTGTTGGCAGGTTGAGATAAAGACTATGAGTGAGCCTAGGGTAGCATTAGTTTTCCTAGAGAAGACAAGGCTTCAGAAGGGAAGCGTTTTTTATTAGACTGTTTTTAAATGCTGTTCTTTGATAACACCTATTTTGCTTCAACAACTAATTAACATTTTGGATAAAGGCCATCTTTGTGAAAGATTCAATTCACCCACCTTACACTTCAGATATGATCACAGTAAAATAAATAAATACATAAATAACCCATTGACACATCCAGCTATTCCTCTAACAAAACCAGAGATGACTAGACTTGACCTTGCCAATGTTTTAAAGGCTAAAAACAAGTGTGTGTAGGGAGGGGGAATGACTTTAAAAAAAACAAACAAACTCTTTCTGGCTGCTTTTTTGGATGTATAAAGAACCCTCAATGGGCAAAGCCTATTTTTAAAAAAATAATCCTTTGCAAGTCACCTATGAAGTATCAGCATGCGTCTACCACCCCATAGCCACTCTGAATGAGTAGTAGCCTGGAATACCACTCCCAGTCTGTGCTGAGTAGGTGGTGTGTGCAGAATGATGGGCAGACTAGTGCTCCCCCTGTTTTCAGAATGTGAGAGCACACACTGAAATTACTCAACATACTCACACCCTCTTTAACAGTCTCAATGATATTACTATTTATTATTACTCCTTTTTTGCTGTCTCATATCTTTCACCCACATGTGCCAGCTGATATGGGAACTGTGACATACCACACCCCACAGGCAAGGAAGAGGGTCACATGACTTGCTCCCATTGAGAGCACTTTAAAGAAGACGATAAGCTCTATCTCTCCTTTAACTTGGCCTTTGGAAGATGTTTGTGGAAATTTCTGCAAAGGGGGTGACATCAGTTGTTGTCACAGCTGCTGAGAAAGTCTGCAAGACCATGCCTGTTGAGGGTGTGTGTGTAAACATATATTGTTAATAGATAAAATTTAAAACAAAAGGCAGCCCATATGCTGAAGGCTGGTATGTTTCATTGCTCAGGACTGATGCATATCAATAAAAACAAAACCTAATGCAACACTACAGTAAGTTAATTTGGAAAAAAAAAAAGATACTAGCTCTGGAGTGCTTAAATTTAATTTGAAACAAGACTTCTCCCAGGGGAATTCCAAGTGTTTAGCATGTGGGACATACTCCAGTTGCTAGCTGTACATACCTAAAATAAACTATGCAAAATTCCATATTCAGAGCCAGACTCTGCCAACTCTGAGAGTAAACCCAACTAGCTATCACAATCTTTTCACTTTGTCCCCCTTCCCCTCCACCTGGATTAGGATGGCAATAAGGAATTCTATTTGAAATAGACTCTCAAAGCTCAGTATTTTCCCTATGTGAGATCTAAAGCTTTTGTGTGTGTAATTCTCAAGAGCCTCTAAAGTGATACACACTTTTGTGTATAGTTACAAAGAATTCAGTAGGGAATTGTTCTTCTGCCTGTTGTAGGCATAGACAGGCTCCGACAAAAAGAATTAAAATGTAAAGAGTAGAGACAACAAAGGGTTAAAAAGACTAGTTCTAATATTTCAACCCTCGGTGACAATATCTCGGTACCCAGAGCACCATTGTAACCTGCTGATTTGCTCTGACAATCCAGCTACTTCTAAACTGTAGGATGAGACTATGGCGATGAGAGAATATTTCCCTTATTAAACCACAAACTTCAGAGGGACTCTGTTAAAACTGAAGAGAACCCTTTGGGCTTGCTGTTCAAATGGAAACATTTTAGATTGTGAATTTTTTCTTGACACCTTAAAGACACTTTATGTATAATTTGAAGCTACCAAATCTGCTATACCAAGAATCCAGAAACAGGACAATTGGAAGATGCACAAGTGTCAGTCCGACAACTAAACTGAGAATTGGGAAGGTCTTAACAAGTAGACAATAATGTTTGCCTTGTCTTGTGTTTTAGAGTCTGAATTAAAACTGTTTGGCTCACTAATAACTTTGTGAAAGTAATCTACTTTTGGATGGTGGGGGACGGAGAGGTGGGAAGGGTGGGAGGGTTAATGCAACCTATGTGAATCATTCCTGAATCTTTCTCGGCTTTCCTATGTGAAACTTTATTCATCCAGACTTCAGAATTTCTCTGCAATAAAACTTCCTGAACGACATACCACACAATGTTTAGGAATTTATTTAATACTAGTATTACTGTCAAAGCACAGAAGCCAAACTATACATACGGTCAGCTTGAAGAATGTGTAAGTAACGACATTACCCCAAGCATATATATATATACATATATATATATATATATATTTTCCAAACCAACAAGCTTTAACATCCAGAAATCTTTTATCAGGGTAGACTCTGCCCCACTATGGTTAGTTCTACACAATGCCTGAGATTACACTTCTGAACATATCCTGAATGCTTTGACAGAAGTATTTGTCACTCAAGGTATTTATAGTTCTAATGCTTTGGAAGACAGATAAATGCTTATTTTTACATGAAACAACAGCTTTGCGAGAGAGAGAAAGAGAGAGAGAGAGAGAATAATGGACTGACAAACCACCTTACTGTTGCCTAAATCCTTCATTTCACCATGATGACTGTATCATATTTTAGCTAATGACCATTTTGATTGGGACACTGCATCCCTGTTTTGTAGTCAGAACTCTCATTGTACTGTCAAGGTTGTATAAGAAATTCCAGTTTATATTATATTATATTATATTATATTTATTATATTATTCAGCAAGTAAAACAAAGATATAGAAAGAGAGAACATAAGGAATACACAAAAGGGGGCAGAGTTAGGGGTAAGCACTCAACTTTAACTTTTCAAATTTCCTGACTGTTGAGGATTTAATAACTCAACCTGAACATTGTATAACACTATTTTGGCATGGAATTTCCTTTAAAAATTAGGTTTAAAGAAAACCACTCGCAACATCAGCTTTTAGGCTCCCAGGAATTTACTGAATCTGGAGTTTTTCAGCTTGACACATCTGGAATGCAATCATCCTTAATGTAGGCCTGAATACTACATTGATTGGAACTATATGAATACCAGAGAGAAAAAGAGCTTTCCTGGTCTTAACCATCTGAAACCTTAGCTGTCTCAAAATCTTCAATCATCTCAAACCTAAATGGTTCAGCAGCCCCAGTGTTCTAAGCTTTTAAGGTTGATTTAAAAACAAAAGTGGATAGCAAAATTCTATTGCACTTGTTTGGAAAATTTCCCCATTTTGAATGCTCATAACTTGACATGATTATTTCTCAATAAGGTCTACAAATCAAGCCAGGGCTAATGATTCTGCCATTGTGGAGTTATCCATGGTTATCCATGTGCAAAAATGTTTGTTTGGAACATATGGAAGAGAATGGGGTGTTCTTCTGGCACACATAACTGGCAAATAGTTGGAACGGATTACACTCAAACTTTCAAGAACAAGCACCGCAAGAATCACCTCTGGGTTGAGATAAAACAAACATTTTCTCCCTAAGAATTAATTTAACACATTTTTGTGTAACTGAAAAAGGGAGGTTAAACTGAAGTTGGAACTCTTCCCTAACTACCAATCATCCTCCCTCCCCTCTCACTAATGGGGCCAGACTGTTCCTGACCCATGCATGAGTGTGCAGGGGTCCAAGGATTTAGACAGGCACAAGATACTTACTTTGTGTTTGTACAGGGCCTAACACAAGGGCCTGTTTTGGTCAGGGCTTCTAGGTGCTATTGTAATACTAATAATAACGAGCCTCTTCATCCTTGTGTTCCACACAAAGCTGTGGACAATAGCAGTTTACGTGCTTGGGGGAGTGCAGCCAGTGACCCCACAGGTAATGGGGAGCAGGTGTGGAGGTGGCCCTAACTCTTCCACAACACCATGTAGAGGGCAGGGGACTGGAATACACCATTTTAAAAGAGGAAGCAGTTTGCACACCTGGGACACCTCATGCTACAAACCTCCCCAGGTGCAGCTTGAATGCAGAGCTGTGTGTAAATGGCTTCATTTCTAGGCCATAATGATTCTTGTAGTTTAACCTCCATGTTAATGTCTGAATTTGTAATGGAAAATCTTGGAAGATTATAAACTAATGTTTCACAAGTTGTATTCATGACTGAGTTTGCTTGAGCTAGCAGTACCTCCACAGATCTAGTGCTTGCAAAAATTGAACCACCAGCCAAGCTAGAATTGTAGACTAGGAACAGCCATAGCTTCACCCGTGGTTCATGTATGCCACTACCTATGGCTGAGTCAGTACTACACATATCTCTTGTTTAGTGTGCCTCATTCTGTTTTTCTCTCCTTCTCTGCAGTTAGTATTTCATTATCAAGCAAAAAACCTAATACTTGCAAAAGTAGGATCAGTCGCTCAGTTGAGACAAGATGTTTGGGCTCCAGGCCTGGTGGTGTGAAAGGGCCTGTGCATTAATAGGAACTCTGCATTTTATCCAGGGAGACGATAGTGAGTGGGAGGGAGAGTATTGGTGGCTGGGATTGGAGGATAAAATGTTGGGAGTGTGAAATTTTGGGGTGGCTCTGCTAGCCATTTGCATTTAATCTACTTCTGCCATGTCGATTAGCTTTGCATTAAGGTCAAACTTAGAAAGAGGTACAATTGATGGTGAAAGAATGGAACTATGCTAGATAGACTATATATCTATGTTAAGTCTGAACCTGGGGAACACCTGTCTTCTTGTAGCTAAGGCCAGGTCTTCACTCCAAAGTTTTGTTGGCATAGCTGTGTCGGTCAGGGTGTGAATAGACCACACTCCCTAGCTGACATGGTAAAACAGCCAGCGTAGATGGAGCTATGCTGAGAGAAGAGTGCTTATGTCAACATGGTTAATATTGTTCAGGGAGGTGGTGTTAACATGCCGGCAGAAAAACTCCTCTTGTTGGCTTATGCTGCGTCTACACTAGGGGTCTCTGCCATATAGCTATACTGGCAAAGCAGCTGTAGTGTAGACAAGGTCTGAGGCAGAAGTTTTCCTCAACTCTTCTTAGTTTCTTGGGCCTGGCCTACATTGAAGATTTAGGTCAACATAGCTACAGCACTCAGTGGCGTGAAAAATCCACCCCTCTGAGTGCTGTAGCTATGCTGATCTAACCCCTGGTTAGGGTAGGTCAACAGAATAATGCTTCTGTCAACCTAGCTACCATTGCTTAGGGAGGTTGTGTTCCTAGAGTGATGGAGAAACCCTTTCCATCGCTGTAGGCTGCGTCTGCACTATGGGGTTATGCTGGCACAGCTATAACGCTGTAGATACGCCACTACGGTCCCCATAGTGTAGACATGGTCTTACCTGAAGATTTAAGCAGAAGAAGGTGGTTGGAGGACTGGAATATTTTTGAACGATGTTGCTAAGCTGTTGTGGTTGAATATTAATGATGATGAACAATAATACTTTGTGCTTTTATAGCACCTTCCATCTGAGATCTCAATGTTTTGCAAACATGAATGAATTCAGTGCCTCATGATACCTTTGTGATGAGACAGTATTGTTATTCCCATTTTACAGCAGGGAAAACAGATGCAGAGAGGCTAAGTGGGTTAAGCCCAAGGTCAATTGTTTTTTTTTATAATTAACTTCTCCTCACTTGTTAATTTCTATTGTACTGTGCCTAGGGTGACCAGATAGCAAGTGTGAAAAATCAGGACAGGGGGTGGGGGGTAATAGGAGCCTATATAAGAAAAAGCTCCAAAAATTGGGACTGTCCCTATAAAATTGGGACATCTAGTCACCCTAACTGTGCCATTCAGTATTTCCCTATACTTTTTTTGACTCATTAGTGTCATTATGAGTATTACAAATTCAGTTAAGCTGAACTGATGGGAGAATACTGTGTTGCACTGACCCAATAATACTGGAACGTGACTCATTATTCAGAGAGGAGCTCTGTACTGCAGAGAACTGATAAATGTAAGATCCTCTGTTTCTTTGTTCCTTCATAGTATCAGTGGCAACAGGCTGAGTAGATACTTGCCCTGATAACCCAGTTTTGCAGAAGACTGTCAACAATGGCTCCATCCTGCACACTCCAGCTTCCCTGGCATGGAGCATAAGAACAGCAGCCATACTGAGTCAGACCAAAGGTCCATCTAGCCCCGTATCCTGTCTTCTGACAGTTGCCAATGCCAGGTACTTCAGACAGAACAGGCAATCATTGAGTGATCCATCCCCTGTCACTCATTCCTTCTGCAAACAGAGGCTAGGGACACTCAGAGCATGGGGTTACATCCCTGATCATAGAGTCTGAGGCATCTGTGGCTCCTGGGGCTACTCCTACTGGTGAGTAGGAAGGATGCATACATCTAAAGACAGCTGAATACAGTTTATAGCCACCCAATTCCTCCCTCTTCCCACAAGCACAGCCTGGGACTCTTCCCCAGCTGACCTGGCAGATACAGTGCCTCTCTGATGCTGCAAAGGGGCACTGGCCTCTCCTTAGGGGACCACATCGCCTCACCACATCATCTTGGCAGTAGAGCTGATTGGAAATTTTTCCTCTAAATGTTTTTTTGGATGAAAAATGTCTTTTTGTTTAACTGGACACACTTTGAAAAATGTTGATTTTGATAAAAATTGCCACAGAAACAAATATTTTGAAACAAAAAATGTTTACAAACAATTGAGTGTTTGAGGATGCCGCATTATTTACACTTGTGGATTGTCATCAACTGAAATCCAGGGCAATCCATTTTGACTAACATTATATGAGAAAGAATGCTGGGAAAAGATTGGCCTCCGCAGCAAAGAGGGAAAGGAGACAATAAGGAATGGAGGCCTCAGCAAGACTGCCACATAGAGGCCTCTGAGGGTCTGCAGGGGGTAAAGGAATAACAGGATGACATCACCGTTGGCTCCTTGTGGGCAGTGGAGGACACTTCTCATCAGAATCAGCTGGGGAAATGTAGAGCTCCAGCAGGAGGAAAAAATAGAGAAGCCTGCTTTAGAAATCTTAATCCTGCTATAAATAACTGTTAAACCATAGGAGTTCCTAAAGAAACACAGCTTTTTTAGCCACTGTGTATTTAACCGTTTCCTTCCTGGGTGAAAGGTTTGCTGTCCCTTTCCTTGCTTAAGCCAGGGATGAGTGCATTTTTGGTACAGACGAGTGTTCATCATTGGCAATATAACATAAAAGGTACCAAATGGTTTAAAAAGTAGTTGTTAAACAGGTGTCCTCTAAACCAATCAAGAGCAAATCAGAGAGAGGGAAGAAGTTACAATCATGATTCATAGTTTCGTATGAAGAGAGGAAGGGTTATCCAGTGGTTAGGTTATTAGCCTAGGATTTGGGAGACATGGGTTCAGTTTCCTTCTCTGCCACAGACTTCCTGTGTGACTGTGCGCAAGTCACTTAGCCTTTCTGTGCCTCTGTTCCCCATTGGCAAAATGGGGATTATAGTATTTTCCTACCTCATAGGAGTGTTGTGGGAATAAATACATTCAAGACTGTGAGGTGCTCAGATACTCTGGTGAAGGGGGCCATACAAGTAGCTAGATGTCTGTTTATAGCTAAAAGTTTCCATTGGCTACCCTGGTGCTGTATGACTTGTTCCCTGGGTGCATTACTCAGGACACTCTTCTGGTGCTATTTCCGTCATAATCTGGCCCAATGTGCGTGTGGCTGCCTTTCAAAGCAAAGACTGTACACTTTTGATAAAAGATGCAGATGAAAAGAAAAATAATCGTTAACTTCTCGTATTTACAGAAAACTGCCAGCAGGATCTAACCACATTAAAATAAGTCTGTAATTTCTTGATGCATGTGGCTTAGGGAGTGAAAATTATAACTGGTATTAGAAAATGCTGTGGTCATTTCCAACTGTATCATAGATAAAATATAATGGATTACTTAGTACTGAAATGTAAAATTTTCCATTCCCCTTCGTCTGCTCTCCTCTGAGATCTGCAATCCACTAGTTAAGAAATGAAATGGAGTTATGTTTACTTTGTGCCACACAAGTCAAGGCTAAATTTCATAGAATGATTTAATTTTAGTATTGAGATGAGAGAGGCTGACTCAGATTCTCTGAGGGACAATTTTATCAGTACAGTCAGTCATGCAACTCTTGTTACAGTGACACACAGGAGCAAAAGAAGCCTTATGTGCTAGCTGAGATGAGCATAATACATCCCAGCTGAGTCTGGGATTGCTTGCTGTGTGTGAACTGAACCCCTGGCTTATTGGCTACGTTAACAAGACCCCCATACAGAGTTTGATACTGTGTGCTTCTGATTACCCTCTAGCAGCTGCCACTGAAGTCAGTGGCAGTGTGAGGTGCTCAACGCCTCTCCGGACTGGGCCCATGGGGGAAGGCCTTCACTTTGAATGATTCCACTCTAAATTAAATCAGATTTTGGCCCAGTGATTATTCCTTCTCTTTCTGAAGGGCTTATGTTTCACTGAGAGATAGTAAACACATAGTGGGAGAAACCCTGAGCTTGCGTAACAGGCAGCAAATTTCTATAGATAGCAGATTAGCATCTTGCTGAAACTTGAGGATGTGTTGAAAACTCCATTCCAATGTCCCTAAGTTATTTTCCTGACTATTCCTTTCAGCATTATAATTTCTCACTTTGTATATGCTTATCATATTTAACCATAGTTACGAATATGCAAACTGGTTCAGAGTGCAGAGTGTATGTCAGATCGAGTTAGAACTTGTTGTGAGTCTGTGAGTATTCTCCTCCTCCTTTTGCCTGTGGTGCTGACATGATGAGCCATTAGCCAAATAATAATATAAGCCAGCAGTTACTTAAATTTAAGGGTGCCGGTTGAGTTGTACCAATGCACAGTGTACAGCAGTCTGCCTATGCAGTGTAGTTCTAACTGTTGGTCCTAGGATGTTATAGAGACAAGGTGGGTGAGGTAATATATTTTATTGGAATAACTTCTGTTGGCGAGAGAGACAAGCTTTTGAGCCACATGGAGCTCTTCTTCAGGTCTGGGAAAGGTACTCCCAGAGTCACACCAAAATGCAAGGTGGATCAGATTGTTTAGCATAAGTAGTTAGCACATATTGTAAGGGACCATTCAAGGTAGAGTGGCCCATTAACACCTCTGCAGTCATAGGACAAAAAGAGGAGGTCAGTGGATTACAGATTGCTGTATTAAGTTATAAATACTGTGTCTCATTGTGAATCGCTCTCAATGAAGTCACATGGGATAATGATAAAAAGACCTGTGG
The DNA here is from genome assembly GCF_011386835.1 of Chrysemys picta bellii. Classification (NCBI taxonomy): domain Eukaryota; kingdom Metazoa; phylum Chordata; order Testudines; family Emydidae; genus Chrysemys; species Chrysemys picta. The sequence goes on along the minus strand of NC_088793.1, from coordinate 172,535,446 downwards.
GTGAATACTTTTTACAAAGCGAAAAGAACGAGTAGTACTTGTGGCAGCTTAGAGACTAACAAATTTATTTGAGAATAAGCTTTCGTGGGCTAAAACCCACTTCATCGGATGCATGCAGTGAAAAATACAGTAGGAAGATATATATACACAGAGAACATGAAAAAATGGGTGTTTGCCATACCAACTCTAACCAACTAATCTCGTTATAGTTGGTCTGGCAACACCCATTTTTTCATGTTCTCTGTGTATATTGTGACAAACCCAGACCAGTGGGGTACAGGAGTCTGGTAGAGGGCAAATATACTGGTCACTGGATGAGTAGTTTTCTGTTCCCTGAGTGACCAGAGAAGGGGCTGCACTAGAGTAATCAGGAACCTGCTAGAACCAGTTAAGGCAGGCAGGCTAATTAGGACACCTGGAGCCAATTAAGAAGAAACTGCTAGAATCAATTAAGGCAGGCTAATTAGGGCACCTGGGCTTTAAAAAGGAGCTGACTTCAGTTTGTGGTGTGAGTGTGAGGAGCTGGGAGCAAGAGGCGAGAGTGAGAGGGTGTGCTGCTGGAGGACTGAGGAGCACAAGCGTTATCAGACACCAGGAGGAAGGTTCTGTGATGAGACTAAGGGCTTGTCTATACTTACGCGCTGGTTCGGCGGCAGGCAATCAAACTTCTGGGTTCGATTTACCACGTCTTGTCTGGACGCGATAAATCGAACTCAGAAGTGCTCCCCGTCGACTCCGGTAATCCTGCTCGCTGCGAGGAGTACGCGGAGTCGACGGAGGAGCCTGCCTGCCGGGTCTGGACCGCGGTAAGTTCGAACTAAGGTACGTCAACTTCAGCTACGTTATTCACGTAGCTGAAGTTGCGTACCTTAGTTCGATTTGGGGGTTTAGTGTAGACCAAGCCTAAGGAAGGTGTTTGGAGGAGGCCATGGGGAAGTAGCCCAGGGAGTTGTAGCTGTCATGCAGCTGTTACAGGAGGCACTATATACAGCTGCAGTCCACAGGGCCCTGGGCTGGAACCCGGAGTAGAGGGCGGGCCCGGGTTCCCCTCAAACCTCCCAATTGACCTGGACTGTGGGTTCTTCCAGAGGGGAAGGTTTCTGGGCTGTTCCCCAACCCACATGGTGAATCTCTGAGGCAAGAAAATCTGCCAATAAGCGCAGGACCCACCAAGATAGCGGAGGAACATTGTCACAATATATATCTTCCTACTGTATTTTCCACTGCATGCATCCGTTGAAGTGGGTTTTAGCCCACAAAAGCGTATGCCCAAATAAATCTGTTAGTCTCTAAGGTGCCACAAGTACTCCTCATTCTTTTTGCTGATACAGACTAACATGGCTACCACTCTGAAACCTTTCACAAAGCTTTCACTCTATATGTGACCTATCTTTCCTCATCCTCAAAGGAAACCTGCACAACACTTTCAAAAGATGAGCCTGGGAGCAGGGCCATCCTTACACATACTCAAAGTACGCAGCTGCGTAGGGCACCAGGAAATTTGGGGCACCAAATTTCCTGGTGCCCTGCGCAGTTGTGTACTGCTCCAGCTCCTGCCCCGCCTCTTCCCCAGGGCCTCTGCCCCCACTCCACCCCTTCCCCAAAACCCCACTTTCACATATAGGGGAAGCCAGAGAGCTTCCATACCCAGCAAATCTCCTAGTTCTGGAGCTTACACTGACACACAGGGAAGCATAGGAGAGAATATAGCCTTAAGATATTTTAAAAAGTTATGTCAAGATTTGTTAGCCTAAAAATTGACCTATTTTCGTTTGACACTGGTGCCATCTGGAAAGTTTTTAGCCTGAGGTGTCCAAATAATTTTTTCTGGAACATTCTCTACACTGCTGCTCTTAGTAATAATACTAGTTTAAGAATGAAAAAAACAGGGATTTTGGGATTTGCAGCGAGCTTCACATTGAACAGGCTAGTAGTTTTGGGACATGTGAGAGAGGGGATGAATGTATCAGTGTTTTTATTACTAGTCTGACTTCAAGTCTTGAATTTGGTTTTAAAAACAGCTTGACAGAAGCATAGGCAGTTTTTAAAAAAGTGAATGGTTATAGTATATGGGGGCAACTGTCAAGGGAGGTCAGTTTTTCAGCCCATTGCCTTGACAGAGTTTCTTCAAGCAGGGAATTGCACTGAGTTGTTTCCTCATGCAACAGGTTGGAGAGAGACTGAATATTACATCTGCATTTATTACTTTTAGGCCTGCTCTTTGCTGGAGAAATTAAACCAATTAAGTATCAGGGGGTAGCCGTGTTAGTCTGTATCCGCAAAAACAACAAGGAGTCCGGTGGCACCTTAAAGACTAACAGATGTATTTGGGCATAAGCTTTCGTGGGTAAAAAACCCACTTCTTCAGATGCATGGAGTGAAAATTACAGTATAATAATGCCTGCATCTGTAATTTTCACTCCATGCATCTGAAGAAGTGGGTTTTAAGTCTTTAGGGTGCCACCGTACTCCTTGTTGTTTTGTTAAACCAATTAAAGCACGTAGGACATCTGTGAAACATTTTGCAAGCAACACTAAAATTCCCTAAACAGCCTACAAAGGGTCTGATCACTGGTTAGAGCAGACTGCCTTTCATCAGGTTTAGTAACTGGTTAAACCTTAACCATTTCAGACTAAATCAGTTAGTGCCAGTGTAACACAGACACTAAAATGATTCAACTAATCCTCCCACTATTTGCCCACTGTGCACTAGTCCTTGTGGACTCTTGCAGAATGCACGGCTGCTGGGAATTGTGAGACAAGTACCTAGAGGGCATTGTAAATGAAATGGTGTACATGAGTACTAGTGTGGGTGTAGCGTAAAACAAACCAATCAGCATGTATAGATGAATTATGTGTTCATACAAGTTCAGTACAACAGATTCAGTTACAAACAGTTCATGTCTCCAGTATAGGCAAGATTCTAGCGAGTGATCATTTATCTGAAAGCCCTCCCTGTCCTTATGGCTGTGGCTTTGCATCTTCTAATGTCGTTTTGCAGAACCATAAATAAAAACCAGGCAGATATTTCCCACCTCTAGTTGCTAGTAAGTACCTCACAAATAACTCTATGAAGGGGTGCATCATTCTTTATAGAGCTGGATTAATTTTGGGAATTCTCAGTCAGACAATGTTTTGTACTATATTCACAGATGTTAGTGGAGTGGGGATGGGTTAACTGATTTGGATAAAATAGAACTAACCCAAAGTTGAAATTTCCTGAGATTTGTAAAAATTGTTATATTTTTCCATTATTGCATAGCTGCACTACATTTCCTGCTTTCATAGCTAAGATGCTGTGGGAGGGGTTGTTCACAGGGTATTTCTGGTTTGACGGGGACAGCTTGTGCTCATAAAATTTCTAATCTGATTTCCAAGTCAAAGGAGGCTACATGCATTCAGGTAAACACCTTAATGTTTATAAGGCATTTATCGATGCCCCGTTTGTCTACTTACCGCACAGCTTCTCCGAAGCCACCCCCCATGTGGGTTTTTTCTTAAGAGCTGCTGCTAAAACAGTGCTCACAAGAAGTGTGTCAACTAGATAGTTATTTAAAAAAAACAACCAAAATTCCCACCATGTAATATTATTGATGTAACCCCTCTTCATCTTACTCTCACCCCACATCCTTCTGTTTTGTTGGCCTTTCATTGCATTGGCTTGGGAACTAGATTATGAACTCTTCAGAGCAGGGACCATGTGTCAGTGGCATAGCTAGGAGTGGAAATTTGGGTGGGCCCTGACTTTCAAGTGGACAGGCAATGACAGACTGTGCTAGCTCAACTTCTCCCCTGACACCACACCCTCTTCTTAGCCCTGGTGTCCCCAGACACAGGGCTTCACCTGCCGAGCTGGGCACGCACATGGGGCGGCAAGGCAGAGCTGCCGGTGCGTAGCTTTCTGAAGGGCGGACGCATGGTTCCACCCTGGATTTCAGCTGCCCGAGTGATGCTCCGGGCTGCTGTGGCAGCACTACACCCCTGCTCAGATTTGGCTAAACCCCTGCCATGTGTAAGTTCTATGTATTGTTAACAGTAAATAATAATACCTGAACTGACCCTCTAACCATTTTGAAGTTTGCTCATCATCACTAATTTCTAATAGATTTTCAGATGTTTATCTTCTCTGCATGACATGGTCACCTTCTGTATTTACTGAAGCATGACAGGAACTGTGGAGAGACTGGAACTGTTCACTAGCAAATGAGTGTTCCTGCAAGGACCTGCACTGCTTTAGAAGTGCCTTCATTCCTGGCCTTGGAGAGGAAGTGCCTTTTGATGTAGTTTTGAGCACCTTGAGTCATTGTTGGTAATTTATACAGTACAACAGGAAATTAAAGCAATTTCTGGCAAACATTTTGCTTGTTGGCATGATCTAGGTTAGAAGGGATTCTGAAAAGGAATAAGTGCATTTGTTTAGATTTTTAAATGGGCAGAAAGGCTGGACTATGAAGCCATCAATTTAATTTATCTTAAATTCTGGTACTTTTCTGTCTACTCAACAGATTGCATAAAAAAAAGGCAACCAGGAAAGTGACAGGGTTTAAAAGCTCTTGCTATAGTAATACATATACGATAGGACCTGAATCAAGGAGAGGCCTTTTACTCTGGATTTTGACACAAGTCTGTCAAACATAGTGGGGCAAATTCTGCTCTCTCATTTACCTGTGGGTATATGTAGCTGATTAGAACTTGCCCAATAATGGTAACAAAAAACATAAAGACTTTTATCTTTCACCTAAACTAATATATTAATAGTGTTTAAGCTTGAGATAGATTATATAAGTGAATAGTAACGAAATCCTACAATGAAACAAATGGGTCTGGTGGAACTAAAATGAATTTGGCAATGGCCAAAATAGCAGAGAGCAGTCTAGCACACATGCTATTTTAGGGTACATCTACACTGGCAGAGTTACGGCGCTGTCAGTTACAGCACCGCTCAGAGAGCACTGAAGGGAAACCACTGTTGTGTGTTCACACTGTCAGCTGCCTGCACAATAGCGTGTTCACACTTGTGGCACTTGCAGCGGTATTCGGAGCGGTGCACTCTGGGCAGCTATCTCACAGAGCATCTCTTCCTCTTCTGCCGCTAAAAGTTGTAGGAGGCAAACGGGGTTGTGGGGCATCCTGGGTCCTGTGCCAATGCCCCGTTATGCATTGCTTCGCATCCCAGAAATCCCTGTGCTTCCCTCTGCATTTGGCACCATCTTTCAACGGTTTGTGTACTATGCACTCTGCCTCTTCGGTCTGCAGGAATGGATCCCGAACTGTTGACCAGTATGCTGCTCGCTCTGACTAACACCTCACGAGTGGCAGTGGAGTTATTCCTTAAACTACAAAGGGAAGAGGAGTACGACATTGATCTTGCCACACGTACTAGCTACGACATGAGATTGGTTGCGGCATTCACGGAGGTTCTGACCACAGTGGAATGCCACTTTTGAGCAGTGAGTGGTGGGATCACATCGTTATGTATGTCTGGGATGACGAGCAGTGGCTGCAGAACTTTCAGATGAGAAAAGCCACATTCAAGGGACTGTGTGATGAGCTTGCCCCAGCCCTGCAGCACAAGGACACGAGAATGAGAGCTGCCCTGCCATTGGAGAAGCATATGGCGATTGCACTGGGGAAGCTGGCTACTCCAGACTGCAACCGATCAGTCGCTAACCAGTTCGGAGTGGGAAAGTTGACCGTTGGACTCGTGTTGACAGAAGTGTGCAGGGCCATTAATTGCATCCTACTCTGAAAGACTGTGACTCTGGGCAAGGTGCGTGTCATTGTGGATGGCTTTGCACAAATGGGCTTCCTTAACTTCAGAGGGGCGATAGATGGCACGCATATTCCAATTCTGGCACCAGACCATCTAGCTACCGAGTACATTAATCAGAAGGGGTATTTCTCAATGGTTCTCCAGATGCTTGTGGATCACCATGGGCATTTCACGGATATTAACGCAGGCTGGTCCGGAAGGTGCATGACGCATGCATCTTTTGGAACACTGGCCTATTCAGGAAGCTGCAAGCAGGGACTTTCTTCCTGGACCAGAAGATCATGATAGGGGAAGTCGAAATGCCCATTGTGATCTTGGGAGAACCTGCCTACCCCATAATGCCATGGCTTATGAAGCCATACATGGGACAACTTGACTGTAGCAAGGAGAGGTTCAACAATAGGCTGAGCAAGCGCAGAATGACTGTGGAGTGTGCTTTTGGCCATTTAAAGGCCCGCTGGCGCTGCCTATTTGGGAGACTGGACCTAGCCAATGACAATATTCCTATGCTTATAGCTATGTGCTGTACACTCCATAATATTTGTAAAGGGAAGGGTGAAAGCTTCACTCAGGATTAGACCACTGAGGCTCAGTGCCTGGAGGCTGAATTTGAACAGCTAGAGACCAGGGCTATTAGAGGGGTACAGTGTGGGGCCATAAGGATCAGGGATGCCTTGAGGCAGCAATTTGAAGCTGAAAGCCACTAATATTTGTTGCTATGCTCAGGAGTGCAGTGCTTGTAATGTTAGGAGGTGATTGTGATTGGTGCAGACGATCCAATATGAAGGTTTAAGATAATTGTCTGTTGCTTTGCAGGGCTCTGTTTGCTTTCAGTTAATAGAATAAAGTGGCTGCAGGGGAGAGCGGGCGCAGAGCTGCTCAGTTCGCAGTGCTAGTATTGCCTGGAACGTGTCTGCTTGGCGCTTCATAACATTTAAGAGCTGCTTCGTGGCTTCATTCTGGCATGCTGCATTCTCTTTTCGGTCCCTCGCTGTCCTGCCACTCCTTCAATTCTTGTTTTTTGGCCACGGAGTGCATCATGACAGCACGCATAAAGTCCTCCTTAGTTCTTCATGGCTGCTTTCTAATTCTGCGCAGCCGTTCAGCCGGTGATAACAAAGAGGGAGGCTGGGCTCCCAAGGTCATCTCTGTGAAGCCAAAATGCAACATTTTACAGAAGTAGTATTGTTTGCAACACACAGAACACTGTGATTTAAAACACAGCCAGTATTCACATACCTGTCACTAACTGGCTGACCCCAAGCAAGCACACACGAGCCACAAGACCCCCAAAATAGTGAGTAGCTGCAGGGGCAGGGTAAATCAGTGTTCCCGGACCCGTCTGTACACTGGGCACCTGGCTCTTGGGGAGAGCCAGCACTGTAGGGGGGGCCTGATAATCATTCCTGTCCCCACATTTTCCACAGGCTGTGTTCATTATGGAAGATATCTCGCTGCTGAGGGTGAGCAGGGAATCAAGGGAGGGTCTTCTCCAAGACTGCGGCTTCCACCCTGGCCCTTATGCGGCTCGTCTGTGTGCAGCAATGGTCCCCGCCATGACAGCAGAGTGGCACAGGAAAGTTACCATTAATGGGGCAAGAAACAAAGCATCTCTGCCAAAGAGCCTGTGGCAGCGGAGTGTCCAGTATCTCCATGAGAGTTTCCTGGAGATCTCTGAGGTAGATTCCTATTAAGTGAGGGAGTCAATCAACAGCCTGTTCCGCCACTCAGACTAGGCACGTGGTGGTAAGCGCATCATACAGACACAAGACTGCTTTTTGCAACCTTCCTGCCCCCAACAATTCGCTTCAGCAATTCCCCAAAACAAATCCACTTACCAGGGGCCTCCTTTCCTGTTTGTGCTTCACCAAAATCCAACAGCAGTGACTGGCTAGCCTCCTCTGGGGTAGAGAAGAGCTTGTGGCTGCATGCATCTCTGAGGCATCCTCTGCCTCTGGGTCGTCGTCCCCTGTCGACATCCTTGTCCAAGATTTCCTCCTCCTAGCTCGGTGCACTCTCGACTGGCACATGAGCCATCGAAGTATCCACAGTGGCCTTTGTAGTGGAGGTGGGGTTGCCACTGAGTATTGTGTCTAGCTCTTTGTAGAACTGTCAGCTTGTGGGCGCAGCACCGGAGTGGTGGTTTGCCTCCCGCACCTTGCGGAAGGCACTCCGCAGCTCCTTCACTTTGACCCTGCACTGCATTGTGTCCTGGTCATGGCTCCTTTCTGTCATGCATTGTGAAATCTGTCTGTAGGTATCACAGTTCCTACAGCTGGAGTGCAGCTGGGACTGCACAGCCTCCTCTCCCCAAATGCTGATGAGGTCCAGCAACTTGGCATTGCTCCAAGTGGGGGATTGCCTGGTGCTTGGAGCAGGCATGTCCACCTGGAAAGATGCGTTGAGACCACTGCATGCGTCACCGAGCAAACAGAAAGGGGACTTTCAAAATTCCAAAGGAATGTATGGGATGGGGAATGACGGTTGGTCACCTGAGGGCAGGGCAGTAGAGTTCAAACCGATGACCAGAGAGGTAAGAACAGGCGTTGTAGGACAACTCTCGGAGGCCAGTCGCAGCACTGCAATCGACCAGGATGTCTACACTGGCACCACAGCGCTTTAGCCCCGGCAGAAAGCTGTATGCCTCTCGTCAGGGTGGTTTTTTTACAGCACTGCAACTGCGCGGTTTCTGCACACTAAGTGGCTTGGCAGTGTGTACACCTCAGGAGTTACAATGCAGAAAGCTGCTTTACTGCGCAGAAACTTGCCAGTGTAGACAAGCCCATAGTTTAAAAGAGCTCAGAAGGTTGGCAGCCAAGTGGATGTGAAGGATTTGAATGAAAGTTGATCTGGTTATTGATTATAGTATATATGGATGGTACCAGATAAACCAGAACACCACACAAAGCAATGGAGACCTCTCCTGTGAATATAAATTACATGAGAAAGAATGAGTCTTTATTAATATAATAGGATTGTGTTGTGTTTAACAGGTGTCTGCTGCAGTATTGTATCACACGTCTGGCAAGATTAACTACCAACATATATCCTGAGAAGAGATGAAAAGATGCTGCCTTAAGTCTCAATTCCACTTATAAATATTCTTTTTTAGTAAAGTAAGAGTGGTAATTATTTATTATTGATTTGTTTATATAGTGCCGAAGGTGTAGTAGGTGTCTTGCAGACAAAGGTCTAAATTCAGCTGTGAGTCTAAGGGATAATAAAATGGTGTACTTATGACTTACTCTGGCTCCTCAGTGTCTGCCAGTATAGACTTGCTTAAGGCTTAACCAGCATCCACTGAAGTCATTGGAAAGCCTTCCATTGACTTCAGTGAAATCTGGATCGGAACACCCTCGTCCATACTCTGCTCTCAGTCGTAGGTAGGGGGTGGCTAGGGATAGAAGGGGTTCAGCATCCCCAAATCAATCCCTGCCAGGTGAAGCCACTTCCCTGCTGGCATTATGGAGGGGGAACCATTCCAAATTTGAGTGGCATTGCACATCAGCTCCTGCTCCCAATCCCAGACTCTCTGGAGCTGAGCCTGTATGGGGAGCAGAATGGAAGCAGTGACTAGGAGAAGCAGGACCCAGTGTGCCAGGTCGCAATGGCTCGTTCCTCATTGACACAGTCTCCAGCTCTGTCACACGCCACCCAGTTCTGATTACTTTCTCCACCCACTGCTGGGTGGTCCTGGCCAGAACCTGATTGTTTCTTTGGAACTGAGAGCCAATTAGTCACCGAGGAGCAGTAACTGGAGGTGGGTAGTGTGGGAGAGAGTCTGAGCCTGTATTGTTGGGGAAGCAGAGCCCCATGGAGTGTAGGAAGCAGCAGAAGCTTTACTAAAAGATTGCACCCCTCAGCGAACTGGCTGAATCTTTACATTTTTTTGAGGGGGGTGGGCTGTGACCCCCCTCACTTTAAGGATTGTGCCTGGTGCTCAGATTTGGGTGGGACATGGCCCAACCATGGCTATGCCCCTGCTGAGCCCAGCTGCCGATGCACTTAGTAACACCATTTTAAATACTGAAGTAAACCCATTGACTTCAGCAGAGTTGTTTTAGATTTACACTGATACATGGGGGTGGAATCTAGGCCCCTTACACTAAATTCTAGTACATTTTTTTTTAGCAAATAGTAATTTTGCCAAAAAAATGCATTTTTCAGGACACAAAATTCAAGTTGAATTTGGCGAATAGTTTTGGAGAAAAAAACTCCTGGAAAAAAACATTTGGGAATGTCAAAATATTTAGTTTCAACAGTTTAGAAATGAACTGTTTTGACATTTTGTTTTGAAACAACATTTTCTACATTAAATATGTATTTAAATCAATATTTTGTTTTAAAAAAGTCAATTTGAGCTGAAAAATGAAACATTTTGTTTAACGTCACTAAAATTTTTTCAGTTTTTTGTTTTGGTAAGAAAATGAAAAAAAAAATCAGTTTTTATTTGAAACTAACCCTCCCCCCCCCTTTTTTTTTTTGGATTTAGCCAAACTGAAAAATCAATTATTTGCTCAGCTCTAATTTCTATCAACTTACAAAAGTATAATGTGCACTACCTTTTGCATCACAGCTAAATTTGTCCTGTGGTCCCGACCATTAAGATCATACTCTAGAGTAGCAAACAGTGAATATTATATAGGTCTTGACATAAGCTCCCTTAGGTTATGTATTCATTAGGGCTGTCAAGCGATTAAAAAAAATAATTGCGATTAATCGCGCATTTAAAAAAATTAATTGCGATTAATCGCACTGTTAAACTACAATAGAATACCATTTATATGAATATTTTTGGATGTTTCTACATTTTCAAATATATTGATTTCTATTACAACACAGAATACAAAGTGTACAGTGCTCACTTTATATTTATTTTTTATTACAAATATTTGCACTGTAAAAACCAAAAGAAATAGTATATTTCAATTCACCTAATGCAAGTACTGTAGTGTAATCTCTTTATAATGAAAATTGAACTTACAAATGTAGAATTATGTACAAAAAGTAACTGTATTGAAAAATAAAACAGTGTAAAACTTTAGAACCTACAAGTCCACTCAATCCTACTTCAGCCAATCGCTCAGACAAACAAGTTTGGTTACAATTTGCAGGAGACAATGCTGCTCATGTCTTGTTTACAATGTCACCTGAAAGTGAGAACAGGCATTCTCGTGGCATTGTTGTAGCTGGCATCGCAAGATATTTATGTGCCAGATGGGCTAAAGATTCATAATGTCCCTTCATGCTTCAACCACCATTCCAGAAGACATGCATCCATGGTGATGACCGGTTCTGCTCGATAACGATCCAAAGCAGAGCGGACTGACACATATTCATTTTTATCATCTGAGTCAGATGCCACCAGCAGAAGGTTGATTTTCTTTTTTGGTGGTTTGGGTTCTGTCGTTTCCTCATCGGAGTGTTGCTCTTTTAAGACATCTGAAAGCATTCTCTACACCTCATCCCTCTCAGATTTTGGAAGGCACTTCAGATTCTTAAACCTTGGGTCGAATGCTGTATCTATCCTTAGGGTATGTCTACACTACGAGAGTAGTTCGATTTTACTTAAATCGAATTTTTGGAATTGATATTGCAAAGTCGAACGTGTGTGTCCACACTAAGGACAGTAATTCGACTTTGTGAGTCCACACTAACGGGGAAAGCGTCGACATTGGAAGCGGTGCACTTTGGGCAGCTATCCCACAGTTCCCGCAGTCCCCGCTACCCATTGGAATTCTGGGTCGAGCCGCCAATGCCTTCTGGGTAAAAAAATGTGTCGAGGGTGCTTTTGGGTAACTGTCGTCATCCGTCCATCACTCCCGCCCTCCCTCCCTGAAAGCGCCGGCGGGAAATCAGTTCGCGCACTTTTCTAGTCAGTGACAGCGCGGACGCCACAGCACTGCGAGAATGGAGCCCGCTGCGACCATCACTGCAGTTGTGGCCGTTCTCAACGCCTCGCAGCTTATCATCCACCTTTCCCAGAGGCAGATGCAGATAAATCAGGCGAGGAGGCTACGGCACCGCGGTGAGGGCCTGAAGTCTGAGAGTAGCACAGACCTGTCAGAAAGCACGGGACCCAGCGCCGAGGACATCACGGTGGCAATGGGTCATGTGGATGTTGTGGAACGGCGATTCTGGGCCCGGGAAACAAGCACGGACTGGTGGGACCGCATAGTGCTGCAGGTCTGGGATGAATCCCAGTGGCTGCGAAACTTTCGCATGCGGAAGGGGACTTTCCTTGAACTTTGTGAGTTGCTGTCCCCTGCCCTGAAGCGCAATGACACCCGGATGCGAGCAGCCCTGACTGTCCAGAAGCGAGTGGCCATAGCCCTCTGGAAGCTTGCAATGCCAGACAGCAACCGGTCAGTCCCGAACCACTTTGGCGTGGGCAAATCTACCGTGGGGGTTGTTGTGATGCAAGTAGCCAAGGCAATCGTTGATGTACTGCTGTCAAAGGTAGTGACCCTGGGAAACGTGGAGGTGATCATAGATGGCTTCGCAGCGATGGGATTCCCAAACTGCGGTGGGGCCATAGATGGAACTCACATCCCTATCCTGGCACCGGACCACCAGGCAGCCAGTACATTAACAGAAAGGGCTACATTTCCATGGTCCTGCAAGCACTGGTGGACCACAGGAGACGTTTTACGAACATCTACGTCGGATGGCCGGGCAAGGTTCATGACGCTCGTGTTTTCAGAAACTCTGGTCTGTTTAGACGGCTGCAACAAGGTATTTACTTCCCGGACCACAAAATAACTGTTGGGGATGTGGAGATGCCTATAGTCATCCTTGGGGACCCAGCCTACCCGCTAATGCCCTGGCTCATGAAGCCCTATACTGGCACCCTGGACACTGAAAAAGAACTCTTCAACTACCGGCTGAGCAAGTGCAGAATGGTGGTGGAGTGTGCTTTTGGCCGTCTCAAGGGGAGATGGAGAAGCTTACTGACTCGCTGTGATCTCAGCGAAACCAATATCCCCATTGTTATAGCAGCTTGCTGTGTGCTCCACAATCTCTGTGAGAGCAAGGGGGAGACCTTTATGGCGGGGTGGGAGGTTGAGGCAAATAGCCTGGCTTCTGATTACGCCCAGCCAGACAGCCGGGTGATTAGAAGAGCCCAGCGGGACGCGCTGTGCATCCGGGAGGCTTTGAAAGCTAGGTTCCTGAGTGAGCAGGGTAACCTGTGACTTTTAAGTTTGTGTACAGAGAAGCTGAACCTGCCCCCGTTTCTTTACCCAGTTAATGTTGACTATCCTCTCCAGTTACATACTCCCTTCACCCCCTTCCAACACATGTTTAGAAATAAAATCACTTCTACTTTGTTAATGAACACCGTTTTCTTTATTACTGTTTTTGCGGGAATGTTTTAAACCTGGGACGCAGACTGTGGTGGGGAGCGGGTGTAGTGTAGTGACGCAAATGACGCTTCTAAACTCCAGGAATGACAGGCTCCGCAGTGGTGGACTGGTTGTTTCAACGGAGCCTGTCACCCCTCCTGATCGGGACTGTGTGTATGTGGGGGCTATGTGACTTTGTGGCAGGGGGAGGACGGTTACAGATCCCCTGCTGCGTGGCTCTGTGATCCAGGATAAGGACCGCCGCATAAGATCTGTAACTGCCCTCCCCCGCCACAAAGTCACAGAGCAACCCACCCCCCACCACAGAACATGAAAACCACCTCCCAGACTGACCAGGGTAACTAGTGACTGCACTATGTATATGCCCTGCTGTTGGACCTGCCCCCGCCTATGTACCCTGCTAAAGGTGACTGTCCTGTCCAATTACCAACCCCCTTCCCCCCCTTCAGACAGACTCTCCTCCAAAAGAACATGATGGAAACAGTAATTAACAGAAATGTATTTTTTATTAGCAACTACACATGAAACTGGGGGGTGAAACTTGGACGGGGGCTTGTGTGAGGCGGGAAGGAAAGGACTTGTCAAATTTTGGGGAATTAGAGCCTTCTACTACTAGAGCAGTCTGCAGGGGTGGAGTGAGAGTTTGCACGGACTCTGCCGCCCCTCCTTCTTTGGACTTTGGGTGAGGGGGGTATGTGACTTGGTGGCGGGGGAGGGCGGTTACAGATAGACTGCAGCGGGGCTCTGTCCTCCTGCCTCCGTTCCTGCAGAACATCCACAAGGCGCCGGAGCGTGTCCATTTGCTCCCTCATTAGTCCAAGCAGCGTTTGAGTTGCCTGCTGGTCTTCCTGCCGCCACCTCTCCTCCTGTTCCATGTGTGATCGGTGCATTTGGGACAAGTTCTCCCTCCACTGGGTCTGCTGTGCTGCCTGGGCTCGGGAGCAGCCCATAAGTTCCGAGAACATGTCCTCCCGTGTCCTCTTCTTCCTACGCCTAATCTGCGCTAGCCTCTGGAAGTGTGATGCCAGGCTAGGTTGTGAGACAGTCGCAGATGTGGCTGTGGGAATGGGAAAAAGGGAGTGAATTCCTCAGAAAGATAAATGTAGTTGTGAACAAAGAACATAGTCTTTCTCTGTGAACAAGACCATGCACAGCACCTATCACATGCGCACTCAGGACAAGGTCGAATTCTCGGCCTTCGCATTCGGTGCCTGGAGTCTTGCACTGCAGATCTGAGAAGCGGGGCAGGACACCGGAATTTGTGTAGCAGGCAGACATGGTAAGCCGTAGACTTGTTGCAGCTTAAAACTTTAATAGTAGCACTGGCCTCCTTTCACATTGAAAGCAATGCCAGTCCCTGCTGCCAGCAATCCGGCAAGCAGGAACTCTGCCCCTGTCCCACCCCCTGGCGGCTGTCCCAGGGAAAGATCCCTGTAGCCTGCCCCTCTCCCGCCTCCACCGCGTGGCTGCAAACCGGCGGTTACAGTTCTGTAAAGGAACGGGCAAGCAGTCCCAATACTAACATTCCCCTACCTAATTCAAAGCAGGTCACCATGAGCGACATCACCCTGATGAGGATCTCAGACACTGAGAAAGAAAGAATGCTTCGGGAAAGCCTCCAAAGACCAGGACCGTATGCCGCCATGCTCTGCAGGGCAATGATCCCGGAGTACTTGATTGTCTCCTGGTGCGGAAACGTTTCATACCACGGAGGACCCAATAAGGCCGCTCTCCCCAGGAACCTGATGCAAAGGCTTTCCAATTACCTCCAGGATAGCTTCCTCGAGATGTCCCAGGAGGATTTCTGCTCTATCCCCGGACATATAGACTGCATTTTACTGTAGCTGCACTGGCAGGGACTAAACAGTAGAGCGGCTTGGGCAGAACAATCATGCTAAACCGGACATTGTTAGATTTTTTTTCAATAGTTGCATTGCCCAGGACTGAAACGTTAAGCGCCTAGGGCAAACTAATCATGAGAAACCCATTGTTGTTATTCTTAATATTCCTGTTCTGTTAAAAATAAATGTTTAGATGTTTAAAACACTTACTGGCTGATCCTTCCCCAGATTCTGTGTCCGGGTTAACGGCTGGGGACGGTTGGTAGGGGATCTCTGTAAGGGTGATGAAGAGATCCTGGCTGTCGGGGAAATCAGCGTTGTAAGCGCTGTCGACTGCCTCGTCCTCCTCATCTCCTTCCTCATCTTCCCCGTCCGCTAACATGTCCGAGGAACCGGCCATGGACAATATCCCATCCTCAGAGTCCACGGTCAGTGGTGGGGTAGTGGTGGCGGCCGCACCTAGGATGGAATGCAGTGCCTCGTAGAAACGATATGTCTGGGGATGGGATCCGGAGCGTCCGTTTGCCTCTTTGGTCTTCTGGTAGCCTTGTCTCAGCTCCTTGATTTTCACGCGGCACTGCGTTGCATCCCGGCTGTATCCTCTCTCTGCCATGGCTTTAGAGATCTTCTCGTAGATCTTTGCATTCCGTCTTTTGGATCGCAGCTCGGAAAGCACGGACTCATCGCCCCACACAGCGATCAGATCCAAGACTTCCCGGTCAGTCCATGCTGGGGCCCTCTTTCTTTTCTGAGATTGCACGGCCATCTCTGCTGGAGAGCTCTGCATCGTTGCCAGTGCTGTTGAGCTCACCACGATGTCCAAACAGGAAATGAGATTCAAACTGGCCAGACAGGAAAAGGAATTCAAATTTTCCCGGGGCTTTTCCTGTGTGGCTGGTCAGAGGATCCGAGCTTGGACTGCTGTCCAGAGCGTCAACAGAGTGGTGCACTGTGGGATAGCTCCTGGAGCTATTAGCGTCGATTTCCATCCACACCTAGCCTAATTCGACATGGCCATGTCGAATTTAGCGCTACTCCCCTCGTCGGGGAGGAGTACAGAAGTCGAATTTAAGAGACCTCTATGTTGAACTAAATAGCTTCGCGGTGTGGACGGGTGCAGGGTTAATTCGATGTAACGGTGCTAACTTCGACATAAACGCCTAGTGTAGACCAGGCCTTAGAAATCTCACATTGGTACCTTCTTTGCATTTTGTCAAATCTGCTGTGAAAGTGTTCTTAAAATGAATATGTGCTGGGTCATCACCAAGACTGCTATAAGATGAAATATATGGCAGAATGCAGGTAAAACAGAATAGGAGACATACAATTCTCCCCCAAGGAGTCCCCAAATTTAATTAATGCATTATTTTTTTAATGAGCATCATCAGCATGGAAGCATATTCTCTGGAATGGTGGCCAAAGCATGAAGGGGCATATGAAGGTTTAGCATATCTGGCACGTAAATACCTTGCAACGCCGGCTACAAAAGTGCCATGTGAACGCCTGTTCTCACTTTTAGGTGACATTGTAAATAGGAAGCAGTCAGCAGTATCTCCCGTAAATGTAAACAAACTTGTTTGTCTTAGCAATTGGCAGGACAAGAAGTAGGACTGAGTGGACTTGTAGGCTCTAAAGTTCTACATTGTTTTGTTTTTGAGTGCAGTTATGTAACAAAAAAAATCTGCATTTGTAAGTTACACTTTAATGATAAAGAGATTGCACTACAGTTCTTGTATGAGGTGAATTGAAAAATACTATTTCTTTTGTTTATCATTTTACAGTGCAAATATTTGTAATAAAAATAATAATATAAAGTGAGCACTGTACACTATGTATTCTGTGTTGTAATAGAAATCAATATATTTGAAAATGTTGAAAAACATCCAAAATATTTAATATATTTCAATTGGTATTCTATTGTTTAACTGTGTGATTAATTGCGATTAATTTTTTTTATCGCTATTAATTTTTTTGAGTTAATCACGCAAGTTAACTGCGATTAATCAACAGGCCTAGTATTTATATTAGTGTTCTTAGACTATGCAACAAGCTATTTGGATGAGAGCCCTGTGAGAGCTATTATAGCTGAGAAACTGAGATGATTAAAATATTTAGCAGGCTAGGGTTTGCCTGGAAAACATGCTAACAACTATAAGGAGCTGATGCACAAAAACGTTACTCTTGTGAGTAAAGTTATTCTTGTACAGAGTTGTTTATAAAATCAGGCCCTAAATTACTAGCTTCATGTCTTTGTAGATTGAAGGAATTATATGAACTGCTGGGTATTTCTTCTAACAATACTTCTTGCAGTCCACTCCAAATAAACTCTTCAACCTACATGTATTTCATTCCACCTTTGGGATGACAGCTCAGTGTTCAATAATCCAGATTAATGTTCTACAACCAGATAAACTAGTAAGAAGGCAAATCTGTGTCTGCATATTCCAGAAAATTCTGTATGGAGTTACAATTTGGCAGATTACACTACACCACATGCACTGCCATTGGGTTTTGTACAGTTTTAAAATATAAAATTGCTTGTGGGCTAAGGCATTCTCAGACTCAAGAAACCGACAAATGTCACTTCGTTTTACAAGGGACCCTGAGTTAGTGTTCACACTGTCACAAGACTCAACATAGGCATGGCCATTTATTTATTTATTTTTCTAGACTGAAGTATCTGTTGACCGCTTTCACTGCTCCCTTGCTGGATCCTGATCTTCTATCGAAGGTATTTATATGGCCCCCATTACTATAATATGTGCACGTCTCACAAATATTTAATGTATTTGTCGTCTCAGCACCCCTCTGAGGTGGGGGTATACTATTATCCCAATGTAAAAAAATAGGGAGTTAAGGCAGAGAGAGACTGTGACTGGCCCACACAGGGAGTCAGGGTCCATGTGAGGACTTGAGTCTCCTAAGGCCTAGGCTAGTGCGCTAAGCCCTGGACCATCCTTCTTTTCTTACAAAGCAGTTCCAGGTGCACATGAATGAGGCTCATTGCAGGATCAGGGTCTATAGTCTATAGGGTCTATAGTCCATGTCCATAATGTCCAATGCATTGCTCATGTTGTTTGATTTCATGCTGTATTCTACAACTTTTGCAAAATGGAGTTTCATTGTGAAGATGCCGTGAAGCAGTTCTGTGTGTCTGTTTACAAATCAGAATTCAGCTGTGAACAGAGAGCTGCTGCTGTTTAAAATTTTTTGGGGAGGATTCTACAAAGAAAATCCTTTTTAATATATGGTTGTTACCTTTGATCAGCATTCAGCTTCCCTAAAATGGCATCATAATCAACAAACATTCTTATTTCTTCTGCTAAACTGTGTAAACATAATGCTTTGAGAGCAGTTATTTTGTCCAGATATTATTGGGATGTATATATTTTTATTACAAAGATTCTTGGATACTTACTAGTAACCTACATTTTCCCATATGCATACTGTATGCTTATTTCTGACTGAGAAATCAGATCATTATGTATATTTTTATCCACTCTATGTTAGTTTGGATTAAAAAGTGCTTTTTGATGCTTTTGAGTATATTAAAGTACCCTACATGACAGAAATCTAAAAAGGCTCCTTTAGTTTGAAATCACAAAGCTTTTATTTTGAGGTTGAATGGTAGATCTTGGAGAGCTCGCTTTGGTTTGTCCTGAAACTTCCCCCCTTTTCATGTAAATAAAAGGAAACAAGGGACATTTTTGGGCTACCTTTCCATGTTTTCTGAGCAAAAGTGTCTTCTGAATACCTCTTTCGTGTACCTACAAAGACAGGACTCTGCTAACTAGAATCTCTATCGTACTACAGCTGAAGTTGTCAAAGGTTGAATAAGTTCATTGTCTGCATTTCTGCTCTGAAGCAGACTGAGAGAAATGAGTGTTAAGTAAACTCAACGACAGCCTTGCTAACGTCAGCATTCCAGGCTTCTACATGCTCATGCCTGCAACATAACTTCAGATTGTGACACCTCAGGCAAAGGCTTCTAAATTAACACACATCCAGCTGTCAGGGTTTTTATTTTCTCCTTTATGTTAACAGTTGAAAAGAAGGCCTAGCAAAAGGGTGGGCTCAAGTAATATTTATTACATTGTTTATTCTTTCGGTAACAAGGATGTGCCTTATTGAGTTAGGAAATGAATACAGCAATAAAACTTTAAATTTAACAAATCAAATGTGTCTTCAATTACTTTTGTCCTTTGCTTCTGGGCAACTGCAAAAGATATTCAGTGATACGTGGACACCTAGAGGAAATAGGCTTAGTCCTAGTGAAGTGCTGAATATCTCTTTCTTGCAAAGCACTGAGAACCCTTCAGCTGATTGAAGTCAGTGGAAGAGGAGTTGGCTGGGTACTTTGCCGGATTGGGTCCTCTGGACTTGTAGCTGACTGCTCTAAATTTTAAAAAGAAAACAGATGTTTATTACTTTAAACATAATTTTCTTGTACAAATATGCTGCTGTGGTGTTTTACAGTTCCAGGAAATCTCAATCTTTGATACTGGAGACTTTTGGAGGGCTGAAGCCCAGTTACCCTAGCTGATGAAAACAACAAGAATCCTAACTCCCAACTTCAAATGGAGGTTGCATATTGAGCAATTTTTAGTTCATAAAGAACAAGTGCCAACTTCAGAGCTTTTATTTCTGCTTGCACAAGAGAATGAACTATGTGAAATAGAGCCCTGTTCCTGTAAACACCCTTGTCCACACAAGAAAGTTTTACCAGTTATATCAACATAGTTATACCAGTATAACCCTCTGTGTAGACACTCTTATTACAGTATAAAAGTGGCTTTTTTTGTTTAAATCCCTTCCAAGTAATATAAACTAAATTAAATAAAAACACTCTTATACCAGCATGAGTGTCCCAGTCGGGAGTTATATTGGTGTAACTATGGTGGTTAAAATGTATACCCCAGGTTTTATTGCAAAATGTTTCCTGTGTAGACAAGGCCTTAGTGTAACTTTAAGTGCATGAACAGAATGTTGACTTCAATGTAACTCGTCATGTGAGGAAAGTTAAATACATGTATAAGTGTCTGTAGGAACTAGATTGGTCCCAGTCCCCCCTATACAGATGTGAATCTTGGATGGTCATGAGGAATACACATTGAGGCATTTTCTCTCCCCTGCTGCTGTGTGAAAGACCTACACAAACAAAACGGGGGGAACAGATGATCTGACTATATAGGGGAACTGGGCTAAACTGACTATGTATAAAGTGCTGGTAAATACATAAACAGCCTGAAAATATTTCACTAATCGATTTCCTTTATGGTCATCTTAAGAGTCACCTGTAAAAAGAGGCTCTGTCCTCCTTGCTCCTAGCTCTCTGTGACTGTGTGTACACTGAGGATTTTCTTAAAATTCTCCTAGCGTTGTCTTTGCTCTGGGGCAGTTCTAGCAATGGTACCGTGATATGGGGGATTTTAACTGCTGCATCTTCTAGGTTTGCTAAGAGTTAGGTTACATAAAACAGTGGTAAAAATGCTTGTGGGTGATCAGTACATATGTTCCTGCCATTGCTAGGCCCAGTGGAGCTGCACCAACGCGAGGGCAATTCACAGAGCTAGGAAGAGCAACCAAAGATGGTACATAGGCATGTTAGGGTTAGGGGGCCCTGTCTGCACAGCAACAAAAAACCCAGTGTGCTGAGCAGTCACATGACAGTCTAGGCCTCTGGCAGAGGTGGGTCACTGTTAGCTGCTGCAGTGTAATTGCATATTACCCAGGTAGGCTGTGGACACAAAACATGGTTTGAGCCAACCATGGCACTCAGGGTATGTGTGCAATGGGAGGGGTGATTGCAGCATGTTTAGACATACCTGAGCTAGCTTTGATCTAGCTTGATCAGAGCTAGCTTGAGTACTTATAGCAGTGTAGACATGGCAGTAAGGGCAGTGGCATGGGCTAGCTGTTCCAGTATGGACCCAGGGTTCTGGGCAGGGTTGTATGCGGGAGGCCTGCTGCCCTGGCTACACTGCTATTGTTACTTGAGCTAGCTTTGATCAAAGCTAGCTCCGTACGTCTACACATGCTGCACTCACACCTCCTGATTGCAGTGTAAACCTACCCTAAGTAGGTACAAACTCCATTAACAGCTGTAGTGTGGACAGGCACTATGCAAACATCCTTATAGGTCTGTCAGTGCCCCTCAATCATGACCTACAACACCAGTACTACTAAAGTTGGGGCCCCCTCCTGAGTGATCAGAATCAATCATGCTAAACTCTTTGGTGGTGGCTTTTTGGTATTGACAAATGTGGGCTAGAATAATATTGCAGTATTGATTTTCAATGGTGATGTACCTTAGCATTTGAGTTCAGGATTCCAAGCATTTATGGGTAGTGCTGCCTATCCTGGACCATCAATCCCCTTGCAAAATTTGCAAACCAAATACACAGCTTGGCTTAAATTTTCAGAAGTGTCTCGTGATTTGGGATACTTTAATTTTAGGGTGCTTAATTTAAGACCTCTTAAAGAAGCCTGATTTTCAGAAAGAGCTGTGTACCCACCTGTTGACAATCAGGTCCCTTTTAGGTGTTTCAGGTTGGGCACCCAAAAACTTAAGGCATGCAAGATCACAAGTCACTTTTGAAAACATAGGCCATTTAAAACCCTTTCCCCTTCCCACTTGCTTCACGTACATAGAATTTCTATCATTAGTTTTGGTTTCTATTTTAATTCGCCCTGTTTATATTTGAGTACTAGCTATTTTAAGGCTCAGGGAGGTTTGTTCAAACCTGTTTTTCAGTTGTTTAAACTGGATTGCCTTTCATGCATCTTGATCAAAGTTAATAGCAAAATCATAAAATCCCACAAGTCACACAATAGAGAATACAAACAATTAAGCTAACCTTTTACCTGGATTTTCCTTTAAAATAATTTTGAAAGACAGCAGCAAACATCTCAGCAAACCTGATTAAGTGAGAGAATATTCAAACTAACCTTATTGTAATGCAGTGTCCTTTTCAAATGAGTAGACCATCAGGAAGTGACTAGTACAAACTCCCACACTAGATAAGTTCATTACCCTGGATTTTCTGGTGTGTTGACATCAGTGAAATAGTTAACAATGTTGGCATTAAAATGGTCACAATTAGGCTTCAAAGTTAACACCCCATCCCATTGAGATAAATGGGAGTAGTTTACATTTCTTAGTGCTATTGTTTCAGTCTGGCTTACTACAGATTCTAAAATAAGACAACAGTACATCTATTTACATTCTGCTTCCGCAAACCCAGATGTGTTAGAAGCTTCATTGTTTTAAATGGAAGCTTAAGATTTTGGAAAATACAGCAAAATCCATGGGGTGTCGGTAGAAAGAAGACTCTAAATCCTTGTGAATTACAGAGTCATGTAGCACCCCCACCCCTCTCCCCTTGCCTGCAACTCTCTATTGTCTCAGCTCAAGGCAATAAAGCCCTGGGGGGGGAACAACATTTCATACATGAAACAACCTCAAATCAAGTTCTTAACTTATAAATTTTCTAAATATGGGGAAGTTCAGGTTTTTCCTTTCTTCATAGATAACAGGAGAGACTATAGATGAAGGGTGAATTTATAGTTACACTGAAATCAATGGCTAAACTCCCACTGACTTCAAAGGGGCCAGGGTTTCACCTGAAAATGTTTGGGACCAGATGCTGCTCTCTGTGGCTCACATGAGTAGAATCAGTGAAATCATTTCTCCTGTAAGTAAGTTAAGAAGAAATCTGACCATTGAAAGGTAAGTTTTAAAATATTTCCTTGCTGTTTTATTGAACAAGACAAGCCGGCCAAAGCCTGCCTTCATTTACATGCTGTGCAATCCCATGACTGACTTTAGTAGGATTGCAGGGGCTGGAAAGGATTGAAGTGAAGCCAGAATTTGGCAGTAAATGTGGTAGAAGGTCTCTATTTCCACAACCCCCCCACTAGCACATTGCTCTCTCTGCCCAACCTGAGGGTTTCTGCTGCGTGGTGAGCTGCAGTCAGAGGCCGAGCGCCATATAAGCTTCTGTGTGAAGACTTCCCACTGCATATGCTCAGTCAGTGCACTTCCCCAGCTGTCCTGGCTAGCCCCTTTCTCAGCCACCATCCCCCACTTTTACAGCTGTTCTGGCCCATGTGGACCCCTGTTAAGATGATAAGCAGTAGCACATTGTGCCACTGAAACCTCCTCTCTTTGGACTTTCTGTTACATAGTGCCTGAAACCATGGGTTATACTGGTGGAAGATAGTGTATCCAGCTCTGAACCTAGTCCAGTTCTTTCATTACTTGTAGAGATGGCAAGATGTTCATTGATGGCTCTCGTTGGACCTTCACATTCATTTTAACAAGACTAGTTCTATAAATGAGTCCTTTTAGAAGGAGGACATATCCCATGACTTGTCCAAAGCATCTTTTTTTATACAAAAGCAATTCTACAGGCCCAGGAGATATTCCAAAGACTTTTCAATAGTAAGACTCAACTCCTCTTTGTCCAAATGAAATGAGCTGTTTGCCTTTTAACATGGTGCCTCATGTTTCTCCTCACAAGTTACACTTGTATAAAGGAATGGAAACTTCACTAATTTCAACTCAAAGGAACAGATTCCCAGCTTGTGTAAATTTGAAGTCAGTGGAACTAAATCTGTTTATACCAGCTGAAGGTCTGTCCAATAGAGTGTCCTTGTCATGTTTTTGACAGTGTGGGAGGTTGATCTCAGTCTCTTCTGAAGAGACTGAAGGTTTGTTGGGCAAAGTCTGCACATCCCAGAGACCATCCTATGGAAAGGCCCATGTTTCTACATTGACACCCAGTGTCTATGTCTCCCTGTTGCTCCTTGACTGCACAGTTCCTTCTGGAGCAGTGACACCAGGGGCTCCACTTACTGACAGTGTCTCCAGATACCCGCCTGGAGGGTTTTCATGGCATGGAGAGGGAACCTGCACAATTTACTGTTGACATCTTGCTCTTGTGTTTGCCCTCCAGTTTTGTGGGGGGAGTTGGTGAAATGTGGTCGGCCTCCTTCCCCCCGTCACTGGCTCCTGCAGAGTCTCTGTGGTGGGGATTCTGTGGGGCTAAGGAGAAGGTGTGGAACGTGTTATGTAGCTGGCTCTTTCCCTGACCCCTGTGCTGTTGCACCTCCACTGGCTTGACCTGTGGTGTTCAGCTCTTCTCTGGCTACAGAAAGTAGAAGGGAGCTTGGGGTCAGCTTTTTGTGAGTTTGCCTGCAGCAACTAACTGGCTGTAAAACAGGAACATTTAATCATCATATACCACTTTGTAAATAATACCATGAAAACAAGTGTATCTGCAAACCACAGTCAGTCACTGGAAAAACCAGCTGTGGTTTGCGTTGGTTCAGCTCCCTGTTATATGGGTTTTACGGGGATGTATCATATTTCTACTTGTCCTGAGGGCCAAGGAATAATATCAAGCTTGGTGGTAGAGACTCCAGGACCATATCAGGCTGGAGGTTTTACCGCTTTCCCTCTCCAGGGGTAGTGCCAGTTATAGGTGTAGTAGACAAATGCCAACTACAGGCAGGTGGTTTTCCCACAAGTAATGTCAATTGTGTTGCCAGCAATCATGATTTTTGTTTTGTGACTCATAATATTTGAGATTTTAAAGGGGGTTTCATGAATTTTCTGATTTCTGACTTACAAGTGGAGTTTCGCCTTATCCAAAATGGCTGCCATCTCCCATTGCTGAAGGGAGGGACTGAAACCACAGTCTGCCCCTGGCAAGATGACCATCATCTCCCATTGTTTCCAGTGGAGCTGAAGCTAGCCTGTCCTAAGGGACGATGGTGGCCCTTTCATCACCATGTGAGGGATAGGCAAGGGACAGGAGTATGCCAAGGCTCCAGGAGTGGAATCATAGAGGCAGCTGGGAAGGGGAATTTGTTGGGAAACTGGACAAGACACTATGAAGAGACAGGAATGTGGGGGAGCAGGAGGTGAAATGGGTGGGGGGAGTACAGGGGAAAAGGGGGGCATGAAGCGGAATGAGTGTGGGAGTACAGGGGAATTGGGGAAGCAGGAGGTGGACTGGGTGGGGGAAGTAGAATCATAGAATATCAGGGTTGGAAGGGACCTCAAGAGGTCATCTAGTCCAACCCCCTGCTCAAAGCAGGACCAATTCCCAACTAAATCATCCCAGCCAGGGCTTTGTCAAGCTGGGCCTTAAAAACCTCCAAGGTTTTTAGTACAGGGGAATGGGGGGGCAGGAGGGAGACTGGTTGGGGGGAGTACAGCAGAATTGGGGGAGCAGGAGATGGACTGAGTTGGGGTAGTACAGGGGAATGGGGGAGAAGGAGGTGGACTGGGTGGGGGAAGTACAGGGGGATGGGGGCAGGAGGCAGACTGGGTGGGGGAGAACAAGGGAATAGGCGGGCAGGAGGCGGACTGGGTTGGGGGGAGTACAGGGGCATGTGGGGGTTGGAGGCGTGCTGGGTGTGGGAGTACAGGGGAGTTGGGCAAGCAGGAGGTGGACTGCGTCCGAGGGAGTACAGGGAAATGAGGGGGCAGGAAGTGGACTGGGTCTGGGGGAGTACAGGGAAATGGGGGGGCAGGAAGCGGACTGAGTCTGGGGGAGTACAGGGGAATGGGGGGGCTGGAGGCGGACTGGGTGCAGGGAGTACAGGGGCATGTGGGGGCTGGAGGCGGCTGGGTGGGATAAGTGGGAATGTGGTGTGGCACAGAGGGAGAAAGTGATGTGTTGGAGGTTCTGATGGAGAACTAAGGTAGAAAAGAGGGGGCACAAGTAAGTGTAGAGAGCGGGTGGCTGATAGGAGACTGCGGGGAAGCATGGAGTGATAATGTGAGTAGGGCAGCTACCGATCCTGTCTGGCTATGGAAGGGGGAGAAAAAGGATAGAAGGTAGCTCCCCACACTCCAAGGGATATGAAAGAGTAAGTGGAATCCCCTCTGAGCAGTGAACAATGAGATCAAATTTGTGTGTGTATTGAAGACTGAATTTTGACCCTGGAAGGATCACACACAAAGTGAGGGTGCTTTCTCCTGAATGCCACCCCCGAGCAGGTGGAAAATGTGATTTATTATTATTTTAAATCTCATGAGCTAATCTCCTCATTTTTGAATGTTTGAGGCTGGTGACAGAGTAGTGGCTTAGGAGCAGTATCAGATGGGGGATCCTTCAGGAAGAGTGCGAGTTGCTTGGAGCACTTTGGAACAGGAGCTGCTTGGTGTGTCCCTGCCCCTTTGGAAGATTCAGGGGCAGAAGGTGGAATCTGTCAGAGGTAAGGAACATAACCCTGCTCTGACAGGTGAAGAGCTAAGGGGGCTCTGAGTCCTACGGTAGCTGTGCCAATCTGGCCCTGCCAGTCATGCATGGTAGGGAAGAGGGCTTTAAAAGGAAGAAGCTACAGTCAGCAAAGTGGAAGCCCTGAGAAGAGAACAGCTGGAGTGGCTCCTGAAGCAGTAGGAGGAATCCCCATGCCAGAGACCCCCAAGCTCTGCCAGGAGTCCCCAAGGCAAGCTGGCTAGGGAGAGACTGACTTGGCTACCTGGCCATAAGGACTCCAGTAAATCTGCTACCCAGGCATCACTGAAGTAAGGTGGTGCACTGTCACTGACCTTCTTGCCCCCCCCTTTTTTTTTAACTCTGGGTGGGGCTTATGCTCAGTCTGAGTCTGAACTTTTGCGGTCCACCCACCTCTAAACGAAGTAAGCAGGCCTGCAAGGGTGGGGCCCACTGCAAGGGCTAAAAGGCTTTGGTCTGAACTGGGCTGAGCCCCTGGTGGTAACTGGGAGTGGCAAGGGGCCTTAACCCAGTTAGGGAGATGCCCCAGAGAGACTCTTTGCACAGACACAATAAGGATGATGATAGCAGTTGTCAGTGCTAGCATCACAGTTCATGCTGGGATAACAGAGGGAGCCTTAAAACAGTCACTACTTTTTAACAAGGGAAAATATTTCTCCATCTCCCCAAGCTTTCTTTGCAGTTCAAACATGTCTGTCTGTGATGTACATATAATATACAGCTTAATCATTAGAGGCATTGCAGCAAAGGTTACATGAGTATAATAAAAATAATTCTCTGCAGTGTGGTTTGGGTGGCGCAGGAGGGTCCTTCTAACACCAACACTTAAGATTTTTTTGATCTATTTTTGTCTCTTACCAATAACCAATCTCAGCTTTGTCTCAGGCTTTTAAATTAAAGGTGATTTGCAGAATAAAAAAAATAGGTTGGGCTTTTGTGTTCATTTCTGACATATCAGTAAGGCTTGAAAGATTATTTTTCTGCTTGATTTTTTTTTTTTCAATTAGAAATGCAGGATTTACCTAACCTATCTTTCCTGGTAGACCCTGTAGGTGACTAGAAAACTAGTAGGACTATGATGTCACATGGACCTGGATAGTTTTAGCTGGACTGTTTAAACTATTTATTGTTTTCTTAATGTCTTTATTTATTCAAACAGGTAATTATAGGCCTGTCAGCCTGACATTGATCCAGGGCAAGATAATGGAGCCTCTTATATGGTCTTGATTAATAAAGAATTAAAGCAGAGTAATGTAATGAATTCAAATAAACATGGGTTGGTGGAAAAGAGATCCTGTCAAATTAATTTGATATCTTTTTTGGATGAGATTACAGATTTGGTTGATACAGGTAATTGTGGTGACTTAATACACTTAGGTTTCTCTAAGGCCTTTGACTTGGTACTGCACAATATTTTGATTAAAAAAGTAGAACATGTGACAGACCCAGACCAGTGGGGTACTGGAATCTGGTAGAGGGCAAATATACTGGTCACTGGATGAGTAGTTTTCTGTTCCCTGAGTGACCAGAGAAGGGGCTGTACTAGAGTAATCAGGAACCTGCTAGAACCAGTTAAGGCAGGCAGGCTAATTAGGACACATGGAGCCAATTAAGAAGAAGCTGCTAGAATCAATTAAGGCAGGCTAATCAGGGCACCTGGGTTTTAAAAGGAGCTCATTTCAGTTTGTGGTGTGAGTGTGAGGAGCTGGGAGCAAGAGGTGTAAGGAGCTGAGAGTGAATGCTGCTGAAGGACTGAGGAGCACAAGCGTTATCAGACACCAGGAGGAAGGTCCTGTGGTGAGAATAAGGAAGGTGTTGGGAGGAGGCCATGGGGAAGTAGCCCAGGGAGTTGTAGCTGTCATGCAGCTGTTACAGGAGGTACTATAGATAGTTGCAGTCCACAGGGCCCTGGGCTGGAACCCGGAGTAGAAGGCAGGCCTGGGTTCCCCCCCAAACCTCCCAATTGCCCTGGACTGTGGGTTCTTCCAGAGGGGAAGGTCTCTAGGCTGTTCCCCAACCCACATGGTGGATCTCTGAAGCAAGAAAATCTGCCAATAAGCGCAGGACCCACCAAGATAGAGGAGGAACTTTGTCACAAACTATATAAAATTAATGCAGCACCCATTAAATCGATTAAAAACGGACAGGTCATTGAGCAGGGGTGTTTTCTGTCGGGTCTCACAGGGATTGGTTCTTGGCCTTTTATGCTGTTCAACATTTTTATGAATGACACAAAATCATTACTGATCAAGTTTGCAGATGACACAACAATTGGGAGTGATAAGTAATGAAGAGGACAGGTCAACTGATTCAGAGTGATCTGGATTGCTTGGTAAACTGGGTGCAAGCAAACAACATGCATTTTAATCAGCTAAATGTAAATGTATGCATTTAGGAACAAAGAATGTAGGCCACCCTTACAGGTTGAGGGGTTTTGGGGGGTTATCCTGGGAAGCAGTGACTCTGAAAAAGAGTGGGATGATGGTGGATAATTAGCTGAACATGAGCTCTAAGTGTGATTCTATAGCCAAAAAAACTAATGCAGTCCTGGGAGGCATAACAGGGGAATCTTGAGTAGGAGCAGAGAGTTATTTTACCTCTATATTTGGCACTGGTGCTACTGCAGCTGAAATATTGTGTCCAGTTCTGGTGCCCACAATTCAAGAATGGTGTTGCTAAATTGGAGAATAGTCTAGAAGTATCTACTTAAGGAGCAAATATTTAATAATGGGCTTTTCTGTCTAGCAGAGAAGGGTATAACATCATCCAATGGCTGAAAGATGAAACTAGACAAATCGACTGGAAATAAGGTGTACATTTTTAATGGTGAGAGTAATTTACTATTAGAACAATTTACCAAGGTCATGGTGGATTCTCCATCATTGACAATTTTAAAATCAAGATAGGATTTTTTTTCACCTAAAAGATATGCACTAGGAATTATTTGGGGAAAGTTCTATAGCATGTGCTATACAGGAGGTCAGACAAGATGATCAAAATGGTCCCTTCTGGTCTTGGAACTGACAAATCTATAAAAAAAACACTTGAAAAGCAGTGGGAAGGAAAGCTCATTTTGTGAAATAGCATAACTGCCCCTTTAATGAACAGCTGAGAAAGCTCCCACCCAAACTCTCTAGCAAGACTTAGTATTTCTGATGATGCAGGGATAAAAAACAAGCAAGGGAAAAAAATCTTTGGGGCCTTCTTTATACATCATAAAGAATCAAACAAGGGTGCAAGTCCATCTTTTTTCATGCTGTCACAGCCAATTTTGTGATCAATGAAGATTTTGCTTAAGCAACTGTTTTTTGAAGTCACTATTATTGTAGACGGGGCCAAATCCTTTTCTTGCTCCTACCATGAAATCCCATTAGACTTCTTGGGATTGGCTATGGGGTAAATCAGTGTAGTATTGGCTTCTGGGCCAAATTCTTCTTTCACACTGATTTTCTGCCAGTACAACTGTATTGAGTTCAGTATAGTGAAACCTGATTTACTCTGGTATCAGATGAGAATCAGGCCCTCCCATGGTAGCATTGTCACTACCCACGCTGGAGAACAGGCCCATGGACAGTTGAGAATATGGGAGGCATTACAGGTGCTTGGAGTCACCTTTCCCTCTTGTTCCCCACCCGCACTCCATTTCTTGTCTTGGATAAGTGGGGCAGAGTGGGATCATAATGGATTTGCACTGTGTGAAAAGAAAAAGAGGAAACTCAAGAGCAGTATTTATTTTGAAAGCTGCTCTTATGGGTTTATTTAAACCTCCTATTTAAAAACATCACCTCAAAATGAAAATATTGATAATACATACTTGGGGGAAAAAAAGCAATTAAAATGTAATGGAACCCCTACAGTGTGCAGTAAAAACACTCCATACCAAAGGCAGAGGAAAGGTGTGTTATTTAAACAAATAATGGGCTAGAGCAGAGAATCAAAGATACATTTGTTGGATTCATTTACACTTTATGATTCTCTGGTCCCTTTCTCCAAGGATCTCAAAGCACTGTGCAAATGTTAATTAAGACTCTCAAACCCTATTTGAAGTAGGTAGATATTCTGTTACTCGTTTTAAATATGGCTAAGGTGACTTCTCCAATGTCACACTTAGTCAACAGCAGAGCTGGAGATAGAACCTGGTTGACCAGTCCCCTATACTAACCATCAAACTGCACTGCCTTCCTGTATGATGAATGTATTATGGCACTCTGACCTTTTAGTTAGCAAATCATAGAAGATTAGTGTTGGAGGAGACCTCAGGAGGTCATCTAGTCCAACCCCCTGCTCAAAGCAGGACCAATGCCCTCTAAGGCTTGGTCTACACTACCCCCCTAATTCGAACTAAGGTATGCAACTTCAGCTACGTGAATAACGTAGCTGAAGTCGAAGTACCTTAGTTCGAACTTACCTTGGTCCACACTCGGCAGGCAGGCTCCCCCGTCGACTCCGCGGTACTCCTCTCGCCGAGCTGGAGTACCGCAGTCGACGGCGAGCACTTCCGGGTTCGACTTATCGCGTCCAGACTAGACACGATAAGTCGAACCCAGAAGTTTGATTTCCAGCCGTCGAACTAGCAGGTAAGTGTAGCCAAGGCCTAAATCATCCCAGCCAGTGCTTTGTCAAGCTGGGCCTTAAAAACCTCTAGGGATGGAGATTCCACCACTTCCCTAGGTAACCCATTCCAGTGCTTCACCACCCTCCTAGTGAAATAGTTTTTCACTCCAATGTGGAGTGTCTTTTTATAAGCCAAGGGAGGGGGGTGGTGGTAGTGGTGGGGAAAATAGCTTTTCACAACAAAATAAGAGCTTGAAAACAACTGCATGCACTCTCCCCCCCCCCCCCCCATTGTAGTTTTGTATATGGTGTTGTTGCTTTTTCTTTTCAATCCATATGAGAAAATGACTAACTGTTTTTATTGCATGGCAAAAACATGAAGTAGACTGAAATAGCCAACAGTACACTATGTGAATGAGTTAGGAACCAGAAATCCCACCATTTGAACAGTGGAGAGTAAGTGCAACTTGAAGGTGAAAATTATGATGTACAGGGCTCTGGTGCCCTACCTTCAGGTATCTCCCTCATATACAAGATGAAAGTGATATTGATAACAAAAATATTTCCCAGGGAATTAAAACCATTAGAAGCTTAAAATGTCATGATTAGAGCTGGTCAGGAATTTTCTGTTGGAAAGATTTTTTTGATGGAAAATGCAGTTTTCTTAACACTGAAATTGTCTGTCTGTGGGGAAAATCTTGATTTTTGCAAAGTTTTTGGGTTTTCCAGTGGGAAAGCCATAACATTTTGTTTTTTGTTTTTTGTTTGGATTGGTTCAATTGATATATTTGTTTGTTGGACTGACCAAAAATTTTTAGTTTCCAGTCAGTTTGGCATTAAATTGTATTTCCCTATTGTGGTGCATTGCCTCATGGGAGTTGTAGATTGGAGTGCCTGATGTCCCCATTCCTTTCTATGGGCTGGGATCTCTGACTGGATTAGATCACTTACAGTGCAACACAGTCTCTTCTGTGACCGAACAGCACCGTGCATCATGGAAATTGCTCTCCCATAGGGGGAAATAGAGGTATCAGACCTGAACTATAGCTCCTATGATGCAATGTGCCAGGATAGGGAAATTCAGCTTAACATTGAACTAACATGAAATGTTTTGGGTCAGTTCAAGAAACCAAAATGAAACATTTTGATTGGGAATATTAAAATGTTTCATTTTGACAGAAAATGCAAAACAATCCACTTTGCCATTTCCAAACTGAAATGTTTCATTCTGTGAAACATTTTGATATTTCAACTTTGTCCCAATTCAAGTCTAGTACATATCAATTCATGCAAAAAGGGAGAGGAAATAGCACAGATACAAGCTAATTAATCTAGTTTGTAAGCTCTTTGGCCCATCTTTTTATTCTGTGTTTGTATAGCCCAAGGGGATCCTGGTCCGAGAGTAGGGCTTCTAAGTGCTGTTATAATATATATAATAACTGTTATAATCACAGAGGGGAATGGAGCCAAACAGTGCCCATCCCATTACATTGGGTTTATTTAAATGTCGTAATACTGTCTTTTCATGTAATTAAACACAATAGTTGCCTCTGAAAAGGATGGTACAGATTTACTCACTGGTGGAACATAGGCCAAGATTTTCAAAAGTGATTAGTTATCGTAGGTGCCTCAGTTTTTTTTAGGGAGTCAAACTTGAGACACCCTAAGGGAGAATGATTTTTTTTTTTTTTTTTTTTTTAAAAGAAGTTCTTAGCACCCACCCTCGGAAAAATTGAATCTTGTTAAGGTGGCTGTTTGGCCATTCAAAAATGGAGGCATTCAAAATCACTAGTCATTTTGAAAATCTGGGCCTCAGTGATGGAAAGAGTTCCAGGTGCTGAGATGCAGTGGTGCAAGCTATCTTCAGCCCTTTACCATTGGGGCCTTGAGCTGGTTAGTTAGGGTGGATCCAGATCAGAATGTAGTAGGGCAGGCAAGCAGGAGATGCACTGATACAATGCCTCTCTTGGACATCCTTTCAGGTTGGGCTCTGGAGTAGACTCAATGGGGTTGTAAAGAATGTCTTTCTCTGGGGAAGGGCAGTGGTGATATCAACACCTGCTATTCTCCAAAATCAATCTCCAGCAAACTGTACCCCATGTGTCCACAATGTGGGTGGAACTGGCCCAAAATAGGGAGGAAGAGAGGGGAGAACACCGATTTCTGTCTTAAAAAGTGAGCTGCAATATGAACAAGGGAACCACCAGCACAGTCAGTTTAGAGTTAACTTCATTGTCAGATCTTCAAGTGCTCACCCAGAGATACATTATTTGGGTTGCAGGGAAATGTTTCCTTAAAAAATATTGAAGTTAAAATAATAATCATGGAGAGATTTCTATTATGTTAGCTTTTGCAGGAGCTTATTTTTAGGGCCAGATATGATCTGACAAGGTCCCTTTAAAGAACTAACCTTGGATTCAAAGAGAAAAAATAAAATAAAAGTTATGAAGACTTAATTGTTAAAGGTTAAAGAATAGCTTAAAAAAAGAAGACTGCACAGCTTTCCCTCATAGCTGGAGGAAAAGACACTTTCAAGGAATGGGTGGATGGGGCCTAAAGAGGCAGCAGGGGAGATGAAAAGGAATCCTGTAAAATGAAGGGATTAACACTATCTCCTAGTAAACAGTTTATGAAAGATCCTATAGGCACTAAGAAAATATGATGATGAGTACGGTATAAGAGCCTAGGCAGGTAGGCTAAACACCAGCAAAAGCTGGGAAGAAGAGACAGATGCATAAGTGAAATTGCAGGTATGACAGAGGCGCTGACTTTCTGGTTTCCCTGTGGGTGCTTGACCCCTGCTTCTCCCCAGGCCCTGCCCCCACTCCACCCTTTCTCCAAGACCTGCTTGCCCCACCTCTTCCTTCCTGCCTCTTTCTGCCCTGTTCTGCCCCCTCCCCTGAGTATGCCCCGCCCTCCCTCCACTTGTTCCTGCCTGCACTCCTCCCCCACTCCCTCCCCCCAGCACCTCCTGTATGGTACTGAACAGCTAATCACTGTAGGGCAGGAGGAGCTGATTGGCAGTGCCCGCTGGCAGGCAGAAAGTGCTAGGGTGAGGGGGAGAGGAGCTACTATTTTTTTTTTTTTTTTTTCCTGTGGGTGCTCCAGCCCTGGAGCTGGCACCTATGGTAGGTAATCCAGGACATGGGGTATGTCACTTGTTCCTAAAAGGTGCCCCCTGCACAGTGTTCTCTAAGGAGGCACCTCTATGTCTCTGAAGTTCCAATCTGTGCTACAAGGAATTCTTTTCTGACTCCAGATATGGTGCTTGGAGTGGGATTGAAGACACTAATGCTTGATGAAGAATAATCATACTCAAGTATTTTATAATCCGTTTCCCCCAAAATCATTGGTATTGATAGGCAAGTGATTCTGCTAATATCAATTGAGGAAAGGAATTCCAAATATTGATAACCCTGTGGTGGTGGGGCGAATAGTCCCTAGAACTATTTAATTTACAGTTGCAAAGAAGTTTCCAGGAGCATTACGTATTTTCATGTTGCTTAGTTCAAACAGATCCATCCAAATCCTCATGTCTCCTAAGAAAATTCTCTTCCCAACCCAGTATAACAAAAATCAAATGAGGCTTCTGAGTTTTCTGGCAGACTATCACAAATATCAGTAAAATTCTGTTTTGGTCTAATCAAGGAAGACTTAGAGAGTACTTTCCCAGTTTCCTTTTTATGTAACATTGAATCTCTCTGTGAAAGATCTGACATTGTTCTCAACTGTTAAACAGGGAGTGTTAGGTGCGGAAAATATAAGCATAAATCTGAGCCTGATTTTCATCATGAAACAGATTTAATCTCAGTTGTTCTGTGCAGCTCATAATCCCTCCTTTCAAGTTTGCCCTTTCCCCATGGATCAACAGCAACCCCATCCCTGATGCATCAAATCCAGAAATTTGCTGAGATTGTCATTATCCCTGGCAGCATCACACAATGGAGATCATACTTATTTGACTGTAATAAATAGCAACCTATTCTCAGGGTCTGTGTATACAGAGGATATTTGTACCAATGTAGCTACACTACTATCTTGATCCCAACCCCGCAGTGTACATGCATCGCACCAGTACAAAATGGGCCTTAACTTGTCTAGTTTTACCTCAGTGTCAAGCTGGGGTAAGTGTGTGGGTTTTTCTCCCCCTCCCCTTTCATGAGACTGTTTTGTTTTTGCATCAGGACCCTGATCCAGCTCCATTGAAGTCAATGGGAGCCTTTCCATTGGCTACAGAGAAGGGTGAGATTGGGCCCCAGGAATCTTTGCTAGCTTTTCTGAAGCAGATGTACAATCTACGGTTCTTTTGCTGGTGTAGTCTGGGTAAAACAGCTGTATCTTTTTAATGGCTGCTATTCTTTTGCAAGAGTATTCTGATGTTTCAGATGCTTCCCTATGGCCTCGACTACATCAAACTCTTCCTGTCACTACGTTGTCCTCCATACATCTCCACTGGTGCTAGCAACATTGGCCAAGGGCTACTAGTGATAGGTTGACATGGCATTTAGAACTTAGAGTTGGTTTGTGTCTTCCCTGTATGGATACTACTCTTTCTCCCATTTATCTCAACCATGCAAGCAGAGGCATGATTTAGCTCTGGGCACCTCAGCTGTCCCCTCACTAAAATGCCCATCTATTGTTTTCAGCCCACATTTTCTTCAATTCCCAAGCAGAAGTTGTTTTTGGATTTTTAAATGGTAAACCACTGACAGTGTCTGACCCCATGGAAAATATTATTTTTATTAAAGAAATTTAAACACAATTTCATTCTTTCCTCTTCTGCTGTTCTTTTTATGTGCCCCTCACTTTGGATTTTTAATTGTTTGGCTTCCCATCTACACCTTAGCTGGTGAGCTGCTTGCTGCTGTACATCAGTAATATCATGTTCTAGAAGAAATGCATCTTCCAGGAGAAGTGCCCTACTCATTGCCTTCTCTCTAGAAAAATTCATATGTTGATGGAATTCTGTTCTGGCAGTTAGGAGACTTGGTGTTGTGGGGGAGACCTTTTTGTTTCTCCCCCTTTAAAAGCAAAGGAAGGGGAAAGGAACAAGCTTGACGGTCCTAGAGACTTCATAGAACAGTCACAACACAGGCAATTACAGGGTTAACTTAACTACACTGCTTTGCCAATGAAGGGAGTGACTGATGGTGAGAGGAAGATTCAGCCCCTTCCGCCCGCCCGCCCTCCATCCTTGGCCTCTCTGTTCTCTCAACCAGTTGTACTGGTGGTTTTTGCAATGACCACTAGAAATTGGAGTAGGAACTTGAACTCATCCACTAAATGACCCACAAAGGCTAAAGGAAAGCTGGTGCTATAACAGCTCCCCCAGAGTTAGGCTGGAACAAGTTGGAAGTCTGTGTGTGGGATATATATTGTATTGAGTTTTTTTTATTAGAATTTTTCTTTTTTTCTCCACTGTGCTCTATTCCCCTACTACTCCCACTGCCAACAGTTTCCCTGTCTCTAAAGTAGAATAAAAATCTTCACATATTTGAGTCTGAGGTGAACTTTGAACTCACATTTTTGAAATTAGACCAAGTAAATGTGCCCATCTATAGTTACTGAGGACATTAAGAGTTTCTGGAGTGGCCTTTCTGTGTAGTAAGTGCTAGAGCCCATTAAAATTAACTTGTTCTCTTCCCTAATCACTAGCATGTTTTTAGAGCTGTGATCTACTATAATATCATAAGGTTGTAGTTACACAGCCATACCCAAATAGAACTATAAACGTACTGGGTGCAATTCTGGCCCCATTTTACGTCCATGGCAAAACTCGCATTGACTTCTCTGAGGCCAGGATTTCACTGTTAGGTCTTTTTCCAGTTCTAATTTCTATTAGGACAACTGGGTCATCACCCTCCAATGCAAGATTACTCTCTTCTCAACTCTGTAGAAACTGAGAAGATAGAGGAATACACCTTATTGGATGATACCCTCACAAGTCCAAGATCAATAGTTCCTCACCCAGAATAGGATATCTATCATTGTCCACAAGTTCCTTACCAGCTCAGGGCTCAGTTAATCAAGATATTTAGGTGCATGCCTATCTTTCAGCATATGTTTAAAGTTAGGCACATGCTAAGAACTTTGCTTGATTTGGGGCCTTAGTCACAAGAAGTGTCATACCTGGGTGTCTAAATTGTGGTCATTTCATTAACCCCATTTATTTCCTACCTTAGTAAGGTAACGCCTCTAGAAAACTCTCTGAGCTCTCCATAACCAGACATGCCAATTGTAATCTTTCCAATATATGAAGTCAATGGAGCTGCAGCTGGTTAAAGGGCTATGCAGGGTAAAAACTGGTATTAGTGGCTAATAAAGGCTAATTCTTTTGCAAGCAGAATTAGCTCGCTTCACTAGCTTGTTATGACTTGAAGTGTCTGGCCATTGAACTGTGCATTTGGCTCATTTGTTGCTCTCAAAGAGATCACACCCTGACTGACAGCTGTAGTGGACTGGAAAAAGTAACCCAAATGAGTGAGAACAAGAGGGCTTCAGCTTGTGTGACTTTAGGATAGTAACAATCCATAGAAACTACGTTAATAAGCAAACTTGACAAAGACTGTGTGTGATATGGATACTGGTTCAGGGCACTGATTTTTCTTTGACTGGTTTATAATACAAAACATTCCATACTCCCCCTGTTTCTGCCTCCTAGTCATGTTATAGTGACACAGAAGCTGTGGAAAGCTTAGTTGTGGCAACCCAAAATAATCAGTAGAATTCTAATGGACACTCGATTTTCAGCTAGCTGAAATCTTGCCATGATTCTGTAATGTGTTTAGACTAACACCAGGCATAGCTTCATTGAATTACTGGCTAGCTCTGTGTTCACATTTATTTTTGTTCACTAATGTTTTGGGGTAAACACCACATCAGAATGCTTTTATTATCAGAGTTCCTGTTCCTGCACAATGCAGCTGTACCTATTCTAAACTGGGCCATAATGTTTCATCAAAGGAGGCCATTTCCTCCTTTTATCTCAGATCAGTTTACACAGAGCAGTTATCCTAACTTCTTTAATCCTAGCCATCATAAAACCCTGTTACACATTCCTTCCTGCATCATTCCTTTACCTAGCATGTGCCTAGAGACGGACGTGTGTGTGTGTGTGTGTGTGTATATATATATATATATATATATATATATATATATATATATATATATTCCTTTGAATGAGCCCACTTTATTTTTCTCTGTTTCCAAAATTTCAGGATTGTGTGAGCATAAGCTTGACAAGGCACCAATGAAAAAAGTTGCTGTGTGGTACACATTCCCTCATGTGCTTCAGCTAATGCACCTCAATTCTGATCTACTGTTAATGCCCTTGCTGGTTTTGTCTTATGACTTTTTGAGGAGAGATTGTGATGGGGGTATTTAGGGTTAGGGATGATTATTTTTTCACCAGGGTAATTGTTTTCAAATGTGACTTAAGCAGAATTTCAAGACAGGTAATCAAGAATGAAAAGCTAGTTCCTTAACCTGTTGTGCCAACTGCTAGACCCTTGAGTATTACTCTTCAGTTCAGAATTTGCAGGGGCCATGGAATATTTGTGCTTTTAAGTTCTGGGTCTCATGCTCCTCCTCATGTCCATGAGTGTAGGGAGAGTCTTTGACCAATGAATGGGGGAGTTCTACTTCTGCAGCATGCATCTCACACTCTTTCCCCTTCTTTTTCTTCTTTCTTTATCCTCCCACACCCTCAGGTGCATAGGACATCCATCAGCTTCTGCCTTTTTATTTTGGTTTTGCACTGGTCTGTTCAGGCTTTTGAGTGTCATGTTGATGGATGTAGTGTCTTTCCTCTATTAATATATGTAATGGTTCTCTGGGTCACCCTCTTTTTCTCTTTGCAGCTAGTCTCCACTTTATCACTTGACATGGAAGTCATGTTGGTGACATCCTTCAAGCATGTCCTAAATAGGTCCATCATTGTTTGATGCTTTAAGCTCTACTTAGTATTTCTAATAAACGCTTTCCAATGGACTCCGAAAATCTTCCACAGGTGTTTACTTTGGAATGAGTTCATCTTATCAATTGCTGTTATGGATTTGCATGACTGTGCTCAGATATTGCTGATCGTGCTACTTCTTAAATTTTTTTCAAGTTTGTGAAAATTATTTGCTACTTTTGATATCCGTTGCTTGACTTCTAGCATGGTGTCACCATCACTACACATCTCACTCCTCCAGTAGGTAAAATGACGTACTTGTTTCTGTCTACTCTGATGGTTGCTTTTGGAACATCAATAGCCATGTATTTTGTGTGTCCCCTTGTTGATGAACAAGCCAACTTGTTTTGCTGTATCTGGCAAAAGCACACCCCCCCCCCCCCCCCCAAAGGGCTTCTGTGGAGTTTCTTCTCCCTAAAGCTTACAGAGGATGAAACTGAAAGTGAGAATCCAGCGGAGTTCTTCTAGATTCTTCCCATTATCCTGAAACCTGTGAAGAAAAGAAGTGCAAGTTGCAACCTGGAATATAAATCTCTTAATATTTACTCAAAATGTATTTAAAATGTGTAAAGTTACAGCTGACCAAACTCTACAATGTAGACTCAGTCCCGTTTTGTATTTAAATACCTGGTTTTAAAGTTTTATACTATAGACCTAATCACCTTGATGTGGGAATAGCCTACTCTGGAAAGAAGAAACATTAGCACTGAAAACAACAACAAAGACCAGGAGAACAGTGATTAAAAGCTAGTCCTGAATCATCTCATGTTTCAAAATAAATAGGGCCCTACCAAATTCACAGTCCATTTTGGTCAATTTCAGTCATAGGATTTAAAAAATAAATTTCAGTTATTTAAATATGAGATTTCATGGTGGTCTAATGGTAGGGGTCCTGACCCAAAAAGGAGTTGTGTGGGTATCACAAGGTTATTGTAGCGGGGGTTGTGGTACCTCTACCCTTTCTTCTGTGCTGCTGGTGACGGTGCTGCCCTCAGAGCTGGGCTGCTGGAGAGCGAAGGCTGCTGGCCAGGAGCCCAGCTCTGAAGGCTGAGCTGCCACCAGCAGCAGCGCAGAAGTAAGGATGGCATGGTATGGTATTGCAATGCTTACTGCTGCCTGCAGAGCTGGGCCCTCAGTGAGCAGCCAGCACTCTCTGGCTGCCCAGCTCTGAAGGCAGCAGAACAGAAGTAAGGGTGGCATGGTATGGTATTGCCAACCTTCTGCGCTGCTGCCGGCAGGGCATTGCCTTCAGAGCTGGGCGACCGGCCAACAGCTGCGCTCTCCAGCTGCCCAGTTCTGAAGGCAGTGCAGAAGTAAAGGTGGCAATACCACAACCCCCTTAAAGTAAACTTGCAACCCCCCTGCAACTCTCTTTTGGGTCAGGACCCCCAGTTTGAGGAATGCTGGTCTTTCCCATGAAATCTGGTAAAAGCACACAAGACCCTATACAATACAAATTTCATGGGGGGACACTAGATGTCATGGTCTGTGATGCATTTTTCATGGCCATGAATTTGGTAGGACCCTAAAAATAAATTACTGTGAAGGTTTGGCCTAGTACTCCAACCACTGAACGTTCAGTGGAGGTTGGTGCTAATGAACTCCAATGCAGTCAGTAAGATTCCATCCACCTAGATGCAGTTACTGTTACATTAGTGGCAAGATATCAAGGTGCTGAATTGCTCAGGGCCCAGACTGCAGCTATTTGTGAACCTCTGGTCTTAGAAGTACTAGCAGCAAAGACCATAGAGACCTGCTTCCCATTTGAAAATCAGAAAAGG
Organism: Chrysemys picta bellii; assembly: GCF_011386835.1. Taxonomy (NCBI): domain Eukaryota; kingdom Metazoa; phylum Chordata; order Testudines; family Emydidae; genus Chrysemys; species Chrysemys picta. The sequence continues at coordinate 172,494,927 of NC_088793.1, read as the reverse complement.
GAATCTCCATAACTGTGTGGAAATAGCTACTAATATTGACTCTTCCATGGTGTACAGTGTAGGCTGGCCCAATTCCCTACCTCTGGTCCCATGGGCTCTGACTTCTCTCCCATCATCACCACAACCTCCTCAACTTCCTCTCAAAACTGGCATAAATCTTCTTCTTGGGCCCAATCCTGGGTATTGAGGGCACATAGCATTTCTCAAGGCTCTCCTCATCCAGTTCCTCCCGTGTTGTCTGGTTCCTCCCGTATTGTGAGCTGGATTTTAACATTATTCCCATCCCCTTTACTTCTCCTCCATCTTCTTCTCCAAAACATTTACCTTGATACATGACCTCTTTATCTTCTGCTCTTTACATCTCCTCATGCCCTCCTCTGTCCCTATGGCCATGTCACTGCCCTCTGCCTCAGTGATCCCTGCTCTTTTATCCCCAATTCACAGGCTGGGGCCGTGTCCCTTCTTTCTCCTGCTACAGCTTCTACTTTGAAGTCCCCTGTATCCTTCTGTTTTCTCTCCATCTCCTTTGAAGAATTTGCCAATCCCAGAAAAAAACAGCACACAGCAATGATGGTGCTAAGTTGCTAGTGGATACAGGGCTAAAGCATTTTAACTGCTGTGCCTTAAAATCTTCTCTGAGACCACTTCCATGACATGGTGATAAGAATGCCTGAGCCTTGTCAACACTGCTTGCTGACACTCTTCCTACCCCTAGTACAGCTGCATGCTTTGTGGCTGTTGCCATAATACGGGTACTAATTTGTCTCTAGCATAGACAAGGCCTGAGTGCCTACTGCCTCTTTGTCTCTCCCTCCTGGTTTTTCCCTGATTTGAATGCTTGATGCAAATCCCAGGATGACGTGCACTTAATTTTACTGTCTGGGCCTGGAGTCGGCAACAATACTTCAGACACAAGTCACTTAACTTTGCTGGTATTTAAGGCCTCACCTGCTTTCCTATTAAAGAAACTCTATACTGCAGTCTAATAAAATATCTTGCATGTCAGAAACAGGGTATGTTTATTGCATATTAATCCCCTTGTATACTCCTTTTACTTGCTGTAATAGTCACTGAACCACTTCCACCTTTTTTTCCCCAATGCCTGTGGTAGATTCAATATGAAAATAATTCTTTGTTCTTTTGGAGAAACCATTAGTCTGAGATTTTTATTTTTATTTTTTTTTATTTTATTTTATTCCCACTTCTTTGGGAATAACAACTGTCTGGCATCTGCTGTGTCATTTTTAAGCTATTAGTGACTTGGATGGAGAAGCAGTTGTCAGTCAAAGCTGGTTCAAAAGAAACCACAAAACCTAGCAGGCCATATGTCATTATGAGTAATCCGTTGCACCAAGTGAGACGGGTTTTGGCCATTTGGGGTGTCACCTGATGTGCTGGGATGCCACTGAGTCAGCCTATTCTGCCAGCCTAGGTCCCCTTTAACTGGCCTTCCTGGGTTAGGCCCACAACCCAGCACACAGGCAGGGCCACACCAGCTGCACAGAGACAGAGATCCGCTCTGGAAAGATTCAGACTTAAAGGCTTACCCCTACACCCTGGTGCCCACTTCCTTTAAAGGGTATGAACCTAAAGGTTTTAGGAAATTCGCCCCCTCCCTCAATGTGGAGGGAGATATGCAAAACTTCTTGCTCCCCCAGTTAGAAATTGCATAAACTGGGTTTATTAACTATCAAAGGTGGATTTTAAGTGAATATAAGGCCTGGTCTACACTAGGTTATGTCGAATTTAGCAGCGTTAAATCGAATTAACCCTGCACCTGTCCACACAATGAAGCTATTTAGTTCAACATAGAGGTCTCTTAAATTTGACTTCTGTACTCCTCCCTGATGAGGGGAGTAGCACTAAATTCGACATGGCCATGTCGAATTAGGGTAGGTGTGGATGGAAATCGATGCTAATAGCTCCAGGAGGTATCCCACAGTGCACCACTCTTGACACTCTGGACAGCAGTCCGAGCTCAGATGCTCTGACCAGCCACACAGGAAAAGCCCCGAGAAAATTTGAATTCCTTTTCCTGTCTGGGCAGTTTTGAATCTCATTTCCTGTTTGGACATCATGGCGAGCTCAGCAGCACTGGCAATGATGCAGAGTTCTCCAGCAGAGGTGACCATGCAATCGCAGAATAGAAAGAGGGCCCCAGCATGGACTGATTGGGAAGTCTTGGATCTGATCGCTGTGTGGGGCGATGAGTCTGTGCTTTCGGAGCTGCGATCGAAAAGACGTAATGCAAAGATCTATGAGAAGATCTCCAAAGCCATGACAGAGAGAGGATACAGCCGGGATGCAACGCAATGCCGCGTGAAAATCAAGGAGCTGAGACAAGCGTACCAGAAGACCAAAGAGTCAAACGGATGCTCCAGTTCCCAGCCCCAGACATGCCGTTTCTACGAGGCACTGCATTCCATTCTAGGTGCGGCCGCCACCACTACCCTACCGTTGACCGTGGACTCTGAGGGTGGGATATTGTCGATGGCCGCTTCCTCGGAGATGTTAGCGGACGGGGAAGATGAGGAAGGTGAGGAGGAGGACGAGGCAGTCGACAGCGCTTACAATGCTGATTTCCTAGACAGCCAGGATCTCTTTATCACCCTCACAGAGATCCCCCTATCAACAGTCCCCAGGCATTATCCTTCCCCTGACTCAGGGTCTGGGTTCAGTCGATAAGTGTTTTAAACATGTAAACATTTATTTTGAACAGAACAGGAATATTAACAATGGGTTTTTCATGATTTGTTTGCCCTAGGTGCTCTACTTTTTAGTCCTTGCCAGTGCAGCTACTGGAAAAGAAGGTCTATATGTCCGGGGGTAGAGCTGAAATCCTCATGGGACATCTCCACGAAGCTCTCCTGGAGGTAATTGGAAAGCCTTTCCATGAGATTCCTGGGGAGAGCAGACTTATTGTGTCCTCCGTGGTAGGAAACTTTTCCTTGCCAGGCTATCATCAAGTACTCTAGGATCATTGCCTTGCAGAGCATGGCGGCATATGGCCCTGGTTTTTGCTGGCTTTCACGCAGCATGCGTTCTTTCTCGGTCTCAGAAATTCTCAGCAGAGTGATGTCACTCATGATGACCTGATTAGAATTAGGGGAATGTTACTATTGGGACTGCTTGCCTGTTCCTTTACAGAACTGTCACCGGCGGTTTACCGCCACGCGGTGGAGGCGGGAGAGGGGCAGCATACAGGGATCTTTCCCGGGGACAGCCGTGAGCAGGTGGGACAGGGGCAGAGTTCATGCTTGCCGGATTGCCGGCAGCAGGAACTGCCCAACAATAGGAGCATTGCTTTGAACGTGAAAGGAGGGCACTGCTCTAACAAAGTTTTAAGCAGCCCAAAGTCTACGGCTTACCATGTCAGCCTTCTACCCGAATTCTGCTGTCCTGCCCCACTTGTCCGATCTCCACTGCAAGACCCCAAGCACTGAATGCGAAGGCCGAAACTTCGACCTTGTCCTGAGTGCGCATGTGATAGTTGCTGTGCGTGGTCTTGCTCACAGAGAGAGACTATGTTCATTGTTCACAAAAAATTATCTTTGTGAGGAATTCACTCCTTTTCCCATCCCACAGCTGTGACTGTCTCCCAACCTACCCTGGCATCCCCCTCGCAGAGGCTGGCGCAGATTAGGCGGAGAAAGAAAAGGACACGGGACGACATGTTCTCAGAACTTATGGGCTGCTCCTGAGCCGATGCGGCCCAGCAGACCCCAGTGGAGGGAGAACATGTCGCAATACCAGCGAGCACACAGCGAACGGGAGGACAGGTGGCGGCAGGAAGACCAGCAGGCGACTCAAACGCTGCTTGGACTAATGAGGGAGCAAACGGACACGCTCTGGCGCCTTGTGGATGTTCTGCAGGACCGGACGCAGGAGGACAGAGCTCTACTGCAGTCTATCTCTAACCGCCCTCCCCCCGCCACAAACTCCCATACCCCCCTCACCCAAAGTCCCAAGAAGGAGGGGCGGCAGGGGCCGTGAAAACAGTCACTCCACCCCTGCAGACTGCTCAAGTACCAGAAGGCTCTCATTCCCAAAAATTTGATAAGTCCTTTCCTTCTGGCCTCACCCAAGCCCCCGTCCCAGTTTCATCCCCTAACTGTGTAGTTGCTAATAAAAGATAGTTTCTGTTAATTACTGTTTCCATCATGTTCTTTTAGGGGAGAGTGTGTTTGAAGGGGGGAAAGGGGTTGGTAATTGGAGAATTGGAGAGGACAGTCACCTTTACCAAGGTACAGACACAGGGTCAGGTTCAGCAGAAGGTCACACACACATTGCAGTCACTAGGCACCCTGGTCAGTCTGGGAGGTGGTTTTCATGTTCTGTGTGTGTGTGTGTGTGTGGGGGGGGAGGGGCATGTGACTTTGTGGCGGGGGAGGGCGGATAGAGATCTTAGGCTGCGGTCCTTATCCTGGATCACAGAGCCACGCAGCAGGGGATCTGTAACCATCCTCCCCCGCCACAAAGTCACATAGCCCCCACACACAGAGTCCTGAAAAGGAGGGGTGGCAGGCTCCGTTGAAACAACCAGTCCACCACTGAGGACCTCTCTAGGAGCAGGAGCCTGTCATTCCTTGAGTTTAGAAGCGTTCTTTCCATCACTATGCCCGCTCCCCACCACAGTCTGTGTCCCATTTTCAACACTTTACCGCAAAATCCATAATAAAGAAAATGGTGTTCATTAACAAAGTTCCTTTTATTTTATCTTTAAATGTGTGTTGGAAGGGGGGGGGGGGATGGGGTATGTAGCTGGAGAGGATAGTCAACAGTAAGTGGGTAAAGAAACGAGGGCAGGTTCAGCTTTTCTTTAAACAAACTTAATAGTCACAGGTTACCCTGCTCACTGAGGAACCTAGCTTTCAAAGCCTTCCGGATGCACCGCGCGTCCCGTTGGGCTCTTCTAATCGCATGGCTGTCTGGCTGGGCGTAATCAGCAGCCAGGCTCCATGCTCGCAGTGCTGGCTCCATGCTCGCAGTGCTGTGGCGTCCGCACTGTCACTCACCAGAAAAGTGCGCGAACTGATTGCCCGCCGGCGCTTTCAGGGAGGGAGGGCAGGAGTGACGGTTGGATGACGACAGTTACCCAAAACCACCCTCGGCACATTTTTTCCCCCCAGCAGACATTGGGGGCTCGACCCAGAATTCCAATAGGCAGCGGGGACTGCAGGAACTGTGGGATAGCTGCCCACAGTGCACCGCTTCCAATGTCGACACTTGCCCCGTTAGTGTGGACTCACAAAGTTGAATTACTGTCCTTCGTGTAGATACACACGTTCGACTTTGTAATATCGATTCCACATATTCGATTTAAGTACAATCGAACTACTCTCATAGTGTAGACATACCCTAAGAGATAATAGACAGAACAAAGCAGATTAGTGAGAAAATAAAGCAAAATACACATGCTAAGCTCAAAATACTTAAGAAGCAGGTTACAAAATGTAGTTTCTTATTCTAAATGTTTTAGGCAGGTTGCAAAGTTTCTATGGTTTAGAGTTCCAGTTATATTTCTTTTTGGACTGGACCCCTGTCTCAGTCTGGACTCCCTCCCCCCCCTTCACTTCAGGTGGCTTTAGCAGTCTTTCTTCTTGGGCACACAGGCCCAGGAGAGGAGGAGTCATGTTTGCCTTCCTCCCCACCCTTAAATAGGATTTACATAAGATGGGAATCCTTTGTTTCCCAAACTTGACCCCCCCCCTTCCCTTCCAGTGGAAATTTACAAGAAGTCCCAGGTAATGTTTAGTATCAAGTGACAAGACCACCTGACTCTGTAGTATCACAGCATCCATGAGTCAGTATGGAGCGTCCGCAAGAAGACCAAGCCTTTTCACAGTCCATTGTCCTCGCTGATGGGCCATCCACCCCATCTGGCTTTTCCATTGCTGTATCTGAAGTTTTAGCCGTGGGCATCACCCAACGTAGCATGGTTGAAATAGATACATAGACAATATTCCTAACTTCAGATAGAGAAATTATACAGGCATACAAATTGGATAATCGCATTCAGTAAATTATAACCTTACCTTACAAGAACCATCTTGCATGAAGTACATCTCAGTTATGTCATATTCATATCATAAACATATTTTCATAAAGACTATGGAGTGAAATGTCACACCAAGTCTGACAGAACATCATCCGCGTACTTTGCATAGGCAAAGATACCTCTTATCCTTGACAGTTTAGTGATTGTTTCACACTATAGTTCTTATGTGAATTTCTTAAAGGATATACAAGAAAATGTGTCAAGTATCAGGGGGTAGCCGTGTTAGTCTGTATCTACAAAAACAACAAGGAGTCTGGTGGCACCTTAAAGACTAACAGATTTATTTGGGCATAAGCTTTCGTGAGTAAAAACCTCACTTCTTCGGATGCATCCGAAGAAGTGAGGTTTTTACTCACAAAAGCTTATGCCCAAATAAATCTGTTAGTCTTTAAGGTGCCACCAGACTCCTTGTTGTTTTTTTAAGAAAATGTGTCAAACTCTTATTTGCACCTTTGTGGCTCTGATGGTAGAATTTGGCCCCATGTTGGATTATCTCAATTAATTTGTTTTTTAATCAAGAGACAAGTTGGTGGGTACCTTTTCGGCTCCTTAGAAATTGCTGCTCTAGACTAACATGAAAATTTGATTTGAAGTTGAGTGAATCACTGTTGTAAGAAGCTGATTTCAAAATGCTTTAGTCTCCTTCTAGCATTTGCATTAGGTATGGTTGCATTTTGTTACCCATTGTTTTATTGTCCTCCTCTGAATTTATTTTCATAGGGGACAGTGGGGGATTATTAATCCTAATGGACCCTTTCCTATTTTTTGTTTAGCTTGCAATTGTATGTTGTAACCTCTACATTCAGGGAATAAGTGGTTGAAGAGAAAGCTGTGGACATCTAATAGTGATAACAAAAAGCCAGCATAACTTGTATTGTTGTAATACCAATGTGTCTTCCAACATTTGCTGCTACTTCTGTCATTAAATATGTCCTGCACAGAAGATAGTGCTGTTTGTTTTGAATTTTTGTATGTATGAATCTAATATTCTAGTTTATTTTGTAAGAGCTAATTTTTCAAAGCATTTTCTTTAAAAAAGTGCCATTGAAAATTGTGGCAAACCTCTGCATGCAAAAATTGCGTACCACAAACAAGCAGTTTTCCCATGTGAATAACTGAATATAAAATGCCTGTATGCTGCAATGTGGGTTATCACGCGTGCAAATGGATATGCCTTAAAGTCTGATAGGAATGTTTTCATAAGCCCCCTTGAGAATATGTCTCTAGCCCATTCAGTGAAAATATCTGTCTCTCCTTAAAGCTGTTATGTCAGTGGATCTTCCAGGCTCCTCCATTGTAATATTGGTCCTTTAATGCCCTGTTCACTTCTCAAAGTTTTAACTTTGGGCAGAGTACCTCTTGTGCCCATGAAATTAAAGAAATCAGGCAGTTTGTTTGTTTCCACAACATGTATTTTAGATAAGTAATACCTTTCCCTAAATAACCCTTTTGCAGAAATTATGAGTCACTGTCTCACTGATGTGAAGTGCTTTTATTGCTTTACACGTGAAACACACAAGCCATTTACTTCTAAGCCTTGGTGTTTAGGAAGTGTGACCTAGTGGATATCTCACTGGACTCGGACTCGGGGCTTCTCTACACTACAGACAGGGCCAGATTTACTGTTTTTGCCGCCCCAAGCAGCGCACCGAATTGCCGCCGCGGACGGTGAGGGAAGTCTGTGTGCCGTTAGGGCGGCATGCGTGTTTCCGCAGCGGCGGCAATTCGGTGCGCTGCTTGGGGTGGAAGACAGAAGCTGCCGAATTGCCCCCGCGGGCAGCTGACCATAGAAGCTGCCGCCGAATTGCCGCTGCCGCGGAAACGCACGTGCCGCCCTAACGGCACATGGACTGCCCCCACCGTCCGCGGCTGCAATTCGGCGCACTGCTTAGAGCGGCAAAAACACACGGACTGTCGCCACTTGCAGATTGCCGCCCCAAGCACCTGCTTGGAATGCTGGTTCCTGGAGCCGGCCCTGACTACAGAGGCACAGCTATGGCACTGCAGCTGTGCCACAGGGCCGTGGGCACTTAAGAAAAGGGTTTTTCCATTGCTATAATTAATCCGTTCCCTAGAGAGGTGGCAGCTAGGTCAATGGAAGAATTCTTCCATGCACCTAGTGTGTCTGTACCAGGCCTGAATTATGTCTCTCAGCTAGGTCAATCTAAGTTTTAGGCATGGACCAGGCCTCAGACGCGCTGGGTTCTATTTCAGGACCTTCAGGTAACCTGCTTGGTGACCCTGGACCATGAGTGACCATGTGAAAAAAGGGGGCATAATGATAGTAGCACATTTTGAGATCTATGGATGAAAGGAACTAGATGTTAATTATTACATTGTTGTTACTACTAGAAAATAGAGTGATCGAACTCTCTCCCCACACATCCATGGTGAAGGACCAAATACTACTAAATTAGCAGAGGTTATAATGAAGGAATGCTGGTAAGAGACTTGTCTTTAATTCCTGACCCCAGTCATATTACATGGGTACAGGTTAGAAAGGTCATGTCTTTGCCACATGGCAGGACTCAGGAACTGCTAACTTTGGAGAAAACTGTAACAAGGGTGGAAAGAAACAAAAATTTATTAAGAATTTTATAGAGATCTGTTGTAAAAATATCTTGGAATTTTTCAGTGGAAAAAGAAATGTATTTCCTGGAAACCGCTTCAACACAATTTTGTCTAACCTCTATTTTTCCAGACAGCTGTCCTTTTGCCAAAGACACTGAAATTTATCAGAGGGCACATGCCAGAAAGCTGCTTCATAGTTGCACATACTCCGTATATTACAAAGGGAATATCAGAATTCTTGGAAGAAGAATCAATTTGTCTTCCTGTTTTCTGTAGGATTGAGGGTCAAAGGAAACTTGAAATCACTTTAGATTTTATCTTTGTCTCTCTACAGGGTCTATTTGCTCTAGCCTTACAAAATTTGCATGTAGCAATTGAAAAGGATCTTGCATTCAACCTTTTACCCTTTAAATAAGGCCTATGCAATTTGTATCAATTGATTGAAATCTAGCTTGATTAAACATGAGTGCTTGTTTCCAGTTAGGCTTTGTTCTCCATTTTTGTGGTAAGGCAGTGAAGACTGCAGAGTGGAGAGTGACACCACCCTACTGCACCCACATTTCTTCATAAACAACTCAAACAGTTATGAGGGTTATAAATAAAACTGCTTACAGATAGTGTCACTTCCTCTCTGCAGGTTTCTGAGGTTGAGGTGAAGAAATCTCTTCTTCCATTGTTTGGCATAGCAGAGGACTCTCCGTAGGAGAGAGGAGTGGTCTAAGAACAGGGTGGGGAGCCAGGAATTCTTGGAGTTCTAGTCCCAGCTCTGACACTGATTTCTTCCATGTCCTAGCAGAAATCACTTAACCTCTGTGTGCTTGATAAAATGGCAATAACCTGTGCCTACCTTACAGGGGTGTTTTGAGGATTAATGTTTGCACAGTGCTTTAAATACATGGGCTGGGAATTTTCAAAAGTGCTCAACACTGACCTAAGTCTGCTCCCACTGATGTCAGAGGGAGTTTTACAATTGACTTCAGTAGGTGCAGAGAGAGGCCAAAGCTGAGGTTGAAAATCTCATGCATAAAGTATTCTTGTGAGTGAGATCTTGAGTCTGCTCTCACTTGTACTAGCACTACCCTGCTAGTTTATTTACTTTATTTATTTACTTAAATTTACAATGTCTCATGTCTCCCTGATACTAAGGAGATCAGAGACCTTCATAGATCATAATTGCTTAAATTCCACCTGGAGACCAATAGACAGCCAGTGCAGGTTGCAGAGCACTGGTGTCATGGTCCCAGAGAGATGTCCCACTCAATAACTGAGCTTCTCTGTTCTGCACCTGCATCCTTCTCTAAATGGTTTTATAGTCACATGAAGAGTGCACTGCATTAGTCTAATCTTGAGGAACAAAAGCATGGGTAACAGTGCTGCATCCGAAAGTGAGATGGAGATGGTAACATCCTGAGTGGGTTACTGCTGCAATATGGTCATAAAACAGCAGCTGGGGTCCAACATCAGCCCTAGACTGTGGTGGGTTGCTAACTAATGGTGGATACACTCCCTCAGTCAAAGGAGCTGGTATTACTTGCACCATCTTCTCTGCTGCTTCCTCCAACTTATCGCCATCCCCTGAGTCTTGTCAGGCTGAGGTTCAGCCAGCTCTTTCTCAGCAATGCCCCCAATCTCATCTAGACACTGGGTGAAGTACTGAGCTGCACTGTCTGAGTACAGTGACAGTTGGGTGTCATCAGCATACTGAATACAGCATGCCTCCTTCCTACCCCTCCTAATTGCTCCATATGCCCTTTCCCCAGGAGGGGTAATAGAGGCACCCCACACTTGAGAGCTCTTTTGGGAAGAGGAGCCCACAACTACCCATTGCAACCTCTGGGAGAGAAAAGAACAAAGCTACTGAAGAGCAGCTCTGAGTGTCTACTCTTGTCTACGTTTGCAGCACCACGCTTTAACCAGGGGGCTAGTTATGTCATGGATGCAAAAACGAACACCACATTATAGCAGGAAAATCTACGTGCTAAGGTAGGTGTTACAGTAACAGAGAAGTTTTCTCTGGAGGGCTAAACCTCTGCTTCCCATTTCCTGAAAGTAATGACTACTGTTTCCTCTGTTACCAAGTGGCCTGTATGTAATGTGCGTGCTCAGCACATTATTGTGCTTTGGTGCTGCTGTCTTGGATAAGGTTGACTGAGGGACCACAAGGAATCCTTACAGTTTCAAGAAAACTTTCAGACTGGAGTGTTGAGATTTTGCCAGTACTCTTCTCTGAATCTCAGCCCTCAGCTTCAGAAAACAATCCCCCCAGTAGGTCACAGTGTTCAAAGGCTTTGTATTTTTTCTGTAACCGAGTTGATATTCTGGTTTCAAAACTGCTGCAGTCACTGAGGAGTGTTACACTGATACAGGTTGGGGTGTGTGTGTCTAAATACTAGCTCTAGTGGCTTTGCAGAATTAGTCAGACTTCCTTTATTTTAAAAAAAGAAATTACAGCCCCTGTCTTAAAAGTGATAGTATTTTAGTGAAAAGGCAAATGCTGTAATCCACGCATGGTGATAGAAAACAGCGTGATTCACTTGTCACATTAGGTTGGCACAAGGAAATGTCTCTAGAACATATTGGTGCAGATCCATGTGCAAAGCTTACCTAGTTCACAGCTCACCCACTGGAGTGAAAATAGGACCTGGACTGAAAACTACTGTTGCTGCCAGTTCTGAGGCTTGTGTGAGCTCATCTACTCACGGGCCATTACATTACTAATATGAAATAACTGTTAATTGTCACCACAAGGGATGAATGCCCAGATGGAAGCAGGTCTCTTGTTATTTGAACTGGCTAAATTGCTTTTGGTGGTTGGAAGTGATTTGATGAAATGGTCAAAAACATTTTTGATTGTTAGGTATCTTGGGGCTTCTATTTACAAAGCACAAGTGATTACTTGGTAACTGTAAGGATAGATATCAAGTTATTAGCATGTGTGACTCTGCAAGTGGGATGATGTAATGTGAGCATGGGAGTGACCCTGTTAATGCATGTGTTAAGCCACTGAGCATGTTCAGTGAGAACTAGATGTTTCCAGAAGCCTGAGCGCAAACAATCTGAGCTGACTGCTCGCACAGTTAATAAAAAGTAGTGTGCTTTTGTAGCCCACTGTTCAGTTACACATCCCCTTCTGTGTCTGAGCCAGAAAACTACAGCTACCAGTTAGGGGACTACCTAAAAGTGCAGGTAGGCACCTAATGGGATTTTCAAAAGTGCCTAGGTGCCTAACTTCCATTAATTCAATGGGAATTAGGGGACTAAGCACTGTTGAAAATCCTACTAATCTCCTAGCTGCATCTTTAGACACCTACATAACTTTAAAAACCTGGCCTTTTAGTCCTTCAGCTCAGCTTGTGGAGGTTATAGGTTCGGTTCCCGGTGATGACTGAGATGACTTTGCCTGACTCACTGCAATGTTTGGTACATACCCATAACCAAAGGGAAATTTCCTTAAGAGGACTAGGGAAGAGAAGCCTCTGGGTCTTTTTCTAGGTTTCACTTGTCTTTGCATCTGCTATTTTTCTTAGTTTTGCCTCCCATCTCTGTTCCTAGCTGCAATCTGGTGCCAAGCTCTTCTTCTGGTGCCTGAGGTTCTACCTCTGCCTCACTGTGTCTTTGTCCTTGACGCGTGTTGTTTTGTTGTCAGATCAGATTCTAGTTTCACTTTGCGTGCCCTGAATGTTTTGATGCAAGAACCAAGATGCATATCAAGATATTGTTTGAAAGAAGAGCAATGAACATTTCTATAGGACTTTTCATCCATAGTTCTCCAAATGTTTTAGAATTATGGGCATATATAGCTATCCCTGTTTTACATGTGTGCTAACTGAGGTACAGCAAGTTTAAGTGACTTGCTCAGACACACCATGAATGTCCTAGAGGGAACTGGGCTTTTAAGGAGTTAGGTCAGAGCTGGGACTTCATCTGTGGTTTTCCTGCAATTCAGGTCATATAACCAAGAGAGCCAGGCCTGCTGGGAAGTATAAGAGGCATCTTGGTCTCAGGGAAAGAGCTGGCAGGAACAAACCTTTTCTGGAAGACTTCTTCTGTAGTTTCCCATTGCACAAACCCCTTCCAGGCCTTTGCTGTAGCCTGTGTCTAGGCCTTTCCTGGGTTCTGCCACCGCCTCCCTTTCAGCTGTCCTTTCCCAGACCCCAGTTCCTGTGCTCCCATCTTTCCAACCCTGCCTCCCAGGTTGCCAGCTACTTAGCCTTCCTTGGGGGAGCTGACTTCTCCAATTTCAGTCAGGAGACCATTGCTGGGCCTAACAGACAGGGTTCTAATCTCAGTTTTGTCACAGACTTCCTAGCTATCCTTCTCAGGCTGCTGTCTCCAGCCTGATGTGCCTGTTCTCTGCAACCTTTGGCTCCTGCTGGAGCCCGGTCCACTCTAACCTCTGGCATTACTTCCCTTTCCTGTACTTCAGGGGTTTTGGAGTTCTCTGCTAGCTGGATGTTGCACTGGGGGTTAACACAGGGCTCACCAGTGAGATAGCAGGTGGTTCATATTGGTCAGCAATCCTGTCACAAAAAGGGGCAAAGGTTGTATTGACTTGTATCCACTCTAAAGATTCATGAATTTTCAGGCCTAAAAGGACCACTAAGGACATCCAGTCTAACCTCCTCTACAACACAAGCCATGTTACATATTTATATGTAACAAGAAGTATAGTCTTTGGCCATCATTATGGTCATTTATGGCTGTGAATTAAAATACTGCATTCAGTTTTAGACATTCCATATTAAGAAAGCCTTAGACTAGGAAGACTGTAGGGAAAGTAACAGACGTTATGGGAAGTTTGCAAAATAAGACCCGCTGTATGACCGCAGTTGAGCAAACTGAGCATGTTCATTCTACAGAAAAAGAAGACCATGGGGACACACGATACTGTCTACAGATACCCAAAGGGAAGTTATAAAGAGGATAGGGATCAAATATTCTCATTAGTTATGGTGGAAGAGAGAAAAAAAGAATGGTATTGAGCCGTATCAGGGAAAAATTTAGGTTAAATGTTAGGGGAACATTTACTGCTAAATGAACACTTAGGCAATGGAACAAGCTGCCAAGGAAGATTTTTGGAATCTTCATCATTGAAGATATTTGAGGCTAGATTAGATGTTCCTCTATCAGGGAAGGGATACTGAAACCAGTCCAGCCACAAAGTAAGGAGATAGACTAGATGAGCCATCAGAGTTTCCTGCCAAGTTCCAACCAAAATGATTCTGTGATTATTAGAATGGAAAAACCAGGCATTTTCACATGCCAGATCTGTCACTATATACTGTAATCATAAAGGCAGGCTTTCATTTGACATTTTTTAAGCTTATAGTTAATAGATTTTTTTTTCCTAAAGTTGCTTATTTGCAACACTAATTCATAGAATTCTTAGCCGCCTCCATCCATGACTTAGAATATTTTAAATTGTTCTAGAACTAAAAATACAAACTATTGGAAGAGATAAAAATAATATAAAAGCCACCCCAAAGGAAAATAGTAGAAAATTATAAATAGCTCTGAAAATGAAAACCCCCTTTACCTAACACAATATATTTCCCCAAGTGTGCCCCATACTACTTCAGATCATTTATATTAGACCCGAGGAAAACTGTAACATAGAGACACTTCATTTTTTGCAGCCTCCAGTTAGAGATTGGTAAAGGCTACACAGCCTTTCTCCTCTATATTACAGATTCAAATATAGGATGTTTCTCACTCACCATCATCTTTGCAAAATGAGTTGGCTGATTGTAGTTCAGTTCCTAGAGGATAAGTGGCATCATCTTAACTGGTACTATTCTGATTGTTTCACTGGAGTGACATGGCAGATTTGGGCCTGTGGGGAGTGGGTCAGATTTTTAATGGTGTTTAGGTGTGGAAAGATGCAGCAAGGTACTTCTGGCCAGATTTTTAATTGCCTAGTGCAATTTTTTTAAAAGCACCTAGATATCTACATCCCAATGAGATAAATGGGAGTTAGGCAACTAGGTGGCTATCTGCATCTTTAGGAACCTAAATACCTTAAAAAAATCTGTCCCCGAGTCGTCTGAAAAGTTTGAACCTCCGACCCAGTGCCTGTACTGACCAAGCCTCAATAGTCTTCTCTCTTGCATGTTTATATCAGTGCATATTGTGGAGGTGGAGATGAATGAAATAGGTTTTTGAAAATCTAAGTACATTATATCCACCGGATCACTCTTGTTTACATGATTGTTGATCCCCTCAAAGAATACTAGTAGATTGGAGAGGTATGATTTCCCTTTATAAAAACCATTTTGACTCTTGCCCAACAAATGGTGTTCATCTGTGTATCTGATAATTCTGTTCTTTACTATAGTTTCAATCAATTTGCCTGGTACTGAAGTTAGAGGCTCCTCACCATCACCTGTCCTTAGAGGGAAGAAGGCTTCCCTGGTGCCTGCTGCAGCTCAGCTTCCTGAAACTAACAGCCTCTGGCCACAGACAAGCATTGATTTGTCTCTGCAGACCTCACCCAATCTTGTACAGGCTAGTGACAGATACGCATCAACTCCCAAGAACCTCTGCCAGCATCCCTCTCTGTAGTATCCAGCCCTATCACTAGATACTCATAGAAATAACCAGGTAAACTGTTTTTGAAGACACAATGTACACTGAGCTTGCCTGGTACAACTCAGGATAAGGTCCTTTATAACAACGCAGCATTGGAATTTACTTATAGTGAAAACAAATTGTTTACTTACAAAGATTAATATTTAAGAGATAGTGAGCAAGGATAATAAGAACAACAGGTTAGATGTAAAACAACTTTAGACTCTACAAAGCGAGTTATCCCTTTTAACTCTAACAGGCTAAAATCCTCGTCTAAAGCAATTTCTCACCCAAAGCAACCTCCCAGCGTCGCTAGCCTGCA
The DNA here is from genome assembly GCF_011386835.1 of Chrysemys picta bellii. NCBI lineage: Eukaryota > Metazoa > Chordata > Testudines > Emydidae > Chrysemys > Chrysemys picta. The sequence continues at coordinate 172,479,409 of NC_088793.1, read as the reverse complement.
GTGCCAGGATCCAGCTTTTTCACGAATGCAATCTGCGCTATCTTTTTCGCTTGTTTAGTGAAGGATAAGGGGCCCTTTTCCATCATCTTTAATCTGCAAAGCCTTTGAAATGCCCCATTTTGAAGTGCACCCCCAGATGAGACTCTTTTCCCCCATTGCTTGTTCTCCAGTGTGCTCCTCCGGTTGGTTTCACATCCCCCCGTCAGCCTGTTTTTCCTGTTGACTTCACATGCAAATGGAGCTTCCACTGTGTTGGCTTGATTTACACGAGACAGAGATATACTTTGCATCTCCTGTCTGAAAAAAGCCTGTTTGTCAACTCTGCCTGGTTACACCGTTTAAAACTTATTTTAATGGGCACACATAACTCCTTGCACACCAACCACACATTCATCTCGCAATGCTTTATTATGACCAGTATGAGGTAAGCTTTCACTTGATAACTTACAAGATACTTTTTGGATAAGTACAATGAAAGCAGTGTGTTGGATGTAATGAATTTGGCAGGTGTGATAGGAGTTGCTGACATAGAATAGTGAACCTGTTGCCATTTGGCACCATTGGGCCTCTTTTCTATATTAGGATTTTAACAGTGTTAGCTCATGCACATTAACGTATTTTTTCCTAGTGTAGTCATAATCAATGTGTTTGTACAGTGTCTAGCAGAATGGAGCTCCAATCTTAAATGTGGCTTCTAGATGCTACTATAATGCAAAAAATAATTATAAAAAAGTGAGGAAGTTACATAAGGTGAAAACCAAACTCTGCAAAGGACTAAATTTGGCATGGGCCTTGTGTTGCCTTGGCTCTAGATTCCACAACTCAGATAAATTGCCCCAGCATAGGAAAGCCAGATAGCAGCTGTAAATGGGGTTGGAAAGAGTCGATAGTGGAGGAAGGATGGTAGCTAAAAATCTAGAGGGGAAAACACCATAGTAGACAGGTGGGTAAAATGAGAAAAGTTAACAAGAAGTTAGGACGCATGACAAAGGTAATGAAGAGTGCTCGCCACAAGTGAAAATGTGAATATTGTAAGAGGAACGTCAAATGTATTTGAACCTTTTTCAAGGGTCTGTCAAAGCTTCTTTTCAGAAAGGCTCTTTCTCTCTCCTCCTCAATGGAACTTTTGTTAGCATTAGCTTCAGAAAATTGCCTGAATTACTTGTTGTATGTAATGTTGTTGTAGCTGTGTTGCTCCTAGGATCTTAGAGAGACAAGGTGAGTGAGGTAGTATCTTTTACTGGACCAACGTTCGTGAGAGAGACAAAGCTTTCGAGCTGACACCAAGAAGACCTGAAGAAGAGCTCTGTGTAAGTTTGAAATCTTGTCTCTCTCACCAACAGAGGTTGGTCCTGTAAAAGATATTACCTCACCCACTGTGTGTCTGTGAATTATTTGTTGGTGGATATACATTCATATGTTCAGAGGTAGGGGAACTATTCCAAACAAGTTCAACCCTAGACAAGTGGAACATACAAATAGAACAACTGGCAAATTCTTACTAATCTTCAAAAGGAGCCAAGCTCAGCAGTCACCAGCACTGACTTACTGGTTTATTATAAAAGCCCTCATTGTATGATAGCCTGACTTACCTGTCGTCAGTACCACAGTGTCCTATTTAGGCTACTTAAAACATACAGGTCCATTTCACAGCATGTGTCTGTGTGTGCACATGAAAGCGTGTCAACATAGCAACAGTCATGTCTGGATAAACGTGAGCTGCTGACACTGACAATGAGTCTATTCAAGAGGAAATGGTACATTCTTCCTGTCATGGTGGTTTCCTTTAGCTGAAAAAAAAAAATAGGTCTCTGTCACTTTCAGAAACAAACTCTTTGGTTTTTAAAGTCAAATATCTTCCTGCCTTGTATTTTACATACATATTTACGAACTTCAGGGAATGTGGCTTCCCAGAGCTGTGCAGAAGGGACACTGGCAGAGGGGGAGGGGAGGAAAGGCAGTGGGGAGCCAGAGCCTGGTCTGATGATGGTTGGGAGGGCAGTCTGAGAAAGGAGGTGGTGGATGACTGGCATTTCTACTGGGGCAAGGGAGACCCTGCATTGTCTGTGGTGGTTGTGGTAATGGTGAGATGTGTGTATCTGTGGGTGGAGGAGCAGAATGATGGCTTAACTTTTCATTTCCTTGCTTTTGAGGCCATGTGTTAGGTATGTTAATCTTAACTGATACACAAAGTACAATTTTTGTGTGTGGATATATGTTATATATACCCAGATATATAGTACTTTGAATATCTTTAGTAAAAAATTATGCTAGATTTTTGAACCTCTAATATTAACTGCATTTTAATTTTCACATCCACTTGATGAACCTCCACTAAAAATAAAAAGGGAGCGTCTGTATATGGAGAGACTAATGGACTGAGCATAAGAATGGTTGCCAGGAATCACAAATGTTGCTGGTTGTGTGTCTATTAGTAATAATACATCCCCTGGAAATCAAAGCAAACATATTTTTAGAAAGAATCATTAAAATTAAATTCCAGCTTTCCACCCAGAAACATTTACCCAATGTATTGTATAGCGTGATAACTTTCACTTGCATGTTTGTGATTCCAATGTTATACCCTTTCTTATCTGTCTACTATGGGGTAATGTGACTGAATGATTTCATTCTGTTTTCCCTTTTCAATAGTATGTAACAGATATCAGCTAGTCATGCTTCTCTCCCATCATGTGATTCTTATTCTCACCATACACAAATAACTTGGCAGACTCATTTTTGCAGCAACCATCTTTGTTCTATGTGAGGCTGTTTCTTAGAATCTAGCATTATTTTTTACAACATGAAGCTAATGAATGGGAAGGCTGCACAGTATTGCACTTGGGGAATATTAAGACTTCATGTGTTTCACTTCAGAAAATAAGAAAATGTGCACATGCAAATTCCTTGATTTAGTTTGCATATTAATATATTAAAGATCAACAAGGTCCCTCACCAAAGGCTCTTAAGCACAGTAAGCTGTCATGGGGTAAGAGGGAAGGTCCTCTCATGGATCAGTAACTGGTTAAAAGATAGTAAACAAATAAATGATCAGTTTTCAAAATGGAGAGAGGTAAGGAGCGGTATCCCACAGGGGTCTGTACTGGGACCAGTCCTATTCAACATATTCATAAATGATCTGCAAAAAGGGGTAAACAGGGAGGTGGCAAAATTTGCAGATGATGCAAAACTACTCACGATAGTTAAGTCCAAAGCAGACTGTGAAGAGTTACAAAGGGATCTCACAAAACTGGGCAGCAAAATGGCAGATGAAATTCATGGTTGATATATGCAAAGGAATGCACATTGGAAAACGTAATCCCAGCTATAGCTACCAAATGATGGGATCTAAATTAGCTGTCACCACTCAAGAAAGAGATCTTGGAGTCATTGTGAATATTTCTCTGAAAACATCCACTCAATGTGCAGGCAGTCAAAAGAAGCTAAAATAATGTTGGGAATCATTCGGAAAGGGATAGATAATAAAACAGAAAATATCCTATTGCCTCTATATAAATCTATGGTACACCCATGTGTTGAATACTGCCTGCAGATCTAGTCGCCCCATCTCGAAAAAGATATATTGAAATTGGAAAAGGTGCAGAAAAGGGCAACAAAAATGATTAGGGGTATGGAGAGATTAATAAGACTAGGACTTTTCAGTTTGGAAAAGAGACAGCTAAGGGGGGAATATGATAGAAGTCTATAAAATCATGACTGGTGTGGAGAAAGTAAATAAGGAAGTGTTATTTACTCCTTCTCATAACACAAGAACTAGGAGTCACCATATGACATTAATAGGCAGCAGATTTAAAACAAACAAAAGGAAGTATTTCTTCACACAACACATAGTCAATCTGTGGAACTCTTTGATAGAGGATGTTGTGAAGGCCAAAACTATAACAGGGTTCAAAAAATAACTAGATGAGGATATGTCCATCAATGGCTGTTAGCCAGGATGGGATGGGATGCAAAACCATGCTCTGCAGTGTCCCTAGCCTCTATGTGCCAGAAGCTGGGAGTGGATGAGAGGGGATGGATCACTTGATGATGCCTGTTCTGTTCATTCCCTCTGAAGCACCGGGCATTGGCCACCGTCGCAGGACAGGATACTGGGCTAGATGAACCATTGGTCTGACCTCATATGACCATCTTATGTTCTTATATTTTCCCAGTGAAGTCAAACCCATACTAAGCTCTTTCCTGCCCCTAAACACTTCATAATCTAAATAGACCAGACAGACAAAAGGTGGGAGGGGAAAGAACAGGACAGAGAATGGAGTGACTTGTTCAAGGTAACACAATTAGGCAATGGCAGATCTGGGAATAGAAATCCTGATTCCCAGGGTGGTGCAGTTCTCCATTCCCTAGGCCGCACTGCCCCGCTCCCCCTACAATGAAGTCTTCCCTTCACTGTGCGTGTGTTGCTACAGCTTTTTTCCAATCAGGAGAAAAGCTTGGCTAATGTAAATATCCTAATATGTGTGTTGTTGCAGAGTTTTAGAGAATGAATAGTATGTAAAGTACTGTCCAAAAAAACTACCAAGAGAAGTGTAGATTGAGAATAGATGTAGTGAAGCAAATAGGAAAGAGTTCCAGTATTCTTTCCTTTTCTAAATTACATATTGCAAATGCAGTCTCATTGCATGATTTTTAACAAATAAACACCCTTGCAAAGAGACCCCAAGTTTCACTCTTTTATTAAAGGATAAACCAGACAATATAGGTCCCCTTGAAATGCTGATCCTTGTGGGCAAAGTAGGAGTGTGCAGGAATATTTATTCTACAGTGTATTCCTCTTATAGGATCAGTAAAACAAATCTGTGTTTGCTTTCTTCAGAATTAACAGTCCTCCGAAGATAGAACAAAACTTTCTTTCCCCTTTGATTTTTGGTGGTTTTCTAAAGAGTTTGTGCGAGGCAGGGGATTCAGAGCTGACAGCGCTGATTCAAACGGATGATCTGTGTGCAAAGTTTAGGTATTTCAGTAAAGTGATTTATTTTTTAAAAGCTTTGGGAACTTAAAGGCTGCAACCAAAATTTAAAAGTATGGGCTTGTCTAGATTAGGAAACTTTTCACCCATATTGGTGCAAACCCCTTATACGGACATATTGTACTAGAACAAAATGGGGCTTAAGGGAGCTCTCACTGATAACATTGCCTTTTCAAAACAAACCTTAGTCACTGGAAATCCCCATTTATTTTTTCACTAACCTGGTTATTTTCCTATTGTCTCTCCTTATTTTGAAGCGATTGCTTTTACTTTCTGATGAAAAGCCAGGGTTGCTGGCCCTGTCCTAATAATACAGGGGCAGCAGCACTACTTAGCAGGAGAGAGACAAGCAGGGTTCCTGCTGCTGTGCCCTGTGGAAATGTATCCCACTCAGGATATCTCCATATATATATATTATATTACATTATCTCCTAGAACTGGAAGGGACCCTGAAAGGTCATTGAGTCCAGCCCCCGTCTTCACTAGCAGGACCAAGTACTGATTTTGCCCCAGATCCCTAAGTGGCTCCCTTAAGGATTGAACTCACAACCCTGGGTTTAGCAGGCCAATGCTCAAACCACTGAGCTATCCCTCCCCCTATATGGAGCCAGAATACTAGTCAGAAGATTCTGAAGTACTAGTGCTTGCATCAGTGGTCAGGAACCACTGATTTAAAGACATAACCCTGTTAAGGTGCTATGAAAACAGAATGCACAGGATGTTGCTGCCTGTTTTCAGTTCAACTCAGGGTATGTGACATTTAGATGAAAAAGACAAATAGTGCAAGAAAGAGGTGACATATCACATCAGCTGCACTATCTTTGTTTTACAGTGTTCCCCAGTGAAAACCACAAATTCGCTTTGGTTTAACGAGCATGCCCTGATGACGTCAATAGATTTACACCCTTACATGATCGGGACAGGAGAGAAACTAGTCTAATCTTACCAGGGGATTTTAATTAGGTAGTTGTATTTTTTGCAGGCTGTAGTTGTGATTTTTGTTTTTGTTGGTCTACAAGTTCCCTCCAAAGCTCAAACAACAACATTCTGAGAAAACCCTGATGTTTAAAAATCTTGCATCAATCTACAAACTCTGTTATTAAGCAGCAGTCTTAATTAGGAGGTTGACATTTAATGGGCGTGAGATGTAAATCAGCACGTCACTGATTTTAATCACTGTGAATGCATGGTTTTCTTTTCAGCCTAATGAAGTATTTGAAATTGGAGATCACAGCACATTTGGATCAATGTCAATGTTCATCTCACACATTTCCAAGGTGGCTAAGATGTGGCTAATAATAATACCATGTGTTGTCCTTTTCTCTCTCAGCATGGGGCACAAAAGTAGTTTGGCCATAAAGTGATGTATTATTTACATGGTGTCAAGAAGACAGCCGGTGGGATGGCAGAAAGCCAGATTAAATCACCTCTGATTTTATATGCAGGATGTTTAGTAATAATGCTGTGTCACGCTTGATGACACTGGAAGCTGGCAAACCAGCAAATAGCACTATATGCCAAGTTCATTTTTATAGCCTTGTTTTTTATATTTGGTGATGAAAGAATCAGGCTGAACACAAAAGACAATATGTAATGTAATGTAACCCTTTCAATACTTCCAAGCAAAGCAAATGTGCCCAGAACATAGCCACCTGTTGATTAGGAGGAAGTGTAGACTAGAGCAGTGGTTCTCAACTAGGGGTTTGCGTACCCCTGGGGGTACGCGGAGGTCTTCCAGGGGATACATCAACTCACCTAGATATTTGCCTAGTTTTACAACAGGCTACATAAAAAGCGAAGTCAGTACGAACTAAAATTTCATACAGCCAATGACTTGTTTATTTTGCGTTGTATGCTATACCCTGAAATGTTAGTACAATATTTATATTCCAATTGATTTATTTTATAATTATATAGTAACGTGAGAAAATGAGCAATGTTTCAGTAACTGTGCTGTGACATCTGTGTACTTTTATGTCAGATTTTGTAAGCAAGTAGTTTTTAAGTGAGGTGAAACTTGGGGGTACGTGAGAGAAATCAGACTCTTGAAAGGGGTACGGTAGTCTAGAAAGGTTGAGAGCTATTGGGCTGGAGCACTGCACTCAGTACAGTATTCCTGACTCTGTCACTAATCTATTGTGTGACTTTGGACAAGTCATTTCACCTCCCTGCCCTTTGTCTGTCTTGGCTTTCTTTAGATTGTAAGCTCTTTGGAACAGAGACTCTCTCACTATGTTTATACAGTGCCTAGCACAATGGGACCACAACCTCAGTTGAGGCCTTGCTGTGTTACTATAATACAAATAATACACAACATAATCTGAAATTTCATTAATTGGAATGGTTGCCTCACTAAAATTGCTGTGTCAGAGTGTGGGAGCCAAAAAGGGGTTAAGAGGAGTATCCAAAATACTGGGCTTGGATTCATTTTTCCATGTCACCATAATACCCTTCTTATGAAACTAGAGCTATACACGCTCATAAAAAGCTTTGCTTTTTGTTTTAAAGGATAACGCAGCCATTGGAATCTGTGCATAGTTCTTTCAAGTTAATGCTTAGTTCAACATTCTACTTCCATTTCCTGGTAGAAAATGTTTTATATGAAAGCAACTGCAACCTTTCAGAAGGGTTCATTTACTGTTATGTTTGGTATCAGCTTTCAAAAAAATGCACTCTGTGTTTGGAATATTACCGTTTCAGTTTTTAATATTATGTTAAAAAAGTCACGTGTCGTAAGTCAGAAGTAAAATATTATGCCAGAAGTCTCTCTGCATGAATTCAGCTTGTGAGTGAGTAGTTTATCACCAAAAGTGAAGATTTGGGCTTGATCCATCAAGGAGTCTGTGGGTAACAAATAACACATTGAACCCTTGGCTACAGGAAAATGTTAAGTTGCCGTTTGATAGATGACTAAACTCTTTCAGCTTCTGAAGCACAAGAGAGCATCAAACAGACATTATAAAATATAGTGCACCTATGCTGAAGATATTTTAATAGCGATATAGTCCAAAGGTCTGGACTAAGCTTTCATTCATAATTTTCTGCTTTCTGTTTATCAACTACTTCTGCATTGTTGATTTTTGTTTGTTTGTTTTACATTGCCTAAAATTAGGAAGAATTTTTTCATAGTAGATTAGTGTGTATGTGGCGGTGGTGGGTAAGGCACGAAGGGGGTGCAAATCTGCTGCAATCTCTCACAACACAAGTTAGAGGGGTATGCATAAGGTCCCTGTGTAGGCTACTCAGCCAATGGGCTGGAATAGCTTCCACACTCTAGGGGAGAGAATTCACAGCCCCTGGCCTCTCCCCAGATCTCAGCCTGTCTATACAGGCAGGGGACTGAGTTTGTCCTGTACTGTATTCATGCCGGGTGGTTCTTTGGAACATGAAGGGTGAAGAGTCCTGGCCTGTAAAGAAGTTACTCAAATTGTTTAGTCTGATCTCATCAGAGAAACTGTTTTGTTTTTTCCCCCTCTCCACATCATAATGGTACCAAGAGATGTGTGGGAAATGTAAAAATATTAGTTGCTTTCTCGATATTGTTTGTTTATTTAGTAAGTGTTGATGTTACTGTAAAAAACATGGCGTGAGACGTAGTTCAAGACTTATAGGCCACACGTAGACACTGAGCCTGAACCTCACGGGAATCAGCATCCCGCACACGAATGCGGCTCGCAGGACTGGGCCTGCTCACTGCCATGCAGATGAGCCTGATCCTGTGCGCTGCGGAGCACACACAACTCCCAGCGAAGGGCTCAGCACTTGGCAGGATCACGCTCCAGAGCTCAGGCTGTGGAGTTGTGTGTGGGGTGTCACAGCCCAACCAGTTTTAAGCAGCTAGGGTTGCCACCTGGCCGGCTGGTTTTGTTATTGCCTTGTTGATTGCCAGTTGCAAAGGGCTGGGTTTTTTTCTGTCTTACAAGTGTGTGGGGGGGAACAACCCCCCCCCCCAACCCTGGCACATTGCAACCAGCAACAATAAGCTGTGTGCATGCAGGGTGGTGCCAGTGGCTGTGCAGAAATCTTTTAACTATAGCAAGCAGGTCACAGGGCTGGGAGCTCTGCCGTGCAGCTCCGGGGTCCTGCTCTGCTGCTGGTCTGAGGGGTCAGGCTGCTGGTGGTGGGTGTCACCTGAGACTGGGGAAGAGGAACTTCAGGCTGCTGGGTGTGTGCAAACTGTAGGGAGTAAATCTGTGGTCCCCCACTTTAAATAGCACTCTAAAGTCGTCGCTTCAGAGAGCGGGACTTCCAAAAATCTCAGTAACAAAGTCTTGTGCACATTGGATGAACTACAGCAATCTAAATTTAGCATTCATAATTATAATAGAATTATTTATATTCCATTAGTGTCTAGTTGCCCCAATCGAGACTGGGCCCCCATTGTACTGGGCACTATCCATATACCCATAGCATAGTATGAGACAGTCCCTTTTGCTAAGACCTTACTTTTCTCTTGCCATTTGTCTTGTCAGTTTAGGTTGTATGATTTATTTGAGGTGGCTGAAGAGGGCCAATTATGTTTCATTGGAAATTCTGAAAAAAATAATTCCTCTCCCCTAAAATTTCCCAGGAAAACATGTTGGTTTTTCAACAACAACAACAAAAAACAAAACAAAACAAACTAAACCCAAACAATCCCCCTCCCCTCGAAAATCAAGAATATTTTCAAAAACTGTTTTATTGGGGGGGGGGGGAATTACTCCTAAAGTTTACATTTTTCAGTTTCAGAAAATTTCTACCGAAATGAAAAATTTTCCATGGAAGTGTTCATTTGATCAAAAACACATTTTTTACTGTTTTTTTTTTTTTTTGTAGTCACTATTATTTATACCAACTTTGTCGATAGGGAATTGAGGCATAAAGAGACTTTCTCAGGGTCACACAGAGTCTGTGAATGAATCTAGATCTGTTGGGTGCCAGGCCAGTGCCTTAACCACAAGACCATCTTACTTCATGAACAAGGTATTGATAATTTTCTGAATGTCTCAGCATTTAAACTCCACCCATTCTTTTATTCTGTCTGTCTTTGATGAACTCAACTCTGAGATAGTTGAGCATTAGTAAAGATAACATCATTAATATTTATTACATATATTATTCATCTGCATCTGTAATGCATTTTCAGTGCCTTGAAGATGTAACGTGCTATAAAAGTGCTCTCTATCATTATATCTGCAAATGTGATTTGTGGCATCCCAGGAATTACTCACACAGAACTGTTTATTTTGCAGTTTTGATTCCTTTTTTGTGCATGTGCAGGAGTACTTGTGAATGCATCCATCTGGGAATGATTTCATTGTGAGAAGAAACCTTCCACTCTACTAGGAGAGAGGGCAGAATGAAAATCATGGAATGCATGAGAAGAAAGCGCTAAAGTCATTGTTTGACAGCACTGTGGGTCCACCAGAGATGGAAACCAGAATAGGGATTTTTACATCTAAATTTTATATGCTTCAAAAGATCCAAATGATGAGAAACAAATGTACAAAAGTTCACAAAAGGAATGGCTGCTTAAAATAAATAAATTAAAAAGCCCCAACTAGCCAAAAATAAAAACAGAAAAACCCACCCGCAACCCCCCTAAAAAATCAGCTAAAAATGACTCTTGCTGTTAGAACAAATAGAACCTTAGAAAAGGATGTCTGTCTGTACAGCTATTCTCCAAAGCATCAAAATGTAAAGATTTGCAGGCATTCTCAATATATTTTTGATCTCACATGTTTGTCAATAAGTTATTTTTGCAAAATGTTCTTGTCAGTTTTGATTAGCGTTACACTCATTCATTAACTACTAGTAATAGTTGTGATTAGCCATTGGAACAAACTACCAAGGGAAGTGGTGGATTCTTTATCACTTGAGGTCTTCAGACCAAGACTGGCTGCCTTTCTGGAAGATATGCTTTAATCAAACACAAGTTATTGGGCTCAGTGTAGGGGTAACTGTCAGGAATGGGGCCTGCAGCAGGCTGCCTGATTAGCTGCAGAGGCCAGCTCTTCAGCCAGCCAGCCAGCTTCCTGGCTTCTCAATATTCATGCCCACCATTGAGCCTGCTGCTGTGTTACCTTGTTCCTGCTGCTCCTACCTGGCACCCAGCCTTGCCTCTGCCCTGCCCCTGCCTTGAACCCCTCCTTACTTGCTAGCCTGCTCACTCCAGTTCTTGACCTCTGGTTTGACCCTCAGCTCTGGCTCTTGACTACACACTCTGACTTGACCCTTGGCTCTGGTACTCAGTTTTGGTCTTCCAGTTTTATGCTTGGCCTTGGCTCCCGATGACTGACTATGGCTCTGACTCCAGCTGCTGGCCACGAGGTCTGCTGTGTGCTTTGGCCACAAGGCTAGACTGTCCTTGTGACGGGTTGGATCACAGAAACCCCCTTGGGGCTGCCAACTGATGTTCCAAGACTACTTCTGCCCCTGCTTTCCCTACCAGCGTGGGACTCCAGCACCCTGTCTTGTTGACCCAGACAAGCCAGTCTGCTCCAACACAGACCCAGGGTCTGAAACATGTGCCCCAAAGCTGCAGACTTAACTGAAAGCAACTTAAGAAGTGTTCCTGTCTCTAACACTCAGATGCCCAATACCCAATGGGGTACAAACCCCAAATAAATCAGTTTTACCCTGTGTAAGCTTTATATATTTATAATTTATAACCTCATAAATTGTTCGCCCTCTATACCGCCGATAGAGAGAGATGCACAGCAGTTCCTCCCTCCCCCAGGTATTAATACATACTCTGGGCTAATTAATAAGTAAAAAGTGATTTTATTAAATACAGAAAGTAGGATTTAAGTGGTTCCAAATAGTAACAGACAGAACAAAGTGAATTACCAGGCAAAATAAAATAGAACACGCAAGTCTATGTCTAACACAGTAATAAAACCCCTCCTTCTCAATAGAAATGCACCAGGTTAAAGATGGATTCCAGTTCAGGTGACATGATCACATGTCACTGTAAGACTTCATTATCCACTTGCCCGCACACACGTATACAGGAAGACTTACAAGTAAAACAGAGCCAGCTACAGTCAATTGTCCTGGTTAATGGGAGCCATTAAGATTCCAAACCACCATTAATGGCCCACACTTTGCATAACTACAATAGGACCTCAGAGTTATATTTCATATTTCTAGTTTCAGATACATTTATACAAATAGGATGACCACACTCAGTAGATTATAAGCTTTGTAACAATATCTTACAAGAGACCTTTTGCATGAAGCATATTTTAGTTACATTATATTCACACTCATCAGCATACTTCCATAAAATCATATAGAGTGCAACATCACAGTCCTCATCCTGGTTGACTGACTGGGTGAAATTCTATGGCCTATGTTATATAATAGGTTAGAATAGATGATCAGATGCTCCCTTCTGGCCTTAAACTCTATGAATCTATGACCTGGACAGAGTCTAATGAAGTGGTAATCTTGTCTTATGACTGTTCTTCTTGATATTGAGAAAGCATGACTGAAAAAAGATATTCAAGCCGGATGCTGAAAAGATCGTTGTTCCTGGCTATCCTTAAATCTTTCAAATGTTTTTCTCTCTCTCTTTTTAAACCATTCTGTCACATTGGTTTCATCATCAAAAGTCGTTTTGTCCCATTGAGGCTATAGTCAAGTACAAGTACTCATACAATACTTTTGATTTCAGGAATATCTGCAAGCCTCGGTCTGTGCTGAAACATACCTGTTTTTAAAAGTCACATAACTTAAAAAAACCCAACTAACCAGCCAAAAGTCCCCCTGACGCAAACATTCCCCTGCCCTCCCTCTGAAAATAAGGAAAGATCGAGAATTTGAATGGATCTAGAGACCAGACTATGGTCTCACCCACAGTCGTGGTCCTTCAAGTTCATTGTTGAGCCTCATTAGAAGGGGAGTGTGGGGAAGCTTGCGCTACTTGCTTGTTGTGTGGACACAGAGAGAATTTAGGCTTTCAATATTTTCAGGAAGGAAAGTTTGAGCCACAGCATCCTTATTACTGCCATATTGTGAAGCATGGGCTTTGGGTCAGGCTCCATATGCATTGCTATAATAAGGCAATAACAAGAGTTTTGTGGCGGTCTTACCTCAGACTCCTCTTGATTTTGTGCACTTGTGACATGACCGTTGCTATTTTTTGTATCATATTCTTTTTCTTCTTCTTCAAAAGTGTAAAGTGCAAAATAGCCTGTGGATTTACAGCCAATAAGCAACTACATGTCACCATTTTAATGTGTGCTAGAAAGCAATAACTTAAACCATTGGGCCAGTTTCTCCTAGTCTTTGCAATGATTTTACACATCTCACTCTATAATGGTGTATGTGGACTTTGGCTAAAGGCCAAGTTTGCCCTAATCCTGAGTTTAGCAGAGAACCAGGGCATTCTGGGGGATTTAACCTGCAGGAATTGACTGGAAATGTAGTCCATTAATGATATGACTGTGAGCTGGGACTAATATAGTGCAAGTTCTTGCTCAACCAGCAGACCAGGAATGAAGCCCTCTTGATCAATGTGGGGGACGGGAGGCAAGCATCTCAGGAGGGGCTCTGGAAATGGTTCTGGGAAGAGACAGGAATCCCAGGGAGGTTTAAATTGTGTGAGGCATTGTCCATGGCTGGAACCCTGTGAAGGGGCTTAGGAGGAGGCCTACAGTTAAACAGGTTGCGGAAAGATCCTGGTGTGTGAGTGATGCAAGAGGCCATGGGCAAAGGCTTGGGATGGTAGTGTAGCGTTAGCATCTTGTTTGGGGGCCCATGACCAGGGTTTTCTGAGACCAGGATAAGGCCAGGTAGAGAGAGTGAACTGGAAAGCCTGGGGAAGACAATAGTAGAAACTGTTTAGCCTGTGGAGGACAAACTATTATCATTATTGAGCATCCCTGTGTGTGAGGTGAAAGCTGTACCCCTGGGAGGAATGAAGGACTATTGAGGAAACCCTGCCTCAGTAGGACTGAAAGATTGTCTTGTTTGGTTTTTTACATTACCCTGGAAATGAGGGACTTTATGGTTTGGCTGAATGGCCAAACTACTGTACCAGAAAAGAAACTGAGGCACAAATTACCTTACTTTTAGAAGGAGACAGCCTCCAGGGTGAAATGCAAGGAGGCACAAATGAGGAAGCTGAGGCAGCGATGCCAGAAACTTAAGAACCGGTTACAGATTCCATTGTCTTAATGGATTTATTCCTGATTCTCACACTGTGAGAAGAAAATCAGAGTCCAGAGATCTGAGAACAGGTGTGATTTTAGGCAGTGAAAATGGGAGAAGTCTCTGCTCTAGCCCTTCTCTTTCTCTCTTTTCCAAGTAGGGAGTGTAATACAATATGCACAAATTTCCCAAGTATATTTTGTTCCCTTTCTGATTAATAAAATACCAAAGTTTTGTATAATAAAAACCTCAGCTTTGCAGTTGGGGTGTACTTTAAAAACCCGTTTTTAAAAAATTCCCATGGTTCTAAGACTCAACTATGTTTCTGAAGACGCTAACAATGGGCCCAACTTCAGAATTAGTTCCAAGTCCATACCGCACAAGGTGTCTCTGTATGACTATTCTTAGCATATCCATGCAAACGAGCAAATATAGTATGTGCATATGTTCCTAGGAATCTACTATTCTAATATCAGAGGGGTAGCCGTGTTAGTCTGGATCTGCATCTGACAAAGTGGGTATTCACCCACGAAAGCTCATGCTCCAATACATCTGTTAGTCTATAAGGTGCCACAGGACTCTTTGCTGCTTTTACTATTCAAATGCATTGTTTGCCTAAGATTATTGTATTGAAACCAGTAGGAAAACATTTCCCATGGCAAACATATTACAGACTGTTCACAGAAATGACATCAACCTACAGATTAAAGTAACCCTGGGACATGTTTGCCTATCATTTAATGTTACAGTAACACATCCTTAAAGTATGATGGCATGTTATTAGAGCTGGACTAAATCTGGAATTTTGAACCTGAAATCTTTTGAATTCAAATGGTGTGTGTGTGTGTGTGTGTGTGTGTATGTTCATATTGTACTCTCTAGATCAAAACCTAACCTAGACTTTTGATTTTAGATTGGATTCAGAACCAGAAGAGATTTATCAGAGCAGAATAGCTTATGTTGCAAGGTTTTAGTCTAAAATGGTGAAAATTAGAGGGAACCACGGATTTAATGAGATTTCCATGGTGTTCAAAATCTCATGAGTTGCTGGCACAGTTGAATCTGAACCCCAGCTGAGACCAAGGGCTGGTCCACACTAAGCCCCCAGTTCAAACTAAGATACGCAACTTCAGTGAATAACGTAGCTGAAGTCAAAGTATCTTAGTTCGAACTTAAAGGTACTTACCACAGGTCCACACGCGGCAGGCAGGCTCCCCCGTCGACTCCGCCTACTCCTCTCATGGAGCAGGATTACCGGCATCGACGGCGAGCACTTCCGGGATCGATTTATCGCGTCTAGACAAGACATGATAAATCGATCCCAGAAGATCGATTGCTTGCTGCCAAACCAGCGGGTAAGTATAGACGTACCCCAAGTGAATCTAGACAAAGAATTAAAAAGCAAATGTTGCTGCTACCTCTTTTTATCTACCTCTGGCCAAGCACAGGACACAGATCTGATGTGGACTGTGTAATTCAGACTATACTTTTTTTACCCCATCCTTTTTTGCTGATCAGTAGCAGATAAACTAGGGTCCATGCAGTAACCACATATTACACTGTCTCTGTGGGAGAGAGAGGTCCTCATTGCTACTGCCAGAGAGTCGAGGACATACCCATTTTCTCCTCTTCAGTGCTCCACTCTTGAGGCCATATATTGTGGGTGTAATCCTTCTGAGCAGGGAATGTAACTGGACTCTACAGAGCTGTCAGCACCACTCCTTGGTCTCCAGAGGGAATGCTTCACGGTACCTCCTTTCTCACCCCGTGGCTGAGCACCGGACTCTTGCAACATTCCTTGCCAGGGAGGTAGAGGCATGGGTTTGATTTTGATTTTGTTTACACCAGTTTAAGGGCCCAATACAGCTCACACAGAAGTCCCCTTCATTCCCACTAAATTAAGAATAACGTGGTTGAAATCTTTGGATTTGCAAGGATTTAAAGCTGATGTAAGTGAGAGGAGAATCCGGTATATTACTGTAGTTAAATTTTTTTGCAGTACGTTATATGGCCTATTCCCACATCTTATTACATACAGCGAAGCAGCCAGTGGTGTGCTTCAGTAACAATATTTATAACCACAGAGAAGTGTTCTAAGTGGCATATTAGACCTTTAATAATGTGACAGGGAACCCAGATGTATGCAGGAGTTCACCCCCCTGCAGTACAGTCCAATCCATAGAGCATTCTCTCTGTAATATACTGCTTTTGATACTAAATTCAATTTATTTTGCAATGTCCCAAATCCTAAATTCTGTTGTGCCACCAATATTTTTGCCCGGACAATGAGTAAATGCGTGGTAGAAGCTGTGGAGGGAGACCTGGGCAGCTGAGTAAGCGGCTGCCAGGAGTATGGCTCTCATGGTGCTGGCGTTGGGGTTTGGAATCCCAGAGGCTGCTATGGCTCTTAATACTGGGGAAGGAACGTACTCTTATTTAACTCTTCTTTCTGGACTTGGGCAGAGGTGACTCTAAACTTGAGGGGAGAGGAGTTTGAATTCCTTGTGCCCCATCTCAGCAATAACCCTTGGCAATAACTAGCTGCCCCACTGCCTCTTTGCCAATATCTACCCTTTATGTCCAAACTGACAAATCAGCAAATCCGCTTGATGGTTCTGCTAAACTGATGAGTAGAGGAATTATTAATGTTGACATTTAAATTATCATCAGATTTCAGCATGAACTCTTTGCCACCATTTCCAGGCTGTCTGCCGACACAGGCAGACATCACTACATCAGTTCAAATTTAACTCCATGGCTTTCTTCACAGCCATGTGAGCTAGAGTCTTCATTTACTTAAAAAAATGAAAGTTTAGTTCCTTGAGTACAATTACACTGCAGGATTGAGTTCTTGATTGAACACACACCAGAAGGAGGTGCCAGGCTGATAAATGGCATGAGTCTAGTCTTAATTTATTCATCACTAGAATAAAATAGAAACTCTGGACCTCTATGGTTGGCTTCCCTAAGGGGGAAAAAATAGATTTTCATGGTTTAAAGGAGGAAAGCAATGTTGACAAGCAATGTCATAATACAGGGAAGTCGCATCTTACGTGGGGGTTAGGTTCTGAAGTCAGCGCGTATGGCGAAAATCGCGTATAGTCAAACGCTCATGGAGTGGAATGGCAGGTGGAATCGCCCGCACTCCAGGTACAGTATTTAAATTGTTATTTTTCTCTTTGTTTTTGTTTTGCCGAGTGCGTATAGTTAAAATCGCGTAAGTTAAATGCGCCTATGATGCGACTCCACTGTAAAGGCATTTACTTGCAATGCTCTTCTTTACTCTGTATGAGGCAGTAAGAACACTATGCCCATTCCCAGAGCTGATCTATATTAATGTACTGAAAGTGAAGTGCAACCCTTTCCGTTACGAAGTCACATTTTTTAATGCCTGAAGGATGATTTTCCCCCTCTTCCCCACAGGCGCACAGCCTCCAAACTCACACCACTACTCAGTGGGACTTCTAAATAAAGCTGGGCAGGATTTTGTTGATGACATTTTTTTCTTTGAAAAATGCGAATTCGTCAAAAATGAAACTGTTTGCAGGAAAGTTTTTTAATGTTCAATTTGTCAAAATTGAGAGTTTCAAAACAAAATTCACTTTTATCAGTTCAAAATTCTTTTGTTTTGAAATTTAAGTAATTATAATAAAAACAATATTTTTTTATTAAGTTCGATACTGAAAACAAAGAGTTCTATGGACCCAAATGGAATTTTTTTTTTCAGATTGAGAACTGACAAACTTTTGAGATCTTTCATTCCAATTTGGAACAGGAAAATTTTTCAAAAAGTTTGGAAGTTTCCCCACAATGGGAAAACTATTTTCTGCCCTGCTCTACTCCTAAAACTGTTGTTCAAACAAAAATGCTTGCTACCATAGAATTGTGCTGACCTGACTCCAGCATTCTTTGGCTCCTGCCTAGGTCTTAAATTCCTACACGGCCATCTCAGGAGTTAGACTCAAGCCACTATCAAGGGAAGTAGAGGAGTCGTCTTTCTAAGTTGCCAGGAGGTGCTCGACCCCTTCTCTGCCTCAAGCCCTTTCCCCAACCCCCACCCCACCTCTTCCCACCCCCTTTCTGTCCCTGCCCTATCCCATCCTGTCCTCCCCTGAGCAAGCCTCATCCTCGCTCCTCCCCCTCCTCCCAGTGCCTCCTACACGCTGCTGAACAGCTGATCTGTGGCGGGCAGAAGGTGCTGGGAGGGAGGGGGAAAAGCTGATTGATGGGGCTGCTGGGGCTAGAGGGAGGAACTGATTGGGGGGACCTGCTGGTGGGTGCTGAGCATCCACTATTTTTTTAACGTGGGTGCTCCAGCCCCGAAGCACCCATGGAGTCAGAACCTATGAAACGAAGCTTTTCATAATGACTTGGAGGAAGAGAAGACTGATTTTGGATTTGGAAGAGGTAGATTGTTATGCATGTGGTGGAAAAGAGGGGAAAGAAATCCAAGTATCTCCCCTCACCCCCCAGAAAGCCAATTTGACAACTCTGAATTGAAAAGAAAAGATATGAGGTTATAATGGCTATACTCTGAGATGGCATTTTCCCTATTTTTTCTGGAGTGTGGCCACAGAAACTAAAGACCAGGTTATACTATGAGATTGTACTGAGCATGCTACTCTACAGAGCAGAGACTTGGCTGATGACAGTGTCTAACAAAAAGAGATGGGAGACAGCCCAATGCAGATCACTGAGGAAGATATTATGCATTTCACGGAAAGACAAAATAACCAATGTGAGAGTAAGAGCTGACAGAGCAAGACATGTTAGAAAACATCAACAAAGAAAGAAGGCTCTGGCAGTTGGGACATATACACCATATGGAAGATGGGAGACATGCTAAGCAAGCATTGAATTGGGTACCAAGGGAAGAAAGAAGGTGAGGAAGGCCAAGGAAGAATTGGCAGAAGTTGGTGACAGAGGATATTGAATGCATGGGCATCACCTGGAAAGAAGTACCAAAGCCAGAAAGCTACTGTAATCAGTGGAGGAACTGGACTGCCCAATGTGTCAGCAGCACAGGAGGAACTAAGGTCTATGGTAAATCAAAGTGGGATGACCCTTAGCTGTTAAGCATGGGTTCTTCTTTACTACTTCTGACTTGCTCATATACGAGGACTGATTGTGATCTTATTTATGTCAGTTTTGTCTTGCATTGAAGTCACCTATGAGAATAAACTTATCTTCCTTGGCTGTGGCAGTCAGGACTGCATCAAGAGCACAGTAAAACTGTTCCTTGTTGTCTTCACCATCGTCAAGTGTGGGAGCGTATGCACTGATGACTGTGGCATATTGGTTGTTACTAAGCTTAAGACAAAGAGTCATGAGATGTTCATTGATACTATAGGGAGTTCTAAAAGTTGGCCTGCAATCTTGTTCTTGATGGCAAAACCAACCCCATGAATATGTCTCTCTTAAAATGACTTTCCTTTCCAAAAGAAGGTATAACCAGCTACATCTTCTTTCAGTTGGCCTTCATATTCCTGATGGGTCTCATTTAGGGCAGTAATATCATTGTCATATCTTGCAAGTTCTCTAGCTATTACAGCAGTTCTTCTTTCAGGACAGTCATTGCTTGGGGAATCCATGAGAGTGTGACCATTTCAAGTGGTGAACTCCCCAAACTCTGGAGAGGCACCATTGGGAAAGAAGGTGTGGGGAAAGTCAACACTAATGGCATTATTCTCCTCAGCAAATGTGTGGAACATGATTTGCTTATCACAAATACCATCTTTAGACAGAGGGACAAATATAAGACCAACTGGAAACTCCCACGTTCTGGCTATCTTTTTGACTGTCACCATCAGAGCCTGTGATCGTATTGATATCCATATTACATGAGCCATGAGAGGTACGGATGACTGCTGGACAGACCATTGTTTGATCAGATCAATCATAAACATGTGGCTTGCATCACAACACTGTAAACAATCAAAAGGAATGCAGAAGAGATTTAACATCAGAGTACTCCAAATCATGCTTGTCATGAGATCTTTCAGCAATGCCTCATTGAGAGGCTCTCTGACCTACCTGACAACATCAATGATATTCAAACACATGTGCCGGATCAATTGGATATTCCATTCATCACCATCAGGTTGGTTTGTGGGAATGAGGAAATCTAGCATTTATTCATCAGAAGAGAAGTGCATTTTGCACTTGGCAAAATGAATCCTCTAACCAGCAAAAACGAGAGACTTATCATCAGCTTAAAGCTGAAGTTCAAAGGAGGTTGCATGATGTCAAGAATCAGTGGTGGTAAGAAAAGGCCATGGAGATCCAGAGCTTTGCTGATCAACATGATATGAGAAGCTTTTTTCCAGCAACAATGTTTTTTTTTCAGCAGCAATGTTATTATGGGATAATTTCCAGATGTGGACACTTCCAGAATATAAGTGACTCTATATTCCAGAATAATTACTCTGTTTTGGAAATAGAATAATTATATTCTGGAGAAAAGTTAACTCTTATTTTGGAATAATGTCCATAGTTATTCTAGTATTGCTATGACAGTTAGTTTTCCCATGTAAACTATTCTATTCTGTTTTGTATAGGTTTTTATTCTGTGTTCATCATCTTAGTAATTTGAACTTGGACACACCCACTCACTGGAAGGTGTACATTACATTTTTGTCACCTCCTTCTGGACTTTCTCAGGTCTGGGCATACTGCAAGGGTACGCCAACCTAAGTTGACTTGTGTTAACCTAGTTGTTAATGTTTCTATACCTAAATTAGTTTAAAGAACAATGAGACAATAACACCATTTCCCCAAATGAGTAGGGGATCCATGCAGAATACTTTTTTTTATCTGAGTAGGGATGTCCCTTTTATCCTCTTGAGAGATCTTGCATGTGTGGTATGTACAGTACCTGTTTAGAATGATAACCTATGAAGTACATATGGGTATTTTAATAAGAGAAATGAGGTCTGGACTGATATTAAAAAGGAAAAGAAAATAGTGTAAACATCCCATTGTATTGGGCTAGTTATTTTTTAAAACTTGAGTCACTATGAGCTATTTGCCTTCCAAAATACAATTCTTACAGGAGCCTGCAAATTTCGCAATGCCCTTTACAGCTCTTGCTGAGTGAGCCAAAGGGCTATGGTCAAAGGGGTATCAAAGATGAGGTTCCTTCTTATGAGTTTAATGAATTTAAGTTTTCAAACAAAAGTAGCTGCCTCCTCCTGAAAAAAAGCCTGTTGAGAAGGGATATCTACTTCATTTCAACTCCATGCTAATTCTAAAGAAAACCAGAAAATGGACCCAATCTTCAACTGTTATAAACTGGTAACCCACGGAGCTATGCCAGTTTCCACCAGCTGAAGGTCTGGCGCGCGAGGTTCACTGGGGCTGAGAAGACAATTTATTGTGATCTGAAATAAAGTGTGAGACAAGAACGTGCATTTTCAGTTCTTTCTGCCCTAGTTCCTTAAAGTAGATGGTATTTAAGCACTAGAGATAGGCCTCAAATATCCCTACCTTCTGGGGTAATCCATAGCTAGAGCCAAACCTTACAGCTCATAACCATCTCTAATTAGTACTACTTTTGGTTAGCTGCCTTATTCTAAAGACCAACAAGACTCACATAGACCTATGATAAGGTATTTGATGTGGACATAGAAGCAATGTGATGTTCACCGTATGTGGAAGCTGCAACTTTACTTAAAACGTTTACTTAACAGGAGCAATCACCCCCAACTACCCGCCAGGGTTGATCAAGTGGGGATCTCAATTGGCACCAATGGTCCCGTTGTACTACAAACCTGAGGCTGGGTGTGGAGGGGAATGCCCCTTCTACAGCCTCAGGCCTACCAAGGGACTCTGACTGGAACCTTGTCAAAACTGTGCTAGAACCCTGTAGGAAACAACAATGTTTGAAGTGATTTAGCTGAAACATAGTTTTGCTCTTCAGCTCTGTCCTGAGAATGGGGCCAGTTCTGCTGACAGCTGCCTGCTCACTTGCTCCACTGAGTTCAATGGGAGGCAGCAGAAGATGCTCAACACTTTGCAGCATTGAACAAGGCTAAGTTCATAAATATCTCTCTGAAAATCTCCCTCATGCAAATAGTCACAGCAGCAGCCTCAGCTGAATCCCGTGGGTCTGCCAGTTTGGGCAGAGAAAAACTGTGGTGATGTCAGAAAGGGATGGCTTCACTAAGCCCTGTTAAAATCGTAGCAGATGCTTCTGAGCATTGCAAGACGGGACTTTTCAATCAATTATAACTTTTTAAAAAAATCTGTCTTCCCCCTAACACAGCCTAGCATGAACTCCTTATTAAAACAACACCAATGCTGAGTTTCACATTTCAAACTTCAGCTGTTTCTGCTGTAGCCCTGCTCAAAAACAAGTGTGGTTAGAAATGTATTACAATGGGAAAAGTGTGTGTATGTGTTTGTTTCCCACTGTCCCACAGCACAAAACAGCTGTAGGGATTTTGTTCACATTTTCAGCAAGTTTTTTTTTTTAACCTTCAAGCAGAGGCTAAGCATAGAGAAATTCAGCCTCAAAAATGAATGTTTTGGAAAGTTATGAACATAAGGGGCTATAATGGAAACTATTTTGCAACTTTAACTATAGTTGCTGACACTAATAACCACTGTAATTCTTTGCTGTATGCTTTATCTGAGGATCTCAAAGCACATCTAAATTAAAGGTGGCATTATTATTTGGATTACAATAGCATCTAGAACATGGGTGGGCAAACTTTTTGGCCCAAGGGCCACATCGGGGAATAGAAATTGTATGGCGGGCCATGCAAGCTCACAAAATTGGGGGTGTGGGAGGGTGCACATGTTCTGGGGTGGGGCTGGGGATGAGAGGTTTGGGGTACAGGAGGGTGCTCTGGGCTGGGATCGAGGGGTTTTGAGAGCGGGAGGGGGATCAGAGCTGGGACAGGGGGTTGGGACGTGGGGAGAGGCTCAGGGGGTGAAGGCTCCAAGAGGCGCTTACCTCAAGCGGCTCCCGGAAGCAGTGGCATGTCCCTTCTCCAGCTCCTACTCGGAGGCATGGCCAGGTGGCTCTGCACCTTGCGCCATCTGCAGGCACCGCCCCTGTAGCTCCCATTGGAGCGTGTAGGAGCTAGAGCGGGGCCATGCCGCGGCTTCTGGGAGACCCGCATGGTGTGGGCCTCGACCCTGCACCCCTGGCCGGAGTGCCGGAGCGGGCCGAGACGCGTGGTGCGGCTGGCGGCCCGGCTTAAAATGGCTCGCAGGCCGTAGTTTGCCCACCCCTGACCTAGAAGGTCCAGCTGAAATCAGGTCCTTATTGTGCTATGCAGAGGCCTATGACAAGGTCCTCAGGAGGCAGCTTTACATCTTTCTTCTGTTGTGCCTGCACTGAAGGAACTTCCCCTGGATGGATGGGGGACTTTTAGGGGCCCTCGATGCAGTTCTGAGGTGTAAAAGGGCTAGAGTGTATGTGTAAATCATAAGAGACAGTTGCTGCCCTCAAAAATTTCGTCTAATTTGAGAAGACAAACAAAGGGTGGGAGAGACAGTACTGTCCCCATTTTGAAGATGGGGAAATGAGTTGAACAGACACTTGCCAAAGAGCACACAGATTAAAGCCAGGAACTGAGACCAAATCTTGGGAGTTCTTTAACAACAGGACCAGCCTTCCCCTTAAAGGAGGGGAAAAACTTTGATTTTTATAGCTGTATAAAGAAGGCTAGAAAAATTCTTCTCTATGGTTTTTACACTAGAAATTCTCCTCTTGACTTCCGTGGGAGCGGTGGGTGCTCAGTACCTCTGAAAAGCAAGCTGCAAGGTCAGGTCTATACTCAAAAGTTAAGTAGACCCAGCTACGTTGCTCAAGAGTGTGAAAATCCACACCCTTGAGTGATGTACTTAAGTCGACCTAACCCCCGGTGCAGACAGTGCTAGGCCGACAGAAGAATACTTCTGTCAACCTAGCTACTGCCTCTCAGAGAAGTAGATTAACCGTGTGTGACGAACTGGGCCTGTTCTTACTGTGGTGTGTGAATGCTGACAGGGGAGTGTGGCTAGGATAGTCTGCATTGGAGGATGGGAGTCTGCCCGAAGGCGAATACCTGAGCGTGTAACATGAGAACCCAGGAAGGGGTTGGAGGCCAGGTGACACCTTGGCCCGGGAAACTGAACAAAGGCTGTGGGAGGGGTCGCTGAAGGCAGAGTGCTGGAAGTGGGCTGGAGAGAGGGCTGGGAGGCAGAGATGGCTCTGACCCCCCAAAGGGGGGTGGGCTGGATGCCCTGGGACCCCAAGCTGGACCTAACTGAGGGGGGCCCTGTGGTCTGTGCCTGCAAGACCTGTCTTGGACTGTATTCCTGTCATCCAAATAAACCTTCTGCTTTACTGGCTGGCTGAGAGTCATGGTGAATCGCAGGAAGCCGAGGGTGCAGGGCCCTGAGTTCCCAAATACTCCGTGACAACTGGTGGCAGCGGCGGGATCTACTGCACCCCGTGGACGGCGCTTCCTGCAGTAAGTGACTGGGGAGCAGTAAAACGAAGGGGGATTGACGGGGACCAGGCGTGCTGAAGAGTGAGAGAGAGACGGTTATTACCCCTGGGAGTGTGGGACCAGCGAGGGACTTTTGCCGTAACAGGGTCCCCCGGGGGGATCGCAGCGAGTGGTCCCAGGGGCGGAGGAGTCTGCAGCTCGACCCTGGCAGAGAGGTGGTGACCTCGAGAAGGGCTGGCACACTAGGGGTCCCCCTGGGAACTGTGGGGAGCTGTGAGCACGCAGGCCGGTGAGTGGCCAGCAGGAAGATGTATGCCAAGCGGCTTAAGAGCGACCTGGTGGAGCTGTGCAAGCAGAGGGGGCTGCGCATTGGGAGGCTCACCAAAGAACAGCTCATTACCCGGCTGGAGGCGGAAGATCGCGCGAATGAACTGATCCCTGTGTCTCAGGGAAGCAGCCTGGCAAATGCAGCGCAGGCACCAGTGTCTGTCCCAGCTGGAAGTGGTCAGCCGGCTGCTGTGGGCTGCCCGAGACCCCTCCTTCCTATGCCTAGGGGAAGGGTGGGGAGGAGCCCAGCAAATACCGAGGGCGCCGTGACCCCCCCGGCCAGCAGGGGATCCTCCCGGCGAAGCTCGCCGGCCAGCAGAGGATCCTCCCGGCGACGTTCGGCATCCGTGGAGCGGAATTGGCTGGAATGGGAGAAAGAGCTAAAACTGACAGAGCTGGAGGATCGTGAACAACAGCGTCAGCATGAAGAGAGACAGCGTCAGCATGAACGGGAGGAGAATGAGAGACAGCGTCAGCATGAACTGGAACTGGCGAGATTGAAGGGCAGCGAACCCCCGGCTGCGGTGAGTGAGGGGGGACCCAGGACTGCACGGAGCTTTGATAAGTGCATCCTGGCCCCACGCAAGGAGGGGGAGGACATGGATGACTTCCTGGAGGCCTTTGAGACGGCCTGCGAGCTGCACCGGGTTGATCCCGCGGACAGACTCCGGTCTTTACCCCCTTACTGGACCCCAAAGCCGTGGCATTGTACGCCAACTGGAAGAGGCAGAGAAAGGGGACTACGAACTATTCAAAAAGGCCCTGCTACGTGAGTTTGGGCTGACTCCTGAGATGTACCGGGAAAGGTTCCGGAGTCAGGATAAAACCCCTGAGATCTCATATCTGCAACTAGCCGTCCGCATGGAAGGATACGCCAGCAAGTGGGCTGATGGGGCCCAGACGAAGGAGGACCTGATCAAACTGCTGGTACTGGAGCAACTGTATGAGCGGTGTTCATCTGACCTGAGGCTGTGGTTGGTGGACAGAAAGCCAGAGAACCCGCGACATGCAGGCCGGCTGGCCGATGAGTTTGTAAAGAGCCGGTCAGGAGATAACAGGGAGGAGTCCCAAAGGAACAGTCCCACCACAAGGCAGAGAGAGAGTCACCATGGGACCTCCCCGTGGGAAAAATACAGAAAAACCCCATCAAAGGGGAACATCCGGCGTCAGGACCATCCGACCCACTCGGGGGGACCCATGGGACATGGGCTGCTAACCACTGTGGCCAAAAAGGCCACATACAGGCCCAGTGCCCCAGGCTCAGAGACAGACTGAGCAGACCGAACCCACAGAGGGTTGACTGGGTAGAGACCCAGCCCGGCGAGAGGCAGCATTCCCAGGGAAGGGGGGCTGGCAGAGTACCACCTGCTAAGGAGGGAGGAGAGCTCCAGGCCAGCTCCTCTAGGGGGCTGGATGCTCCAGACTCAGGGTTTTTGGTTTACACGGTGGGCGCGGGGCTGTCCCTCCGGAGAGAGTACCTTGTTCCCCTGGAGGTGGATGGGAGGAAGGTCAATGGATACTGGGATACGGGCGCGGAGGTGATGCTGGCCCGGCCCGAGGTGGTGGCCCCAGATCAGGTGGTGCCCAACACCTACCAGACCCTGACGGGGGTGGGTGGAACACCAGTCAAAGTGCCCGTGGCAAGGGTACACCTGAAGTGGGGGGCCAAGGAGGGCCCCAAGGATGTGGGGGTACACCCGTATTTGCCCACTGAGGTATTGATGGGGGGGGGGCCTGGAGAACTGGCCAAGCAACTCCGAAAGGGCACTGGTTGTGACCCGCAGTCAGAGCCGGCGAGGGGCACTGCGCCCTGGCCTTGGGGGGGGTGCCTTGCCTGAGGCGCAGGACCCTAACCTGGTGGGGAGGGAATGCCCAGGGACACGGCTCAGGGAGGCTGCAGCTTCAGACCCAGCCGGCGAGAAAGAGCAGGTGGCCATCCCTGTCCCAGCTGCTGAGTTCCAGGCCGAGTTACAGAGAGATCCCTCCTTGCGGAAGATAAGGGACCTGGCCGACCTCAATGCGGTACAGACCATGGGACGAGGTGGCTGGAAAAGGTTCCTGTGGGAGAAGGGGTTCCTGTACCGAGAATGGGCTCCCCCAGGGAAAATGGAGTCAGGGGGGATCAGGAGGCAGCTGGTGGTACCCCAGAAGTATCGCCGCCAGCTGCTGTGCCGGGCCCATGACATTCCTCTCTCAGGGCACCAGGGTACCTGGCGTACCCAGCAGAGGCTGCTACGGAGCTTTTAACTGGCCTGGGGTCTTTGTTACTGTCCGACAGTACCTGCGGATCCTGTGACCCCTGTCAGAGGGGGAGGAAGGCCTGGGACAAGGGGAAAACAGCTTTAGGACCCTTGCCCAGCATAAAGGATCCTTTCCGGAGGGTGGCCAAGGTTAAAAGGGCGGCTCTAAACCAAGAGAGCCCAAAGCACAGACCTCCAGACTGGAGCGCTGGGAGAAGACCACAGCCCAGTTGGAACCCCAGAGGTATGGGGGTGGGAAAAGGGCACAGGCCGCATAAACCTTCCCACATGCGAACTGCGAGGGCCATCAGGCACCCCCGACCTAAGGGGGGGGCGTGAAACTGGAGGGGCCTGGTGTAATTCTCACCAAGGAATGGGAGGGATGCGGGGGCATCCATGGGAACGGGGGTAGGTTCGAACTTCCCCGGGTCACTGGCTAAAGTGACCCTGCTCAGTTCGGTCTCAAAGGGGGGAGATGTGACGAACTGGGACTGTTCTTACTGTGGTGTGTGAATGCTGACAGGGGAGTGTGGCTAGGATAGTCTGCATTGGAGGATGGGAGTCTGCCCGAAGGCGAATACCTGAGCGTGTAACATGAGAACCCAGGAAGGGGTTGGAGGCCAGGTGACACCTTGGCCCGGGAAACTGAACAAAGGCTGTGGGAGGGGTCGCTGAAGGCAGAGTGCTGGAAGCGGGCTGGAGAGAGGGCTGGGAGGCAGAGATGGCTCTGACCCCCCAAAGGGAGATGGGCTGGGATGCCCTGTGACCCCAAGCTGGACCTAACTGAGGGGGGCCCTGTGGTCTGTGCCTGCAAGACCTGTCTTGGACTGTATTCCTGTCATCCAAATAAACCTTCTGCTTTACTGGCTGGCTGAGAGTCATGGTGAATCGCAGGAAGCCGGGGGTGCAGGGCCCTGAGTTCCCCAATACTCCGTGACACTGTGCCACTGGGAGAACTGTTTTCATCCCTCTAGTGAGTGTCTACACTGACGCGCTACAGCGGTGCAGCCATGCTGCTGTAGTGTTTCAAGCGTAGACAAGCCCTGACTTTCCTTAAGGCTATGAAGTAAGTCAGACACAAAGCCAGGAAATAACATAGGAGTCCTGGTTCCCATTCCACAATGCCTAACGTTGTTACAGTATGGAGAATCTTCTATATTTATGGAGAGCACACATCCTTTCTTTGTGAATTGGTTCTGACAAATCTCATCCCAGACACATGGGATGAATTATTTACTATTTGTTCACTTTATTTGTGGGATGCTGGTACTCAGCTGATACATGAGAACAATTCAGGTAGGAAGACGTGCTGCATTGATGTCTCTTGGGATCTTTGGAAAAGCCCCCTTCAGTGCAAAACATACTTTCACTAACCATGATTTAGCAATTCCTTTGTACTAAGTGTTCTTCCAAATGAGCCATCTGAAAAGCAGAATGGGTATCTGGGGACCTTTTAACTGGAGCTATAAAAAGTCTGTGTCAATAAAATCCTGTCAGATCTATTCTCCAATTCTGTGATTCCGGGTTGTGGGGGCGGCATTAGCCAATGTGACGGCAATATTCCAGCCAGTAATCTTCTCACACATGGTCATGTTTCCTCAGATAAGAAAAATCACCACTCTGGTGTCAGTGGAGATGGGGTCAATGACTGGGAACAGAGTTCTCATTTTTTCACAATGGACGGTTGTTTTGTATCTTTTTCCTGACTAGGTAAATTATGACTATGGTTACTGAGTAAAGTTTGTTTCTGGAGGAAGTAGGTAACCATGCTTGTGCAGTAGGCGGTATCGGGACAGCAGAAGATTATGGAAGGAAGGGGCCATAGGGCAGAGGCAGAGGGGATGTGATGAGGAAATGTGATGAGATATGTCTTGTGGATTTTGGCTTGCACTCCATGGGACGCTTCCTTTCAAGCTGCTTGTGTGCAGAAGAGGAGAATAGATGCTAATAGATAATACAGCACCAGTGTAAATTACTTTAAGGGCCAGATCCTCAGCTTGTGTAACTGGCATAACTGATTTAAACCAGCAGAGAGTCTGGCTTAAACTTTAATTGCCTTTGCCTGCTAAATTCTGTTTTCTTAATGCATACACAGGCTATCCAAACAGTGCCAACCACTGTACTTTGGCAAACTCCACTCCTGTTGCTGCCTTTCAGTGTTCATTACATTCTTTCCAAATGCTGCTGCAAAGTGACTTTTTTTATTTCATGTTTCTAATAGAAAGTGCCCTAAACAATAGAGCTGGTTTTATGAATGCCCATAACATTTAAAATTTTTCTTTCCTCTCATTAGATGATCAGTATAATGCTGGCAGGCTCGAAAATGTATAGTTCATTTGACCAAAAACGTATATGGTCACTGCACAGTCTATATCCGATTATTTTAAATTAATCTTGTTCCAGGCACAGCAGATATTATTGTTGGTATTACAGTAATGCCTAGAGGTCCCCATTGAAATCAGGGCCCAGTTATGCTAGGCACTGACAATTCCTGCTGCAAAGAGTTAACAGTCTAAATGGACAAGGCAGGGAAAGGGTGGGAGAAAAGTATAATACTTATCTTACCGAGAGGAACTAATTCACAGAGAGATTAAATGGCTTGACTAAGAGTACATATGAAAAGTATGTCAGAGATGGGATTTGAACCCAGGTTTTCAAAGTCCTAGTCCACTGCCTTAACCTCAAGATGCTAACCACTTTGGTGTCGTTCTTATGTCGTGCTATGTTTATGTGCTGTTAGCCATAGCTCGTTTTTGATTGTAGGCTTCTTAGGGCTTCTGTATTCATGCAGTGCTTAGCAAATGGAGCCATGGTGTCTGATGGGGACCCATAGATTCTATAGCAATACAAATATATAGTTAATAAATCTTTGTGATTTTCTTCACTGGTGTAAATAAGTATTGGGACTCATGAACGGTTCTTGGGTTCCTGAAACCCAGTTGGTACAGTGTAGTGTGTTGGCATTGTACTTACAAACCCTGTGATCTTGATCACCTCACTGGCATTTAGGTGGGGCGGCGGGGGAGGGGGAATGAAACACTGAAAGATACTGCACTCCAGCAGTCTTCCTTGAGTAGAATACAGTGGTGTAGTAGCCTTGTTCGTCCCAGGATATTAGAGAGGCAAGGTTGGTGAGGTAATATCTTTTATTGGACCAACTTCTGTTGGTGAGAGACAAGCTTTTGAGCTTACATAGAGCTCTTCTTCTTCTTCTGTTCATTCCCTCTGAAGCACTTGGCATTGGCCACTGTTGGAAGACAGGATACTGGGCTAGATCAACCTTTGGTCTGACCCAGTATGGCTGTTTCTTATGTTCTTCTTCTTGAGTAGAAGACCACTGATAACTTTCTCAGAAGCTGGGACCCTGCTCATTTATAAGGCCAGCTCTGGAAATAAGGGACCTATGTTCAGTGACGCATCTAAATTGATATATATTAGCCCTGGCAAAATAAAAGAACCAGGTACTGAAAGACAAAGTTTGCTTTAAAATGGTCAGAATCTACTAGCTTAGTTCCAGGAAGCCTGACTAAGGAGCTATGATAATTATTCTGTAATATGGTACCATATGTTAGAAGAATGTGCACTGCTTAGTAATGCTTGAGAGCCTGAGCTCCAGCCTGAGTCACAACTTACAATAACTAAAAATATCTGTGTGTACCCTGAACCCTGGTAACAAAGTCTGTGGACCTGGGCTGGGAAGCTCACTCCCAGATGTAGTGTAGACATACCCATTGGTTCTCTGTGAAATTAACATGCTGCTCTTAGAACCATAGTAATGCTTCACACTTCTTACAGTAGCTCTATAGAATCATTAATCCTCAACATGCTTGAAACAGTGAGTTGCCTGATGTTGCAGCGAATCAGGTCAAAAGAGCTGGGATTAAATCTCAGGAGGTTCTGACTCTTAATCCCATCCTCATTTGTCTAGTCCAGGCTGTATCTTTGAGGGAGCCAAACAGATTGGAATTTGGGTCATTCCATGCTCTTAATCCTTGTTTGGAGCTTTCATTGATGTCAACAGGAGTTGTGTGAGGGCAGTACAGTGCACAGTTCTATGTCTGTATTACAAATCATGGACTTGCTGCAAAATTGCCCCATGTTATGTCTCCTAATTTACATTCTTCTTTTTTGGGTAGTAGTGGTGCCCAGATGTCCCAGTCAGGATTGGCGCTGCTTTGTGCTAGGCACTGTCCAAATACACCTCTACCCCGATATAACGCTGTCCTTGGGAGCCAAAAAAATCTTACCGCGTTTTAGGTGAAACCGCGTTATATCAAACTTGCTTTGATCCGCCGGAGTGTGCAGCCCTGCTCCCCCGGAGCACTGCTTTACCGCGTTATATCCGAATTCGTGTTATATCGGGTTGCGTTATATCGGGGTAGAGGTGTATCGATTAGGACATGGTCCCTGCTTTCAAGAGCTAACAATTTAAGAAAGGAGCAAGAAACTTTATTCTCAAACCCATAAACAACTAATCAATCTTCCCCCACCCCGCTCCCCACTCTTAGTTACTGGAGGCAAAGCAAAGTTAGTTGCCTGTTGAGCTTGCTGGGAAGACAAATACCTTTTCTCATCTTGGTATCTAGATCATGCAACAGTCACTGGCAGAAATGCTGGAGCCATGTGTGTCTCTGGGAGCTGCTGCTGGTGATGGTGGTGGGGAGAATTGTCTTAGTCTTTTTATTCTGAGACAAGTCTTTCTATTTGTAACTATCAAGAAATACACACTTGTATGGGGGACTTAAAAGTACAGCCTCCTTTAACCCTTTGGATGCTGCAGTGGTGATGTGTGAACGTCAGCAGCCAAATGGAGGGCTCGATTGTATCCTGAGGACAGGGCCCACTGCACATTTTACTTGCACCAGGGGCATAGTAATTTGCTGGTGGGTTATACCAACAAATAAATGCCCCCTCTGCCTCCCGCAGTGGTTTGGCTCTGGTGGTTGGCATGCTGTGAATATTGGAGATGGGGGAACAGAGCCAAGGCTCCATGCATTTGTGTTGTATCCACCAAGCAAAGTATTAACAACTTCAACAGAACTTTATTTACAGTGGAAGTCTCTTTTCCAAGCTGTAGCTGCACACTCTGTAACTCTCCCAGCCTCCTCAACTCCTCCCCCCTCCTTCCTGTTTCCTGTCCTTTCGGACTCCCAACAGCCAGTGCTCCCAGTTCTAATAATCACATGCAGCATCTAAACACCATATTCCCTCCTCTCTTAAGAGACTTTCCAAATTAAAATAAACATTGTTGTTCTAACCACAGGAACAAATATGAAACAAGACACTATACTGTTGGCAGGAATATTACACTGAAAACACTGTAGATACTACATAACATAGTCTTTAGTCCAGGCAGGTGGTCATCTGAGTCTGACAGGCTGTCTCTCAAGCCCTGGTTCCAGTGCAATGTCTTGTTGTGTTGGTTCTACAGTGAAGTCATCCAATGCAGACTGGGTGTTGGCATAATCTCCTCTTGGTGCATAGGAAGGTGCAAGATAAGAAGCATTCCGTACCCGCCCATCAGAAAGTCGATAGGTGTAAGGTCCCTTCTTCTCTATGATTTAGTACAGACTGCAGGTTATTGTCATGCTCCTCAGTAGTATTTCCAAACACAATAATATCATCCAAATAGCACTGAACTCCATGCTGATTCTTCAGAATCAATGACATCATTTTTTGAAAGGCACTTGGGGCTGATGCGAGACCGTATGGAACACATTTAAAACGAAATAGTCCCTCATGTGTAATAAATGCTGTGAGGTCTCTGCTATCTTCATGCAACATAACCTGGTGGTATGCGCTCTGCAAATCAAGAGTAGAAAAATCTTTGCTCCACGGAGTTCTGCAAATACTTCCTCTATGTGAGGAAGAGGATGGCTGTCAATCACAATAGCTTTATTCGGCTCCCTTAAGTCTACACAAAGGCGAATGTCTCCACCCTTCTTCTGCGTCACTACTATAGGTGAAACCCATTCTGAGGAGTTAATCTCTTCAATAATGTTCTTTTGAACAAGTTTTCTAAGTTCCTCTGAAACAGCTTCCCTGGCTGAAAATGGTAAGTGCCGTAATTTCTGTCGTACAGGCAACACATTGTTCTGCATTTTAACTTTATGCAGAAACCAATAAGCACAGCTGAGTTTCTTCTCAACCTGGAGTTGGGTCCCAGCTGAAACTGGTGTGTGTACCGCAAGAGTGCTTTGCTGAGGAAGATCAATTCATCCATTAACTACCCTGAGATTTAAAGCAGCTAATAAATCTCTGCCAAGGACAGGAGTGCCTTTGTGAACAATGTAGAATTCCGCAGTTACGCAGCGATCACCGAAAGGAACTATTGCTGGCAGGGAGCCATGTACTGGAATATGGTTTTTCAAATAGCATACCAAGTGAAGTTTGGGTTCAGTAAGAGGCACATCTTTAAAGTAACGCAAATAGATGGAATCAGGTAGTATAGATACTGCTGAGCCAGTGTCCAACATTAGCTGAATAGAGTGTGATTTGCCTGAGGGTATGGCAGAAACATTTACAGTGCACTTTATCTGTTCTGGAATATGTGCAGTAGTGATTTTGTCTACACTCAGCACAGTAACATCTGGTATTGTAACTGCATGCACCTGTTGATTGAACTGGCTACTGCGACATACTTTAGCAAAATGCCCAATCTTTTTGCAATGATTGCACTGAGCTACTTTTGCTGGACATCCTGTGTAGCTTGCAAGATGTTGTGGGGATCCACAGCGAAAGCATGCGTTTACTGTATTTTGCATTTGCTGATTCAGTGGCTTTTTATTAGTTTTCCTTTTGCAATTGTTTGTCTGCAGTGATAGTGAACTTTTCTGCAAAGGAATCACAGCCTGGACTGGGCCTCCTATACCCTGGCTCATTATTTTGGCTTCAGCTATAGCTGACTCAATCTGAGTAGCAATGGTTATTGCTTTTTCTAGTGTAAGTTGTGGTTCTAGAAGTAAGCGTTCTCTTACATGAAGCATTGTTGTTTTCTCAATGAGCTGGTCTCTAATCATCTCATCTGTCATATTCCCAAAGTCACAAGTTACAATCAGGCCTGGTCTACACTAACCCCCCCCCCAATTCGAACTAAGGTACGCAACTTCAGCTATGTGAATAACGTAGCTGACGTCGACGTACCTTAGTTTGAACTTACCGTGGTCCAGACTTGGCAGGCAGGCTCCCCCGTCGACTCCGCGTATTCCTCTCACCGAGCAGGATTACCGGAGTCGATGGCGAGCACTTCTGGGTTCGATTTATTGCGTCCAGACAAGACGCGATAAATCGAACCCAGAAGTTCGATTGCCTGCTGCCGAACCAGCGCGTAAGTATAGACAAGCCCTCAGACTCCTCAGGGAAGCCATATACTGCATTATAGTCTCCCCTGGTTTCTGCTCACGCTGGCGAAATCTGTAGCGATTAGCTACTACATTCACTTTTGGCACAAAAAAGTTCTTTAATGCAGTGACTGCAGTCTCATATTTATCATCTGCAAGGAGAAAAGTGTAGAATATATGCTGCCCTTCTGCTCCAAGGCAGTGGATTAGCAGAGCACGCTTTCTTACTTCAGAAATCTCTGTAGTACTGATTGCAAGCAGATAAGTCTCAAACATACGGATCCAGGCAGTAAAAGCAATTGGAGGCTCACCTGGGCTTTGCAGAAAAGGTGCAGGTGGGTTCAGAGGCAGAAGATCCATCCTCGTCGCCAAAATGTTGTATCAACCAAGCAAAGTATTAACAACTTCAACAGAACTTTATTTACAGTGGAAGTCTCTTTTCCAAGCTGTAGCTACACACTCTGTAACTCTCCCAGCCTCCTCAACTCCTCCCCCCTCCTTCCTGTTTCCTGTCCTTTCAGACTCCCAACAGCCAGTGCTCCCAGTTCTAATAATCACATGCAGCATCTAAACACCACAATTTGCTGTGCTGGCAGTAAGTGGGTGTGCGGCACCTCTCACCCTGGGCACCACACTCAAGGTTCAGAGGGCTTATGCAGAGGTTGCTATCGGGGGCAGGAGGTCTTGTGTCCCTGTGTGGCTGCCCATAGGAATTGCCATATTAGATCATACCTGTGTTGCAACTTGACCAGTACCCTGTATCTACAGGGACAGCACCAGACATTTCAGAAGAAGACAGAAGACATGGAGTTATTAGCCCCCTATAAGGTCTCCTCCTAATCTCTAATAGGTAGAGTTTGGCTCAAGTTCTGAAACATGGTTTTATCTGCCTTCCAAAACTCTTTTGGTTAACGTTAAGCGTTGTAACTCCAGATATTCTTGTTATACACATAAACGTCCAATTCCTCTTTCAACTTTACAGATTTTAAGGCCACAGGGCACTACTACGATCATCAAGTTTGACCTCCTACTTACTAGAGGGCATAGAACTTCACCCAGTAATTATGCAAAAAGCCTATAATGTCCATTTGAGCTATAGCATATATGTCTCTTAAAAACATATTCAGCCTTGATTTAAAGACTTCAAATGATGGAGAATCCATTATGTGCCCAGGCAAATTGTTCTAATGGTTAATTACACTTAAATTCTTGTTAATTTTTTTCATGCTCTGGTCTAGTGTCTAGCTCAGAATTCATAGCAGTTGTTTCTTTCCAAGAGGAAGAGATTGACTTGCTCAGCTCAAAATCCACCTCAAAAAGTTTAGAGGTTTATCTAAAATACCTGACCCTCTTGCAGCTGTGCATCTGGAGTTGGAAATCTCAAGGAGTAGTGTCACAAGAAATTTCCAGCAATTCTGACTTTGCCCTGGTAGCAAGCTACAAAAACATTGACTAAAGCAGTGTCTACACTAGCACTTTTGTCGGCAAAACTTTTGTCGGTCAAGGGTGTGAAAAAAACATCCCCTGACCAACATAAGTTTCACTGACAAAAGCACCAGTGTGGACAGCACCATGTCGGTGGGAGACTCTCTCCTGCCAACATAGCTACCCCGCTCGTTGGATGTGGTTTAATTATGCTGACAGGAGAGCTCTCTCCTGTTGGCATAGAGCGGCTACACAGGAGACCTTACTGCGGCGCAGCTGCAGCGGTACAGCTTTGCCACTGTAAGGTCCATAGTGTAGACACAGCCTAAATGAGCAGGGTTTTCCCAAGGCTAAGGCACTGGAGTGGAAGTGAGGAGAGAGGTTTTATTCCCAGTCCCATAATTATCTCTGTACGGCCTTGGGCATGACATTTAACCTTTCCCTGCTTCCATTCATAAAACAAGTATAATGATACACCTCTACCCCGATATAACGCTGTCCTCGGGAGCCAAAAAATCTTCCTGCGTTATAGGTGAAACTGTGTTATATCGAATTTGCTTTGATCCGCTGGAGTGCGCAGCCCCGCCTCCCTGGAGCGCTGCCGCATTATATCAGGGTAGACGTGTACTTACCCACTTCTATAAAGAAATTTGAGATCCCCAGACAAAAAAGCACCAAGTTTTCCATCTGTTATATATATTATATCACAGAACCTAAAAAGTGTTTAGTTCAAAAAAGCACGAGTAAAGACCCAAATCACTTCATTTTACCCAAACTAACTCCCTTATCCCTAGGGAACATATTCTAGATATTCATTTATTTCCCCCCAAAGTTAACACTACAGGTGCACTTGAAATGGTATTTGCATCTTTTAACCTCCATCTGTGTCATTTACAAGAGTTTTGATAACACTGCTGCAAGCTTCCACTCCCATCCCCATGGAAACTGGCATTGAACTGCCAAAAACGGGGTAGGGTGCTTTAAACTAATCACTGTTTCAAAACAGGAAGGCTCTTTTTTTTAAGATCCGTTTCCATGGGATCGGAAGCATTGCCGGCCTCCCAATTGTTTGAAATCTTGTCAATGGCACAGGCACAGGCTGAGCCCTTGCAAATGCCATTTTTCCACCACGTTTCTAAAGAAGTTAGAGATTATGGGCCCGATTCTTCTCTCATGTACATGGGTGTAAATCAGAAATAACTCAGCACCAGCCTCAGCCTGCCTTCCCCCCATCCTCTTGGCCACAGAAGAGTGGGAAGGGAACTGGAAGCAGGTAGGAGGGGATTTGGGGCGCAGTGTGGGTGGGGCCACACCAGGCTGTTTGGGGAGGCACAACCTTCCCCTGCCTATGCTACCCGCATGGGTCTTGGCCTTTTCTTTTGGTATTGAACAGCTAGACATAGTTCTCTTATGGTATCTCAAGCAGCCACATTAAGACGATATACAGTAGCCTATATAGGAGTATACAATTGCCTCTAATCTTTTCAGAACATCAGGTTCTGTGTACCTGTAATTACTCAAACTGCTAACAAGACAACCAAACATGACCACAACTATGCGTGTAAATTCAGATTGTTCCCAAATGTAAGCAGCATAAGGAAAATCTAACTTTGCTGCAATATTTGACAAGGAAAATATTACAGTGATAAATACAAATTACAGTGATAAGTACGAAATAAAAGATTAACCTGAATAAATATTTATTCATTTGGATCCTTCATTCTCACAATGATGGTTATTTCAATACATGATGTTGCTGTTAAAACAAGTGATGACTCATAAACATATGAAAATGTAACTAAGTATATGAGCTTCCCACCACAAGTCTGCACTGTCTTTATTGCAATGCCTGAAGGAGAAGGAGGTTTGAAAATAATAAAACTGCTGACAAGCTGCAGGTTATGGGGATTGATTCCTTCCTGAAGGAAACTCAGAAGGAAAAAATTAGAGCTCTGCACGTGTAATCCACTGGTCAGTGGGTCTTACATGTCCCTTCTATGCCCAATCCACAGAGCGGATGTGAGCCAATTACTGCTCGCAGCTTGAAAGGCCAGCTGCATAGCTCAAGCTGCCAAACTCACATTTTAAGCTGTGGTGGTTCCTGATTTTGGCTAAGATGGCAGCCATCAGAACCCTGGCTAAAAAGCAAGGGAGAAGCAGAGAATTTGGGGCCAAACGATTTAGGGTCCAAATAAACAGGATGCTGAGAGTTTTGCAAGAGGATGAGCACCCTCAACTTCCACTGTTGTCAACTGGAGCATCACCTCACAGAATCAGACATGGGAGTTCATGAGGGGATGTGGTAGTTACAGGTTTGATATTCAGAAGTGTTGAGCATCTGCAACTCCAGTTGAAATTACTAGGCACTGCGGTACCTTAAAAAAGAAAACCACAGACCCACATGTTTTCTAATAGGGGATGTCTACACTGCAGAAAAAGGTATAACTCTTGTTAGCTAACCTGAGTGAGCTAACTCAGGTTAAAATAGCAGTGAAGACACTGCAACTCTGCTTTTAACTTGAGTTAACAGCTCAAGTTTAACCAGAAGTTGAACTTGAGCTGCTCACCCAAGTTAAAAGCTGAGTTGCTCTGTCTTCACTGCTATTTTAACCTACATTAGCAATATGCCTTTTCTTTTCCAGTATAAACATAGCCCCAGTGAGAAATCATTTCACAAGCCTCACCTACAGTAGGAAGTGGATCTGTGTTTGACAACAAGTGTGAAATATGGCTCCCATCTGATCCCCTCACAACAACAGGCATTGAAAGTAGTTTGTTCTCCAAGCATAAACATGGTTAGACTCAAAAAGCTGTTGCATGAAAGTTGAGTCTTATTAGGACTAAGATGTTAGAAAAGAGGTTGACCATAGTATTTTACAATGGGTAAGAAACAATAAGTTAAAAATTCTGAGAAGCTATACTTAGGGTGAGTGAATAATGACTGGATACTCTCTTCCCCAGCCCGTGTTCTTCTCCCATCCTCTCTTCTAGGCCTTCATTCACATGTCCCAACTCTGCTTGGAACTTCCTTCCTGACCCAATCCACCATGCCTCCACCCCATGCCTACATGTCCCTGCTTACAGTATTCCATATAGATGGTCCATTCACCTTGGCTCAGGCTAGAAAAAGCATTAACAAAATTAGACACCAGAAAATCTTACCCAAAACAAAATCCCACACAGAAATCCTGGAAGTGAGTGAAACATATTGAATGCCACTCTTTAATCACACTGCATTTTGTGGCCTCTCATCTCTAACCTTGCCTTCAGATGTTGTCGGTTTACATGACAAGCTCTTTAGGGCAGGGGCTTGTTTGTAAGGTGCTATACACACCATTTCTGATATATAAATAATAAATGGCCGGAAGAATAGTCTCCTTGCACCTCCCCTATCAGTTAGATTAACTGGTAAACAAAATGCAAATATAAACAATTTTATCTCGGGCCATATTAAAAAATGGGTCAATACTGGAGTCCTTACTCTTCTTTTGAGTTGTCCTTTTGGTAAAAATCATATTGACTTCAATGAGACTTTTGCTCCAGGATTTGGCCCCATAGGACTATCTCTTTACAATTGACGTTGTTCGTCTGTATCCTCTCAGCAAGGATTCTGGCATCTGGTTGCAAAAGTCACTTTTCTGGGCCTCTTTGATGTGGGTCTTTTTGTACAATGTGAGAAATATTTGCCATTGTTTTTTATTAACCAGTAATCAATATACATCAATGTCTTGCTCACCTGTTCTTTCTAGGAGACAGTTTCTGTCATTCCCGTTGACTTGAATGGGAGCCTCTTACACACCTCTGAGAGTTTGTCCTTCCTGAGTGTGGTATTTTGTTTTGTTTTTCTTCTCCAAAAACCAAATAATAAAAAAAAGACAATAAATGGGGAAAATAAATTGTAACTAAATAACAAAAAAATGGGCTGTTATGGGCCATGTTTCATGTCCACATAAAGAAGAAATTGGATGAATAGTGAAAAGGAAAGGATCTCTATAATTGGAATCCTGCTGTTTTATGCAGGCCTGCACATCTGGAAGGGGGGGGGGGAATAAGAAACAGAGAAGTAGAAAATGCTCAAGTTGTCTCACTGGAGAAAACTGTGGAGTCAGGAAAGCACATTGTCTGGTTTCTTAAATTACAGAGAAAGTGAGCACTCAGCAAAGAAAAAGCACAGCAACGCCACCTTTCTCACCACGTCCCCTCCAGTTCAGAAACCATCTTAACTCTTTTAAGCTGTCCCTCAACCTCCTATGTTAGTTACTTTCTATAGAGGTATATGCTGCTCTTCTTCTCTACCAACCCCAACAAAAACAACA
This sequence comes from Chrysemys picta bellii, assembly GCF_011386835.1. NCBI lineage: Eukaryota > Metazoa > Chordata > Testudines > Emydidae > Chrysemys > Chrysemys picta. The sequence goes on along the minus strand of NC_088793.1, from coordinate 172,439,191 downwards.
GCAGCACTTCTGTGGCAAGGCGGCTTTCTTCCAGCCAACCTGCTAGTTACAGATTAATATGAATAGGTCTGAGATTACAGAGCGAGCCAGAAAGACAAACACACTCATTCACCTGTTTGATAAAGAAGTGCATTTGTTTTTTGTTAAAGAATCTATTAATGCTTTTCCTAACATGGACATTGAAAAACAAGTTATGGAGGTTTCGTTAGTAAGAAGCAAATCCTGTCCCTTGGCAAGGACCATAGAGGACCCTGGCCCAGCACAGACACTATGATGTCATGGGGAAAGGATTTGGAGACCTCACCCAAGTGGTCTGCACCCGCTGGACTTTGGAACTCTATGGGGGCTTCTACTTTATCTCAGCCCTCAGGTAACTTGGGGAACAGGAGCAGAGCTGGTTTATCTGCAGTTATGCAGATCACTATCTATTCTCCCCCCGTGAATGGGTAGTGCACCAGCCCTTAGGCTGCATCTCTGCTGCCCCTCCACAGTCTGAGAGTCTGTGTAGGACTTCTTCCCTCTTCTACCTCTCCAAAGAGTCCTCAAGCACAGCCAAGCCACCTGGTAGTGGAGTCCAAGACAAAGGCAACAGATACAGTCTGTAGAATATATACCACTGTAGATCAGGAACAAGTTATAAGAGAGCACTGGCATTCAAGTTGGAGTCCTAAACAAAGAGGTTACGGTATGTTGGACCTACACTGTAAGGAAGTATTGTATACCCCCAGCACTATTATTCTTATTACCATTATTTTGTCATCTCAGTCCTATTCAGCGACCCACTTACAGCCTCAAATTCCATTACACAGAGTAATTATGTTCAATCTTCAATGTAAAAAACTGAATTAGCTCTCAAGTTACATTACAGAAAGCAAGTCATTCTTAGAAGTTTCTCAACTGAATCGCAGGCAATTAAAACATCTAAGAGTATTCCAGTTAATTTTCTTTAACAGGAGGAAGTCTTGGAGGTATGGTCTGTCACAAGCTGGTTCTAATGGCAATATAGCACAGGAGTGACAAAGTCCTATCAATAGGCCAAATGCAACCTATGCAATGCTACCATGAAGCATGCAACTTTTCTCATTAATACAGGGAGCCCCCAGCATAGGAGACTTAACCTTATTCTGAGCACAAGGCTGCTTGGATCATGATAGAGCATTGCTGGGACCCATAGTGTCCCCGGGCTGCACCTCTATGGCTACGTCGACACTGCAGACTCCTTATGGCGGCATGGTGAGTACATACACTGCATGCCCTCCCCCTCCCCCCCCGCAAGAACAGGTATAAATAACGATATATAGACAGTGAGGCACTGCTTAGGTGAGCAGACTAAATACGCACCTGAACCATTAGGATATGTACCCTACATGGCTCTCTACATGCCCAAACAGTGCCTCCCATATCTACACTACTGTTTTTAGCAGTGTAGTGTCCTACTGCCTCCTTGAAGGGAAAGGCTCTGGCAATGGGGAAGGGCTCCCACAGGGGGAGGAAGCGACAAAAGGCTCTGGTAGCTCCCCTCTGTCTCCCCACAGACAGAGCCTTTCACTGCCACATGTAGCTACATGCTGCAGTGTGGACACAGTCTCCTTTTCACTGCAGTGTGTAGCTACACATACCCCTACGTGCAGCCATCACCGGGGTGTGCAGTATAGATGTACCCTACAATGAAGATGAGGGGAAAAGTTAGGTGTCTCCCTCAGTGGTCAACTGGGTAAAGTCTAGGCACCCCGAATAGAGAACACAGACCTTTTAACCAAATCATCTCTTCATCACTAATGCCACTGCAGCAGTACATTTATCAATTCAATACTGGAAGATTTTGCAATTAGGAACCCTTTTGGATCCTGACATTTTTTCATATCTGTGTTACAATTGCCGATCCATCAGCCTCTTTGGTGCAGCAGGAATCACAGTAATTCTGATGGTACAGCCCTGCCATCAGCACCATAAAATGAGAAAAAATAAACTCTGTTCTACCTGATTGTTTTAAATACATTTAGAGAACAAGATAGCTTGGAAACATGGTGTGTGGCTTGGCTTGGGATTTGTGCTAGGTTTTGATTTCTTCCCCTCCCTACCCCCTCTTCTGATTAATGGCATACTTGAAAACAAAATGCAGGTTCCAATATGAAAACAAAAACTTTGCTTTGCATTAATGTTTGCTCAGGCAGGACTGACTCACTCGCTTATTTTGCTACACTGGCTAAGCTGGGTGCTGTCAACATAAAAATATAAAGTGACTTTGCGCAACCCTGGTAGGCCAACTAGACAAAACATTCTTTGTTTTCTATGGAACCCAGAACACTACATACAATAAATATTTGAGTTGAAGGTGTGGGGCTGATACGCTTGTATCCGCTATCGCTATTTTATCCTGCTGGTTTTGCTAGTTTACAACCTCCCTCGTGGTATGGTAAAGTCATCCAGACAATTGCTTGGCAAGCTGCAGTGCAAAACATTACCCTGCTCCATAACATACACATTGCATCAGATGATTGCCACCTCAGACAGTCTGATAAAAATGTCACTACATTTTTAGTAGCTGAAGTAGAATATGTAATGCATTACAGTGGCTTCCCGGACTCTCTTTGAATTCCAGTACCCATTACCGTCACCTTTAACTCCACCTGCGGGAGGGGCTTACCATTCAGAAAGCAGACACTCCTCTTGTTTGGAAATTAAGGACCAGATTCTGCCACACATAGTTATGTTGAGTAGTACATTACTGAAATGGTCCTTTACTACCAGTAGAATAAGGTACTACTCAACATAAGTAAGAGTGGCAGAATCTGGCCCTCCATTAAAAGCTTAGAGGAACTAATTCCCTTATGTAGTATAGAACAAAGTTAAATATTAATTAGATTCTGCCACTGTGACTCAAGTCGAGTTGTACTTTACTCCAAGAGTACTCCAGGTGTGAGCTGTATGGGGTTAACTGAGAAGTAAGGTACTTTTTCATGTGAGTAAAGCTGGCAGAATTTGCCCATATGATTTAATCCTATTTTTTTTAAACTATCACACAAAATTGTCTCCCATCATGTCAGTCTTGCTACCATTCAATTAGATGTCAGGAACAGCCAAAGAGCTTCAAAATCTGCCTCTTCTCATTCATGCCTGTGTAAATTATAAACATTACTGAAATCTTACTGGGAACTAAATACTGAACAATGGTATGTTATAACACATCCAAATATAAACTAATAATGCTTTTGGCTTTCTAGCACTCATCTATCCCCAAAACAGTCCAAACACAAGTCTTTAAGTAACAAAATGTTATTTAATCTCCTTTTGCAGTTTGTGCAATGTGCAGTTTCATCACAAAATATAACAGTTTTCTAAGAATCAAGAACATGTGGGCATCTGAATCAGACCCTTAGAATTTTCATCCACAGTGCACAGGATGTTCCAAGTATAACTCGCATGGATCTTAGAAGGCAAGCAAACACTGCCAAGCAAACATACTCTTGGACTGACACGTACCACAATGGGTGCATCTACACAGGGAGCGGCAGCTCATGGAGTGAGTCTCAGAATCCAGGTCAACAGACTTGGGCTTGTGGAGCTCGTGCTACCGTATTAAATATAGCTGTGTAGACACAGCAGCTAGGGCTGAAGCTCAGGCTCCACTGTCTACCAGCTAAATCTGCTCAGCGATATTTAATGCAGTGGTCTAAGCCCTGTGAGTGCGAGTTTATTGACCCAAGCTCTGAGGCTTGCTGCCATAGGCTGCAATTTGCTGTGTTGCTGTGTCCACTTAGTCCTTACCCAGCAAGCCTCACACTGACTTGGTTGAATTTAGTTTGAATAAAGACTATAGAAATTGCCCCTGTTAAGGACGAGTGAATCCATCAAGTTAAAAGTGAAACCAAAGCTTGGGCCAAAACTCAAACATTTTTGGAAAGTCAAATAATTTGGTTAACGTGGGGGATTCATTTCTTCTTTTACTTTGAGTCTCTGCCCATTCCAGTTCTCCAACTCCAGATGCGCAGCTGCAAGAGGGCCAGGTATTTTAGATAAACCTCTAAACTTTTTGAGGTGGATTTTGAGCTGAGCAAGTCAATCTCTTCCTCCTAGTATCTTGCCAATTCATTTATGTTAATTTAGGGGAGAATACATTCTAGATCTCAGTGATCAAAGTGGAACCTGAAACTCCCCCTGTTTCAGATAACACAATCAGCTTGACATTTGGAGGTTTCAAATTAGTATTTGCTTTGAGATTTTGGGGTTATTTGAACACATAGATAATTATGGGTCTGGGAATAAAACCTCTCTCCTCACTTCCACTCCAGTGCCTTAGCCTTGGGAAAACCCTGCTCATTTAGGCTGAGTCTACACTAGGGACCTTACAGTGGCAAAGCTGTACCGCTGCAGCTGCGCCGCTGTAAGGTCTCCTGTGTAGCCGCTCTATGCCAACAGGAGAGAGCCCTCAAGGCAAAACACAGGGAGGAGTGTGTGATTTTACAAAGATCCCAACTGAAAAAATTTGCATGAGCCCTTGCAAACACATCTACTACACTTCTACTTGCAATGTGAATCTACTCACCTTCCTGTCCCCCTCGATCTCCAGTAAACTAGCCAGCTGATAGAGCTCACTGGACAGTCTGCAACAAATGTATCCAAAGAATTTAGCCTCTTTCTGACTGTGGAGTAGTCTGCCATCAGATTGCAATACTTGGAAATGTATTTATAACTTGAATGGATTTTACCAGTATTTCTTTGAAGGCTTTTTACTTTGTGGATTGATCATGACTATTCTAAATTCTGTTGCTTAGTTGTGATTTGTCAAATAAGTTATGGAGCATTGCTTCTCTTGCTTGATTGGTTTAGTACTTCCCTTATTTATTTTGGGAAAGCCAGTGATATACAGGAGGCCAGACTATATAATCATAAAGGTCCCTTCTGGTCTCAGAATCTATGCTGTGTACAAAGTTGTATGTATATCACTAATATCATTCTCTCTACAGAGAATTAGAGCTTTCTATCCCTGAACTTTCCACCCTCTGGCTCATTAAGAAATTAGCATTATGAACGGACACAGCTAGTGGCTGAAGAATCTGTAGGTATATGATCTATAGCCTCATAAGTGAACAGCGCTTGACTAATTTTGCACACAGTTCTAAATAACTGTTTGTATTTTTTTTTGCAGAATTCAGTTTGGCCACAATGGGGGGCAATTATGTTCACACTCCCTGAACATTTGAGCTTTCAAGTCTTCCTAGCGAGTGATCGCTTTGTGAAAAGTGTACACCTACAGGTGGCAGGGTGTTTTTGTCTTTTATCATTTTCCTGTGTGAGTTCATTTGAGAGCGTGGTTTCACCTACATAGTTGTTGTTGGGGGCATTGTTGATTTCAATAGGAGCTGACTTGGACCTTTAGAGCTTTATCCTGTTAGGTGCTGAGCTTTTTCAACTTCATTCGTGTTCCGTGGGAGTTGAAGGTACTGTACATCTTTCAGGATCAGGCTCTTAATGTATATATGCCAGCTTTGAGTTGAACCATTGGCCTGCCCCAAATCACATGTATAATTTGAGCATATCAAAACTAGCATAGAAGAGAACTTGATAACAGACTGACATGTAAAACAAACCAAAAACCAACCTTATTCCCCACCCACCAAAACCCCAAACAAGTCAATTTTAAAACAAAATAAATATTAGTGGGTTCAGTTTCAGATACACTCTGCACTTTCAAAACTCAAATGGCTTTCTTTTTCCTCTGTGGGTCTGCCATGTACCTATTGCTACCCAAATGAATTCCAGGTTTTCCCTCCTAACACACACCCTGGCCTTCAATCTATCATTGTTATGCTTCCAGCTGAGGAGAAGTCCTTTGGAGCTCTTGGACTTTTGTGTATGTGGTCTGCTTTGGCTGGATCAGGTCTCAAGGCTGGAAACTGCCCGCAGGTCTCTCTCATGCTCAGTTATCCCACTAAGCATGGCTTAGGGGTTTATATCTTTGATCCTGTAAACAATCATGCACATGAGCTGTCCCCTTGAATCCAATAACGCTAACTCATATGTGTAAAGTTACTCTTGTGGGTGAGTGTGTGTGTAGAATGGGGCCTTTGTTTCAACGGCTGAATAAAATGGAAAAGAACAAATTATCTTATTTAGGAAACCAATTTCTGCATCAGAGGGGTAGCCATGTTAGTCTGAATCTGTAAAAAGCAACAGAGGGTCCTGTGGCACCTTTAAGACTAACAGAAGTATTGGGAACATAAGCTTTCATGGGTAAGAACCTCACTTCTTCAGATGTAAGAAGTGAGGTTCTTACCCATGAAAGCTTATGCTCCCAATACTTCTGTTAATTTCTGCATGAGTACTAACTTCCTCTCCCCATCATAAAGATGTTAGCTGCGTTGACATATCAGCTGCTCAGATGTGTGCCTGACTGTTACGTCAGGAAAGTGAAAACTAAAAAGCCTTTCAGTAACCCTTGACACGATAAATCCTAGCAGCTCTGAACCAGCCATTAGTCTGTCATGTCAGGAGACCATGTACTAAGAGCTCCAATAGTTCTGACTCTTGACACTGTTGACTGTGATGTAGCAGTTCCTAAACATAGATTTACCAGACTGAGTCAGTTAAAATCAATCAAATCAATCTGCATTTTAGAAAGTATATAAATCTATCTTTTTGTGCTTCTGCTTGTGCTATTGACAAATGAAAGCAGGTAACAGAATTTTGGTTACTACAGGATGTTCTTGTAAGGGTCCTTTCAAGGTCTCTTTGTGTATGGCTATTTACCTAAATCCTAATGTCTGATTTTTATCCTGATAGTTTTCCATAACGTGTGCACCTCTCTGTTATACACACAGAGCACATTTTTTCTAGTCTAAAAATAAATTAGTATATTGAACAGGTCTATTTGTTGCATTGTACAAAGCTGGGAGGACATTTTTGAGCACTCAGCATTTGGCTTCACACACAGGAAATTCCTTCTTGGGCTGTACAAAGCAATAAAGAGACCTCATGTGCATTAACAAACATTATGTTTCTTTTACTTTTAACTTTGGTTTTAGTGCCACAGTGAGCAGTATGAATTGGATCTGGGACTACATTTTATGAACATTGTGGTTAGTTATTTTTTTGGCTGAAATTCAGGTAATAATAAAAAAGCTTAATCATAATATACCCCCAATCTCCTCTAAAAACTCTGCAGACATTTGATATTAAGATAGGGGGGTTGGGGCGAAAGGCACAGGAAACAGAGCCGTGGATAACCTCCTTTCATGCCAGATGAATTTCTCTTTATGTTCTAAACATTAGCCCTGTGGTCTGCACAGCTCTGTCAAATGGGACTGGCATATGGAAAGGGGGGAAAAGTCAGGAGAAAGGTTATTCTACACGCTGTGAAACAGTTATATTGTTTCTGAAAAAGCTTGACTGCCCTTAAAGAGAGGCTTTCATCCTAGGGAAAATGTGCAAGGGTAGCTTCATTAAAACATAGGTTAATTTCCCTTGCATCTGCTTTTAATAATTTTCTTTGTCACTTCTATTAATTATAAAATCTGTTTGTACTGGCAGGAGTCTTCTATTCCTTTGCCCCTCCACTCCCTGATTGCTCATCAGCTCCACCTACAAAATCTTGTGTCTAGATTCCAAATGGTAAATTGATCATATTGCAACTGCTTTCACAGCAGCCAAATGCGATGTATAATAAAAATATTTTGACATATATAGTGCTTGTTATCTAGAAAGTCCCCAAATGCTTTATATAGAATAAACCTCACAGTCTTCCTGTATGGTAGGTAGAACAGTCCACTTCAAATAGGAAACATTCTCTTGGTTAGACTGTTGTAAATCAGGAGTAACAGAACTCAATTGAAATCATGTGAGTGTAAAACTGGTTAAAGTGGGATCAGAATCAGGCCTACTTGCTTTCCCTGAAGTGTTGTGTTCAGTTCAAAGCTCTTTGAGATCTATGGATGAAAAGCTATTAGCACACGCAAGGCAATTCTTAAAAGAGCAACAAAAATGATCCAGGGGGTTGGAGAGATTGATCTAAGGGTGAGCAGCATAAGCTCCCCAAAGCGGTATCTGAAGACCATTAGCACCAAGGAGGAAGAAGGATTTCTGTGTGTGGAACATGGGAGGGATGAATAGTATAACTAGCCCTAATAGGATGAAACTAAGGTGATGTCTACACACAGCGGTAAGTTGACCTACACTACGCAACTCCAGCTATGTGAATAACGTATCTGGAGTCGATGTACTTTAGGTCGAATTACTGCGAGGTCTACACCGCAGGGGGTCAACTGGAGAAAATCTCCCGTTGACTTACCTTACTCTTCTAGTCGGGGGTAGAGTACAGGGATCAGCTGGAGAGTGATCGGCAGTCAATTTGCCGGGTCTTTACTGCCGGTGGATCGATCTCAGAGCGTCGATCCCTGCCGTAGTGTAGACCTGCCCTTAGAAAGGGGACATTGAGGCTTGGGAATTATTTCCCATGGGAAGTGGAGGAAGCCCTGTTTCTTGGAGCTGTTGAAACTTGAGTGGACAAAGCACCAGAATATGTACTGAAAGGGACCAGTGAGAGGTGGACTGAATAACAAATAGGTCTTTTCCATCTCTATGTCATAGCATAATATGTAAGATGATAAAACCTAACTCTTATGCAGTGCTTTTTCAGCTGAGGAGCTCCAAGCACTTTACAAATTATAACTGAAGCACAGAGATGAAGTGACTTGCCCAAAGCTGCCCAGCAGGCCAGCAGCAGAGCTGGGAATAAAACCCTGGTCTCCTGAGTCCTGGTCCAGTGTTGTTGACACTAGACCACACTACCTCCCAGTAATATGGCATTCAGAATATAGAAAATTTGCACTTTATCTCCTTGACAGCCATGCCACAATAAGGAGAATGCTTGTGGCACCTGTTTAGAGCTATGTATTCTCCTTCTCAATACCGCTCCAGTGGGACTATTTGCTCATGGAGTCTGAATGCAGAGTGAGATTCATCACATTTTTCTACTGAGATCGGATGGGCTTGGGTTCCAGCGAAGGTGAAAGGTGCACTGTTTTTTTCAAGCCTTTAGCAACTGAATCTTGGAATGACCTCAGTGAAGGGGCATCCTGGCCTATTCTTTCTGCCTGCAGATATGGCTCCATAAAGATGGCTGTGGATGAGAGGGGACTATGGGGCCTCAAAAAATTGAAGTGGAAAGAAGGGATTATATGTATTAAATAGATTCCTAGAAACAAAAATAAAAAAATCTCAACACTTCAGTAGCAGAGCTGATTGGAAAATGTAGTTTTCCCCATAGAAAATATTGAGGTTTTGGCAAAAACATGAAATATTTTGTTTGAAAACTGAAATATTTCACTTAAGAAATCCTGCTGTGGTGGCTCATGGGAGTTGTAATTTGGCTGTCTCATATTCCCATTTTTCTCAATAGACCAGGCTTCTTGTTTGGACTACATCTCCCATGATGCACCCTGGTCTTCCCTCAAGTTGATGGAAGGCAGTTGCATGATGGGAGTGTGTGGTTGTGGTGCATTATGAGAGAATCATAGAATGATAGAACATCAGGGTTGGAAGGGACCTCAGGAGGTCATCTAGTCCAACCCCCTGCTCAAAGCATCTGTCCATTTTGCCCCCCTGATTTCCAGTGCCCATTCTCACCAGCCTTCTGCTTCTCATCCCCTGCTGCAATCTCCCTTCTGATTTCTCTCTCTGTAGTCCTCTACTATTTTCCCTTTCCTGGTCTTTCCCATGCCCTTCCTTCTAGCCTCCTTGGCCTGTCTCAGTCATTGACTTCCTTTGGTTATTTCCTTCTGGTCCATTGTGTTTGGTCCAACCCAAATAAAATCTCTAAAAAGGTCTCGGTGTAATATGGACATCTGGAGAAGATGGCATTTAAGCCTCATGTATCCATAGTGTTATAAGCATACTGTGCATGAGAACTCAGTGCTACTGGAGCTCTGAAGGTGGGGAGGGGAACTGAGCTGGTGAGGTGGATGATACGCATGAGACCCTTCAACCCTGGATGCAATATATTTCTAAAACAAATAAAAGAAAAGAAATAAGAAGTCTAAGGGCTGGGCAATGCAATCCTATTTTTTTCATTAAAAAAATACCCTGTAAGATTCCATCTTCCTCTGAATGGAGTTCCCAGGACAGTGCTGGCTCAGGTGAGGAGCTCTAGACCTACAACCCGAGGATGCTACCAGGTTTTTGGGGGCCCTAGTTACTAGGAACAAGTTGAAATCGCTCCAGTGCTGGGTAGTGGAAGCTGCTTCGTGCTGACAGAGCTCTGGGGGCAACAACTGGATCCCTGTAGTGATTCAGGGTGTCATGGTTCTGGCTGGGACACAGCACAGGTTTCCTCCACTGCTGCTTAAGAGGAAACCTCCATTCTCTCTTCCCCCAAATTCTCTGTATAAACAAATCAACCAAGTTTTGGACATATTGGTGTGGTCAGTGGAGACGTAGACCCTTGAGCGGTCATTATACAAGAGCAAAATGGGTATAAAATGCTACCAGGTGGATCTGGCTGCATTTTTCACTCACTTCACACCACTATAAATATCTGCTGGAGATGCAAAGCTTTGGAGAATCAGGCCTATTGATTATACTCCCTTCAACTACACTTGGCTGGCATGGCTAAGAGATTGGAGATAAGGATGCAAATGAACCTCAAGGTTGCAGCTGGGAGAGGAGAGGTCCCCATAATTGACACTTTTTGGGGGGGATGGGGGCGGGGCAGGGAATTTGCTTGAACTGTCCCTGTCTCCGTGATAATTGCCTGTATTTCTGTTGAGGAAGGAGCCTCTACAAATAGCCAGCAGATGTATGTTTTAACGGAAAACCACCCTCCTGCTTTCAGCAGCTTGCAAAAGTAATCTCTCAAACAACCATGTCTCTGGAGCCCTTGACTGCACAACTGATTAAATACAGAGTTCATAGAAATACAATTATGAGGCAAGATTTTTAAATGGACTCTAATTTTTAAACTACATTCATGTTCACTCCATATACCTCTGCCTTCCCATTTCCATACTTGAAATGGATACTTGGATGCATCACTTAAACCAGGTATGTGCTTTATTTATAATTAATCTGCTCAGAAAATGGAGCCTCAGTTAATTTGTCTCCCAGACAACTTTGCCTGCAAGGAGTCAACAGAGCTCCACAACAGTGCCTGTAACTGTAATTCTCAATCCAGAATGATATAAAGAAATTGTGGATTTCTTTTAAAAACACACGTTTGTCCTCAGCAACCTGCTGTTGTGGATTTATAAAATCAAGGTCTGAAAAGTTTTTGGAGAAAAATCTGAGCTTTCCTTCCCCAACCCCTCCGTTACCGCAACAATGCTTCACATAGTGGGTTTGTTTTGTCATTCTCTGGGCTTGTATTAGGGAAAAAATACAATGGGGTAGGAGATGACGTCAGCTCCCCAGTTAGCCAAAGATACAGTGAGTGTGTGTGTGCATGTTTTGGGAGCGGGGAAGAGATACTGGCTTTCAACCCAAGTTAGCCAGCTGTATCTGCCACACCATTACTGAGCTGGATCAGTACTGAGAGGGGAAAAATAATCTTTTGGATCCTCTACCAGTGCAGCTGTCAGACAAAGGTCTGAGCTTCCTGCGAGAGCTATGAAGACCTCATCTTTCAAAGATGCCAGGGAAAGCTTCATAGAATCAGAATAAAAGTGGGGAAGGGGGGGAGAATGTTTTTATTCCCAAATCATTTGTCATTAGTGGGGGCCGTGAAGCAGATCCATGCTGCTTTAACATCCACCAGTGTTTTCCTGTACCACGAATGGAATTGTTTTCCATACACCCTCCCTGCACAAAGTGAATTCCTGTACACACGACGGGCCATATCCTCAGCTGAGGAAGTCTGCAGAGTTCCACTGAGGTCAATGGAAGCGTACTGCTGTACACCAGTAGAGGCTCTAGCTCTGGGTATCATTGCCCACCCTTTCTGCTGTACTCAGCTTAGAAAGGAAACAGTGTTATGTTGCTCTGGGTAGGCTACAAATAAGTGAGATGTTCATAAAGCTTTGAAGCTGAGGAGCTTTCTGAAAAATGTATGTGAGGACTGCAGAAGTTGCACATCTTTAATTAATTTGTAATTGTGTATTACATAAAACTATGGTGTGAAGTGTATTGAGTCCTAGCAGATTGCCAGAGCAGATTTAGAATGCTGTTTGTTCCAGGGATGGAAGAAGGTGGACATTCAGCGTTATATGTTACGTACTACAATGAAGAATGCTGGGACAGGGCAAAGTCCTCTGGGAAAGTGCAATGTTTATTCTGCTGGTCTGATTTTATGAAACGTGCAGTTCCTCACATTTGTTAGGCGTATTTATTAACTCTCCCCCTCCATCCCAAATATGGATTGTTATCATTTTTGGTTTTGTATATAATTTTTGGGCCAGTTTTTCTGCCAATTTACACCAAATGAGCATCTGGCAGAATGTGGAGAATCTACTCCAGAGTCTGTGCAGAGGACATGGTGTGAACGGTGATTGGGTGGAGGAGGAAGAGCAACGGATTTCTCCTATGTGAAATGAACTTTTGAAAACAATAGTTGGGAATCTCCCAAATTATTGAGTAATGTGCTACCGAAGATTTGGGCAACGTTTTGGCTTACAAGTGAAAAGGATAATCAGAGGGCAACAGGAGAAGAGGAGAAATCACTAGAAGTCAGCCTTGGTACTGCTGGCAATTAAACAAAATGCTTCATAAGAGGTGCTCACTCATTCTCAACATGTGGTGCAAGTTAAGGCTGTCTATTCAAACACAACATAGAAGAGAGTCTTACTAAATTTGGTCTCACTTAACATCAGATAAGGGGGGTTTCCAAGAGGGAACCTTCTGGGCTAAATTTTGAAAGGGTGCTTGGCCTGTTCTCTATTTTAAGGTTGTGGTTTCGAACTCTCAGTTAATTTTAGGTGAAAATATTAGGATTTGGGTGTTTGCCTGATTTGTAGGCACAACCAGGTAGTGGGGGGTCATTTGAACATCTGGCTCCAAATTTCTAAATAGTACCACTCACACCCACAAAAATGGAAGCCACTGCAAATCAATCAATCAATTCCTCTAACACTCTCCATCTTCCAGGTTCCACACAGTCTGTGCTTGTATATCACAGATGCTAGTCGTTACTGTTTACCTTGAATAACTCTTCATTTTTTTATTATAGTAACAAAGCAAAGGTTTGTCATGTTTCCAAGAGCCTGACCCTGTGAGGTGCCGAGCACCCTCCCCTGCCATTGAAGCTATTTAACCGAATGGGAGGTGAAGGTGCTCCGTAGCTCACTGGATTGAGTCCCAGCTGTTATCCATTCTGTATGTGTTTACTGGAGGCAGTGGAGGATTTTGATGGGATGATTTCATAATTAGCTTTGGCTCTAGAATTTTGTAGCTGCTGTTATTTATTTACTGCACATCAGGCGGGTTACATGGCATTCTACAGACAAATAAAAAATGACAGATCTCCACTCTGAGGAGATTACAGCTGAAGTCCTGATCTATGAGGCTGGATCTTTGAGCCCCTATGATGCCCTATTAACTTCACTAGGCACAGCAGTCTGCCTGTATCTGGGATCTGTATCATTTGTATGTGGACACAGAATATCAGTGGAAGTCTGAGGAATAAAGTCAAGGGATCCTTGCTCCCAGACCCTCCAGTTTAACTGCTATGGCCAGGACATCTGAAAAATCACCTAAAGCTCTGGGATGAAGGCCATGGTCAGTAATTCTGCTTCTCAGGCACAATGGCACTTATAATCATAAAGGTAAAGCTTGTCTGGTGGGAAAGAGAGGCCGGGGTCAGTAAGAGACTATGGAATGAACTCCCACAGGAACTAAGGACCATTAGAAACCTCTTAGAAAGCAGGAAGGTATGGACCTTCCTCAGGATACTTCCATTCAAATTATCTTGGGTCTGTAGGACCAAAAGGGGTTATTTCACTAAAATGTGTTGTTGTCAGTGTTCCTGGCTGTGTATGAGACCTCATCAAAAACTTCTGCTCACTGCCCAAGAACATAGTACTTAGAAAAAATAACTTGGCTAATGTTTTTATTTTAAAAATGGAAAAAGCCAGTCAGCGCTAATGGCTTGGTGCTCACCACCACATCCGAGCTCTGCTGCTTCGGTTGTTGGCACAGAGGGGTGCACCTACTCCTGATTTAGCGACACAGAGACCTTGAAGCTGGAGAGCAGAGTATTTCAAGCTTGGGCAACCACCCCATTGATTTCTGTAGAGTAGCAGGTCGTACTACCCTGCTGTTATGGGAATTCAAGAAAAAGGGATTCACACAGATCATTTTCAAATGAGTGTGCTCACAGAGACTATGGCTAGTGCATGGACTATCAGAAGCCAGTACTGATTCAATCTATAAATACTAGAAATGGAAACTCAGTGGATTCTAGTATAATACCTACCTTTGTCATGACAAGAGGCATTGACTCTGGATCCAGAGGTTAGCATCCCGCACCCATAACTTTATGCTAGATATGGATGCAGGTCCAAGTTTCCCAAAAATCTAGGAGTGTTTGCAACTGGGGTTTTGGTTTGGCCTGGCCCCATCTCTAAATTATACTTTGCAGTGTGTAAAGAGGCATAAGAGACATACTATAACATAGGGGTGATCAATTTTTTTTTTCAAGGTCCAAATTTTTTGGTCAATGGATAGTCAAGGTCCAGGGTTCAGAGAAAATAATAATAAACCCCCCAATAATGATAATAATAAGTACATAAAAAGCATTTGGGGTCCCATTTGGCAGTCTGGATTTGGCCAGCAGTCTGCCCATTGACTACCCTGCTATAGAGGCTTTGCTCTGCATTGGGTCTGTAGGCCACAGATAATGGTGGATTTTTTTCTATTACAGCAAATAGCTGCTTAGTTTCTTTCTTTCTTTCTTTTTTTGCTATTGGCATAGAAAAAACAACCCTACCACAACCCCACGTGGAATGCACCATCTTCTATCCCTTCGTGCATTAGTTCAACAAATTTTCCTGTCCAACATACAGCTTTTTGCTAAGGGTAGGCGACATTCCATATGCTTTTGCTTCAATATCTCCCTTATATATCTCTGTCTGACATGGCATTCAATGCACATTAAGTGCCTAAGCAAAGTACACACTATGGTGTGAAAGAGATATGTTACAGAAGAGTAGGGTGACTAGACAGCAAGTGTGAAAAATCGGAACTGGGGACGGGGGGTAATAGGATAATAGTGTAATAGGGTAAGAAAAAGACCCCAAAAATCGGGACTGTCTCTATAAAATCGGGACATCTGGTCACCCTACATAAGAGGTCTGTAAGGCTTCCACAGTGCTGGGCTGCAATATAAACTGTCCAGGGGGTGGACACAAAGCATCTCCCAACCTAGGATTAACTTTGATTCTTGATTTGAGAGAGCGGGGGAAGAAATTTGCATGTGTTATTTTAGTGCCTTACTGGCTACATAAACCACGACTTGAAAGTATGATGTGTATAACAACCACCATGCCTCAAATGCATTTGATAAAAAGGGAAATGAGTGCTAGCCACGCAGGGTATCTTACTGCCTCTTCACGTTCTGTAGCTTCTTCATTTGGCCTGTAAGGTACAGCATTTTCCTCTGCAGTTAACTTGGCAACAGTGTGTGCCTTTTGCATATATTGGTCATATGGATCTGGACTTCTTCTCCCTTTTTTTCTGCAGCACTGGAGGCAGTGTGAGAAAAGCAAACTCTTCACATGATGGGTTATGTCAGATGTTTCAGTCAGCTGATGACCTAATATTAAAGCAGACTTATCCAATCAGCAGTAGCCCTTATTTTGCAAATGATCATAGCTAGGTAAACTGGGAGACTCATGTTCCATATGTAACTGCTCTGCTATGGCCAGGACATCTAAAAAATCACCTAAAGCTCTGGGATGAAGGCCATGGTCAGCAATTCTGCTTCTCAAGCACAATGGCACTTATTATCATAAAGAGAGGCCGGGGTCAGTAAGAGACTATGGAATGAACTCCCACAGGAACTAAGGACCATTACAAACCTCACCACCTTCTGCACCAAGTGCAAGGAGCACTTCTTGACTTTGCCTTCTCTTAATATAAACATGTATCAGAGTGTATGTAAGATCCCTTCGTCCCAAACAAACGCAAACCAATCTTACAATCCACTGCACATGTGATTCCCTCACTGAGGAGACGATGAGTCAGAGAATAAACCATACATAACAGATTAGTCATGTTGCTAATGCACTCGCGGAAGGCACTCGGATTCTACATGGAATGAGGGTACTACAAGTATCTGTTGAGAATAGGATGAAACTACAGGATCAAAGGGAGCCAGTGATAGCTCTAAGTTCTAAGCTCCTATCAGCTGCCTGTTTTACAGAGGGACTGAAACTCTGGTCTGTAGTCAGAAAAGCCAATACCTTATGCTTAGTGCCCTACCAAATTCATGGCCGTGAAAAATGCATCACGGACTGTGAAATCTGTTCTCCTCCCGTGAAATCTGTCCCCCCTCCCTCCATGGAATCAGGATATTGTAGGAGGGTTGCGGTATTGACACCATTACTTCTGAGAGGCCTTCAGAGCTGGGCGGCTGGAGAGTGGAGAGTGGCAGCTGCTGGCCGGGCACCCAGTTGTGAAGGCAGTGCCGCCACCACCAGCAGCACAGGTGGCATGATATGCGGGGGTCATCACTTTTTTTGCAGGGGGCCAGGGTGCTGTGGTTGGGGGGGGGGTGCTGTGGTCACCCCTCCCTAGGGTGACCAGATAGCAAGGGTGAAAAATCGGGACAGGGGGTGGGGGTAATTGGCACCTATATAAGAGAAATGCTGCAAAATCCTACCTCAGCGCCTCATTGTGGTGCAGCGGTGACCCTGGCCATCTGACAACTATGGTAGCGGGGCATATGCCCTGGTAGGTCTAACCATGCTACAAAGGTGTCGGATTATCTAATCCAAGGAGGGGGATTGCTCTCTCAGAGGAAAGAGCATTTTTCCTTCTCCTTAGAGGTTGAAGGCTAGTTAAGCTTGTGGAGGTACATATGCCTGCCCGTCTAGCCAATGGGATGGCTTAAAGTTAACGGCTAAAACAACATGAGTAAATGGGTCTTGGTTCCCTGCGTGTCATCAAACCATTCTTCGGTGGTAGAGTGAAAATTGAGTGACGAGAGGTTGCTAAAAATGTCAGGTGCTAGGCCAACATGGAAAAGGACAACCCTCACTGTGTGTACTTACAATTGTAGGTCGCTGGCGAGGGAGGAAACATTAAACCATCTGATGGAGGAGAAGAAAAGGATAAGATGCGATATCCTCAGTATTTGCGAAACCCGACAAAAGAAGGAGTTGGAAGTCAACTGGAAGGATGGAAGCACTGTGAGGCTCGGAAAGGGAGACGGCGCTAGAAACGTTGGAGGAGTCGGATTTATTGTTAGTAAGGATTGGGTTTCGAAAGTCATATCATGCCAGCTAATATCATCACGTATTGGTATGCTGCATCTTCAGATGGAGTCAAAAGCTATCCTCAAGGTCATCCAGGCCTACGCTCCCACAAGTGCAAGTGAGGATGAAGAAGTGGAAGAATTCTACCAAGGGCTCGAAAGAGCCCTCGCGCAAAAATCCACTTACACTGTCACGATGGGAGATTTCAACGCTAAGGTTGGGCGAGGGAAAGCTGGCAAAAAGTTCATAGCGAGATACGGCAGCGGCGAAAGAAATGAAAGGTGAGAGAGGCTGGTAACAATGGCAGAAACGAAAGAACTGTACGTGGCAAACACCTGGTACAAAAAGAAGATTGCAAAAAGGTGGAGATGGATCGCGCCAAATGCGAAGAGTAAGAATGAAATCGACTATATTTTAGTCAATAAAAGGCGCATCATTCAAGATGTCTCTGTGGTGCAGCCCTTCAACACCGGCAGTGACCATCGCCTGCTTAGAGCGAAGTTGATTTTCGATGAAGTAGTGGAAAAGAAAGCTTTACAGATGGCAAACAGGAAACAGCGCCCAAAGACATTCGATGAAGCAAAGCTGAAGAAAGCGATTTCTGGGTTTGACTGGAGCCAGACGGAAAAGTGTGATGAGGACTATAGTATCTTTGCTGATAAGCTAAGACGTTGCATAAATGGAGCTGAAATTGAAAAGATGAAGAAGGCAAAGGGAAGAATCTTGAACAAAACAAAAAGCTTGTTAGAGAAGCGGAGAAATATGAAAAGGAGCTCTGATAACAACCTCGAGTACTCCACTCTGTGCAAGCTTATACGGCAAAAACTGAAGGATGAATTTGAGAACTTCCAGAAAGAAAAGCTCCTTAAAACAGCTGAATCACGCAAGAGCCTCAGGACATGCAAGTGGGAATTGGTGCAGTATAGATTGAGCGTAACAGCATTGAAGAACAAGGATGGAGAGACAATAATTGACATAGCAGGGATGGAGGAGGTCTGCAAAGACTTCTATACAGAACTGTTCAAATCAAGAATCAACGTCCCTCTCCCAACGCTCCAAGAATCAGAAGAATGCGTCCCCCCAATAATGGTCAGTGAAGTCCGAAGCATACTACACCAGATGAAGAAGGGAAAAGCTCCAGGCAAAGATGGAATAATATCAGAAATGATTTCTGCAGGAGGCAAAAAACTTTAGAAGGCCCTCGCTTTAAGATTCAGTCGGTATCTCGAAGAAGGAAAAATACCATCAAGCTGGAAGGAGTCGAATACCATCTTGCTGTACAAGAAGGGGGAATCGAGAAAATCTTAAGAACTATCGCCTTATATGCCTGCTCTCTCATATCTATAAACTCTTTACAAAGGTGATAACAAACCGACTCTCACAGAGTCTGGATGAACAACAGCTGAGAGATCAGGCAGGATTTCGAAGAAATTTCAGCACGATTGACCATATATTTACCCTTAGCCAGCTTCTGGAAAGAGCGAGGGAATACAAACTCCCGCTGTGCATTGCTTTTGTCGACTATGAAAAGGCCTTTGATAGCGTCGAGTTCAACGCAATATTAAAGGTGCTTGCAGAGCAGGGCATTAATACGCAGTACATCAGTTTGTTGAAGGAAGTGAATACTGGATGTACAACAGACATTACTTTCCTCGAAACCCCCCTCCGCATCCCAATCGAGAAAGGTGTAAAGCAAGGAGATACGATTTCACCAAAACTATTTACCGCCTGCCTTGAAATGGTTATGAACAAGATCAATTGGAGGAGTGGTGTTAATATAAATGGAGAACGATTATCTCATCTCAGATTCGCAGACGACATCATACTAATTGCCAAAAGCACCAACCAACTGCAGAGCATGCTACGAAGACTCGACAAGACAAGAAGTCAGGTCGGTCTGAAAATGAACCATTGCAAAATGAAATACATGCGATCAGACGTCTTAAGAAAAGCCCGAATAACGGTAACAGGAGAAGAAATTGAAGTGGAACAGTATGTATATTTTTGGGCCAAGAAGTTAATATGCACCAAGACATGAACAGAGAACTCTCACGAAGGATTCGGGCAGGATGGTGTGCATTTAATTCCATCAAGGACGTCCTCAAAGGAAAAATCGACAAGACCGCATGTACAAATATCTTCAATTCAACAGTGCTGCCAGCCATGCTGTATGGAAGTGAAACCTGGGCTCTGATGAAGAGAGAACAACAGCGGCCGTTGGTAGCTGAAAGGGCAATGGAACGAGCTATGTTGGGAATTTCCCTTCTGGATCGTATCCCAAATGAAATGATTAGAGAACGCAGCGGTGTGAAATATATTGTCATGGAAAGCAGATATAATAAGATACGATGGGCAGGCCACATAGCACGGTTCACGGACAATAGGTGGACCGCAATCATTACTGAGTGGTACCCGCGAGAACAGAAAAGACCACCTGGTCGGCCTCCAAGAAGATGGGAAGATGACATTGTTAAACGTTTCGGACGAACATGGAGAAGAAAGGCAAGAATGCAAGAAGAATGGCGGATGTGTTGTGTCTTAACGACAGCTGAAGACCGATCGATCCAGGTGATAAGAGAGAGCCCCAAATATCAGGACTATCCTTATAAAATTGGGACATCTGGTCACCCTACCCCCTCCCCCCAGTCAGCCCAAGGCCTCTTTTACTCCCAAGGGTTGGGCCAAGAGCTGGGGAGGGGTAGGCTTGGAGGCGTCCTGGCCAGGGTCTCCTACCTTGCACTGGGCTCCAGCTGCTAGTTCCAGCTGTGCTGGGGAAGGATGGGACTTCCTCTTCCCCTGCAGAAACCGCTCCCAGGGCCATGTCAGACCCACCTCCGGACACCTTCCATGGTTGCAAGAAACTCCACAGCTGCTGGCTGGGAGCCCAGCTCTGAAGGCAGCACCATCATCACCAGCAGCAGCAGGGCAGAAATAAGGGTGGCAATACCGCATCCCCCCCAAAGTAGCCTTGTGACCCACCCCCACAACCCTCTTTTCAGTTGGGACCCCCACGGCTACAACATTGTGAAATTTCAGGTTTAAATACCTGAAACCATGAAATTTAAGCTTTCTAAGATCCTTTGATTATGAAATTTACCAAAATGGACTGTGAATTTGGTAGGGATCTACTTAGGGTGGTCAGAAGTCCTAAAAACTGACCTGGGTCCCAGCCTAATGGTTGCTAAGCAACTGCAACTCCTGTTCATTTCAACAGGGGTGAGGGTGCTAATCACTTTGCAGGAGGTACTCAGCACCTAACAGGATTGGGCCTTTTGGAAACAGATCCAATGGGCAAATTGCCTGTCAGATTTTAAGGGTGAACTCTCTGCAAAGACATTTTTAATGCCAAAATACGCATGTTAATTTGGTGACTTCCACCCTGTCCAAGTATCTCATTTCTCCTTGTCAGCTTGCTACCAGAGAGACACAGAAAACTGTTATGGAGATATGAATAATGGACTCAAATTGTATCCAGCTGGAATACAATGCCTACAGAATGTTTAAGAATGAAATAAATTTAAGATGCTGCAGAGTGTCTCCAAAGGCAAAACGTGGCCTGGAAAAGCAAAATCATTTGGAGCTTTGAGTTTTTTTAATTGTCAAATGCAAAATATTTTTGAACATCTTGTTTACTTAATTTCTGGCTCCCCACTGCTCCACATTCATCAAGGGAAATTTTTGATGCTGAGCATATCTTTCAGCATCCTGCCGACTTGCTGTTCCGTGCATGTCACAAGACTTAACAAATCATGATTTGCACAAAGCAACAGATAAAACTGCTAAATATTATCAGTCAAGGCATCTTCAGCATTTTTTTTTCATTCCAGAAAAAGGGCTGAGAACAAGCTTTTTTATGGCATTGCATATTTACAGATATATGCAATATGTACTATGAATGTACTAAGTCAACAGAACACATCTAGAGATATAAGGTCAGACTGTGCTAGGGTGACCAGATAGCAAGTGAGAAAAATCGGGACAGGGGGTGGGGGGGTAATAGGAGCCTATATAAGAAAAAGACCCAAAAATCGGGACTGTCCCTATAAAATCAGGACATCTGGTCACCCTAGACTGTGCCTGGTTCTATGTGAACGTATGAGGGGTCGGGTGGGGGGAGAGGATGCAAAGAAACTCCCTGTCCTTGCATTCTTGCACAAGGGAGAGGCACACACAGGCTTGGGAGTGGAGGCTGTGACCTTAGGGTCTGGTTTCTCAGAGCTATTGAGCACTCAAAACCCCAACTGACACCCATAGGTCTGCATGTTGATGTAGCCATCTGAAAAGGGAAGAGAAGGGTAGAGCGTGGGCAAGGCCAACCTATACCCTTCAAAACGTGTAGGAGCACGCACTCTTCCAGAGCCCTACAAAGAATCTGACAGAACTCCCATTACAGCTCCAGCTACTGTGAAGCCTGCCTAAATGTCCTTCAGTTTTGGGCATGGCTTAAAACCTGTACAGTTTGTATTTGGGTGTAAATTTATATATCCTGTCTCTGTCGCTGCCAATCTAATCTATTTATATCAGGCACTTATGCATTGGTAATATCCATATAGTAGATTGCAGGGCCGTGTCATAACTTATATTTATCATGCACCTTTGACTGCCTCACTTGCACTCTGCCCACTAATTCATGAGCCCTGAGACTATTTCTGAACAGTCATCTGCCATTTATTCTCTAAATCCGTCTGCCAGAGAAGTGTTCCTACCTAAATTATCCTGGTCCAATGACCTGGATGCACTTTACTCGAGTCTAGACCAGTGACAGATTTCAGGGCTGGTCTCTCAGGAACCTGCAGGATTAGAAATGGCAGGGCTTTTTTCCAATAGAAAGGAGAGATTCCCAGCTTTCCAGTGAGACACACAACATTGGCTTCTTGCCATAGAATGTCTCAAGGTATCAGATGTTAAGATTACAACTCTTTAAGGTATTGTGTAAGCCAGTGGTCTGAATAAACTCTTTCCTGCCATCTGGGGGAAACCACCTGAGGAGCAGACTCTATTTGCATAGGCACACCTACTTTGCCTAGATGATCAATAGACATACCTGTTTTTCCAAAGTGATCAATTCTGGCAGTTAGGGATAAAAATTTACTTAAATCTTGGATACAGGGGTAACGAAATGTTGTTACTCATATTGAATGACTAAGGGATGGCAGAACTGGACTTAAGGTGTGTATATATATCTCCTCAATATATGTTCCACTCTATATGCATCCGAAGAAGTGGGCAGTAGCTCACGAAAGCTTATGCTCTAATAAATTTGTTAGTCTCTAAGGTGCCACAAGTACTCCTGTTCTTTTTGCGGATACAGACTAACACGGCTGCTACTCTGAAACCTAATTGAGGGGGTCACTCTAACTTTAACTTCACTCGGTAAGCGTGAGGAAGTGAAGTAAAGCCAAGGGTGGGGTAGAGAAATGAAGTTAAAGAGAAAGCTGACCAGACCAGACCAGACCAGACTCATTTGAGACTCCTTGTCTTTTTTCAGTGATCACTAGAGCTGAAGTCATTGATGAGCTGGTTTATGGACTGAGCCTTAGTTCTCATGAAGAGGTACTGTTCTAGTGAAAGACACTATTGAGGAGGTAGTAGCAATGATGTTCCCAACTACCCTGTGAAATCACTAAAGCTGAAATCACTAAGAATTGGGCTAGATGTTGGAACCTCCAAACATAGCATCCTAGCTAAAGCTCTGATTACTAATAGCTGTGGTAGGTGGTTGTAATGCTGTAGGACTGGACTGGACCAAGGACACAGCAGTAGCAGAGGACATGACTCACCCCTTCCCCCCCCCCCCGCCCCGGGTCTTGGAGTGAACCCACCTCAACGCACAGCTGGATTTCGTGACTTTGCTGTTCTTGGACAACAAATCATGAGTGGGGTGCAGTGGGGGAAAGAAGGAGTGGTGTGATAGAGGGACATTCCTCCATGGACTTTCACACCGCAAGGTGGGAAACTGAGGCAAAGGACAATGAGCCAGATACTTTGATGTGGGTGTTTAGTTATTGTTTACATTCTTTTGAGTCATTGTGGCTGTGATTTCCCAGTTCCCTCTCCCCTGATAAAAGCTTCTCCCCCCCCCCACTAGAGATAGACTCAGTGCTCCTGAGTGGGGAGAGGAGCCCAGGTGTGGTGTTTAGTTTTCCCAGATTTATGAGTGGGAGCTTGAGCCTGTTTTGTTTTGTAATTTTAAGAGGAACTTTTAGATATGGAACCCAGCCCTTGTTGCTGTCAGCACCACCTGGCAGAAGGGTTACACTAGAAAAGCTATTATAAGGTAAAAATTAAAGTTTTAAAAATGTATTAGTTATATTTTCACTCTCCCTCAGAAATACGGGATCTCAGGGCATGGCAGTAAGAGATTCTAGCTGCAGAGGTAAAAAGGACACAATACAGTCCCATTATTATTTTTTTCTTAAAGTAGACATTTCTAAAATGATGTGTCCTTTAAATAGCTGATGTGTATAGAAAGCATGATATGAAGTGGTATAAAGGTTTGCATTCCTTTGAAGTGACCTGCCTTACACATGTGTGCCTTTGCCACCTGTAAGTATTACAGACCTTGCAAACTCTTTCAGCCAGAGCCTCACCACTTGAGCATGTGTTTCCCATCTGTCTCTCACATACATATATTAAAATGCAGGATAGATTTTTCAAATGAACTCCGGGCCAGGTTTTCAAAGAGCCCAGCTCCCATTTAGGCACCTATATAAGAGACCAATTTTTGACAGTGCTCAGAACCTAACAAGTCATTTTGTGACACTTAATTGTGAAAATCTGGCCCCTAGTGGTGATACCCACAACACAAAAGTAGCCCCCTCTGTAGGAGCACCTTCCTTGATAAAATCCTGGTCACTACTAACGCTTAGTGTAGAGTTGCCTTCTTAGAAGAACTTTTTTCCAATATGCTTTGCTTGTATTGTCTGGGGCTGGCCTTTTAGACAATGCAACCGCAGCTGTAAAATAGCCATTTTGGAGCTGGCTTCTACTTGCTGCCTCTCCCTCTCTTCCAGATGGTAAGTATTCTTAATTTCTTTTAGTTATGGATTTTCTTACTTTTCCCTTTCTTATTTCTGAAGAGGTGGCTATTCTTGTGTATATATATATGTATTGCCATTCTCTATACAGGAAGTAGTATTTGTGTGTGTCAGGGCTGTATCCCCACTTTGAACTTTAGGGTACAAATATAGAGGCCTGCATGAAAACTTCTAAGCTTAACTACCAGCTTAGCTCTGGTCCGCTGCCACCATCCCAATGGATTCCCTCCCTGGGAAGCCTTGAGAGACCTTCACCAATTCCCTGGTGAATACAGATCCAACCCCCTGGGATCTAAAACAAGGAGAAATTAACCATTCCCCCTCCTTCCTCCCACCAACTCCTGGTGAATACAGATCCAACCCCCTTGGATCTAAAACAAGGAAAAATCAATCAGGTTCTTAAAAAGAAGGTTTTTAATTAAAGAAAAAGGTAAAAATCATCTCTGTAAAATCAGTATGGAAAATAACTTTACAGGGTAATCAAACTTAAAGAGCTCAGAGGACTCCCCTCTAGTCTTAGGTTCAAAGTACAGCAAACAAAGGTAAACACTCTAGTAAAAGGTACATTTACAAGTTGAGAAAACAAAGTAAAACTAAGATGCCTTGCCTGGCTGTTTACTTACAAGTTTGAAATATGAGAGACTTGTTCAGAAAGATTTGGAGAACCTGGATTGATGTCTGGTCCCTCTCAGTCCCAAGAGCAAACGAACGCCCAAACAAAAAGCACAAACAAAAGCCTTCCCCTCCTCCCCCCCCCCAAGATTTGAAAGTATCTTGTCCCCTTATTGGTCCTTTGGTCAGATGCCAGCCAGGTTACCTGAGCTTCTTAACCCTTTACAGGGAAAAGTATTTTGGAGTCTCTGGCCAGGAGGGATTTTATAGTACTGTACACAGGACAGCTGTTACCTTCCCTTTATAGTTATGACAGTGTGTGTGAGAGAGAGAGAAAGAGAGAGATTTTAGGCGGTGCTATTATTAAGGTTGCCTAACCTTTCCCATTATAAGACCTTGTTTTCAGCTGCTTATAACTTTGCCAGACTTTAACTACTAGGGCTGGAATTTTCCATGCCAGATGTCTGCTTCAGGCTGGTTTATTTTCAGAAAATTTCAGTGAAAATGGTTCAGTCAGTTCCATGGATGAGACTAGTAAAAAATGTGTTTTGCCCATGTTAAAAAATTCTGGCAACCTTTTCTTTAAGAAGCTTTAGTGTCCCCGTGGTTTGGAGCAGGGGCTTGAATTGGGAGGGGGCTGGTGACTGCATCAGGGATGTGCCTTTTGCTTTCCTTGTGAAAATTGCCCCAAATTTGGCCAAGTGATAAGACTTTGAAAAATCTCAGTTCACACAGGCTCTGTGGAGACTAACTAGAGCATCACCGTTAAAATCTCCAAAGATTCTCTCTGTGCTGAGTATGCTCTAGCCTGGGGCCTTTCCTGCAATTGTAGCTCTAGGCTGCTGCAAGCTGGGCCAGGCACCTGAACTGAAAGCAGGGAGCCTGTCTGTTCTGTGCTCTCATTTATAGCTGAACCCCCCCCCCCCCCCATTTCTTGGGGGGGTCTGGGGTTGGCCAGGCCCTTTTTG
The DNA here is from genome assembly GCF_011386835.1 of Chrysemys picta bellii. Lineage (NCBI taxonomy): Eukaryota > Metazoa > Chordata > Testudines > Emydidae > Chrysemys > Chrysemys picta. The sequence continues at coordinate 172,413,175 of NC_088793.1, read as the reverse complement.
GCAGTAAGTGGTTTATGGGCAGTTTCAGCGAACACAGGCCTCCCATAAATAAAGACATGAAATGTTTTACACCCGTGGCCAAAGGGCAAAGCCCCCTTCTCTGTTTGAGCAGATTGACACTTAGTTTTTGTTAGCACCTGTGACTCAGAAGCCATTGGTCTCCAGTTTTGAACATACTGTTGTAAGAGGATTGTACCAATACTCTCCTTGGAGGCATCCGTGAGCAACTTAGTTTTGCTCTTACCATCACAGTACCTCAGGACTAGGGTCTCTTTAATTAACTCCATGTTTCTGAGACTCTTTATTAAGATTGGCATCACATGTCCATTGGACGTGTTTGCAGTATAGTTCTCTCAGATTGCTGGTTTGGGTGGCTATGTTAGGCACAAATTTCCCTGTTTAGTTCAATGTTCCAAGGAATCTTTCCACCCTTTCCTTGTCTGTTGGGGCAGGCAGGTAGGTGATGGCCTCAATCTTCCTGTAATCTGTCAGTTCACTGTGATTTGTTAACCTGCCTCACAAGCATGTTACTTCTGTTAAACAGAATGTATATTTTTGTTCATTGTTCAGCAGCTCTGGTTCTTTCCTAAGGTGTTTGGTTGAGCCTCTGGCCATGATCTTCTACTGTTTTTCCCCACATCAAAATGTCACCCATGTAATCCTTAGTACCCTTTATACCCTCAAGGGGTGCTGAACATAATCCCAGTGGCAATCTATGGAAACAGTGTCTCCCAAAGGGGGTATTGAATGTGCACAAATATGATGCATCTAGCCTAGAAAAATATTTGGCATCAGCTATATCCCCCAGAATTTCTCCCCTTGTAGGTAGTGGAAAATATTCCTTTTTTACCTAAGTGAAGTACTCTGTTTTTTTCCCTACGGTGACTGAGTGCACCCACTCTGTTGGTTCTTCTCTGCTCTCTATGATTCCCAGAATAAGTACCCTCTCCAGCTCCTCTTTTAGCCTCTGCCATAGAGTGAGGGGAACTTTCCTTGGGAGACATGCATTTTGGGGTGGTTGTGCTCTTTCAGCTCTGTTCCATACTCTGAGTGCTTCCCTATCCCCTGGAAGATGTCTTCAAACTTGTCCTCAATTATTTTCATCCCTGCCTCTCCAAAGAGTGCATCCTCTTGATGAGACCAAGGGCTTGACATGCTTTTCACTCAGTAATGGGTGAACTGTTCCCTGGTACCATTACAAATTTTATCTTTTCCAAGTTGTCACTTACCCATATATTTAGTTCACATATGCCGTTAGAGGGCATAACCTCACCACTGTACACCCTCGGTTTTACTCAGTTACCCTCCAATACCTGTGGTTCTCCTATTCACACTAATAACACTTTTAAGGACTGGGAATGGCTGAGCCATTACAAACATTGAATCCATCTCCCCTTGTAAGTATTCTCACACTTGCTTCTTATCAAACTGTCTGTACTGAGCTATCTTGATTATCACTTCAAAAGTTTTTTTCTCCTACTTAATTGGCCTCTCAGAGTTGGTAAGGCAACTCCCACTTGTTCATGCTCTCTGTATGTGTGTATATATATCTCCTCAATATATGTTTCACTCTATATGCATCCGAAGAAGTGGGTTTTAGCCCACGAAAGCTTATGCTCTAATAAATTTGTTAGTCTCTAAGGTGCCACCAGTACTCCTCTACTAATAACACTGTGTCTGGCAAGTCCTTGGGTTGTGCACCTGTGTCTAACTTAAAAGTAATAAACGTCCTATTCGCATTCAGATTAATAGTCCAATCATCTGTTGCAATATTGTCCAGTGCTCCTCTGAAGAACTAATCTCAGCAAGTAGTACTGTAGTGTCATCACACTTTTTGTCCAAGCTGTACACACTCTTCTGGTGCTTACAAACTCTTGCAAAGTGATGTAATCCATTGCATTTCTTGCATCTCTTCCTATATGCTGTGCATTGTCTTGACTTGTGGTGGTTGCCATAGCACATGCAGGCCCATTTGCTGTTTTTTGTTGGACTCCAGCTTTGAGCCTTTCTGCTTCAGATCTCTTTTCTTGTAGTGTTTTGGATTCTCATTTATGTCCACAATGTCAGAGCACAGTCCACCCTTTAAGCTTCATCCTGGACTGGGGGAGTTCCTTTTCTTGACAGATTCTAAATGTTTTGCCAAGGGTTAATTCAGACTGTCCAGAGACTGAGTTTTTTGTTCCAGATGCCAATCGCAGTCTAGTGTTTTATCAGGGACTCTGATGGCCTCCCAAAATAGTAAGATGGGCTTTTCAGCCTCATATCAGTCACACACTGTTGTGTGGTTTCACCTTCTTTTTGTACGCTCTGTTTAAAATCATCTCTCTCATTCGTCTCATTTTTACGTGGAGTGCAGTAATGCTCAAATTTTGTAATACAGTTTCATTGCTGGACTCTTCTGAGTTAACTGAAAACTGTTAAACACATCCAGTGCTTCAGAACTGGCTATTATCAGAGAAAAGGCTATTATCTGAATGTCTTCCTTTTTGCTGGCAGCCATTCCTTGCAGGTACAACAAGAAATGCTGTTTAAACATTCACTCACTTTCCACATTTCCACAGTTGACATTCTGGTGGGGCTTTTAACTGCTCAATTCTACCACTCAGTGTCGTTTCCTAGTTCCTTTGCTACTCCTGAGACCAGGTGGTGTTCAGTCATCACTCAGGGCTTAGGGTGCTTGCAAGAAATCTGCTTTATTCTGTGTCTGGCTCCAACTGTCTGTGCGTAACAACAAGAGCTTCACAGTGCCCTGCCCAACTCTCTGTTGGGAAGCTTAGCCTTCAAAGACACAGTCCCCAATACCTAGGGTGACCAGATAGCAACTGTGAAAAAATGGGACAGGGGGTGGGGTGGGGTGGGTTGAGGGGGTAAGAAGATTGGGAACAAGGAGGAGAGTGGGACTGGGAAGTAGGAAGTCTGGGGTGGGAAGATCAGGACTGGCTGGGCAAAGACACTGGGACTAGAATGGGAAGCCAGGGGTGGGGAAGAGGCAGGACTGGAACAGGGACAGGTTGGACAAGCTAGGCAGAAGGGATCAACATTGGGGGGAACAGGCAGAAGTTTCTACCCACAAGAGCACAGTCCCCTCCAGAATCCAGACTAGAAGCCAGGATTTCTGAATCTCACCATTTCTCTGTTGTCAGTCAATATCTGTGAAACTCACTGGCAAAGTGTCTCACCCCCATGTAGTGCTGATCCACATTTTGGCTGGCAACCCTCCACTGCTACCAGTTATTATGTTAGCTGAAGTGGCAGAAGTCTGTGCGATAGATCTAAAGGTGCCAACCCTGCCGGTGAACTGTGAGAGTGTCAGTATGATACCACGTGATGGAATTTCTGGTTTTTTTAGTTTGCTTTTTTAATAGCCTAGGAAATTACACACAAAAGTCCCTATATTAAAAGAACATTATTAAGGTTGCAAAGTTAGGAAATGCCAGAATTAAGGTTGCCTTACAGGACCCACAACAAAGCATGTATTCTAGATAAGGCACTTTGCAAGTGCAGTAGGATGATCACACTGCTGTTTTGGTTGGGGGACATAACTGATGCTGATTGTGAGCCATAAGTGTCTGTTGCTGTGAAAGAGTGGGTGCAGCTTTGGTTGAGCTGTGGTATGATGTTTCCATCTGATACCTGCAGACAGCCAATGGCAGCATGTGATGATTAGCTCTAGAGCACATTATGTTCCATTAGCACCTGAGGCTTGATCTGTAGTACACTTAAAGCACATTGCATGATTAGGATCTACAGTTGTTTCATCTCTGTAGCTGAGTTCATTATATGAAAACTGAAATACCCTTATTTCGGTCACCACCTCAATGTACAATAGCTTCTTTTCCAAGGGGCCTGACTCCACACACAAAGGAATTGTTGCACACAGGTTCTGATGAGGATACATAGCATTCTCTGTCAGGTGTGCATTTCCTTCACCTCTTTTCTTTCTGGTTAGCTTTTGCTCTACAAGAGTTAAGTCTTCTGCAGATCTTTCCCCCCCCCATCTCCTTGCTGTTATCCAAAGTTATAGGAATTTCAATACTTTGCCACAATGCTGGCTTTCTGTAAAGTTTTAGAGGACAAGACCATCAGGTATCCTAGCAGAGCTATATATATGCTCAGGGAAAATGTTATATCTGTATGTGTGTGGAAGCCCCAGAGCTAGAAGGCTGAGAGGGATGGAAGTCTATGCTCCCTATATAAGGGAAAAGCTAGCTCTAACCAATCCCATGTACATATATTTTTATGTTGCTTACCCGCAGTGTTTTGTTGCCTTAGTTGGAATTTGTCTGTTTTGCTCGTATAAATGATAATAATAGATTGTTAGTGTGACTGTACTCATGAAAGGGCCTAGGAATTGAGCAGGATATTCCCTGGAGTGAGTGAGTTCCTCTGACTTTACAGGCAATGGACTCTGGCTTGGAAATGGGATTCAAGCTCAATAAGGAGAGCACAGAGGGTTCTGTCTGAGGAACTCTATCCATGGGCTTTATTTCGCTCTGGCTTCCTCACTCAGAAAATGTGAAGGAATCAGCAGAACTGGAGTTTATTGGTCCAGCAGGGTCATTAGATACTGCAAGGCCTGATGGGACTAGCAGTGGTGGTGTGGAGATGACTTCACACCCCCTCACAGGTAGTGGAGGCACACAGCCAACTTCACAGTGGAGTAGGTAGCTCTAGATCAGAACAGAACCAGATTGTGCAGCCTTCTCTGGACTGGAGCAGACACTGTGTCTAACTGGATCTGTGAGTAGGGGTTTAGGTGGGTGGAAATTGGACCTCTACAAGCTGGACAATTAATATATTGGAAGTGTGCTATTGACTACTCCTGATACACTGCTGGGTTTTGCTCATTTTGTTGTATATAAACATACATATGGTATTGTTTGTTTTTTCCTTTCCCACCCAAAGGTGGCATCTATGGTTGCATGTTCCCAAGGACTCTGAGTGCTTGTGAGTGGGGAAGAGCCACCTGCAAAAATGGCCAGCGAGGCTGTATTTCAATTTCCCAGAACCAGAAGCACAAAACTGGGCTGGGGGTAGAGCTGTAGTTTTATCTATTTTAGAAAAGACAACTAAAGTCTAATTCTTGTTGCTGCCATTGGCATCTGGCAGAACGGTTATGCATGTTCATTGCCAGCTGTACTCTCTCTTGTTGGCGTTTCAGTCAGCAGAGCAGCGGCTCATCACCAAATGTGTGAGGTAATGTCCCTTTTGCAGGCAGGCCTGCGTCAGTTACAGGGGATGACCGTTTTTGTTTTTGTTTTTTTTGGCACTCTGCCCTATTTTGACACCACCTGTCTCTGGCTGTAACATTCACTAGATATTGGGGACCTGATTCTCCTCTCATTTGCATTAGTTCTACTGTGGTGTAATGCAGCCGACTTCACACTGTGGCTCTACTGACTCATGATTTACATCAGTGTGAGTGACAGGAAAATCGGGCCCTCTGCGTTTAATTTGTACACAGCATTATTCTGAACTCCTACTCATGCCTGTTATCACTCATCTTAATTATAATAATAACCGAGGCAGAGAACCTGACTACAACGCTGTCACAACCTGACACATTTGAAAATATGGTTCCATCTTTAGTGCAGATAGAACTTAACCATGTTTTGTGTTCCCTCCCCAATACTATGATATAACCCAACTGTCCAGGTCTATTGCTTGGTGTAGGAAAATGGCAAGATTTTGTCTACACTACAAGAAGCAATTGTGTTTTAACTATATTGCAGGACAAAAATGTTGTAGTTGAGTTCTTGATGTGGCTGTTAATATAATGGAGATGGGACCTTAGACTGTATACTGTCTGGGAGAGGGATTCTGTTCTTTCTTTGCACTTTATCAAGCACTTACAGAGAGTGTAGATCTGCAGCAAAAAGTAAATCATGAATAATTTTAGACAAACTTTTTATTACATTAAAGTATAGAGTGTGGCACAACATTTTTAAAATTCATTTTTTTTTAGTTTCTTCTGACAACACAATTGCATGGATGTGAAGAACAACAAAAATTCAGATTTTTTTTTTTTTTTTTTAAAAGGCCAATAGCTTTTTGAACAGAATCTCTTCTGATGTTAACTGTCTGAAATCCATCAGCCTTTAAGCCTGGTGTAAGGAAGTCTAAACTGGAGTGCTCTTACAGATGAAGAGGTGATGGGAAGTGTAAGTTAGAGCAGAGGTTGTCTGCTTTAACTTACACTTTTATTTTGTAAAAACGACGAGGAGTCCTTGTGGCACCTTAGAGACTAACACATTTATTTGGGCATAAACTTTCGTGGGATATAACCCACTTCATCAGATGCACGGAGTGGAAAATACAGTACTTTTATTCTGTTGTCAGTTGTTTTTCCTGCTATATTCCTGTCTTTTGGCCCCTCAGCACATGAGTTAGACTCCATCAGACACAGTGGGCCCAATTCAGAGGTGATGTATCATAGGCGCCGACTCCGTGGGTGTTCCGGGGCTGGAGCACCCATGGAAAAAAATGGGTTGGTGCTCAGCACCCACCGGCAGCTCCCCCCTGCTCCAGCTCACCTTTGCCTCCGCCTCCTCTGCGAGCACGCTGCCGCGTCCTGCTTCTCCCCCTCTCCCTCCCAGGGCTTGCGCCGCGAAACAGCTGATTCGCAGGGCAGGGAGGGAGGAGGGGGAACGTGGCGCGCTGGGGGAAGAGGCGGGACCGGGGCGGGGATTTGAGGAAGGGATCCAATACGGGCAGGGAGGGGCGGAGTTAGGGCGGGGTCTTTGGGGATGGGGTAGGAATGGGGGCGGAGCCAGGGGTGAGGATGGAGTGGGGACAGGGGCGGGGGGCGCGGGCACCCACCGGCGCCAGAGAAAGTTGGCGCCTATGTGATGTATAATTTATGTGTCATAAATGGATGTGAGCCTAAGGCTAGATTGTGCCTGATGAAGGGGTGAATGGTGATGCTATGCCTCAGGGACACATAATCGTTTGCAGAACTGCCCAGTGTGTGGGGAAGTGGAAGGGGTAGAGATACACAATGTCTTTTCCATGGTGTGGCTGGCTTGCCCTATGAACTGGCATGGTGCACTGCCTCGTTTCCCTTTGGGGCAATGTGTGCCCGTAGGGGCCCGTTAAGAGGTACACAAAGGGCCTAGTCACAATGTGGCTCTAGAGCAGAGGTTGTCAAACTTTTTTTTGTTGACGGATCCCTTTTCAAATGCAATGTTAATCACAGACCCCCAGCATGAGAAACTGATTGACAAAGGTATATGTGTACTTCATATAAACACGTCCGGTAAGTAATACTTTAAGAAAAAGAGTATAAGAGTACTTAGAGATACCAGTGAAAGGGGTGTGCCTGCTTCTTACTGCAGTGTGACGGTTGGAATTTTGAGGACCCCCTGTGCAGTCTCTAAGGACCCCTGGGGGTCCCAGGACTCTGGTTTGAGAACTGCTGCCCTAGAGTGATGTAACAACCTGCAGAGAGGAGTCATAAGAAAGAGCAGCTTGCACCAAACCTTGACTCCCTTAGACATCTTAGACTCATCTCTGAATTTATCCAGGAAATTGAATTCCCTTCTCCTCCCTGCAGATGATCTTTCCAGGTCAGGACAGAGGCAACACTAGTATCCAGATTTGGCTCTGGATTGAATGTTGCCTAAGGTTTGGATTTGAGGCCAGAGTGACATGTGGGTTCAAAGACACCAAAATCTCATGAGCTGTTTCGATTTGGTGAGAGCAGTTTTACTCCTGAGATACCCATCCTCTTAGGTCATCGTTACGTTCTGGGGTACAATCCAGACCAGTTAGGGGTTGTGTCACGGCCTGTCCTGTAACCCTGAGTGCCTCTGCTGCTGTAGCTCTCTTGTCTGGATGCTTCCAGCCAGCATACAAGCATGCATGGCGTGACAGTGCAGCACTGACTGGTGCAGCACTGACTGGTGCAGCAATTCTGATTCCAGCAACCTGCTTGTTACACCAGTGCCACACTCTGGCCTTGGTTATGCCTGGCAAGAGGCCCCAACACCCCTGAGTCCCATATTTTCCCAAAGCTGTGTGCTCTGCAATGTCTAGGCCTCTACTGGGCCATTCAGGGAGATATTGAGGTTTGCCTGTTCCTTTAAAGATACAGTATTCAGCAGCTTGCCATATTAACTGGAGTTGATATTCACTTTTAATCAAACTGACCACCCCTTTGGTCAGGATCTCCCACAGAAAGAGTGACAAAGACCCAAAGTGGAGGACACAGAATAATTATTCATGCAGGAAACTTAGAATGATATTGGGATTTATTCCTTCTATCGGAGAGACAAGGTGGGTGAGGTAATATCTTTTACTGGACCAACTTCTGTTGGTGAAAGAGACAACCTTTGGAGCTACAGAACGAAAGCTCTCTGTAGCTTGAAAACTCTTTCATCAACAGATGTTGGTCTCATAGAAAATATTACCTCACCCACCTTGTCTCCCCAATATCCTGGGAACAACATGGCTACAACAACTCTTTCTATGTGATCAATTTCATGCTCTTTCATTTCCGGTGGAAATAATTCACACCAGTAAAATTGATGGTAAACCGAATAGGTGCAGGCTTTGTGAGCAAAATGAATGCCAGTCCTTAGAATGAGAGACAGTTGAGAGGTAGACCTGTGTCTGCTTTCATTTAAAAATGCTAGCAGAAGAATGGCTGGCTGTTGATAACTTCTGTGAGGATAGACCAAATGCACAGGTGATGCAAAATTTTGGATTCTGCAAAATTAAGTTCAAGCTAAAATTCTTCAACCTAAACACAAGTGACAGATATTTTGTAATGAGACTTTGATTTTTACGGAAGGTCCACATAAATAAAAGTTGCTGATTTCTAAGGCATATGACAATGTCTATATGGTATATTTTATGATGATTGGAGGATTGCTATCTACCACAATAAACATATTATGGTTAAAATAAAAAGGTTTTGAAACTGAGACTGGTGACATGGATGGAACTTTCAATAGCGCTTGCTTTAACTCCTGGTTTTCAATTTTAAAAAGAGCAAAACAAAGTGAGTATAAAACATTTACTGACTTTACTATATTTTTTAATGAAAACCAAAATGTGTGCATCTGAAAGTGAATTGGGTATTGAAAGTTGTGGCCATATTGATGCCAAGGGCAGGGCCCAGAGCGTGCAGAAAAGTCTAGGAAAGTTTAATAAACTAAATTTCGTCATCTATAATAATGTGAAATGTTTTTCAATGGGCCTAGTCTGTTTTGTTCTTTAAGGTAGCCTCAGGAACATACATTTGTTGTTCTGAGGTACTGAGCTAAGAAGATAGTATCCATCTGTCATATTTCGACAGCATCCATCTGATCACTAAACAGGGAAATTAGATGTGCATGGTATTGCCCATAGTGGATTCTGCTATTTTTCTCGCCTAGATGGGAGTGGTCTTTAACGAGTCTGACTGATCCAAGTCTCTTGCTTCCTGAGCTTGCTGGGGCTAGAAGCATACCACAGAAGCAGGGCACTCACCTTCCATCATGCCAGGAGTGAAAAAGACCACGGCCCAGATCCACAAAGGGACTAAGGCATGGCAATGCTGAGTGTTGCCATGACTAACTTTAGGGTGCCCTGCTAACTAGGAATCCACAAACTCTGGGTTAGGCACCTAGGCTCCCTGTACAATGCATTGGGGGGGACGGGGAGATGGGCATCTAAGAATGGGATCCACACATCCAGCATGCTAGGTGAGGAGCCACCTAAGCTAGCCAATAGGAGATGCCAATGAGAGAGGTGTTTCCTAAGCCCCACCCCCTCAGAGAGTTCAGTGCCTAAATCCAAGCTGGGGAGAGAGGTGTCCATGTTTGCTTGTAATCCACAGTGAGGAACCCCTCTCCTGGAAGGTTGTCCAGCGGTTCCTTACAAGAATGACAGCACATGCACACAAAATGGCTAAGGATGAGGTGGTGGCCTACCTTATAACCTTTTTCTAATTCTCTCCCTCTCTCTCTGGCCTGATTAATAGTTAATACAAAGTGGAACAGCTTCAACAGATGACATTGAGGGATCCCCAAATCAGAAGATCCCATAGTAAAGTGGTTAGGGCTCTCTCCTAAGAGGTGGGCAACCCCTGTTCAAATCCCTTCTCCACATCAGGCAGAGGGGGGAGATTGAACTGGTGTCGCCCATAGGTTAGGAGATAGGATGAGGCAGCCATAGCAGCAGCCTTTCTTCTCCCCACTGTGCATGGAGTTCGTGTGCCCAGAGACGCCTGCTGGTTGGGTCCTGCAGATGAAATAGGCAGAGGAATGCCTGTCTTCGCCTGGTTTGAGGCTCACGCTGGGACTTAGGCATGAAATAGGCATCTAGATGCCTGCCTGAGGCAGAAGTGTGAATGCCCAGAGGCAGAAACTTAGGTAGGTAGGGAACTTTTTCAGCAAAAAGTTAGATGCTGAGTGAGTTAGGAACCTACAAGGTTAGATGGCAGCTGAGCTGGTGTTTTGTGGATCACAATAGCACCCAAACCTGGGCTTTAGGCACCTAAGTCCCTTGGAGAGCTTGTCCCCTGGCTCACTCGTCCCCAGTACCCTCTTTTTGCTTACCCCATAACAAAACCTTAAACAAATATTGTTAGACTCCTGCAAGGGCTTCTGAGCTAAACTAAGAACATTCTACAAAATGCTGGAGGCATCGAAACTCCTGAGCATCCCTTGGTCCTGGATGTGACCTCTGAGCATCCCTATCATGCACACCTTGGTCCCTTCTGTCAGGGAGTCTATAATCTTGCTTATTGACTTATTACCTTCCCACTCACTCTGTTGGCCTATCAACGTCTATTAGGCCTAGCTGAAGTCACCCCTATTCCAATATATCAAAGAGTATGTATATACACACACACACACACTCTTTGTTGCCTGAAAGACTATGAGTACTCTCATCTTTCAATGGAAGTTGAGGGCCCTTACCAACTGATACGGTTGGTTCTGTAAATTAGGAGCTTCTTGGGTCTATCAGTTTTATTGCTGTTAAAGTATCATGCACATCTGTGGTGCCGTGTAAGTGATAATCGTTATAACAATATTATGATATAATAATAATAATAATATAATAGAAACACAACCTAAGTACCAAGGTGCACCCTTTAAAAGAACTTTCCCACATCATTGGGAAGGCCAACATCATTTTTCTTTCAGTAAATGAAGGCAGGAGGTACTGTCAACAATCATCAGGGAAATAATTAAAGACTCAGTTTACTTAAATTTGGCCCATAAGTTAAATTTTGTAAAAGCTTTTAGCACTAAATGTTTCCACAATTAAAAAACCAAACCAACCAAACAAAAAACCAAAACAAAACCCCAAAATGAAGATGACACACTAATGAAAACAGTTATATTTAAAGAAATAGACATTCCCCAGCAGGGTTGGAAACCCAAACATTAGAGCACTGAAAAGCAGGCAGTGAAAATGACTATATCCAACAGTGGAATAGTCTTCGCTGAGTTTCATTACCTAAATAGTGAGAAATGCAGACTGTAAACACAGAATAAATAGTGAGATTTGATTTTTTTTCCCACTTCTAGTAAGATTACTAACAACATTTGCTTGTTTACATGAGACTTTTTTTAGTTGTCTCTGGAACCCTTATCGAGATGAATTCTTCAATCCCTTGGGAGCTGCTACAGAGTGTATTTTAACCACAAATGTCCCTTTCTCTATCTAGGTACGTATATGATTCTCATCATCCTAGTGCTTCACAATCATTCATTAATAGCCTTTTCCCTCTCAGTGACCTATCTAGTCTAAATATCCTTCAAGGACTGCCAAACCAACCTCTCTCCTCAAACACCCTTATTTTCATTTATCCACTTTTTCTGTCTTCCTCTTCTCTCTCCCTCAGATTTCCTTTCTCTTCTCCTCTTTCCTCCTTCTTGTCACTCTTAATGTTTAATCCTTAAATACCCAATTACATAACTCACCAAACAGCAATAAAGAATGCACAGTAACAGTTGTGTGATGGAACATAATCACCTTGTTTATTCTATTACAGATAGTTTATTTTATTTTATCTGCTTATGAACAGGATATTTATTCTCTCTTCCAAAGTTTGAGTGTGTCTTTGTTTAGTCACAATTGACTATTGTTAATCCACTTATGTTCACTTTCTATTTTAAAATTAAGTTCCTTTTTGTAGGAAAAAAAGAGACAAAACTTTTCCTTGGGACAAATAAAAGGAAATTCACTGTTTTGTCCCTAGTGAAATCTCCCCATGCTGGGACTGAAAATTTTGGAAGTGGAAATGGCAAAACCTCACCTCAGATAACATTTGAGTTGTTGCCATGAAGCTTGGCTCCGGAGAGGAAAATCAACTTTTAAGCAGCTACACTATTAATTCTACCTTTATGGGGGTATTAAAATAGTTCACTGAAACAAGGTCAATAAACTACAGCTGTAAACCATTGGTGAGACTGTGGTCTGGAGGATGAGAGTGAACTGCCACAGACATTACATGCCAAAACCCACACAATGCTGCTAGCAAGTGTATACCTTACACTTCACTTTATATTGCTGCCTTGTTTTATGAACTGGGCTTGCGTTTTAACTCCGCACTGGTTTGGAAGAATCTCCACTTGACAGGTGAACATTATGACAAACACTGGAGTTCAGCTGGCATCCTTTTGTCTTTGTTTATTTAACATTATGTACTGAGTAGTCCCCTTTGGAGGTTTAGTTTGAGTGGTAAATGATATGGTATTGATACTATGATGCCAGATGATATGTGGCCCTTGGCAGAGGGATAGAAAGGTGAGGTAGGAAGCACAGGAAAAGAATGTATGAATATATATTTTCTTGTGTTTTACTATGAACACCTTGGTTTTATTAAACAACAGGGTTTCTTTCAACTTTTGACTTTACTCCTTTTTCCCATTTTTTACTTCCTCCACGTTGGCCAATGGTTTCTTTTGTTTGTATTCATTCTTCTAGTCAGTTTCACCTGCTGCTGATTCTGATACAGTCCTGAAATGCAATTATCAAATCTAAACTAGATGTACAGGTAAGTCCAACTAGGGTGACCAGCTACATTTCAAGGAAATAAAAGACAACACCATGAAAAGTACTGGCCAACACTTATTTTTATGGGACATCCCCAGATAATGCTTTACTCATAGTACAAAATCAAACATTTAATTCTTTGCACGTTTACTTCAGAAAAGCATACCTTTTATATGATCGTATCCTTTGTAGTAACTCCATTGGGTCACAGGAAATTAGGCAGCAAATGACTGGTGTCCCTTAAAACATGGGATGTTAGGTCACCCTAACCCTAGTTCAAAGTAACCCAGAATTATGGCAAAGTTCAGATGGGCATCTGAGATTTCAGCACATTTCTAATCTAAACAAGCAGTTTTTATTGAATTAAAAAAACAAAACATGAAAACATTTGTCTACTAAATTTGTGTAAACCTTTTTTTCTCAGAATTTCTATTTTTGGACAAAAGAGAGTCTCCTTACTACACTAATTGAAACAGCTCCTGATGTCCCCCTTTTCAAGCATCTTTCTTTTATTGTGCATGTTTTGGGGATATATGGTAGATATTTTTCTGAAGGGTAAATGTTTTCCAAATTGGTACATGTCAGCACTGTAAAAAAGGAGAAGAAGAAGAAGAAAAGACCATTTTAAGAGCTAGCATTTTTATACAGGGAGGAAGAAGGTAAAACACTATCCAATCTGGATTGTGTTCTGGCTGCTGTCTGTAGCCCTGGAAAAGTAAATTAAAAAGGCGGTGAAAGCAATGGCTGGTTGCTGAGCTGTAATTACACACACATTTCTTTACAATACATTTGAATTTCTCCCTTATCTTATACTAAAACATAGAGAATCAAACCGTCTTCCCCTGACTTCCCAAGAACTATATTAAGCTGGCTAGTAGCCCTGCTTGAAATAAATGTGGAAAATATAATGTAACTTTGCCCTGTGCTGTTGCGCTGGCAGCATTGGCACTAGGCAGATTTCTGCTCCCCTGGCTATTTTTGGTGACCAAAGGCCTTAAAGTTTACGTCTCTATTTCCTCTCCCTTCTCATTTTTTTCTCTTTTCACTGGCAGCGTAATATAAACCAAACATCTGCAAGCAGGCAGACACAGCAGCAAAGTTGTTTCAAGAGCTTAATTTTATTTTTTATTTTTTTTTATTTTTTTTTAATGAAGACAGGAGGTGGATAAGAATATAGCTCCTGACTCAAAGCACTGAATCAGTCAAGTCAGTGATTCCCCCATCCTGGAGTTATACACTGTGTCAATACCTCCCTCTGCTGAGAGCTCTACATTCCTTCTACCACACTTGATTATTTTTTTCTGTGGTAGCACTTGAATAGAAGCACAATCAGTCTACAATGCGTGATGGAACAGCTTGCTAACTGTAGTAGAGGTGCTCTGTTGGGATTTGCAGGGTGTGCACATATCCCTCCCTACCCCATCAAGAGCTGTTTGTCTGTATACTAGAACCTAATGCTAGGGAATGATAATAAAGAGTCACTGACCTTTTTATATCATCTTAAAGAATTCCTGATAGTTCATGGGAAAGTTTAAAGAACATTCTATTCAGATGTGTTTTACAATTTTGAGTTCTCTTCAGTTTTTCTCCATAGAAATATTTGCATGAAAAGAGGTCCTGTTCTTGATCTTGATGTATGAACTACCAGGTGAAGTTGTATGGCTTGTGCTATTTAAGCAGTCAAATTAGGTGATCTTAATGGCCTTAAAAATCTATGACTAATCTTACCTATACTGGAGTGAACATGAGTAACTTGGTAGGAAGGTCAGAATGAGGCCCATAAACTCTGTTGTTCAGAGGCTTCGGTATTAGGTGTCCAAACTGGCTATTCTATACTTGTAATCATATATGGTGTGGATTTAAAAAAATGACCACTGATTTTGGTTGCCTCAATTTTTGGATGCCCAACTCAAGACACCTAAAAGGGGCTTGATTTTCAGATAAGTGCTTGGCCCTAACTGAAAACCAGGCCAATTTAAGGTGGCTCAAGTTCAGCACTAAAAAAACCTGAAACGTATAATTTTTAGTTACTTTTGAAAATCTTGGCCATAAGGTAGAGCCTGAGACGTAATTTGCACTGTTACTTCTTTACATCAGCAGAGTTAATCCCAATTTACACTGACATAAATGAGATCAGAATCAGAACCATTGTGTTTAATTAGTGCCAGTATGCTTGGTTGCTTTGGAAATTTTGATGCTAAGAATGACACCAGCTAAGGAATAAGCAGCAGGAGTAAATTAATTCCTGAAAGCAAAATTCCAGTGTATATTTGAATTGGTCTAATAATAACTCACAAGGAACAGGATACCCACCTGATCTGTGAAGCTTTCTAAGATAGTGTACTCTTTGTGTATGCTCTTTCTTCTATCGTATTGTAAAATACCAGACTTTCCTCTGTTCTATTTCTTGCATATTTATGCACAACAGAAAAGTGTAAGTGAAATGCATATATTAATTATAGGGTGCAGTGTGGGATCATTTTGAAAAGCTGGCCTTAGTTTTTTCACTTGTGAATTGGAGTTCCCATTATTTTGGGGCACAGCTGAGTTCATTTAGATATCTAAGGCTTTGTCTACACTGCCAATTGAACGATAAAACTTTTATTGTTCACAGATGCTTAAAAAAGCTCCCCCACCACCCGAAAGACAAAAGTTTTGCCACGGCAAGTACTTGTGTGAACGCCCATATTGTCAGCAGGAGTGCTCTCCTGTCGACAACACAAACCCCGCTTGTAAGGGATGGAAGTATTTTGTTGGCAAAAGTGCCGACAAAAAGCATTTACACTGCCCGACTTTTAGTGACATGGCTGTGTCGCTAAAAGCTGTGTAGTGTAGACAGCCTAAGTCCCTGATTTGTAGGTGCGGTCATCTAGTTAGAAATCGAAATGATTTACACTGAGTTTAACTCTCAAATGCAGGTGCAAAATTCCATCAACAAGTAATTGTGTGCACAAAAGGCCTGATCAACTCCTGCAAGATTCCCATTGACTTTGATGGGTTTTGGATTAGGACCAGATTACTGGCACAAAATCAAGGGCTAGAGCATCTATATATGTAAGACCTGATCAATCAATGGCAGCTGTTGGTGCCCAGCACTGCTGAAAACCAAGGCCATAGTCTGCATATATCTGTAAATCTAATCACAAGAACACCTTATCTCATAGTTTTTGATACATGTTGCATTATCTCTTTTAAAAGCCAAAAAGTGGTATCAGGCTGGTTGTATTATACTGTTTGAGATCATTTAAAGAAAATATCCACTCAATGTACAGTGGCAGTCAAAAAAGTTAACAGAATGTTAGGAACCATTAGGAAAGAGATACTATAATATTCACTCTTATTATCTGCCACTATATAAATCCATAGTACGCCCACACGTTGAATACTGCATAGAGTTCTGGTTGCCCCATCACAAAAAAGATATATTAGAGATGGACAACGTACAGAGAAGGACAATAAAAATGATTAGGGTTATGGAACCTCTTCCATATAAGGAGAGATGAAAATGACTGGGACTATTCAGCTTGGAAAAGAGACAACTACGGGGGGATATGATAGAGGTTTATAAAATCATGAATGGTGTGGAGAAAGTGAATAAGGAAGTGTTATTTCCCCCTTCAGATAAGATAAGAACCAGGCTTCACCCAATGAAATTAATAGGAAGCAGGTTTAAAACAAACCAAAGGAAGTACTTCTTTACACAAGGGAAAAATCAACCTGTGGAACTTGTTGCCAGAGGATGCTGTGAAGGCCAAAAGTGTAACTGGATTAAAAAATGAATTAGACAAGATCTGGGAGGATAGGTCCATCTGTGGCTATTAACCAAAATAGGCAGAGATGCAACCCCATGTTCTGGGTGTCCCTAAACCTCTAACTTCCAGAAGCTGGGACTGGATGACAGAAGATTAGGTTTGGAAGAGACCTAAGGAGGACATCTACTCCAAACCCCTGTTCAAAGCAGGACTAACCCCAACTAAATCATCCCAGCCAGAGCTTTGTCACGCCGGGCCTTAAAAACCTCTAAGGATGGAGATTCCACCATCTCCATAGGTAACCCATTCCAGTGCTTCACCACCCTCCTAGTGAAATAGGTTTTCCTAATATTCAACCTAGACCTCCCCCACTGCAACTTGAGACCACTGCTTCTTGTTTTGTCATCTGCCACCACTGAGAACAGCCTAGCTCCATCCTCTTTGGAACCACCCTCGAGTAGTTGAAAGCTGCTATCAAATCCCCCTAACTCTTCTCTTCTGCAGACTAGTTTCCTCTCCTCATAAGTCATGTGCCACAACCCCTAATCATTTTCATTGCCCTCCGCTGGACTCTCTCTCCAATTTGTCCACATCCTTTTTGTAGTGGGGGGCCCAAAACTGGACACAATACTCCAGATGTGGCCTCACCAGTGCCGAATAGAGGGGAATAATCACTTCCCTCGATTTGCTGGCAGTGCTCCTACTAATGCAGCCCAATAATCCATTAGCCTTCTTGGCAACAAGGGCACACTGTTGACTCATATCCAGCATCTTGTCCACTGTAATTCCCAGATCCTTTTCTGCAGAACTGCTGCTTAGCTAGTCGGTCCCCAGTCTGTAGCAGTGCATAGGATTCTTCCGTCCTATGTGCAGGACTCGGCACTTCTCCTTGTTGAACCTTATCAGATTTCTATTAGTCCAATCCTCCAATTTGTCTAGACCCGTTCCCTACCCTCCAGCATATTTACCTCTCCCCCCAGCTTAGTGTCATCTGCAAATGATGGATCATTTGATTAAATTGCCCTGTTCTGTTCACTCCCTCTGAATCATTGACATTGGCCACTGTCAGAAAACAGGATACTGGGCTAGATGAGCCACTAGTCAGACCTATTATGGCCATTCTTATGTTCTTAGCATATCCCAATAATGGGCCAGTCCCTCCTAATGTAATTGAAATCTCCAGTGGAACCACTCCTCCTCCCTGCAGGAGTTCCTGTCCAATTTACCCATGGTGAAAAGTTTCGGATGATGTAAATTCTATTCAGAATTTGGTATTGAATTATAGTGTTGAGTGCAGATAGAAATGTTGGTAATGTGTTTTGTAAATTTAGCACCAGCATTTTTCAGCACCAGGGAGTTTAAGGGAGTTTTGCCAAGCATATGATGAGAGCTATTGTATTTACATTTCCTAAATGAGTGTCACTGAACTTAGTTTAAATACATACATAACTGTGTGTGCACGGGTTTATTGAGCAACCAATATTCTAGCTTAGGGCAAAAGCAGAAAGCTGTCTGTTCATGTCTAGCAGCAGTTAGAAAGCAGATTGAAGACTGAAGAAAAGAGCGCATAAATGAGAAGGGATCATTATTAGAGCTGTGCTCAATGCTCAGAGAAACCCGAGATCAGGCGAATCTCAGCAGGTTTCAGGTTTTCTGACAGTCGAAACTCAGATCAGGTTCCTTGAGAGTTTTTCTAAGGCTCAAGAATTTCTGAGCAAACCTAAACCTGCTGAATACTTAGAACTTGAATAGCAGCTTTACAATACATGCTCAGAGTACTTTACAAACATTGACTAATTAATTCCCACAACACCCTTGTGCGATAGGGAACTATGATAATCCTCATTGTAGAGATGGAGTCCTGAGGCAAAGAGATGAAGGGCCAGATTTTTAAATATATTTAGGCGCTTAGAGATGCAGATGGGAGCCTAGTGGGTGTGTAACTAGTGCCTAGGTGTCTAACTCCCTTTTGGAAATCCCACTAGGTGCCTGTTTGAATCTTCAGGTGCCTAAATACCTTTAAAAATCTGGTCCAAGTGACTTCTCCAAAGTCTCACAGTAAGTTTGTGGCAGAGCTGATACAAGAACTCATGACTGGAGCTGGATGAACTATTTGTAATGAAAAAGTTGTAGGAAGAATGTAGTCCTTTTTTCAGTTTGCAAATTATCTGCAAGCTGACTTTGATTTTAACATATTTGTTCATTATTCAGATTAGGTAAATGATGAATGGGAATATATTTCATTCTATGGGTAGATTGCAAATTATTTGCTGTAACTATTGTTTTGATTATTTGCTATTAATAATTAGCTGTTTGTATTATGTGATGGTATTATTACTGCTCCCTGATTGGATGACAAGCCCACAGAGAGTTTTTATAAGGGCCACACAAGTGTTTGCATATGTATCCCTCAGTTTGGGAAGCTACGTGGGTAATTACACAACATACATACAAGTGAAAGAAGACAGTCTTTTCATTAAGGCCCTCAACTAGAAATCTGAGATCTGGCTCCTATTCCTGGCCCTGTCACAGACTTCTTGTGTGACCTTGAACAAGTCACTTAGCCTCTCTGTGCTTCAGTTTCCCCATTTGTAAAATGGGGATAGTTGTATTTCCCCACATCACAGGGCTGCTGTGAGGGTACATTGAGGTTGTGAGGTGCTCAGATACTAACAGGAGGCAAAGGAAGATTAAATAAAAACTCTATTAAATGGGCAAAATATTTTCACGAACTACAGAGTTAAATTCTGATTGGAAATCATGGTCTCATTTCCCTTTTCAAGCTCTTCGCACACATCTGCCTCTTCCAGTAACTGATCACTACAATCACAGCTGATGAAGAGCTGTTCTGTGTATCCTTCTCCTTTGATCTGATGACAGTTCCAGTCTCTAAATTAACCAGCAGTGGGTGCTACAGAGAGAAGCATCCAGTACCCTTCTGTTGAACACAGGGTGCCCACTCTGGTCTGCTGGGATGATGATCTTGATTGATAGCTGAAACAAAACCCGCATCTGTGGGCTGTCTAGGTCAAGCTGTCTTTGACTGTTTTATCACCACATGCACTTGGCTTGACGTAAGAAGATTTAGGGACGCCACCAATCCGTGATGATGGAGTTCTGGCAGTTTGAAAAGACTGTTGCAAGACATCACCTTGCAAAATCTGGTTAGGTTACTGCTTTGCTTTTAGACACTTCCCAGGACCCTGGAAAAAAGAATGTTTGAACATGACCCTATGCAATCAGTAACTATATTGTTATTAGCTATACAATAATAAAATGTTGTTAAATCCACTACTCAGGAGGGACTCTGATTGGAGAAGTTGAAGAGTATTCTGTAGGGCAGGAACAGGGCAGGGAGCTGCAGTCAGTACCTTTACTGGTGACTGCATTTGATTTTAGGAGAAAAGCAACGTGCACATTTGGTTTCTGTGCTGAAAACTCCTTTCTTTTTGGAGTGGCGAGAGGAAACCAGAATTGTGATACCACCATAAGCCCTCTTCTCACTCCCAGTTTTGCTTGAAGCTAGTTAGATTTTTGGGGCCAGGTGAGGAATAATTTATAAATGGCAGGCTAATTGATATGAATCGCTGATACTATAAGTCAGGAGAAAATGTTTAAAGTAGAGATGGACCCAAACTACAAAATTCTGCTCCTGATCCAGATTTCAAACACTTCTGAGTTCAGGGATGGTCAGACCAAGAGATTTAGCTTGGTCCATTCTGTAATCAGAACCTGCTCTGTGTTCAGGTTTTGAATACCTTCCTGAACTCAAAGCTTAGGGGTGTTCAGTTTGGGTCCATTTCTACTTTAAAGTGATGCTGAATCACTGATACACTCTATTCAGTTGTGCTCACTTGTTGACCTTTCCCTAGATGTCAACACAAGGCTCCTGCTGGGAAATATGTTCACATTCAGATGACAATGCAGGGCTGATTTTACCCAAGAATTGTTCTGTGACTAGCAGGAGGTAGGCAGGCAGGTGCACACAAGAGATGTTTTTCAGCTGCAAAATAAAGAGGAAAGGAAATGAAAGGAATTCAAACATGAAACTGAAGAACTATCATCAGTGAAACCAGCCTCTGTACAAGATGACTGGAAGGTAGCTAATGTAATGCCAACTTTTAAAAAGGTCTCCAGAGGCAGTCTTGGCAATTACAGGCCAGTGAACCTAACTTCAGTACTGAGAAAATTGATAGAAGCTATTATAAAGAACAGAATTCTAAGATAAACATGATTTGTTAGGGAAGAGTCAATATGGTTTTGGTAAAGGAAAGTAATGTTTCACTAATTAGAATTCTTTGAGGGAGTCATCAAGAATGTGGATAAGGTGATCCAGTCCATATAGTATACTTGAATTTGCAGAAAGCCTTTGACAAAGTCCCTCACTAAAGGCTCTTAAGGAATCTAAGTAGCCATGGGATAAGAGGGGATATCCTCTCATGGATCAGTAACTGGTTGAAAGTCAGGAAACAAAGGGTAGGAATATATGGTCAATTTTCACAATGGAGAGAGGTGAACAGCAGGGTCCCCCAATGATCTGTACTGGGGCCTGTGCTGTTCAACATATTAAACAATGATCTGGAAAAGGGGGTTGTAGCGAGGCGGTGGGACACCCCACAGCCCCACTGAGGACCGAACCTCCCCTAATCCCAACGTGGGCGGAGCCACCGGGTCCGGCGCCCGCCCCTCCGAGGTCACGGCCCCGACCTGGAAGTATAAAAGCTCGCCTGCAGAGCTCCCGCTTGGGAAACAGCTGCAGGCCGCGACCAGCCTGCTGAGTCACCGGGCCGGTCGAGGCTACCTCTTGCCAGGTACCCCGAGGAGGACTGGCCAAGCCTGCCCCGTGCCAGCTACCCCGAGGAGGAGCTGAGCTTGCCCCGTGCCAGCTATCCTGAGGAGGAGCTGAGCCTGCCCTTCGCCACCTACCCCGAGGAGCCAATGCTGGTGGAGAGCACCGACGACAGCAAGGCGGCCCAGGTACCATACGAGGGGGAGCGTGGAAGTAGCCCGGGGGCAGCCGACCCCAGTCTGGCTGCTGCACTGCCAGAGCCGATGTCAGGATCCCCACTGACAGCAGCGAGTTTCCGTCGCTGCTAGGGCCCCGGGCTGGGACGTAGTGGAGTGGGAGGGACCACTCCTTGGGTGGCAGACTCCCCCCCCTTTTCCCCTGGCCTAGAGAGGCTGGGGGCTGCTACAAACCCCAACCCAGCCCCGGCTTAAGGGCCTGGGCCTCTGACTATCTGCTTGCTGCCCCGCCCTGACCTAGGGTAGGGTGACCAGACGTCCCGATTTTATCGGGACTGTCCCGATATTTCCTTGTTTGTCCCGTGTCCCGACCGACATGCGGTCGGGACACTGGACAAACAAGGAAATGCCCCGGAGCCTGGAAGTGCTCGCACCCCCCCCCCCCGCCCAGACTCCGCCCCCTCCTCCCCCGATTGGCTCCCTCCCCGAATCCCCGCCTCTTCCCCGGGCTCACCATTCCCCCTCCCTCCACAAGCGCTGGAGGGAGGCCCGGGAGACGCAGGGGAAGCGCGGGGCCGGGGTGAGTAACAGTCCGGCCTGGCCCCGAACAGGCAGGACTCAGTTGGGTGGTTGGGAGAGGAGGGGGGCGACCCGCGGGGCCAGGCGGCGGCTGTTGTTGTCCCCCCGGGCAGCGGGACACGGGAGCAGCCGCTGCTGCAGCTCCCACTGCCGCGGGGGAGGAAGCGGCCATGGCGCTCCGCGGCTGCAGCTCTGGCGCCCCCGAAGCCCCCGAGCCGGGGCCTGCTGCGGGGACCCAGCAGCGCGTACGCTGGGCCCAGCCCCTGGCCAGTCGCGTCTGGGCTGCTGCCCAGCTGGTGCTATCGCGCGGCGGCCCCGGGGTGGAGGCATCGGCAGCCCAGCCCCGTTCGTTCCCCTGCGGGACAGGGGGGCTGGGGCCTGCTGCCCCCACTCCGGGGCCGCCGCGGGATAGCACCAGCTGGGCAGCAGCCCAGACGCGACTGGCCAGGGGCTAGGCCCAGCGTACGCGCTGCTGGGTCCCCGCAGCAGGCCCCGGCTCGGGGGCTTCGGGGGCGCCAGAGCTGCAGCCGCGGAGCGCCATGGCCGCTTCCTGCCCCCGCGGCAGTGGGAGCTGCAGCAGCGGCTGCTCCCGAGTCCCGCTGGCCGGGGGTGAGAACAGCCGCTGCCTGGCCCCGCTGGCCGCCCCCCTCCTCGCCCTACCACCCAACTGAGTCCTGCCTGCAAGGGACCAGGCCGGACTGTTACTCACCCCGGCCCCGCGCTTCCCCTGAGTCTCCCGGGCCTCCCTCCAGCGCTTGCGGAGGAAGGGTTTTTTTTTTTTGGCCCCGCCCCCCGCCCCGCCCCCCCGCATCACACCCGCCCCTCCCCCCACGTCCCGATATTTGTCTTGGGTGATCTGGTCACCCTAACCTAGGGCCTGGGCCGCTACAAACCCCGACCCAGCCCCTGCTTAAGGGCCTGGGCCGCTGATTGACTATTTGATTACTGCCCCGCCCTGACTTAGGGCCTGGGCCGCTATAGACTTTGCCTCAGCCCTTGCTTAAGGGCCTGGGCCGCTGATTGACTATTTGATTACTGCCCCGCCCTGACTTAGGGCCTGGGCCGCTATGGACTTTGCCTCAGCCCTTGCTTAAGGGCCTGGGTTTCGGACCTCTGGACTCAGCCCCTGCTTATGGGCCTGAGCCCCTAACTGTGTGCCTGTTTCCCCGGACTACCGCCGGACCAGAGCGAGGTGGTGGGACACCCCACAACCCCGCTGAGGGCCGAACCTCGGCCCAAACCTACTACAGGGGTAAATACTGAAGTAGCAAAGTTTGCAGATACAAAATTATTCAAGATAGTTAAGTCTAAAGCAAGGAGTTACAGGGGGAGTCTCACAAAACTGGGTGACTGGACAACAAAATGGCAGATGAAATTAAATGTTGATAAATGCAAAGTAATGCACATTAGGAAAAAATAACCCCAACTATACAAATACAATGATTGGTTCTAAATTAGCTGTTACCACTCAAGAAAGAAATCTTGGAGTCACTGTGGATAATTATCTGAAGACCTCTGCTCAATGCACAGTAGTATGTTAGTAATTATTAAGCAAGGAATAGAAAATAAGATAGAAAGTATCATAATGTCGCTACATAAATCCACCTTGAATATTGTGTCCCTCTCTAAAAGGATATAGTGGAACTGGAAAAGGCTCAGAGAAGGGCAACAAAGATGACCAAGGATATGGAATGGCTTCCATTAGAGGAGAGACTAAAAAGATGAGGGCTATTCATCTTAGGAAAGGGACTATTAAGGGGGGATATAATAGAGGTCTATACATTCATGAATGGTGTGAAAAAAGTGAATAGAGAAATGGTATGCAGTTTTAATACAAAAAAGTAGTACTTTTTCATGCAATGTACAAATAACCTCTGAAATTCGTTGCCATGAGATGTTGTGCTAGCCAAAAATATAATCAGAATCAAAAATGAATTGAATAAGTCCATGGAGGATAGGCCCATCAATGGTGATTAGCCAAGATGGTCAGGGATGCATCCCCAGGCTCAGGGTGACCTAAACCTCTGACTACCAGAAGCTGGAAAAGGGAGACGGGTGGATCATCAGAATTGCCCTGTTCTGTTCACTATGCCTGAAACTCTAGTACGGAGCCACTGTCGAGACAGGATACTGGGCAGGATAGACCTTGGTCTGACCCAGTATGGCAGGTCTTATGTTTTTATTTCCTGCTGTCTTCACGAGGTATAGCTGAGAGCAGACTTTGATCTATTATTAACCTTTTTTATTATAGGAAAATGTCTAAACTCACATCTTTAGGTGGTGTAAATTGAAGAAGTTCCATTGACTTCAATTGAGTTAAATCTATATAAACACCAGTTGAGAATCTGGCCTTAATTATGGAATGTAGAATTGAAAAGCAAAGCCAGAATACATTCCTCCTCTTGAGTCTCATTAGCTAATGCTCATCTGGTCACTGCCAATCTAGTTGGTAGCCTATGTCAGTTACATATTTGACCTTTTTTAGATAAAAATTATATATAAGGGAGGCCTAGAGCGCTGGACTGGGATTCAGGACACCTATGTTCTAATCCCAGCTCTTCCATTGGATTGCTGGGCGGCCTTAGGTAACTCACTTCTCTCCTTTTGTTTCCTCATCTGTAAAGTTTGGCAACCATCAGCCTGGAGCTGTCTCATTCTCTGCTGACCTTGTCCAGCACTGCTCTGTCCATGGTGCTCCAGCCCTCTAAGCAGTCAGTTCTCCTCCCTCAAACTCCAGGGAGTGAGTGCCCCTGCTTTACTCTGCCCTTCTTATATAGACCAGTCTGGCCCTGATTGGCTCCTCCAAAAAACTGGCTGGCACTACAAGCCTTTTCTTTATTGACTGCCTCCTATGCAGCCTCCCTGGGGAGGCTTTAACCCCTTACATACCAGTGAGGGGCAGCTGCCCCATCACAGGCGCTCTGAGATCTATGGATAAAAGGTGCTATATAAGAGCTAGGTATTAGTAGAGGTAGTTATTTTAAATCAGTGCTCAGTGATCTCTGAGTTTCAAATTATTTAGTTCATTATATTGCTTATCTTCTTTTAATTTTCTGAAAATGTGTGTAAGTCTTAAGTAAGCATACATTAAATTATGGCAACTACAACGAGTGGCTCTTCTTAGTAGCTGCCATTTATTTTTAATAAACATACAAAAATCATTAATATCTTGGAACATTTTTTACTTTTCCTCACAAATTATTATTAGGTGCATTTAATGAGTGAGTGTATGCCAATCTACCCAGCCATGCCTCAATTTAGAATTCTGAAGTGTTGACCTACATACCTACATATAAAATAATGAGGTTTGTAGACAACTGTATACGATAGCAAGAACCACCCGTAAAATACTACAGTAGTAAACAGAACTGGTCCAAATCACTGCAGTGACATTATTAGAAACTATAGTGTTTTTAGACCATTACTGTACAATCCTGTGGTGGTTTTTTTTAATAAGGACAAAATGTTCCGTGTCCTATAATGACTGCAGGACATCGAGGTAGTGGGATGCGTATAAGTACCCCATTATATAAACCTGTCTCTTACAGTGCTTGTGTATAAGGCTAGGAGACCTCACTATGACATTTCAGAATAGAAAACTTTGCCTACAAGGTCTGGCTCATATAAGAGTACATATGTTAGGTTACATGGTGTGTGTGAAACTGTGGTGGTATTAGATCCCCCGACTTCCATCAAATCACTGCTCATGCTCAGGACAGGATAAAATAAGTAAGTAACGTGTGTTACGCTTTTCTTTCTTCCTGAAAAGTAACTGATGTGTTGCCCAAAAGCCTAGTTCCAGCAGGAGTAGCACAGTGGAAAATATAAGCCTTCCTATTGGCCTGAGTGACAGAAATCTTGATCTGACTCATGCAGTGATGCCCAAGCTTTTCTGGAGAAGCTTGTGTCTCAGAAGAAATAAGAGTGCAGTTTTTAATCTACATGGGTCCATAGAGTTCTGTTGGCTTGAGCACAACAGTGAGGAGGAACAGAAGAACTGTGTTCCATATCCATATCCCATGTGTAGCACTGGGAATGGAAGTGCTAATGACGTATTCATATGCCAGGGTTTTACAAACTGGGATAAAAAAGTACCAGAAAAACTTCCATTAGCTCTTCCAATTTAACACAGACCAATGGCTGCAGAGAAGTCACTGGTGAAAAAGAGTGAAATTCTTTAACACTTGTATTGCAATGATTGGGTTAGTCTATATGTATACACACAAACATTCATTTTGCATACTTCATAGTACATTTTGTGCATGCAATCATCTCTTTGCACCCATGTGTAAGTGAGATGAGAATCTAGCCTGCTGTGATTTCCTCCCCACACCCACCCTGCTGGTCCCAGCACAGTCTTCTGTGCCATACCAAGCATAGCTAGTTCTGGTTCTTCACTGTGGGGTTATCTTCCCGCCTCTTTATTTAAAAAATTGCTCATTTAAAAACTAGAGTTGCAACCTTGACTTTAGGTATATATAGTTGCAATTCCAAGCAATATACTCTTCTTTCCAGCAGAAGCAATTGGGGCACCACAGATAGGGTGACCAGATGTCCTGATTTTATAGGGACAGTCCCGATATGGGGCTTTGTTTTATATAGGCACCTATTACCTCCCACCCCCTGCTATCTGGTTACCCTAGCCATAGAACAATAAAGAACAACCAAATAAAAAAAATATAAGATAGAGGTTAATTAAAATAGAGACAAAATCCAAATCCAGACAACCCCTCAAGCATGGCAGCCCCTAGAGAATACAGCTATCTGTGGACATTTATTTTTTAGCTGGGAATGAGTAAAGATTGAACAGTAGTGAGAGCCCAATTCACAATCTTGAAACCACAGCTGCACACACTCTCACCAATTTAAGGCAAACGGGTGTGACCACCAAAAGCTGGCTTGAGAAGAAACCTAGAGCAGAACAGGAAGCCAGTAAACTGAGAACAGGTCCCATTGTTTGTGGCTAATGGGCCTGAACTTGCTCCCACTGCAGTGTATGGCAAAACTCCTGTTAAAATAAGTGGGGTATTGTCAGGCCCTTATATACATCAAAGCAAGGATCCAAACCTGCAACGCTTACCACTATTTTTTATTACTGCAGAACCTAAAAACCCCAATCAATAACCAGGGCCTATGGTTTTAGATGCTGTACAAAGAAGTAATGAAATCAGTCCTTGTCCCAAATTGCTTCATCTTCAGTGTCAGACAGGAGGCAGGAGGTGGATGAAATAGACAAACTGCTTGTTGGAAGGATGAGGTAAAAATAAAACGAACAGAGCTGAGTGGAAAAGCAGAACCAATGCTAGACTGGTGGTGTGTAGACAAGAAACCTTGACTGCAGGTTGGGTGCCATGGTGTAATTCACTTTTGGCACTTTGGCACAAAGAAAAGGCAGTTTTTAATCTCTCCCCAAATATTTTTTCCCGGCCTAGCTACCTTTTAATTTCTCTTTCCCTCTCTCATCAGCCTTATGGTTGAATGCTTTTACTTATTCACTATTCAAACCTTTACACTGCTGGGTTCTGTCATTTATATCATGTATGCTCCACGACCTTGTATAGTTTAATCCTGTAACAGCACTTTGGTACCCAGTGTGTGGAAAAACCACTGTATGCTTGTATTGTACATTCTGCTTCTCTGTTGAGTGTGACTGTGGTGTGAATGGCAAACACTAAGCACAGAGAGCATCATAACATCAGCCTATTACATCAAAAGTGTGAAACCACATATGGAAGCCTCCCAGGTTCAGCGTGCTTTCTGGGGTTTTTTTCCCCCCTGCTTTCTGAGCTGAGCTATGACTGTAAACAGACCTTTTGTTTTTGTTCTTTTGCTTTTCATGCATCTCTTCCTGCATGGCAACTATGTGACTGCACAGTTACCTACAGAGCAGCAGAATTTGCCCTTTAAAAGCTTGCTATGCAATCTCATGATTATGGCTGCATTTTTTAAAAATAAAAGACTCATCTTGAGCTCCTTTGTTGGGTAAAATCATCACTGATTTCAAGTGAGATTTTTTTCTGCTTTATCCTGTTCACCAAGATCTTGGTAGATCACATGCAAACTGTTCTTAAACCTACTTCTATTCAGCTACTTGCTTTGATGGGTGTTTAATGCTATAACTAGGAAACAAAATATATGTACTATAAAATAATAACAATAAAGAGCCTGATTTTTCTTTCACTTGTACTGGTTTTACATCACTTATGTAAGGGGAGTTACTCTAGATCTACACTGGTGTAAACAAGGGAAGATTCAACCCCATTTGGTCTTTGCAGATGCATTCTAATCTAGACTATAAGATTGCATTTTAAATTTTATTCTCTGAGCCTGATTCTTTACTTCCATATATCTATCACTCACCCACACCAGAGGTAATGTTTTACACCCCTCTTCAGAGGTGTGAATGTTAGGTGGTGTGATCTAGGTGATAGAAGGCCTGGGTTCTTGTCTTAACTCTGCCATTGGCTTCCTGTGTGTGACAATATGTAAATTTCAAGTTCCAATGGCTGAAAGTTGAAGCTAGAGAAATTCGGACAACAGGTAAGGTGCAAATTTTCAATGGTAACATTGGAACAACTCACCTAGGGATGTAGAGAATTCTCCATCACTTAAACTATTTAAATCAAAACTGGATGTATTTCTAAAAGATAGTCGGCAATCCTTCAGAGTTCAAGGATGATTGCCTTCCATGGAATGATGGCCAGTTATTGCTGGTGGATCTGCAGGTGGCTAATGAGACCAATCTGGGATTCACAGATCTTGCACAGCTGGGGCAGACATTTCCCAGTGGAAGGAGTGGCTCTGGATTGTTGAGTAGGGCTGCGGCATGTTCTTTTCTCCGTTTCTCTGTGTCCTGTTGTCTTTGTTGGATCTCGAAATACTGGGATCCTTGCCACAAGGTCCTTTTCCATTTTGGTTAGTTGAGGGTTTGGGTTTCCCATGAGTTTGTTAATATTGCACTTGTTCATTTTGGCTTTGACGGTGTCTTTGAAACTCGTTTTTTGCCCATCCATTGGCCATGGGTCAGTTGTGAGAACATGACCTGCAGTTGATTGTCAGGCATTTGAGGAACATGACCAGCCCAAAGAGTACGGTGGTAGCCAGTGCTTAATTTGTAACAAAAGAGGTGCCAGGCTCAAGCAATTAGGTGCTGGGTCTCAAATAATTTTTTTACATTCATAACTAATGCAGCAAGTGTAGAGGCTACGAACTGCCAAACTTAGTGGTGCCAGGGCTCAGCCCTGGCAAACCCTGGCACAAATTAAGCTCTGGTGGTATCTCCATTTTTACAGGTGGAGAACTGAGGCACAGACACATTGTCAAAAGCATACACAAATTTTAGGTGCTAAATTTGAGGTACCTATGGCCTGATTTTTTTTTTCAAAGAATGTAGCATTTTATAGTACTTTACATGTTCAAAGCACAGCTCCCATTGACTTCAGTTGTAGCTAAGTGCGTAGCACTTCTGCCAGTCAGACATCAGTTGTCCAAAGTTGAGCATGTAGCTAGTGAGCATCTATGAACATTTTGATTTAAGTGACTTACCCAGCATCACATGGGAACAATGGCATAGGCAGGGATAGAATTCTCTAGGATGGCATTCAACTGTCTTAATCATAGACTTTCCTTTCTCTTTTGGCAGTCCCCTGCATAATTCACTACAAAACTTCACCCCTGAGCAAGACTATTGTGTGCATTGAATAAAGCTGGGGTTATGTGGAAAAAATAAGTTGATTATGTAATTAAAAACAATATCATAATGCATATATAAAAGGGGACTGAATTAAGGTTACACAGACAACCTTAATTCTAACACTTCCTAACTTCTGAGTGCTTGACTTTGCAATCTTAATAATGTGCTTTAATGTTGGGTTTTTCTTATTAATTTCCTAGCTTTTATAAAAGTGGAATGAAAACACACATTCCATCATGTGGCATCAAATTGACCCCCACAAGGCTGAAACCTATAGACCTCTGCCACTTGAGCTAATGGAGTATCAGGTTGTTATTCTCTGTGTGGACCACCACTAGAGGGGGTTGGGACAATTTGTCAGTGGCTGACCACAGAAGAATGGTGGGACTCAGGGATCTTGTGTTCCTTTCCAGGCTCTGAAGAGGCGTGTTCTCGTGGGCACAGGCTCTTCTGGTCATTCCCAACAAGTTTTTCCTCCAACTTGTTCCTGTTCCTGTCCTGTCTCTTTCCCATCCCTTACTCCTCATCCCAGTCCCTTTCTCCTCACTTAGCCAATCCCCCCAGTCCCAGTCTCCTTGCTCAGCCATTCACAGTCCTCCATCTCCTTGTCCCCATTTCCCTTTTCCAGCCATTCCCGAGCCTTCCCTATTCATGTTCCTCATCCCCAGTCCCAGTATCCCTCCCCATGCTTCTCATCCAGTTTCAGTGTCCTCTCCCCTTTGTCCCAGTCTCTTTACCCAGTCAGTCCCAGTACTCCCTTCAAATCAAGCCCCTTATCAAATGTCTCCTCCCCGCATCCAACTAGTTCTTAGTCCAAATCTCCTTTCCCTGTCACTCCCAGGCTCCTCATCCAATGTCAGTATTTTACTCACTCTCAACTTTCCCCTCAGTTTCCCTCCTAGTCCCAGTCTCTGCCCTGACTTCCAGTCTCCTCCCTCATTCCCAGTCTTCCTCTCCCCACCCAGTCCCAGTCTCTTCCCCAATGTTCTTTGTCCCATCCTTCCCCCCCACCCCTGAGATCCAGCTCTTC
This sequence comes from Chrysemys picta bellii, assembly GCF_011386835.1. Lineage (NCBI taxonomy): Eukaryota > Metazoa > Chordata > Testudines > Emydidae > Chrysemys > Chrysemys picta. Next base: position 172,382,166 of record NC_088793.1, on the reverse strand, counting down.
CCCATCTGCATTCAAGTCATGTATCTTCCTCCTCTGTGGTGTCTGGACACCTTGGGGTGCAGGTGTCATTGAAGGCACAGGAGAAGCCGTCTGCCTCTTCTTAGTTCCACTGCCCAGCCCCATCCTGGCCCAAAGTAGCCAGGAGCAGCTTTGCCCCCATACTGTAACCTAGAGCATGGTCACCCTGTGGAGATGCTGCAGGCACAGTCTGGTCAGCATCAGAAGCTAGGAGAGGCTGGGAGGACGGAATCTGGAGATTTTAGCTGCTAATATTTAAGAAGTCTGTAATGAGCATGTGAAAACAGATTTTTTTTTCCAAGGGCTTATACAGTGGCCAAATGAGTCTTATGGGAAGAGTTGAGCAACCTTCATAAAGGCGATGCTATCGACCGCACCTGTAATAAAGTCCATATTCTGGACTCATTTACACAGAAGTAAATCTATGATCAGACTCTGGCTTCTAGTCTCTTTCATTCTAACTAAAATTAGGAATAGGAAAAATCAGACTGTGGAAAGTGAACCACCCCAGTCTAAAGGCCAGCTTGCCCTTCCCTAAAATGAGCCTGTCTAAAAGAGTAGTTAATGGAATGAAACTGCTCCTCAGTGGACCATGGGCCTGATTCTCATGTGACCTATAGCCATTTTACACTTTTGTATCTATTTTATACTGGTGTAAGTAAGAGGGAACTATGGGCCAGATTTTCAAGTGCTCAGCAATCACCATCAGGGCCAGATTTTAAAAATAGCTCACATCCCATTTAGGGTATGTCTACACTGGAATAAGTAACCCACAGCACAGCTGAGACTGGCTTGGGTCAGCTGATTCAGGCTAGTGGGGCGCAGGCTGTGAGGCTAAAATTGCTGTGTAGACCCCTCATGGCGTCCCAGAGTTCAGGCTCCAGCCCAAGCATGAATGTCTATACAGCAGTTTTACAGCCCCGTAGCCCGAGCCAGTTGACCCAGGCCAGCCATGGGTGTTTAATTGCTGTATAGATATACCCATAGTACCTAAATAGGGGCACATTTTCAAAAGTGCTCTGCACTCAACAGCCCCCCCTCTGTGACACGAATTTTGGGTACTGAACTCTTTTGAAAATCTGCCCCATGTGCTTCTTAAAACTGAGACTCAGTGAAAGTTTAGGCCTAAATTTTCAAAAGTTACTAGTGATTTTTTGGGTACCTAACTGGAGATCACAGTTGCCAACTTTCACGTGATAAATAAACACCACGACTTTCACAATAAGACAAAAATCAAGCTAATCCCATTTCAAAACAAGGCCCAAACAAGCCAATCCCTAAGAAAACCAACACTCTATGTGACTAGATCCCCCTGGCATGCAGTCTGGGACTGTGGTGGGCCCACTGTGCACCCCTGACTCTCTGCCCACTTGCCCCTGCTTGCCGGGAATCAATAAAAAAAGAAGAAGCAACAAGCTACAACAAGCAGCAAACTACAAGCCAGACAAGCTACAAGCCAATTAAGCCAAAAACTAGCCCAATTTCTGCGTTTTTTCCGCGGTTTGGCATATCTGCTGGAGACACCTTAAAGTTGCTTGATTTTCAGTAAGTGCTGAGCACTCAGCCTCTGAAAATAAGGCCCCTTTAGGTTGTCTCAAGTTCAGCACCCAAAATCCCTATTTTCTTTTGCAAAGCGATTGTTTCTTCTAGCTCATTTTTATACGAAGAAAAAAGCGAAGGAATTCCAGGCAGATCACTAAAGCCTTGGTGATGACACTTACACAGTGCAATGTTGTGTTCTATTCCAATGCCAGGTACAAGCAGACAGCATCAGTAAGCAGCAAGCACAGTGTCAAAAAGAGTTGCATTTTTTAAAGACAGTCAAGTGTTCTGTTTGAAAAGTCCTGGGAACTGTCAAGAACTTTACTGTCAAGAGATTTGCTGGCATGCAATTTCTCAGGGAGTTCAGCATTAACTTTATTGTGAACGTCTATCTCAAAAATGAAGCAAAATAGATAACATATTTCATAATCTTCCATGTGCTCTTCATGAGGTTTTCTTGTTTTCCCAGTTTTATTCCCTATGCAGTCCTGGTGCTTGTTAATAAACTAAATAAATTAATTTCCAGCAAACTCAGAATACTCAAGTGTCAGGAAAAACTGGAGACAATTCTGTAGCAATATTCATTTTAATTCACACACGCACATTGAAAAGAAACAATAACTAATTCAAATCTTCCCCATCAATCATTGTTCTTAAAACGTCTATAACCCTGTATATCCTGGATATTGATTCTTTAGCTGCACATTCTAAAACTTAGCTAGCTTTGGTCACTCATGAGCCAAACTTTATCTGATAACAAGCAATTGAAAGAAAAAGAAAACCTCCTTACTGAAGCCTCTGGGGGATACCAGGACTATTGAGCGAGGTAGCTACTCAAACTGATCACAATAGTTCAACAAGATTAGACAATTCTCATTTGTTACAACTGTCATTCAAGGATTCAGACTTGTGACTTTTTTTTCCCCTAGCCAGACCGAGCAGTTTAATTTTACAAAGTCCCGAGGTCTAGGGTTGGATCTGAGGGCTGATTAGAATGCAGTCAATGAAACAGAAATAGTCTTGGTGCAGAAACTGTGCATAGCTGGAAAGAGGGGTAATTTGATCCTGTGCTATAGCTCTTAGAGTGCAGCATGGGTTGCCTCTTTGAGACAAATGTGTATGTTGGTACAGGACAGTTCTTCGGTACCGGTGTTGTATTTGTAAACACAACCACTCTTTATTAGCTTGCTTTTTGACTTCCCCACTTATCAAGATCTCATTCACAAAACCACCACATTCAAACCAAATAACATAGAAGAATACGTTAATTACTCCCTCAGAGGCCTCACACAGCTGGGCAGTGACAACAAGGTCTATTAATATAGGGGAGTTTCCCTAGGCTGCTATTAATGCCTCTGCACAAATGTTTGTAGAAAGTCCTGCACAGTTCCTTTAATACTTCAGTAAAAGTTTTGTGGTTTAAACCTCTTAGAAGATGCTTATATATAACTAGGTGGAAAATCCCCTTATGAGAACACTGTTAGTAGCCAGACAGATTCTTCATGTTTGTTATTACAGAGTTGGAGAACTACAGCGAGGTGCTATTTTGGCAAAGGTATCAGCTATGAAAAAGCTTTGTAGAAGGCATCCTGGACCCATCATGTAACACCTTAAGAAGCAACAATAGCCTGATTATCTTCTCTAGATGTAAGACTAAGTTTAACAGCTAGTACCAGGCACAATAGGCCCTGATCTCAGCTGGGACCTCTAGGCACTGCTGTAACACAAATAAATAATAATCATAAACAAACAACCCAGCCCTATGACCCTCGACAGGAGCTTAACCTTTCCAAAGGCTTTCTCTGTCTTCTGTCATCCAAGCAGCCAATTTATAGTCCTTTCCCTGAGTACCTGTGGAAAGGAAAGGGGGAAGCTGAGCTGTTGTTAAGCCTTTGTCACATCTATCCTCAACAAACTAGAAAAGATGCTAAGATTTTTGCCATAAAATGAAGCCATTCCTCCGTGGAATGTTTTGAGCTCTTACAGTTGTCTAATGAACTCCTGTGCTGTACAGCAATTTATATTATGGAATAGAAAGTAGGTGTGACGCAGTAGGGAGCAGGGAGGATTGACCTGGGAATGTCGTCTAGTTTTGCTGGGACTGTCTGCATGGGGGATGGGATAGCAGGGGATGACTTTTCTTGAGGGTTGATACCTGAGCCTGAAACCTGAGCCGGGAGGGGGGGTTGGGCCAGGTGACACCTTTGCCCAGGAAACTGGACAAACGCTGGAGGAGGAGCCGGGGGGAGGGGGAGTGAGACGGCCGCAGTGGAGTTTCAGTTTTGGGCTGGCTGGGGAATCGGAGGGAACCCCAAGGCTGAGGTCTAAGATCCATACCCCCCAGAAGGACGTGACTTAAGAGGTCCTGGTTATGCCTACAAGCTCTGGTTTGGACTGTGTTCCTGTCGTCTAATAAACCTTCTGTTCTACTGTCTGGCTGAGAGTCATGGTGAATCGCAGGAAGCTGGGGGTGCAGGGCCTTGTCTCCTGCAAACTCTGTGACAGTGGGCAAACTGCAAAAGGTTCAGATAATCAGGGTATGATCCATGGGTACAACATAATCTGACAAGCCCAAAACACAGCCAGGCCCAAACCCGTCACACACTTTTCCTCATGTGAACCTAGTCCTCTGCTTCTCCTCCTAGGCCATGTCCACCCTCCTTTTTGTCTCCTTCCCCCCTAGGCCAGGTAGGTGGCAGAAGTGGCCTGGACAGTATATTTTGTATGGCTCACAGCATTCTTCCATGACTGCCCTCTGTTTCTCAGAGCTGTCTAGGTGTAGCACAGACGTATATCACAGCCCAGTGGCTTTGGTAAATCAAAGGGAATTCCAGTAGAATTTTGATGGGCCAAACAAAAATGTGCAGATCAAACATCCCTACACTCTGGTAGTTCCTGATATTTGCTCTTTCAGTCTGATATCAAGCATGGGGGCTTTCTATCAGGCTCTTCACTTCTCCTGAGCAGAAAGGACACCACAGATGCTCTTCACCCCGGCCTTCAGAGCTGGGAGTGACAGTGTGGGACAATCTTCATCCCCTCTACATATTTTGAGTTGTGAAAGAATCTTGACCCCCATCTCAGGTCTCTGCTAGGAACCCAGGTTGGGCGAATGATAGGGGTTCTGAAAGTACTAGGAGAATCTTCATATCGAGACCCCAGGTCTCAGGCAGAGTGAAGAGCGGGGACTCAGATCTTAAATCCATTCCCTTTCTCTATTTTAATCTAGAACTAGCAGACTTGTCTACACTGGGGAAAATACTACCTTGGTAGCAACAGTGGAAGCTGTAGTGAAGACAGGAGATGACTGATTTTATGACTAGCAATAATAAAAATGCCTGCCCTCTTTCTACACTCCAGCTTCTGTTGTTGCTACCACTAATGGAGCCAAACTGGTGGTGAACTATAGGTTCTGATTTTGCCAATGTAGGTACAGCTGAAGAGTGAGTGGAGCACCAGTAAAAAAATCCTTCTTCCATTACTAGTTGGGCTATGTGGCTAATGAAAGGACTGGTCCCATGGGAAAATGTCTTATAGCCCCACACTGCAGTCTCAGCCTGTGGATGAAACACCACCGAATGTGGGTATTTACCTGAAGTTTCTCTAAGCTATCCAAGTCTGCAAAGTTGGGCCGGAAATCTCATGACAGAAGGCTTTCTCCAGAGACTTCTGGTTGTTTGTACTTCCAGCCAAGCTAGAAACAGTGCAGGAACAGCTTCTTTGTGGTATTTCTGCACTTCCTCTTCCAGCTCTATTTTGAATCCACAAGTGCATGGAAAAAATAGTTTACAGAACTTCAGAAATGTTGCATTTCAGAAGAGGGCAGAGGTTCATTCGAGGGTGGAGTTTTCTGAACTGGTTCATCCTTCCTTTCCCTGAGCTCATTCCTTTGGGAGTGAAAATGTGGCTTTTGTGAAAATGGTATTTTTGTGCACATTCTCATCATCTTTTTTTATAATTGTTATATCATTACCTTCTCCTGTCCAGGGTCCTTTTAATAGAATTATAAGAGATGGAGTTGAAAAAGACCAAATAGCTGGATGGTTAAAATTATCTATGTGTATTTTCAATGCTCCAAGAAATGGTCTTGCTCTTTTCTGATCTTGGTGGCCTATAGCAGATGACCACTGTTGACTGTTCATTCACATCCCTTACCCAAAGAAATTCACCCCCATTATATTCATTTTTGAACTGGAGGTTTACAATCTGCAGGCACTATGCATGCTCTTCAGATATACTACCAACCCTCCACTAGTTTTTCAATTGCTGTCTCTCATATATAAATTATATTCTTCATTATAGACATTCAGTTGTGGGAATCATCCCACCATGGTTTAGCTATGTCACTTAGATCACATACTCCCTCATTTAGTATTGCATCTGGTTCTTTTTGCCAGTTTCCCACTTTTCTTGTATTTGTGCAAAGACATTTTAGTGCACTCATCCTATTCTAGATCAGGGGTCGGCAACCTTTCAGAAGTGGTGTGCCGAGTCTTCAATTATTCATTCTAATTTAAGGTTTTGCATGCCAGTAATATATTTTAACCTTTTTAGAAGGTCTCTTTCTATAAGTCTAGAATATATAACTAAACTATTGTTGTATGTAAAGTAAATAAGGTTTTTAAAATGTTTAAGAAGCTTCATTTAAAATTAAATGAAAATGCAGAGCCCCCTGGACCGGTGGCCAGGAGCTGGGCAGTGTGAGTGCCACTGAAAATCATAGGCAGTGCCATAGGTTGCCTACCCCTCTTCTAGATCTTCATTTTTTATTTCAAAACAATTCCCTCTTCTGCTATGTGACAATTACACTCCAAATTATTTAATTTGTACTAAAGTTCCCCATCTCCTTCTTGTCTACTTTGTTTAATGTCTGCCTCACAAATCCTGCTAGTTTTGAAGTTGGAAGTATGCTTCTGCTTAATTGGAGACTTTCTAATCCAGTGCAGAAGGCCTCCATCTAAAAAAAGACTTCCATTAAAGAAGCCTTACATTCGGGGAATACCAAAGCCTCTTTACACTACTGGTACATACCTTGTTTGGTCTCTAAGGCCACGTCTACACTACCTGCCAGATCGGCGGATAGTAATCGATCTATTGGGGATCGATTTATCGTGTCTCGTCTAGACGTGATAAATCGATCCCCGAATCGATGCCCGTACTCCACCTCGGCAGGAGGAGTAAGCGGAGTCGATGGGGGAGCCGCGGCAGTCGACTTGCCGCCGTGAGAACAGCCAGGTAAGTCGAACTAACATACTTTGACTTCAGCTACGCGAATAGCGAATAGCGTAGCTGAAGTTGCGTATCTTAGATCAATTCCCCCCCCCCCCAGTGTAGACCAGCCCTAATTCTCCCTTGACTTGTGGTTGGCACCAGAAAACTCTCTCTAAGGCTATGTCTCTAAGGCACCAGAAAACTCTCTCTAAGACTACCACGGTAAGTTGACCTAAGTTACGCAACTCCAGCTACGTGAATAATGTAGTTGGAGTCAACATAGCTTAGGTGTCTACACCACTCTGGGTTGACGGGAGACACTCTCCCATCGACTTACCTTACTCTTTTAGTTTGGGGTGGAGTACCAGGGTTGACCGGAGAGTGATCTGTGGTTGATTTAGCGGATCTTCACTAGACCCGCTAAATCGACCCTGGATGCATCAATCATTGGATCGTCAATCTGGCAGTAGTGTAGAGATAGCCTAAGAATCACCATATTGGCATTGCCCCAGTCTTCCATTTTTATCCCAGGTCCCTTGAAAGTTTCATCATCATGTTAAATTTTCCTCCACTGGTGTCTTTAGTTATCAGTGAAAATTTCCTAGTTTCTTCTAGGATATCTGATACTTTTTATTGAGATAGAGTTTGTCATGAAAGAGGGAGATAACCATCATCTTTCCTTTACTGGATCACCAATATCTTGGTTCAGATTCCTCTAAGACAACTTTTTTGTTCTCAAATAACAGAAGTTTTTGTTCTCAAACATCAATGAAGATTTACTGCAAAGGCAGCCTTCATCTAGTGATTAGGTGACATAACTAGCAATTTACACCTGTGCAAACAGAATACAAAGCACTATGGGTCAGATTTTCAGCTAGTGCAAATTGATGTTACTCTATTAAAATCAGGGAGGAGGATCTGGCCCTCTGAAATCAAAAGAGAAGTTTTTTACACTCACTTTGCACAGGTGTAAATTACTACACAAAATGCAAGACCATGGCAAATCAGGTCCAAGGAGATGTCTGGTTTACATACAAAGATGCATCAATTTAAGTCAAGGTGTGAGTTTGTAGCAGTTTAATTAAACCAGTACAATGACGTGTGGGCTCTCTTTTACATCAGTTTAAACCTGGCTTACTTCGGTTTAGTTTGCAATGTTTAAACCAATATTAGAGAGTCTAGACACAAAACTGCACTGGTTTAACTAAGCTGTTTTCAGTTAAACTGATGCAACTTCTTTGTATAGACAAATGCTGAGTATGTAGTCCTTTATATGAACACTAGATTAGCCCTGACTGCAATCTATTTATAAACAGAAGCACGTAGGCTGAATGACATGAAAGTCCCTCACCAAACTAATGTTGTTTTGAATGTGTATCTTCTTACAGTCAGTTATACTACTACTAATTATTATTAATAAAAATGTATATTGTGATAGTGTCTACAGGCCTCAACCTTGTTGGTGCTCCATTGTGAACTTATGGAAACAATAATGGGATTGTGTGGGCTTTGCTGAGCTGGCTACATAGGGACTGGACTTGGTTGAAAAATTTCTGTCAAAACAGAAAATTAAATTTTTGACTAAATAGAAATATTCACAGAAAGTGTATTCTTTCCTCAAAAATTTTCTATTATTTTTGTCAAAAAATTAAAAATCTTGCAAACTTTTTGATTTTCAGCATTTTGCTCAAAAACTGAAAAGAAAAAAAGGTGAAACTTTCCATGAGATGGCCCTCCCCACACTCCATTTTTCTACTAGCTCTGATTCAAACCTGATAACCCCCTCACTCAAACTGCTTTACTCTGCTGTAGCTCCATTTACGTTCTGACATCCACTGCTATAAATGAGAGGAGATTCAGGACCGTGTGTGTTCTGGCTTTTAATTTCCCCATAAACAAAAAGAATTTCAGAGTCCTAGTTATGAAATATATTGGAAATGGGAGTTTGCCTCCCTGTTCAACAAAATATTTCTGAGAGGTTTTTTTTTATATTCTATTAGGAGCTGTTAATTATGAAAAGAGAGACAGCTATAGCCTTTGTCAAGAAAATGATCCCCATGTCAGAATAACATGGAAAGGCCTGTGGAAAAATGTATATAGATTTTTATTTAATATGCCTCACCAGAAGTCTTGGCAGCCTCAAATTAGCCTCTTGCAGTGACACAGGGTGAGAGAGGATTTGGCTTTAATAATGTTATGATCTCATCGTATGGGACAAGAATACAGAGTGAAAAAACATATCAGCCTTTATGATGGAAAGATCATAGAATCATAGAATCATAGAATATCAGAGTTGGAAGGGACCTCAAGAGGTCATCTAGTCCAACCCCCTGCTCAAAGCAGGACCAATTCCCAGCTAAATCATCCCAGCCAGGGCTTTGTCAAGCCGGGCCTTAAAAACCTCCAAGGAAGGAGACTCCACCACCTCCCTAGGTAACGCATTCCAGTGTTTCACCACCCTCCTAGTGAAATAGTTTTTCCTGATATCCAACCTGGACCTCTCCCACCGCAACTTGAGACCATTGCTCCTTGTTCTGTCATCTGCCACCACTGAGAACAGCCGAGCTCCATCCTCTTTGGAGCCCCCCTTCAGGTAGTTGAAGGCTGCTATCAAATCCCCCCTCATTCTTCTCTTCTGGAGACTAAACAATCCCAGTTCTCTCAGCCTCTCCTCATAAGTCATGTGCTCCAGACCCCTAATCATTTTTGTTGCCCTCCGCTGGACTCTTTCCAATTTTTCCACATCCTTCTTGTAGTGTGGGGACCAAAACTGGACACAGTATTCCAGATGAGGCCTCACCAATGTCGAATAAAGGGGAACGATCACGTTCCTCGATCTGCTGGCAATGCCCCTACTTATACAGCCCAAAATGCCGTTAGCCTTCTTGGCAACAAGAGCACACTGTTGACTCATATCCAGCTTCTCGTCCACTGTGACCCCTAGGTCCTTTTCAGCAGAACTGCTACCTAGCCATTCGGTCCCTAGTCTGTAGCAGTGCATGGGATTCTTCCGTCCTAAGTGCAGGACTCTGCACTTGTCCTTGTTGAACCTCATCAGGTTTTTTTCTGCCCAATCCTCTAATTTGTCTAGGTCCCTCTGTATCCGATCCCTACCCTCTAGTGTATCTACCACGCCTCCTAGTTTAGTGTCATCTGCAAACTTGCTGAGAGTGCAGTCCACACCATCCTCCAGATCATTAATAAAGATATTAAACAAAACCGGCCCCAGGACCGACCCTTGGGGCACTCCACTTGAAACCGGCTGCCAACTAGACATGGAGCCATTGATCACTACCCGTTGAGCCCGACGATCTAGCCAGCTTTCTATCCACCTTACAGTCCATTCATCCAGCCCATACTTCTTTAACTTGGTGGCAAGAATACTGTGGGAGACAGTATCAAAAGCTTTGCTAAAGTCAAGAAATAACACATCCACTGCTTTCCCCTCATCCACAGAGCCAGTTATCTCATCATAGAAGGCAATTAGGTTAGTCAGGCACGACTTCCCCTTCGTGAATCCATGCTGACTGTTCCTGATCACTTTCCTTTCCTCTAAATGTTTCATAATTGATTCCTTGAGGACCTGCTCCATAATTTTTCCAGGGACTGAGGTGAGGCTGACTGGCCTGTAGTTCCCCGGATCCTCCTTCTTCCCTTTTTTAAAGATGGGCACTACATTAGCCTTTTTCCAGTCATCTGGGACCAAAGATGGAAAGGTTCAGTGGTGAATCTGATACAGACTGTCATCTGAACAACATCCTAGTTTGAACTAAATCAGCCCACTAACATCTGATCCGATCTGACTGTGTAGAATAGTTACTGTATAAAAACTCTGTGTAACGTGCTTGGTGTTTCTTCATTTCCTGTTTGCTGGAGGAACGCTCTGCTATTGGTTCTGTATTTTGCTTTCTCTCTCTTTATTTTTCATAGCAGTATTTACTAGAAAATGGCCTCAACCAAAGCCCTGCATCTGAAGACCCCTAAACTCCAGGCTGGTTGGATCTAGACCATATCTAGCTAGAGCTGATCTCTAGTATTTAATTCTGTTATTTCAAATGCAATATTTTTGGATTCCTAGAGTGGTATAAATCTAGTGCTCCTCTGCTCTCTTCTTTGGATGTTACCAGGGTTTTCCAAACATTCCACATAAAAATGTCTGATCTGAATTACTCTAATTTTGTAACTTGCCATGTGTTAATTAGGAATGAAAATACTGGGCTAGCTAAAATAAAGCCCACTCGCTACACACACACTCTCAAATTAAGGGCCAGATTCTGAGCTGTGATCCAGTTCCTTTCTGCTGCTCTGGTGGTTCACAGAAACCAGAATGCAGACAGATCTCCATAGCTGGGGATTCCCCTAGCATGGGGCAGTCTACTGCTGGCGTAATGTCAACATAGCTAGGTCAACCCCCTCATCTGCTGGCATAGGAATGCACTACCAACAACCATTCACCAGCCTGAATAATTAGGGCAGTCCCATGGGTGCCCTAAAGTAATTGGGTGTAGTGGTATTTCTAGTTTGACTTGAATTAACATGTACTGGAAACCCCACAAAAAAACCTGTTCTCATGAGATTTCTAGTCCAGTGCTGCAGACACAGGTGGTTTGGATAAGATCTCAATTGGCTGAGTTATATTAGATAAAAATATATACCTCTCATTCTCCGGGGCTTGAGTCAAGCGCTGAGGCTGGGATTGTCACAGGGTCCTAAGGGAGTTAGGCACAGAAATCACATTTAATTTTAATGGGATTTGGGCACTAATTAGGCTCTTTTAAAAAATTAATCCTAACTGTCTAGGATTAGGGAGAAACTCTCACTCTGGGCAAATTTTTCAAACTCTGAAGCTTTTGCTATTGACCACTATAAGAGACTGGGCCACTGCTCTGATTCAGAACACCAGTTCCTATTGTCCTATGAATCTCTAAACCTTCAGAGGCTTGTCTTTCATTTAGGTCAATAGGATGAAGACTGTTTTACTACTGGTCTGCTGCTGGGAGTTGTTAGGGTGGAATGAAAGGGACTGTAAGGTGAAGAGCAGGACACACTTCTTTATGGTAGATTAAATGGTGCCAGTTATGGCTTTTAATTGATACTTTATACGACAGGCATTGCAGAAATAGATGGTACAAAATATACTTCACATTTATGACATAACCTCCGCCTTTCAAAATCACAGGGGTTACCAGAGACACCACTTATGAAATACTGCCAATATTTCCCAGCCACAGTTCACACAACTGTCAGAGCCATTCTGCTAGCCCCCTCCTCATTGCTGTTATCTATATTTAAAGGAAATACAGGTAGAGTTCAGACAACTGAGGGATCCAACCCTATAAACATCATTGGCCTGATTTATTTTCAGAGGAGCTAAGCACCTCCTATTGACTTCAGTGGGAATTGTGGATACTTGTCTCTTCTTACAATTAGGCCACAGATGCTTTGTATTTTATACCACCCAGATTCTTATGCTATCTACCTGCTTTACTAGTCTCCGCCACTCTCTTAAATTGCCTTGTTTGGATTCCAAGCTCTAGAACAAGGGTAGGCAACCTATGGCACGCGTGCCGCCTTCGGCACACAAGCAGATTTTCAATGGCACTCACACTGCCCAGGTCCTGGCCACCGGTCCAGGAGGCTCTGCGTTTTAATTTAATTTTAAATGAAGCTTCTTAAACATTTTTAAAACCTTATTTACTTTACATACAGCAATAGTTTAGTTATATATTATAGACTCTTAGAAAGAGACCTTCTAAAAAGGTTAACATATATTACTGGCACGCGAAACCTTAAATTAGAGTGAATAAATGAAGACTCGGCACACCACTTCTGAAAGGTTGCTGACCCCTGCTCTAGAATGAAGAATCCCTCCACTGCAGTTTGGCTTCTGAAGTGTTTACACAGAAAGACCCCATACAAATCGAAAGAAGCAAAGGTCACCTTAACAGGCCTGTGTTAGGCATATACTACCCTAGCAACATAGAAATCCATCCAGAGGCCTGCAGAAAAGTTGGTTACACAAAACAAAAAAACATGATGTTAGGAAGACTAATTCAAGTAAGCTGGGAGGCAGATGAAACCCATTATTTCAAACTCTAGCTCCATGTTAAGTGGAAGCATAGATCTCGTGTGCATGTCGGATTTTTATAATTCCTAACCTGGAACGACATTCCTAACTTTGAATGATATTGTTGTATGTTAAATGCTCAGTAAAATAGCTGCCTTATAAATGCTTTCCCCTCCCCCGCCCGCAGCCCCATGCTTTTTTTTTTTTATTACAAGTGCATAATGTGGCCAGTGTTGCTGAGTATCCTTCCTGTGCCTGAAAAAAGTGTTACTTTTATGGATGATGTTATGTTTATGAGTCTTTGTCCATCCTAGGCCTCATCTACCCCACTGCTGCTTCCTCTGAGGCTTTGCCGCTACACCGCAGGGTGTTAATTTCCTGTTTTGAGTCTGTCACAGATGAATTCACAGCCACCATTTAAAAAAAAAACCAACAACACACACACACACACACACACACACACTGCTGACAAAGGCACTAATAAAACTCTAAAGTTTAAAGAGTGGCCCTGATGTTTCCTCACAGAGCAGCATGGGCACCTTTCACCTCTTTGAGACACACTCTTTGGGAAGGACTTTTTTTCTTTTTTCTTTCTGGCTCCATGGAACGGTTTGAGTTTAAGCAAGTTGCATTAGCATTTGGGGTGAGTGTTTTGTCTGCAGCCAGATGGACTGAAAAGCATGTGCTGCTGACTTCAACCTTTAAAATGAAAAATACAGAGCCAAGCGAGTCTTCTGAAATTCAGAGGAAATGCAAGGAAAAACAAAAGGGTTGAGCAGAAAATATACATATTGGTGACAATCTGGAGACAGGGCTGGTACAGGTGACCCACTGAGACTCTTGTTTCCTTCTGGTTTGATTACTAGCAAGAGGAAAAATTAGTGTTTCCAGTGCATATTTTCTGTAATAATTCCCTCATCTGTATCTCAAATATTCAAAGTCAGAGATGGAAGTGACTTACTAGATCATTCCCCTGCTAGTGTAGGAGTCTCATAGTGGTTTTTCCTCCCTTGCTTTTCATCTAGTTCAGATTAAAATATCTCAACTCACTTCTCTTAGGAGACAATCCTCTAAACTAACAGTCTTTTTTGACATTCAATCCACATTTTTCTTTTCTTAAATTCATCCCGTTGATCTGAAAATTCTTTCTCCCTCCCCCTCTTAGTACGTACAGGTGTACAAGGGTCACACCCATTTTATACACAGAACAGTTTAAATTGAGGCCTCTCTGCTTTCATTTAAAGATACCTTCTTTTCTGTTCACACTAGATCCTTCTCCTACATAATCCCTCGAGGAAAATTTATTTATTTTATGTATTTATTTAGATTTAAAATAATAAAGATGCCTATTCAAGCCTCTAGTCTTCCTAATGTAATTAATAATGCAATTAAATTAAGTTTCAGCAGCATTAAAATCAGTGCCACAGGAACTCAGCCAGCCACCTACTCCCTTTGTCATCTAGGAAGTTTACCTCAGCTTCCAACAACTTCTGGAGACTGGGAGCACTCACAGAAAATACCCTGCCAACCCCTCCACCTCCCCCACTTATAACAAGGGGATCCAGCTTGAGACCCCCCCTGCTGACCACAGCTGAAAATGATTAAACCTTTGTAGGAAATTAGATGGTTCTGACTGGCGTACCAGATCCACTTCACCCCTCCAACTTTGGGGAAATGTGAGATTTGGATCCGGGCCTGAGCTCAGTGACTGAAGCCTATCTTGCTGATAAGATAGGACTCAATTCTCTTTTCTGGCTTAGCTCCTCAATGCTAAGAAGTGTGTGTGAGTGCCTGGGCATGATAAGACAGCTTTACACGATCTCTGTGCTCTGGATATTCTGGGTTCAGCCCCCAGGACAAGTTAAGGCAGCTCAGGGTTGCTCTAACTTGTGCCTATGGTTTTGCAGTAGTGCTCCAGCCATGGTCCATTTTCCCCTGGTCATACCTTCTAGGTATGGAGGGTGACATTGTTTTGCTACCACAGTTCACCTCCTCTGGGGGATTCCCCTTATATCGGGGGAATTCCTAGGTAGACAATTAAGCCACTTATATGGCTCCTTTATGCTAGCATTGTGGCATTACAGAATCAGGCCCAGAAATCAGGATACTGAATTCTGCAAGCACCTCTGAACTTGGAAATTCAAACTTCATAGCTAAAAAATCCTACGGTGCCTGATTCAGAGGGGTGCTGAGTGCCCTCAGTTCCTATTAAGTTCAGTGTACTGTTAACAGATGGCTGTCAGCACCTTACAAGATCAGGCTTAGGGACCAACCAGGAATGGGTCCCCATTGTGCTAAGCACTGTACAAACCCAGGATAGTAGATGATCTCTGCCCTGAAGAGTTTATACTCTAAATAGACAGGACAGACCCGGGGTGGGGCAAGGGGTGAACAGTGGAATGGCAACAACTGTCACATTAGTGCCATGATTTTGGGGGAGGGGTTAGTTAGGAGGGGATCAGTAGCATGGAATGAAAAGGGAAGAGAAGTGAAGCAGGTGAGGGGGACAGGGCAGGCAAGGAAAGGGTAAACAAGGCAAGTATAGAGGGAGGCTGACTGGGCTGAGGTGAGGGAGGGTTGTAGCAAAGAGCCAATTAGCACAGGGCAGAGAAAGTCCACTAAAAACTGTAGAAAGTTTTCTGACTGTCCAAAGGTCCCTGCTTTGGCTGCGTCTGCAAATGCTTCTAGTGGCTGGAGTCTCTGGCTGGCTCTCTCTGCAGTTTTTCCCCAAAGCCACATGGCAGGGGCGGGGGAGAGAGGGGGGAGGAAGCACCACTGGGACCCTAATTTCCCTAGAGTTGGTGGGTGGGGGTGGGGGAATGTCTCGCACAGTTCTGAGTCTAGAGAGGTGCTGGAGGGGAGGGGCTAACTGGGCCCCATTTTACCCCTCCTCTGAGTGCAGCCTTGTCTACTTCTGCGATGTGACATGTAACGCTTGAGAATGTCAGCTCAGACTATTGGTCCATCAATGCCCAGTATTTTGCCTGCAGCAATGGGCAGTACGCGATACTTCAGAGGAATGCAGTGTTGTTGTAGCCATGTTGGTCTCAGGATGTTAGTGAGACTAGTTAGGTGAGGTCATATCTTTTGTTGGACCAACTTCTGTTGGTGAGAGACACAAGCTTTCAAACTTGGTGTCTCTCTCATCAACAGAAGTTGGTCCAACAAAAGATATGACCTCACCCACCTCGTCACTTCAGAGGAAGGCAAACAAGGAAGCAAATAGCACCACAAACATATGTTGTCTACTTGGTCACCAGTGCAGTAGTGCCAGGGACGGCTCTATGTATTTTGCCACCCCCAGCACGGCAGTCAGACGGCTCTCGGCAGCGTGCCTGCTGGATGTCTGCTGGTAATGCGGATTTGGCAGCATGCCTGTGGAAGGTCCACTGGTCCCGCGCCTTCGGCCTACCCGTCACCGAATTACCGCTGAAACCATGGGACCGGCGGACCTCCTGCAGGCATGCCACCAAAGGCAGCCTGACTGCCCCCTCACGGCAGCCGGCACACCGCCCCCCGCAGCTTGCTGCCCCAGGCACACGCTTGCTGCTCTGGTGCCTGGAGCTGCCCCTGAGTGGTGCTCATGGAGGAGAACACTGCTACCTGGTGTCTCCAGCAATCAATTTACACCAAGGAATGAGAGATTTGATTACCCTTCTCATAGCTTGCATAACAACAAATGAAGGGCCACAGCCTGATAGCAAACCTTACCTTGCGAGCCTCCAGAGAAAGCTGTGGTGGCTCACCAACCCTGAAGATCAGGCCATTTTCAGTACTTAGGGTACGTCTATACTTACCTTCGGGTTCGGCGGTAAGCAATCAATCTTCTGGGATCGATTTATCGCGTCTTGTTTAGACGCGATAAATCGATCCCGGAAGTGCTCGCCGTCAACGCCGGTACTCCTGTTCCGCGAGAGGAGTACGTGGAGTCGACGGGGGAGCCTGTCTGCCGCATGTGGACCTGCGGTAAGTTCGAACTAAGATACTTCGACTTCAGCTACGTTATTTACGTAGCTGAAGTTGCGTATCTTAGTTCGAAGTGGGGGGTTAGTGTGGACCAGCCCTTACATATAGATGTAGGCGCTTAAAGGCACATACATTTGAAAATGTTGAACTTTCTCTCTGTAAGTAATGAGATCACCTCACCTCACTGGTGAAATGTATCCACCTCATGCAGTGGACCACACAACAGGTTAGAGCAAGAAGTGAATCTGGATATAGAATCCAATTGCAAATGCGACAAATTTAGGAATATGGAATGTGATTAGCTGAGTAGAAATTTGGTCAGAGCAGAGAGGTTAACACTGTATCTTGGTATTTTGAATGACCACAAGTGGTCAGAAGGATCTTGGTTTTATATCCCATCCAAAAGACAGCTGAAAGGTTGTTCAGATGATATACCCCACTTCTTGGGTGTACTATGTGTCATGAGAGCAATGTTACTTAAATGAGCCCTGTAGATCTGTGTTTGCAGTGTGTTGTTTGAGTAACACATTTCTCTCGTCCAGTGCAACACAGAGAAGTCTTAGGGGCAATTGTGATCTAGTATTATAGGAAAGGTGGTAGTGAGCCCTGTAAAAAATTGTGTTTGCAGCAGAGGAAAATGCTTATTAAAGTGTAATAGTTTGGATGCAGGGAGCATTTCCGAAGCTCTCACTTCTGCATTTAGCAGAAGCCTGCTTCTATTATTTTATTGTCATTCAGGGAAGCTGAGATGAATAAAGGTTTGTTACACTTAGCAGGGTTAAACTGTGAGCTTTCTGAGGCAGGGGCTGTCTTCTTGTTCTGTGTTTGTACAGCATCTAACACAGTGGGGTCCTCATCTGTGAATGGGTCCCCTAGATGCTACCATAATACAAATAATAATAGTATTTGCTGGTATCTGTTCTGTGTTTCTCCTTTCCTGGTGAGACTGTACGTTCTGCATTGGTCATGTATTCCATGACTCACTTGCGGATTCTAGTAGCCTGGGGTATAGTACATTGCACCTGCCTGTGTAAAACTTTTCGAAGTCTTAGTGACAAGAGTTTGTGTTGTAGTTCTTTTTTAAAAAAAGCCGTCATCCAGGTATTGATGAAGCGGAGAAGTCATGATGATAATCTCTTAGGTGAAATCAGGGGAGCCTGAGGCTTTTTGTCATTTCTAGAGCGTTCCAAAGCAGAGTAGGCCTTCTTGGGTAATGTTTTCCATTGTTGCATTGAGGAACTGAGCAAAGTAGATCCACCCTGCATTCCTCCTGTACAGAGATTTTATAAACAGCAAGCATTTCCCTCCCACTCCAAACTATAGATCATGTATCATGTAGATTGATATGGAACAATGCTCATGCTTGGTATTTTTTATCTTGTGCACTCTCACACTTAAAATCATTTGTCAATGGCAATCATTTTAGATTATTTTAATGAATAATCAGTGTTTAATGTACACTGTTATTTAGTTCTCTGCATGCAATTACAATCTCCATTAAAGTGTTGGCATTTACCATTGGGAAGTATTTGCTTTACAGGTATTCTTAAAATAGGGAATCTGCTGTAATGTTAATTGCATTTTTAATCATGTAAGTCAACATTTTGAGAGCCAGCCACTATAGATGGGATGTGCTGTGTGAAAATGAGTAAATCTGAATCACGTTTAAATTAGGTAAATGTGAAATATACCATATGCAGGATGTATGCATTTCTCAGTACATCATCTGTAAAGCTAGATTTGTGACCCAGATCTCATGGAAGTCATGGGTTCCATGTATTTAACAAAACATCTGTGACCTTTGACCTTTCCAGATTTGTGTGCATATGAGTGAACGCATGGATGTGATTACAAAGTGTAGAGCAAACTTCACTGAGAGCTGCAAAGCTAAATCCTGGAATGCATGAGAAAGAGAGGCTAATAAAGAGCTAGAGGCTAGTGGTAACACTGTGTGACGCACAAGACAAGACCAATGGACTCTCACTAAGAACCACAATTCCCCAGTGAGCTGAGGTTCTCTGCTTCACTTTGATTATAAAACAAAAAGAAGGCATTATTATATTTTCAAAAATGACTTCCCCCTGATTCACCGTGCTGTAAATCTGGAGTTACTCAACTGAAGTCACTAGAGCTACCCTGATGCAGAAGTGGTACAAGTGAGAAGAGAATCAGGCTCATTGGGTCTCATATAGTAACTCCAATATTCCAGACAGTTCCATACTACCACAGCACACACTATTTACAAATTCATAGGGCCAGTCTGCACATGGCTAGATGTTAACCTGGGGTACATGGGATGAAGAAGCATTTCTAGATTCCTCTAATTTTACCCGTGAATATGGAGTGTTGTCTGACTTAATGGCCTTATCTATGCTGGTGGCGTTATGCCGGGACATGTAGCTAGCTACATGCTGCAGTGAAAGGCAGGTTGTGTCCACGCTGTGGTGTATAGCTACCAATGTGGCACTGAAAGGCTCTGGCAAGAGGGAGGCCACAGGACACAAACTGCTAAAAATAGCAGTGTAGACATCGGAGGCACAGCTTGGGCATGTAGAGAGCTGTGTAGGGTATATACCCTAAGGCAGTGGTCCCCAGACTTTCTCTGTCACGCCTCCTTTACCCCTAATGGGAGCTGTCTGCACCCACCTGGAGTTGGGGCCAGAGCTGTGGCTGGGGCTGGGCCAGAGTGGAGTGGAGCTGGGGGCAGAGCAGGGCTAGGTGGCGCTCCCTCCCTGCCCCACATGGGGGCTGGCCTGGGCCCCACCACACCCTCCCAAACATTTCTCTGTGCCCCACTAGGGGGCTTGCCCCACAGTTTGTGGACCCTGCCCTAAGGGTTCAGGTGTGTCTTTACTCTGTTCACCTAAGCCATGTCTCACCATCTACATGCTAGGGGGGAGTAAAGTGTATGTACTTTGCATGCGACCATAAATGTAGACATAACTGTTGTAGGAGCAGCAGTGATCTGTATGCTCTGTATGACTATGCTTATTCATATGACTATGTATAACCTGTATGCTCAAAAGGTCTGTTACACTTCCCGCCCCCTTGTCTCCTCTCCCTCTCTGAATACCTGTGAAGTGGCTTTCCCCCACCCCTCCCTCCTGGAATGCTTTTGGGAGAATGGGCTGGTTGAACAGCTGGAAGATCAGAAGAGCTCCCATGTAGACAAGGTGTCTGGGACTCTAATTAGGCAGCAATCACACACACCCAATGCATGGACACTGGCTGAGGTGGAGTGTGACCAACCAAATGCAGCCAAGTCATCTCTAGTCGCAGGCCATGAGGAGCAGGTCCTTAAAAGGGGAAGGGGCCATGTGCTCAGGAATGCACTCACAAGCTTGTACCACCTGTGGAGGCCCTTCGCCCAGACCGCCTGGCCAGTGGTTTGCTGTGTTGCATTCCATCGTGCCTCGGGAAGACTTACCTTCATCGCACCATCCATCGCTGTGCTGTGGGACACTTACCTTGAAGGATCCTGACATCTCCAGTGCCGTGCCTGTCCTGGGAGCATGAGTATGCAAGTGTGAGTGTGACCACCCCCCCTTCTTTTGAGCTTAGCTATCAATATAATAAATGTGCTGCTTTCTGCCAAATTCTGGTGGATCATTAGTCCTCCCTAAGCTTACTAGCTGACCCAATTTCAGGTAACAATAACCTATGAGTACAGAAGATGCTTTTCTCTCTTAAGTTTAGTTTTGACCACTTGCTGTTCCCTGATTCTTGCCTTACTCCTCTCCTGTCCACTCAAAAATCTGCATCTGAAGTATCTTTCTCTCTCGCTCAGGGCCAGCGCTAGCGTTTTTGCCACCCCAAGCAGGGGAAAAAAAAAAAAAAGCCGCAATCACTATCGGTGGCAATTCGGCAGCAGCTCTAGCGCCGCTTCATTCTATGGCAGCAATTCAGTGGGAGGTCCTTTGCTTCATGGGCCGCCCCAGGCACCTGTTTGCTACGCTGGTGCCTGGAGCCGGCCCTGCTCTCACTGCATAGAGCACTTCACTTTTTGAGCCTCTTCCCTGGCTTCCTCTTACTATCTTTTCCTCACCTTTAAGCCTTGTCTACACTACAGAGTTTTGTTGATAAAAGTTATGTCGACAATAAAAATAGGTATTGCGTGTTCACACTCACTCCCTCTGTCAGCAGAGTGAGTCCACACTTGGGACACGAGCATTGACAGTGTGAGTTATCCCACAGTGCAGCTCGACACCACCTGCTGGTAGGTCTTGTGGGAAGGCAGAGCGGATCATGGTGCATCTTGGGACCAGGTTCAATGTCCCATGATGCATTGCTTTCTGTCCCAGCATTCCATGGGCTTCCGACTTTCTTTCATAACATTTTTTCAGTGGCCCTTGTTTGCTGTGTACTATGGCATCTTTGTGAAAAGGATTGGATCCTGCACTGCTCTCCTATGCTCTGATAACTGTCATTAACACATCGCACACGGCAGTGCAGTTAATCGTCAAGTTCCTAACTGAACCAGACATTCCGCGTGACATGGATAGGAGTAACTTGAGATTGCTTTTGGTATTCACAGAGCAGCTGCATAGGGTAGACCGTCGCTTTTGGGCTCGGGAAACAAGCACTGAATGGTGGGATCACATCGTCATGCAGGTCTGGGATGACAAGCAGTGGCTACAGAACTTTTGGATGCAGAAAGCCACCTTCCTGAAACTGTGTGCGAAGGTCGCCCCAACACTGTGGCACAAAGACACCAGAATGAGAGCTGCCCTCTTGGTAGAGAAGTGTGTGGCAATTGCTGTGTGGAAGCTGGCGACTCCAGACTTCTACTGGTCGGTCACAAATCAATTTGGAGTCGGGAAGTCGATCGCTGGAGCTGCGTTAATGCAAGTGTGCAGGGCAATTAATTGCATTCTGCTACGAAGGACTGTGACTCTGGGAAAGGTGTGTGAAATAGTGGATGGCTTTGCAGAAATGGGTTTCCCTAACTGTGGAGGGGCAATAGATGGCACACACCAGACCACCTTGCGATGGAGTACATCAAAAAGAAGGGGTACTTCTCCATGGTGTTGCAGGCACTTGTGGATCACCATGGGTGTTTCACTGACATCAACATGAGTTGGTCCGGGACGTATCTTCGGTAACACCGGTCTGTATAGAAAAGTTCAAGTGGGGGCTTTCTTTCCAGACCAGAAGATTACAGTGGGGGATGTTGAAATGCCTATAGTGATCCTGAGAGATCCAGCATACCCCTTACAACTTTGGCTCATGAAATCTTACACGGGACACCTGGACAGCAGTAAGGAACGGTTCAACAACAGGCTGAGTAGGTGCAGATGACCATGGAATGTGCCTTTGGCAGATTAAAGGCGCACTGGCAATGCCTTTATGGCAGGCTAGACCTCAATAAGGATAATATTCCCATGGTCATAGCCACTTGCTGTACATTGCATAATATTTGTGAAGCTAAGGGTGAAAGGTTTGCTCAGAGGTGGAGTGTTTAGGCAGCCCGCTTGGCTGCTGATTTTGAGCAGCCAGATACCAGGGCTATCAGAGGTGCGGGGGGGGGGGGAGGGGGAATTATCAGGGAGGCTTTGAAGCAACACTTTGACAATGAGAACCAGTAATGTATATCTCTGTGGTTGGTGCTGCAGTGTTACATTACATGTCGTTTTGCTGGGAAACAATGGTGACATTTGGGACCTTACATTCCAGTAAGCAAATGATTAAACTGCCTGTGCATGTATTGGTAGTGCCTGCTATCTCAATTTGTAGGAAACAAATAAAGATGAGTTACCATTCAAAAACTTCACTTTTATTGCACAAGAAACAACACACACACACACACACACACACACACACACACACACACACACACACACACAAAGATGCTTAGTGGGAAAGGCGGTACCTGGGAAGGACACACTTTCAGATCTGTGTGTAGGTCCAGGTATCATTGTGAAAGTTGTCCCGGGGGTGGAGTGAAGGGGAAACCGAGAAGTCCCGGCAAGAGGAAAGGACTGTGCGGGCAGAGTTGGGGTGAGGGGGAGGGCATGGAAAAGAGTTCTGAATGTGCTGCAGGGGAGGGCGGGCACTCACACATCTGCTCAGTCTGCAGAATTATTAAGGACTTCAGCATCTGCGTTTGATCCTCCATGACTTTAATCATCCACTCAGTAGCATCCTTAACAGACTCCTGATTTTCTTTTCTGTCCTCCTTTTGGCTTCCCTCCACTCCTTGCGTTCCCTTTTCTCTGCATTGGAGGTGTGCAGTACCTCCCAGAACATGTCTTCTTTGCTCCATCTTGGGTGCTTTCTTATCTGGCGAAGATGCTCTCCTGGTGTGTGTGGGGTGTCCCTCAAGGCCAGGGCACAAGTGCAGAAGCACAAGAAACATTGCACAGAAGCATGATTGTTAAGTTCACGAACTGCATTGAAACCTTTCAGTAAAATACACCTTTTGTAACATAACCACCACTTTCTCACTGATCCGTGGCAAGCACGCATCTCTGCGACATCCAAAACATGGTGTGCGTTGGCTGGGGGAGGAAGGGAGGTGCTCTACATGGGACTCCCCTCCCCATATACTGAGCAGATCCAGCAGCTCCAATTGGTCCAAGCAGGAGAGCATTTGCTGTGATAACCTGCCATGGTCACCTGGGAAGATGGATGAGACCCCTCCATGCCGAGCCAGCAGGAAATGGAATTTCAAAAATTCCCAGGGCTTCTAAGAGGGAGGGGGTCGATGGTTGTTTACCTTTCTGCAGGGCAGTGCAGTTCAAACTGCTGACCAGAGTGGTCAGGATGGGTATTTTGGGACACCTCCTGGAGGCCAATTAAAGCGATAAAATCAAGCAGTGTCTACACTGGCACTTTGTCAACAAAAAGTTTGCGCAAAAAGCCTTCTGTCTCTCATCGAGATGGTTTTATTTTGTCACCAAAACAGGGCATTTTTGCCACCAAAAGTCACATCGCAGTGAGTACCCATCCACTGTTTTGTCAACAAAGCTGCCTTTTGTCGACAAAACTTTGTAGTGTAGACAAGGGCTAAAGCTCTGCTTAACTCTGTCCCTGCCTATGTCTCTGCTACCCTTTGTTCCTCGTTGTGCTTTTAGCATAGCTCACCTACCCTTTCTTTTCCTGTCCTTCCATCTTGTTTTTATGGCTGCTTCCATGCCACCCACACCCTTCCAGTGTGCCCGGTGCCCAGCCTCTCTTCTTTCAAATCCCTCCTCAATATTGCCTTTTTTCTGGCTGCTCTAGCTATAGGCAAGGGCAACAAATTTGGCCCGGCCAACCCTCCATCATGACAGAGGGGTGGCTGGGCCAAAGTTGAGTGGTGCTGCAACCCCCATGCATCAAACTGGAACACCTCTCACTCAGATTTGGCCCAACTGTCTCTCCGACATGACAGAGGGATGGCCAGGCCAAATTTGAGTGCTATGGGGGGTGGCACACTGAAATGTTGCCTAGGGTGGAAAATTGTCTTGAGTGGCCTCTGCTTCTTTCCCAGAGTACACCAGTACTGACCCACCTAAGGATTTTTCCTTAGGGCTGGCATCCTCCCAGTATAGTAAAAATGTGGGAAAGTCTAATGAACAAACGAACTATGGGACAAATTCTTCTCTCAACTTTTACAGTGGTATACATCCAAAGTGAGTGATTCCACAGGTGTAACACAGAGAGGAATTTGGCCCTATGTGTTGTGTGTACTTATATTTTTAAACCAGACGTTCTGCTGGAGAAAATCTGAGGGTATGTTTTAAATGGCATACACCCTGAGAGTAATTATTTACTAGGTCCCCATTTGATCTTGTAAGTGAGCAATCAAAAGAGGTGCAGGCTTCCCAATTCAGAAATTTTTTCTAAAACCTTTTTGAGGTTCTTGGATTTTATCCTTTTATCCTGAAACAAAAGAAACTGCATGTTGTGCCATGTGATGCACAGAACAATGCAGATTGTAAGAACCACATGGCTGTATTTTTCTCTGTTCCTCTCCCGTCCCCTCCTACCACATATAGCTCTCCATAGGTTCCAGACATAGACTTTTGGATAAACCAAGACCTTTTAACATGTTAGGGCTGTAATTAACTAGATTCAAAAGCATCATTTATGAGTAGTTCTACATCAAAAAGAGACAGCAACTGATGGAGCTATGAAATCTGCCTGCTTCTGGGCTTTCTATCAAGCACTAATTGAAAAGAAAGGGGGGAAGGGGGAAATCCCAAGATCTATAAGGAGCCAGACTTCCTTTGCCAATTATTAGAATCAGGCCATAAAATTCGCTGCTCAATAAATGTTATCCTCCGAGCTCATATCCACCACAGAGAAACATAGAAACAAAGTCCTGGAAGGAAGATGAGTTGGCTACCTTAAAATCAGATTCATTATTATCTTGTGATATTTTCACTTAACACTCAAAAAGCAGGACACAGTTTGTTCAAATTGCTTTGGCTCAAGTCACCTTTCCTGGCTCCTAGCTCTTGAACTTCCCTCCTCCACTGCAAGGAGCAAACTTCTTGCCCTTACTTTCAAAGCCATTCTTAACTTAGCACCCTACCTACCCAGCCTATTATCTTACTGTGGTTGACCCTACCTTTGTTTTGCCAGCGGTGCCAGCCTCCTTTGCGCACTTATTTGCATAAGCACCTTTGCCCGTTGGAAAAGCCATGCATGGGAAAAAACTCCTTGTCAAAGTCCATAAAGCCATTGCCTTCATCATCTTCTAATCTGTGATATATTGGGCAGGAACACAGATCAAGGCAAGTGGGAGTGGAAGAGGGGAGAGCTTTGGGATTTGTGTAAAGGTAATTGATTCCAGGCATCAGGAAAGGGCAAACAGCTGACAGTTGAATTATCCCAATGATTTGTCTATCCTTACTAAGGATAAAGTTCCAATGAACAGTAAGCATCTGGCCTGAGCCTCTAAACATGAGAATCATTCAGCCTGAATTCTGACCTCCATGAGGCATAAATTGTTATCAGCCAGGCTTGTGCCAGACCCAACAATGAAGCAGAAAACAAGGCCATGTTTTTCAAAAAAAAGATGCCTAACGTTAGGCTTCTCAATCTGTATTTAGGCTGATAAATCAGTGACTTCATTTTCAAAAGTGCTGAGCACCCAACTAATACTATTGACTTTAATGGGAGCTGCTGGGGACTCCCCACTTTTGAAGATCAGGCCACTAATTTAAGTGCCTAAATAAGAACATATGAGCCTAACCTTTGGCATCTATTTTTTAAAACTGTAGCATAAGTAAATTGAAACTGGGAAAGGATGAATGAAATGGAGCTGTCCATTTGTACTCTTCAGTTTGGGAGTACTCTGCAGTTCAGAACCCAGCAAATATATGGCTAACAAGCTGTTTCCACATAGATGCAGTTGTGAAAGACTTTCTGGTCACTTCAGCTTCTTTTTTGAAAAGGAAAAAGGGAAGCAGTCTGTAGCTAGTGGGGAGAAGAGAGACAAGGAGCAGGGCTGTGGCAGTATGGGGCGTTGGCTTGACATTGTTAGCACTGAAAGAAGTTCTGGGCTGTCAGCTGCAGAGCGCGAGCAAACACTCATCAAATAGAGAAACGAGCAGGAGGTCTGAGGCAGGGCTTCCTGAAACGGGGAAATGCTTAGCAGGCTGTTCCTGCTGCAGAACTGCTAGCAGAAGCAGATACTGAAATGCTATCCATGAGAATATCTATAATGATTTCTGCATTCTGTACCCTGGTCCGTTGATAGTACAGGGTCAGAGCAGCAGCTCTGACCACCTGACTCATTGCCATGAGGGCCCAAGGCCAGTTCTGAGCGCATCAGGACTTTTCCTTGTACTTGCCCCGGGTCAGACTCTGTGGTGAGGAGTAGTGCCTCTGCTGCTCCTGATATTGATTGAGGAAATTGAAATGTACTTGTATTAGAAACAGATGAGCAGAGTTTAGAGATGAGTCGGAATTGCCCTGAGCAAATAGCAAGACTGATGTAATTAGCCAGGCCTGTTTGTGACTTTTTTGTTTATGGCTCATATTAGGGTATTTATCATAACTTAATGAAATGGTAATATTAAAACAAAAATTGGAGCTAGGCCTGCAACTAAACCTTGGATTTGAGCACCCTGTTGAGCTTTTCAGCTGCCCCCTAGATCTGCAATGGGCCAAAGCAAAATGCCAAAGCCTGATTCTCCTCTAAAAACTGGTTTTACACCACTGTAAGGCCATGAAAGCCAATGTAATGATTTACACCATTGTGTGAAAGGTTCCCTGAATAGAAATACTTTCTCTTCTCTCTCCTTTTTCCTCTCCCACAACTTTGCAGATGATCCTAACTCTAATAATGGGCTGAACCAAAACCCCAGGTCTGATCCTTCTCCTGAACTTTGGAGATATTCAGTCTGGATCTGGATTCTGTGTCTTGGCGGGGGGGGGGGAGGGGGAGTGGGAGGAGACATTCATTTTTGGGAAGCTATTATCTTGCATTGGGTGGATTGGGGCCCCAGAACAACTGGTGTGTTCATTGGTTGCTCATGCATTGGCCTTTGTTATTGTTATAAGTGGGCTTACACTTACACCTGGTTAATGGGAGGGCCCAGAGGTCTGACATTTTTTTAGTTTTCTTTCTTAATGCCCAAGCTTACATTTTGCTTAAGAAACTCTTTATCACTGAGTGAAGCAGCAACAACCGCTGCTCATGCATCTAGGCTGTTCTCTGGGAAAGGATGGAGTAAGGCTTAAATGGGGCTAAGATCCATCAAAATCTCAGGGCTTACTCAAAAACATATCGCCACTCTCAGCCAGATTCTTCCTCCTCCTATTGCTCCCATTCTGCTGATCCATCATCCAGACTCCTTTTGCATTTGTGGCAGCAGCAATCTGCTGACTAGTGTCCGCTGCTTCTAAATGAAAAATTTGGTGGCTCTTTCCATGTGTCTTGGGTCATTGGTGTTATTTAAATTTGGGATAATCATTACCTCTCTCACAGTGTTGTAGAGCCTTTTGAGATCCTCAGTAGTCACATGCTTTAATGAAAAGTATTATTGATTTTTATTTTATTAATTAATGACAAAGAATGAATATAAATCCCTTCCCCACCCTAATACCTACCAGGAACAATAACAGCCAAGATATATACTCTTGGATTGGGACTGTATATTGCCTGTTGTGCGAGGCATTTTGCAAACATAGAGGTACACAGTCCCAATATTGTGTACTGTACAATATAAAACACAAAGACAGATGAAGGGTGGATGGTAAGAAATAGAGAATGCAAGAAAAGTGATCAGCGCACATAACTTATTAGTTGCAGATTTGTGTCTTCATCTTACTGAAACAAACTATGAATGAGAAGCGTCCCAAAAAGAACTAAGAAACAAAAATGGAACATGTCAAAAATGGAGTATTAGGAAATTGAAATATTATGGTCTTGTTCCCTGTGTTTCAATTAAACAAATTATTGTCATGTAGCCAAATTTTCAAAAATGGCTGCTGGTGTTGGGATGCCTGTGTTATTTATCCCTTCTCATAACACAGGAACTAAGGGTCACCTGATGAAATTAATAGGCAGCAGGATTAAAACAAACATAAGGGAGTACTTTTTCACACAATGCAGTCATCCTGGGGAATTCATTGCCATGGGATGGTGTGAAGGTCAAAAGCATAACAGGGTTAAAAAAAGAATTAGATACGTTCATGGAGGCTAGGTCCATCCGTTGGTATTAGCCAAGCTGATCAGGGATGCAGCCCCAAGCTCCAAGTGCTCCTAAACCTCTGACTGCCAGAAGCTGGGACTAGACAACAGGAGTTAGATCTCTCAAAATTGTCCTGTTCTGTTCACTCCCTCTGAGGTATCCGGCATTGGCCATGGTCAGAGACAGGATACTGGGCTAGATGGACCATTGCTCTGACTCCATATGG
Organism: Chrysemys picta bellii; assembly: GCF_011386835.1. Taxonomy (NCBI): domain Eukaryota; kingdom Metazoa; phylum Chordata; order Testudines; family Emydidae; genus Chrysemys; species Chrysemys picta. The sequence continues at coordinate 172,353,509 of NC_088793.1, read as the reverse complement.
ACATTCTTATGTTCTTATTCCTCAATTTTTGGATGGTCAGTTTTATTCCTTGGGTCTGGTGTTCAGACCTGCTCTGCATCTGAAGCTCCCATTGATTTCAGTTGGAGCTGTGAGTACTTAACGCTTCTGAAAATTAGATTATTTAAGGTGTCTCATATTGGCCTACTCAAACTGGAAGCACTGAAAATCAGTGACCATTTTGTAAAATTTTGGCCAAGCGTACTGCTGCAGTCAAAGGGTTTGTCTTGACTAGGATGAAAAGTAGGGCTGGTCAAAAGTTTTGCATCAAAATTGGTTTTTGATGGAAACGAGGGGTTTTAACTGAACAAAATTTTCATGAAAAGTATCTGTCCCCTGTGGAAAATTTCAACCTTTTCTCAAAAAACCTGAACTCCTGAAATATTTTTGTCAAAAGATGAAAATTTTCTATTTGGAAGTACCACCACAGTGCCTCATAGGAAATTGTAGTCTGGATGACCCATGCTCCCATTCTCCTTTCTCAGCCAGGTTCACCAAATGGATGTGATCCACCATGGCCAAGGACTCCAGTGATGCACCAGGGTGGGTCAACAAGAGGGGAGACAATGGTGCATTGTGGGAGATGTAGTATGGCCAGGTAGCCAGACTGATAGAGGAGAATAGGGGCACAAGGCACCTGAACTACAACTCCTATGAGGCACCATAGCAGTATTGCTGAACAGACCATTTTTCAGTTGAAAGTTTTCAGACAAAAATGTTTGGGTTTTGATTTGTTTGTCAAAATTAAAATTTTCATGGGAATAAAAACTATTTTCTGCCAGCTCTAATAAAATATGTTGTTTTAGTATGCATTAGCTAGCACACTAAAGTTTGGTTCCCTCTTCAACTTCATTTTGACCAGCTAGCTAAAATAAAACTTTTGTATTGCCCCCCTTCAGTTAAAAAATTAAACCATCTACATCCACTTCAACTGTATGAAATAACTGCTTCCTTCTTCACTGTTAATGTAAATAAAATCATGATCCTGCAAGCCTTACTCAGAGTGATAATCCTTCATCTGAGTAGGACAGTTGGGCTACCTATGTAGGTATAAATCATATGAGAGAAGCTTTGAAAATATGGGCCTTAAGACTGAGATTTTTTCATAGATTCCAAGGCCAGAGTGGACCATTGTGACAATCTAGTCTGACCTCCAGTATAACACAAGCTACTACTGCCCCAAAATGATTCCTAGAGCATATCTTTAAGAAAATAAATCCAATCTTGATTTAAAAATTGTCAGTGATGGAGAATCCACCATGACCCATGGTAAATTGTTCCAATGGTTAGTTACTCTCACTGTTAAAAATGTGTGCCTTATTTCTAGCCTGAATTTTTAGGTTCAACTTCCAGCCATTGGATCATGTTATACCATTCTCTGCTAGACTGAAGAGCCCATTATAAAATATTTGTTCTCCATGTAGGTACTTATAGGCTATGATCAAGAAGCCCTTAACCTTCTCTTTGTTAAGCTAAATAATTTGAGCCCCTTGAGTCTATCATTATAAGGTGGGTTTTATTATCCTTTAATCATTCTCATGGCTCTTCTCTGAACCCGCTCCAACATTCTTGTTGAATTGTGAGCACCAGAACTGGACACAGTATTCCAGCAGCGGCTGCACCAGTGCCAAATACAGAGCTAAAATAACCTCTCTACTCCTACAGGTGAGTCCCCAGTTTATGTATCTAAGTATCATATTAGCCTTTTTGGTTGTGTTCAGCTGATTATCTACAGAATCCCCAAATATTTTTCAGACTCACTGCTTCCTAGGATAGAGTCCCCCATCCTGTAAGTATGGTCTACATTCTTTGTTCTTAGGTGTATACATTTACATTTAGCCATATTGAAACACTTATGTTTGCTTGCACCAAATTTACCAAATGATGTAGAGCAGGGGTGGCCAATCGGAGCCTGAGAAGGAGCCAGAATTTATTGGTGTACATTGCCAAAGAGCCACAGTAATACATCACCAGCCCCCCATCAGCTCCATCCTCCTACTCCCAGCGCCTCCCACCCACCGGCAGCCCTGCCAATCAACGCCTCCCCCTCCCTCCTCGCACCTCCTGATCAGCTGTTTCATGGCGTACAGGAGGCTCTGGAGGGGGGGGGGGAGGAGTGAGGGTACTGCAGGTTCAAGGGAGGGGGCGGGAAGGGGTGGAGTGGGGGCAGGGCCCATGGCAGAGCCAGGGGTTGAGCAGAGAGCACCCCCCAGTACATTGGAAAGTTGGTGCCTGTAGCTCCAGCCCCAGAGTCGGTGCCTATACAAGGAGCCGCATATTAGCTTCTGAAGAGCCGCATGTGGCTCCAGAGCCACAGGATGGCCACCCCAATGTAGAGTCAAAGCTGCCTAGTGGATTTAGATGCACAGGATGGGCTTTTCCATGGGTCTTGTTCTTCTAAGCCCTTTAGATGCTTCTGAAAATGTTCACCTACAATTCCCATTGAAATTAAGGGGAGGTGTGCACCTAGGTGGCTTCAAAAGTCTCAGCCTACATAAATAAAATAAGAGACACACCATGGGTGTTGTATCTCTTTACTGTTCACTATCTCACTTTCTGGCCAAGATGCATCAAGATGGAAAAAAGCTAAAGCACCTTTAATATGCATTTATATATATATTAAAATATCTTGTTTAAGAACCCCTTTTTAATTCCAAAATAAAGACATGCAGAGTGATGAACCTGTATAGGTACTGCTTCTGGCGGGATTTTGGCCTGAGAGAGTAGGAAGCCTTTTATTAACTTAACGTATCTTAATGGTGCTAGTAACAAAGTTAAAACGAAATTCATCTCAGCAGGAAACTTGGACCCTGGTGCCTTTTGTCTGTTGCGTTTTGTCCATGGTCAGCTGCATTCCAATAATAGGAGTGTTTGGCGATGCTGCTGACATCAGCAAACGAAACCCAATATCACTCCCTGCAATACTGTTGACTGGTTTGAAGAGAGTCTTTGTTTTCTGAAGATGTATAGCAATCAAGAGCAACAAATGGAACAAATTGCATAATAGATTACTCAGGGAGTTCTAAAAGGCAAATCAGACTGTTTGTACTTAATGTATCCCATCTCCCCCCTGCACCCCTCACCCTTTTGTGTCACCAATCGCTAACTGCATCAGTTTCTTTCCCTTTTGTTTTAAATGGTGATCCCAGGGCTTTCTGTGCTCAATCAGACAAACACTAACCAGGAGGTAATTGATTTATGCTTCAGCTGCAGGAGCTTGGAAATAGCTGTGTTGTAATATAGGAGCCGGACAGAGCACTTTGATTGCTACAACAAAACTGTCCAACCTCCTCAGGCTCTTAGGTTCAGAACATGAGTAAACCTGAAGTGGACTGGCCACCGAAAGCAGGAAATCTGCTATAGCATAATCCACCATAAACTCCTGGCTGGCCTTGTTTGACCAAAGTCAATTGAATTAAATGGAAATTACATTGACCTAAAGGAGTGACAGCAGTAGAAGTGATACAAGTTACCATTGTCATTTATTATATCTGAAATGTGCTAGGCACTGTACAGATCTGTAGGAAGAGCTAATCCCCGCACTGAAGAGTTTATATGATCAGATTGTGCAACCCAAAAAGAAGCAATGAGAGAGGCTTTGTAGATATGGGCCTGGGCACCGTGAGGGTGAACCTTCACTTTGGTTATCTGGAACTCCATCAGCCAAGCCATTAGAAAGCCATTTACTCTCCACTCTGCTTCAAAACTGGCGTCACCACCTTCAGAAAACCTGCAAATTTCTGAGGTATGTAGTTTCAGCTTCATGAATACTTTTGCTTGTGTGGCAGGGACAAATTTGACTCATTAATTCTTGCAGTTCCTGCAGCTTCACAAATTATTTGGTTGACCTGAATCTGCATTTTTCAGTGAAAAAGGGTTTAGTACAAAAAAATTTGCCTAGCTTTACTTTGGGGAGTCTCTGAAGACAGTATGCTGCCTAACAAGTACACTTGTATAAGTTTCACTGTATAGTAAGAGTTGCAGAAAATAATGGTGTAAAGATATTGTGCCAAACAAATTAAGGCATCAATTCATAAGGCCACTAACACAGGGAAGTGAAAAGAATATATTAATGTTCTATGCTTGCTATATAAAGAAAATCCACAGTTCATAGCCAGAGCTTCAGACCAGACTTCCTAATTAATCATGACAGTCAACTCCTAGCAAAAATTCTGGCACACAGCATGGAAATATGCCTCCTATACCAATCCACTAAAGTCAAGCAGGTTGCATGTTAAAAAAAAATTGCCAGCAGAGTTTAGACAATGTGAGACAATTTCCAAACAGTGAGTCTAATTTTGAGGTTTCAATTCAGCTTCAATGTAATCTTTATTATGGCAAAACTACATCTGAACTTAAAGGCGTGAGTGAATAAGGATCTCAGAGTTTGGCTCTCATAGAACTCCAAAGTCCAACAAAATGGGTAAACTTGTTGTGACATTCTGCCTTGTTATGGCAAAAACCTCCAATAGACTTGAATAGAGAAGTTAGGAAAACACTGGGCATCAGTGAAAGCTTCTTCTGTGGGCCAGACCTTCTTTTTATTAAATCTATGGCTTCACTACTGAAAAATAGCACTGGTATATGTTCCATGAAATTCCCACTGAGCAGAGGTACATGGCAAGAATAGCATTTGTCACTTCTCTCTTCCCAAATTCCCATGTCACAGAGCCACCTGCCTTATAAATTTGTAATCCAATGATACATGGGATGACAGCAAAAGATACCGCTGATGCTGGGTCATGCTCACCCCTGGCATAAGCAGGGACAATTCATATTGAAATCAAGATAAATTTGGTCAATAATGTCTATAAAATTAACTTTGGATAATGTCCCTCCATCCAAAGTTTGACCCTCCCTTGCCCTTTCTGCAATTACCCAATGGTGACATGACAAGAACATCCCTGTCACTCTTATGGAGAGATCTTTTTTAAGGATGGTTTCTTCTGGAGTTAGCAACAAAATGCAAAACTGCTTCAAGCTTCAAAAATAATCTCACCTAAGAGGGGACAAAGTGTCAGGCAGAATTAGTTAAAAATGGGAATGGGCGTCTGTCACACATGAAGAAGAACTTGCCCCCGAAGAAATGACACTTCATCATTTCATTGAACCCGTATTTTATTCCAAATTTTGATTTAAAAAAAGACAAAGCAATGAAAAAAATAAAAGTTCCAGCACTATTATTATGTGATGGAGTTGAGAGAAAACAAAAGACCCAGCCTTATGGTTGGACTAGGCTTGGAGAGGAATGAAAGCATTCATCTAAGGAAGCTTCCCTGTCAGAAGGCCAAAAAACCTTACTTGTCACACTGTCTTAAGCTATATCTAGATGCCAGACAGTCTAACAGCATCTACTTGGATAAATGACCTTTAAATTGGAAGATGTCCTTTATACTGGAACTAAAAGCTGTTTGGTTTTAAGTGAACATCTTTTACATTGGAGCTAAAAGGCAGCTTGTCGCTGGAGCCTGTCCACTGTTTCTGTTGATACCATGCCCTTTTATAGAAACTTTGTTACTGCATTGTTTATAGATGGGATTGAGGGGAATTCTTAAAGACAAAAAAGAAAATACTTAGATAGAAATGCAGCTTTTAATGAGTGGTATGGACGCCAACCAATGAGAACTGGAGATTACAGAGGCAGAAATGGATTTTCTGAACCCACCCCTTTGAAATGCAGCCCTGGGAGCTGTGCATGTTTAATACACACAGGGTGAAACAGCTGCCGCTGTGACAGGGCCCTATAAATCAGAGCTTTGTAAGGATTGTGGATATACATACACCATGCCAGAGGGAGGCAGAATGAGAAAGCAGCAAGGATGGGTGTTACTTATTGAGATCTAACTTTTACTCACATCCAGAGCCAGCTATTGTGATGCAAGGCGGGCAGAGGAACGGAGAGGAGAAGGAAAAAAAGAGAAAAGAAAAGAAAGAAATGCTAAGAAAACTAAGTGCAAAACCATTACAATATCTAATGCAGGAACAAAGACATTTTTGAAGACCCCAGAGATAGCCTTTTTCACTGGATGATGGACATTAGTAGCCTGTTTTCAATTTGCCCGATACTCTGCTCACACCTCAGGGTATTTGTGCTCTTGCTACCTACAAATGGAAATGGCTGATAAGGGTTATATGAGAATGTGCACGTAGCAGCCAGCTGGGCCAGATCCCTCCACCCATTGTTTGTGTTTGAAAAGTGAAGTGTGTCAGAATTTCCACCTTTTTGGTAATTGTCTCTGTACTTTGCAGTTTCTTTTGAATGAGCATAAGATGGCACATATTCACTTTCCCCCACCCTTTTCTCCAGGCACAATCAGCTTGGGACATGACTGCAGGGATCTGAAGGGAGGAATGATTGGGTTTACTGTACTGAAAGGAATTGCTAGCCTCACATTTCCTTTTAACCCTTACTTTGCTGGTAATCCTGAGACGTTAAAGGCCAAACACAAAACCAAACTCTGTTTTAAGTTTATTTCGCTCCCGTTTGACCACCAGCAATGACAGCTCTTTACATTGCCAGGTTGTAGGTGCATAGAACAGAGAGATAAAGAAAGTGGAATTCTACAACCAGCAACTGCCCTTTTAACAGATGTCACAAATCTTAATAGTTAATCTAAACAATCTGTTCCACCTTGTATTTACCTGTGACACTCTGAGTACCTTTCCCAGATCTGACAAAGAGAGCTGTGTAGCTCAAAAGCTTGTCTCTTTCACCACCAGAAGTTGGTCCAGTAAAAGATTACTTCACCCACCTTAGCTCTCTAGTATTCTTGGACCAATAGAGCTACAACAACTTTGAAACAACATAGTTAATCTCTAGCAATAATACTTATATAGCTTGTTTCATTTGCAAGTTTTGGGGCCCAGTTCTATCCTGTATCCCGTGCAACCCATGGACATCAGTGGGCTGCACAAGGTGTGAATCACAGCACGGTTTGACCCAGTATTCCTAACTACTAGACACCTTTTTATTTATGATTTCCTATGTGAAACAAAAGACAGATTACCTTGCCTTCCAAGCACAATAAATAAAGAGATAATAACATGTAATTGATGCTTCATAATTTTATAGATGTGATGAATCTACACACTTTGGAGTCAAGCTCTATAGATCCACTTATTCATTCAGTTCAGTTAAAATTTAAAGGTTGGACTTTCTTAAGTGCTCAACATTGGCCTACCTTTGCTCTCACTGAAGTCAATGGGAAGTATCTGCTCTCACCTCAAAAGCATTGTCCAGGTACGACAGTATCCCATTCCATTCAGTGAGAGTTTGGCCTTTGACCTCAGTGGGGACAGGATCAGGCCCGGAGCAGAATTGCAACAAGGTTGCATTATTCCCTACTAGTGTTTTGAATTGTCAGCTAAGAGTGTGACAAGGCTTCTAGCATATGATGGAATTTTTTTAGCTATTTCAAACCTCTGAATCTACATTTCTACAACAGCTCCTTTCCAAATTCATGTCCAACCTAATGGCTCCTTGGTAACTGAGCAAGCAATGCAACATATATTTAGAATGGACAAATGTTTTTTACATGCAAGACAGTGGTGAACAAAAGTGGCTAGATAGCACATGTCTGACTTACATGCAATGTTAAGTCAGGGGTCAGTCGTGTTTTAGTGTGATATTTCTGTTTCCTCCATCAGTGTAATCCCAGTTGTATTACAACAAAACTGAAGTACATTTTAAAATAGCTGAGGGCCTCCCTTTTTGCTGGCACAGTTAGTTCTACACTGCAGTTTGCTTAGAGCTGTGCCTTTACAGAATGAGTGAGACCTTAATGTGAAGTAGGGAAGGACAAAAAGACTTAATTTAACTTGTGTTAACTTGTGTTCTTGTAGTCTGCTCTCTCTTGGTTATTCACTGAGAGACAAATCCTGCAGTCTTTCATCAGGAAAAATTCCCTCTGAAGTCACAAAGCTGAATCCTGAGGTTCCTATTCAAATAGACTCTTATGGTTCTCAAAAGGGGTTTGCATGAGGGCAATATTGTGCTACCAGTTTTGAAGCACAAAACTGATGGCACGGTATGGCTTTGAACAGGAACTTTAGGATTTGGCCACTGGGAATTTCCTGTGTAAAGACTGCAGGATTTGACCTTGAACTTTGAGCATGTAAGATATACTATACTGAATGCATATCTTCTGTTTTAAGGAGCCATAGTAACTGAATGCACTCACAGATTTCTATCGGGATATGGGGAAATGGATAGCTAATAGATATTAAAATATAGCTTTTGTTTATTAAATTAGAGCAGCCATATTAACTTGCTAGTATCATGGCATATGTTAAAAAGTAGTTTGATAATGCCGGGTCTAAACTGCAGTCCTACGTAGTAATAGCATAATAAAATGTATTCTGTAGTTTTACTGAGACAGCTGGAGTTCAAATATCTTTTTGTTATAAAATAATACAGATTTCACCCTGTGGTTTTTATTAGTTTCTTTCTTTGCATAAGTCCCAGAATACGATGCAGTGAAACATGATTTGAGATGTTAAACTGGACAGCCCTTTAAAATGAACAAAGTAAAAGAACTGGTTACAAGGTAGAGCCTTCACCCATTAAAATGAGTTAATCCTGAGGTGCTGCACAAGTTTTTGCAAAAGCCTCTGTAACAAGAGTGGAGAGTGAGAGGCAAGTGAGGTTTCTAACTAAAGAAATAAATCTCAACATGAAACTTTGAAAAAAGAACAACTAATGCAGCCCTAAAACCCCAAGGTGGCTTTTCAAAGGAGCCTAAGGGAGTCATAAGTCACTGGTCGCTGAGAACCTAACATCCAAGTCTCTTTGAAAATTCCAGACCAAGTCACAAAACGGCACCACTTCAATGATACCATAGGTGAATCAGTCATCATAGAGGTCTGAGCCTTCCGATAACTATACATGATTCCTGTTAAAAGGATGGAATTCAATTAGATTAATAATTATTAATATAGAGCCTAATTCAGCATACACTGAAGTCAATGGAAAGATTCCCATGGACCTCAATGGGCTTTGGTTCAGTAACATAGTTTTTCTGAGTCCTTGAGTTGTATACATTTGTCTCTCTTTCTATCTCTCTCTTTTGGGCCTTTAGCAAGTTCGTGGAACCATTTAAAAATATAGTGAAAAGCAGTTCCAGCCAATATAGTTAAACATTTTGGGTGGCCAGTGTGGAGAAGGCCAGACAGTTTTGAAGCCCAGAGTTCTACCAATTTACCCCAAGACTGAATTACTCAATTTTGGCTTATTCCCACTGGTCTGTGTTTAAAACCCTCATTATAATTTACAAAAACAGGCACAAAATTTACTTGCTGGACAAAATTTATTCACTTCCCCTTTAGAATGAGGATGGTGACAAATGAATGATAACTTACTGACATTTAACAACCAGACATGAGTACAGATTACAAATAATTCCCATTGACTTTAGTGAGAGCATAGGGGTCCTTGGTTTAAACCATTTTAGCTGGAAATATGGGTTAAACTGAGCTTTCAAATGGTTCAGCTAAACTGGTTAGAGAAGGGGCCTCTCTCTCTTCCTTCTCCCTGTGGGCACACATTCCAAATTTGATTATGAATAATGAAAGGTAACCACACCACAGTAAAAGTAATAAGTGTCACCCAGGACTTTCTCTTTTGCATTCCAGTATAGTTCCCTTTAGCTCTCCAGGCAAGAACGACTGTAAGCAGGAATATACTAAAAGAGAGAGAAGGGGGAAAAAATCAATTCCTTGACTTTTACTGCACCCTCTGGTGATGTTTTTACTGCTTTGAGTTGACTGTTTTTCCATATACAGTCATACTGGTACAGGCGTTCCCCATTCCCCTACTGCTCATTCAGCACATAGGCACGCGTCGGATGCTGAAGAGGTTGGAGCTTTCTCTCTCTAGGGAGTCAGAGAAAGTTTTTTTCCAGCCCCATTAAAATATGAAAACAGATGAGGGAAACAAGGGAAGAAGATAGCAAAGTGGTAAGAAGAGAATTAGAAAAGTGGATGGGGCACAGTAAGAGAGCAAAATGTAGGGCAGGAGAAAAGGAAATGCAGAGGTGCTTTGTGTGTGTCAGGAGAGTGGGCTAGTAGAGGAAGAAGAGGGATAGAGTAGATGAGTAGATAAATGTTAGAATTTACATACTCTGCTGAGAGATTGACAGGTTTCAGTGAGACTGCTCCCACCCCACAAAAGTACAATCTATTAAATGTTATAACTCCTATCTCTTCTTCCCCTACCTTTGTGGGATGTGAGGTGTCAAATCCAGGACCTGGCCAAATCATGATCAGAATAATTCTGATTCGGAATTCAATGTCCTTTTCTCTTGCCTGTCCAAATTCTAGCAAAGTTACTTCTTTGTCCTGGAATGTCATGCATGGGTAGTTGAGTGACATTTTTAGAGGGGAAGTGCAATTGACCAGGCATTGTTGGAGTGGCTGCATGACAGCTATTTTTCTTGCATGGATGAGATATACCATTGCATCTTCTCACACTTTCTTCCTGCCCAGTATATTTGCACAGAATTGTATGTGAAGCCCAATGACAAATGACCGCTTTCTATGACCTAGCCATGTAGGTATCCGTGTGAGGGGAAAACCATCTCTGGATATAAAAACAGAGTGAGTTTCAACCTGTGGTGCTTCCTCCAAATGTTTCTTTTAGGAGTGGAAGGATTTTTCCATCCCTATTCCCCACCACTCAGTGAAAGAACAGTGACCTCGACCCTCTAAATTCACAGGTAGCCCAGGGTCTGCAGAAAAAACATACAATCGTGATATAAGGTCATCAACAGCTCTGGTTGTGGCATTTGCACAGAGGCTCAATACCTTTGGATTCCACTCCCTTTGCTGTGGTGCTGGCATGGAGTGAGTCCTCAGTGGGTGCCCCAAAGTCTCATGGGTGGCATCCGTAATGCAGAGGGAAGAAGCAGCATAAGTGAATGCTGAATCAACATTATCTTACATTTAATATCCCTGAGGGAATGAGAGGGATGGTGCTACGGTCCTGCCTTTTCCTCATGCAACCACGCCCTCCCCATCCCAAGGATCCTTGACTTCTCAGGGTATGGCTCCACTGCACACTGAGCCGGGGGCTGTGGGACCTGGGCTCACAGACTCAGTGTTTCCAAGCCCCTGTTTGAGCATCCACACTTAATTGTAAACCCGGGCTTGTGATTAATGGGCCCGAGTCTCACAGCCATGCTAACGCATCCACACTGCACTACCAGAGACCTTCTGGACCTGACTCACAGTGGGACTTGGACTCTGACCCAACCACCTAGCCAAATCATACAACTTGAGTCCTGAGCGTTTGCTGACCTGAGTGTAGACAGAAAGGTTGCTTGGGCTCAAAGCTGAGTCAGAGCTGGGCTTAGTGTGCAGTGAAGACATTCAGCTTGTGTACAGTGGATCCCAGGAAGAGGGGGAGCATTCTTCAGAGCCGTGGGTCCTTGTCTGATGAGTTCCACGCTTCCCCACAAAGATCTCCCACACTGAGTTCTACACAGAGCTGCAGGGACACATTGGTGCCTGTGCTGTTGTGCATATTCTGCTGCCGAGAAATTATTTCTGATGCCAAATGCAGTCACCAAGAAGGCGAACTTTCCAAGCGTACAGTGCATGGAATCATTGAACAACATTGTTATTTCACATGGGTACTGGCAGGCAGTGTGAGCTATGCAAAGAACAACCTCCAGCTGAGAGGAGCTTAGTACAGCTCTTTCCAGCTTAACGGGAAGGAGGCTGCTTTTAGACTCACCTCATAAAGCTTTTGGCTTCATATCACATGGGCACTGGACTAAGTCTTGGATGAAGTGATGGGCAGGATGCACACTTATGGGGGGAAACTCTGCTAATTGGTTAAGCCTGCACTAGTCTGCCCACTAGTTGGCAGACACAAGAGCCTGCACCATGTACTATCAGGAGTTTTATTAATTAGTCGCACCAGCAGTGAGGCATCCTCTGGCACATACAGAAAGAATACAGTCTGTAATGAAAAGCATAAGTGCCTGTTTTCACAAAGCAGCCCCTCTGGCAACTCAACCAGAAAAGTGAAATGGAGAAAATGTACGTAACTCACAGACCAAACTATGCAAAAAACGTTTTCATCACGGGCAGGAATGGTGAAAAATACCATCATTGTGGCTTTGCTAGAGCATAAGATGTTTTAGAAACTGTGGTTCCTGGACATGAGTTATTCACTAATCAAAATGTGTTGCATCACACCGCTCTGTTTGCACATCTCCTTTGCATTTACAACATAGTCTTAACTGTGTGTGCAATTTAGTGATTATAGCCTCATGTTGTCTGGGGACACTACCCCAGAAATGGGCGCAGCTGTTTCTGGGTTATGTAATCACTTTATTGAACTAGAAGGCTCTTTTTAAGACTGCACATCTGAAGTAATGCCCCAGCATGGGCTAGTGGTCACTGTGCTGCTGGAGGTGCTATTTTTCAATGAGGTATAACACCAAGACCTGACTGTTTCAGTCATTAAAGATCCCATGGCACTTTCCATAAGGAAAGTGTACAGTAAAGCTTGTGATTGTTGTGTGCTGTTAAGCAGGAGCCACATTTCCCCCCCAGGGATGGCTGCATTTCAGTAGAGGGTGAAACAATGCATTTAATCTGTGTGTGTCCATACACGCCTATTTAGTTCTCTCTCAGTTAATTCATGGATGAGGTTTTCAGAGGCATCATTGAAGTCAGTGCTTTTGTTATTGACTGAGGGCTTTTGAAAATTTCATCTGTAACCCCTCTCTAGAGACCAGTTTCAGGGATAGATTCAGCTCAGGTTTATTGGTGGCATAACCCCCCTGCTGGATGGGCATGGATAGTCATAGCTGCAGCTTCCCTTTATCTCCCCACTGGGGGGCCATGGGAAGCAGTGCAGCCCAAATGTTGCCTGGGCTGAGAAGAGCATGGCCAAGGTGGCAGAGGGTATAGCGATTCAATGCACTTTCTGCAGGTACAGCTCTTGTAGAACTCCGCTTATAAAGTAGTGTTGCTTCCCAGGAAGAAACCCAATGGAGGGTGGTGATGGTAAGAATTTTCCTTTATCTGCTGTGCTTTGGGATTGAACCTTCTGGGATCCAGGGAACTTTGTTGACACAGGAAGACTTACTTTATATCTCCCGCCACTGACAAAGGGGACTTTAGCATTAATTTCACAAATTGCTTTGCGATCTTTAGCAGTATAATAAATGGAAGTGCTCTATAGATGTAAAATGTGAATGATTATAAAGTTATTATTTACAAAGCAATCTTTGCTTTCCTTTGGGATGCAGAATTGTAAGTGGTTTGCAAGCCAATGAAACCAAAAATCAGCTTCTTTGACTCATTTTATGTAACTTTTGTTAACACTCCTTTGGGTATTTTCCTCTCTTCTTGCTTTGGCCACTTCATCAGCACAATGGTGCAAAATTAGCTATTGAATCTTCAGGAAGGAAGCTCCAGGAAACAGGTGACACAATATCAGGCTAGACTTTAAAAGCACACTTCCTCCACCAGATCAGATTTATTCTGTATCAGATTTTTAAAGGGAAATAGTAAATTACGCTGGTGTGTCCCATAGCTGAGAAACAAGCCATTTTTGATCAGATGCATTATTCTGGTGCAGAGGATGCAGTATTCCATCGGGTATAGGTGAGGCTGAAGTCTGGAGTCATTCATTTTGTCCTCTATTCAAAAGTGAGCATGCAGAGATGTGATTTATTCACCCTAGAGCTATGTGAACATTTGGAAGAAACTCCTTCAGGAACACTAAAAATAGCTCTCTCTCTGTTTAGCCCTTTTTTCTGCTGTACAAAGATCAGATGCTTTGAGAAGAAGGGGGATTTTTTGATGTGTTCTTGCGCATTGTTGTGAACATATATTCCTGATATACCTATGGTAAATCAGACCAATAAATAAATCATACTATTTTTGTAATAATGGCAACTAATGCCTACAAGTTTATAGTCAAAGATGCTCTGGGAATGTGTAAGAACGTGTGCCTCAGGATAGCATATTTCTTTTCATTCATTAGCGATGACTATACACACTCACAACTTCCTTTTCACCCCACCTTAAGTTATATAATGAATAATAGTGGATGGATCTATTGGATACCCTCTGCTTCATTACAAGGCACTCTGCTTTTAACCTTGTGCTTCTCAACACAAGTATCTTCTATAACCACACAACCTGGGCCAATTTCAGAGGTCATATTGTAAAAGAATGTTCACCACTCCTGAAACAGACTATCTGGTATGTGAACCTGCAACCACATGCACACAAAGTGCAATAATTTCTACTGCTCTGCTCAGTAACTGCACTTGAGGGTGTGGTGTATAGGACAAGTTAGTAGGTCAGAGTAGGTGGGTGTGAATGATAGTAAGTTGGTTTAACACACAAAGTGGGGTGGAAGGGCAGGGCTGAAGCAGGCAAATCAATCACTAAAAGAGGTTTTTTTTGTTTGTTTTATTTATTTATTTTTTAAATCTAGGGCAGCAATAATAAAGGTCTGCCCTACCACCTCCTTACCATGTAACATAAATGTATTTATATTTGCTCTATTTGACCTGTAACTTACCTCCATATATACACTATTACCTCTGAATTTGTCCCCTTATCCTCTGGTGTTGGATATTGTTGGGATTTTAAATATAGTTTTGTTACATTTTTCAAATAAAAGGAATTTTTCAAAAAATAAAGGGACTTAATTATAAACGTATTCATGAAAAGTTTTTATTTAAAAAATAACTGAAAATAATTAAATCTTTTCCCCCACAGTAAGTATTGGACCAGTCCCTCTGTAATGAGTACTGAAATTTACTATTTCCCTCCCATTAAAATGTAATTTTGTTTTTTAGTAAGCATCAGCAAACCAGCTTGGATTCACTATGAACTGGCTTGAATCTGTTCTGAGTTTTGAATAAGTTCAGTTACTTCAAAATTTCATGTGACTGCACTTCCTGAGCACAGCTGAGTCTGGAAGCAGAGGTTTCATAGGAGTGGCTGTGTTAACTTGTCAAGATTTCTAGCCAAAATATATTAAAGAATCATCCAGTCCATTATAGTTTTAGGGCAGTTCTTTTGGTAAAATTGTTGCAGACAAATAATCATTGCACTGCATATTCACGTTGTATAATGACTGACAGAATGTCTATGGAACAAAAAAGCCCTTTTTTTCTTATTGTCCCTTTGGTGTAGAGTTTATGTACCGGTAAGTATGAAATCTAAATAAATATATAAATCAATTACATCCATTGTCAGTGCCAATGGACAGAGAATGCATAAAGGGAGCCTTTTACACTACTGAGAAACAGATAGGTGTTTGTGATATACAGGCATATTTCTCGTCTCAGCAGCTTTTCTGTGCTGATCTATCTTTTGTCCTGCAGTTGTTTTTAAAATATCCTTGGTGCTCCAGAAAGAAGAATACTGTTGTTGTTGAGTGATCAAAATCAGGTAATAGCACATTGCTTTTAAAGACCCCATATTATTCTGGTTTGGCTCAAGAGAGTGAAAATGACATGTCATGCTCTTTTTCCATTTCAGTATATTCAATATACTCTTTTTCCATTTGTGGGTATAAATGTGGCTCAATTTGCAAGAGGAATACATCTGAGGCGGAGTTGGGAGTTTCAGGGAACAAATTGAACAGGCCCGCCCGGACAAAACTATTATAAGCACTCAAAGAGGAATATAGTGCACTAGATATAATGTAATTCATCCAATGGGGTCCAGTCTAAACCAAACAGAAATGTGGGAGATTTAATTGACTTTGCATGGCAAAAATGACCAATTTCTCTATTTGTAGTTGATAGCACATATATTTCTCACAGTCAAAAAATTATGAGACCCTTAAAGTAGAAACGTGAAAATATCTCTGAACCTATACGCCATGAATAACCCACACATAGTTGAGAGATATTTTTCATCCTTTTGCCTTTGTCTGCCCTAAAGAGCATATGCAGCAATCATTGCTGTATTTTACAGTGCTGTTTCCAGAAGAACATTACATTGCTGAAAAATGCTGACTCATCTAATATCATTCTTAGAACCAGCCAGATGATACTTCCCAGTATGATTTCAGCATGGTAGGTCAACATGGGCTAGCACATGGCAGGGAAGGCACAGTAGTTGGATGTTTTGATATCTACACATCCCTTTCTTCAAATTTCTTGTCTATTAAATGTTAATGATAAAAATGAATGCCACTGTAACAACATGAAACAATAGGTAAAAACATAGAATTTAAGAGGTAGAAAAGACCTAATAGGGGTATGTGCCTAAATATGGATCTAAACAGTCTCAAAATTTGTATCTGGTTCCAAGCTGAACCAGACTTCAGAACCACAGACTTGTGGAAGTTTGAATCAAACTTTGCAGATTAGGATGCTCTCTAATTACTGTATGTTTCCTAGCTCATTCTCCTGCCAATACAGGATTATTTTTGTTTCTGTTTTCTTAGCAAATGGGACATCCCATCTTCATCAGTCTCTGGTGTTTCCAGGGCCAAGTATGTTATATCATTTCACAACCTAGATTTAACAGATTTAACATACAAAAGAGTCCAGTATCACATGGTCATGGTAGATATAGAATTTCACAGATGTTAGGATGTTTTATGACTTTTGGATTTGCTGGGAACTGTAATTGCAAGAGGCACCAGACATTAATGAGCATGGAAACTAAACTGCTGCAATGCTGAGGAAGAAGAAATAATTCCTGTTGTTCATGAATGATGTGAAGTGATGAAGCAATGAACTGAGACGAGTTGACAGCACACTACCCACTGGCAATTGCTTTTAGACTGTTGCTATAATGATTTCCCCTATGTTAACTAAAAAGATCTTCCATCTTTATTATACACAGAACTTCAATAATAATATGAGTTCATCCCATTACTAAAGGTAGAGTCTATTTGGCCAGTTATCAGTATCTATATACATTCCTCTTCTGGAGATTTGAACTGGCATAGGCAACTATCATTGAGGTTATAATAACAAACTGCATTTCTCTTGGTCTAAGTTAGCCAGCCAATCTGCTGCACTGCAATTGCAAGCTATTCTATTTTTGCAGTACTGGATATTGTTGCCAGAGTTGAAAATCAGGAGCACTTCTGCCTAAAGGCAACTGACTCTAGGAATGTAGGCCATTTAATGAGTCTTTGCCTTTTCCACACACCAAGTAAGAGTAATAATAGCCTTGGAAAGCTTATACAAGAAGCCATTAAACTGCTCAAAAAGAAGGCAGTAAACACATGTGCTGGGAGCAAAATTATTAATGGAAACTAGATAGACAAAGAGTTGCTGTTTTGTCCAGAATAGCAGAAGGCAAATTAATATTTCTGTTATTGCACTCAGATGTAGCAGCCTGTTTAAAGATGAACCATGTAACCCAACCACAGGGAGATAGTCTCACTAACCAGAAACCAATACAATCACTCTTTTTAGCCCTGATTTTGTTTGAACAAACCCATGATTACTGATTTAAATGGGACTTCTTAGGTACTAAAATGCTTTGTTGGATTGGGGCCTATGTATATGCAGGTGAACAACATAATGGGTGCTGTGACTTGATATGGTCTGATGAGCTGAGTAGACAGGGAGTGTGATTTATAGGTTCTAGAGTAAAACTGTGGACCTTGGTGATCTGAATTAGCAAGGGGCCAAGCAAGCCTTTTCTCCTTTTAGCTTGGGGATTTTTGCGTTTTGCTTTGAGTTTTGGGTTCCCACAATCCCTTGAAATTAAAGCCAAAGATGAGACTGCTGGGTTTTTGCTTGGCTTGGGATCCAACCCATGCAAAAATCAGTTAGTTTCTCATGGCTTCTGCTTAAAAACACAATTTTCCTAATTTACTGGAAACTCAGCCTTAGCTGATTGGATGGTCAGATCATCTTTTGGTGAACGTGGCAGGAGTTTCAGGTTAGCAGTGAAATCAGGTTTCATTATGAACATTTATTCTAAATCCAGGCATAGGTACTACAGTGTAGGAGCAGAGCAGTGTGTGTGGGACGATTGTGGGTGACAGTTTACAGATACAGATCTACATCTGGGGCTACCCTGACTTTTGTAGGTATGGACTGTGGCAGGGGGCAGTGGCAGTGGAAAATCCAGAAGGGGATGGGTTTGCAGCTGTGGGGCCATAGGAAGTCAATGCAGCTGATGAAGTGGTCAGGAAAGGGATATGGTGAATGCAGAGAAGGAGAACACTGATTTGGTACCTGTCCTTGACATTTTTTGCCCAGGGAGCTTATATGGTGTTCCTGCGGAATTCAAAGCTGGGCCACTCTGCCTTTCTGCTGTAAACTGCAGAAGAAGATGGTGAATGTAATTCTTCTCTGGAACAAACCCCTCCGTGTGCAAGATCTCTAGGCACTCTGGCTGATAATATGTTGTATTTTCTACAGCTCTCTATACTACAGTGACACCAGGCAGAATCTGTGTAGTGTCAGTAAAATGTGGACCCTTTGTACAAGTTAAAACCTGAGTCAGAGAGAGCTGCTGCAACCTCATAGAAAACTTTGCAAAACATTTGATTTAGAAAGAATTTTGCTTATAATCAACGCAATATGTTCCTTCGTTTGTCACCGCCTTTATTTCATTACTAATGACTGTTGCAAGAAAACAGGATCTTTGTTTCTTTAGGGTTCATCTGCTAAAATTGTTTATTCCCCACCCAAAGTCATAATGTTTGTGTTTGTGTAATCAAAACGGGCTGTTCTGGTGATTATTGGAGTGTCAGAGGGGGATGTAATGTTGGTGGAGGGGTAGCAAAAAGGGAAGATATTCATGCTTAAGAATCAAAGTTCTTATTTTCATCCACATGTCTAATGAAGCAAGAAAGAGAACTACATAAAATATGATGCATTAGCAGAATTATTTGGAAATTGAATATTTTGCCTTGTTTTCCATCAGGCATCAGAGACTCTACATTTAAGGTAATGGAACTCACTTGTCCTATTTATTATTTTATCTCATGATTAATTTTATTTATTTAAGGCTAGATTGTATGATTTACACAATTAAATGTTGGAAAACTCATGGTTACTGTTGCTATATGGTCATCTAACTGCAGCTGGGGATTCAACCACATCCCTAAATGGAATTGTGAATTCGAGTGACAAACGGCAGACATTCATCCTCAGTTCAAGGGATAGATCTAATCCTTGCCTTCTCTTCTGACTGTTTCTCTGAATATACTACTATTGCTTTGGTCTTACCCAGAATGAACCACCGTCAGTTATCCAGGCCCCATTCACTACCAAAAACGGCTAGGATGTTTGACAGCACTGACAGATGATGATATTGTATTTATATGGGGCCTCTCATCTCAAAGCATCTTGTTCTAAGTGCCCTCAGTTTCCTCTGAAGCCATTGTAAACTACAGCTGGGCCAGATTAATACACAGGCAAATAAACAGCTGCACAGTACTCACCGCGGCTGGGCTGGCCATGCTGTGGATCTGCCTGGACTGGCTGCACCTCTTGCTGCTTCTTGTGGCACTGCTCACCACAATGGGGAGGTGCAATGCCATTTATTCAGATTTGGCCGGGCCACTCCCCACCCCTGTCATGATGGAGGGGGGGGGCCTGGGCCAAATTTGAGTGGGGGTGTTGTGACCCCCCTCATGATGAGTAGGGCCCTGAGCTGTATTAGGATGTGCAGCCAGTCAGGCAGATCCTCATCATGGCAGCTAAGCTGCAGTGACTATACTGTATGGCTGTTTGTTGTTATTCATAGGTAGGCGTCCATAAGTGTATTTTGCCTAGGGCCCACTGATGGATTAATCTAGCTCTGCCGCTCAGCACTAGGCCCTAACTATACACTAGAGCTGGTCAGGTGATTGGAATCTGTCAAAAGTGAACATTTTCCATAGGATTTGATTTTGCTGATATTTTTCAAATTTCCATAGATAAAATCTAAATGTAATATTTCATTTTGGATCATATTGTCTCATAATGAAACCTTTTGGTGTGTTGAACTAATCTGTGTCTTCCTGAGCTGCTGCAGTGCCTCATGGGATTTGGAGTTCAGGTGCCACGACTTCCCAGGATGCACTGTGGTATGATCTCTGGCTGAACTTCCATAATGCATCATAGGAGTCCCATAACTAAAATGTATCCTGGGAAATATAATCTGGCTGGGGAGCCCAATTTGGGATGAAAACAAATGTTGAAATATCATTGTTTCCTGCAGAATTAAAATTCTGATTTTCAACCAGCTCTGCTATATGTAGAGATTATTTCACATCCTGTGGTGACTGTTTTCTACTGTGTAGAGAAGCGCTATACAATAGTTTGGAATAGGTATGAAGAATAACTTTCCTAAGAGAAACTGAAGGGGGAATTTAGGTAACCAGAATGCAATTATTTGAGTTGGAATTTGGGTTAACACATTTATAAAAAACACCACAGAATTTTGAATGACTAGGAATAAATCCCCATTTTATAGCAAAAAATCGTATTGTTAGTGCCCAGTGAAAGACTTTGTACTTTGCACTATTAAATTGAATCCCATTTCTATTACTCCAGTTTTCAAGGTCATCCAGATCTTCTTGTATGATATTCCAGTCCTCCTCCATATTGGCAATACCTCCAAACTTTGTGTCATCCATAGATTTTATTATCACACTCCTACTTTTTATGCCAAGGTCAGTAATAACAATGTTAAATAAGATTGGTCCCAAGACCGAGCCCTGAGGAACTCCACTAGTTACCTCCAGCCTGACTATTCACCCTTCAGTATGACCTGTTGTAGTCTATCCTTTAACCAGTTCCTTATCCACCTCTCAATTCTCATTTTAATCTCCATCTTCTCCAATTTAACTAATAATTTCCCATCTGGGAACTATATCAAATGCCTTACTGAAAACCAGGTAGATTAGATCTACTGCATTTCCTTTGTCTAAAAAATCTGTTACCTTCTTAAAGAAAGAGATCAGGTTGGTCTGGCATGATCTGCCTTTTGTAAAACCATGTTGTATTTTATCCCAAATACTGTTTACCCCTCTGTCTTTGGCTTTCTTGGTCTGCTTAGTTGGTGTTTCTGGCTGTGTCTACTCTCTCTCACATAGTAACACTGAAAAAATACCCAGCCCTCTGTGTTTGTATTCAGCCCCCAGTGAAACCCTCTCCCCACATAGCTCAGCTCCTGACTGGCCTTGCATGTTGCCTGGGTTTTGGGCAGTGGCTCCTATTGTTTTAGCTAACTTGCTCCAAAAGGATCTTAACTGCTGCTTCTAGGAAGGGCAGGTGTAAGTCCACCAGTTTCCATGAGGCTTCACCCAACCCCCAACATAACGCTATTAACCTTTGAGGCCTTTTTTTGATGTATTTTTCTCTAGAATTTCACTGATAAATAACTGAAGGGGTCTTCAGTTCCTTCTGCCTAGAATCATGACAGCAGGAGTCCAAAGGACACTCAAAACTAGAGAACAAGTAAGAAGTAATCAGGCCCCATACCATGGGCACAGATATTAGAGCTCATCTCCATTTCCGAAAGGACAGTGTTGCACACAACTCTTTGTCAAGACACAGGCTTAAACATTGTTACCACATATTATCCTACACAGGTTAAAACAGATCTATAATGTGGTTGTACCCTGGAGCTGTGCCCATGTACACCAGCTGATGATGTGGCTCCACATTTTCAGTCAACGCAAACAGGGAAATCATTTGCGAGGTAATAACTGCAGCAGCAAAGTGATCGCTAGCATGGTTCTTTCAGTAGCCCTGAGGTACCCAAAATAAGCTTGTTACTAGAAGACTCCTTTTGTCCCCTTGCTTTGAAACTCACTTGACTGAAGAATTTAGTTGATAAAATGTTGCTAGATTCCATGCAATTTTTTTGGCCTGTTATTTGGTGTTGGTGCAGCTGTATAGAGCTAATAGTACAGCAAGAGAAACATGATCCTTGTTTAAACGTGGGATGGGCAGACCAGTTTGGCCAGAATAAGAACTGGTCTGAACCTCTGTCCTATTCTTGATCTGAACCAATCTTTCTTTTAGTTGAATGTTGGTTTGCATAGCCTTCCCCTTTCACCCATACACACGTACCACTGCTACTAAAATTGTAGTGCAGCCAGCTGGGGCAGCTTCTCTACGGTGGCCTAATGTTATTCTGAATGGAAATATATGTGGTCTGGCATGCAGTATTTATATTCAGCCTGGAATCCAATCACTGCTGAAAGGCTGCCAAAGCTGGTGGGCCCTGAAACTTAACGTCAAAGTCTGGGGTTTTTGTGCGGATGTTAGGAGACTCAAAGGGTGGGGCATGAGGGGAGCAGTGGGCATTTGAAGGTTGCTGGGAACCTGTCATAGGGAGGAGGAGGAAACAGCGAATATCAAGGAGGAAGGACAAAGAGAGAGAGAGAGACTTCCAAAAGGGGAAATTTAAATGAACTTCTAATAAAACACCTGAATTTTTCAATGCTTATATTTTAGGCAAGCCAGACCATATTATCCATCTGTGGACTGTATGTCACCTACCTATCTCAATAGGGCATACAGTGAAATAATCTCACTCACTGCTCAGGCAAAGCACAGTACTGTATGGCAGGAAGAAGGGCTGGGTATTCAGCTATAATTGTTGAGATTATGGACTCCAAGATGCATCAACAATCCTCTATAGTATTCTATGGAATAAAGGACCTTTGTGTCTAAGCAGGGGGTTTTATATCGTGTGTAAGTTGATGTTATGGCGGTGCATCTGCCATGAGTGGCAGTTTGCTAGAGCAAAGTCACTCCTTCATAGGCCCTCCCATTTTTTGTTTACACACACTACTTCTCTTATCTCACTATTTGTTTTTGTAGGCATCTGCAAATCTATAGAAAGAGGAAGGATAATTTGCTCCTTTTGGGGTCACTGTCAATCTCCCTCTCCTCCCCTAACATCTGTGGTTTGTATGATTTAAGGGAAGCACAAGAACTGAATGGACTCTGATAAGCAAACATAAAGAATAGTTGACAGGTCAATATAGTGCTGTTCATGGGCTACATGTCACTGTGGATCCCAATAGCGTTACTCTAGAAACATTTATTTCTTCCCAATGAACACAGGCAGATTTGTGCAAGCCTAATGCCTGTTCATCACATGATTTCACATGGAAGAAGCTATTAAAGAAATCTAGTGTGTTTCCTGACTCACTGCCAAAATGAGCTAGTTTAGTAAGTTTGGATGAGCAAACAAATCAATCTTTTAGAGCTGGCAGAAAAGGAACTGCTTAGGAAGTCATTTGAGCTGACACTGTTGAGATGGCAAAGATGCCTGATGTGTCTGGTATACAGGCGGAAAATATGCTTCAAGAGAAAGCTGCTATCTGTAGACCTCAGAGAAAAAGACATTTGCCCAGCTGACTGCAGGATGAGTCTGCTCTTATGACAGCTGCAGGAAACCATGATGTGATTTTAGTCATCTCTTCAGATAGGCTTTTGCCTACTGCTGAGTTGGGGATCATGTTTACTCTAGTCTGTCACATGCCGGGGAAATGGATCTTTGCTTTAAGATGTGTGTTTAAATCTGTTCCTGCGACGCAGTAACTTTCACAAAACAGGCTCTGCACATGATAGAAAAGTCTGAAACTACCTGTAGTCTCAAACCTAGACTAAGCAAAGGCAGACCACATAAACTGCTAACAGTAGTGAATTGTGATTGTAAAGAGTGGCTCTGACCAAACCAGCACCTGCCTCCCACCCCCACCCAAGCCTTAGTAAGGTTAATGATATGTTTATAGATAACTATAATAATTGAGGGCCATATAAAGGGCCAAATCCTCAGATGGCATAAAATGGCATAGTTAAACAGCTGAGGTTCTGGCCCTGTAACTGTGCTTTGCATCTTCAAATATAGTGCTAAGTCTCTTCCCAGGCAAAACTCCCACAGAGTCCAGTGAATATAAATGCAGGAGTAGGGCTTAATTAATTATTATATATGTTCCAAAATCTTAGTAGGCAGCTCTTTCTATTAATCCATTTTATTGATTAGTTTTCCACCTAGTTATCCTTTGCCACACTGTCTTCATGATGTGAGAGTTCCTGTTCCTGCCTAAAGTATATGGATGAAATCCCCAAAAGCCAGATCGAGCTACCCTTCCTCAGAATAAGCAGTGCCTTACTCGCCAGGTAATCCCCTTGATTTAAATGGAAATACTAATGACATAAGGTGCTATTCAATTTGAGTCAGGATATAAAATCTGACCCTCAGAAGTATGGCATCCAGGCTTTTTCCCCTGGGAGCTCTTCATCTTTAATACTTACACAATTATCAACACATCCTGAAACTTGGAGGCTTTCCCCCTTCTACTCTGGTGCTTAGACTATTTTCAATCGCATATACCAGTCCTCACTGACTTCGCTCTGAATTTTGCTTGCTCAAGGATCGCAGGATTGGTCTTACGGGCTTTTTCTTTTTTCTTGATAAAAAGAAAATGCTGCCATGAAAGATTTTGAACACACAACACACATTTCTTCTGCTTTATGGGTTTCAGCTGCTTCATTCTGAGTCTTTAGCAGCAGCTCCAGTAACCACACAACCATGTGTACACCACTGTGGTTATGGTGAAATAAACTGTGAACAGGTTTCTGATAATACCAACACAGTGGGGTATAGTTAACATGTTATCCATCTAATATTCAGTTGGAAAAAAATATATTTCTGTGAACTTGTCTCCCAAGATGTATATATTATTGGTTTGCAACAAATATGTTGATACAAATCGACCTTGAGATCTAAATGGGATCAGCAGATTTTGAGATGTACCTGGCTTATTACAAATAGTTTATGCACAGTGTGGTTTTCAGAAGCTGCTACTAGGTGCAGATTAGAGCTGGTATGTCTTGTTTTTTCTGTGTGTGGTTTTTCTGGAAGAAAAAGGCATTCGGTTTATACCTACAAAACTTGCCTATAAATCCTAGTTTTATATTTATATATTATATTATATTTTATATTATAATTTTCATTAGTATGCAGATGCCAATATTCAAAAGCAAGTAATAGGCTTTCAAGGGAAAATTCTGGACACACTTTTAGCTCCCACTGAAACATTGCAGTAGATGTATCTTTTTAGGGGGCCAGAATGGTAAGAATTTTCCTTCCTTTCCTTCCCCCACCTTCAAATTAGTGATCTTCTCTCCTAAATAGTAGTCTGTGTAAAATTCTTTCTTTCTTTCTTTCTTTCTTTCTTTCTTTCTTTCTTTCTTTCTTTCTTTCTTTCTTTCTTTCTTTCTTGTGTTACATGTACAGGTGTTTGTAGAGTCAGAGCCCCAAAGTCTGTCCACTTCGTAATTTGGAAAACGATTGAAGCGCTTATGGTGGAAGCATAAACAAAAAAGGGCAAATAAATTACCTGAAGGTAAGAAATGGGCCAACATCAATACTGGAAAAGCCTTTTCAAAATAAATCTAGAAAACTGTAGTACCTAGATCTGCCACACCAGTGGTGAAGCATTTATTAATAAGCAGCTTTTCAGGCATTTTGCAGATAAGTCACTGACATATCTAGAGGTACATTTCAAGAATAACAAAAGCAGTGAGCAGACAATGCTATGGAATCATGCATGCGAAAAGCCATACTACAGTTACAACTCGTTTCACTGCAGAGCAGCGGGACACAGTTTCAACACAGAAAAGTTTTTAAATATGCCCCATCCAGAACTTCATAATTTAGAACAATTGCATCCATGCCTGCAAAGTAGAGCTAGAGCAGAAAAATATTTCAGTGCATGTGGAAATAATCCAACGCAATTAGTCATTTAGCCCTTTATGTTTATAAAAGGGAGAGTGCAAAAATTGCTTTTTTGGTAGGAACAATTATCTCCAAATTTGGAGGCACTTAATGAAATGAATGACTTGTATAAAGTGAAAATCTTGCTGCTTTACTTGCTCTGCAGATGATTTATTGGAAGTGCGTCACCATTTAGTTGATTCCTGTGCCTGAGAATAGACAGTTGATGAATCTGAAGATTAATGGGGCATACATGATCCAGTCTCTTGTTAATGCAATCAGTACTGCAACTCTAATCTGCTTTGAAGTTACATCTCTCACTTTGTTATTGTTACCAAACCAATATGTCTATCTAATTTGCAAAGTTTTCGGTTAGAAACCAAGCATTTGTTGTGAAATCTCAATTGTTGAAACCCACTGAAACCACTGGGCCTGCCTGTTTTGTTAGATTGAGGCCTAACATTTGCTAATCTATGATAGAGTGCTGGACAATACCAACATACTTTACAGAATAATTCCTGCTTTCTAGAGAAGCTATACAATATAATAACCACATATAGGCACTTTCACAGTTTGCAAGGGAATGATCTAGCCCATCTAACACTGCAAATCATTTAAGATTTTTTTATATATATGTGAAACACTAAAAAGTAATTAAAATTATGGTAGTAAAGTTGATTGTGATGTATTTATTTGGAATGGATGTCAATGAGACTTTAATGATACAAGTCCACCTAGGATCCTGGATATGTACTTGAGTGGCTACCCTGTGCTGCTGAGGTTTCACCGCTATTGTTGTTTGAGCTAGCTAGATCAAAGCTAGTTTGGGTATGTCTACAACAGCTGCAGTCACACCTCTGATTGCAATGTTGCCATACCTATAGTGTTAATGGGAGGTTACTCACAAAGGCCCAATTTTTTCCTACATCCTCTGTGGATGCTTTGGACCTCTGTTCAACTCTTGGCCTTTCTGATGAGTCTTACAAGAAAAGTGACAACCATTTCCAGCTGTAGTAGGGTTTTCTGTAATGTGGACACCTGTCCACTAGAAAGTTGGCTGACAGCACTGAAATTAATGAGATAGTTCCTGTGAGTAAGAGCTCACCACTGTGAATAAGAAGGTCACAGTCTGTCCCTTTGCGTTTTACTATTGGAAACAGTCAGCCTGACCCTGATCGTGCAAACTTTGACTTGAGTTGTATGAGTAAAGTTACCAACATGTTTGCAAGAGCAAGGTCATGTGCGGCATTACAGTTTTTTGGTATTCTAGTCTCCAAAAATGGAAATGATATTTTCAAAGTAAAATAAATGAGTTGAATTTTTGCAAGGTAAGTTAGAAATTAAGGATGATCATCATAGATATAGGGACATCCAGAACAAAAAGCAGATTGGCAGGATCAAAATGATCAAAATAGTGGATTTAAATCTGCTTTTCTTTATTCAAGTGATCCTTGAAAAGTTTACCAATAAGCTTGAAATATTACCAGTGGGCTATTTGTGATGAAGAAAAAAAGAATTTCCACTCAAAATTCATTTGAATTTTAATTCCAGTATTTTTCATTTTTGTTATTTCTTGGCAGCTATGAGCCAAAACTATTTCCTTACCAACATATATGTATCTTCATCTCATTCACAGTGATTTGTTGTTTATTTGTGCTCTCTTGCTGGTACTAATCTTTTATTCCCGGAAAATAAAGAGCATTGAAGATACAAACAAGACACCAACCCTCTATGGGCTTGGAAAACAGACATGAGAAAAAAATGCACAGTAGGTCATATTTTGGGCACACCAACCTTGATAGTGTCTCTTGACGTTTCTTTCCACTTTAAGTATTCCAGTATTTGGTATGGGGTGGTGTGGAATGGAGAGTAGAGAGGAAATATTTTGAGGTGAATTCAGGGACATCCCTGAACATCATGGCAGAAAAGGGATATATTGATTCTCTATGCTTAGTGTTATAATAGCTGGCAACTAGGGATGCTAGGTGACTCTTAACTGTGGTAGACAGGCCAGAGGGAATTGTTTCCATAGTGCCCTTAAGGAATTCCTTAAGAAAGGAAAGAAATGGATTTTGATGTTTTTCCTACCTGCTTGCTGCCAGAAAAGTTATGTAGACCTTGGCTGATGGCCTACAGAGCTGAGCAAGAGCACATTAGAAAGGTCATTCCAAATGCAATGTTTACTTTTTATCTTCAGATATTTTATTCTTTTTTGTGTGCATGCAATAGCTCCAGTGTATTATTGATGTGCTTATAGATACTGTAGTTATTATAATATAATGCACTTTCATATTTTTTTGTCTCATGAAGTGAGATGCTAGTCATCTTTCAATTAGAATATTCTGTGTACCTGAAATATACACAATTCTGGTGATGTTCAATGACGGCTGTGACTTACTCATTTGCAGCAAACAACAGCAAGAAGAACAACTCTGTACCACAAGCTTCTGAAATGAACTTGGTTGGTGAGCAGGAAATGCACACACAGATCACATTAATTTCCTTTCATTTACTGATACCATCAGGCTAGTCCTCATGAGGTTAGTTGCTAACAGTTCTCAGTTGAACTGTGAGCTTATTGGATGAGTTCTGAATTTTCAAGTCCTCTTGCTTACTGAACCGGTTCATTAAAACACAAATGAAGTCTTTACATTAGGACTCTGGCTCCTTTTGGACACTGTTTACACGTAGCCTTTATCGTATAACACTCAAATAGTCTGTTCAGTCGAAGTCTGCTCTTGAACTAGGCAGGGCAGCCAAGTGTCCCTCATTTCAAGGAAGAGTGAGGGCATGGCTACACTTGCAGATGTAGAGTGCTTTGAGTTAAACCAGCCTTCGTAGAGTGCAGTAGGGAAAGCGCTGCAGTCTGTCCACACTGACAGCTCCAAGCGCACTGGTGTGGCCACATTTGCGGCACTTTCAGCGGCATTGGGAGCGGTGCACTGTGGGCAGCTATCCCACAGAGCACCTCTTCCCAGTCTGGCGCCGTGGCTTGTGGGAAGGGGGCGGGGCATTTGGGTCCTGCCCCAACTCCCCGTGATGCACCGGTTCGCATCCCAGCAATCCCTCTGCTTCCGTCCACAATTGGCGTCATCTTTCAATGTTTTTTGTACTGCGCGCTCTGTCTTCCCTTTCGGTCTGCGGGAATGGAGCCCGAACTGCTGAGGAATATGCTGACGAGTCTCGCCAGCACATTACATTTGGCAGTCGAATTATTCCTTAAGATACAAAGTGACAGTGAGGACTCTGACAATGATATTGACTCAAGTAATGCATACGACACGAAATCGCTTGTGGCATTCACGGACATGCTCACCACCGTGAAACGGCGCTTTTGGATTCGAGAAACAAGCACTGAGTGGTGGGATCACATAGTCATGCAAGTCCGGGATGACGAGCAGTGAGTGCAGAACTTTTGGATGAGAAAAGCCACTTTCATGGGACTGTGTGATGAGCTCACCCCCACCCTGCGGCGCAAGGACACGAGATTGAGAGCTGCCCTGCCGGTGGAGAAGCGGGTGGCTATTGCAATCTGGAAGCTGGCAACTCCAGACAGCTACTGAACGGTCGCTAACCAGTTTGGAGTGGGGAAGTCAACCATTGGAATCATGTTGATGCAAGTTTGCAGGGCCATTAATCACATCCTGCTCAGAAGAACTGTGACTCTGGGTAACGTGCATGACATTGTGCCTGACTTTGCACAAATGGGTTTCCCTAACTGCGGAGGGGTGATAGATGGGACGCATATTCCAATTCTGGCACAAGCCCACGTAACCTCCGAGTACATTAATCAGAAGGGCTATTTCTCTATGGTTCTCCAGGCGCTTGTGGATCACCGTGTGCATTTCATTGACATTAGTCCAAGTGACTTCTGTGGGACTGCCTCATATCCTGCACAGCATAAGGAGAGAGGCCAAATTAGGCGGAGGTTTCTTCCTAGTAAAAGACCACTACCATAAACCATTTGTCAGCCAATAGAAAACAAGCCATTCAGAGCACTGCTACTAGCTATTCTTTGAGGCAGACTAAGGAACAGCTAAATGAGTGGGTCAAGGCAGTAGGAGAAATAGGCTCAGCTTTTTAAAGGTGTTTAGGCATTTCTTTGCTCAGTGTTGCAAGGACTAATTTAGGCAGATTTAGGCACCTAAATGTGGGTTGAGGACCCTAAGTCCCAGTTTTAGGCTCCACAGTTACTCACAAAACTCTCACTGAATCCTATAGGCACCTAAACTCAGCTTCTAAATTTTTGCAGTAAAAAGTTCCCTCAGCATCTAGTTTGTGCCTCTGGGCATACACACTGCTGCCTCACTCTAGGCATCTGGGTGCGTATTTCCTGGCTAAGTAGGGTGACCAGGTGTCCTGATATTCTTGGAACCATCCTGATATTAGGGACTTTGCCTTATATATGCAACTATTTCCCCAACCCCCTGATCCCTGGAAAAAAAAAAGTGTGCCGATTTTTCACACTTGCTATCTGATCACCCTATAGCTAAGCCCCAGAGTGATTGCAACCAGGGAGAACAGGCATTCATCACTCTAACTTGCATGTGCAGTCTGATCTGCCAGGTGTGCTTAGAGCACTCCTATTGGATCACCCCCCCACCCCAGGCTAGTTCACACAAAACAGATAGTCACTGGGTATGGGAGAGAAGGAGGACCCTCTCCCTCATAATTTTTATCCCAGTGGTTAGGGTACTTACCTGGGATTTGAGAGATCCTGGGTTCAAGTGCCCCCTTCACCTGATGAGGAGAAGGGATTAGAACAGGTATCTGCCATCTCTCAGGTGAGTTTGAGTATGGAATATTCTGATGTGGGGCTCCCTCACTCTCTCCTGTTGAAAATGTTCCACTGTGGATAAATAGTCATTGGAGCAGAGGGACTGGACCCTGTATCTCCCACCTCCCAGGCAGTTGCTCTAATCACAGGCTATAGAGTCCTTCTCATGCTTGTGCACATGTGCTCTCTCTGGCCCCCTGTCTCCTTAGTTTTAACTAATAATTCTTTTTATTTGTATCTTTATGTAGCTAATTGAGGTCAAATCTATACCCAAACCTGGGATTTATCTCAGCTAGCTACATTGAGGTAACGACTATCTGTGCCAGGTCTCCACTAGGGTTTTGGAGTGAGACCTATCTTGAGTTAGCTATCACCACATAAAAAACAAGCCTTTTTTCCCCCAGCAAAGACATAGTCTTAGTTTCTCCTAGGAAGTGGGGTGATAAGAGCCCTGCTAGTGAAACTTTCTAATGGGATGTGCTGAATCCCTGAACTTCCCCAGATCCCTGGCTACATACTCCTCATAGCCAGTATTGCTTATGTTTTAGGCATTGCTGACCACCTGTGGGGTAACCATCCAACTCTCAGCCCTACCTCACCACCAGGCAGATTTTCTATGCCTCAATATCCCATCTGTAAAATGGGGATAATAGCACTACACTACATGACGGGGTGTTGTGAGGATAAATACATTAGGATTGTGACATACTCAGATATTATAGTAATGGGGCATTGCTGGCCACCTGTGGGGTGACTTTCCAACCTGCAGCCCTACCTTACCACCAGGCAGACTTTTCCACTACCTAACATCCCATGAAAGCTGTATTAAACCAGGGGTGAATGTAACTCTTAGTCTAGAAGTGACATAGTAAGACAGAAGCAGATATTAAACTGATTAAGCAGATAAGATACTAAATGTGATGTTTTTTTTCCATTGCTCTGTATATGCTTTATACTGCCATCAATTTTGGTCTGCTTGTATTCATGAAACCTCTGAGTTTTGGTTGGAACAGTCCCCACAATTCAAAGTGAAACTGTCAAACTCTCCCCATTTCACTTGGTTTTGACTTGAAACTGCACATTTCCCATGGCTCTTTCAACTGTAAAGCGTAACTCCGGTTTGTTTGAGGCAGGGCTCAGGTTGACTCAATAGTTTTGCAAATATTTGCAAACCTTTCCCCAGAGCTGAGTTTAAAGTTTGCAGTGAAACTCAAACCCAGGCAAGTTCTGTGTGGTTTTGGGTTTCATTGCAAACATTTAGGCAATGTAATAAAGCTAAGCATTTCCCCCTCTTATCCCTAGAATGATCTAATAATCATTTTTCTCAATTCTCCGCATTTTGGTGCCCCAACAACATCCAATATTATTTTGTAGTTTAAAATCTGGTTATATATTGCCCATCAGATAAAACATTTGCTGCCACTTTTCAACCCATCACTAGTCATTCTTGGCAATTGGACTTTAACCAGTGTCACACTTATTAAGATTTTAGTCAACAGAGCAAAAAATCTTCGCTGTTTTTCTCTTGGCATAGACAGAGAAACCCAAATGTAACTATTTTTTGTTTACAAGTATGCGTCATGTTAAACTGAGGCCCAGTTGATTAGACATGGATGTATAATCACGTTCCCTCTCTGTCAGATTTCATATTTGTGTTCAAATGGCTGTTGTCCATTGTTTCTGTAGATTGGCATAAGGGTTAATTACGCAGAGACTTTCCTCCCCCTTCCAGGAGATTGGGACTTTAGGCTGTGCATTTCAAGCCACCAAAGTCTGTCCCAAGTGCAGGAACCAGTCCAGGTCTAAACAATGCTGATCAAACTTCAGTCTCCGAAATGCAATGGTTTTTATCAAATACCCCCTTTTGCAAAGTTACTCAGAAGCTTAATATGCAAGGAGGTTACTAAAATTTTTTCTTTAATGAGGGAAAGCTCTCATTCTTCATTTCAGTTCTTTTGTGTACCATTTAAGTAAAATAGGCCATTAATGTGCATAAATAATTGGGAGGAAAACCTATGCATACAAATACAAACACAGAGCATTTGTACTCCAACCCATGAATTGATGTACTTGGCTTTCTTACCCTTGCAGGCAAATCAAGAATTCTTGGTTGATACTAATTTAGAGCTTCAGATGACATGTTTTGAGTGGAAAGCAGTATAAATTTACTACTAAACTGTAATTTTTCTGAAGAAAGCACAAGGGCTTGGTTTACTAGCAATTACCTAAAACAGCAGTTAAGTAAACAGAATCTGACATGTACTGTATTGCTGCCTGAATTGTTTTACCATCTTGTTATTAACAAAGGGATTATAGGAACACAGGGGTTGCCATACCAGATGTGATTATTCATTGGCCTGTCTAGTCGGAGATCCTGCCTCCAGCTGTGGTGCCCAATACCTGATGTGACACAGGGAGGTCTCTGTGAAGCACATTAATGATCACACAATGCTATTCAGTGGGTGGGAATAATTTTGGAGCTTTTGAAGGCAGTCTGTTTATGCCCAGAAGCATGCAATTTAGAGACTTATGTATTGTATAGTTACCTCTGAGTGGTGGTAATGGTCATAAAATGATCCGATCCTTTTAAAAACCCAGCCACAGTATTTGTCTCAATGGCCTCCTCAGGCAATGAATTGCACAGGTTGAAGGCCCATATATGCTCTGCAAAAAATTATTTGTACAGACATACTCCTGTTCTTTATCATCATTTTATAGCACTTCACAGAAGACCAAAAAAAAAAATCATCCATACCCCAAACATTTTACAGGAGAGCCCTGTGCAGCGCTATTTTTTTTAATCCCACTTCTATCCCGCCTTGCAATACCCAGTCCCACCTGTTCCCGCATTGTTTCTTTCATTTTTATCCCGCTCCCACCCACAAAAACCTTAGACCCCCACAAATCTTGCAAGAGAGACAGATTCCTTCATGCTACTTAAAAAAAAACAAAACAAAAACAAAAAAAGGTCAGTTAATATATTACATATATATAAATGGAATTCAGATACAATGTTTACCACTAAAAGAATAAAACAAATCTTGTTTAAACATGTAAAAAATACTCTAACTCCTATTATAATAGACATCAAATCTTTCTATCCTTCACTTAAATTTAAGTATTAAAACCTTGATTAAAAAAAAAACTTACTTTACATTGCTGAAATTCTATTTATGACAAACTTACAAGAGATTTAATGTTTTCCTGCAAGTTACCGCAGGCAGGTTTTTTTTCCCCCATTCAATCCTGACTGTAATAAAGTACATTTTACCCACTCCTGCTATTATGGCAGCAGGTCCTGTGGCACCTGCAGGATCCTAGTCCTGCTGCAGGGCTCTAGTTTACAGTTCCCATGTTAGATGTGACACAGTAAGTGGAGCACAAACAGCAGGGAATGAGGAAGAACAAAGACTACAGAATATGATTCCACAGTTTGTAGGAATTTTGGAATTTCCCCACTAGGTCAGACCAGTGGTCCATCAACTTCAGTATCTTGTCACCAATTTGGCCAGTACCAGCCGTTTCAGAGGAAGGTGCAAGAACTCTGAAGTAAATAAATATGGGATCACCTGCCCCCCGGCAAAGTTTCTTCCTAACCCCCAACTATTAGTGATTGAATTATGCCCTGAAGCATCAAATTATCTTTGAGAGAGAGTGACAATTGTAGAGGAAATGGCCAA
This sequence comes from Chrysemys picta bellii, assembly GCF_011386835.1. NCBI lineage: Eukaryota > Metazoa > Chordata > Testudines > Emydidae > Chrysemys > Chrysemys picta. Next base: position 172,319,351 of record NC_088793.1, on the reverse strand, counting down.
TCTATACCCTACAGAAAACATATCTCTATATATCTACTAGGCAATTCAATTGTGGTAAAACATATACTCCCAAGTATCCACACTTATTACCTTAAAGGAAGGAAAAGATAATTGCTTCTTATTGTTGAACTTCTATTTTAATGAAGAACCTGAAGATTTTACAGTGCTAGATTGAAGATCTTGTTTCACAATAGCTAATACATTTTTCTGCCTTCATTTATATTTGCTTTGAAATCCTAGATGAGTCAACAGACTTCTAATTTTGAAAATTCTATGCAACTCCATATTTGCAGTACGCAGCCTGATTTGAAGTGCAGGCTTCTCAAAGGAGTTGCACAATCTTTAACCTAAAATCTCTCAGTCCATCTGCAGTGTTGTTCTGCAAGTTCTTTCTCTAGCTAGCTGCATGTTTGGAGTAGGTTGAATTCTAAATAGTTCACTTAACACCCTGAACTCCAGTGCCAAGGTGTTTCTCAGGTCCCATCTGCTTCTATTTTTATAAGGATTAGATATGAGTAGGTTCTAACATTTATAGGACTGATATAATCGTCCTGCTTATTGCAAATTAGTGTTGCCATGTCAAATTAGTGTCGGCTGATCACGTCATTTATTTTCCATGAATCTCGGGTGCTACAACCACTGACTGCTATGTTCATTAGTCAACAGAATGGTTTCTTATGTGTATTTCTGATATGGCTTTGCTGTTTAGATCAGAGCATCTCCTGATTAAAAATAGTAAACAAAAACAGGGACAGTGTAGAAAACATCTGAAAAGGTGAATGCCAGCTGCAGTCACGTCAGCAGCCTGGTTTATATTTAGTGGGGAAGCGTGCTGAAGGGGAGGTGAAGAGTTCAAACTGAGATTCAACCTGGGTGCTTGGATGTAAAGGTTGAATTGGCCTTTACAAATAATGTGCGCAATGCTTTTCCCACTCCATGTGCCAATTTTCCAGTTTGCAGCTTATTATTCTCTTTGGAAAAGTGATTTGGAAATAGGGGGACATTAGAGCACCCAAATTTTTGACTGCATTGGGCATTTGGCTGTCTCCACTATTGCCTGTCACACCATCCTGCACAAAGTTCTAATAGCTTTCTATGCCAGGTCTTCTGACTCCCAGTCCAGTGTCCTATCCACTGGACCTCAATGTTAGGAAGTTAGATATTTTTATGTAGAGTGATCATATTTCCCAAAGGGAAAATGGGACCTCCTGGGGGGCTAGTCTGAGCTGCTTGCCTGAGCCCTGCCCTGTGCCCTCCCTGCGCAGGGCTGGCATCACTGCTCGCACAAGCACTGTCTCCCCACCTCCTCCCCACGAGGCTGGGGGTCACTGCTCACTCAAGCCCTGCTTGCCCCCTGCCTGAGCCCTGCCTACCTCCCTGCGCAGGTCTGCAGTCGCCACTCAGATGTCACCCTCCCTCCACATGTTTCTTTGCACCCCACTTTTTTTTTTTACAAAAGTGGGCATTTGTCCTATTTGCTTTTGCCAACTGATCAAGCTGGCAAGAGAAAACGGGACAAATGCCCTCTTTTGCCAAAAAAAAAAAAAAAGTTGAGACAGCCGGGACAGGGCTTAAAAAAGGGACTGTCCCAGCCAAAATGGGATATATTGTCACCCTATTTATATGCCCACTACAATATATGAATGTCTCACTTCCCAAGTATTTATGGATTTATTCCCACTGCACCCTTATGAGGCATAGAAATATTATCATCTGGTAATTTGCAGATGGGGCCTGGAGTGCTGGGAACTGAACTCACACCACAAGACCATCCTTTGTGCCCTAAACCACTCTGAACGGGAAAGCTTACAAGAATACACTTTGTTTGGAGATTTCCTCTCCCTTGCTTCTGACTGGGTCAGAAAAACAGGCTCCTTTAGCATATTGGAGTGCTTCTGCTTTTCAAATGTTAAGAACAAAAAATAAATACCCAAATAAATGCAAACTTCAACATTTCTTAAAAGTCTGCTTCAATTTTTATTTTAGCTTCTTGCTTTGGAGATAAGAGCATGTTCTCGTCTCAGTGTTGATAGCACCAAAACCCCATTTCTTTTGAGTTAAAGTTCCAATTAGTAATCAGTCGGGACAGGGAACTTAAATGCTAGTTTTGTAATGTTCTGAATTCAGAAAGATGGCAAAAGCAGCGTATCTTCACTGCTATTGTCCCTGCAACTAGTTTAGCCGCCAGGAATTACTGTTGTCAACAATTCCTAAAATGATGACATTTCCAGACGTCTAAGGAACGAACCTCTTGCAGGGTACTCAGCTCTTTCAGGATGGCCTGGAATCACGATGTCTATCTTTGTTTTTACAATTCTGAACACTTTTGCAGGGTCTGGCCTCATGCTTTGGCAGCTGGGAGGGGTGAGCATGATAAAGCTAACTCTCTTGATCACATCACATTACTGGCAAAGATTTAACAGCATCGGTAGCCTTTAAACAAGGCTGTCTGCAAAGAGAGCGGCTGTGTGGTATGGTAGAAATGTAATTTCCAGCTATGAGAAATATCCCTTCCTGGAGATATTTTTTTAGTTTTGGTATGAAGGCCTCCTACAGCGAAGGGGTTAAGAATGCACAAGGGTGAGTCTTGTAGCTGAATTTATCTTGGTAACATGAGATGTTCATGGACGTGGAACACTCATACTACTGTGGTTATTCTTGTACTGGCTTCCCCTCCAAGTCCTGACATGCTTGCTTACATACATGCTTCTTGGGTTTCACTGGGGGAAAAGTTTGGGGGGATCTGGTGACAAACAGGCCTTGATGCAGAGCAGGGCAAAGTTGTTTATACTTCCCTTTTCCTTTTGCCATGATGGAATCATTGAAGGCATTTTTCTTTCCCCTGTACTTTGCTGTATACTTGTGCATTAATTAGCATTGAAAACCATTTAAGGTTCCCTTTTAAACAAAGCAAAAAACAAAAAAGCAAACAAACATGACAATCCAATTTTTACTTTTCTGATCTGATATATTCAAGAAACTAGCGAGACCAAGGCAAAATCCTGCTTGTGTTTACGAAAGCTGGATAGACTATGGCGTTTAGCCACATTAGGGGAGGTGATGTAGAGTTGCATCGTCCTAGGAGCTTGGTGAGGGATTGTGCCTCTTCCTCAAAGCTCCCCAATTCCTGCTGGGTGTTTGCAGGTTGCGCCATCTTTGAGGCAATGTGCACTCATGGGGTACCTAGTCTCTCTCAAGTACAGGGACTATAATTGTTCCTGGCTGTTATAGGGATGGGCCCAAATCAAATCCTGAATCAGAACCCTCTGCAGATTTGGGAGGTTTGGAATCTGAAGTCTGATTCAGAGCCAAATTGTATAGCTGGCTATATAATGGGCTAACCCTGTTCCAAACCCCTCTGAACTGTAAGGTGTTCAAAGTGTTGATCCAAATATTGTGGCACGGGTTGGCCCCATTTTTGTGTAGTGCAAATTTATTCAGCATGGCGCTCTATCTCTCTCTACTGGCCTGGCCACATACAGAGACTGATGAGCCTGCTACAGTGTTGGCTAAGAGAACTGGGTCTTTTAGCTCAGACACAAGAGGCTCATGCATTTAGATACAAAGGAGCTGGGTTCAACCCACCCAGGAATGTCATGTTACATTGCTTACTGGACAGGTGTGTTCAAATGCATGCTAGTTAACATCTCGGGGCACAGCCATTATAAGACACACTGCAGTATTATATTTGCCCCAAGTAATGTCCAATTACTCATCCATCCTGAGTGCTGGAGCTCATGAAGAATCTTATTAGAACAATCTAGGTTTCAGCTATTATAATGAGAGATAAAGTGTGAATTCATATACAAATGAATGAGTAGAGATTTATAGTTCATGAGATTATAACAATACTCTTCCTATTCATTGTTTACCTGCACTGGAATCTTGATGAATGGTTCCAATGAAAATGTTTCACTCCCTGTATTCCTAGGGATACAATACAGTTCACATTCAGTTATCTGAAATTCCTTGTTATCCAAAATAAGAACATTGAAAATTCGATGGAGTATCTGAAATTTTGTTTATCTGGGCAGGGGAGCTTGGCAGCTGGTGAGGAATGACAGAATCCGCTTTGCTCACTGCTCTCCTAGGACCCTCCCAACACATCTGTATTATTTGTGGAGCTGTCTTTGTTTCCAGTGTCCCCAGGCAGGGTGTTAGGAGACAGGTTCTCATAGACTCATAGACTTAGAGGCCAGAAAGGACCATCAAGATGATCTAGTCTGACCTTCTGCACATAGCAGGACACAGAACCTTACTCACTCACTCTTGTAATAGACACATAGCCTATGGTGATCAGTTTGACCCTGAGCATGTGGGCAAGACCTACTAGCCAGACTCCTAGGAAAGAATTTTCTGTAGTAACTTAGAGTCCTTTCCAAGGGCAGGATCCTGTGTCTCTCTTGGATATCTTATCTCTTCTCCCTCCCTTGCTGGGAAGTATTGGGGTGGGAGGCAGGGGTTAGGTAGTGGTGCTGATCCCAGACCTCTCTCATTTATGCAAGCCATTACATATGCCTCCAAAAGAGTAAATAAAATGTTTAGGAGCAAGGTTTTTGGCTAAAACAAAAGACTTGAGTCTGAGTTCCCTTCCTAGCTCTGCCAATGGATTTTGAGTCAACTTAGAGAAGACATTTAGGTCAGTATTTTCAGACTTGGGAGCCTAAAGTTAAGTATCTAAATCATGCATTGGACATGCAGATAAGTGGTCTGCAATTCAGAGATGCCGAGTGCTCAGACCTTGGAGGGGTAATGGCTGCTCAGCACTTTTGGCTGCTTCTTCAGGTGCCTAAATAAGATTCGCTTTAGACATCCCAGTTTGAAAATGTTGGCCTTCGCCTCTTTGCACAATTCCTCATCTCTAAATTGGGGGTGATGATACCACTTTGCAGGTGAGTTTGAGTGGGTACATTTGTCAGTGCATTGACATTCTTGGGTACAAGGTGCTAGAGAAATGTAAAGTGTTGTTATACTGAATCCAGGAACAGTGTACACCAAAAACTCAGTTCATATTCCTCTGGTAGAATACCGTCAAACATAGTCCCCCCACCACACACACCCCATTCCTGCCGTAAAGCTGGAATGACGGGTTCCCCCAGCCACTAGCACAATGTGCAATTTACAAACATTATGAAAGGAACAAAGGGTGCCTTGATGAACTTGTTTTTAAATATGTTGCATATTATCTTACTGCTATGAGACTTGCTTTTTCAGAAATTACACTTGTCAGCACAGTATCAGCAGACGGTCCTTTCCTTCCCAATTCTATGTGAAAATAAACTTTGCAGCTTAGAAGGCTGTGGGCTTTTCACTAAGCTGAGGCTAGCAGTACTAGCTATCCTGTCCAGCAGTACATAGTTGAGGAATACAAACATATCTGCTAGTAGGCTGAAACTCCTTTGGTACTACAGGTGTTCAAATGCCTGTGGGGCTCATGACACAGTTTGCATCTGAATACTCCCTGAACCTTTTGGCTGAGCACAATTTCAGACTCATAGCAAAAGGGCAGCAAATACATTTCTTACCCCATAGACAGGCAGACACCTCTACTGACTCTGTTTTGTAAATGGATGGGTCCTGGGATTCCTCATCAGCTGTTGCTGGAGAAATACCACCATTAGCAGTGTCAGGATAACATTTGCCAGCTCTGTCTAAATAATCCCAACAAACAATAGTAGGAGGAGGGCAATAGCTAATCTTTATTACACTCCAGCCTCAAGGGTACTCTCGGGGATTGTCTCTGATTTTCCTTTGCTGTTGCCCTGAGTCGAGAGGGTTTTTTTCAGTTGAAAGCTCTTAGCTGAGCTATTGCCAAAATATGCAAGCTCCACTGTGGTTTGACCGCTAATTCTGCTATGACAGTAGCACTCAGAGACTGTAGCATAGGTGCCAACTGCATGGGTGTTAATTTGAGTCTCGGTCATCTGGTACCTGATGATCCCATCTGGTGTGTGGTGCAAGTCCCAGCCAATAATCTAAAAAAGGGTGTAAATTACATAAAAATGATGCTATTTTAGGATTCCCAGGACCAAAGCAGTCCATATGGTGCACAGGTGTATTTGCTCACGTTCTGTGAATGCTGTACAAAAAAGAGGTGTGGTCAGAGCCACATCCCTTACTTGGTGTAATACCCTCCCAGGGTAAGAAAACAGGAGCGAGTTAAAGCTTCTTAAGGCAACTTTCACTTGCACATTTTCTGCTCTGCATATGGCACTGCAGTGTATATCAGTGGTGCTGTATGGTATGGGTGGTGATTGGCAGCTAGAGGATTATGATCACTAAGGAAACATTTATTTGTCTGATGGATGTCACATTGGTGATATGCTTGTAGCATGTTTATGGAACCCATATGCATTGGGATGTGGGCTTGTGACGGGGTAGATTAGACCTGGAGGCCCCCTGCTGGAGCCTTGTGGCCCTGCCACACTCTGCCCCAGTAGAGAGGGCAGTAGAGAGGTCCTCCAAGCTGCCTAGAGCAGCTGTGGGGGAAGAAGCCAATCGTAGGGCAGCACGCTAATAAAAGAAGAGCTGCAGGGCCAGAGTGAGATCAGCCTCTTGCTAGACCTGAAGGAGAGTGGGTGGTGTGCCTGGCTGGAGCCACAGGGGAAGTGGTCCAGGGAATTGTTGCAGCAATGCAGTTTATTTAAAGGGACATGGCGGATGGCTGCTATCTATAGGGTCCCTGGCTTGGGACACAGAGTAGAGGGCAGGCCCAGGTTCCCCCCACTGGGAAAGTGGCCTTGACTTTGATGCACCCCAGAAGGGGAACTGAACTCTTTTAGTGGCTCAGCTGAAGAGCTGGGGCCAGAAAGGCCCAGAGAGGTGAAGAATCTCCAGGAAGGGAGCCCAGGGGGATGTGGCCCCACACCAGGGCTGGGAGTGCTTAAAGAGCAGGGACAATTCGAGGGAGCCCAGAAGGGGCTGAGAGACAGTTTGGACCATGGTACTGTGATAGACGCTGTTGGACTTATTGAAGAGTGGGCCTCAGGATAGGGCTGAGGATCAAAGGAACTCACAGAGGGCACTGAAATAGGCTCCCTGATGGACCTATACCCCAGAAGGGGTTTGCTTTGCTTTTATCACACAGACAGACTGTGTGTGACTTGGCCGGAGGGCTGAGTCTCCAAAGACCCACCACAAACAGAGAGCGTGCAGGCACCACACTTGGTCAGGGGGCACTTGGGAGAGGTGAGTGCAATCCCATTATAGAGGTGTTTAAAACATAAACTTTGATCCTGCAACTGGACTGCATGGGTGGACCATTGTGTCCATATGCAGCCCTCTTAAGTGTGATAGGGCTCCACATGAGTGCAGGCACTGGCTGCCTGGATCCAACTGAAATATTGGGTCTTAGTTTGGTGCATTGTCACCAGTAGCTTTTTTCATTGAATCAATTAGATGTCTGTTCTGGATATTACTGTTCATTGTATTGGGTTGATGGAGTTTTTTGATTGAATGTAAATGAACACTACCTTTCCAAGAGCATGAGTATCAATAAGAATATCATGCCAGAGCTGATGAGCATATATAGGCCCTGCAGAAATAATAGTGTGTGTGCCATGCCATTAGACATGGTACATAGTGATGCCATTACACGTTCATATTTGAGTCATCTGAGCTTTTCTTCTCATAGTCCTTTGAATTACCTCAGCTGTCTGTCTACTTGCATCAGCTGATACCAACCTCTGTATAATATATAGCTCTAGTTATAGGTTATCTGTTGTTTTCTGGATTTCCAGGAGTCATAAATGCAAGTGGCTTGGCTAAATTGGGTAAACACTGCCTCTTTTTTTATATGGAATGTTTGGGTTTGCATTTTACTGAAATACAGGTCAACAAGGCACTGGACCTGTGATGAGGACAACAGCAAGTAAAGAGTGGGTGATGTCATGCTCTCTACAGGCCAATGAGGGATCACTATACCACTGCCTGCCCCCTCCCTGTAATGTCCTGAAGCAAGGTAGGACTCTTATAATTTGCCAGTGCTACTAGGTGCTCCTCCCTATCCAGTTCTTGCTAGTCGCTAAACCTTGGTAACCCACACTAGATGTTCTTGATTAATGATTAATGGAGATATCCTATCTCCTAGAACTGGAAGGGACCTTGAAAGGTCATAGAGTCCAGCCCCCTGCCTTCACTAGCAGGACCAAGCACTGATTTTGTCCCAGATCCCTAAGTGGCCCCCTCAAGTGATTGAACTCACAAGCCTGGGTTTAGCAGGCCAATGCTCAAACCACTGAACTATCCCTCCTCCCTTCCCTTCCCTTTTGTGCAGATTGATGAGGTTCTGTTTGATGCTTTTCTTTTTTAAAAAAAGATCACGTTACAAGGGAGCCTTAATGCTTAACCTTTTACTCTGTGTGTGCGTGCATGCGCAAACATGCATATGCGCTCATGGAAAACCATCCTGTATCAGTTCACATAGGAACTTGATGTTCTCCCTATATTTCTTGTAGTATAATTACTACTTATGGTTACATTACATGGTGGCCTGATGTGTGTATGGACACTATGCAGTGTCTAGAAGTATACAACAGGGCCTGTATTTCTGTTCAGCAGCTGAACTGGCCTATTTTGACAGTAGAGGCACAGAACAGTGAAAATACAGGTACGGAACAGGCCATTTGTTTATCTAAATCTCTGAATCTTTTGAAGACCATTTGCAATCTCCTCAGCCAGCCCTCCCCCAGAAGCAGACCACTTTCCTGCCTTCTTGTCATCTACCCCCTACTAGTAGGTATCCTTCGGTCTCGAGAGACCATGGGTATGTACCCCAGAAAGGTAAAGAATTTACTCAGTTGATTTTATGGCAGCCATGAACGTGTCTGAAGTGACCTACTTGAGAGAGACAACCTCTACTGAATCTGTCACATTTAAAGGTGATGTTTCGACGCTTTGGGGGCTCTGCCTTCTGCAAGCTCTTTTCTCCTCTGCTAAGATGGACTGCTTCTCCTCATAACTCTGGAGACCTTTGTTAAGCTCTTGTTTCCAAAGTCTGTGGTCTTGAGTGTGATCTTCCCATTTGTCCGCATCCATGTCTATTTCTTTGAGGTCTCGCTTTCACACATCATTAAAATGCAATTTTGGGTGTCCTTTGGATTTTTTTTCCAAATGCCAATTCACCGTAGAGGATGTCTTTTGGGATGCTCCCATCATTCATTTGGTACACATGCCCAAGCCAGTGGAGGCATCTCTGTTTGAGGAATGTTTGAATGCTGGGTATGCTGGCCCATTTGAGCACCTCAGTGTTGGTGACTCTGTCCCTCCAGGAGATTCCAAAGATTCGATGAAGGCAACGCATCTGAAAGCTGTTGAGCCTTGTTTCCTGATGAAAGTATAACATTCAGGTCTCGCTCCCATACAAAAGTGTGCTGATATCACAGGCACGATTCACACAGATCTTTGTGTGGTCTGTCAGTTTGTTGTTTTGCCATACCCTCTTGTTTGGTCTAGACATTGTTGTAGCGGCTTTTCCAATGTGGATATTGGGTTCTGTCTCAAGTGAAAGGTTGACTGCAATAGTGGGCCCCAGGTATGTGAACTCGTTCACCATTTCAAGTTCATAGTTGTTGATCTTGATGGAGGGTGCTTCCTCAACTCCTTGGCACATTATGTTAGTCTTTTTTAGGCTCATAGCTTTGGAAAAACTGTCCATTAGGCTTTGAAGATGAGCTTCTGCGTGCTCCCCCTACTTTTGAATATTCAGTATTGGGGATCGCTTTCCTCATTGGCAGTAGCAGGAATCCCTGAGCCTGTGGAACCTTCACCTCAGAAGCCAACAGTACTTTTGAGAAAAGACCTTCTGGCTCTTCACCCCAGACACGAAGAGCAATTTTACGGGGAACACCTAGTAACTCTTTACCTGTTTTCACCCCAGAAATAAGATTGTGAGGCATTCTGAGAAAGCAATTCAGTCTCCATACTCTATTCTATCCCTGCTGAGACTGACAACAAGGAGGCTAATTTGTGTTCACTGGGGTGGCATTTCCTGTGATGGAACTTTTCCACCAGGAACTGGACCACCACCAAACAGCTTTCACATGTGGTCCCTGTAACGGGTTGGACCTCTACCTTCTGAGATGCCACCTGATGGATTGGGATTTCACTGAGCCTCCCCTGCTCAATCAGCCTTGGTTCCCTCTCTCTGCTTTGCTGAATTAGGCTCTCCGGCCTCATGCAGCACATACACACAGGTAGGGCCACACCCCGCTGCAGACACAGACTGAAGTCAGCTCTGTGTGAGAGGACTTTCCCAGCACTCATTTTTTGGGAGATAACCCAAAATAATACTATCTTGAGCTGTATAGAAAAATCTGCACAGCACAAGCTCATAAAAATCTGCCCTCTTCCTCAATGTGAAAAGAGATGTACACATTTCTTGCCCCCCCCCAGTTAGACATTGCATAAACTGGGTTTTATTATAAACAAGAAATAAGTTTATTAACTACAAAAGGTGAATTTTAAGTGAATATAAGAAATAACAGACAGAACAAAGCAAATTACTGAGGAAATTAAAACAAAGTATGCAAGCTAAGCTCAATATACTTAAGAAACAGGTTACAAAATGTATTTTCTTACTCTAAATATTATTTTAGGCAGGTTGCAAAGTTTCTGTGGTTCAGAGTTCCAGTTAAATTTCTTTTCAGACTGGACCCTGTCTCTGTCTGGACTCCTCCCCGACTTTCCTTGGGGTGGCTTCAGCAGTCTTTCTTCTTAGGCGGACAGGCCATGGAGAGGAGGAGTGCCGTTTGCCTTCTTCCCCATACTTAAATAAGATATACGTAAGGCGGGAATCCTTTGTTTCCCAAACTGGACCCCCCCTTTCCCTTCCAGTGGAAGGTTACAAGAAATCCTAGGTAATGTTTAGTATCAGGTGACAAGACTACCTGACCTAGTAGTCAGGAGCGCCGCCAGCTTTTCTGCCGCTCTAGGTGGTGGAAGGTCCCGCCCTGAAATGCTGCCCCCAACAGAGGCAGCGGAAGGTCCCGCCGCCAAAATACCGCCGCAGTTGACGCCCCCCAAATTGTAGTGCCCTAGGCAACCGCCTAGGTCGCCTAATGGGTTGCGCCGCCCTGCTAGTAGTGTCACAGTTACGTCCCCGGACGCGTCCCAGGAGGGAGAGAGATTAGTATCTTCACAATCTTGTTGTTTCTTCCTGATGGCTCATCATATCTGCTGGCCTGCGTTCTGGTGGGTGTCTTCTCAATACACATTCAGTTGTTATTTCTTACATAGTCCATATTCCTAACTTTAGATGCAGAAATGATACAGGCATACAAATTGGATAATCACATTCAGTAAATCATGACCTTTGCAATGGTACCTTGCAAGACCCCTCTTGCATAAAGTATATCTCAGTTGTGTCCTTCATATCATAAGCATTTTCATAAAGAATATGGAGTGAAACGTCAGTCACTGTTCACCTGGGCTGGATTTGAACTGGCAGGGCTGGCTCCAGGGTTTTGGCCGCCCCAAGCAGCCAAAAAAAAAAAAAAAAAAAGACGTGATCGTGATCTGCGGCGGCAATTCTGCGGGAGGTCCTTCGCTCCGAAGCGGAGTGAGGGACCGTCCGCCGAATTGCCGCTGAATACCTGGACGTGCCGCCCCTCTCCGGAGCGGCCGCCCCAAGCACCTGCTTGACAAGCTGGTGCCTGGAGCCGGCCCTGTGAACTGGTGATCTAGAGGCAAAAAGCTGTGGTATTCTTCCTCTTCCAAAGTTTCACCATTTTAAAAAAATGGCATCTCAGAGAGTTTCTCAAGTTGAAAACAGAACTGAGTAGGAAACATTTTCAGGGCAAGCAAGCTTTCCTACTGATACCACTGCAATGAATCTGACTCAGCCTTCTTAAAACCTTTTCATTTTTGTGAACACTTGGAATATATTTTGAATTTTCTGGCAGTCTGGTCTTATTGTAACAGCAAAGAGCAAAGGGTGGAGAGGGAGGTGTAATTTTGTGCCTCGGATCTCAGTGGTCATCTCTGCACTGGCATTAATCACAGAGAATCTGCACTAAGCTTAAGAATTGAGATAATAAATTAACTAAGGACAAATTAGTCAGAAATTCAGATACTAAAAAAATAATCTGAAAAGGGTAAAAAATGAATGCTTGGTAAGTTAGGAATATTTGTTTTTGGAAAAGCAATATTCATTGATTCACTGGGGAGAAGCTAGACTGGTGCTGGGTGGGGTTTTATTAGTTTTGGATTTTTGTTGATGAGAAATAGTTTAGGGTCATATTCTGATACCCTTACATTGAGCAGTACCTTAAAGCATACATAATTCCCTTAAAATTCAGCTGGCCCCTTTGTGGAGTAAGGTGCTACTCATGTTCAAACTTAGTATCTCTCCCTTAAAAGAATCCCTTATAAATGTTAGGACTCTGCTCCTCACCCACCACTAACTTCTGCGAAGAGTGTTAGATCAGCTCTCATGATTTTTTACCATACGTATCTTAGTGGTTTTTGGCCTCTTCTGATTCCTCAGCTCTTTATGGTGCAGTCTCAGTGATGGCAGCTGAAAGTTCATCATTCAACACAAAATGGCAGTTTTCAAACATCTTCTGCTGGAATCATCTTAAGTTCTAAGCTCTCCTGGACAGGGTTGTGGTCTTTGTATATGTTTATACAGGGCCTAGCACAATGAGGCACTGATCCTGATTGAGGTCTCTGGGTGCTACTGCAGCAATGGCTTTGATAGTTAAAATCCAAAATAGTCTGTAAATAAGGTGAGACTGTAATACATAGTAAGAAGTTTGGTCCTTCAGAGGGTAGGTCTTGTCCAAGTTAAAACATTTGGGTTGAGATTTTCAATACTTCCTAAGGGATTTGGATGCCCCATTCCCATTGGGAATGAATGAAAATGAAGCAACCAGATCCCCTAGGTAGCTTTGAAAATCCCACCCTTAGGGCCTAATTCTCCCAGGTTACAAGGACCTGCCGATGGAAACCAATGAGGGTAATGTGCATACATCTGAGAGAATGATCAGGCTCCTGGTTACAACAGGGATGAATTACCACTTTAATTTTCTATGAGCCATAATGGTTCTAGATTGAACGGTACTCTCCCTGAATGTTCACAGCTCCACAGACTGTAGCATTCTTTCCTTCAAACTATAACATTCTGTCGTCATATCAGAGTCCCCTGTAGTGTGTGAATGTGAAGTCACCAGTTACCAGGAACAAGAATTCAAGGCAGATGCTCCGGTGGTGGGTGGAAAGGAGTGAATCTTGGAGGTCATGCAGCCAAAAGCACAGCAAGAGGGACTGTGCATAATCTGTGATATTTACAAAAATCACCATGACAAACTTTCAAGTCTTAGACCCCAATCCTGAAAAGAACTGATCGTGCATGTAAGTTACTCCAGTGAGTATCCCATTGAAGTCCACGTGATCTCCTCAGGACTACTCACATGCTTTAAGCAGGTGTGTAAGTCTTTGCAGGATTGGGATCCAAGTGACTAATATTTGTAAGGCTTCTTGCAATGAAAAGGGGTAGAAACATACTGTTGTTTTTTTAAAGAAATGTTAGATGATGTGGGATGAAGGTTGTGACTCGCATCAGACTTAATGCATGCAGACCATACCTTTAAAAATGTTTGCAGTCATGCTTTGTCCTATGTGCCAGTTCCTTTAAAGGATCTGTGCAGAGAACAAGTTTGATGTATGAGCATCACCCTTTTAGAATTCTGAGTGGACCAACAAAAAAACAAACAATTTTGAGAACTTTGAAAACCCATCACTTTCCAAAGCCTCATAACTCACAAACAGCTTTTCTGGTTCATCTCTGACTTGTCTGAAACATTTTCCATGTGGGGGAGGCTAAGCGTGAGGAAGACTGGATCAGATCATCAGCTGGTTTGAATACAGTTTCTCCACTGAAATCAGTGGAGCAATGCCAGCTGAGCATCTGGCCCATTATGTGGAAAAGATGATGATAGAAACTGGAGTGAAACTGATATTGTGATTCAACCATTAAAGTGCCATTTTCCTTTGTTAGCCATTTTGACTTCTAATGTGAACTCTTACGCAATCTGCTGTGGGTAGTTAGAAAATAATTTTCTTTAAAAGAGGAAACTAAACCAAAAACAACTATTTTGAAATCTTGTTAAAGGGCTGACATAGAATTGCCAAATCCCCATTTTAGAGTTGATAAACCACTTCTCTGTTCCTAGATCCAGCCCCGGGTTTTTCAAAAGCTATTTTAATTTTTGTGGCATTTGAGATCCACGTGGATGACTCTGAGCCTGTCTTTTGTGTGACTTTTCCACTGCAGCATTGCTTGACCATGTGCTCATCAGATTATGACACCAGCATTACAGCTGGTTGGAATTTTTTCAATAAAATGATTTTTTTTTTTGGAAAATGCTGATCCATTGAAACCGAAACTTTTAATGGGAATGTACCAGTTGTGTTGAAAGTTTTGCCAAGAAAAGTTTCTCAAGTCCAGGATGGCATTTCTGGTCAAAACATGACCAAGGGGGAACTGAGGAATAGACAATAACCTGGTGGTTAGGGCATTTAGCTGAAATGCAGGAGACCCAGGAGTAACTGTGCCTCAGTGGGCCACAACTGAGAACACCAAATTCAGGACAAACACACACACTCTCTCTCTCTCTCTCTCTCTCTGGTTTTTCACAAAAATCTTCAAAGAGTCTCAGTTTTGTCAGATGTGGAATGGAAACATTTTTGAGGAATGGGAATTAGTGGCCATTATTCAAGCATCATCATCATCTTCTTCTCACCATCCTTAGGCCAGATTCCCTTCCTCTGTTCTTTCCATTATGCATCACTCTGGAGGCACAAAATGGTGGAATCTGGCCTTAGCTGGCCAGCTGAGGATTCCTCTGGCATAAAGGGATGTTGACAACTCCTACAACAACTGCTCCTGCCCGGTAGGAGGGCACATATTGGGAGTGGGAGGGAACATGATAAATTATAAATAAATGGAGATATCCCATCTCCTGGAACAGACCTTGAAAGGTCATCGGGTCCAGCCCCCTGCCTTCACTGGCAGGACCAAGTAGTGATTTTGCCCTAGATCCCTAAGTGGCCCCCTCAAGGATTGAACTCACAACCCTGGGTTTAGCAGGCTAATGAACACACCTTTATTCTGCCAATTGTCAATTGATATATGGTCCAATAGTAACAGTAGTCAGATGATGCATTAGAGTAGCGTCTTAAGATGCTCTAACTTATGCATATGAGCTAGGTCCAGTAGAGAAGCATCAGGAGAATCAAGGGGTGTAGATTGCTCCTTCCTGGCTCCCCACCTCTCTTGTCTGGAGTGGATCTTGGTGCAAGAAGCTATCTGGCCCCTTCTGTATTTCTCTCTCCAGCAGTGTGTTTGCAGGTATGTAAGAGAAAGCAGTGGTTCTTTCTCTCCTCACAGTACAACAGAGACCTAGTAACTTCCACATCTTCCAGAGTTGGTTGTGTGGCGATTGCTTTGATGGCTGCCATTCTGATCTCTGCCTAAGATTCTGCCAACCTGGTAGATTGAGAGCTTCTCAAACCACAGGATATGCATGTAAACGCCTGTAGCTATTACCTTCTAGTTTAAAATAGAGTGGTTCTGCTGCCATTCCCTTTCACCTTGTAGTTTGGAGGCTACTAAAAAGTAAGATGAGACCCTGAGCAGCCTTTTCCTATTCTGCTCCCAAGAGAGGGAGATTAGGTTGTGGGTACCTGCTGTAGTAGAGCTTGTGGAAGAGTTTAACATGAAGATTGCTGGGGTGAGGACAGGGAAAGGGGCAGATATAATAGCATAGATGAGTGAGACAGCTGGAACAAAAAGGTGCATGATGAAGCAAAAGGTGTGATGTTTCCTTGACACAGTTTTTGTCCTTTATATGGTGTTAACCCAGGCTCAGAGATTATATGGGTTCAAGCCAGCCACAAACTTCAGACTTGGATTGAGATTCTAACTTTCCAAAAGTTTGTGAGAATTCAGACCTGGGCTTTTAGCCTAGGTCCCATCTCTAATTTACACTGTCCTGAACCCACTTGCTGGTGCCTAGTCATAACGGTGGTTTGTAAATTATTGGCAGTACCATGTTTTCTGTGGTGGTTTTCACCACAATTCTGTGCAGGACACACTGCCTCCTGGAGCTTCCAGATGTGCGGAGCAGTGTGCCCTCTGCTATGCCACTCCAAAAGATTCAGTATCCCCTCCTTTGCATTGCCGGCCAGCTTCACAGATGGAGGCCTATTTCCTCTTCCTCCTTCCCCACTCTTTCCCACCATGATTAGGGTCATTAGTGATCTAGTAGCTGTTCTTAGGGAGCCTCCTTTCCCACCTTGCTAATCTGTGTAGTGGTCAGCTACAATGTAGCCCCAATTGCGTTCTTTGGTACCTAGTTCCATTATAAATATTTCTGTTGTGTGTAGGGATTAGTGGGTCCAACACACTCTGCATTCTTGAAGAGGATGAGGGCTATGGGCTATCCTCCATCCTCCTTAGAGAAGACTAGGAGTGCTGGTTTATCTGGAACCATTGCAGAAGGATTTCACTGTTGCTTAAAAAATTGTGGCAAAACATACTAGTTTTTCTCCTCTTCTGTACATCAGCGCTTCAGAATGTACCGTGCTTAGAAATTTTCTCTGTGTGTAGGATTTAAACAGAATCACTTACTTTCATTCCATTTTCTGAGATGATTGATAATCCCTTACTCCCACTGGTGAACAGTTACTCCAACATGTAATCCCATTGATTTCCATGAGATTACTTGTAAAAGTAAATGCTGCAGGAGAAACAATATATTAGCATTTCCCCTACTACTCTCCTATTAATAAAAAGCTGAGATGATTCAATTTGAAAACTCTAATTTGCTTTTCACATTTCTCACAGCTGAGACAATAAACCCAGGCTGATCATTTTTACTTCTGTTTATATTCACTTCTTGATTTTCATGGATCCAGTTGTCATGTAACTCCAGTAGAAGACTTCCTACAGTACAGGCCGAGCAAAGACTGAATAAGAACTTCAGAAGCTGGCCCCTTGATCTCTCCTTATTAACATATTCCTCCATATTCAAATTCCCACTTTTTATAATCAAACTTCAGTTTTGGCAGAGCTGTAGAATTGCAAAGGTTAGCAAACTTTTTGACTGTTCCCGGTTCCAGTGATTAACTTTGATTCAAAATCATTCCGGAAAAACCAGCTGCTCTCACATGCTCATGCTAGAACAATCCCCTGGGGACCATTTCACTAGCTGGCGATTGGTGGAGTGCCTTGTATTCTGGCTCAGCTTTTCTGCCCAGGAATGTTGCTCTTGCCTCAGCCAGTGCTGACATGAATCCCTGCTCCTGTGTGGAGGAGGGTGTGAGGCCAGGTGGAGCCAGAATAAAACTCTCCTGACTCTGGGAGACTCCTCATCAGCCACTTTAGGGCTAGTTTGCAACACTCCAGTAGCACAAAGCTATCTTATCAGGGGCTGGCACTCTGGTCCTTGGTTTTGTGGAGATCTGACAAAACCGGGTGAAACATAATGGGATTGACAGAATTTTGCTTTGCAGCTTGTGATTCGTTTGTACCTGAAATGTAAAGTAAGGCAAGCCCGTAGTAAGTGAAAGTAATCAAAATGTCCTTGGGAGCCGCTGAACACTGAGATTGCTAAAAAGTGTCACACCATTCTAACTTTGGATGAAAGCTGAGTTGACAGTGTCCCATTAACCCAGTACTTGGAAAGAAGTGCAGACCTTTGGGGCAAGCTGAAGCACAAACATAACTAAATACCATATGTAAACACAAGCTATCAAGCCATGCACACTAAATATAGCATGCTGCGGAGTGGCTTTATAACTTCTTCATTTAATCATTTAGAGTCCGTTCCTTTCAGTTTTTCTTGAACAAAAATGTCTTTTTGGATACAGGCATTTAAACAAATCAAAAACAAAAACCCTAAACTTTCTTGGACAGGACTTCTCCACATAGCTGTAATTTTTTTACTTCAACTCAGAAATTAGAAACAATTCCAGGGTGCAAAGGGAACTGATCACAGTGCTAGTTATCCCTTAGCTAAAGCAACAGATGCATCATGCAGATGAGCTCCAAGAAGGGTGAAGCATGTGTCCAAGGTTGCTATTTTACCCTTGGGTGACTAAAATCCTTAGGGAAATCAGTCTTACCAAATCATATTTAACCTCACTGACTTGCAAAGCATTACCCAGGATGCCTCTTGTTTCCCAAATTCCACTTTGAAGTGAGATGTCCCTAACTGCCTGTTTCATAACCAGCTTTGGCTGAAGAAGCTTACTGTATTTTGTCAGACCCTCAATATTGGCGATAAATGTGTCCCTGTATGAAGTAATGAATGAGATGCAAATTCCCACTGACTTCATTTAAAGTGATAAACACTTATTTAAAAAGTGAACCAAAATGAGTAAATATCACATTCTTGAAAGAGAAAAGAGAACCACACTGATTGCTCAATTTAAACTTCTCTTCACTGTGGTGGAGGGGGGGAAAAATCCCACTATAGTTTCATGGATTGTTTTGAAATGCTGCACTATTTTCTTTCTCCATCTTCCCTGGTCTTTTTTTGAACAAACTGCTCCTTGTCACCCCGAATGGTCAGTGACACCCCATAATTTACTGTTAGGAATGCAGACATGAAGGAAGACGAAGGGATGAAATATGGTGTCAAGTTTTATCTACTCACATTTCACACACTAAAGAGACAAGTCCCTTTGGCCAGTTGCCATGGAGAATTTTCTTTTAGAAGTAAATAACTCGGAACAGAAAGAACTCAAATTCATTCTACCCCAGCTGCAGAAAGTCATTAAGTCTCAATGGATGCTATGTGCGTTGTGTGAAAGGAATTTTGTAATCTGGATATAACAGCAGTTGCAAAACTACATTTGAGTTTAAATCTTTATTTTGAACCTTTAATTATCGGCTTTGTTTTTTTGCATACTGATTAAAGCTCATGTATTTACAAATAATTTCTATTTTTGAACTACAAACATTTAGATGAGACGTTTCAGTAATTGACGAATGGTTGATTTTTGTTTTGTTTTGCTGCTTTGTTTCTTTCTATGCAACCGCAATTTGAGTCCCATTTCCTAACTTGCTTTTTAAAGTGTGTTTAAAAAGGGAAAAAGTTCTACCAAAGCCCTAAAAATGATTTTAAAGTGACATCCTAGACAGCTTTTCTTAAATTGCTATTCGCATGATTTTTTGACTTCCCTGACCTTCCCAGTCTTTCGTCCCACCTTTCTCCCCCGCCCCCCATCATTTTAAATAGCTTTGAGAAGGTAGAGCTTTTCTTGCCTTCCAGTTGCATTCATCCAACTCTCCAGCCACATTTAGGACTGGAGTCTGCAGTCACACCTGAGTAACTAAATGGAGTTACTCCTGATGTAAATCAGGGCTGAATCATGCCTTAAGTCAGCACTTCTGAAGCACAAACTGATGTTGTGCTCACCTCCTATGCAGATGTTGCATCTAGATAGGGTGACCAAACAGCAAATGTGAAAAATCGGGACAGGGGATGGGGGGTAATAGGAGCCTATATAAGAAAAAGACCCCAAAATCGAGCTGTCTCTATAAAATCGGGACATCTGGTCACCCTACATCTAGAGTTGAGCCAGGTTAGATCAGTTGGAGAGATGGGAACTATTGGGGATGGAGGTACTGTAGGCAGAGGGTAATGAAAGCTTTATAAATGATAAAATACTATTGAGAAAGGGTCTGAACATATTTCCGTAATGCCATAGACTTCTAGAACAGCTGGCTCAGTCCTAAAAAGCCTGCAAAGTTGAGTTTTTGGATTGGCTTAACTTATATTTTTACACTGTCAATCTTTTTTTAAAATGAAACCAACCAAACAAAAATATTAGTTCAAAAGCATTTAAAAATTAAATTATATTTAAAAAAAAATAATGATCTCTCAGTGCCTGATGCTGCACTCCTGGACTAGTGCACAATGAATCAACAGCTGCTACTGTTTTTTTTACTGGTACATCATGTGCTCCCTGCTGCACCCAGCTATGGCTCACACAGAAAGGAAGTGGGGTTCTGCTAATGCCTCATCACACTCTTTGAACTGTTCAGTGGTGGCATGGACTCTTCCCCATATCTTGTTCACTCTTGAGCAGCAGATCTACCAAGTGTTACTTGTCTTGTGTGACACTTGCTCATTCAGCAGGTCTGTCATGCTTTCCTGCATCTCAGGTATGGGAGAAGGGGGAGAGAGAATGTGAGAGAGAGAGACATTTTCTAGCAATCTACAGCCTAGTGAAGTGTGCCTTCAACTGCAAGCAAGAAGACCACAAGTCCTAGTCCCAGGTCTTTTTCCTGACTGCTGTTAACATTTTTGAGCATTTCATAACTATTTTTAAGCAAGGCTTTTTATTCCTATATGAGGGGAAACAGGGGTCCACTTATTTTTCAGAAATGCTAACATACACAAACTTACTGGAGGCAGAGCTGAAAACAGAACTGATACAACGGATTTAAGTATCATTTACTTTGCCACAATGCTTTCAAAAAGAATGTCAAACTATGTGCATCCGTATGCTGTCTCTAACCACTAGACTGTAATGTATTCCCAGAGCCAGGAATAGACTCCAGGAATCCTGGTATCCAACATTCCAGTGCTGTCTCAAAAATAGTTGCCTAGCAAAATATGTGTTGTCTCACTCTAAAGGTTGGATAAACAGCCTGCTTTCACCACTAGGTATTTCTAGAGCTCAGATGGAAGAGGTTTCTGCTTCATCTTAAAGTTGTAGTCTGCTGATGACCCACATGGGGAAATATGACACCCTCCATTATCATGAGGACCTTGGAATAAATGTAATTCTTGAACAATATTATATTACCAAATATTTTGTGTAAACTGAATGTGGATGTTGTGTTTGTTTTTGTTGTGTTTTTAAGATTTGTATGATGGTTAATGGGAGCTGACCCTTTAAGAACCGAGTGGGGCAACATATTATAGGGTGTTAGAAGGAGCTCAAGCCCAGTGTATTGGAGATTTTGCCTGTGTGTCCAAATAGTCACACAGAGTCTCAGGCTAAGCTCCAAAAAGTTAAAAACTGGATTTAATAAATTTGTCTTTCCAGAAAGGAAACTTCATTCTCAAAGGTGGTGTTAGTTCTTATTGGAGGACTGGCTGCCCAGAGCTTCCTAAGAAGTGATCGAACCTTTCACCCATAGGTCACCATGTCAAATCAATCCCATTTTAGTAGGGATTAAAAGTTGCTCCCATCTTCTTGGTGCTTGATGGATCTCAGCCCCCACAGCACAAATTCAGCCCCTCACTTTGCACTAATCGATTGTTTTAGCAGAGAGGCCAAGATCTGCAAGGGTCATGGAAACTGAACTACCCATTACCCCTTGAGGAAGTTCTCCTCATCATGGTAGAGGTAGGACAGTGTATGTGTGTGGGAAGCTAGCCCTGTAGCTAAATGAAGGACCTCATTTATCAGGATCATCAAACTGACACCTCTCACCAACACTAACACCATGCAGGTATATTTCAACTGACATTTCTAGGCCACATGTACATTGTTTGCAAATCGGCATATTCTTATGAAGTAACTTGCATAAAATGTCACACATGGGTAATGTGATAATTGGCACCTCTGGTGCAGACATGGACAAGGCCTCTGCACCTGTTTAGCCCTCAGAATAGGGCTTACATATGAAGCGTTACATAGACCTTGGGCAAGCTCTCTGCATGGGGTGAGTTTTACCCTTTGAGAGCAAGGTGCAGACTTTTTGACTGCCCCTAGAACAGGTGCATGTGGGTTGGCGGAGAAGTGCTTTCTCTTCCTGCTTGTTCCAGAGTAAAGTTTAGACCGAGTATGGCTCAAACACTTGATTTTTGGGGGGTAGAGGTAGGGAAAGGATTTTGTATGTGCTCATCAAGTGTTTGTAAATAAGGCAGTGTTTATACTACGGGGGTACGTTGACCTAAGTTACGCTACTCCAACTACGTGAATAACGTAGCTGGAGTCGACATAGCTTAGGTTAACTTACTGTGGTGGAGTACCAGAGTCAACCGGAGAGCGGTCTGTGGTCTTCACTAGACCTGCTAAATCAACCTCAGCTGCATCGGTCACAGCAGCGTCTATCCCTGGTAAGTGTAGACATGGCCTTAGTATATTCAATACCTCGTTGTACCAGGATTGCTATGTCCCGAGCATCCTCTTGTGGTCACTTTTCAGGCATCCTGCCTCTGGGAGCCCCCTCTTGCAGGTCCCTTAAAGCACTCCACATAGTCTCTCTTGTGGCTAACAGCATCCCCATCTGTTATCAAGGGAAATTTAACTGAATTAAATGCTGTATTCTGGACTCAGGAACGGTATCTCTATCACCTTGTTTGCAATTAAGTAATAGTGACTCAATGTTAAGGTGCAAACCAAAAAAGGGTTTATTTGACAAACAAGGCAAACAGCCTGAAGGGAAATTTAACAGTATGACAGGAAAATAGTAAAATAGCTTGTAGGTTTATTTCCACAGACAATGTAGCCAAGGTCCCACTATAAACCCTTAACAAGTTATGGGCATACTAGCACAACTTTACTTGCAGGTAGATAACTTCTGGCACATGGATGGAGATGAGCAAACAGCTGGACGTGTGTCACATGTGTGTCAGCTACCAGTCGAATCTGGCCCTTCAACTGCGCTCTGGTGGGACACGGATCTGGATACAGGAGATGGTCTTCCAGGTAAGTAACAGAGATGGGTCTTGACTCACGATGTGCGCACAAATAAACGGAACATGGGCTGCCTCTCAGATGGACAGCACCTGGTGCTGGGTGCGGTGGCTATTTATACAGTCTAGTCACATGCCCTTTTCCTGCCCTTTCTTCCCGCTGTTTGGAGAAAAAGGCGCCAAAGTTCTAACAAGAAGGACACTCAAAATGGAGTCCAAACAACAACTTGTATGAATCCAAGATGGCAATTCAACAAAATGGTGAATATAAACAAATAAACCTTGCACACCCACAGCTGGTTTAATAACAGAAATGGTTCAAACAGTCCTCAGGGTCCCCAAAATAAAATCCATAATCAGAACATACAAACATTCCTACTCAGCCCTGGTTCTTGTGCCACACCCAGAGCTCTTCCTCCATCACAATGTGCTCCACCCAAAGCCACCAGTCCCAGCCCTCTCTGTTGGAGCACCCTGGTGTCCTCCTCTTGTCAGCCACACCCTACTCCCGGGACTGTCTGGGGCTTTTTCAGCTTTAGCAGACCACTCCCAAGCCCTACTTGGTTTGAGCCTCTGGTTCTCAAACCCTCTGGTGTAGCAGGGTCTTCCCTGCAGAACCCTTTCTTAATTCTTTCAGTGTCCTCTACTCTGCCTTTACTTCAGCTAGCTGCTGCCTTTTATAGTGAATTATCTGATCCAGCCCAGGTATGCCTTCTTCATAATTAGGGTTGGCTAGCTCCAAGCCCTCAAGGGCAAGCCACCCTGTGACACTTATATAAATACGCAAACACCATGCATGCTTAAAGATCAGATTTCCATAGCTCAAGTACATGGCTCTGGTAATGATCTCTGACCTCTCTCCCAGCAACAGTAGAAGTGATGGAAAGTGAAAGGACAATTGGGAAAGGGATTGGGGCCATTTTAGTGCATTCTTTTAGTGGAGAAGACATAACAGTAGGAGTTTTAGGTATGGGAAGAAGGATTTGGGCCATAAATTGGCTCCAAGTGTTGAGATAAAACTGGAACATACTATTGCTTATTTAGGAAGAATGCTGTTACTTCTCTTCCTCCCAATTCAATCACTGAGATATTTCAGTTGACAAAAGCTGTCTTAGCTCACTTTGTTTTCTGTTTATAGCATTAGTGAAGTTGTTAAACTATATTGTTGATGCTACTTCTTTTCAACAGAAGACGTTCCAATGTAATGTTTTGTGGACAGAGGATCTGATCCATCAGATTCCATCTCCTCTACCTCTGTGTGGAAAATATTTTATCTTAAACCTAGTTTAAACAAACAAACAAACCCTGCAAGTTTTAACTTTTATGGAACACAAAATAGCTTTCCCCTATCCTTGCTGTGTCACCTGGCTCCCAATGTCATTGTCAGTGAAGTTGACAAGCGGAGACATTTTCCTCTGGATATAATTGATGTTGCCTTAGTCCTGGACAAGAACATGCTTGTAAAAATAACAAGAACCAGTTTACAAGTACAAGAACCATAGAGGCTTTGGGCCAATATTACACTTATGCCTCTAATTTTTTTCTGTAGCTCTTTATCCTTAGCTTTACTTTAGGTTTTAATGCATGAATATATAAACCACAGATTTCAGCATGATTAAAAGGAGCATTAAATCAAAACTTTGAAGTTAGCAGTTCTACATCCTGGAGTTATTTTGTATGCACAATTAAACATAGCTGAGTGAGAGCCTCACATTAATTTTCCTATTTTATTAGGCAACATCTCAGTTTTTTGATGCCTAATTTAGACTTGCTTGAAAACATTAAGTAACTTCCTTTCTTAGGCTCAAACTTTGGTAAGCTATTATTTTTCAACGGTTTAGATTAGGAACAGATGGTTTATGTGAGCTCATGCAGTTTGTAGTTTATGGGGGACACATTTTGAAACAAAGTGGAGCTACAAACAGTCAGGGCTGGATTAACTCTCCTGTGGGCCTGGGGCTATTAGATTTTGTGGGGCCTCTGGGGATCTGGAGTGGGGGAGTGGGCTCAGGGCTGGGGCAGGGAATTGGGTGGAGGAGGGGGTGCAGCTCCAGCTTGAGGGAGGGGGGGAGGGTTGGCTCTGGGGTGGGACCAGGGATGGGACAGGGGGTTGGGGTGCAGGAGTGGGTGCGGGGTGCAGGCTCCGGCCGGGAGGTGCTTACTTCAGGTGGCTCCTAGTCGGCGCGCAGCAGGGCTAAGGCAGGATCTCTGCCTGCCCTGGCTCCGCGCTGCTCTGCTCCCCAAGGTGGCCAGCATGTCTGGCCCCTAGGCAGAGGGGCCAGGCTGCTCTGCATGGTGCACGCTGCCTATGCCCACAGGCGCTGCCCCCACAGCTCCCACTGGCTGCGGTACCCAGCCAATGGGAGTTGTGGAGCCAGTGCTGGGGGCGGGGGCAGTGTGAAGAGATTCCCTGGATGCCCCTCACCTAGGAGCCGTAGGGTCACATCAGCGAGCCGACGCTCAGGGCGCCAAGGGACTGGTGTCCAGCCTGTGGCGCAGAAACTTGCCACGGGCCAGATGAAAAGAAGCAGCGGGCCGCATCCGGCCCATGGGCCTGTAGGCCTCCCTTAGCTCGAGGCCCTGGGCTGCAGCCCCTAAAGCCCCTGCTTTAATCCGGCCCTGCAGACCGTATATGTTAGATAGTGAGCTGTGCAGGATGTTTTTTGGATAACCAAACTTGTTTTAGAATACTTCTCTGTCTTCATTCATTACTGTGGAATTTTTGGAAATCTCATAAAATTCTCTTATAAAATTACTGTATGGTTCTATATGGCAGAATTTCTGCCTACTTTGGAAAATATAAGGGCCTGATTTTTTCTTCTACTTTCTTCAGTGTAAATCTGGAATGAGTCCACTGAAGACAATGGAGTTACACTGGTGTAAGTCAGAGAAGAACTGGACTTACAGTTTGAAATATGATCTTGGAGATCTCTTGGTCACTTTTGAATCTGAAAAATCTTGATTTTGATTTACAGAAGCCCCGCAGAAGAGGGACAAAGGGAAGAGAGCAGGCTCAAAAATTACACTCCCTGTGTGTACTTTCTGAATGTGGAATGGACATTAGGGAAGGACAGTGACTGGCCTATTCCTATTCTATCAGGCAGTAAGTGAATCTTGAGCAAATATCAGATGTGCTGAACTATAAGGCCTTGGCTACACTTACCCGCTAGTTCGACGGCTGGAAATCGAACTTCTGGGTTCGACTTATCGCGTCTAGTCTGGACGCGATAAGTCGAACCCGGAAGTGCTTGCCGTCGACTGCGGTACTCCAGCTCGGCGAGAGGAGTACCGCGGAGTCGACGGGGGAGCCTGCCTGCCGAGTGTGGACCAAGGTAAGTTCGAACTAATTCGAACTAAGGTACTTCGAACTTCAGCTACGTTATTCACGTAGCTGAAGTTGCGTACCTTAGTTCGAATTAGGGGGGTAGTGTAGACCAAGCCTAAGAGACAAGAGGTTGTTGATTGAAAGAAGCAGGGTTACTTTTTGATGTTTAGAGCATGAAGTGAGTCCACAAGTCATATGTAAAAAGCATTGAATTTTTGCAGGTTAAAGTGGCTTCTTAATATCTAGTTAAAATAAACTGGTCAAAAATGGAGTTAATGTTTTTTCAACAGGTAAGTCAAATCCTTTAGTAAAATGAGCGGTTACGTTTGCATTGATCTTCTGTAATCCACCAGGTAGAATACAGACTTTGTAAAGATACAGCATGCATCCTACCTAAGATGAATGTTCAAAATGATAGGGCTAGGAGGCAAGAAAAGGCAAGGGCCCAGGTTATCAAAAATGCCAGCTCCCATCAAGCACAATAGGCGAGAGCATGGCCCAGCAGACAAGGCGCTAAATGGGAATTTGGGAGCCCAGGGTTCTAGTTCTGGCTGTGCCACTAACCTGTTGTGTAACCTTCCCCTCTCTGCCTCTGTTTCCTCATTTATAAAAAGGGGATAACGATAGTAAAGAACTTTGAGGTCTATGTATGGAAAACACTAAGAAATAGTTGTTATCATCTAGGCACTTCCATTTCTAGTGCTGAGTATTGCAGTTTGGAAGTAGGCAAATTTATTTTCATTTCCATATTATTTACGTATGCAGGGTCTGAATGAGCTCCCCCCTGACATCTAGTGGTGGGAGGTGAACTCTGGGATGAACCTCTGGGCCTGCACTAGCCAAGGACAGCAACTATGAGTGGGGTGCAGAGAAGGGATGGACACGTTAAAGGGACTTTTGGGTTGCTGGACTTAAGAACTTGAGGGGAAAAGGACACTGCCCAACTTACTTGCGGGTGGGTCTTTTGCTCATCATTTGTGTTTGTGAACCCTAGTTGCGATGTTTTCCCAAATTAATGCTGAGTTAATTCCCTCCTTTTAAAAAAAGTTTTTGCTACACTCAGACTCTGTGCTTGGGAGACAGGAAGTATTGCCTCTTTGAGATGCCCAGGGGGTGGTGTGTAATTGTCCCAGGTCACTGGGTGGGGGCTTGAGCTGGTTTTGGGTTGTATTGTTGAAAAAGAACCCCTAAATACTGAACCCGGCCCTTGTTGCTGCTGGCTGCACCTGGCAGAAGGGTTACATTTATTCTTAACCTAGTTTTGTGTCCATCACTTGTTCTTCTGCATTTTATGGTCATGGCTGGAAGTAATTAAGTACTGAAGGGAAAAAAGCAGTTCTTCGTTTTAAACACAAGTGGGCTAAAGCCTACAAAACCTCAAACTTCAATTGAGTTCATCATAGGACAGCACGAAACGAGAAAAAAATCTCTTCTTCTTTTTTGTTGTTGCTGTTGTCACAAAAATCAGGTAGTTGATACCTTTTGGTAAAATTTTCCATTCTGCTCCAGTCCCTATAGACTGCTTTGGTGGCATACAGGGGCTGTTAGATTCCAGGAAAGAAGTTCCCTACATCCTTACATTGATCTGCCCTACACTCCCTAATACAGGGGGCATGCCAGAGCAGACTGATGGGGTTGGAGTGGGTGGAGCCATAGTGTTCAAAACTACACAGGAGATTATGAGCTGCTATGGACTGATGAGCAATCCATAGGCATCCTTGGAAGGCTGCCATATGTTTTAATTTATGTTGGCGACCCCACTGGCCCCCAAGAGCAGCCCAGAATCCAGAGGTTGCAAATGTGGTTCATATCTGCCTTTTGCCTACTTTCCTACTGGGCTGGACCTTCTGTGCTGTGCCTCCTGGCAGAGTCCAAGCCCTGATTTCACTCTCAGGTACCGGAGGCCTAGAAATAAAGAGAATATGAGTTTAGTGCAGCTGCTACTGTTATCACTACTGACGGACAATGGAGATTATTCTTGAGCTCAAGTGAATCAGCTTTTGCTTTGGGATCCACTTTTTTTTTTAATTCTCAGTAGGGGACCTCAGAAGCTGTACAAGTAACTCTATCCTCATGCAGTAACATCATTCAGGATACATTAATCCAGGCTTCTTCCTTCTCACCTTCTCACCTTTTGGTTAGGTGGGCAATGTACTCTTTCAATGTGCCCTTGAGAAAGGGCAGCAGGGTCACTGAAGAAGTTTATTTTAGAAACCCGTTGGGTTACTGCTTGAGGTCAAAATTGGCAAATGTGGTACCTCAACATGCTTTAAGAGTCCAAGGACTGAGGAGAGTTACAACACATTGCCCTCACTCCATATTATGCTGGTTGGGAAAGAAAGCCTGGTGCCATTGACATCACTTTTTCCCATGCTTCTGAAAATAAAGGATGAGTGTGAAGTGATACTTTATTGAATGCATTTTATATAATAAACATTTTCATGTTTGTGCAGCATGTGAACTGTTACCACATGTAACTTTAAAGGTGTACAGAGAAATAACATATTTTTGCCTGAAAGAGTTCAACTGATTTGCAAGATTCTATTAAATTTTGGGGGTTTTCTTGCTCAAAGACTGGTTAATTTGCAAGCACGAAAAATATAAAACAGCTGCATTATTACATAAGAACGGCCATATTTGGTCAGGCCAATGGTCCACCTAGCCTAGTAGCCTGTCTTCCGACAGTGGCCAATGCCAGATGCTTCAGAGGGAATGAGCAGAACGGCAACTATCGAGTGGTCCATCCCATGTCATCCAGTCTCAGCTTCTGGCAGTCAGAGGCTTAGGAACACACAGAACATGGGGTTGCATTCCTGACCATCTTGGCTGATAACCACTGAGGGATATATTCTCCAAGAAATTGTCTAATTCTTTTTTGAACTCAGGTCTATTTTTGGCTTTCACAACATTCCCTGGCAATGAGTTCCACAGGTTGACTATATGCATTGTGCGAAGAAGTACTTCGTTATATTTGTTTTAAACCCACTGCCTGTTAATTTTATTGTGTGACCACTGGTTCTTGTGTTATGTGAAGGGGTAAATAACAGTATCCTTATTCAGTTTATCCACACTATTCATGATTTTATAGACCTCTATCATATCCCCCCTTAGTCATCTTTTTTTCTAAGCTGAACAGTTCATTTTTTAAATCACTCCTCACATGGAAGCTGTTCCATACACCAATCATTTTTGTTGGCCTTCTTTGTACTTTTTCCAATGTATATCTTTTTTGAGATGGGGCGACCAGAACTGAAGGTTCTCAAGGTGTGGGCATACCATGGATTTATATAGTGACATTAAGATATTTTCTGTCTTATCCCTTTCCTATTGGTTCCTAATATTCTGTTAGGGTTTTTTTTGTGTGTGTGTGTGTGTGTGACTGCCACTGCACACTGCGCAGATGTTTTCAGATAACTATCCACAATGACGCCAAGATCTCTTCCTTGAGTGGTAACAGCTACTTTGGACCCCATCATTTTGTATGTATGGTTTGGATTATGTTTCCCAGTGTGAATTACTTTGTATTTACCAACATTGAATTTCATCTGCCATTTTCTTGCCCATTCACCCAGTTTTGTGAGATCCCTTTGTAACTCTTTGCAGTCAGCTTTGGATGTAACTATCTTGAGCAATTTTGTATCATCTGCAAACTTTGCCACCTCACTGTTTTACCCCTTGTTCCAGATCATTTCTGAATACAATGAAGAGCACTGAGTCCCAGTACAGATCCTTGGGGGATCCTGCTATTTACCTCTCTCCACTCTGAAAACTGTCAATTTATTCCTACCCTTTCCCCCCTGTCTTTTAACTAGTTATTGATCCACGAGAGGACCTTCCCTCTTATCCTTTGCCTGATTACTTTGC
This sequence comes from Chrysemys picta bellii, assembly GCF_011386835.1. Taxonomy (NCBI): domain Eukaryota; kingdom Metazoa; phylum Chordata; order Testudines; family Emydidae; genus Chrysemys; species Chrysemys picta. The sequence continues at coordinate 172,289,501 of NC_088793.1, read as the reverse complement.
TTAAGAGCCTTTGGTGAGGGACTTTGTCAAAGGCTTTCTGAAAGTCCAAGTACACCATATTAACCGCTTTACCCTTTTCCACATGTTTGTTGCACCCTCAACCAATGTGCCTGCTACTGAAGTTAGGCTTACTGGCCCATAAGTGCCAGGCTTACTTTGGGAGCCTTTTAAAAAAATCTATTCTATGGCAACTGTTCTGACAATGGCCTAATGATGATAATTAATAATGGAAAATAACATCACTAAACACAAACTGTAACAACACAATTTGAAAATTGGCTATCCAGTTAGGATTGTCTTTACTAGTATTTGTAAATAGTTGTAAATTTTTATGCCCTTTTAAAAGATATTTTGGTAAAATCAAAATGGGATACTATTCGTATTGCATGCTCAGTTCCTTACTAGGAGACAGAGTACTGAAAACTGCTACACCCAGTTTTTACATCATGGAAGCGTATGAGTCCCTAGTGACTTATTTTTGGGAAGACTTGCATGGGCTTTATGCAGAGAATTGGGTGCTCCTAACTGTGTGTCCTTGACAAATGTCCTTCATCCTGGAGGCAAGTTCAGAAAGAATGGATCTGAACAGCTGTGCTTCCCCATGGAATTTTACCTCCCACTGCTTCATGGTGTATATCAGAGACAGAAAAGAGAAGGAAGGAGAGAGTACCAATTATCCAGTTTTTATTACAGCTTTTGTATTTTACAATTCTGATGATGTCTGTGGGAGCATTGCCTGTAAGGGGACTGGCCCTACCATATATGTTTATTTAATTTCTTCTCTGTAGAAGGTAAAATCCAATAAGCTTGTCTTTTTCCTTTTGTTGTTGTCACAATGACACACTTCACATTCTAAGCAGCATATCAAAATATAGAAAATTATGATTATGGAGAACAGAGCTTTTTTTTCTTGAATATTTCTGAAATTAGCTGGCCAAATTCTGTGCTCAGTAACTTCATTTGATTTCAGTGGGGTGGCACAAGTGTGACTGGGCAGAATTTGGCTCAGGGATTTTGAAGTCTGAACAGCAAGTTTCATGTTTGTAGGGCGAGGGCAGCATGGGGGATGGGGAAGGAATTAGAAGTAGTAACACCTCAGTGAGCCACCCAGCTTCCCAATAGAACTGTAATTCTTTTCCAGTGTGGGCTTGTCTATATTTGAAATGCTACAATTGTAGCGCTTCCGTGCAGACACTAGCTGCACCGACAGATTAGTGTAGGTAATCCACCTCCCCTAGAGGCAGTAGCTAGGTCAACGGAAAAATTCTTCTGTCAGCCTAGCATGGTGTACACCAGAGGTTAGGTCACCTTAACTATGCCGCTCCAGGGTGTGGATTTTTCACACCCTTGAGCAACGTAGCTGGGTCAACCTGCGTTTTTAGTGTAGACCCGGCCTGAGAGTTCTAAAAAGTCTGATGGTAAATTGAGCAATATTCAGGCGCATGCCAAAACTATGGTGAAGTATACAAGAGGAGGCCAATGATCTGGGCAGCATCACTAATGGACTGTCGCAAATGAGCTTCTGGGTAAGAAAAGCAGGATGCTGGCTCTTAACATGACTGAATTTTGTTTTTCCCTGGGTATCTGAGGTTGTTTTGGGTCAGAGGCTTTTAATTGCAATGCACTTAGCATAATATTTAAAAACTTACTCCTTACATTTTAGATTCAAACAGGAGAGATATTTATCAAATTCCTGTCATGAAATGATAAGAATTATGGTTTGTAAATCAGGCCAGGTTTTGAATCAAAAATCGCAATGCCAAAACCCAAAGGTAGACACAACAGTTTTTCTGAAATACTAACAATAATCGTTGCTAACATTCTTCAACATACTGACTCACTTCAAGCTTTTAAATGCTTCCTTCGTTTTGTTACATGAACTTGCATAGTTTCTCTCAGTTGCCATATGAAAATCTTCTATGAAGTTTTGATGAGCTTTATCGACTTCAGAATGAGCTTTCCCTCTCCTCCCCTTACTTACTTTCTAATCCAATTTAGTCAGATAGTTACTTCAAATCCCTCAGAGGACTGCAGTTTGTTCATTCTCCCACAGTGCTGAGATTTCCCTCCAGCCCAGCTGGCAGGAGTTTTTAGAAATAACAAGATCTCAGGGGGAAGGAGCTAAAGACTGAATGGGGTCTTTTGTCCAGGTCTCTATGAAGCCAGATTAATTATGCATTGCAGAACACAGTTTAAAGCTCTGAATTAGGTCCTCATTGCAATGAAAGGAGAGTACAGGCTTGAAACTGAAAGAATTCCCATTTCCATCAGAGGGGCAGACTTATAATGACTGAAAGCAGGAAGAATTTTTGAAAATTGCAATTAAACAGTATTTTGTATTTACCACTCAGTAGCAGTTGTCTTTAGCATTTACAAAAGTGATTCTTTGACATTTTTTCACATGATCACTCCATAGGTGGCTGGACTTTGAGGATTTTCAAGTCCTTTCTGTGTTACTAGGCTACTTTTGAAAGTACTTGTGCTTTGATGAATGAGAATGTACAGGGTTATTTTTGGCCAGCACTTACCTGAATAGATGTCTTTAAAGCTTCACCCTTACAATTAGCGATCAGTCTGATGATACTAATGGTACAGGAGAAAAGCAAATGGTTTCTTCCTTTACTGCTGAGGCTTTTCTAAAGCTGTCTGTCCCAGTGCGATATGTGATAACATTTTTCTTCATTTCTTAATGCACTTTAATTCCAGCTCATGCAAAGTAGATAATGAGTCAGTAATGTTATACAGCTGCCAAATAAAAAGCTGTTCCAAGGCACTTTTATTCATATGGGCATTTTCCATCAGGGCGGAGGGAGAGAGGGACTCCTTGTGTTTGTGTGTTGGGGGGAGGGATGGGTTAGGGGAAAGGATAAATATGAAATATTCTACTTTGTAACTTCTTGTCAGTATCAGATATGAATAGGGTGGAATGTGATCAAAATGAGCTTAACATATTCCTTCTGAGCATCAGCATCTTGCAATGCTGTGTGTGAATAATGATATATAACAATAACTAACACCTTGTACTTTGCTCAATTCATTTTTTTTTTAAATATAGACTGTAAACATTTTAGGAAATGAGTTAATGCATATTTGGAGGGATGCAAATTCTTTTTTTGTTGTTCCCACATCTCTGAGGCAGGAGAAAATATTTATACAATCACTCTGGAAATCTCCATGATAGGAACATCTTATCCAGTGTTGTAGTTATTTGATATGAACATTGTGCAGGAGAGGCCTTCTCTGCATAGCAGATGTACATATTAAATCACAACACTCTATTGGGGGCAGACATAAGCATAGTCAAGTACCAGCAATCTGTCTGTCTGTCTGCTATGCTGTGAAAAAAATAATGGATTCATTAATTAATTTCTTTTTGTTAATCTTGCAACCTGGGCACAACTGGAATAACTCTTGTAACAGATCTAAAGTCACTATGGCTGTGCAGGCTAAAAGCAGTCAGCCTCTTTCTTCCCTGGGAATACCTGGAGACAGTGACCTTTGATCTGGCTTCCATCTTGAGGTGTAGCATCACCAGAAACCTGTGAATTAGAGCATTAGTCCACTTAGTTTGTGAGCACCCTAGGGCAGAGATTGTGGTGCAGATTCTCTCCTCCAGCTCTGGCCACTGTGCATTGCAGGAAGTACAAAGTGGTGGAATCTGGCACTAATTAGTTGAGAATTTGTCTGATGCAGGGGAACTTTCCGGTATAAAGTGATATAGCTGGGTCCTTTGCCAACTGCAAGGAGGTAGAGGGAGGGGAGGAGATGAAGCATTGGGGGCAGGGATCAGCCTCCCTGTGCTACACCACTTCACAACCAGCATATTGTACCACAGAGACGCAGCTAGGTGACATAAATTGGAGCTGTTCCTAAAGTACCCTAAGAGCTTTGGGTCTGGTCCTACATAACGGACCTAAGCTATAGCCTTTAGAGGCAGGATGGGAAAATCTTGTTTCCCCCATGCCCATGTTTAACTCCTCTGAAGAGTTGGCTGAGCCAGTTCAGATAAAATAAGAACCTACCAAGTCTTTGTCCAAAACTGTAACAAAATGAACCAAACATATTTTGAGGTTTTAAAAAGCATTAATAACCCCCCCTCACACACACACACATTATTTCATTTGTATGCAGCTGTGCCATGGCAGGATAGGAGTAATTCCACTGACTATGAACACAGGTTAAATAACATGTCCAAGGTCACACACAGAGTCAGTATCAGAGTTGGAATTAGACCCAAGATCTCCTGGTTCCCAGTCCTGTGCCACCTTTCTACCTGCTAGTATTCATTGTCTGCATGCACAAGTCATTCTTTTGGAACCATATGCAATCACTATGCACATGCACGTAGGCAATGGGTGTGTGTGTGAAACTGACCTTCTGTAGATAAATATTAGTAATTTTTGGTATAACAGGCAGGCCCACCACCTTGTAAACCAATACTGAGAAACAGAACCCAGTGGTCAGGCTTTTCAAAAGTGACTAGTGATTTTGGGTGTTCCAATTTTTGTGTGCCCAACCTGATGCACTTTAAAATGACACAGTTTGTAGAAAGTGCTGAGAACTTGCCCTCCAGAGATCAGGCCCCAAATCGATAGCTACTTTGGACAGTTTTGGCCAGTATGTGAATACCACCCTGTGAAAATAGTCTTGCACATCAGGTTCTCCTCAATGTTCAATAAAAGCAATATTTTTTTCCCAGTAGTGACAAGAAAAGAGAACTTCGGGTGTGTGGCAGCAAAAGCCTTTTGGGGGCCCAGTGTGCTACTGGCGGCTCAAGGTAATTTTGGGGTAACATCACCTATAAGTGTCAGTGATAGTAATCAAAGGTGGTGGTGGGGAATATTGTCTGTTAGACCTGCATTTCAAAGTAACAGACCTACAACTTCAAAGGATGTGTGTGTGTGTGCGAGGGTTATAAAAGGGGTGACTTGTCTACCAAGAACAAGATTTAAAACATTCCTGAAGCCTAAAATTAGACTCCTCAAACCACAGGGAGACTCCTACCTGATCTTTTAAAAAATGCTGAGCACCCTGTTGACCTGAGTGGGAGCTGCTGGGTGCTCAGCACTTCTGAAAATCAGGCAGATACCTGTAAATGAATTTAGGAGGCTCCTGATGGCTGCTTTTTTGGTTAATCTTGGCCAAAAGAACCAATCTGTTTTGGTTCTTTGCCCTTTAGTTGGAATATTCTATTTGATGTTAACACCCACCCACCACTCAAACATTTTTGCATTGCAATTGTTACAGTCCTTTACTGGAAGCTAAAGTCTAATTTAACATCATCATAAGCACCACCTACATGTAACTTTAAGGAATCAGATATTACAGCTGGAAAGTCTGAGATCCGTTTTGTCACTGCACTACTCCCATTGCACGAAAAATGCGCACACAGCTCTCTTTCTAAAGGTTGCCAGCAAGCAGTGGGAGGGTGAGACAGCAGGGGAAAAGTGTTTTTTTGTTTCTGTTTTTCTCCAAAAAGAAAGAAGGTCAATTACTTTGGGAAACTAAAACCATTCGGCAATTAGAAGAATTATTTTCTTCCTCTTCAATGATTAGAGAATTCTGCAAGCGAACATTAATACTACTAACTGCAAGAAGCAGTAGAGATGGCCTGAAGAATACTTATTATCTGGTAAATAATGTAATGGGCAAGGTAGATGATGTGATACTTTTTGTTGTACCAACGGATACATTATAACACAGAGGGTTTTAGACTGAGCAAGTCAGTTCTTCTAGTGCAATTATTCTACCGTAGCTATTAAAAGACATGACTGTAGTGGAGACATAACATCCTACTGTTATTTCTAGATCATCTCAGTTATTATATTTCTTAATGCTGTGCTCATCTAGGATATGGGGGAACATGAATATTGGGCTAATTCTTACCTGGGCCTTGATACATAATAATTGTAAACAAATATATACTGAATTCAAGGTGGAAAAAAGACAAATTATCATGTGGAAAATCTTTCGTTTTCCTGCCTGACCAAAGAAACTACGCGATGCCCAATAATGCAGCTTCACTGGAGGGGGTCTTGTGCTAACTCTACAGCCTGCCTAGAATTCAGAAACTTTCCTGAGCTTTATTGTTCTTTGGTGACTAGACCCTCATAGGATTCAGTAACAGAAGAAATAAAAAAGTTTTCCATGACGACCTTCATTTTCCTGTGAGGTATTGCTTAATTAGCCCCTCCCCCCAGCTTCTATCTTGTGTCAGTCCAATTTTGTATCATCCAGCTAACACTAATGGAGGATAGAATCTCAGAGATCAGTTACAGAACAGTCCTAATAGATTGTGCAGTCTCTTAGCCTGCCAATACGGGGTTGCTCTCTATGGAATATTTTACAGTGTTTTGTCCAATCTAGTCTCAAAAGTTCTGTGAGCTGGGGATTCCTTTACATTCCTTGGGAGGCTATTCCACAACCCAATACATCTGGTGGGAAGATTTTTCTGATACTCAGCATCAATGTTCCATGTATACTATCCTAATTGATTCCTGACCACATTGCAAATATTACTAAACTGTTATCATATTCCTCCTTTGACAGCTCTCAGTCAAAGCTATATAGACATATTTTATTTTTTTTAAATCTCTTATCATAAGTCGTTTCCACCAGCCGCTGGACTTCTTCAGTTTTCTCCTATTATTCTGCTAATGTGGTACCCAGAACTGAATACAACATTCCGTGTGAGGACATACTAGAATTTTATCAAAGTGGACCATCCTTCTTAACATCTCTGCATCATGTCAAGATGCCTGTATGTGGGCAAATGAAAATTGCATTGCCCTTCATTACAGCCATGTCACATTGCAAATATATCTGATTTGCCACTACAACTTCTAGGTCTCCTTCAGCATTACTGCTCTTCAAGTTTTTCCCTCTCATTGAGGATATGCATTGGATTGTTTTCCCACCCCAGATTTTTCCAAGATGATTATAATTTTGTTGTGCTTTTGTCCACCTTTTTAATCTTTCTGGGGCCCTTTGTGGCTGCTACTCTTCATTTAACAACACCTGAGAAATGCATTCATGTAATTTTCACTCCTTCTTCCAGATCATCTATGAAAATATTAAATAAGGCTAGATCTAACACTGATTCCTGCGGTACCTGACTGGATAGTAGCCCTCCAAACCCATCCTTTTAGCTAGTTTTTAGTCCAGATATCTGGAAAAGAAGTTCAAATAATTCCTTCCAGTGTACATAACCTTGCATTTGCCAACACTGACAGTCTCCATGGAGCACAGCTCTGCAATGAACAGTAAGGGCTCATAATAGTGTGTGACATGCCTTTCTTAATTGGAACTCCTACTAGAATGTGCTCTACAGTCTGAGCTATGGCACCAGCTGCTTCTTTCTTCATCTTGAAGATGAAATGATAACATGCTGAAAAGTACTCTAATTAAGACCTACACCATGCTATCCAATGGCCTGCAATGTTGTGCTTGTCATTCAGTAGCTTTACAGGCTATGAATACTCAGTGGTGTACTCAGGAACAAACACCAGTGAGGAGTAGCCAGCAACTTCCGAGGCATTGGACACTCCTCTGTGACCTTGTCTACAGTAGCCTTTTCCTTCCCAAAATTTTGCACTGTTGTTACCACCAGTTTAGGTTCACTGGTGGTAGCAACAGCAGAATGCTAATGGAGAGAGGGCTCTAATGGCCACTGGTGTTTTTACCACCATGTTGTATCCCTTCTCAAAGCAGGTCTAAACAATATTTATAGTAAAAAGGGTGGTGGCCAGGGGTATCTTGTCTAGCATAGTTATCGATGCTAACAATGGGGAAAAGACAAGTGTGAACAAAACCTAAAACAGCTGGTTTGTTTCTACCAGTCCTAACCCTGTTTTCTGAGCTCATATCTCCTCCCTATAGATTATTAAAATAGTTTGAATGCTAAAGGGAGCAATTTTAGCCACTGGTTAGATGGTTGCTTCAAGACCTTTCATCAGGCAATGCTTGTACTTCTCCACTTTTGATCACAAGATATTCTAAAAAGGCAATAAACTCTGTGAGACTGATACCACCTGTACATTTCTGCATCTTGCATCGAAATTTCCAGGGTGTTTGTCAACCTCTGGGTCATCATCCTAAACTGTGAATTCACCAAGGATGTACATTTATTTCAATTGGAGTTCATTTTCATGTTTTTTTCTGACTGGGTAAATTCCTCAGATGCCACAATAGTGGAATCACCAGTAGGCAGGGGAGTGGGTGGAAGGACATGGAAAAAACCCACTAGATGGCAGAAAGGTCCCTATTGTTGAAAATTAAAAATAATAATAATAAATCTAAATGTTCTTTCTCTCACCGCTAATCATGTCTCCAAATACGATGTTTCACAATATGAATGCAATCTGACAAATCAGAAAAAATGCCCCAAACAAATACTTATTCAGAATAGACAAGATTCGTTAGGCATGATTCTGTCCATGTATTGATAGACTGCTTTGTCCCATTCATTATTTAGTTGACATCCTATTTTTTGAAACTTCTCCAATATTAGACTTCTTCAATGAAGGGAAAAAATTGTTTTCCAAAATAAACATTGTAAAGATGCCAAACAATGGATTTTTCACATTCATTATTTCATAGGACCTTTTGTAATTAATGTTATTACTGATGCAAAATTCTTTCTTGTGCTGTTTCTCTTTAGTAGATGGAGATCAGGTGTGATAGATCGCAAAGGATCTGATGCAAAGTCAATGGATAGACTCCTATGCTAAGATACTCGACGGTAATTAAGTGCCTAATGCCCATTGAAATCTGGGCCATAGTGACTTCACGAGACTTTGAATCAGGCCCTGAAGCAGCAACATGCAACAAAGAGAAAAATCTGGACCCATTATTTTAGGTACCTACTATACAAGAATTTTACTGCTAAGGGTATGTCTACACTACCTGCCGGATCGGCGGGTAGTGATCGATCTATCGGGGATTGATTTATCGCGTCTAGTGTAGACGCGATAAATCAATCCCCGATCGCTCTGCCATTGAGTCCGGAACTCCACCATGGCGAGAGGCGGAAGTGGAGTCGACGGGTGAGCGGCAGCCGTCGATCCCGCGTCGTGAGGATGCAAAGTAAGTGATTCTAAGTCGATCTAAGATACATTGACTTCAGCTATGCTATTCTCGTAACTGAAGTTGTGTATCTTAGATCGACCCCCGCCCCCAGTGTAGACCAGGCCTAAGAATAATGTTCAAAGTGCAGTAATGCTACAGTATATATGGTAAAGCACAGTTTGTTTTGATAATAGAATTAAAAATACAAGTTGGTTAAAATGAAAGACTTTTTGAGATATATTTCTCAGAAACAGGGATATGTTTAACTAAAAATATAATTAGGTTAATCTGAACAAAAACTTGTACTTTTATATTTACACTCTACCCATGCTAGATAGATGCTATAGTCCATTGACAATTTACACAGAATAAATGTGGTTGATTTGGATACTGAATACTGGGAATATGAGAAACAGTTGTAAATGTTTATTCTTATACAATTCAAATTTGCAGAAAGTACTTTGAAATAGTAGAAATTTCACTAAAATTTTCTTCCTTCTCAAAATCTACAACTAAAATTTCATGTGGAAAATGTGATTTTGAATTTTTCACATCTTGATGAAAATCATAGAATCATAGGACTGGAGGGGACCTCGAGATATCATCTAGTTCAGTCCCCTTCACTCATGGCAGGACTACATAATAACTAGACCATTCCTGATATGTGTTTCTTTAACCTGAACTTAAACACCTCTAGTAACAGAGGTTCCACAACCTCCCTAGGCAATTTGTACCAGTATTTAACAACTCTGACAGTTCAGAAGTTTTTTCTAATATTCAGCCTAAAACTCCCTTGCTGCAATTTAAGCCTATTGCTTCTTGTCCTATCCTCAGAGGTTAATAAGAACAATTTTTCACCCCTTTCCTTGTAACAACCTTTTATGTCCTTGAAAATTGTTATCATGTCCCTCCTCAGTCTTCTCTTCTCCAGGCTATACAAACCCAATTTTTTCAATCTTTCCTTATAGGTCATGTTTTCTAGACCTTTAATCATTTTTGTTGCTCTTCTCTGGACTGTCTCCAATTTGTCCACATCTTTCCTGAAATGCGGTGCCCAGAACTGGACACAATACTCCAGGTGAGGCCTTATCAGCATGGAGTAGAGCGGAAGAATTACTTCTCATGTCTTGCTTACAACACACCTTTTAATATATCCCAGAATAATGTTTGCGTTTTTGAAAAAGTGTTACACTGTTGACTCATATTTAGCTTGTGATCCACTACAAGAGAACCTCAGAGTTACAAATGCCGGAGTTATGAACTGACCAGTCAACCACATACCTCATTCGGAACTGGAAATACACAATCAGGCAGCAGCAGAGACAAAAATAATAATAAAAATGGCAAGCATAGTACAGTACTGTGTTAAATGTAAACTACTAAAAAAATAAAGAGAACCCAGCATTTTTCTTCTGCATAGTAAAGTTTCAAAGTCAATGTTCAGCTGCAAACTTTTGAAAGAACAACCATAATGTTTTGTTCAGAGTTATAAACATTTCAGCGTTATGAACAACGTCCATTCCTGAGGTGTTCGTAACGCTGAGGTTCTACTGTATGACCCCTAGACCCCTTTCCAAAGCAATCCTTCCTAGGCAGTCATTTCCCATTATGTATGTGTGCAACTGATACTCCCAAGGGAACTCTCCCCCACAAAAATTAAAAATGTGGCACCAAAAAAAATTAAAAATTCTACACATTTTAAAATTCTGCAAATGTTTATTTGTCAATACATAAATGTGGAGGCTCAAGCATGGCAGTGGAGAGCACAGGCCACTGGCTACACGGAGGTGGGAGATCACCCTGCAGTTTCCCTCCCCGGACAGGGACACAGCGGTGAGGCTTCTCCCAACCCATGACACAGCGCAAGGGCTGGGGCTGCCCCAGAAACACTCTGGGACTCTGCCCCTGTGTGCCAGGTGCACCAGGTGTAGGCAGGTAGGCTCAGCCTTGCAGGATCCAAGTGTGGAGGGGCTTAGTGTGGGAGGATCAAGGTGTGGGGTGAGAAGGTACTGTCTGTGGCAATCTGGGTGTGGGTGGCTCAGTGGGGGATCTGGATGCACATTGGCTTGTTAGGGGGTTCCAGGTGCAGGGGCAATGGGACTGTGCAGGGGAGTCCAGGTGAAAGTGGTTGGGACTCAGCAGGGGTGTGTGTGTGGGGGTGGCGGGGGGTCTGAGTGTGGGGGTGTGTATGCTGGAGGAGTGGGGCTTGGTAGGATGGGGGTCCTGATGCCAGTGGTCCAGGTGCATAGGGGTTGGGGCTCACCGGGGTTGGAGTTTGAGTGCAGGGAGTGGTTTGGGTGCAGGGATGGGGGGTATGGATGCAGGGGGTGGGACTCTGTGGGGGTCTATATGCAGGGGGTGGGGCTTGACAGAGAGGACCAGGTGTGGGGGGAGGGGACTCCAGATGCAGGGGGTAAAGCTCAGTGGGTTGGAGATTTGGGTGCGGGGGGCTCTGGGTGTGTGTGAGAGTCCAGATGTATGGGGCTTGGGTGGATGAAGGATCAGCTCACTGTATAGGGACCCCTCGCCCTGCAGCTGAGGAGCAATGGGGGCAGGAAGTGGGGGAGGGAGGGGTTCGAGCCAGGGGAGGTTTCTGGGGGTGGGTCTGACCTGGCCCCAGCTGCTTTGTGTGGGGGAAGTGCACTCCAATCCCACCCCCAGCCAGCCTATCCTATCCAGGGCTAGCAGCTGAGCATGCACAGGGAAGGAGCCACTATTTGGTCCCCAGCCCCTCCCGCAGAGATTTTCCTCTCTGCAGGCTGCTCCAGGCACCAGAAACAATACTCCCACATTGCTAGGGAGGGGAACATGACCACTTTTGCTTCCCCATCAGAAAGTCATTTTTCTGCGGGGAAGCAAAGAAATCTGCAGAGGACAGGAATTCTGCGCATGCTCAGTGGACAGGTTCCTCCCAGGAGTAAATTGAGTGTTCCTTCTTGAGTGGAGTGCTTTGCATTTGTTCTTATTCAGACCAGTTTGTCCAGATCATTTTCAATTTTAATCCTATCCTCCAAAGCACTTGTAAACCCTCCCAACTTGATATAATCCACAAACTTGTTAGGGTTATTCTCTGCCATTATCTAAACCACTGATGAAATTATTGAACAAAACCAGACCCAGGATCGATCCTTGCAGGACCCCACTCAGTATGCCATTCCAGCTTGACTGTGCACTATTAATAACTACTCTCTGGGAGTGGTTTTCCAATCAGTTATGCACCCATGTTATAGTAACTTCATCTAGGCTGTATTTCCCTAGTTTGTTTATGAGAATGTAATGTGAGACAGTAGCAAAAGCCTTACTAAAGTCATGATCTACCACATCTACCGCTTCCCCTGTATCCACAAGACTTGTTACCCTGTCAAAGAAAGCTATCATGTTGGTTTGACATGATTTGTTCTTGACAAATCCATGCTGACTGTTATTTATCACCTTATTATCTTCTATGTGTTTGCAAGTTGCTTGATTATTTTCTCCATTATCTTTCCAGGTACTGAAGTTAAACTGTAATTCCCTGAGTTGTACTTATTTCCCTTTTTATAGATTGGCACTATATTTGCCTTCTTCCAGTCCTCTGGAATCTCTCCCATCTTTCATTGTTCATAAGTTTTTGAAGATAATCGCTAATGGCTAAGATATGTTCTCAGTAAGCTCCTTGAGTATTCTAGGATGCATTTCATCAGGCCCTGGCAACTTCAAAACATCTAACTTGACAAAGTAATTTTTAACTTGTTCTTTCCCTATTTTAGCCTCAGATCCCACCTCATTTTCACTGGCGTTCACTATAAAGATGTCCAATCGTTACTAACCTGTTAAGTGAAAACTGAAACAAAAAAGTCATTTAGCACTTCTGCCAATTCCACATTTTCTGTTACTGTCTTTTCTGCCTCATTGAGTATCGGGCTTACCCTGCCCTTGGTCTTCCTCTTGCTTCTAATTGTTACCCTTTATGTCTCTAGCTAGTTTAATCTCATTTTGTGCGTTGGCCTTTTTAATTTTGTCCCTACATGTTTGTGTTGTTTGTTTATATTCATCCTTTACAATTTGACCTACTTTCCACCTTTGCATGACTCTTTTTTTTTTTTTTTTGAGTTTCAGATCATTGAAGATCCCCTCATTAAGGCAGGGTGGTTTCTTGCCATCCTTCCTAGGCAGTGGGATAATTTGCTCTTGTGCCCTTAATAATGTCTCTTTGAAAAACTGCCAACTCTCTTGAACTGTTTTTACACTTAGACTTGCTTCCCATAGAATCTTACCTAACAGCTCCCTGAGTTTGTTAAAGTCTGCTATCTTGAAACCCATTATATTTATTCTGCTGTTTTCCCTCCTACCATTCCTTAGATTCGTGACCTCTATCATTTCATGATCACTTTCACCAAAACTATCTTCCACTTTCCACACTCAACCAGTTCCTCCCTATTTGTCAAAATCAAATCTAGAAAAGCCTCTCCCCTAGTTGCTTTCTCCATCTTCTAAAATAAAAAATCATCGCCAATGCAGTCCAAACACTTGTTGGATAATCTGTGACTTTCGGTATTATTTTCCGACAGATGTCTGGGTAGTTGAAGTCCCCCAGGTCATAAAGTCATGTTTGGTGTCTTCTGATATTTTGTTTAAAAAAAATCAGAATGCCAGGAATTGAAAAGTTGGCCAGAATGAACTTGTGAAAATATTCATGTAACTTTTCACAAAAAGATTGTCACCAATTTTTCCCAGCACTGCTGAATTCACCACATACAATGGATGGGCCGTGAAACAAAAATTTGCATTTGTTGAAGAGTGTGATTGATTTCACAAAATATAATTTTATGTCGGGTACGTTTTAAGAACTAGCTAATAAATAAGGTCCCAATCCTGCAATGTACACTGTTAATGAAGGAACTCTGCACCAGTGCAGAGCCCCATTGAAGTCAGTGGGACAAGGTATGGACACAGGGGTCCACCACATTTCAGGATGGGGACCTGAGTTCTGATTTATATGTCATAATTGATTACCTACATGTCAGCATCTTGGGTCAGTCAAATTTCATTTTTTTTTTCACAGTACCTCTTTATAAACACTCTGGACCTGATTATGTTTTCACTCCAATTTTGCACTAATTAACTCCATTGACTTCTGATTTACAATAGAGGAAGCAAGATTAGAAACAGGCCAATAGACACTATTGCATTTGTAGTCTGACACTCAAGATAATACAAGGACCCATATAGGTTTTCAAGCATTAACTAATGTATTTATTAATGTTGATGCAGCTGGCCAGAAATTCTAATAAACTCCAGCATAGGTGCTTGATATTAAGGGAATATTGTTGATGTTCCTTAATATATGAGACATGCACTTAAATTCACCTTGTGCTGCTAATAAAATCTTCAACAAAACATTGCTATGCATAGGTTCAGAGGCAATCAGCATAATTTTGAATGGAATATGCAATATGAATGAGTCATTAAGATTTCAATCTTTAATACTTTGAAGGGGGGGGGGAGAGCCCAATTATATAAAGCTGGTGGCAATAAATAGTTTATTTTGCTTATGCTGTGATATTCAATGACCTTAAGCCATAAAAATCCCTCAGAGTTTCCATTCTCTCCCTTTCCCAACCAGCTGCTCTCTTTACATGTTCCATTCATAGTGCTTTTGCATGAAGCAGCAAGCTTGCACACGCCACGGTTTTTATTCGTTTTTTTTTTCAGAGCTCTGGGTTAGGATTAAACGTTCTGAAAACCACATTATACTGAATTTTCAGGAGGACGTGGGAGGGAGAAATAGTGGCAAGGGTCATGGACACATTTCTCTCTAATGAAGTCAATGGGAGTTTTGCCTCTGATTTGAGTAAGAGTATTATGGCCTAACACCTAGCTCTTATATAGCGGTTCATATCAGTAGATCTCAAAACTCTTTACAAAGGAGATTGGTATGATTATCCCCTTTAACAAATGGAGAAACTGAGGCCCTGGAGAAGTGACTTGCCCAAGACTCAGCAAGAGCATTGCTATTGGCAGAGCAGAGACTCAGGTCTCCAGAGTCCTAGTCCAGTGCACTATCCAGGGGGCCACACTGCCTCTATTGATGTCTCTTGGGACTACTCATGGTAGTAAAGTTAAACATATGCTTAAGTGTTTGCAGGGTCAGAGCCTTAGTGTGTTTTTTACTGAATTTTTGTTTTAAAGGTATTTCTGAGAGATTGTGGTCTCCTGCTCATATCCCAGGACAGGAAGTCAGAACACTTGGGTTTTGATGGTGATTCTGCCATTGACTTGCTGTATCGCCTTAGGTAAGAGAGCTAAGATTTCCGTGCCTCAATCTACCCACCTGTAAAATGAGTATATTAATACCCCCCCCCCCCCCTCTCTGTCAGCTATGGGGGGAGGGATAGCTCAGTGGTTTGAGCATTGGCCTGCTAAACCCAGGGTTGTGAGTTCAATCCTTGAGAGGGCCATTTAAGGATCTGGGGCAAAATCAGTACTTGGTCCTGCTAGTGAAGGCAGGGGGCTGGACTCAATGATCTTTCAAGGTCCCTTCCAGTTCTAGGAGATAGGATATCTCCATTAATTTAATTTAATGTTGCGAGAATTAATGAATGCTTGTAAAGCCCTTTGAGTTCCTCCACTGGAAGGTGCTGCTTCAAAGTGTTGTTAGTTGTTTGAGCTAAATTAATTCTTCCTTAATTCTCAGTAGTAGTAATAGTAAAAAATCTTTCATGCTGTGCTATATATTTGCACAGAGTTTTTTTTCCAGATGAAGAGTGACTGAAAGGAATGAGACTGTTAGCTTGGGAGTTAATGGGACTAAAGTCCATTAGAGTTTTGCATGACTAAGGAATTCAGGATTGTGCTAAATGTAAATGCTGTCTGACACCTCATTCAAAGAAACATCTTTGGTATCCACAAAGGAAATTAGTAGCCGATGAAAGCCTATTTTTAATTATGCTGGAACAAAAAATATAACTACTTTAACGAGTTTTTTCCTTCCTAATTTCTTTTTAAGTCCTTACAGATATTTATCGCTTTTGAAAGAATACAAAAAAAACCCCCGTATGTCTTTTAGCAGAGTAACATTTACTTATTCTCTCTTCATTTCATTATTTTCAATACATATGATGCAACATGACGAAAATCCATTGGGATTTATACAGGGTGCTCTCTCTGATCTATCATATTACTATACTGTTCAAGTAGCACATCAATAATTTCTGTAACAATAAACATATATTTTCCTTTGATCTTCTTGCTCCAGGGCTGATCTAAAGCCTATTGGGAAGCTTTCCATTGACTTGGATCAAGCCCTCAGTCTTGCAATGATAATTTGTCATCATTTTCATATTTACTTGGACAGTGTGATATAAACTAAATTTGAGTTGCTCTTTCTAAAGAATAAGGTATTTGTTAGCTAAATGTGTATGCCAGCAGGTCAATACACAGATAATTAAAAAGGAGCATCGTGTTTAGAGCACGGAACTGGGAGCCATGGCTGTTGGGTACTATTCCTGACTCTTACACTGGCTTGGTGCTTGATCTTGTGGAAATCACTCGACCTCTTTGTGCATTGGCTTCTCATCTGTAAAATGGGTGTGTGTGTGTGTGTGTATATATATATATATATATATATATATGTATCCACCTCACAGGAATTTTGCAAGGTCTAACAAACAAATTAGTTCTTGAAAAATAGAATCAAGTGTTATACCACAAAAACAACAAGGAGTCCGGTGGCACCTTAAAGACTAACAGATTTATTTGCTCTATGCCCAAATAAATCTGTTAGTCTTTAAGGTGCCACCGGACTCCTTGTTGTTTTTATGGATACAGACTAACACGGCTACCCCTCTGATACTTGACACCATGCAAAGTGTTATACCAGACATATATTGTTAAAGACTAATAATTTGCATTGTTCTTTACTGTCTGTAATAGTAGTTACTAGGGCTAGTTGATACTGACTTTGTAAAAGTTAAAGAAATAAATTTAAAGGAACAATAAAAGATCTTCAGAAATCAAACCAATCTCACAGTAATGTGATTGGTAGAAAAGGGAAAATAAAGTATTATAGTTAGAATGTTTTTAGGCAAATTGGAATTATTTGCGTGTGCAAATATATTGGTTAACATTAGGTGCCCAGTTAGGTACATAAATATATTGAATACAGGTTTAAGTATATGGCCATGCCTTTATTCCACCCACTTATTTTGGCACTCTCATTTAGGTGTCAGAGTAGCAGCCGTGTTAGTCTGTATCCGCAAAAAGAAGAACAGGAGGACTTGTGGCACCTTAGAGACTAACAAATTTATTAGAGCATAAGCTTTCGTGGACTACAGCCCACTTCTTCGGATGCATATAGAATGGAACATATATTGAGGAGATATATATACACACATACAGAGAGCATAAACAGGTGGGAGTTGTCTTACCACCTCTGAGAGGCCAATTAATTAAGAGAAAAAAAACTTTTGAAGTGATAATCAAGCTAGCCCAGTACAGACAGTTAGATAACAAGTGTGAGAATACTTACAAGGGGAGATAGATTCAATGTTTCATTTAGGTGTCTTATAAATTAGACTCTTGCCTAATAACCTAATTCATTTTTATCATCTCAAGTGTCACCTTTTGAAAGTAGAACAGTGCCCTGCATTTGAAATTCCATGCTCAACAAGTAGGTCCACAATTTCTTGTTGGCATGAAATAGTGATGCATCTTTCTGAAAATGTACCCCAAATGATTCCACCGGAAATTAGCATGTTTCTGGGAACAGCTTACTTTGAAAACAAGATGAGAAAACTCTCTCTTTTTGATGCTCTTGTGCAATTAATGTGCTATTCACTGTACATCCAGCTTTTGTTTTGCTGGTTGCCAGTGTGCATCAAGATTCAGGCACACGGCAAAGAAATGCGAACATTCAAAACAACCAGCAAAGAGAAGTGGCCTATTTCAAAAGAGCAGAAGAGCACTAAAATAAAAAAAAAAGGGAACACACCTGGACATGTCCTTTTTTTTGTTCCACAGACAGAACCAATGAAGTGGTTTGGGAGAGAGATTTTATTCCCCCCCAGGGAGTGAACAGAGATTGTCATAAGGCACAGAGAGAGAGAGAGCGAGAGAGTCAGTGAGTGAGTGAGAGAGAAAGCGAGAGCGCACAGCGCTGCTGTTTCATGCAGAGGACTGTGACAGCTGAATTGCGCTGATACAGCCTTTTCTTTATCTGAAACAATTGCTTGGGCAAGAACAGCATGAGACTTCATGAAATGTTTTTGAACTCGGATTCCTGATAGGAGAGCATTACATAACTCTGTCTTTGTGAATGCTGGCAACCGGGAACATACAGAAAGACACAGCCAGAAGCACTGCACTCAGCTGCCTTTTTCTTTCTTCCTTTTTTAAAAATCTGAGCCAAGCATTAAACAGACAAGCCTATCTTCTCCCTCCCCCTGCCCTCCCCCACAAGCCCCCAACAGAAGCCTGGTTTTCATCACAGATTAATAAATGACGCTCTCCATCATTTTAATATGCTTCCCACAGCCTTTTGCTAAGGAATTAACGATGCTCCAATTCAACATTGCCATGGTGCATGAAATGTCTTTGGATGTCTGTTCACTTGAAGAAGTGCTGGGGAGCAGGGACTTTGCAAGCGTGTCTGCCTCCTAAAACTTTGGGTTGTGGTTTTGATTCAGCCACAAAACTGTGGGGGAGCCTTGCTATGACTGTTTTTATAAAACTGAAGGAAATAAAGTCAATGTTGTATATTTCACTGTCTCCTGAAGTGATTATTTGTGCCATTAGCTGTTAAGGAAATGTGCCTAAGTGCTTAGGAATTCTAATTAAGCAGGCTCAGCTGGAGTGAATAGCTGGAGGATTTCACAACGCTTTTTTGAAATCATATGCAGACCAAGCAACCAGGGGAATTCTCTAAACGTTGGAGCTTTATCCTGGTGGACATGTCTATTCATCTCTTATTTGTTTGTTTTTAAATCAGTGGCTTTTTCAGCCTGTATCATTTCACAATCCTGCTTTGGTTTGTTCCTCTTTTTACTTTTTCTTCCATCTGCTTTTAGAAAAGCTGCAGTCTCAGCCCAACAGGCAGACTGCTTTTTAGGTTTGTGGGAGTGGAGTTCATGGGGCTAAACTCCATTGAAGTCAGCTCTGATGGTGTGCTGCATGATTACATCCGGGATGAATTTAGCCCATCGCCTTTACCACAAGGGGCCATATACTGCCCTCATGTATTGTACATGCACGCAGCCCCACTGCGCCCTTCTGGATGTAATTAAGAGAATGTGATCCATGGGAATGCAATAGTAAAAGCAAATATTTAAAAAATTCTGCCATTGTACAGTATTGGCTGGGTGGTATGTGTACTACACAGAAAACAAGCTAAAACTTATCTGTCTTTTGTAACTCTTTAACTTTCTGTTTTCATGGCAAACACTTTTATTCTGCTTTTCACAGATGCCAATGTTCCCTGTCTGTTTAATCTGCCATCACCATGGTATCTGAGAGCTAACAAAAGTTACTTTAACAGAGCAGCAATTTGAGGGACTGTATTCTCTGTCCTTTCCTTGTTTACTGTGCTGGAGGGGCTCTTGGGTCCTTTCACTTTACCTCCGTTTTCTCTTTTCTTCTTCTATCTTCAGGGAAGGGAAACCGAACTATTCTTATGCAGTTACTGAGGGGAAAAGATTGGAAAACAGGAGGGTTGTCCTTCTTACTTTAAACATACACAGATCCCTTTTCAGACTGATGGTTTGTGGAAGGGAGATTCAGAGCTGTGAGTCAGCTGCCAAGAAGGCCTGATTTCCCCTCCACCCACTCCTATGAGTCTCACTCTTGGCAATGATCACTGATGACCACAGCTGTCATGCTAGGTCATGGAAAGCTGTCAAGTGAGGTAGCACGTAAGATATGGAACTCAGTCCAGAAGAACAGGCTCAGGGTCTTAAATTGGATCTGATATCAGGTAATGAGCCAGTACACCACACTGAACAGCATTAGGCTGGTGTCATCTTGTCAACCTGTTTTCCTCAGAAGATGAACAGCCAGATGTGGGGCCACCTGAAGCTTCTTCATGGTTGCTATGATCCCGAAGTATGCAGGCACACACAGTGCCTAGTGGTGCAATTGACAGAAAGTACTCCTAGCTAGCTGACGGTGCTAGAAAGCATTCCTCGTCACTGGTGTCCTGTAGGTATGTAGGAGTAGTAAAGGGGCCAGAAGAATCCCAATACTACTTACCACGTTGAAGATCAAAACAACGGTATTCAGATGGTTGCAATAGCATTATTTAAGCACAACCAACTCATCAAGCCATCAATTCTATTGAAGTATAGGACCGCGGGATTGCAGTCTCAGATTCTGAAAACAACGGGTTGAAGTTTGTATGGTTTCCCAGGACATAACTTCTATTTTGAGAGGCATATTTTCTGTTAAGTATAGTAGCATTCTGTAAAGCCTCACCTATTCAGTGCTGTGTGTAGAGATATCAGATGGGGATGAGGAGACAGTGTTCTGTTCAAATCTATTCTATAGGGTTTCTTATACCACACTCATCACCGTACTATCTGAGCTCATTCCAGCAGTGCATTAACAATGCCACTTACTTGTTTTCTCTTCCTCTCCCCAGGAGGAGAAGTGTATGCAGTGGAGTGTTTTGTCTAGGGCTTTTTTAAACAATATATAACACTGACAATACATACATTTGTTAGAGAAGGCAAGGTTAAAGAATCATAGAAATGTAGGGCTAGAAGGGACCTTGAGCAATCAAAGCACCTGTGCTGAGGCAGGACCAAGTAAACCTGGACCATCCCTCACAGGTGTTTGTCCAACCTGTTCTTAAAGAACTCCAGTGATGGGGATTCCACAGCCTCCCTTAGAAGCCTATTCCAGAGCTTAACTAGCTTTACAGCTAGAAAGTTTTTCCTCATATCTAATCTAAATCTCCCTTGCTGCAGATTAAGCCCATTACTTCTTGTCCTATTTTCCGTGGACATGGAGGACAACTGATCACAGTCCTTTTTAATAACAGTCTTTAACATATTTGAAGACTATTATCAGGTCCCCCATCATTCTTCTTTTCTCAAGACAAAATATGCCCAGTTTTTTTAACCTTTCTTCATAGGTCAGGTTTTCTAAACCTTTTATCGTTTTTGTTGCTCTCCTCTGGACCCTCTCTAATTTGTCCTCATTTTTCCTAAAGTGTGGTATCCACAATTGGACACAGTATTCCAGGTGAGGCCTCACCAGTGCTGCATAGAGTGGAACAATTACTGCCTGTGGTTTACATACAACACTCTCTTAATACACCCCAGAATGATATTAGCCTAACTGCATCACACTAAGGGCTGGTCCACACTAACCCCCCAGTTTGAACTAAGATACGCAACTTCAGCTACGTGAATAACGTAGCTGAAGTCGAAGTATCTTAGTTTGAACTACAAGGTACTTACCGTGGGTCCACACGCGGCAGGCAGGCTCCCCCGTCAACTCCGCGTACTCCTCTCGCGGAGCAGGAGTACCGGTGTCGACGGCGAGCACTTCCAGGATCGTTTTATCGCATCTAGACAAGACGCGATAAATCAATCCCAGAAGATCGATTGCTTACCGCCGAACCCGGAGGTAAGTATAGACGTACCCTAACTGACTTATGTACAATTTGTGATCCACTACAACCCCCAAGTCTTCTTCAGCAGTACTACTAGCTACCCTGTTATTCCCCATTTTGTAATAGTGCATTTGAGTTTTCCTTACTAAGTGTAGGACTTTGCATTTGTCTTTACTGAATTTCATCTTGTTTATTTCAGACCAATTCTTCAATTTCTGAAGGTCCTTTTGAATTCTAGTCCTGTTCTCCAAAGGGCTTGCAACCTCTTCCAGTTTGGTGTCAGCATACTCTCCACTCCATTATCCAAGTAATTAATTAAACTATTGAACTGTACTGGACCCAGGATTGACCCCTTGTTGCGGGATCCCATTAGATACATCTTCTCTCCATCTAGCCTAGTGTGGCCAATGCCATCTAGCCTAACAGTGGCCAATGCCAGGTGTCCCAGAGGGAATGAACAGAACTGGTAATCACCAAGTGAACCATCCCCTGTTGTCCATTCCCAGCTTCTGGTAAAGAGAGGCTAGGGACACTATCCCTGCCCATCCTGGCTAATAACCATTGATGGACCCATCATCCATGAATGTATCTAGTTCTTTTTTGAACTGTGTTATAGTCTTGGCCTTCACAACATCCTCTGACAATGAGTTCCACAGGTTTACTGTGTGTTGTGTGAAGAAATACTTCTTTTTGTTTGTTTTAAACCTGTTGCCTATTAATTTCATTTGGTGACCTCTAGGTCTTGTGTTATGAAAAGGAGTAAATAACACTTCCTTATTTACTTTCTCCACACCAGTCATGATTTTATAGACCTCTAGCATATCCCCCCTTCGTTGTCTCTTTTCCAAGCTGAAAAATCCCAGTCTTATTAATCTCTCCTCAGATGGAAGCTGTTTCATATCCCTAATAATTTTGTTGCCCTTTTCTGAACCTTTTCCAATTCCAATATTTTTTTTTGGAGATGGGATGACCACATCTGCACGTAGTATTCAAGATGTGGGCATACCATGGATTTATATAGAGGCAATATGATATTTTCTGTCTTATCTATCACTTTCGTAATGATTCCCAACATTCTGTTGACTTTTTTGACTGCTGCTGCACATTGAGTGGATGTTTTCAGAGAACTATCCACAATGACTTCAAGATCTCTTTCTTGAGTGGTAACTGCTATTTTAGACCCCAGCATTTTATATGTATAGTTAGGATTATGTTTTCTGATGTGCATGACTTTGCCTTTAGCAACATTGAATTTCATCTGCCATTTTGTTGCCCAGCTCTGTGAAAAGTCTCCTGTAAAACAAGATTATATTCCAGTAAATTTTCTCTTTGGAGAAATTATATCCCAGAACACAAGACTAGGTGAAAGCTCCAGGAGCACCATTTGGACCAGCCTTACACAGGTGAAAGCCCATTTCTTTACATTCCAGCCTGGGGCAGGCAGGGCTAAGAAAGCCTTTACCATCACCACTGCAAAGTGGAGGTGGGGTGGGGAGTTAGAAATAAACAAAGAAGCAAATCCAAAAGTCCTACCTAAGGAAACCAGCATGGGGAAGAACAGGCATTAGATTAGAATGACAATTTAGCACACTCTGCCAAGGAGAGGCTTTCCAAAAAGCTGTAGAAATGGCTGTTTTCCCCTTGAATGTTCATTTGAATATCATCAGCACCTCAACTGTTTTCATATTCTGTTTTTTGTATTGTAATAGTGCACAGTTTTAAACCAATACAAGAAGGGTCTGACTAATTTTTAATAAATATTGCTGCCCGGCAACCTAGCTATCCTCCAGCCCCAACTCATTCAGGTACAGTAAGTTTTGAGATTGCAACAGAAGCTGTTGTTAGGTTTCCCAGTGGGATACCATGGTTGCTTTATTTGCACACAAGGCTTTTCATAACTGTCTCATGTTTGGGGCACTCAGGAATGAATATGCTTCCTCTCCATGAATAACTGCTGAATTCCCAGCGTGAGCCATAAGATATTTAAATAATGATGTTGTGATGTACAGTATCTCAAGATTTCAACCCTCAGAGTCCCTTAGCTATCTAAGCACACATTTATAATACAGCTTGATGACTGTACTCTCTGGCTACAATCAGTTGGTAGGCTGCATTTCCATCATTATAAATGCAGTTGCATCAAGTATAGCATGTTCTATTAATTAACAGAAATTACTGTATTTAAGAAAAAAACAGAAAACCTCCCAAATATGGAAAAAAACCTTAATTGACTAAAGTCTCTCCTTTTTTTTCATCATTCACTTCTTGCCTTGTGGTCTAAAGTAAGGTGAACAATGGGATATGATTGCTGAGAGAGAAGCCCTTCTGTATATCTATGGTACTTATATGGCTGGCATTACTATAGTATTTGAGCCCCTCATAATCTTTTACATAGTCACATCACCCTTGTAAGGCAGGGAAGGGCTATTATTTGTACCATTTTACAGATGGGAACTGAGACACAGAGAGACTAAGTGACCTGCCTAAGGTTACATAGGACAGACAGAGCAGGGATTGAACCCAGGTCTTCCAAGTCCTAGACTAACCTAACAACTGGACAAACTTTCCTTTCTAGGGCAACCACTGTAATTGTCATAGGGTTGACTTGCCTTTTGAAAGTATTCATTTCAACAGAACTTGTTCTAGAAAACCAGGGGACCTCTGAAAAGCCATTCCTTTTGGGCCCTATTGGCTACCCAAAGACCAAAATCCAATGTACCAGCTTTGGTCCTTCACCAGCCCAAAACTGTCAAGTCAGTTGGGGGTTTCAAACCATTGGGGTGGAAAAGGCGGGGAGACCACCCACAAAGGTGATAAGCAGGGAGAGACTTTAATTCTCTAGTGGGTTCATGTTACGGTTACCACAAAGCTGTCAGTCAGCATGAAGTAGATTGGACTTCATGCCACATGATAGTAGAACATGAGCAGAAAATATCACACTAGAATTTTTATCTGTCCTTAGTGGGGAAGGTTCCAGTATCCAGGGTTGTCCTTGCAGCACTAGGTGTGGCATCATTGAAGCACTGTGCCTCAGTTCATCAATGCTCTACTCTGATGTGGAATAGAATCATAGGACTGGAAGGGACTTTGAGAGGTCATCTAGTCAAGTCCCCTGCAATCATGGCAGGACTAAGTATTATCTAGATCATTCCTGACAGGTGTTTGTCTAATCTGCTCTTTAAAATCTCCAGTGACGGAGATTCCACAACCTCCCTAGGCAATTTATTCCAGTGCTTAACCATCCTGACAGTTAAGAAGTTTTTCCTAATGTCCAATCTAAACCTCCCTTGCTGCAGTTTAAGCCCATACTTCTTGTCCTATGCTCAGAGGTTAACAAGAACAATTTTTCTCCCTCCTGTTTGTAACAACCTTTTACGTACTTGAAAACTGTTATCATGTCCCCCCTCAGTCTTCTCCTTTCCAGACTAAATAAACCTAATGTTTTCAATCTTCCCTCACAGGACATGTTTTCTAGACCTTTAATCATTTTTGTCGCTCTTTTCTGAACTCTCTCCAATTTTCTGGACTTTCTCTCACATCTTTCCTGAAATGGGGTGCTCAGAACTGGACACAATACTCCAGTTGAGACCTAATCAGTGCAGAGTAGAGCGGAAGAATTACTTCTCGTGTCTTGCTTACAACAATCCCAGAATGATGTTTGCTTTTTTTTGCAACAGTGTTACACCGTTGACTCATATTTAACTTGTGGTCCTCTATGACCCCCCAGATCCTATTCCTTCCTAGGCAGTCATTTCCCATTTTGTATGTGTGCAACCGATTGTTCCTTCCTAAATGGAGTACTTTGCATTTGTCCTTATTGAATTTGATTTCCTTATTTACTTCAGACCATTTCTTCAGGTTGTCCAGATCATTTTGAATTTTAATCCTATCCTCCAAAGAATTTGCAACCCCTCCCGGCTTGGTATCTTCCGCAAACTTTATAAGTGTATTCTCTATCCCATTATCTAAAACATTGATGAAGATATTGAACAGAACCGGACCCAGAACTGATCCCTGCGGGACCCCACTCATTATGTCCTTCCACCATGTCTGTGAACCACTAACTATTCTCTGGGAACGGTTTTCCAACCAGTTATGCACCCACCTTATAGTAGCTCCATCAAGGTTGCATTTACCTAGTTTGTTTATGAGAAGGTCATTTGAGACAGTATCAAAAGCTTTACTAAAATCAAGATATACCACATCTACCACTTCCCCCTATCTACAAGACTTGTTACCCTGTCAAAGAAAGTGATCAGGTTGGTTTGACATGATTTGTTCTTGACAAATCCATGCTGACTGTTACTTATCACCTTATTATCTTCTAGATGTTTGCAAATTGATTGCTTAATTATTTGCTCCATTATTTTTCCAAGTATAGAAGTTAAACTGACTGGTCTGTAATTCCATGGGTTGTCCTTATTTCCCTTTTTATAGATTGACACTATATTTGCCCTTTTCCAATCTTCTGGAATCTTTCCTGTCTTCCATGACTTTTCAAAGATAATCACTAATGGCTCAGATATCTCCTCAGTCAGCTCCTTGAGTATTCTAGGATGCATTTCATCAGGCCCTGGTGACTTGAAGACATCTAATTTGTCTAAGTAATTTTTAACTTGTTCTTTCCCTATTTTAGCCTCTTCTGATCCTACCTCATTTTCACTATGTTAGACATCCAATCACCATCAAACTTCTTGGTGAAAATCGAAACAAAGAAATCATTGAACATCTCTGCCGTTTCCACAATTTCTGTTATTGTTTTCGCCCCTCATTAGGGTGACCAGATGTCCCGATTTTATAGTGACAGTCCTGATTTTTGGGTCTTTTTCTTATATAGGCTCCTATTACCACGCACCCCCTGTCCCGATTTTTCACATTTGCTGTCTGATCACCCTACCCCTCATTGAGTAACGGGCCTACCCTGTCCTTGGTCTTCCTCTTGCTTCTAATGTATTTGTAGAATGTTTTCTTGTTACCTTTTATGTCTCTTGCTAGTTTGATCTCGTTTTGTGCCTTGGCCTTTCTAATTTTGTCCCTACATACTTGTGTCATTTGTTTATATTCATCCTTTGTAATTTGATTAGTAATACTATATTTGCTTTTAGGTCCAATTTTTGAAAAATGGCTACTGAGTTGGGGTACTTCAATTTTTTAGTGCCCAGCTTAGGATTCCTTAAAGGTCTGATTTATTAAAAGTACTGAGCACCAACTCTCTGAAAATCAGCACCCTTTAAAGTGTCTCAAGTTAGGCAACCAAAAATTGAGGCCAGAATCACTGGGCACTTTTTAAAGTGTGAGCCCTAATATATACAATAAATCTACCCAGTTCCAATGGAATACCTTTAAGCTCATAGTGGAAGAGATTTGATAATGAAAAACCTGCATAAGAATAACATATTTTGAAAGAGGCATCTATTGTCAAAATGCATCAGCCAAAGCTGCATTTGAAAGAAAAAAAATATTTAAAACATCAAATCCTGCTTGTTGTTAACCCAATTGGACATTTACTATTAATTTCAATGAAATCAGGATTTAAAGCAAAATCAATCATTTGGTGCACTCACAAATTTAGGGTCTGAGCCTAATTTAAATGAGAACTGAGGATGCTTAACACCTTGCAAGATATGCCCTTTTGTCAGGTTGTCATAGCTCTGGTCAAGTGTCGCCTCTTGGACTATCAGCAGCCTGCTGGGAGGAAATCCAGCCACTAGTGCCAATGTGTTTTAAGCCTCCAGAATCTGAAGAGAGCTTAGGCACTCTCCCTGCATTGGGGTCCCTAAGCACACTCTTCTATATGGCTACTGTCCTGAGAGCTTAGATCCTGCAGGCCAAATGCCTGGCCCCTGGGACCAGAACTTACTCCTCAGACATCCCCAGTAGCTTAAATACACTCTCTGCCAGAACTCCATGCAAAGGTTGAGCCTTTTGGTTTACCTCTTCAAGGGGCACATGATAAGGTATAGCACAGAATACGTACTTTTCTCAGGGTGCTACAACCCTAATGCTCTTTCTTTAATAGCACAAGAAGTACACAGATCTATACAAGACTAAAACCTACATGAGTTTCCCTGCCTCAGTTTCCTCACCATTGTGGAGCATTTTGGGGACCTGGGCTGTCCAGCATCCCTTTGTTGGAGTGTATGATTTGTGTTCTAAAACATGGAGCCTTCTCTCCACCCCGGCTCAGCTGATCTTTGGCTGGTCCATCCCATCATCTCCCTGCCTCCCCCCTGTGACTACTTCTATAACCTCCTGCTTAGTCTACTTCTGTCTTTGTGATGTTTCACTGCTTTCCACTGGTCCAAACACCAGCCCTACAGACCAATTTCCCTACATTGGTTTCCCCTCTCAGGCACCCTCCCTAACATAACTATTGTGTGATCAGAGTACTGTTGTTAAGGTTGCTGACTGTTTATTGTCAGCTCTTTATCACCACCCATTGGAATTTCATTCCAATGTGGAAGGAAAGAGGCAACAGAGAGGGCAACTAACCCTCCCACTCAAAATGGAATTTGCGGCTTGATAAAGATACAAAGAGTTCAGAATCACACATATGATTCATAAATTGTGTAGACAGATTCCCCAAATCGTCACACAGCTGCATTAGATTGGATTAGAAATTATTTCTCACCAAGCAGGTGTCAGACACAGAAGTTTTATTCTTGCTGGTGTCACTTGGGATAAGATTGAACTGATTTGTGAGGAGTCCTGCTGACTCATGTTGCAGAGGAAAGGAGTGAAAGGCCAGCCAAGGAGATCTATGACCATCACTTTTGTGGTTTATTGTCTCACTGGTTTTCCTGAATAGAAGAGAGGCAGTTAACTGAGTTAGGGAGGAAACAGGGCTCAGAACCATTGACCTCAATCTCAACATAATACAGAAGTAGGAAATAACTGTTCAGAGGAAAAACCTAAAAGGAAGGCTGAAAATATTAAATTCTCCCATATAACTTCAGAAGACTATGGAAAAGACACTGAGAAGACAGCTATTGCTATAAAAAGACCTTTGTGATAAAAAGGAAGTACATTGCAAGCTCTCTACTGTATATTGGTAGTCGATAAATGTTTCTGTTTCATTGCACGTTGTAGGTTTATTACTGCTGTGCATTTATATTTTTTTGTATTGCTAGTAAACAGAGGCATGAATCCCTGAAATGTAATGGATTCAAAGAGAAATATATCTGCAGGGTTCATCTTCAGATGAAGGGGATATCAAAATTTAAACTAGTGCTTGATACTTTAAATGGTTTTCACAGTTGGCTTTTTTTGTGGTGGTGGTGTGGTGTGTGTGTGTGTGGATTTAAATATGGCTTACCTGCCTTCAGAGATCTGCTTCTGTCCCCAGCAGGGTCCTTCCTGCTACCCTGTGCATACTCATTAACTTCTGCAATATCCAAACCTGTATGTTGTATCTGATACAGAGGGAAGATAACCTGGGTTCTGATGGATCTGATCCTAGAGAAAGTGGAATCTCCATGTATAGGGCACCATTTTGCAGGATTTTCTTTGAAACAAAATCATGGTCATTCTCAGGGTTTTGCAGAAATGTGGTAATTTGGGTGCAAATTTGTACAAATGTGCCGTGATGTTTATGGAAACTTCTGCATTTGCTGCTTTGCTGGTTAGTTCTTCTCTGTGCTGTAGCAGGTGACAGGTCAGGATTTTTTATACAAATTAGAGAGGGGGGGTCTGGAAAGTCAAATTGTGACAGTGGACAAGCTGGAAATAGTAACTCATGGGTCTACAAATCTGATAGAATTTGTTCATTTAATGCAGCACATTTCTAAATTTCAGTGGCTATGGATTCAGGATAGTGGAAATTCACACTGTTCCCTTTCACTGTATCCTCTACCCTCCTCCTTGCCATTCCATGCCCCTGGTAAACTGGGAGGAGTTATGGAGAGGTGGAATGGTAGTGGGGCTGTGAGGTGTGTTTTTACCAGCTGGAGGCAGGAAGGGGCAGCAGAGTGGGGATGCAAAGCCCCTATCCCGATCAGAGTGTGGTGTTTGGGAAGAGGCTCTTTACATTCCCCTGTGGTATAGGTGGCTCAGAGAGGTGTGAAGTGCTCATTTATCTCAATGTGATAGTCCTCATCTGAATGAGACCATCTCATAGGGATGAATACAGCCTGAAACATCTCTGAGATGTGAGAATGGCTCCATTCATTTCAGTGGGTGTTTTTCTTCTTCCTCCCCAGTGCCAATGTTTGTGAGCCAGTGGTTGGTGCACACCATGAGCATGCCTGTTCTTATCTCCCACTCAAAGGGGCAGGGCTTCCCTAGACACCAGCTCACATGGAGGTGGGGTAGGGCAGGGAGAATGGCTCAGGCCCCCTCAGAGAGGCAGGAAGAATATGGGGCGACAGTTCCCCCTTCCCATAATCCCCCTACTACCTCTGCCACCCACTCCCATGTCTCCCATGCATCAAAAATATTATAAGAAGCTAACAGTGTTATGAGCACCTCATGTGAGGAGCTGTATATCAGGAACATGTAAGCACACTCAGGCCCATGGTTCAGGAAACATGATTACATTATCCTGTCTTTCATCTTCCCTGTAGTTAATCCATGCTAATTGATTAATCAATGCTGGCCCTCTGCTCTGGTAATTCCCCAAGTGGAAAAATAGCAACATACCCAGCAATCATTCTCACATCTGTGCAGAGCACATGTAATTTATTATCTTTCAGAAAAGAGTTAGAGCCCCTGCTAAATCAGAAGTACAAATCAGCAGGGCACATTTCGCAAACATATAAAACTTCCTTAACAGTGGTGGATAGTTGCAACATACCTGCAGCTCAGTTTCAGATGTTTGCCAAGTATAGGGTTCAAACTCATAGTGCATGGGTATAGTTCAGTCTCCTTGATCTACCCAGCTACTGTGACTGTCTCTTTTCCAAGTCGTCTCTTTTTCAAGCTGAAAAGTCCCAGTTTTATTAATCTCTCCTCATAGGGCAGCCGTTCCATACCCCTAATCATTTTTGTTGCCCTTTTCTGAACTTTTTCCAATTCCAGTATATCTTTTTTGAGATGGGGTGACCACATCTGCATGCAGTATTCAAGATATGGGCGTACCATGGATTTATATAGAGGCAATATGATATTTTCTGTCTTATTATCTATCCCTTTCTTAATGATTTCCAACATTCTGTTTGCTTTTTTGACTGCCACTGCACATTGAGTGGATGTTTTCAGTCAATTATCCACAATGACTCCAAGATCTCTTTCTTGAGTGTTAACAGCTAATTCAGACCCCCAGCATTTTATATGTGTAGTTGGATTATGTTTTCCAATGTGCATTACTTTGCATTTATCAACATTGAATTTCATCTGCCATTTTGTTGCCCAGTCACCCAGTTTTGAGAGATCCTTCTGTAGCTCTTCGCAGTCCGCCTGGGATGTAACCATCTTGAGTAGTTTTGTATCATCTGCAAATTTTGCCACCTCACTGTTTACCCCTTTTTCCAGGTCATTTATGAATACTGGGGCAAAAATCTGTCTGGGGATTGGTCCTGCTTTGAGCAGGGGGTTGGACTAGATGACCTCCTAAGGCCCCTTCCAACCCTGATATTCTATGATTCTATGTTGAATAGGACTGGGACCAGTACAGACCCCTAGGGGACACCACTATTTACCTCTCTCCATTCTGAAAACTGACCATTTATTCCTATCCTTATTTCCTATTTTTTAACAAGTTATCAATCCATAAGAGGACCTTCCCTGTTATCCCATGACAGCTTATCTTGCTTAAGAGCCTTTGGTGAGGGACCTTGTCAAAGGCTTTCTGAAAATCTAAGTACACTATATCCACTGGATCCCCCTTGTCCATATGCTTATTGACCCCCTCAAAGGGGGTAGATTGGTGAGGCATGATTTCCCTTTACAAAAACAATGTTGATTCTTCCCCAACAAATTATTTTCATCTATATGTCTGACAATTTTGTTCTTTACTATACTATAGTTCTTTACTAGAAAATATCTATATTTCATGCCTGTATTACACCATGCACCTCTGACTGGATGTGCATCATCTTTTGGGCTATGACTTTTTCCATACCTTGTTCATGGAATTTGTTCCTCTTAGTGAGGAGTTCTCCCTCCTTGCCTCAGCGATCTTATGGTAATGACTTTTAGCACTCATGCTGCATCTGTTAACAGCTCCTAAGCTAATTTCTTGTTTTTCAAGTTTGGCAATTTGCTCTTGGTTTTGCTGTCTCACCAGCTCAGATTCCATTGCTGTTTGAGTAGCCGTGACTAGGGTTAATTCTCTCTTCAACTGTAGCTGCTGTGAAAGGTTTTACCAATAACCAACCTGTCTCTGATATTTTCATGTTTTGCATTCCCAAAATCTCAATTTTCTGCAAATGTATGCAAAGCTCTTATAAAACATTCAGTGTTTTCCCCTGGTTCTTGAATTCTCTGGTAAAAACATGCTCTTTCATAAATCATATTTCTCTGAGGTATACAGTACACTTCAAACATAGCCAGAACCCTATAGTAATTCTTGTGATTGTCTTCAATAAGTAAAAGAATTTAAAGATATGCTCTGCCTACTTCCCTATAGCATAAATTAAAGAAGATACCTACGTATCTCCAGTTTCTTTGTGGAGCTTGGTAACAATGAGAAATCTTGCAAAATATTGTTTCCAGTCTGTCTGTTCTGAAGGTTCGTCAGAACTGAAGTTCTGTGGTGCATTGAAGAGTGGCGTGTTGATCCTGTAACCTTTGTTGTTGTGCTCCTTCTGTCTCTATTCTTAATTTACTCCTGACACCATATCATATTCTCCTACCAGATATGGACTGGTTGCAGAGCTTGCTCATACACACCAGATGTGTTTATCATAAGATCCTTTAATGCTCTGCTGCTTTCTTTCTTTCTTTCTTTCTTTCTTTCTTTCTTTCTTTCTTTCTTTCTTTCTTTCTTTCTTTCTTTCTTTCTTTCTTCTCCAGTTTATCAACATCCTTCTTCAATTGTGGATACCAGAACCAGATTTAAAATAACCTCTCTACTCCTACTTGAGGTTCCCAGGTTTATGCATCTAAGGATTGTATTAGCACTTCTGGCCACTGCATCACATAGGAAGCTCACGTTCAGCTGATTATTGGCCATGAACCCCCTTTTTTTTAAGACTCACTGCTTTCTAGAATAAAGTTCACCATTCTGGAAGTATGGCCTATATTATTTGTTTTTACATGTATACATTTACATCTTAAAACTCATATTGTTTACTTGAGCCCAATTTACCAAGTAATCCAGATCACTCTGTATCAGTGACCCATCCTCTTCATTATTTACAACTCCCCCAATTTTTAAGTCATCTGTAAATTTTATCAGTAATGTTTTCTTCCAGGTCATTAATAAAATTATTAAATACTATAGGGCCAAAACCAAACTGACAGGCTTATACAGAGACACCGTCTTTCTAAGCTGCTGGGGGATGCTCGACCCCCTCTCCATCCCAGGCCGCACCCTCACTCTTCTCCCTCCCCACCAGCCAGTGGCGCCGGAACAGGAGGAGCCAGGGGCCTCCCACTTTTTGAAAGTCAGCGCCTATGGGACCTATAGTTACGTAGGCCATCTCATTTACCTTTTAAAAATATTGGCACAATATTAACGTTCAGTTAGTCTTCTGGAATATTCCCGGTGTTCCAAGAATATTTTCCTACAGAAGATAGGACTGAGGCTGGACCTTATTGGGTTCACGTCCAAATGCAAGACCTACTTTGTTGACAGATGCTCCCCCCCTGCCAGGGAGGGAGGGAGAGAGGGAAGAAAGAAAATAAAGTTCCCCATTCTGAAAGTATGGCCTAATGTTTTTGTCATATGATATGACATCATCTGTTTTTGCCCCAAATACAAAACAGAAATATTTATTGAACACATCTGCCTTTTCTGCATTATTATTGTTAATCCTTCCATTGTCATCTAGTAATGCACCAACTCCATTCTTAGGTATCTTCTTCCTATAAAATTCTCTTTCTTTCTTTCTTTCTTTCTTTCTTTCTTTCTTTCTTTCTTTCTTTCTTTCTTTCTTTCTTTCTTTCTTTCTTTCTTTCTTTCTTTCTTAAAACTAGATCTTGCATTTGGACATGAACCCAATTATGTTCAGATTCAGTCCTATCCTCTGTAGAAAAATATTCCATAGCCAGGGTACGCCATTGACATGGCTTTATTCCTGTACCCAGTAGCAGGTCTGTTCTGTTCAGCAGAGTCCAAAGATGATGTGGCAGGTCAAATTCCGGTGGTTGAATGGTTGGATCAGCGACATGGAAATCATTCCAAAGGCTTTTGCCGACCACTCATCACACCATAGGGTTGTTGCGGACGGATTCCGATTTGGCAGTTGAGACCACAATGGATGCCTCAATGTAAGTTGTGCTCTGGGGTGATTGAAAATGTCCATGAACAGTGTAAGATCTGGATTGGCACGTAGCTTTCCCACCAGTCTGGCTGAAGACTCTCTACGATGGATGTGTGGAGGGGCTATGCTGCTCAGAATGGGTAGTTATGGGATAGGAGTGGGGTGCAGGGTGCCTGTGATGATACGCATGGTTGAGTTCACTAAGTGACTTGGTGGGATGTGGCTGGGCGGCTGGTCTTTGAGAGAGTCCAGTTCCAGCTCATTCCAGGCCTTATAGATGGCAACTAGGAATATAGGTGACCCATTTAGGATACTAACTCACATAACTATAAACTAGTGAGCATTAGATGACATGGTACACAGATGACTGTTGCTGGCTACTTACCTGTTGCCAATACAGAGCTGAGGGAAAAGGAGATACACCCAATGCACATAGTATCCTCTCAACCTCTTGGTCACACCAGAGTGTGATTTTTGGGTAAGAGACAGTGAGACTGGTGCTGTGAGTTCTGTTAGTGACTCAAATGGGGGGCATGAATTAGCGTTCATGTTGCACTCCCCATCCATACTCGGCCTGGGCAAGCTAATGATCCAACCGGATTTGGATGATGAATCCTGGTCACGTGCCACCTGAGGCATGTTGCGCATACACTAAGGCTTGGTCTACACTACCCCCCCTAATTCGAACTAAGGTACGCAACTTCAGCTACGTGAATAACGTAGCTGAAGTTCGAAGTACCTTATTTCGAATTAGTTGAAACTTACCTTGGTCCACACTCGGCAGGCAGGCTCCCCCGTCGACTCCGCGGTACTCCTCTCGGCGAGCTGGAGTACCGCAGTCGACGGCGAGCACTTCCGGGTTCGACTTATCGCGTCCAGACTAGACGCGATAAGTCGAACCCAGAAGTTCGATTTCCAGCCGTCGAACTTGCCGGTAAGTGTAGCCAAGGCCTAAGAAAAAGAAGTGACTCAAATGGTGTGCATGGTGCACAGTGATGGCTGTTTATTGTGTGTGTGTGTGCACATTTTTGTGAAGGCCCAAAATTTTGGTGGCCAAACCTTGTATAATTTTAATCTAACTCAGCATTTCAAGTAGTGAGTGAATTGCTGTATAGATATAAGTCATTATTAGATCATTCAGCAGGAGATCCCCAAATTGGAAAATAGAGAGAGTGAGGAAAAGAGGCGAAAAGTCTAACTTTATAGTGTTGAGGAGAGAAAGGCATTGTCATGTAGACACCTATATATTTGAGCAATCTTTGTAAATGACAGCTGTTTCCAGTGTAATTCAGCTCTGTAAATATCCCTTGAAAATATTGAGGCCATGAGACTGATCTTCAGCTAGTGTAAATCAGCCTGGCTCCATTGAAGACAATCTGGCCCCCTGCTATTATCATTTTTATTTTCTGGGATAATCTAAAATTCATCGCTCCACTGATTCAGGTACCAACCTCAAATCATAAATTAACCCCAATTGTGTACTTAAAAGAAATCTAATTGGAAGATGCTTTAGAACAATAATAGAATGATATCAATGACTAATTAGTGCTGTTTTGTTTACTAACAGCCGGTAGTAACAGTAAGTGATGGACTTCTTATACAGCATTTAAAAAGTAAGCACTTAGTTGCAAATATTTTGAATAAATCATTAACACCTCAGTTGATTGTTTAAAATGAAAATATTAATTGTTTCTTTTCCCCTGCAAGGGACCCTCAGGCTTAATATAATCGGAGAACATAGCTCTTTACTCCATGGCTGTCTGTCCCCAATGTTTGTTGTTTTCCCCTAATCTTTCCCCTACTGCCCTCTGCCATTGCATCACTTTCCTTACAGCTGGGAGGGCAGAATGTACAATCTCTTCTAAACCTGCTGTTAATTTGCTCTGGTAGGGTTGAAATTCTGAGAGGTGCCACGTGTCTCCAATGAGCAGCTGGAGCTCTCTGCAGTGCATGGCGAGCGTCCATTCAGCACCTTGCAGAACTGAGCCCTAATCCAGAAATCTGGCTGAACCCATTCACAAATCATCTAATCTCTAGTAAGCTAGGGAGCAGGAGACCTAAGGTTGCTCCAAACGTAACGGCATAGTTATAGGCTGTCTTGCTAGCATGCCACAGGCCAGTAACATAGCTTTTAAATAACCATCTTTCAAATACTTGCAACAATTCAAAACAGGGATTCCCCCAAATATGTGAAGTCTACAGGATCTCTGATGAATTTTACTATATCTATATCTATATATAGTATTATGCCAAAATTACACAATGTAGTTTTTCACTCTCTTTATTTCTAAAGACTCTTTTGAGTCAGGGGGGGATTACTCTGCTCTTTGTGCCAGTTGATCTGTAAATTCCCTGTAATATTAATAATTCCAAACAGCGATTTCATATCAAACTGCTTTCTATTAAGGCTCAGTCCCACTGGGAGATAATGCTTTGCCACCTTCAAGTAATTATAAACTCCCTTTTCTGGGAGTTTGAATATTTGCTAAAGGAAACCTGGAGGTACAGCTCAAGTCTGGGATTGAGTCCAGATGTACATTTGGAGCTGGCTAAAATGTAAAGTCCCATTTTTTATTGCACATGCCATTCAGGGTGCACGACCAAGTGTGAGCAAAGAAAGCAGCTGCCATGACAACAGCAAGTTTAATTTGGTGCTAAGGGTTTTGATTCTGGACTGAAAAAGAGACTATTTGTTTTGCCTGTCAGCTTGTTAACCATAAAAGTTTTGAAGACAGCAGCCCATCTTCACCACAGGGCAGGAAATAGGGACATGGATAACTGTGAGCTCTTTCAGAGACAACAGAATCTAATTATTCTCATGACTGTTGTTCTGACACAAGAGTAAAAATAAAATACTTTAGTAATATATCCATTTATTCCCTATGTGGTAAGCACATGCAGCAATAAATAATAAATTCCTAGCAAATAACATCTTGAAATTACTGTATAGCTGCCAGCTAGTTTTTTATAAGGAACATATCATTTTCAGGAATATAAGGCACAGTGAAATTAAGGGACTTGCACAAAATCACACAAGAAGTTAGTGTCTAAGACAGGTTTAGGAGTGAGTAGCTCCTGTCTTCCAATCCCATGTTGTGTCCACAACATCATACGGCTGCTCATAACTGATGTCACTCTGCACTGTACTGTGCTTGGCACAACCAGCTCATTTTGAATGGGAGAAGAAAAACACGAGAGTACAGGAAGTGAAAACTTATTTCTAGATTGCTTTAAGAATGCTGGAAGTCATGGTTAATAGCATAAAGAGGAGGTCAAACCAAGGACATTTGTGGTTATGATAGATCAACCCATTCCTCTTTATAGAACGGCTGAGTCATACTCTTCAAACTTAAGTTGACAAAGTTCTACTTTTTTTTAGGATTTTGACTTCTTAGGTTACTTCCATTATCACATATTCTATCACTTCAGTTGTCACCATGAGGAATGAGCAAATTGAAATGAGCTATTTTTGCACTATTTCTGATCTACTAGTGCCTGAACCAAGAAGCACCACAAGCCTCAAGAGCAGCTCTTCAGGATCTCCAACTCTGCTTCTAAACCAAAAAGGCTTGAATATGTTCAGCTGCTTTTGAATGCTTATCCAAAAAACCCTGGTGAATGGATCTAAGGTACAAATCAAAGGGATGGAATTCACATCACCACATTGAAAAGCAGGGGAAACAGGAAGGTTATTCCATATGATTGCTCACCCTAGAGCTACTTGGGCTCTTTTGTGTCTATTTTGCCTTTATGTTTGCAGAGGTCACCATGCTACACTGAGGAAAGGGTTTTATGCAGCAGACCTACGTAAGATTGGAATCTTTTCCTCCAGCCTGAAGCCAGAATTAAAAGTACTTGGGTATCTGATGGGTTGTAGTAGTAATCAAATAACCCAGCCCCAGGCAGGGTTTGGAATGATGCATTTGGGATTAGTGGTCTCGTAAATTTGGCTTCCTCAGTTGTCCACATGATATCACTCATGGCCTGTGGTCTCACACACCCTTGCCATGCCCCACATGATCTCACAACTACTCATTAGACTGGATTGTATCCTGGTATGTCTCACACACCCTCTGTGTTGTGGAGCTGTACCAGGATACAATCCAGTCTAATGAGTAGTTGTGTCACCCCTTCTTCATAACCTGGGGTGCCTTTTACAATGCCTGGTTGCTCACAAACAGCCTCCAGCAAGTAAGTCACTCCCAGCTATGTCTCTGTGTGCGCTGCAGCCAGACAGCCAAACCACAGGCTGACCCCACCACACTCCCAGTCTCAGATTTCCCCCCAGAAAGGCATGTCAAGTACTGCCCAGGCCTCTCCTGGACAGTGCAAATATATTGAATCCGTTATTCCTTTAAGGGAATATTATGCACCAACTTATTATCCCAAATGGAGTTACCCAGACACTTCAACTTGAACACACACATTAGATAAATCAATAAAGCACGTTTATTAACTACACAGAAGTAGGGTGACCAGATGTCCCGATTTTATAGAGACAGTCACGATATTTGGGGATTTTTCTTATATAAGTACCTATTACCCAATACGCTCTGTCCCGATTTTTTATATGTGCTGTCTGGTCCCCTATACAGAGGTAGCTTTTAAGTGAGTACAAGTAATGAGGCATGAAAGTCAGAAATGGTTACAACAAAAATAAAGATAAGAGGTTTACTAATGCCTAACTTAAACCAACGCCTGCTTTCTTTTGTGTCTTCAGATGCAGTTAATGCAATAGGCAAGGACAGAGAGAGGAGTCCGTTGAGGGTGTTTGTCCCTCCTTTTTATAGTATCATTCCCCTTATTGAAAGACATTTCCAGCTGAGACCCAGGTAACAAAGAGACTATGTGGAAGGATATTTATTCCTTGTTGTTTTTCTTCACCTGTTTGAACTTCCTTTGTCTTTTCTTCCTGCTTGATTACTCTGCTTAAATGCAAATTAAGCAGAGCACCCATTCCTTTGTTTAGGACAGCCCTGTTTGCCAACTTCTGCCTGGGAAGAGCTATGGGGTTTGGAACATGTGTGGTTAACACCATACAGGGGGATTTTATAATTTCACATGCAACATTGCCACACATATTTTACCAGGACAAAAATGGCCAACAAATTGAGTTTTCAAATGCCACCTTATAAGACATGCCTTGTACAAAAATTATGACAATAGTGTGTAGCGTGTGAACATCAGGGTACATTCTGTCACAATGTGTGGAAATGACTGTGTAGCCTACCTCACTGTGCAGGGGAATCATATCAGAGCTGTTGTTGTTAAAGTCTTGCATGCCTTGGACAGGGGATAGTACTTCACCACAAATTTTGAGTAGGCCTGAATTTCTGACAGTGACCTGTGAGTACAGGCTGGTTTAAACCTGTTTCATCAGCCCCTTTATCTAACAACTCCCCTTGACCTTACTGGGAGCTGTGTCAGGTCCCCGGAGAGCTACACTTATATCATCCACCTCTTCTTCCTCTCCTGTTCCTGACAGATTTTTTTCAAATGTTCTACAATTAACAAAAGAAAATTTTGTTTCTGATAGCCGTGTGTGGGGATTCTGCTGCTGTTGCTTTAAGCCTTTCTGAATGGCAGCACTTAGGGCCTAATCAACAGCCCCTCATGTCAATGGAAAGATTCCCATTGAATGCAATGGGCTTTGGATCAGTCCTTTGAAAGGTTCCTTCCAGTTTGGGAGATATTCCATTTCTTGCAGTTTTCCCCATTTCAGGTGTAGGGAATATAGATGGAACCAATTACATTTGTAAAAACTGGAGTGAGCTATTTAAGTGTACCCACAAATGTTGCTGCCTTGTGATAATCTATCAGGTGGACATTACCACTGGTCTCAGTATCCACAGTGACATAAGGAATGCAATGGCTTAAATGTGCCTGAAGCCTCAGCAAACACTGAAATGTCTGTCCCCTGTCCCCGTGTCCCAAAGCATAATACGTAGCACATATTAGGACACTTCCCTTCAGGGGAGACTGGGAGCTAGTTATTATCACACCGCTGTTTCTGCAAGGTGCTAACAGATTAGCAACAGGGTTTGTGGTCCTGTAGTTGAAGAATTTAAACCTTGTTTCCACCGACAGCTGCTCTGTCTGCACTGTAACTTGTTTTCCCATTATCTGAGAATGGCATTTCAGGAAACTGCCTAGGTTTAGGGTTAGATTAGGAAGAGCAGTTTCCCCGTTCCACTTTAAGTGAAGACAAGACACTTAAGAGGAAGCAGAAAGTTTGTTTTTCCCCTCCGTTTTATCTGTCATCAGTATTTTCCATGTTTGGCCTAATCGGGTGACATCTTTAGACAGTTCATATAGGGCTGGGCTGTGCCCTGTCCTTTCATGGGTACTGGAGGAGTGGGGGAAGGGAGCAAGGACTCACTCCAGACTCCTACACAGGGGTCAAGCAGAATTGCCATTGTTGCATTCACCTGGGCACAAGAACTGCAAGTATCTCTAGATTATAAACTCTATGGAACAGCAACTGGAATGGCTCTATTGAAGTCAATGGACCTGTGCTGAAGGTCTGGCTCTCCATGTCTTATGGAGTGTCTGCACACTATGGCTCTGGAATAAAGAAAAATAGAGGCATATGAATTCTGAGTGTATGGATTCAGGCCTTGGTTTTCAGAAGAGGATTCAATTTTGTGGGTGTGAATTTTAGACTGAAAAGTACTCACAAAAGGTTGCATACTCTTTCCGGATCCAGTGCTGCCTCCCCCGCCCCCAATCTTTTGTACTACGAATGAGGAAGGAATCTTTAGAAGCTGGTATTTCATTTAACAATATCCACATGGAAAGACATATCCAGTTAACATCTGGACCAGCAATTCTCCTGAGTTTTTTTTTTCCTTTTCTTTCAGACTGTTAATTTTACTGCCAAATACTCAAAGAGGCACCAGCCTGTTTGTTCCTGCACAGTAATTTCTGGTTACAGACAAGGACACAATACAACATTTTATGCTTGGGAATGGAACACTGTAAAGTCCTGAAGATGCCTAAGGCCATGTATAACTTTAGCATTTTCTAAGGGTCTGTGTGGTTTTGTTTTATAGTTCGCAAGTTTTACTTTCTCCTGTTCCCTGTTTATAGGAGTTAGGAATCCACACATGTCCAATAAAAACTCGATTGCAGGTGGACCTCTGTCTATGGTGGGGTGCTGCCTCTAGCTTCAAGTAACATTTTCTGTTATGCTCTTTTTATCCTTTCCCACTTTTGCAAATTCAGGAAGATCTGCACTTGAAGAATAGATTGTTTTTAGACTAAGAAAGATTGTTGGAAAATAAAATCAGGCAGATGCATTTGGATTTTGGATGAGTTTGCAAAGTAATGACCACTTGCATTCATAATCCTTTGCAAAAAACAAAACAAAAGTACTTAAATAACAGTAATAGAAGTCTCAATGACACAAGGTGCTAAGGATGAAGGGCTGAATTATTTTTTTCAGTTACACCAGTCAGCATAAATCGGAGTAACCCCATTGAGTTCAGTGGACTAATAACTCCATTTAAGTCAGTGGAGTCACTCCAGATTTACAGTAGTGTAACTGAGAAGAAATTTTGGCCATGAATGTCCAGTGCCTACTTTTTTCTGGCTTTTGTTAATCTACATAGCAGCTTTAGGACTTAATCCAGCAACAAGCAATACAAAAGGACCTCTGTGAGCCTCAGTGGGACCTCTACCCGCTACTACAAATCTTCCCACATGGAGCTATTTGCAGGATCATGGCCTTAATGGCATCAAAATATTTTAAATGTATATTTCATGTTTATGGGAATTAACTGATTGCACTTGTGTTTTCTTTCTTGCTAAGGGACATATATAGAGCGTGAGAGTGAGTGAGAGAGTATGTACACATTGTTTTTCATAGATTTGAAGGCCAGAAAGGACCATTATGATAATCCAGCATGGTCTCCTGTACAATATAAGCCATAGAATTTCATTCCCATAATTTCTGCTTGAGTTATCATTTATCATTTCAGTAAACATCATTCCATAGACATCTTTGAAACAAGGCCAAAAAGGCAAACACTTTTTTTGTTTTAAACAGTGGTATAGGCAAGAAAATTATCTAGAGCTGGAAAGGAATAAAAAGACCGCAAGCTATAAAACTGGACACTAGATATTAAAACAAAAGAAATAACTAGATTTTCCTTTAGTGTAATTAACAATTATTTAGAACACAATAGTATAGTCAGGTATCTAAAACTAACCAGATGATAGCATCATTAAATTACCTGGCTCATCTTCAGTACCAGTCTCAGAACTAAAAACTTAATCTTGAACAGTATCTGTCACTGGGTAGCTGGTCCCTGTGGGTAGACTAGATCCAGCCCTCATGGACCAGAGCGAGTGAGTCCAATCCAACCAATTAAAGCGGGCGAGGCTACATTGGAAAGGGCTGCCAGTGAGACAGAAGAGGGGATTGGTTGATACAGACTGTGCCTGGGGAAGGAAAGCCACAGTGGAGTGGCGCTGCCATTAGATACCCATGGCAGGCCCGTGCTCGCTGACTCAGTCTTGCAGGCTCGGGCTAAGAGGCTGTTTAACTGTCAGGCAGACATCTGGGCTTGAGCTGCAGCCCAAGCTCTGGGACCCTCCAACCTCGCAGGGTCCTAGAGCCCAGTTTTCAGCCCCAGCCTGAATGTCTACACCACAATTAAACAGCCACTTAGCCTGAGTCCCTCAGTCCAAATCAGCTAGCATGGGCCAGCCGTGGGTTTTTAAGTGCAGTTTAGACATATCCCTAGAGACCCCTCAGAAACCTGAAAGTAAGGACTAAGTTACAAGACTGTTTTTCTGTTTGTTTACTTGCTTCTGTAAAGAAAATAAACCTCCTTGAGAGAGACTGGGAGTGGTAGCACACACGTTACATCTGGGGAGTAGCCCTGCCCACTGACAATGATCAGATTGCTTTTTTTCTGGCATTATTTTGTAATTATTCATATTGTGATACCACAGCTAACAAATTCAATGTTAATCATGCTGCAGTACCAATGAGCTTTCTTATCAAGGTCACTAGGAGAGCTGATCAAAAGTTTTCCATCAAAATATATTTTTGATGGAAAACTTCTGTTTTCTGTGAAATGGAAATTTTCATGGGGAAAAAATAAATAATTTCCTGACCATCTCTGTTCACTAGCATCCCAACTAATCAAGCATGTAGAATGAAAACCTTTAGCTTCAGAGAAAGAAAGTCCTAACGACAAGAACCCTGCTCATAAA
The DNA here is from genome assembly GCF_011386835.1 of Chrysemys picta bellii. Classification (NCBI taxonomy): domain Eukaryota; kingdom Metazoa; phylum Chordata; order Testudines; family Emydidae; genus Chrysemys; species Chrysemys picta. The sequence goes on along the minus strand of NC_088793.1, from coordinate 172,246,262 downwards.
GGAATAAAGGAAACTCTGTTATCCAAGTTTTTCTAAATTACATAGACACCCTACCCCAACATCTTCAGAGGGGTAGGGCCCTCCTGCAGAGGCCAGAATTATTTGTGGTAAAAACAAAACAAAAATACTAGTCTGCCCAAATTCATTTTGAGGTAAGGGGATTACATGATCCATGATAGAAGGGTGGACTTTCAGTGTCTCTGTCTCTGCTCATTGTTCAGCTCTGTCTCTTATACAATTGCTGACTGAAAATTTTGCTAGTCCCAGCAGTCATTAGGGATGCAAAAGAGAGGAAAATAAGAGCTAAATATAGGGAGGCAATGTTATTGCATAATACACACTTCAAAACACCTGTAGCACTTAACTGCAAGGCTACAGTAGGAGCAAACAGAATGATTCTGCCTGAATCAATCTGCTTCAATACACTATTGAGGAGTGGAATGTTTTCAGAAGACCATTCATCCTTAAAGAAATGCCTTGGCCCATCAGGCCTTGATCCAGCAAAGCAGCTAACCACACAATTAACGTTAAACACGTAAGTAGAAATGGGACTAATGATGTATTTTAACATTAAGTAGGTACGTAATGGTTTTCTGAATCAGGGCTATGAGATTAGCAATGGGATCCTGATATCTTACCATTTTACATATTAGATGACCTATCATCTTGCTTATAAATTCTTGTTTGTTGGACTTATATTTTAATATTTTGAAATTTGCCAGATGAGTGGATAATATTGGAGACTTAAGCCCTCCATCTATCCAAAGAACAGGTAATAAGGGGCAGCAGCAGTTCCTTGCCAATGTTCCTCAGCTATAACATATAGGTGCCAACCTCTATGCACGAGAGCAATTCACTCCCCATGTTTCCAATACTTTGACCTCCCTCCAGAGATGGTCTTCAAGGTAATATCATAGGCCTGGAAGGGACCTTGAGAGGTCATCTAGTCCAGTCCCCTGCACTCATGGCAGAACACATATCTAATGGCATGTGGATTGAGATCACCAACTCTTTTCACTTAGGCCACTAAACAACCATTAGATCATAACAGATCTTGAACCAGATGTGAAAGTTTCTAGATCTTATCTATACCATCCAGTCCCTCAGACTGATGAAACTCTAAGGTGCCAGGTCAGATTAGCATGCATATATATGCAGATACATGTGTGCATATATCCATCCAGGATTTCAGAATCACACTGATCCCTGAAGAGGGTATTTACGTGGCTATATATAGGCTTTGATTCATGATCGCCTCAATCTATCCAAGCACTTAAGCATGTGAGTTGTCCCACTAAAGTTAATGTGCTTACTCATGGGCTTAAAGTGAAGCATATGGTTAAGTGCTTTGCTGGATCAGAGACTATCTGAATTCATAATTGTGGCTGAATAGTGAATGGGAGGGCTACCATTGGTTGAGAAGGGCTTGGGTATCCAGATCAAATAGGGTTCATTCATGGATGGCATTATCTGCAGATTTATTAATATTCTTCACGTGACTCACCATGCAGAGCCCAGTTTTTATTTTCTTTGATGCCAAGAAGTCCTAACCTGAGACTTGTACAATAGACACTGGACTTGTATATACTGTATATTTTTGTTACTTTATTAATTGAATAGAGTGCAGTTGTTACATCAATAGTGGGAGTGAAAATAAATTATTTTGGTAGAAAGTGTATTAATTTATCAGCTCTATTTCCTGGGGGCAATTCTGCTAGATATTAAGTCTTGAGTTTGAATGCTTCTAAGATTTGTACACCCTTTGCAGTCTGATTGACTTCAAATGGAAAGCACTGGGTGTAAGTCAATGCAAAATCTGGTCCTTAAAGTAGTAGAAGTGAAAGTTTAACTGGATTTCATTTTTGAATAGTTGCTTATTTAAATAGGCTTTATTACCTTGTTATATATGTATGGTACATAAGCATGTATTCTTTTACATGGACTGTAGTATATATTGTGCCATTCCCTCCCTCTCATGTACATATACAGATAGTTATAGCTTATTCAAAAAGATACTGATATGAAAATGATGGCAACAGATTTAAAAAAACCCCAACAACACAGCATGACTGAGGCAAATCAAGAATGCTTCTGAGCCAGTGTGCTAGAGCTCTTGACAAGAGCAGGTGGCTGAAGAGTCAACAATATGACATAAGTGGTTTCAGTGTGATCAGAAAGAGCATAATTGATTCACTAACACATGATATCCATGCACTTAGTAGGGTTTTCATTCCAATGGTTCTGTATTGAGACATAAAGCAGACAGTGTAGAGGAATGTTTCCTGCAAATGCTGACTGGGCAAAATGTATCACTCATAGCACCAAACTCCCATTCATTCTTACATTTTGGGGTATTATCCCAGTCAAACCTCTGACAGATGATGTTGCCTTTAATAGCAGTTAAATTAAGTTTGTGAAAGGAAAATATTTAAGCAAACAAAATTTGGAGGTTCCTTTTGATCTCAGCATGATCTCTCCATGCATGACACTAGGTGCATTATCACAGTTCATGTCATGTCATGATGTCTTCATGACAGAGCCAAGCAAAGACCTGGGCAGTGATGGCAATATAAGGCCAGACTCTGCAACCCTTCCTAATACTGAATAGTACCTCACTCTACAAGTAGATCCATTGATTTCAATGCGACTAATCCTGGAGAAAGGTCCTATTCAACATGAATAAGGGTTGCAGAATTGGGCTTCTATGGAACAATTAGAGTTTGGTGAACTTGTTTTGCCTGGTTTTTACACTTGAACACTGAGTTCAAAAGTCTGACCCAGATATTATTGGGTTTGGATTCTGATTAGAAGAGACTATGGAAAATGAACAGAAAGAGAGGACAGAAGAGAGGGGTGGGAAAATATCATGAAATAATAAAGACCATGGTGATAAATAAAATATTAACATTTCTAGATACCTCAGTTATTCCACTAAGTTGTCTCTTACAGTTGTTAGGGGAATAACTGTGGTATCGCTTACTTTTAGTTGGAATTGGGACTCTTGCCTGCACTGGAAATGGTCTTTACAACTGGGGTCAGATAAAGTATTTAGTTGAGTAAATAATCTTTAACCAATAGTTTATTTGATGAATGTCACTGCTTTATTTGTTTATGAGCTGGCTCTTATTTTCTTTAATATATTCATTATTCAAAATAATGCAGTGAATAATTATTGGTAAGTAGAATGTTCGGGGACAGGTTGTTAGTATTAGCTATGAACATTCAAAATTTGAGGTATTTTGATTGGACACAAAGGTTATGTGGTGTGTTTCTGTTCCTTGATTGAAGGAACATAACTCTTGGGGACTTGCTGCCATTGTGAACACTTGTGATTACAAACTCAAAATATCTTTTAATTTTTTTAATGTTATCTGAGTCAGTGACATTCCTGTTATTTGCTAGAACGTTCATGAGAAACAAATACAAAGAGGTCACCAGCAAAAATGGAACTTAATTTCTTAAAAATTGTGACGGATTATTAGTGGATTTTCTCCCCTCAGCGTTTGCCTAGGTCTAAAGGATAGAAAATAAAACCTAAAAAGCAGGCACTATTATCACAGTGAATTTAATTATATAGTATAACTGATCTAAAAGCATAAGGCTAAACTCTGTTCTCTGTTACACTGTGTGAGTCTGGAATTACTCTATTGATATGAAGATAGCTACTTCACATTTACACAAGTGTAACAGAGCAGAATTGTAGCCCCCTTAGGTGAGCAGGAATAAAGATTGAATACTCAATGGTGCCAATTCACACTTGGCGTAGCTGAGGAGAAGGGAGAGGAAGGTGGCTGGCTCCATCTCACTGTTCAGTCTACCCTGCTGACTGCAACAGTTCCAGAAGCACCATTGCCCTATCAGGATAATGGAGAATGCTGCGCAGTGTGGCACTGCAGGTCATGCCCACGGCCCTGCCTGTAGCTAAGTTTCCACTACCTTGACCTGCCTCCTGTGCAGATTGGGAGGAGTGAGTGGCATAGGGCCAGCTACACTAATTTTATGCCACTTGAGGATTGGCCTCAGGTGGAATCCACAGCTGTTTCTTTGTGGCAACTTTCTGGCCACTTTATGCTGTATCTGGCTGAACCTGTCTGCTCTTATATGGATTTGATGTTCTGAAGTGTTATTGAGTGCTGCTATTAGTCTGTCTTGTGTTCAGTCCAGTGTTGAAACTCTGAGAGAAAGCAATGATTGAGGACTATTTGCCCTATGCAAAAAAAAAAAAAAAAAAAAAAAAAGTTGGAAATACTAGTATTTTGGAAAGTTTGTGCAAACTCTTAATTCCTCCCTGAGAAATACTCCTTAAAGTCTAGTTAACTCTGTCTTCTGCTTTTATTCTGGTTCCTTCCAGATTTTGCTACCATGTGGTACCAAGTTACTGTAAAAGAGGTTGGGAACTTCTGCTTAGCAGTTCTGCTTTATGGTTGTGCTAAAAACAGCAGAGAAAATACATAACTCATTTTCAAGAATCATTTCTTCACTGGAGTCATAGGGTGATCCAAAGCTGGTAGAGTGACCAGATAGTTTGGATTTTTTTTGTAAGAGGTTTGGAATCAGGACAGTTTGCCCATTGTAAATGATGCATATCCTTATGTCCTGTTTAAAATTGTAAGTGGTCTATGGTTGCTACCCGAGAATGTAGGGTCATAGTCAGCAAGCATCTCTGCAATGGTGTCTGGATGTGACAGAAGAGAAGTTCTGTGTTTGTTACTTGAAATAAATGTTAATCCAGATTGTAGAGAGCTGAAGAGAGTCAGGCTACTGCCAAGAAACAGACAATTATGATACATTCAAGCCCAGGCATTAGGAAGCAGTGTTTACACAATAAAAATACTGAATGCCCTAACAGACACAGCTGTTAAAACCAAAACATCAGAGACCCACCTGAAGTGCTGACAATCTGTCCTAATGGAGACCTAAAGTACTTCTTCATATCCCGCCTCAAAGTTATCTTCTGCAATTTTACTGCTGTCTAGACAAAAAGATATAAGTCCCTGGCATACCTTTATGGCAAGAATGTAGTGGTAAATCTTTCAGATAAATATAGCTGGATATTTAAATACAAAAATAAATGTCTAAAGTTCTTTACGTATTAGCAGCATCTGTCTCGTGCTTGATGTGTACTTCTCAGAAATATTCCAATACCTATCAAGGCTATATATAAGCAACCTTGTTTCTGCTTTGGCGATCACATGTCATGAACTGTCTAGATTGTTGATTTTGTTGCTAAGCCCCACTGTGAGTACTAGTTTCCAGGGTTTCAGATTACACTTTTAAACCATGCCTTCCAACTATTTCACACTATCCTGGATGTCCCCTCATCCAAAGCTGATGCCTTGCAAACCTTCTCATTCCACATTAATGCCAATGTGGCCCAAAGACCTAGCTGAGGGATGAGTTAGGGTTACACTATAGTTGCTAACTTTCCTCTCTGGAAATATAATTAGGAAGGAAGCTTCCATCTGGGATATGTGGTGAACAGATCATCGTCCGCCATCTTTCCTGCAGTCCTGGAAAATTCCAACAATCTTCACGAGCTCTTAAGAAATGAAACCCAGAAAACAAGAGCCCAGTAGGAGATCTTAGATGAGAAACTCAGCAGAGAGCAAGAATAGCTTTATTTTAAAGCTCCTATCATGAGCCTTTGATCTAGTTTTTCATTGGGGGAAAATAAAAATAAGCCAATCATTCTCAGATTTCTTGGGTGTGGAAGATTAATGAGGCACCTCTGGATTGCTGGAAGAGAGATCCAGAGTCCACCTGTGAGCTTTCAAGTACCTCAGAGCACTAGGTACCTATATGCAAAAGTGGTCATTAGACTGCCCTTCACCACATTTTACTTGTCTGGGAAATGGCACGTTCCTCACTGTAATGAATCTTCATTTCTACATCCTGCAGCCCCTCCCTCATATCCTGTGTTATGGAAATGATTGTTTAGTGCTAGCAAGCTTTCTGCCACCCTGTCAGACATCATTTCTCTAACCACATCCCATGGGTAGCTGGGGATAGTTGCAAAAAGAAGAACAGGAGTACTTGTGGCACCTTAGAGACTAACAAATTTATTAGAGCATAAGCTTTCGTGGACTACAGCCCACTTCTTCGGATGCATAGTTGGGGATAGTTGGTATTTCATTACTTGCATAGCTCTAGTCTCTGTGTAAATGTGGAACCTACAAAAGTTTTGATTTGTTGAAGTTTTTTTAAACATTTCATTATGCCAATGATTAGAGCAGTCAGGTTTTGTTGTTGTTGTTCTTTAGAGCAAAGAAAAGCAGATGTGTATAGGGTGGAGTGGGAGGGACGACGACAAGTGGAGGCTGAAAAGAGTTGTTTTAAGTCCATATGATGGCTCTACCTGGTGCTGTCTGGGTTCTGAGCAAATCTAAGTGCTTTTGTCTGTTTTGCCTACTGCTTGTAGATGCTATTATTTTATTCTGGGGCAAGAGATTAAGGCTATCTATTCTTTTTATTGTTTTAAAAAAGATTTTAATTTGACTTCAAATTTCTGGGGTGAGGAATGAGGAGAAAATTGAACAAATCCATACCTTTCTGGGTTTCCTGAGGTTGACTTCTTCTTTTGTAAGGCTAAGAAGACGATGACTTGAAACCAATAACCCCCCCCCCACACACACACACACACATACAGTTCCGCTGGTTCATCGAGGCAAAGGTCCACATGACAGAGGTCTGGCTGGTGTTAATTTACAGATTCTACTTTATTCAGTAGATTAGTCTCTGATGCTATGGCTAGTCAGGGCAAGAACCATAGTCACAATGATTGGCAATGTGTTTCTGGATTTCAACATGGCATGCAAGGAAGTGACTTCAAAGTAAAGTTGAAACCTGTGGAGACAGGAGGGAGAAAACAGCAGTACATGAAAATTAGATTGACCTTTGCTTATTAAGAGATATACACTGCTAGATCAGTGACTCCAGGCTTCTTTTGAAAAGGAGAGTACAGAATGACCCCTTTCACTGGCTTCTATCACTGGGTGGTGGTGAAGAGCAAACATAAGATAGATACTGGGAGAAAAAAATTGACTTTAGTTTAAAAGAAAATAGCTCCCCAAAACACGGGTTGCCAATAGCCCATTGTTTATTATTTGTATTATAATAGTATATATACGCTCTAACTGACATGGGGGTCCCACTGTGCTAGTCACTGGACATACATATAGTGAAGAGAGACTCCCCGCCCTGGAAAGCTTACAATTCTATTAGAAATGACAAAAGGTGGGAAGCATTATCCCCTGTTTTATTGATAGGAAACTGAGGCCAAGGTGCCTAACTCCAACTTGTGCCTTTGAAATCTTTCCCAACTGGCTTGCCATCTTGTACACCAGCTGGCTGTGGCATGTCTGCTTACTGAGGGGCTCTGGCTGAGTGGGGCCATTTAACTGCAGTGTAGACATTCAGGCTCAGACTGCAGCCTGAGCTCTGGGACCCTCCCACCTCACAGGGTCCAAGAGCCCCAGCTCCAGTCTGAGCCCAAATGTCTAAAGCACAGTTAAACAGCCATGCAGCCTGAGCCCCACAAGCCTGAGTCAGCTGGTATGAGCCAGCCACAGATTTTGAATTGCAGTGTAGACATACCCTAACTGTAATAGCCACACTTGTTGCCTATAAAGAAAATCCTATTGCTAAAATCGCTTCTAAGTGCTGAAAGCATTCCTAGATATTTCTGGTTTAACTTGAATGTTTGATTTCTCTTTTTTTTTTTCTGAAAAAATTAGACCAAGGTTTTTGTTCTGCAGTTTTAAGTGACCTCATAAAGATTGCCCTTTTATCTGATTAACACTTGCTCTTCCTCAGTGTTGTTTCTGCCTCACGCCAAGCCCCTGCAACACTAACAAATAAGCAACTTGAATCTCTTAACTGGCACTAGAGATGGATGATGAATAATTCATGAAAATTATTTATTAGATGAATTTTGTTTCTTTTTCAGTTTGCTAATTGTCGATGAGCAGATCATGATTTTCTCAAATTTGTTATTTGAAATGATTTCCCTGTTAATTCCTATGAATAATTCTTGGTCTGTAGCTTGCTCAGGGACAGTTCATTGTGTGTATTTGATTTTCAAAATTTGGGCTGATTAGACTAGACACATAGGTTCTATGGTGTGCTTGTTTTAAATAGATGAGTGTCATTGTTAGAATCAGGTTTCTGGCACAATTACTCGCGATTAGGAATTCGCAAAAGAAAATATTGGCTCGAAGTCTGAAGAAAGATCTTTCTTTTTTACACAGCATGTGTCTCATCAAATAAAAATATAGAGATGTCTCTAATACCAGGTGAAGCCCCATCAAAATTACAGTTGTTATAAAATAGGAGAGATATGAAGAACAATGTCTAATCTTTCACTTGTTATCTGTCATATTATATTAGTGATAAAATGCTGGGGTGCTTCCTTGGATTTTATAGTCCAGTCTATCTATTTGGAAACTGAATCCTCATGAAATATTTGATGCACTGTATGGGATAATTGACACAAATGCTAAATAGAATTGTAATTCAAAGGGATCTAATAATTTACTAAATACTGACATGTGTATCTTCCCCCTGATAGTAGTGTTAATGGGACTTAAATATATGTCAGGAAAGGACAATAAACCCCCTAGAGTTCTGAAAATCAATCTTTTCTGTGTAATACCATTTTTATAGTGCTTGTAACCGGCTTCATGCTGTGCCCCTGGGCATTCGGCCCTGGGCCTCCCTCTTCAATGAGATAGAGACACTTCAGTCTGGTGCAACACCCGTGCTCTTTATTCTCAAAAGGTTTCCCACCACCAGTTCCCAACTATATACAGGCTTCACAGCTACTTTGCCACAACAGGCCTAGCCAGCAACAGATTAGGTGGCTTCCACTTCCTTCAATGCCTGTCCTTTCTCTCTCTCCCCCATCTCTGGCTTCCTCCAGGCTTTATAGCTCCGGGTTAATAAGACTGGCAGGTGTGGCCACTTACCAGGCAGGCACAGGGCATTTCACCCAGCCCCAATCCCCTTGATTGCAGCTGGAGTGGCAGGAGCTGATTAAGGGCTTCTCAACCAGCACCCTGCCACAATGCTCTATGTGGAGAACATTTACACATTTTTCCATTTGATTAAGCTGATCATATGTAAAATGTCCTGGCTGTGGAATAGTTTGACTCATCTGATATTTCTGTTTTTATTTCTGCCAATTTTTTTATCTACAGTGAATAATATCTTATATTGAAATTGGGTCTTGTACCCAAAGCACTTTCTCAGTGCTCAGTTACACCAGTGTAAATCTGCATAACTCTATTATCTTCAACAGCATCTTGCGCATGTCATAACTTTGCACTGCACCACAATCCCTGCTCAGTGAACACACACATCATCATGCACCATCCATGTAGATGGACTAGTAAATGGAATGAGTAGGACCCAGAATAACTTCTTCCAGTCTCTTGGTCTGATTGCTCATTGGAAGGTTTCAAAAGTCAGTCAGTATTTTTTCTCATTGTGGTGCATTTGAAACCAGACAGATGCAAATCTCCATATCAGGTGTCTTTCTGGGCACAATAATAAATGGCTAATTGTGACAATGACAAATAACACTCAAGTGGTTCTCTGAGATGATACCTCAAACATTCCATAAGATTGCTCTGACTTTGTGAAGATTAGGGTGCTTGCCCACTCATTGAAGTTCTGTACTGATGTTTCATTAAAACAAGCCAGTGTATAAAAGATTCTCTCACTCTCCTGGAAGCTAATTGACCATTTAAAGTTTTCTTCAGCTGCCACTCTCAAGTTCCACGATGGCAAGTGGAATTGGGGAATGTACAACAACTTTCCCAGGATGCAGCCATGTGGTGGAACTCCACATTTTTCTACTAATCACCCCCAAACTCTCTAAAATCCGCTTGGTGGAAAACAAAAGGGCCGTGATTATATTTTGCACCTATGTGACAAAATTTGAGACACTGACTGTGCTAGGACACAGCCTGTGATTAACATTCTTGAGGTCTTTGAGGAGCTGACCTTTGAGATAAGGTTGGACACACCTGCATGTAATGCCAGCTGCTAGGATTCTGACAATCACTTCATCACAGAATTGGTGCTTCAAGCCATGGGAAAGAAAATTTGATCTTCTGTATCTTGGCATTTCAGCAGAACGGAATCCGAAGAAGCTTATTGTGGGTGGCTTGCCCACTGAATCTTTGCTTCAAGCTCTTCCTATTCATCTCTGAATCATACTGAACCAATGACAAAGCTAGCTGAAGAATCCCAGAAAAACCCTGAACAACAATAGCTGTGGCATGAAAATCAGCCTACATACCCACACTCACTAAGTGGCTCCAGAAGATGTGGGAGATTCTGCTGATGGAAAAGGTTACTTATACAATCTCCCCTCCCTCAAAATAAACAATCAACTCATTGGGAAGAGAGAACTTTCAGGCTCAGTTAATACAATGTTACATTCACAGGGGAGATATTGCAATTTAGCACCTAGCTTATTTGGAGGCAAGGTAGCATAGGGCATTTAGCTTTTTCAGTGCTGGTACATTATACAAGTTGAAATAAATTGCTAACATTATGGACCCAGTGCTGCTCTCTGTTATATGGGTTTAACTCATATATGGTGAGTTTCTTTCAGCACTTGCTTATTAAATATCCTTTAGTAACTAGTCAGTGCTATTACTTTTTAAAGTTCACTGGAAGAGGGTCATTGCCTGCCACCAAACCTGATAGTTTGAGAACTTTTTTTGAACATTAAGGAAGGGAGAAACCCCTTCAACAATTGTAAAAATTAAACTCAAAATTAAGACATTAAAATGAGGAAAAAGGAGACTAGCTTAATATCATATACAGTTGAGTTTGGATACAACTAACAGATTACAAATCTAAATGTAAGAAAAACGGAAGTTTGGACCTAGACATGAGATAGTGTTGGCTAAAATCTTTCACTATAAACTGACAGGATAGAAGAGGAAGCTGAAGAGTAGAAAAGAATCAACCAAACTATGTGATCAATACCCCACAGCTGAAGAAAGTGACTGGTGGCAGGTCTCATCAATACAGCTTTAGGGACTTCCATAGGCGAAATATAATTGTGTCTATACTACATTTATCTCTGTTTAAGTTGTAAAACAATTTTTTAAGATTTATGTTAATCTGTTAATAAGTAAAAAAGAAAAAATGTATATTATGTTGAACTGAACTTCAGTGATGTCAATTGGTTTTAAACAGTAATATTGTGTATCTCAGATGAGATTCCCTGAAATGATAGATCTGAGGAGAACTTTGTACATTTCTAAAAGCAGAGATGTCACCATCTTGAGGTGACACCACATCATATTGAGAGGCTTCTGGCCAAAATATGGCCCCCACCATGTCACAACTTCCTGTTCAAAGCTTTGTATGTCATTTCAGCTTGGAGTGAGTCTGAAAGGGCCAGCATAGAAGTTACTTTATAGGTTCTGTTGAACAGGTATCATTGCCATTTTGGGGATGCTCAGCCCATTTCAGGGGCAAAAAAAACACATACAAAAGTTTAGCATTCCAAATACTTAACATTCAGGTCAATATTTGTACCTAGATTTTTCATTTTTGATGCCTAAAATTGTCAGTGAGGATGGGTCCCTTGTCCTAAGTGCCTGGCATGTTTCTTGTGGCTAACTACTGTAAGACCAATGATGAAAGCTTCCAATGGCCTTTATCTTTTTGGCCTGACTTCTCCATTCTTCACCACAATCCTCACTAGTAATGGACTTTCCAGAAAGTTACCCACTATATCTTCTTTCTTCACTGAGTGTCAGTGATAATGTATTCTTAATGCCTGCTTAAACAGAGATACAAAAAGTCTGCCCTGTTGCACAGAAACTCCTATGGCCTTTTCTGTTCAGTCCAGTTGTCTCCCAACCTATCCAGTTTTGTTTGCTTTCTCTTTGAAAATTAGATATTCAGAATATTTATTATTAAATGAGCACAGCCCAAATAAAGGGCCTTATCTTAGCCATCTCTTGTATCAGTGCATAGAGGGGAATGGTCTGGAATACTCATCCCTTCTCCCATTGTACTAGCCATCCTTATGGGGGACCAGGGCCTCCTTCCTCCTCTCCCTCCCGTCACATACTTTGGCCTACAAAGCTAGCTGACATGGAGAGAGACGCGTGCTGCACTCTCTATAAGGATAGCAGAGCTACCATTCATGTGTGTACTTCCTGGGAGCCCCAAGGAGGAATTCTGGCTAACACAGCAACCTTGGACCTCCATCCACAGTGCAACCACACCATATCCCATGAGTCTATCCAGCATGCTGGGGGGCCAGAACCTCCCCTAAACATTCATGTGTTGCCCAATCCAAAGTTGGGGTAAAGCAAATAAATCACAGAGAAATATATGAAAATACCAAAAACTAGAATTTAAGGCCAGAAGATCAGTTAAAGACTACAGAAGGCTCATAGTCCTTCTAGGACAAGCCAGCTGTGTGTGTAGCTAGACTAACAGATACAAATGTGACTGCCTTCTCTAATAAGAATCTAAAGGTTGCCAGCCTTGGGTTGTGTGATTGCACTAATTGAGATAAAAGCTGAGCACAGTCACAGGCGTTGAAAGATGTGACACATCCAGAGAGAGTTGTAATACTGGGAACTAGCATTGTGCTGTTTTGACGAGAATGGGAGCAGATGTTGCTCCTGGCTTTCTAGAAATGATTGCAAACACTGTATTGGAACAACCAAAGCAATTCATTGAGACAAAAAAAAAATAAATAAAACCCCAAAAACCAAAACAACAACAACAACAACGCAGCATTGGATCAGGGTTGTGGAAGGAAAGACAAGGGGATACAGTTCTGGCTTTAGGATTTGGTGGTCTGTGCAATAGCAAGACGTGGAAGACATCTGCAGGCAGCACTGGTGACAAATTCTTATAACAAGACTAAGGCTTGGTCTACACTAAACCCCCAAATCGAACTAAGGTACGCAACTTCAGCTACGTGAATAACGTAGCTGAAGTTCGAAGTACCTTAGTTCGAACTTACCTCGGTCCACACGCGGCAGGCAGGCTCCCCCGTCGACTCCGCGGTACTCCTCTCGCCGAGCTGGAGTACCGCAGTCGACGGCGAGCACTTCCGGGTTCGACTTATCGCGTCCAGACAAGACGCGATAAGTCGAACCCAGAAGTTCGATTGCCAGCCGCCGAACTAGCGGCTGGGTATAGACATGCCCTAACTCTCCCTCTTTGCTACTTCTCTGGGAATCCAAAGGGAATCAAACAACTTATTCTGTTGCATTTGTGTTTAACTGTTAACTTAAATCTCCTGGTTAATTACCTTCTATGTTTATAACGAAAGAAAACCAAAAATAGCCTATTTTAAAAGCTCACACTGCAATATACTTTGAGAGAACACATTCCTCAAAGGCACCACTAAAATACATCGTGGGCATGTGCAACTGTCTACTCAGATGTGACATTCAGGCCCCATGAGATGTCTTGGAAAAGTGAACAAATGCCTAAATAGACATTTAAATTTTTGCTTATTCTATCTAACACAAAAGATAATCTATTTGAATGGGGAAAATGTGTTTATTTTTACACATCTTGGGTGAGGCCAAGTTCCTCAGAACATACCCCCTTATAGTTTAATTACACTATTCCAATAACAGCAAAAAACAATAAAAACAATAACGATAAGCAACCCAGTAGAGCTCTCACAGAAATCGCATCCCTGTAACAACAATCTGCAGAATAAAGTGCTGCTGGATGTGATGCTTGAAATCTCACAGGCTCAAGCTGTATGGTGAGATCTTTTATTTTGCCTGGCATGTCGATTCTGTAAGAGAATAATTTCTCAGGGCATTTAGACTTTTTCAACCAAAATCAGAAAGTGCAGGCTCATCCATCATTTTTAGAAAACACCATCTAATCACAAGGTAATCTTTCTGAACCTGCAAGCTTGTGTGACTGATCTCAAGCATCTCAAGATTGGTTGAAATCTTTTGAACCTCTTTCTGATGAGAGTATAAATCTACTACATGGGGCCATGCTGAGCCAATAACCACACAGAGACCTGCAATTTCACTTCAGTCCAGAAAATTAGGATTGCTGAGCCAGTAACCGTACCAAAACTTGTGTCTTGGTGTTATCCTAGTGGTACTGCACCAGAAACCTCAGCCTTGCAATAGGCCAGAAAGCTAGATGTGCTAAGTCAGGGCATGTCTATACTATGAAATTAGGCCAATTTTATAGAAGTTAATCTTTAATAACTGATTTTATACAGTCAATCGTGCATGTCCTCACTAAGCGCATTAGGTCGGCGGAGTGCATCCTCAATACCGTGGCTAGCATCAACTCACGGAGAGGTGCACTGGGGTAGCTATCCCACAGTTCCCGCAGTCTCCGCTGCCCATTGGAATTCTGGATTAAGCTCCCAATGCCTGATGGTGCAAAAACATTGTTGTGGGTGGTTTGGGGTACATGTCGTCAGTCTCCCCTCGCTCCCTCCCTCCTTGAAAGCAACAGCAAACAATCATTTTGCGCCTTTTTCCTGGGTTATCCATGCAGACGCCATAGCACGGCAAGCATGGAGCCCGCTCAGCTGCACACTGCTTTTGTGAGCATTGTAAACACCTCGCACATTATCCTTCAGTATGTACAGAGCCACCACGAGGAAGATTGTGAGGAGGACATGGACACAGACATTCCTGAAAGCACGGGCTGTGGCAAATGGGACATCATGGCAGCATTGGGGCTGGTTGATACAGTGGAATACTGATTCTGGGCTCGGCAAACAACAGACTGGTGGGACCGCATCGTGTTGCAGGTATGGGATGATTCCCAGTAGCTGCGAAACTTTCGCATGCGTAAGGCCACTTTCATGGAACTTTGTGAGTTGCTTTCCCCCACCCTGGAGCGCAGGAATACCAAGATGAGATCTTCCCTGATCTTCCCCTGGGGCAATAGATGGAACGCATATCCCTATATTGGCACCGGACACCTTGCCAAAGAGTACATAAACTGGAAGGGGTACTTCTCAATAGTGTTGCAAGCACTGGTGGATCACAAGAGCCATTTCACCGACATCAATGTGGGATGGTCGGGAAAGGTACATGACGCTCGCATCTTTCGGAACTCCAGGCTGTTTGGAAAGCTGCAAGAAGGGACTTATTTCCCAGACCAGAAAATTACCATTGGGGACGTTGAAATGCCAATAGTTATCCTTGGGGACCCAGCCTACCCCTTGATCCCGTGGCTCATGAAGCCGTACACAGGCAGCCTGGACAGCAGTAAGGAGCAGTTCAACTATAGGCTTCTTCCGCATTCATAACATGTGGGAATGGTTTCAAACTGCAGCACTCTCCTTTTCCATAGCATCCAATGCTGGTTGTGTTTGCCGTTTAAAAGGAGGGGCTGTGGTTTTGGGGTGGATGTGCAGCACACCTCTCCCCTTCCCCCCACATAGCTATTCTCCGGGATGATCCCTTTTAGCCAAGCACAAACAGCCAAGCATGCCCGGGGTCTAATGTGTCGGGGATCAGCAAACAGAGGGGATTACTGTTTCCTTACAAAACTTCCCCTATTTCAACCAGGTGACCATGAATGATATCACTCTCCTGAGGCTGACACAGAAAGATAAAGACCGAATGTTGCATGAATGCGACCAAAACCCAGGACCATTCGCTGCGATGCTTTGTGCTGCAATGATTCCAGACCACTTGCTACTGGCTTGGCGTGGTAAAGTGTCCTACTGTGGAGGATGAAATAAGGCAGCCCTCCCCAGAAACCTTCTGCAAAGGCTTTCAGAGTACCTCCAGGAGAGCATCATGAAGATGTCCCTGGAGGATTCCCGCTCCATCCCCAACATGTTAACAGACTTTTCCATTAGCTGTACTGGCCACAAATGCATCCCAATTGCTCAAGGCAAATCAAACACAATTGCTTTTAACCCCTGTAGTATCATTACAAATGTGCGCTCACCAGAGGTGCCTTCTCTGCCTTCAGGGTCCGGGAACAATTCGCCCTGGGAGGGTATTGGCTCCAAGGTGAGGAAAAGTTCCTGGCTTCCAGGGAGAATGGATTCTCTGCTTGCCTGCTGCGCATTCTCCTCCTCCTCTTCCCCATCCACAAAATCCTTATCCGTGTTGCGTGAGGCTGCCACCTTGCAGGTGTAAATGGAGGGTGTTGGGGTACTGGTAGGGTCCCCCACAGAATGGCATACAGCTGATCATAGAAGCGGCATGTCTGGGGCTCTGACCCGGAGCGCCCGTTTGCCTCCTTTGTCTTTTGGTAGGCTTGCCTGAGCTCCTTAATTTTCACGCAGCACTGCTGTGCATCCCTGGTGTAGCCTCTCTCCAACGTGAGATTTTGGCATATATATCAGCATTTCTTCTGCTGGATCAGAGTCCTTCCTGCACAGATTCTTCTCCCCATACAGCAGTCAGATCCAGTGTCTGCCGTTCACTCCATGCTGGAGCTCATTTGCGATTCTAGAACTGCATGGTCACCTGTTCTGCTGAGCTCGCCACGCTGACCAAACAGGAAATGAAATTCAAAAGTTCCCGGTGCTTTTCCTGTGTACCTGGCTAGTGCATCAGAGTTGAAAGTGCTGTTAAGAGCAGTCACACTGGAGCACTCTGGTATAGCTCCCAGAGGCCAATACCATCGAATTGCACAGCGCTGCGTCTACACTACCCCAAATTGGACCCAGGAAGGTCGATTTTAGTGCTACTCCCCACGTCAGGGAGGAGTACAGCAGTTGATTTTAAGAGCCCTTTAGGTCGGCGGAACGGGGTTGGTTGTGTAGACACATTCATTATAAAATTAACCTAACACGGCTAAATTCGACCTAACCTCGTAGTGTAGACCAGGCCTCAGTATCCCTTACAGAGCTCATGTGTTGGTGTCTGTGAACCAAGCTAAAGGTGCTGAGTGGAGATTATAACAAAAGGTGCGGATATGGCAGTTTCCCATATTCTGGTCTTGGGGGATCTCAGTTGCCTGAGAGCTCCTTCTTCACCTGCCTCTTCACTGGTTGGTGAATGGGGAGTGCATCGTGTGGAAGACTCTGTAATGCAAGCAGCAGGAGGAGCAGGTGCCTGGCTGGGAAGTGTCTGGGGCTCCAAACCTATTCAGCAGCTGGCAGTGAGCTTCTCTTCCTACTCTGATCTGCACTCACCACCGCTTGTATTGTAACACACTGGAATCAGGATTGAGGTGCAGGAGTTAAGGAATAGTGTAGCATTGTGTTGTAATGAACCTGCTGGCCCATTACAGCGTACCTTCCCTCCACTCTGGCTGAGCTGTAAGGAAAGGCTCTAGCCGTGCAGAGCACTGTGTTACTCTGTTTAAAATCCAGCCCAAATCCTTAGCGTATAGGAAAAGGAAGTAGTAACCTGAAGTCGGGGGGGGGGGGGGGGGGCTAGACTCAGAAGGGAGAAAGATGTTGCATGAGAGCAGAAGCGGCAGGCTGGAGGCAGCGGATGGGGAGGTGGCTGCAGAAGGAAGGCCAGGCAGCAAACAGACTGAAAGCTGGGAATAAACCGATGAGAACTGACAAAAGAAGCAGCAGTAATCACAGCAACAGGATACAGCACAGTGGCCTACAAGCAGTGATAGCAACCGCATATGTTAGGACGTTGATTTGGAAGGGATCCCCAACAGGCTGTTATCTTTGTACCCCTGTACTGGGCTGCCCCAGAAGCTGGAATAGGAACTGTTGGCTTTATTTTTTCATTGTAATTTAAAGTCCTTGTGCCTAGCTGTTTGCACCTTTTGGTTTCTTGTCTGCTAAATGGGATGAATGCATGAACTCACCGAAGGTTGCAGCCTGGTGCTTGGAGTGCCAAAAGCACTTACCTCCAGCCCCTTGCCTTGAGCCTCTGAGCACACTGCCAGACCTTGAGAGGGACCTGGCATAGCACAGCACATGGGGTGACACCTTGCAGTGAGATTGGTTACAGTATGATGAGACCAGAAGCATTAGCCAATGGAGGTCTAGGGCAATGCAGAACTGAACTCAAGTCAATAGTCGATCAGCTGAGGAATAAAAAAAGAACTCCCTGAAAATTACATTTATTCTCAAGCTGTGCTACTCTGGTGGTGTCTGGACCTGGCTGTTGCCAAATTTATAATTCAGGTAGAGATGAAGCTTCGAATCCTCACAGCAGTGCAGGTTCAAATTCAGATCTTGCATCCAAACCAAAATGGCAGATAGTAGACAGCTGTTCTTGTGACACTTCCATCTTTCTCTCCTCCTATGGTCCCACCTCATCAATGCTGCCTTTTGGAAGGGGCATCTCCAGGTCTCCATACCCTCCCAGGATCTCCAGGAGGGTGCTTCTCTCCCACCACTTCCTATCTGGGTCTGCTGACTCAGGTGACAACCCACCCAATCCAATGGGATTTTTGAGGCTGTTGTAGGAGAGGTGTAATTTGTAATATCAAAATGACTAAGAACTTAAAAATTGAACAGTAATAGACCATGAATCCTAGTGATGATTGAGTCTTGTGTTACTCTAAACAAAAAGAGCTCTCAACTGTGCTTGTAGCTGTTTCACACTGACTCAACAGACATTCTAGGCTTCAGCGTGACACAGAGGCAGTGTCCTGGAATTTTATTGTAGAGACTAGAGATGGAAAAAATTTACTTTGAATAATCATCCTGCAACTCTCAGCCACTTTGGATTGAACCCATATGGTCATACTGACTTCAGTTTTGCCTGAATACGTCTTGCAGAATCTAGTCCATATTTTGAAACTCCTCTCCTCTTACTTACATCCGTATAATGTCATTGAGTTAAATGGATTTATTCCTGACATACACTGAAGTTACATGAGAGGGCAATCAGACTCGTAATGTTCAAGACTGGATTGATAATGTTGTGTCCTACCGTGAGAATCAGAATAATTTGCTGTTTTCTTCAGAGGTATGTATTTGAGCTAATTACTCATCCATACAAAGGACTATTCTAGACAAGCCTTTCCCCCAGAGGAATTAATTCTTCAAAATAAAAATAATCAGATACTGAGTTAATTTCCGATTTCACATTTGTTGCCAAACATTTTTTGGGGTAAACAAAATATGCTGGCAAAGCTCTGCTCTCATTGTATGCTTTTTATTAACTGGGAAACAGGCAGTTGATTCTTATCCTTTCTATCAGCTCAAATAAATTACACATAGTTCAGAATGGGAGACTTGTGCAAACTAGCTGGCTGCTTCCAATTTGGGAGCCAAAAAGCAAGTCTGTATAAACCGTAGTGTGATCTGCTGCACCAGGCCTTGATAATGATAAGTAGAATGATATGAAGTCTCAAGTTTGAAATCCCCACTGCCAAGCTGGGATTGATGGAAACTGTTAAGTCAGAATCTTATATTTCTGCATTATGAAAAATACAAGACATTGTATCTTTGGGAAGTATTTCAAATAAAATGGAAAGCTAAAATGTCTGATATATTGTGTTGTTTCTATTTATAAGCCCTTAAGAGTGTTAGGAAACACCTGAAACGCATGAATTTCAAATGGGTGTAGTGTTTTGAAGGCATTCTACTGAGTGTGGTGACATGAGCCCCCGCTGTAAGCTGTATACAGTATATCATATGGCTTTAAGATCTTTTTTTTAAAAGGCGACCTAGAAAAGCAAAAACATAATGAGGCATGGAAAGAGGTGAAGTGCCAAATTTAGCCCTGTATGACTCCATTACTGTCAATGGAGGTTACTCTGGATTTACAGAATTGTAAATGGAATTCTTGAGGCCCATGATGTTTCAAAATAAAAGCTCTCTCTCTCTCTCTGTGTTTGTCTGGGCAGGAAGGGTGAAGGAATAGATATTTATGACATGAGATGTGTCCAAATCTGTACTTTCCTAATGGAGCAGAATACAGCCTACATTTTCAAAATGGGCCAACCACAATTAGGTGCCCCAGTTTTCAGTGACCAACTAAAGACATCCAGTTGAGGCATCCAAAACAGACACCTAGTTTTGAAGTTTGGCCTAAATATCTGGATACAGATTGGTATCTTACTCTTAATGTGCTTACACAGAAACTATTCTTGACATCTTAAAGTATGCAACAAATGCTGAAATATTCTGTAAGAGAGCAGTAACTGTGAGTCAAGACTAGATTCATGACCTCAGACCCAGTAGATCTGAGTTTCTTGGAAACAGTAATCTGACACTAGATGTTTGTGGTTCAGGCAGCTGACTATAAGCAGCATAAGCCCACTAAGGTTTAGATAATACTTTTCTGAAGGTGAACTTAGTGCTCAGGAAAAGGAGCGACATAACAGAACTAGCCAGAGGAAGCATAGGACAGGCAGGCTCTGTGCAAGCTCAGAGTAACTTTGCTGTTGCACTCCTGAGGCCTAATTAAGCAGAAAGTGCCTGGTCTTTTGTGGTGGTGTGGCATGGACAGGCACTAGTCTGTTGTCTGTGAGATGAAATCACCAAACACATATAGTAAAAACAAGATTTCCACCAAAGTGAATGCATTAATAACATAAGACAGCAGCAAGGGCCCCTCAACAGAATTTCTGCTTTGTAAGAATAAACTGCTGTCTTGAGAGAGCTGCTGCTTTCCATTCCAGTTCTCTACTTGGGGCTTTTAGAGAAGAACAGCACACCTACTTTACTTTCTGTTGTGTTCTAAGGAATTTCAAGCCACTGCTTGGATTTTCTTAACACAATGCTTAACTTTCAGCTGACAGAAATACAACAGCTCACAGAGACTCCATCTTAGCCCATGTGTGTACGCTGGGAGGTAAGTAACCCTTTAATTACTGAGTTAAATACCAGGCAAAGCCCAGATCAAGCCCCTTAGCCCTGCAAATAAGTACTTCCCAAGTTATAAATAAGAAAAATACAAGGCTGCATTTTTGTTTCGCTTTTCCGTAAGAGTCTCATTTGGAAAATATTGTCTTGAAGGAGCATCTGCATAATAGCAGGATTACTCTAATGAGCCTCTGTATTGTCCAATGATGGGGGGAAATCTTCAAATAAAAGAAAAGGAAACTGCTGTCCTGCAGGGGTTGCTGTCCTGGAGCAGGGAATCATGCACAGGAAAAAGTAGTCCCTATTTCCCCTATCATTGGCCATGGCAGTGGTTTTGCCAGGGAAGGGCAGTTTGAAACTGTGGGTTAGGCTTCATAGAAGATCAATCAGTGGAGATTGCACAGGTATTTATCCATCAGTGCATCAGTGTTAGGGTTGCCAGACGTCCGGTTTTTGAGTGGAATGCCCGGACGAAATGGGACCTTGGTGGCTCTGGTCAGCTCCACAGCTCCTATTGGCCAGGAACCGTGACCAATGGGAGCTGCAGGCCTGCGGGTGTGAGGACAGCGCGCGGAGCCTCCCTGACTGCCCATGCACCTAGGGGCTGCAGGAACCTGGCGGCTGGTTCCTGGGAGCAGCAGTAAGTGCTGCCGGGACCCCGCACTGCAAACCCCCAGTCCCAGCCCAGAGTTGCACTTGCGGCAAGCCCCGCCCCCAGGAATCGGGCTGCGCTCCTGCCGGGGTCGCGGGGCTTGGGTCCGGCCCGGAGCCGAGTGAGCCGCGGGGGCTGGAGCCAAGCTGAGCCGAGCCGAGCTGTGGAAACTGGGCCGGGCCGAAGCCGAGCCGAGCCGCGGAGGCCGAGCCGCGGGGGCCGGTCCTGAGCCGAGGGGACTGGGCTGGACCCAAGACAGACCCAAGCCGAGGGGGCTGGGCCGGGCCAGACCCAAGCCGAGACACGGGGGCTGGGCTGGAGCCGCTGGGGCTGGGCCGGCGCGCTCGGCTGGAATCGGGGCCGGAGTGAGCGGCCGGGGCTGGACTGGGCTGTGCTGCGCCGCGCCTCCCCGGAGCCCTTCTCTCGCCCCCCGCCACCCCAGCTTACCTGGTGCTGCCTGCCTACCTGCCCGCCCCTGCTTCTTTTCAGACTTCCCGCCAACCTCTGATTTGCAGGAAGCAGGGGAGGGGGAGGAGCAGGGGGTGGAGCGTTCAGGGGAGGGGAGGAGGGGGAAGTGAGCTGGGGGCGGGGTGGAGAGCTGCGACGCGGGGTCCTCTTAGTGTGGGGCCTGATTCAGCCGAATCGGCTGAATCGGCCTAAAGCCGGCCCTGCCCAGGGATACACAGGTCAGAAGTAAACTTGGTGTCTGCACACTTTCAGAATCCAATGGCACTCTCACACAATAAACATGTTTGACAGGAATTTTGCCATTTACAGTTTGAAGATAGGTAACTATTTCCAATACCCTTTTTATTGCTCCTCTATTTTACTTTCTTCTCTCTCCTCCCCTGTAATTTCAGGCCAACACTGTTGTTTAGGATCAGATGTCAGTCTCTCGTACTGACAATTTTTCTGCTTCTTTGTCTCATATTTGCTGCAGTTGCTTTGCTTTGTGGAATTTCATGAAGAAAATCTTGTCCTAAGGTGACATTTGAAAAAATAACTCTACCTGGATTTTCTGCAGTGTTGTCTGAGGGATTGCATGACAAGACACAAAGTGGGGCAGATTTTCTATTGCTCTTTTGAGTTTGCAACAACCCATTTGCCAGCGCATTTGATGAAAGGAAGTAAGCAGCTGATAAGGTATATTTGATACTATTCCTCTTTAAGAGTGCCCAAATTCCTCAGATTTGAAGGCCATTGTATGATATGACTTCTCTTGTCTCCTTATTTGACTCTCATCACTGTAGTGAGTGGGTGCTCAGTACCCCATGCAGCACATCAGTCTCTCAACACTTCCGTGGGGACAGCTATTCAGTGCTGTAGGTCCTGAGTCTGGCCATTGCTATGGCCTCTTGTACATATATAAGCAAATAAAAAATGAACTTCCTCTAAGCTTATAGAAACTTTTTCATTTTAAGAATAACTGAAATGTACTAACATCAAGAAATTGAACTGTGCACCAGCATTGGATGGACCAGTGTTAAATAGTGTTACAGTAGGTGACAGCCTTGAAATGTTAACCCCAGTCCTTCAGTTCAAAAGGTTGCTTTTCTCGCCTTTGCCCTTGCGAACTGAAGCAGAGCATCAGAAAGATCCAAAGACTGGCCAATGGCATTTTAAAGCGATAAAATAGCAAGCCATGTCAGTCTCTCATCAGCCATCATCGATCAAAGATATGTTTTAATGAGCCTGAGCTTTGAAAAGCTGTGCTCACCACTCGCACCTGTGACCAGCAGTATGAGCAGAAACCTCAACGCTATCCACACATTAGGAACAGTGTACTTCTGCTTTGCATCCTGAATGAATTAGAGAACTTGGAGCAGAGAGTGCTTCCTGTGTTGCAAAACGTGATGGATGTTGTCCAATTCGACATAGAGGTCTTTATCATTGATGTCTGAACATTCCCCATGTGTCAGCTTCTGGTGAAGGCCCATGCAATTGTTCAAGAATGTTTTCCTGTCCTCTGGCAGCTTACTAAGTCATACAAAAAACCCCATGTTTTTTTGTGGTGCTTCATTTGTCCAAATCTTTCTTCAGTCGACACTCAAGCAGTGTCAATGAGTGAGCAAAAAAACTCCCTTGAATTTTTCTTCCAAGCTTCCCATCACCTTATCTCTGCCCTCATAACCAAACTGTCTCTTCTTCCGATGAATACAAGTTTCCTTGAAGACAGGCTCAACTCCTAAGTTTTCCGCCATTTCTTTGGCAGCAGTGATGGCATCTTCAAATCCGTTGTCTCTGTAAGCCACAATGAAATCAAGGCAGCTTCTCATGAAAGTAGTAGAGGTCGCAATGTCCATTGACTGAGTTTGTAACAGGATATCGTGCCAAATCACAACTAAGACAAGAAATGTGAAGTCAATTATCTGGTTTGCCAGGCTTTGCGCCTGATTCCGGCTTGGGCTTTACTTCACTGTGCCAGTTCCATCAGGGCGTTGTAAACCTCAGTCACCTAGTACCTCACTGGCCTTGTGCTGTCAATGCAGCTCTCTCAATGAGCGTCACTTAGTGGCTTCACAGTCAGATTTGTAACATTGTCGGTGTTACAACCTTAGACAGTTGATGCTGAAAACAGGTGGTATATCCTTTTCAGTACTCCAAAGAGAGATGGAATATCAAAGAATCATAGAATCATAGAATATCAGGTTTGGAAGGGACCTTGGGAGGTCATCTAGTCCAATCCCCTGCTCAAAGCAGGACCAGTGCCTAACTAAATAAGTGTCATGTTCTTTAGATACTGAATCTAAAGAACATGACACCACATCTGACACAACCAGGTTGAGGGAATGGCAGCCAAAAGCCACAAAGAAAGTTCTTGGATCCTTGCCTGGAAGCCACTGTTTCTTCCCTTTATGTTCACGCTATTGTTATAGCCTTGGCTGCGACAGTCCTGAAGCTCTATTTTATTCTCATTCAAGATGTTCATAGACAGTTCTGTTAGGTCTTTTCCAGTAGAGTTGTCCAAAGACTGGAAACAGATAAAGTGCTCCTTTACTTGGATACAGCCATCCTCGTCGTCAACAAATCTTATTGTAAATGACATCTTTTCACTGTGATGAATGTCAGGAGTGCAGTCCATTATTATGGTGTAGTACTTCGCTTTACTGAGCTGCATCAATATGTTTTTCAGTACCATAAGGTCAATCAATTCATTTTGAATTGTTTTGCTGCAGTCATGATCCATAGCTTCTTTACAAACTACTTAATGTACGTGCTCACACCTGACATCATCGTATTTCCCAAAGAGCTCTGCCAAACCAAGGAAATTACCATTATGTTCAGTGAACAACTTATCCAGTGATAATATGGAAAGCCATATTATTCTTTGCAAGGAAGAAGGTAATTGAGATCAGACACTCCAGCAAGTTCCTCCAATGCCGGGTTTCTACATTAATAATGTGCTGTTTTTCTGTGTCTGTGCATTTATTCAGCTTGAGACTGGACTCAACCTCCATCCATTTGGAGTGGACCATAAAATGGTTGAGTGACCTTTTATGTTGCTTCAGAGCACCAGGTAAGTTATGCCAGTAATTCACCCTGAAAGTGCAAGAAATGATTGGGCATTCTAATAAAATATTTTACAACAAAACCAGTTCACTTTGTCAGTTGATTTTGAGTAAACTAGGCAATGCCAATTCAGTTTCTCACCACTTTTGAGCACTCTTTCGCAGTGTGACTTTGAAAAGTGTCGCTTCTGCTCAGTTACTGGAAACGTCATATCCTCGATTTTGCCTGGCCTGTTCAAAATTGTACGATCAATATCGGCAGAGGTTAGGGTTGCTGGCCATCAAGCAGGATCTGATGTATCTATTTGTGGTGTTCAATTTTTCTCATTGCTGTTTCTATCATCATGCAAGGCTGATTCTTCTTTTTCATTTCTCTCCTTTTCATGTAAATCAGATTTTTCTTGGTCATTACTCTCCTTTTCAGGTGAGCCACATTCTTCTTTAATCATCACTCTTTTTTATGCCACCAGGAAAACTGGACAATTCTCCATCACTTTCCTCATATTTCCATTCCTATCTTTAGGTAAATCTGCTAATTCTGTAGTAATAGGACTTCCGTCATTTACGCTTCGCTTCTTGATTTCTTCTGCACTGGGATGATCACTACTGCCTAAAGTCTAGTCTGTGTTGTTTTGTTTCAGACATTTTCCCATCAAATTTGCCCCTTGCTGCAAACTAGATTGCAATTGAGCTTTTCGCTTCGTACACTGAGGTCCTGAAGGCTTCTTTGGGGTCATCTTTTATTGTTCTACTGGAGAAAAACTGACTGACTGGTGATGCCCCACCTCTTATATACCTACAAGGGCATGGCTGACAACATTCTAGGAGGTTCAAGGAAAATGTAGTTCTCAGAAAATCTGGAAGGTTCCAAGAGATTCTATAAGGGTCCAGAACATTCCAGGAGGTTAGTGAAAAATGAATCCACATATGGAATACGCGAAACATTTTACTCCAAACATTATATTTTCCCTTTTGTTGCTCACAACAAAAACAACACCCCGAGCCTGGCGCCCCCCCCAAGCCCAGCACCCCAGGCAGTCGCCTCTAACCTCTGGCCATATTGAGTATGTGTTGACTATCATCAGCAATATTAGATTGTCCTTCACTGCAAAGTCAGTATCAATCCTCCATCACTGGTTCTGAGCCCATTTCCCAAGGGATGGCATGATGCAGTGTCAGCCACATTACTGGCCTCTTGGCATGTGTCATACTGTGTGCTCAACAATTCAATATACTGATCCAAACATGCTCACCAAAAATAACTTCAGTGAACAACTTTTATTTTAATTATTCCAATGTGGGTTTCATGCAGTCCAGCCAAGCATCTGGTTAGTAAGGATTTTCATATCAAAGCACAGAAACCACTGTCTACAGTAACTCTCTACTGTCTTTTCCTGGCTAAATCCCAGGGTTTGTTCTCCATCCTCATCCTCCTTCATCTCTGTTCTTCTTTTAACACTGTTAATCACATTAATTGAAAACTCATCCTTTCTTGGCTTTAATGACTGTCCTCTCCTGGTTTTCCTTCTGTTTCTTGGTTTTGATGGTTCCCCTTCCTCTCCCACTCTCCGTGAGAGTCTCTCAAGGTCCATCCTTAGGCCCTCCTCTTCTTTCATTACACCCTCTCTCTGGGTGACCTCATCTGCTCATATAATGCGGTAGTTAGAAATCTACCACTTTTATGCCACTGACATGGCAATCTACCTCTTCCCTTCTCATCTGTGTCCCTCCATCCAATCCTGCATTTTAGCCTGTTACTCTGACATCCTCTCTTGGCTGTCTTGCTGACAGCTTAAATTTACCATGGCCAAATCTTTCCTCCTAATCCCTCTCCATTGTCCCCATTCTCTGTCCTGGCTGACATCGTCACCATTCCTCTCACTCAGGCCCATAACCTGGGGGTAATTTTTTATTTCTCTCTCGACCTGTACATGCAGACTGTCTCCAAATCCATAACATGTCTATGATCTGTCTTTTTTTTTCTATCCAAATAGCCTAACTCTCCTCTAGGCCCTCATTATCTTCTCTCTTAATGACTGTCACCTCTTCGTTTGCAGCCTTCCTACTTACACCCCACATAACCTACTCTGGTCCATACAATACACAAATGTTAAGATGAGCTCCCTTGCCCATACTCTGATTATATCAACTCTCCTTTGAATGCCTCGATTGCCCCTCTGTTTAATGGCATTGAGTTCAAATGCCATTAAAGTTCACTTTTGTCCTCAGTGCTCTTCACAACTCTGCCCCCTCTACTAGACTGTTCCTGCCTCATATCGTGTCCTCCCACCCCCAAAACTCCTTGCTTTCTTCCACACTGCCCCTAACCCATATAACAGCCCTGTAACATGATCCATCAGGCTATCTCCCTCTCTTCCTTCAGATCTCTCAGAAAGGCTCACACTGGCCGTGATGCCCATAAGAAATCCCCATATTATAATGTCTTGTAGTGGGGTAAGATGAAATAGTGGGAATTTACTTTATAATTGAACAGAAAAAATTACAAAATGTGTACCAAAACAGCATGTATTTGCATATATTCCTTCCCCCCACAATTTTTTATTTCACTTGTCATCTTAGGCTGGGATTTCAAAGGAGCTTCAGGGTGGTACGCACCCAATTCCATTGACTTACGATGGCATTTAGGTGCCTAACTCCTTTTGAAAATCCCAGTGTGACAGGGTGCTGGGCAACAGAAGCTGAGCCAGCCCTCTGGTCACTTCAGCTCCAATTAATTACCCCAGAGCGGACCTCATTGTGAAGAGCTGTGCCTAACTGATGGGCTGAGGAGAAATAAGAGGCTAATTAGGCAGATGATACAAAAGGCACAGGAAGGAAGTAGGATGGAGGAAACAGACAGAGAGAGGGAAAAAGAGATTGCTTTTCCCTGCTTCTCTCAGGAGCTGAGGGTTCCCTAAGACTTTAGGGGTGAAGCGATATAGTGTATAAGGATGGTGGAAACCAATATTGTAAATCAGCTGCATGAGGTGTTTTACCAGCAAAAAAGGTCTCTGAGTTATTTGTGGACTTGTGCGGAAGCAGGAGCGGGTGGGCCCTGCCACACCTAGTCTTAGGCCATGTCTACACTACTGCTTATGTTGGCAAAACGTATGTCGCTATGGGGTGTGAAAAAAACACACCCCAAGCAGCATAAGTTTCGCCAGCATAAGTGGTAGTGTTCCCAGCACTGTGTCAACAGGAGAGCTTCTCCCGCAGACATAGCTACCGCCACTCGTTGAGGATGGTTTAATTATATTGATGGGAGATCTCTTTCCCATCTGCATAGAGTGGCTAAATGAGAGATCTTACAGAGGCACAGCTGCATCGGTACAGCTGTGTCGCTGTAAGGTCTCTAGTATAGACATAGCCTTAGACTGTTAACTCTTCAGGACATGGATCGTGTCGCCATATGTATCTGAACAATGCCTAGCAGAGTAGGGCCCTTATCCTGATTGGGGTCTCTCACTGCTATGATTGTATATAAATATTAAATAATGACAATGATAATATGACTCTTATAGTTCATCATTCACACAGTCTTCAGAGACCATCTGTTTATGGTTTCTTTAATAAAATGCTTAACTTTTATTAAGCAAAAATGGAAGATCTCTCAGGACTTAGAGAACAAGAGCAGTCTAATCAGTTTACAGACAGCTTTATCTGTAGACTAAACAGATGCAAAAGCTAGAACAGTAACTGCCACAGTATTTCCCATCTTTGGGCTGCTCTCAGGCCCTTCCAGCTTAGCCCATGTGTGTACACCGTGTGAGATATTCTAGTTTAGCCCATGTGCATATGCTGCGTAAGGTATTTGGCGTGGGATTTTCAAAGGTGTCTGAAGGAGGTAGGTGCCCAACTCCTTTTGACAAGCCCACCCTTGACTCTTCAAGGATTTTTACAATACCCAAAAGTGTACTTTGTACTTTATAGAAAAACCAGGAAAACATGCCCCCAAACATTTAAAATCTAATTTAGCTACATGAGATTCATAAGAGTGAAAAACAGAAGGGAAAGGAGGGGATGAGGTGAGGAAAGACAAGAGTAACTGGATCCCATTATTACTCCGTTTAGGCCTATGTGCATCTTGAGGGTTCAGTTAAAAGTAGGGGGCAGGTTGCTCTATTTTTAAAAAATCTTTATTATTGCCTCACATTTTGTGGCCATCATGCAAGAAGTATGTTTAGAGGTGGGATTGAATGAGAAGAGGGTAGTGGTTAAACACTGTGTGAAGCACTTACCTTAATACTTAATGCTTGATTTTTTTAAAAGGAAAAAAGTGCAGAAATTAGACATTATTTATTGAGCATGAATGCTGGAAACATAGAAAGATCATTTGATCTATTGTGGCCAACCTCCAGTTGTATTTGTCTATTAGGAGTGACAGTTAAAAAAATAAAAAGAACAGAATATTACCCCTGACGAGTTAACATTGCTTTGTGGTTTATGTCTGTGAGCTGAGAGTGTGATGCTGCAGTACTTGGGGAAATATCTATTAGCAGCTATTCTTTTGCAAATAATCCAAAATAGCTAAAGAACAACCCCTTTAAAAACATTAAACATGAAGGCCCCCCAAACCCCCCAAACCTCCTGACATTGTATAGATTTGGTGCCTTCCCATTGGAAAGTTACCAAGTCTCATTTGTTTTGCTTGGGCCTCACTCAAACATAACTTGCCTCAAGCAAGTAAGCAAGCCAGCAATGTCCTGGCTTGTAAAGTAATTTGATCTACCTCAGCAAACTGAACTCAGCCTAACAGCAATGGAAAATTAATGACAGATAATAGAATGGTGGTTATATCTTTAAAAAAAACCCACCCCATTATTATAAAGTTTATCCTAGGATTAAAGTCAATAGTCTTTTGAATATCCTAATCAAGGAATTGCACAGAGTACTAGAGTATTGTTTTTGAGTCTGCTGAAGCCCAAGCAGTAGAAATGTCTCTTTGTTTGCTATTGTGTCTCTGAAGCCTGAAGTATAACCTGTCCTTAATAGTTACCTGTCGCAGAATTGCCTAATTTGCTAATTCAGCTGCAATAGTAATCCAGGAAGTGCAGGAACCCTGGACCCACCTGTCTGAAATAAAGGGGAGCCTCAGGAAAAGGAGTGGATTGGAATTTGTTTGGATACAAATTGGGCCGAGCAACAAAACCCTGGTCGTGAGCTACAAGCATAGCCAAACACTGGCTTTAGATTTTACACCTATGGGACTCAAGGCATTTTACCAAGGTAGGTAAGGAACAGTATCATTATCCCTATGTTAGAGATGAGGAAACAATCACAGAAGCCCAGATACTCAAAGATATTTTGGCACCTAATTCCCATTGATTTATATGGGAGTTAGGCACCTAGAGATTTCTGAGGATCTGGGCTAGAGAGCCAATGACCACATAGTAAATCACTGACAGAATGAGATAACTTCTCAATGGACTGGAAAGGGACAGGGGAGAATGAGGAGAAAGAGCTGCTAAGGAAGAAACTGATTTCTTGTTTTGTTTTTGTTTTGAATCCCAAAATGTGGTGTTGATGGCTGGGAAGCTCATCTAGGAAAGTGTTGGAAAATGGATGCCATCTGGAAGCATTTTTATTCCAAAAGAAAAATGCCTCTTTCTTTTTCTTCCTCCCCTGTATCTTGTCTTTTATGTTGGCCTAGTTGTCTAAACCTCTCACATTCCTCCTGCAGTGCCTGGTGCCAGAAAATGCTCTCCTCAAGCAGCACCTTCTCTCTGTGTATTAATGTCTCTTGTCCCAAATTTGAGTCTTCATTTCATATCACCATGCCCAGTCTCCTGGCTTCTGTTCTTCATCTCTGTGATCCAGAGTAGGGAGGGCTCAAGTAATGTGACTTGGTTTGCAGATTGCCTACAACCCTAGGGCAGGCAATAGGTTCAGGGGAAGTACATCTAGAGACATGGAAAGGAATAGACAGAGAGAAGATAGCACAGCATGGTTGAAAATCCTGAGTTGCTAAAAGCCAGACTGTTGCTGCTTAATGACCTTGGAATCACGGGGGGATAAAATAAGGGAATGGGGAAAAGTCCATGGTCTTATCATTGCAGTCACACTACAGGGGAAAACTTGTTTCCATTAATCACCCATACACGCATGTGGGCACAGTGTACATTTTGCTTAACATGTTTTACAATCTGAAGCTAAACTTGTACAAAAAACCTTTCCCTTCTTGTTTTGGATCCCTATATAACATTAGCTCAGGATTTACAGTATTCGCTATACTGCTTACACTCACTATAGGGAATGCTGCCTATACTGTTTGTCAAGTGCAACTGAAAAGCTTTTTACATGTGATCATTCTAAGACTTTTACTTTGCCAATGATTTATTATATTATCAGTGTTATGGACAGTCTGTGACTTAGTTTCTCCATATGTGACATGGGGTTAATGATACTGCTACTTACCCAACTATTCTGTCAAAGAAAAGCAATGTTTAGGAACACCACTGTTTCCAAACATAAATATTTCTCTTTCTGGTTCGATAAATCTGTTTAAATCCCTATTTCAGGTTCCCAGGAAAGTAAAAACAGCCTAAGGGTAGGACATGTGATATAACAGTTTTTTCATGATCTCTTTGACCCCGTGAATTGACCAAGGAAGATAATGGCTCCAAAGTGTGCATTGAATGTTTTGCTTTTCCAGTATCTAGAAGATTCAGTACATCTGAGGTATCACTTTTTTTTTCCCCATCAGGGCTAGTGTAGATGTCCTACTGACAAGAGAAGGAGCTGTATTTTTTTCTCATCACCTCATAAATAGTCGGATTCTGACTGAGGATATTAGGTAATGCTTGCCACATCCAGAACTCAAAGGGGGTATGACTTTTATTGTATAACCCTTTAAGATCTGAGGCAGTATTGTTTAATGTAGCATATTGTTTTCCCTTCCTGCTTTTACTGGGCTTTGATGCTGATTTTAGAACTTGACAGTTGTATTTGGACTTGACTTACATCTCCCAGTTGGGGAAGAAAAAAAAGTTATAGATGTTCAGAACACCAGGAAAAATAAACTACATATGTAGAAAGCAAGATTCGTCCTCAGGAACGGCATACACTGATAGAGTACACTATGCATTTAGGAAAACAGAAAAGGACTTGAAAAGAATCTCATGATTGTTTGACTTTCAATATACATTTCTCAGTCATGATAATACTTATGTGTGGGTCTTGTATTTGATCAAATGATGAGGATGAAGTATTAGGAATCGTTACATATACTGCAGAATTTCAAGAGCTGGAACGTGTTACAAATAGTGCAACCATAGATATCCGGATGAACTGCTTATCTTTAAAATCAAAGTGAAGTCATCCCTGAAACAGTCCAGCAGGACAGTGTTTTACAAATTCATGCCATGCCATTCTTTGGGAGTAGAAATTCACATTGCCCATTAATGACTAAATTTTTCAGTTGGTCCATGTCAGAAAAAATATAAATAATCAATGGGGGATTCAATATAAACCAGTGAGGAATCATTGAGCAGATATGTTTCTAGTGGGGTTCCACAGGGATTGGTTCTTGGCCTCATGCTATTTAATATTTGAAATATTATAATATATGAAAGAAAACACAAAATTATCACTGATAAAGTTTGCAGATGACACAAAAATTGGAGGAGTGGTAAATAATGAAGAGAACAGGTCATTGACACAGCGAGATCTATATCATTTGGTAAGCTGGGTGCAAGCAATATGAGTTTTAATATTGCTAAATGTACATGCGTACATCGAGGCTCAAAGAATATAGGCCATGCTTACAGGATAGCGCATTCTATCTCAGGAAGCAGGTATTGAAAAAGATTTGGAGGTCATGGTGGATAATCAGCTGCACATGAGCTCCCAGTGTGACACTGTGGCCAAAAGGGCCAATGTGATCCTGGGATGCATAAATGGGAATCTTGAGTAGGAGTAGAGAGGTATTTGGCACTTTTGCAACTGCTGCAGCAATACTGTGTCCAGTTCTGGTGTCCACAATTCAAGAAGGATGTTGATAAATTTGGAGAGGGTTCAGAGAAGAACCAGCAGAATGATTAAAGGGCTAGAAAATATGCCTTGGAGTGATAGACTTATAGAGCACAATTTATTTAGCTTAACAAAGAGAAAGTTAAGGGGCAACTAGGTAACAGTCTATAAATACCGGCATGGGGAACAAATATTTGATAATGGGCTCTTTAATCTATCAGAGAATGATATAAATTCAGCCTGGTAACAAGGCACACATTTTTAACAGTGAGAGTAATTAACCATTGGAACAATTTACAAAGGATGGTTGTGGATTTTCCATCTCCATCACTCCATCTTTAAATCAAAATTGAATGTTTTTCTAAAAGATCTGCTCTGGGAATTATCTTGGGGAAGTTGTATGGCTGGTGTTATACAAGAAATCAGACTAAATGTTCACAATGGTCCCTTCAGGCCTAGGAATCTGAGAGTCTGGATTCAGGTCCAAACTCTAGCTTGGGTCTATTTCTAAAAATATCTGGGGAAAATCTAATGCATGCTACTGATCTCCCTTATTTATTGAATTCAATGGGTCTATACATGTGCTTTGCTGGAATGGCACCAAAATCAGGACATGAAAAACATTCAAAATGCTAATAGCATGAAGTCAAAAATGCAATCTTCAGGATCTGAGTGGCCTTCTTTCTCCATCCTGTCCTAGACAATGATAAAGTGCCTAAAATTAACGGATTATTGCTGTGGATGAGGAAAATTTCCTTGGGGCTAGATTGTGGCTTTTTAAGTCATAAACATGAGCAGAGGGCAATGAAACTCTGCTAAACCCCAGGAGAATTACCAGAGAGATTTGTCTGAGGCCATAGCTACACTACAAAATTAAGTTGACGTAATTTACGTCGGCATACAGCTGCTGCAGTAATTACATCGTCTTTGCGTGTCTATGCTTTGCTCATTGTGTTGGCAGTGCGCATCCTCACCAGGAGGGCTTGTTATCAATTGTTCTGTCAGTGTGAGGCATTGTGGGATGGTTTCTGAAAGCCAGTAACAGTTGACGCAAGCAACACAATGTCTATGCTGATACTGCGTCTACTTTGACATTACGCCACTTAGGGCGGTGGAATTATTAAGCTGTCATAGTGGACAGTTATGGAAGCGGGAATGAAATTTAAGTGTAGACACTTCTGTAGTTAGGATAATGTAAGCTGCCGTGCGTCAACCTAACTCTGCAGTGTAGACTAGACCTGAGGAAGGCAAAATCCCTCCTGGTGCTGCTCCTTGTGCACAAAGGATGAAATTCATCCCTGTGCAGAGGCCCAGCACAGAGTCCTCATTTATATCCCATTTCAGCTCTGTTTGGAGGTGAGAAGTGGGACTTAAGTGATGCATAGTCTTTGTGCTGGTCACCTGGTAGGGACATAATCTGGCAGGTCCATTAGAGTAGATTACCATATCTCAGTGCACCAGCCCACTCAGCCATGACCCCACTTCCTCCATTTTGGGATTCTGCTCCCTTTGGGTATCCAGAGCAGTCCCTGCACTCCCCATTATGAGTTTTGAATTCATTTCAATGGGGTGTTAAAACTCTGCATAATTCAATTGTTAACCATTTCCCTACTGATCATTTTAGCAGAAACATTAAGCTAAAGCAGGGGTTGGCAACCTTTCAGAAGTGGTGTGCCGAGTCTTCATTTATTCACTCTAATTTAAGGTTTCACGTGCCAGTAATACATTTTAACGTTTTTAGAAGGCCTCTTTCTATAAGTCTATAATATATAACTAAACTATTGTTGTATGTAAAGTAAATAAGGTTTTTAAATGTTTAAGAAGCTTCATTTAAAATTAAATTAAAATGCAGAGCCCCTCGGACTGGTGGGCAGTGTGAGTGCCACTGAAAATCAGCTCTTGTGCCGCCTTCGGCACGCGTGCCATAGGTTGCCTACCCCTGAGCTAAAGCACTTCTATGTTGTGTCCATGAAGTGGTAGTCTGTACTCTGTCAACAGGTCAGCATATTTAAACCCCACTTAACCTGTATTTTGAGTGCTTAAGGGGGACTTAGTGGTGCATAATACTTGAGTAGGCTCTCTGCACAGGAGTCAGTTTCACATTTACACAGAGCACTGTGTTGTGTTCCAAGACTGTGTCACTTCTGAACAAACCCCCAAGTCCAAACATCCACAATCACTTAGCTCCCATGGTTGTGGCTGGCTTCCATTTCTATAATAGTCCAAAAATGATGAACCAAAACCCCGGATATCAAACCTTCCCTTAAAACTTTGGGAAAATTTGGATCCAGACCCAAACTTTGTAGTTTGAGTCTGTCTTCAGATCCAAACCACTCTGCTTAGTAGAAATACATGGAATTTATGGCACTGTACATTTTTTCTTTTCTTTTTTTAAGTGATAACCTGCTCCAGCATTTAACTGAACAACCCCCTCCCCGCAACCTGAATCGTTTTGCGGAGAAAGAAATGAAGCAAGGAAGTGCACTCTGTAATCAAAATAAGTTCTTTGAGGTTTGGAGCAGATATGTAAATATAAATGAAGCAGAACTACTTTTCTCCCATAAAATGTTTTAAAAGCCAATAATGCAATTCAAAGGTCCAGCATTCAACTCAAAAGAAAATTATATGAAACCCCCAGGAATTCATTGCTGTCTTGTAATATCTAAACTAAATTGGAGGGCAAAGATATATCGTTTCCAAATATAAGGTTAAAATTTTTATTAAGAAAGTCAGAAAATTGATATAAAGATCTTTTCCCACTAGGATAACTATGGAGGATGGAGTTGGGTATAACAAGTATTATGCTGCTCTAGTGGAAAATTTACCACTACTGTACTGTAGAGCAAAATACTGCATCTGTCTCATTTAACTCTTAGTTTTTAAAGACCAAGAAATAGAGGAACAGATTTTCTATTGCATAGGGATCATTTTTTTCCTCTCATAAACCTTCCATATGTCTGTACAGCCATGTCTTGTTTTCAATTTTAGTGAAGGTTTTTGTTTGGAGTCTCATAAAATTCTAATTTATTGCAGCTTCTCTTTATAAAAAGGAATGGTGGAGGGTGGGGGGAGGAGTGAGATAGCATGTGCAAGGCAGACTCAAGGAATGCTTTTTTAAATTTAAAGCACCAGTCCTCTTAACTACCCCAAGCTGAGGCTGTACTATGTTTATCCGCAAATAGTTTTCATAGTCTGTGATCACTTTTCCCCCTGCCATATGTGTGTGCACTCTACATGTAGAAATTTTAAATGACTTTGCAGGGATGATAATCATATACATTTAATCCTTTGTTTACAGAATACAAATACTAGGCTTTCAGAACATGCTAATGAGCACTGTAGGAAGCCGTGTAGAGTAGGTATGATGGGAAATGATGAATAGGGACCCTCCTCTGACCTCCCACAATACCAGGGCAAGATTCTCTTCTAGCACTTTCTTGTTTGTTATGGGCCAGATTCTTCACCTCTTTGCAGGCCCTTTGTGCGGCTTTGGTGGGGCAAAGGAACCAGAACGTTGGCTTACTTGGTCACCTGTGGATTCCACCAGCATGGGGAAACCATAGGTGGCATAGGATGAGCATAGCCAGCCCCACACAGCCTCCCCACACAGCAGGGGATGTGGCTGGAACAGTATGGAATGCTACTGATTCCCAGCTGCCACAAAGTCCTTGGCAATGCCCTGGTTCCATGTTGTTATTGCACTCTTTATTTTAAATTAGCAGACTGCTTGCATCCATGGCTGTGTGAGGGAAAAATCAGGTAGAGCTGCACTGATGCTATACTGTGTACTTTTAGAAAAGTCCTGCTGAGTATGCCCATCAGACGGCTGCCTCCCTTTAATTCACAACATTTGGTGGGCCAAGATTATAATGGCTGATAAGCTAGAAAAGCGTGTTCACAAAGAGGGTAATATGACATTCACCTTGCACTCAGTGAAGGGAGTGTACATTTAGCATGAGTAAGGAGTTCAGGATTTGGCCCCACGGGAGAAATGTATGACACTTTTAGGGCCCTATGCTGCAATAAGCTCCACATGTGCTGATATACCTGCTCCTCATGGAGCTCATTGCAAGATCGGGACCTTCCATCTTTGGACCAAAAACATCGAGTTTTAGAGCAAGATTTAATGCAAATGGTTGTGTTGCCCAGTTGTAACCACAGCTGCTTTTTTTGTCACCAGTGCACTGGTATGTTAATTATGAAATTTATATTGGAACCTTTTGTTTAAAAATACCAAAGGAGCTGAAAGCTAGTGTGGATACAGAAGGCTACTGTGAAATTTTGAAGATCCACTGGTTTCAGAAGGCTCAACTCCCAGTTCCTTTGTCAAGGGAGTACATCACAGCTGTGGAATCTCCTGGAATGCGTCTTCCAGAGTTAACTGCATCTTGCACAGGAATAGGCTGTCTGGAGAACATTTAAACCCACAATGTGTAATATAACATTTCTTATGCAACCTTATGTACATTCTATTGGCTAAATTTTTCCTCTCCCTTTGTAGATGCACATGCAAAAAGGCTTGTAAGGACCCTTTCTTTTTCTGCAAGGGCTAGGTTCAATTGTAGTCCCATCAGTCTGATTCCTTCCTAGCATCCCTGGGGTCACAAATTCTTCCAGAGGGAAGGAGTGGAAATAGAGACAGGGATCCCCGCCCCTCCCACTGGCCAACAGACCTGTCCAAGGACATAGGAGGGGAGTATGTGATACAATCCTAACGGTATATAATCATTTCCGAATCTCCCACTGGACAATGCAGCCCCATGTTGCCCCCAAGATGGAAGTACAAAACCTGTGTATGTACAGTGCTGTATTCTCAGTTAAGCTTGTCATTATGTATTATGAGTATATAGCTTGAAACTGAGATGTCTTTGTCTTATGTGTACTATAACTTTATGTTTTCTAAGAACTTTACCTGTTTGAAGAGATAAGCATCCATATAGTTTTCCAAGTTCTTAGAGCCAGTTGTAAAGGAGATGCACACACAGTGCTGTCTTATGGACTTTATTTTTGTTCTTTCTTATTGATTCCTTCATATAAAATAAGTCATTTTGGACCAAAAGTATACTTTAAAAAAGTATCAAGATAACATAATAGTTACTGCATATTACATTCCCTTTAAATTATAAGAAACACATACATTTTGTAGTGCCAAGAGTTTGTTGGTTGTGGTGGGTGAGCACAACTCAAAACCACCTGAACTGATTTTGCTCAAAATTCAAAAAAACATAAGTAGCTAGTCTGACAAAGTTAAAAGCAACTGGAAAGGGGTGAGTGGTGGGGTGGAGGCTATTAAAATGGAAATTGGAAACCAACTTTAACATGTGCTAACTACCACTGTTATATAATAATAATATATAACATTACTCTTATTCAGTGGTTCTCAAACTTTTGTACTGGTGACCCTTTTTACATAGCAAGCCTCTGAGTGCGACCCCCTGATAAATTAAAAACACTAGGTTTTTTATATATTTAACACCATTATAAATGCTGGATGCAAAGCAGAGTTTGGGGTGGAGGCTGACAGCTCATGACCCCCCATGTAATAACCTCGCGACCCCCTGAGGGGTCCCAACCCCCAGTTTAAGAACCCCTGCTCTTAGTGTATTCGCTGTGAACCACCTACCACACAGGTGCTACATATAACATAGTCTGTATATGTACATTTATATCTATTACTAGATATTGTAAGCACACTAATTCTAAGACATGTAAGTAAGGAAGCTTGTATTGCTTAGTGTTTTGGGCTAAAGCTACTGTGGTGTGCTGGTAAAAGATCACAGGGATGGGTCAGTTTGGTGATGGAAAGAGAAATAATTCTAATTTCTGTCACATATTTGAAATCTACTCTTGCAGAATCTGTAATGAAACACAAGAGAAGCCCAGCTGGAGGGAAACTACTGGCCACTGGATTTTCCTCCAAACAATATTCATTGTAGGTTTATAACACCCTTTTCTCCTGTAATAGCTAACTTAGCTCTGTTCACTAATGTTAAAAAAAATGAGCAAAACACCTATTCAAACTAAAATATAAATTAGCACATGCACCCCCTTTTCTTTCCTTCCTGTTTTGTTTGGTGTTTTCTAGCTCTGCCTCTCGGACAGCTGAATGGGGGCTGGGAAAGTGTTTACAATATTTTCACATGATTGAGATGGCAGAGTTCTTGCACTCGGTGAAAGGCCTTCTGTTTTCAGATGGCATTGAAAGTTTACCGTCTTTCCAGACAAAAGGAAGAGAGCCCATTGCCAGTGGATGAGTAATGGGCATGGCCTCTGCACAATACCTTCTATCCAGTCCTAAATCTACATGGTGTTCTAAGGCTTCCCTCCTTCTCCAAAGCAACCATTGTCTCTGCTCTGGGAGACCAAAACTGCTCAGTGGGTGAATGGGGAAGCCGCCAAGAGGGGAAGGCTCTGTGACAACAGTTGCTCAGTGCTCACTGCCCAGTATCTGCCTTCTTACTATTCTACTATAATAGTTGGAAAACTGTCAACAATTGGATGTGTTCTATACAAATATGTTGCAGACCATCTGTATAGTTTCTAGTTCCAGAAGATTCCAGTAACTCACTAAGTTTTAATACATTTTTCTTTATCCAATAATCAGATGGGCTGCCCTGGAATAAATGATTAAAGCCAAAGGCTGCTATAATTAGTAGATGAAAATTAAGACTGTACAGAAAGCAAAGTAGGAGATTCCTGTATTTATTTCCCCACATGCCGCTATGACAATACGCTTTGAATTGGTCATTTTATTTATTTATTTATTTATTTAAAGATTCAGTTAAATGATTGATTTTTGGCACAAAAATAGTTTGGTGGCAAAGATTTATAAAGATTTATAAATTGTGCCAAGTTTCTCACAGCGAGGCTGTGCACTTGTTCAAGGTGAAGAGACCATTAGGTAAAGTTTCTTGTTTCTATCAAACTAATATATTTCCAGTTTACAGCTATTGAGAAAATATATAGAACAGAGATCTCCTATTTGACTTCAACATGCATTAGATACATTAAGAAGAGATGTCTAAGAATTAACTAAACAGTCACTGAATACAATCAAATTAATATTGAGTCTGTTTGCTTAACTATTAAATGTCAACATTAAGTTCTTAGTCTTTTCTGTTAATGTGATATTGCATGAACACTGTTTTATTGTTCTGGACAGAGTAGGAGCTAGGACACAGGATATGTTGTATATATATTTTAAAGGCTGGTTGTAGCTGGTATCAGTGGCTTAATTAACTTGTGGGGCTGACAGAGCATTATCCAAACTAGTTTCCAAATGACTTCTGTGGAGCTTCCAAGATATTCAATTCTAGTCTCAGGAATTTTTTAAAGAGTTAAATGCTTAAAACTCCACTAAAACAGTCTGGCATCATTCCCTCTTTTGAAACAGCTAGTCAGTTGAAAGTTGGACTTTTTGCTGGAGCGGGGGGGGGGGGGGGGGGGGGGAATCAAAAGGGCTAGTTTTTCTTTTAAAGAGCATGACCATACAAATTCTGCTCTGGCTGCTCTTAAAGGGGACCTGCACATTTTTAAATGTCTTCAACCACAAATTCCTTTCCTTCACATAAATATCTACACCCTTTCGTTCTTTAACATTTTGCATTTGGAACCATTTACAGAAGTACTCCTGTACTTGTTCTGGGTGCTTGATCTTGCACCCACTGAATTAATGGCCAATGGATCGGGCCCCTAGTGCCATGACAATGAATAGCCAGTGTGTCTAGTGGAGGGGAATCTAGGGAAGTAAGGAAGTTCTGTCTGAGATTCAATGCTTTTGGGTGTGGGATAAACAGGTGTCTATGTTACATGTTCATACAGAAACTTTTAAAGCAGTGGTGGGCAACCTGCCACCCGTGGGCCACACGCAACCTGTCAGGGTAATCTGCTGGCAGGCCGCGAGACAGTTTGTTTACATTGACTGTCTGCAGGCACGGACACCTGCAGCTCCCAGTGGCCGTGGTTCGCCGTTTCCAGCGGGAAGCAGCGCAGGTTCAAATTCAGCTGTGGCCAGGCAGACAGGGGCTAACACAGTTTGCCTTGCCAGTTTTCCTGGCCAGCGCTTTGTTAATTTAGTTTTAAGCTTGTTGAGCCAATGTAAATGGGGCCTTATGCCCTGATCCTACAAATATATGCATTGATGCAAATTATGCAGAGTCCCGTTGATTTCAGAGGGACTCCGGATGGGCTCAAGAGTCTATGCTCACAAGATTTCAGCCTTTGTCAGCCCCCTCAGCGAGTCACACCTTTTAAGTCAACAAGTTTGCATCATGATACTTGCAAACCATGCAGTGCATTCAGGGAGCTGATGTGCCTCTTTATTTGAGGAGTGGTATTTGTATATATGGATCTGTGGTGATTTGAACTGAACGTGCAATGATTCAGATGTGTGCGCTTGCTTATAACTGGATCATCATGCAATCAAAAGTGTGCACCAATGTTCAGCTGGAAACACTTGTTACAAATACCTCCCTCTGCCCACCAATTCTAGGTCAGTGCAAACTGTGTAAGGAATTGTGGGATACTGCCTTACCTTCACCCGTGATTCCATGTAGTGTATCATCAGTTGGACATGGTTTCCAGAAAACAGGGTCTAGATCCCCTGGCATGATGTGATAGTGTATATGGTGCACAATTAAACCATTGTGCTGGAGTGGAAAAGTGGACCCATCAGTGTTTACAGCTTCACCCATGTGCTTGCTAGCTGCGATCCCTGAAGACTCTTTGAACCCAGCTCTCCCATGTGACAGTGCAATGATCTGCCTGCTGAGCCACTAGACCAATATTGTTCTTTCAATCTCTCAAACATGTGCTATAAAAGCGTCTGATTCACATGAGAAATTAAGTATAAGATCTCTCCTCATAAAGACATTATACCATGAATGCTCTCTTTCTGCTAGCTATAAGAATAGGTGGCTCAGAGGTGAAAGGGTAACATTTACATTTAAATACACCTATTGGAAACACACAAACAGAAGGCTAAAACTACTGCACCCTCTTTGAATTCTTTTAGAGTTTGCTAATTCTTTGGTTCTTTATATAACAGCAACTCCTTTAAAAAAAAAAAAACAACCCTAAGCAAAAATGAGAAAGAAGATCCTTAAAACCCCTCAAACTAAAACTGCAAAAGTCTTTGTGTGGGCGGGATGAAGTAGATAATTGATTTGAAAAGGAACATTTTAATTTCTGTCTGTATGTGCAGCTTCTGTGGTAGGATCCAGATACGAACTGAAATGTCTGCACCTGTTATAAATGGTGTTGGCTGTGCATGATAGCATTTAAGTTTCCCAGAGACAGTGGACAGCATCTTCTTTGTGTGTGCCAACTAAGATTTACCAGTGATAAAACAGAAAGTTTCTTACCACTAGAGAAGACATAAACTGAAACATTGTGGAATTAGAATTTGGTGCCAATGTGCCCTGGCAGCCTGTGTGAAAGCTCCGCAAAAACCTTGAAATGTACCAATTTAATCCAGTCCAGGGCTTTTTCCTTTTTCCCTCTGGAGTCTTCCTCCACTCCCCCATATGACAGAGGCCTTATAGATAAATCGGAAAAAGAGGAGTTTCCTTTTGGACATACAGTTGCAAATACGTAAACTGTATCTTTTCCTTCTGTCTTTTTCAAATCCCCCTTTTCAGAAGGCTATTTTATCATGCTTCTACAATCTAACACGGGACCAAACCTAACATTTACATGGAGATGCCTGTGAACTGTGGTGGGTTTTGCCAGTTGCCCCAATTTTTTTAACGTACTGGGCTAAACCCCCAAATCCAAGCAACTCTGAACTTTGGAGTGCTTGAAATCCAGATCCTAATGTGGCTTTTGCCTATCTCTAGTGATAATTATTTCCCTTGACTTATATTTAAAACTACTATAATATAGAACCTTTCACCCCAAGGCATTTTACAAACTAAATACAAACATGAATACTCCTCAAGGGAGGGAGGGTGTTGGTCAAATTGTCAACTGGTGGACATAATAGAGACAAAAGGAAATATAAACAAAGGACAGTGGTGCATACGCCCTGCATATGGAAACCTATTATGGGCTCTTTAAAGTCCTTGCAATTATTTTATGATTCTGTGTGACTCCACTTGAAACACAGTAAACTGCAGATGTTAGAGCTACACCGAGATGGAGTTATATCAGGAAACAACCGGACCCAATATTACCTCTCTTTTCCTACCCCAAGTCCTGGTTCCTGGGATGAAATGTCAAGAGTTTCTCATTCTCCAGGTTGATTGGAAGGACTGAGAGGAATTCTGATAGTTGCAATCTGTTTGCTCAGCACTTGCTGCATTGCCTGCCTAGATGTGACAGAAAGCATGGAGTGCAATCCAAAACCCAATGAAGTTAATGGAAAGAATCCCATTGACTTCAGTGGGCTTTGGATCAGATCCATGAAGAGAACTACTGTGTTCAGCACTCCTCTTGCTCTGCCTAAAAGCAGACACACCTCAGAAACAGACTATGTGGTAGCTGCCTATGGTACTCTGATGCCATATGTTGATGAGCACTGCTTTGAACTGGAGCTCCTGTAACAGACAGTGTAAGAGCTTACCCTCCTTGGAAATTGATTCTATGGGATTTAAAATATCCGTTATTATTATTGTTAATACCTGGCATTTATATGGCGCTAAGCTTTATATGTATAAAAATGATATATTGCATGGAGATTATATTTATGCACATAGAGCTTGTGTTATCAAACTGCACATGACTATTCCCTAATTAATTGAAACATATTGATCTGTTTATTCTTAAATAGCTTGCATCATTTCATATTACTTCCAGATTTGCTTCAATCCACTCCTGAAATAATAGTGCTTTCCTCTTAAAATATAATTAACTGCTTTGCATTTATATTGCTTACATGGCCAAGCCATGCTAGATTCTGTCACCCTATAAAACAGCTTTTTACAATGGCAGTTACTACACTAAAAATAGAATTGCTGGATTAAATAGGAGTGTGTGTGGGGGGGGAGGAGAGGGGGGGGTTGGAATCATGTCCTTTCTACTGGATACACTTGTTGATTCAGAGAGCATAATACAAATTAATAATAATTAATAATTCAAAATGAAATGGAGCAAAAGAACCCTGTCAGAATGAGGGTTCAATCCTGTTAGCTCTGTAGT
The DNA here is from genome assembly GCF_011386835.1 of Chrysemys picta bellii. Classification (NCBI taxonomy): domain Eukaryota; kingdom Metazoa; phylum Chordata; order Testudines; family Emydidae; genus Chrysemys; species Chrysemys picta. The sequence continues at coordinate 172,202,263 of NC_088793.1, read as the reverse complement.
GAATGGAAAAACACCATTGGTTTTAATAGAAGCAGGAGCAGGCCCAGGGTTTATACCCATCATGTTGCAAATCAAATAGAAAAGTAAAAGCTATTTGATCAGATCAGTTACTGTATCTTTGGGCTGTTCCCTCTCTCTCTCTCTCTCTCTCTCTCTCTCTCTCTCTCTCTCATGAAATATTTTCATACTAAAGCATAATATTAACACAGTGGCTTATGATCTGCCCTCAGCTAGGGATGGGGTGCTGACCTGAGACCAGGGCCGGCCTTAGCAAGAGCGGGGCCCGATTCCTGGGGGCGGGGCTTGCCGCCGCCAAGCCCCGCCCCTAGGAATCGGGCCCTGCTCGGGCTGAGGTCACGGGGTTTGGGTCCGGGCCGGAGCCGCTGGGGCCGGGGCCAGGCCGGAGTCGCTTGGCCCGGGGCCGAGCCGGCACACCGGGGCCCGAGCCAGAGCCGCCGGGGCCCGAGGGGCTCGGGCCGGGGCTGCTCGGGCCAGCGCCCCAGGGCCCGAGCCGGGCCGGGGGTGCTCAGCTGGGGCCGGAGCCGTGGGGCCCGAGCCGGGCCGGGGGTGCTCGGCCGGCACCGCTCGGCTGAGGCCGGGGCCGGCGCCCCGGGGCCTGAGCCCCGGGGCCTGAGCCAGAGCCGCCAGGGCCCGAGCCAGAGCCACCAGGGCTGGGGCCTGAGGTGTTTGGGCCGGGGCTGGGCCGGCGCCCCGGGGCCCGGGCCGGGGCCGGGGGTGCTCGGCCAGGGCCGGAGCCGTGGGACCGTGCTGGGGGTGCTCGGCCGGAACTGGGGCCGCTGTCCCGGGGCCCATGCCGGGCTGGAGCCAGAGCCGCCGGGGCCGCTCGGCCAGGGCCGGACTGGGCCGCGCCACGCCGCGCCTCCCAGGAGCCCTCCTCGCGCCCCCCCCCTTACCTGTTACTGCCGCCGCCTGCCCCTTTTCAGACTTCCCGTGAACATCTGATTCGCGGGAAGCAGGGGAGGGGGAGGAACAGGGGGCGGAGCATTCAGGGGAGGGGAGGAGGGGGAAGTGAGCTGGGGGTGGAGTGGACAGCTACGGGGCCCTCTTAGGTGCGGGGCCCAATTCAGCCGAATCGGCTGAATCGGCTTAAAGCCGGCCCTGCCTGAGACTGCAGTTGGATTCCCTGCTCTCTGCCACAGACTTGCTGATATTCAGGTCCAAACTCCCACTGATTTAATTAGAAGTTAGACACCTGATCACCTTTTAGGATCTGGGCCATAGTCTCTCTGTGCTTCAGTTTCCCATATGGGTAAATACATTAAAAGACTGTGAGGCACTCAGATACTGTGGGGACGGAGGCCATATAAGAAATACCTTAGACCGATATTAACACAAACTCCCATTGATTATAGATTTGTACACACATCTGAGAGAAGAATTAGGCCTGAAATGAAGTGTTATAATCAATTTAAAATCAATAGATCAGCCAAAAATGTCTGTTTTACATACTGTCAGCTTGATTCTCGGCATAGGTCATGCTGGTGGGGGAGTAACACTATATGTGAAAGAAAGCATAGAGTCAAATAGAGTAAAAATCTTAAATGAATCAAACTGTACCACAGACTCTCTCAGGATAGAAATTCCATGCTTCAATAACAATATAGTAGTAGGAATATACTACTGACCACCTGACAAGGATGGTGACGGTGATTGTGAAATGCTCTGGGAGATTACAGAGGTTATAAAAATAGAAAACTCAATAATAATGGGAGATTTCCACTATTCTCATACTGACTAGATACATGTCTCCTGAGAACAGGATGCAGAAATATGACACCATAAATGACTGCTTCTTGGAGCAGCTAGTCTTGGAACCCACAAGGGGAGAGGCAATTCTTGATTTAGTCCTAAGTGGCTCACAGGATCTGGTCTAAGAGGTGACTATAGCTGAACCGCTTGGTAATAACGACCATCATATATTTAAATTCAACATCCTTATGTGACACCAAAGAAGCCCATCACAGTAGCATTTAACCTCAGTAAGAGGAGCTAAACAAAAATGAGGAAGCTAGTTAATTAAAAGGTACAGTCACAAAAGTGAAATGCCTGCAAGCTGCATGGAAACTTTTTAAAAAACACCATACTTGCGGCTCAAATTAAATATATACCCCAAATTAAAACATATAGTAAAAGGACCAAAATAGTGCCACCATTGCTAAACAGCAAAGTAAAAGAAGTGGTTAGAGGCAAAACAAAAATTGGAAGTAAAATCCTATGGAGGAAAATAGAAAGGAGCATAAACTATGACAAGTCAGGTATAAAAGTATAATTAGGCAGGCCAAAAAAAGAATTTGAAGAGCAACTAGCTAAAGACTCAAAAACTAACAGCAATTTTTTTTTTAAGTATATTAGAAGCAGGAAGTCTGCCAAACAATCAGTGGGGCCACTGGACGATTGAGTTGCTAAAGGAGCACTCAAGGAAGAGAAGGCCATTGCAGAGAAGCTAAATACATTCTTTGCATCAGTCTTCACGGTGGAGGATGTGAGGGAGATTCCCACACTGAAGACATTCTTTTTAGGTGACAAATATGAGGATTAGGTGACACTAGATTAAGGTGTCAATAGACGAGATTTTGGAACATATTGATAAATTAAATAGTAATAGGTCACCAGAACCAGATGGCATTCACCCAAGAATTCTGAAGGAACTCAACTATGAAATTGCAGAACTATTTATTAATTGTGATATGTAACCTATCATTTAAAACAGTGTCTGTACCAGATGACTGGAGGATAGCTAATGTGACACCAATTTTTTTAAAAAGCTCCAGAGCTGATCCCAGCAAATACAGGCTGGTTAGCTTAATTTCAGTACCAGGCAAATTGGTTGGCACTATAGTAAAGAACAAAATTATCAAGACATATAGATGAAAACAATTTCTTGGGGAAGAGTCAACATGGCTTTTGTAAAAGGAAATCATGCCTCACCAGTCTATTAGAATTCTTTGAGGTTGTCAACAAACATGTGGACAAGGGTGATCCAGTGGATATAGTGTACTTGGATGTTCAGAAAGCCTTTGACAAGGTCTCCCTCAGCAAAGGCTCTTAAGCAAAGTAAGCTGTCATTAGATAAGAAGCAAAGCCCTCTCATGGATCAGTAACTGATTAAAAGACAGGAAACAAAGGATAGGAACAAATGGTGAGTTTTCAGAATGGCGAGAGGTAAATAGAGGTGTCCCGCAGGGATCTCTATTGGGAGGACCAGTGCTGTTCAATATACTCATAAATGATCTGGGGAAAAAAACGGGTAAACAGTGAGGTGGCAAAATTTGCAGATGATACAAAATTACTCATGATATTTAAGGCCAAAGCAGATTGTGAAGCAGTACAAAGGGATTTCACAAAATGAAGTGAGACGGCAACAAAATGGCAGATAAAATTCAGTGTTGATAAATGCAAAGTAATGCACATTGGAAAACATAATCCCAACTATACATATAAAATGATGGGATCTAAATTAGCTGTTACCACTCCAGAAAGAGATCTTGGAGTTATCATGGATAATTCTCTGAAAACATCTGTTCAATGTGCAGCAGCAGTCAAAAAAGCGAACAGAATGTTAGGAACCATTAGGAAAGGGGTTAGATAATAAGACAGAAAATATTATAATGCCACTATATGAAGACATGGTACGTCCAAATCTTGAATACCGTGTGTAGTTCTGGTCACCTCATCTCAAAAAGATATATTAGAATTGGAAAAGGTAAAGAGTAGAGCAACAAAAATGATTAAGGGTATGTAATGACTTCCATATGAGGAGAGATTAAAAAGACTGTGACTTTTCAGCTTGGAAAAGAGACAATTAAGAGGGGATATGAAAGAGATCTATAAAATCATGACTGGTGTGAAGAAAGTGAACAAGGAAGTATTATTTACCCCTTCACATAACATAAGAACCAAGGGTCACCCAAATTAATTAATAGGCCTCAGGTTTAAAACAAACAAAAGGAAGTACTTCTTCACACAAGGCACAGTCAGCCTATGGGACTCATTGCCGGGGATGTTGTGAAGGCCAAACCTATGACGGGGTTCAAAAAAAGAATTAGATCACTTCATGAAGGATAGGTTAATCAATGGCTATTAGCCCATGTTCTGGGTGTCCCTAACCTCTGATTGCCAGAAGCTGGAAGTGGATGACAGGGGATGGATCACTCAATGATTTCCTATTCTGTCCATTCCTTCTGAAGCTCTTAGCATTGGTCACTGTCGGAAGGCAGGATACTGGGCTAGATGGACCACTGTTGTGATCCAGGGGTAGTCAATTATTTTTTGTCAAGGTCCAAATTTCTTGGTCAAGGTATAGTCAAGGTCTAGACGCCAGAGAAACATTTTTCACACCACAATAACAATAATGATGATAATAAATAAATAAAAGGATTTTGGGGTCCGTTTAAACATGTCTGGCAGTCCGGATTTGGCCCGCAGTCCGCCTATTGACTACGTATGATCCAATATGGCTGCTCTTATGCTGTTGTATTCTTATTTATACTAAACCCCCTTTACTCAGTGTAAGGGGACATTAACATGGGTGTGAATTGCACTTACGTTCCTTATCAGGCCTGTTAAGGTGGGTCAAATGTTAAGGTCACTTTATGTGGCCAGAGTATTGTGAAGGATCCTTTGTGTAAATGAGAATGAGGCCCCTTATACTGTAAATGCACAACTAATATTTTCTTCTTTATTCTTAAAAAAACCCAAAAAACCCCAACCTATTAAAGATTAAATTACCGGTACTTTAAAAAAAAAAAAGACTAAATCAGCTGATTTTTGCTAGGACATACTGGACTTCTGGAAAATGATCCTGCATGTATTGAATTAAATCAAGTTTTGCCATTGATCTCAATGGGAGCAGAACTGGGTGCACTCTAACTACTGCGTTAACAGTGTAATAGGTAAATGGCCAATCTAGTCAAGTGCTGCTCGAATTGAAAAACAGTGCTGTTTCATTCAGACGGTTTCAGGTTTTTATCATTAACCTTTACCTTTTTTACCATACTTTTGAGAAAAAAAAAACACCTTTTGTTTCTTGATTGCTCTAGCCATGAATCACCCACTTAAAATAGACTACAAGGTCTGACCTATTAATTATAATACCTGGACCAAGCTGTCTGGTGACCCTTATTTAATTATGATGTTAAATTACAATAGCGGTAGAATGGAAATTCATTTTAAATAGGCCGAAATGCTAAATTCACTCTTCACTAGGGTTACTCTTTAAAAACAATTTCATATGAATTTGGTAGGATGGAAAGTAATACATACAAATGAATCTTTTTCTGAATGGAACTTGGGACAGTAGAAAGGAGGAGAATGGTAAAGCAGAGGCAGAACATTGGATCTGATCTACCCCTCTCCTTTCTCCACTCCCCTTTTCCCGCCTTCTTTCATGCTGCCCCTTAAGCTTACTGTGGTCTCTCTTCTTTTGTGTGTCAAGATCATGATCCTATGGACCCTTGCACATGAAAGCAGCCACATTTGAAATCAGCAAAGGTATGCAGGATTGTGCCAATGATCTACTGTTCTTTGTGTGTCTGTGTGTGTCTCTATTTAATTTTAGGGTCTGATCCTGAGAGGGGCTGAGCCCTGGTGTCATTTACTGATGTCAATGGGAGTTGAAGGTACTGAGCATCTTTCAGGATCAGGCCTTATAGTTACTAGTAAAGAACAATAGATATTTAAGGTCCTCTCCTGCTCCCATTGAAATCAATCATGACACTCCCACTGCCTTAACTGGGAGTAAGGCTGGGCCTTTATAGCTCCCCACAAAAAAAGAAAACTACTACTTAGAAATGGGTCCAAACCAACAACCTCAATCAAAACATTCTGAGTTTTGGAAGCAGACTAGATTCTCCGGCTTGACCCAGTCTCCATTTTAGGCTGAACTCAAGCCCTGGATCTGACACCCCATCACCCCAAACAAAGTAGTAACCTTTCAGCTCAGCTCTTTCTCTAATAAATATCCATCCACCCATCTCTCTCTCTCTCTGTCAACCACATATGTTTGCATTTTCTTACTCCCAAAGAAAGTTGTGATGACCTGCCTGGACAGAGCTCCTTTATCACAGCAACAAACATGATGTTCCTCTCCCATAGCGTTTCTATCATGTGTGACCTTTCATCTTGAACTGTCATGACCTTTTTATTAATGCTGCACTGTGCTGCTTGCAGAAGCCAGGAAAGAAAATCTTTTGTTTCTATATAGAATACCGCTAAAGGACATGATACGGTCTTGTTTTTAATCCAGCTAATTAAAATCTGCATGTGTAGTGTAACTGAGAACGCAGCCTTCGCCCACCACTTTCCCACAGGCAGGGAATAAAGGCCTTCAGTGCAGCAGCAGCTAGCCACCCTTGGATAACAGAGAACAGAGCCCACAATTCATCCCAGCTTTCCTTATCATCTCCTTGGCGGGTTCCCCACCCCACCCCCCTTCTCTCCATAGAATCACTTACTGTCAGGAGCAGTGCTCCTGGAGACATCCCATCAGAATGTAATCAAGTTAAAATCACGTTCTTATTTGTCTGTGCAGTAGCAGGTTCCAAATATCCCTGACCACTGTTAAAGAAAAAAAAAATTCTGACTGGATGTAAAATCTATTTATTTACAGCCATTTAGCCAAGAAATAACTGAATAACTTTGTTTAACAGTTCACACTGTGTGGGGATTTTAGGATTTACTGAATTGTAATAGCTTATTAATAAAGCTTTTTGTTAAGGTTACAGGATTGGAATTTGGGGGGGGGGGGAGCAAAATGATATTGGTTAGTATTTGACCTTTTGCCTTCTGGTGGGTAGTGGGGTGGGGGGAGGCGTGGGGAATGAGCAGAAAGAGAAGGACTAATATTTAGCCCCCACCTGTTTTTTTTCTTTCTACAAGCCACATTTTATAAGATGATGAGGTCAGCAGGGAATAAACAACTATGCCAAAGTTGCCTGCAAAGATTCAAAACTTGGAAAGTGACTGTGCAACATTAAATGTAAATACAGTGTATGTAAAGAGTCCCTCATAATTCCCACTGGTAAAACACACAAACAGTCTTTCTGTGGGCATTTCAGAGAGCATTTCCTAGTGATGCCCACAATGAAGGGTTCGAACAGCTGTTTGCTCAGCTAAACATCATCTACATGCTGCTGTAGAATATGCAGATTTTCCTGTGTGAATTGAGCCCAACTTCTTTACCTCAAATCCAATTAAAAATACTTAAAACTAAAAATAAAAGCAAAGAATTTTTACTAATCATATGAGCATTGAATTAGGCTTTAAGGTCCTGGGGGCAGAGAGATAGAATGTGTTTTTATAGAATAATTCATACACATACATTACACTCAGTGAAGAAAAAAAATTTGTTTAAAAAAATCTAGTAAAATTTGCTAGGTGACGACCAAGCAAGCTACTGAACATCTAGCACATCATTAGCAACATCCAAGTACTTAAAAAGCATGGGAGAAGAATAGTTAAAGGCACCCAAAATCTTACACTGCCCATATACTGACCAAAGAGCTTATTCTGATCAAGTAGAAAAAAAAATCATACTTCATCATAATACAACACCTTAAGTGTGACCCAAAGATTTTGGAGTACAGGGGGGTTGTATGTATTTGGTTGCTTTGATTTTAGTATGTGTGTTTGTTTGTTTGTGTATGTGTATATGTCATTGGTTTTTTGTGTGTGTGAGTATATTGCTGCATCTTCAATAGAGCTGGGAGAAATAGCAGATTTTTTACAAAATTGCTGGCAATTCCAAAAAAAACCATTTAATTTTTTTTAGTGTGGAACTGAAAATTACATTTTATGAAATTTTTGGCAATTTGAAAAGTTGACAAATAATTCATTTTAGATGTAATGAAACATTTTGTTAAGACACAATCAAAATGTGTTGTTTCAATGGTGCCCATTTAAAAATAAAATTAAAGGAAATTTTGAAAGGAAAAGTCATTTCAAATTTAAAAATTGAAACATTTTGATTTAAAAAAAAAATCAATTTTTTCCCTTGACTGAATCAATTTGACAAAACTGACATAAATTTGCATAACATTTTGGTGTCACTGTCAAAAATGTTTCATGTGAAAAATTTTACCCAACTCTAGTCTTGAGAAAAATATTGCATTGCATACTTAAACAGGGAAAGTGTATACCATAATTGATGTATGGTAAAATTATGTAGACATGTGACTAGAATAAGAGTGATCAACAGCGAAGTGATATATCTGAGATCATTTTTATGTATTTTTTTCAAAAGTTTTTTTGCGGGTTGATATTTTAAGATTACTGAATAAAGAATGATATTTATTTTCCCTTAGCCTTAAGGTTGTTTTGTGATAAAACATATATCTTTTGTACTTGATCAAATTAATCTGTTGATTGCGTGGGCAGTAGAAGATTTATGTTGCTGTTAATTATTCGTTTCCTTGCTTTTAAGTGCTTGAGTTTTGTAAATGATATGATGTGTACAAGAAATACATTGTTGTGACTTAGCAACCTTCATTGAGTTTTGAAATGTAGTTTGTGTTTTTGAAACTGCTCAAGTTTTTTTAAACATCTTTTATTTTTTTCTTTTGTGTAGGTAAATGAAGATACAGATTATTATTCTGAAGGAGTGAACAGCACTGTTCAAGCTAAAAATGGTTGCTGCAGAGCCCTGTCTCATTCAATGCGCACATGACAAATTCAGCTAGCTACATTAGCAACACATTCATGAGCAGCACAGCATACCTTGACTCGGAATGCTGGTAAAGCGTCATGGCTGTCATAGTACATTAAGTATCAGACCTAGTACTAGAATACAAGTCTTTCAGATGCACAGCCAATCTCTGATCCACTAGAAAACAGGACCTGTCTTGCCTGCCAAGTCACTGAATTGCTTTGTACATAAGTTACTACAGTTGAAACATTTGCCTATTAATGTTGTTTTGCATCTTCTCTAAGAACTTTATAAAAAGTTGCATCTAATTCTCAAAGAACTTTATAAAAAGGTGTATTTGTGTTAGCACCCATTTTACACTTGGCTTAACTAAGAACACACATTTGAAACCGCTTCTGTGAGAAATGTTGTGGTCTAGGGATGAGCTATGGGTGTACAACCTCAGAGATCTTGGGTCTGTTTCCCGCTCTGTCACAAGTAATATTTAACAAGTATATGCATACTTGTGATACCCTGGATTGGGACCTTATGTTGCACAGCGACACTGTAGTAAAGGGTCTAACTGTATTCAAGTATTAAATCCATATTTCCAGAGGTTTGTAACTCAGCCTTAAATATTTCTTGACATTCAATGTTAATTTTCTATTTACCCAACATATATTCAATTTGTTTGCCAAATTGTCTATACTAAAAGATGGATGTGGAGTTTTACAAGTAGAACATCGGACTATTTAAACTGTTTAGCCACAGACTGATTGTAGCCATTTGAGCCTGACCATCCTGGTGCGCTAGTACCGTCTTTCAGACACTAATCTCTGCTACTAAAACATGCGCTGCTAGACGTGTTAAGCAAAGCTGAAAGCACAGTTATGATTTGACACTATACATTTCTTTCATGAACGCAGTCCTGGCTTTTCCTTTCTGAACAAAACCAATCCGGCCTAATTGTGCAAGGGAACTGGGTGTTTAGATTGTTTTATAAGACTATGAAATGAAAGGACCAGTGAATTCTGCCCTTTGTGCAAATAGTGAAGCTCACGATAATGATGATTCAAAGGTACAGTAGGAGGCAGCTGCCTGAGTGATCTGAAACTGAAGTACGAGTCATTGTCCCTTCTAACTTTCAAGTCAAAAAACAATAATGCGATCACAAGCTACTCCCCCCACCCCTCATTCTGAATGCAAATGGATACAGCTCCTCTTTTCTTTCAAAATAAATCAACATGTTTGTCGCTGGTGGGAAAGGTAAATAGAACATATTCAGGGTGAGAGTGAAATCACATCACATTGGGAATGAAAAGAATGGCATCAGGCTAAATCCTAATGTTCTTAGTGAGGTTTTACATTAGTGGGAGCTTTCCCTGAGCAAGGTCGGTGTAAAACTGAGCTCAGGATCTGACTCATTGCTAATTTATTGTTTTTATTTATGTGTACAGCATACAGCTGTTTAGCTGAATAGCATGCAGGGTATGGATTTCATTTGGATAATCAGGAATTTGGGTAATTGAGAGGGCAGCTTCTTGCCTCAGTTTCCCGCAATGCTCTCTCTTGCAGTCAGAAACAGCTGGACAGGGTACAGGCTTTGCTGTTGTCTCTGTGCATGTGCAGTAACAGCCAGGTAGCAGACTCCCTAGCTTCTAGGCTCCTCCTATGGTTGCTTCGCTTGGTGTGCACACACCCCAGCATGGGCTCTTGCAGGCCGCCCTGGGAACAGTATGAAGGACACACTGAGGAGGGAGCTGGGCACATTGGTGCTGCATCAGCCAGGGCCAGAGCTATGACATCAACCAGGTGAACAGCAACTCCACAGCAGAAGTGTGGGGAGGTGTGGGAAGAGGCAAAGGGTAGCTCGACGGGATGTGCACGCAGGCAGCTGGGCATCGGTGCAGAGGATTTCACTGAGGGGGTTGCATGCTGGCAGCTGGGCAGGGTGTTTCTCTGGAGGGTTGCATACAAGCTGTTGTTTTGGAGGTGGGGACAGAAAGGGATTCGGATAATGCAGAAGTTCGGATAACAGAGTTTCAGATAACCCGGATTATGCTGTATTGTGATAGCGTCTGAGTGCCTCCAGCCAACAGACTAGGGATTCACTGTGCTAGATGCCAAACAAACACAGAACGTAAAGGATCGTTCAATCTAAGTAATACTAATACTGCCGATAATGTCACTTCTTTCGGCAGAGTACTGTATGTCTGAATGCTGAACATCTCTGGTAAACTATAGCAATGATATGGTGAAGACTACCTGTCTATTATATTTGTCAGCTATCTTTCTAGGTATTTTTACAGTGTCCATCACATTGGTATCTCAGGGTACATCTGCACTGCGATAAAAGACCTATGGCATCAGGGCCGGCTCCAGGCACCAGCGCAGGAAGCAGGTGCTTGAAGCGGCCAATGGGAAGGGGCGGCACGTCCGGGTCTTCGGCGGCAATTCAGCGGCGGGCCCTCAGTCCCTCTCGGAGGGAAGGATTGGCTGCCGAATTGCCACCGAAGAATGAAGCGACACGGTAGAGCTGCCGCCGAAGTGCCGCTGCTCGTGGCTTTTTTTTGTTTGTTTGTTTTTCTTCGACACTTGGGGCGGCAAAAAAGCTGGAGCCAGCCGTGGGTGGCATGACTGCAGCTGGCCTGGGTCCTCTGACTTGGGCTCACACGGTTGCAGATGTGGGGCTATAAAACTGCAGTGTAGATGTTCAGGCTCACCCTGAAGTCTGGGATCTGAGGCCCTGCAAGAATGGAGGGTCTCACAGCCTGGGCACCAGTCTAAGCCCGATGTCTATGCTGCAATTTTTAGCCCCGCAGCCTGAGCCCCATAAGCCTGAGCCAGCTGACCTAGGCTGTGAGACTCGCTGCCACAAGTTTGTATTGCAGTGTAGACATACCCGAAAGTATTATAGCTCATGGCACAGAGTGGCCAGAAAGAGGCTGGAGACTGCCCAGGTGTGTGGAAGACCCCAGTTGGGTATAGCCAGTTCTTATGCCAAGTCCTACATAGTGCTGTACCTGGGGCATTTCTGGGGATTAGGAATAGAGGGGAAGGGGACATAGTCATTACTTTCTGGCAATCCCTTGCTGGTGGATAACTCCTTGTGAGCCCCCTAAACTGCACTGGTGGCCAAACCAGCTCTTGGCTGTCCTCAGGACTGAGGAGCCACAAATGGGCCCCCACATGCCCCTACTGAATGTTAGGTGTAGCTGAAGATTGAAGCCAAAATACGTGAAATCACCATGCTTAATTCCTGGTTTTGGCTGCTCTCCGAATAACTAGGAGAGTACAATTTGCCAATATCTTTCTTATCATTAATGCATATTCCCAACATGCGGATCTATCAACTGGTGAGTTTTGCAGATCCATAATGGGTTGTCCTGTAAAATATTTACCAGAGAAGTCACATTGCTGTGCCAATATTATGTGATACCTGTGTTTGACCCCTTGACAAGTCAAATTTACTGTCACCACGTTCCAAATGAAAGCTTTTGGGTTTGCAGCATTGTTTTCTGTATGTCATGATAAAGAATGGGATCTAAGTCATGCACAAAGGACAAGCAGGTGTGTGGCATACTTAATTGATATGCATAGCACAGAAAGTTTCACACCTCTTCTGCATATTGGATAAGCTCATTTGAACCTGTTGTGCTCTTACATGTGATGTTGTCCAAGTAATTATTAATCAAAGTAAAATAATCCAGGATTTATCCCAAACTCCTGATGTTTTATGTCCTACAGTTTGCATTGTTTCTTTTAGAAAGGAGGGTAGTATACACATGCATAACCCAATGTTGCTAGCCAATTCTCTATTGGCTGCACATCAGAGAAAACTACATAGAGTGAGTTATTGTACGGAAGGTTTGGAATAATTTGTGCTTTTGCTATCAACTTCAGCTAAGATTGTACTAGTAAGAATGTCCCGCTTTGGCTAAACTGCATCACTTTTTGGATCACCACCATCTGAAATATTATAGCCACATGGATCAGGTGTTCAGATCATTTGGACGACTGGAAAAATCCCAAGGAGCATCAGTTCAGTATTTCAGCCCACACCAGACTGTATGTCATTTGCTTTTCAGAGATAAGCATGTGTAGAGCTTATGTGCCAAAGGAAAAAAATAGTTGATCAGTGCAACAAAAGAAGATAAAATTCCAGTACACATGTATTTGTTGAGGTTCCACTCCAGGAGGTGCTTGGGAAATGCATGCCCCCCCCTCGCCCCCATGAAAAATTGTATGTAACACAAGCATATAGTCTACAAGTGCTGCATTGTGTTTCCATGGCAGAAAAAGACAAAGCAAACCAGAAAGAAAATGAATCCAGCAGAGTTCAAGATGCAAATTATGTATATGTTGGTTGAAGGCAACTAACAGAAAAAGAATAATCCTGAGTGATCAATAACAGAGTGCTGTGGTATTTTCATGTGGAGCAAAAGAATGCAATAAAGTCCATTTTCCCTACTATAGGCCTGATTTTTAGCTGGGCCTCAAATCAGTTTCTGTTTTTTCAGGTACAAGATTGCACCTGTAGTTTTGCACCTGCACTTAGATTAATTTAACTGCTAACATTTAATCTAGCAGTTGATTATGAGCTAAAAATTGTATCTGAATAATTATGGGCTATCTCTGACACTCAAGATCTAGATTCTATAAAGTAGTTCGAAATCTATTGCATTAAAAAGGGTATGTATTAGAGCAATGTCCATATGTTACAATCTCCTTGGCTTGGTGGATCCTTTGGTACCTTTTGCATTCTCTCTCTTTTTTCATATCGCCCTCTTTCTGCTCCCAAGTCTTTTGTCTCAATTCTCAAGCCAGGTCTCTGCTTGTAGAATCTCTTTGGATTAGTAGACACCCTCTGTACTCTGATTTTTTTCTTTCCACTCTAGGCCTTATCACATCTAGAGGAGTTTTTCTGTGCTTTGGGCTTCCCTCTTTTCTTCAGAGTGCTCTGTACCACCCATGGGACATAAATGCCCATATTTCCTGCAATCTCCTCTCTGTGCACCAGAAACTTTCTTTTCCTTGGCAGGATTTAGGCCCCTCACTTCCTGATCCCATTCTCTTCTTCGAGTCTCTTTCTCTGCTTTAGCATCCTTCTTTTCCCATCTCTGTTCTCCATGCCTCTGCTTTCTCATTGTAGCTTTCTACTTTCCTCCCAATTTGTCTCTTTGCTCCAAACCCTATGCCTTTTACTCTCTGCCCTAGGTCCCTTTTGTGTCTGGGGGCACTTTAAGCACATTTTTGAATGTATTTTCTTTTTTCCAGGACATCCTCTGTCATAAAATCAAATTAAAAAAGAAAGATGGAAAAAGCCAACTAATCCAACAACCTCTTTGTCTGTGCAGGATTCCTTTCTGCGGTATATTTTCTAGAGCTTTGTTCAATCCAATTATAAATATCCCAATCTAATCAAATTTAGGAAATATGTCCTTGTCTCTTTGTATTCCAGAGTTTTATCCCTTTCTTTACTTTGTCAACAACTGAGAGCACAAATGGCTTGTACGGTACAAGTAAAAAATATGACAGTCTTTCAAAACGAATCTGCTAGGTCTTGGAGGGTCCAAAGTCATACTAGTGATGGATTTGGGAGGAAACACAACCTATCCTTAGAGTTCTGCAGTCCTTAGTGAACTGCCCGTACTTTTAGAAATTAAATGTGTTGTGTTTTTAATTGTGCTTTGAGTTCAGCCTATTTTAGAGCAGATTTCAGCACTGATCTCTACTTAATTAGATGATAAACATACACTGTTATTTAAAATAGTCTTTTTTGGATAAAAAATAAATTCTTATACTTTTCTCTGATGAAGAGCATATACTGTAATGGAAATGTCACAAGGTCAGACTGCGAAATGCTTATCTCCACTAGTAAGCACTTCATGGGACTAGCCCCGCTGAAATCATTGGGAATAAGGGGTTTAAAAGAGCCCGTAGATGTAGAGGAATTGCTCTACTGGTTCACACCACAATTCCGTCTAGCTCAGTCTCCTGCTTTGGGCACTGTGCTAGTACTTGATGCTTCACATTAGGTGAAGAAATTACCTTTTATCCATAACTTTAATGATAGGTTCAAAGAATTCTAGGAGATCAGAGATACATGATTTTCCTTTGCAGAAACCATGCTGTTAGACCCTGTCAGCCCACAATCTTCCAGGTATTCTGTTTTATTTATCCTTTCAACCAATTTAGCAGGTATAGATGTAAGGCTTTACTGGTTTGTCATTCCCTGGATCGCCTGTAGAGCCTTTTTGTAAACAAAAGTACAAACATTTGCTACCCTCCAGTCCTCTGGAATAGTGTCTGTTTTTAATGACAGATTATATACTTTTGTTAGCAGATGAGCCCCTTCATACTTAAGAATCATACATTAACAATTTGCTCTAGAATCTCTTCTTCTGACATCTCAATCTATGATAATAGCTTATCTCCATTACCAGAAAGAAAGCAGGTCCTGGATTGGTATCTCCCCAAAATTCTTGGCAGTGAAGGCTGATGCAAAGAGATCCTTTAGCTTCTCAGCAAAGTACTTACCTTCCTGAATTGCTGCCTTTAACCTCTGGTGATCCAGCAGATGCAATGATTCTTTCTCAGGCTTCCTGGTTCTAATATAAAGAACATACAATAGAACCTCAGAGTTACGAACACCTCAGGAATGGAGGTTGTTCGTAACTCTGAAATGTTCATAACGCTAAACAAAACATTATGGTTGTTTTTTTCAAAAGTTTACAACTGAATATTGACTTAAGGCAGCTTTGAATCTTTACTGTGCAGAAGAAAAATGCTGCTTTCCCTTTATTATTTTTAGTAGTTTATATTTAACACACTAGTTTTTTTTTGTTTTTTTTTGTTTTGTCTCTGCTGCTGCCTAATTGTGTGCTTCCGGTTCCAAATGAGGTGTGTGGTTGACTGGTCAGTTTGTAACTCTGGTCTTTGTAACTCTGAGGTTCTACTGCATGTCAAAACAACGGATCTAACTAGTGTTGTTTAAAAAACAACCAACCAAACAACAACAGGAAAAAACATAGGGAAAAGGCATGTGTAAATATAATTGCAAGGCAGCAACAACTTCAGAATACTGCTGGTGGGGCTCTAAAGGTGTATTCATCATTTAAATTAAGCTGTGCCCCTTCCCTCCCCCCCTGTTAATGTGAAATACTTTTGGTTGTAAAAGACTTGGTGAAGCACATGGCTGTTTCTCATTAGTGGTGGTTGTCACTAAAATGAATATGTTGCTGAGTGTTCAGTTTCTGGGAAACGTGGTTGAAATATGAGCAGCTCCCTCGATTCCGAGCTCCAAGTCAGATGTTTGCAGATGGGATGTTCCCCATTAAGTAATGACTGAGGGCCATACGGAATCCATTACAAATCGAAATACTGATTGATGAAGTGCCTGTGGTCAGCTTTCTACAGAAATGAGAAATTTGAATTTATTATCACGTCAGCATGGGGCTGCTCGCACATACAATCACATTCTGTTTTCATCTCCATTTGCTTCAGGAGCTCACACCCGCTGTTCCAGATCACAACTAAAACCCCCAACCCGTCAAACAGACCCTCAGCTTTGAGCTCTGATGTGTTGATTGATTTGTTCTGCACTCACAGAAGTTCATCAAATCTGGGCTGAGTTTGTTCACACAGCTGGTAGGCAGTGGCAGAGGGACAGAAAAATGGGCCCCAGTGCAGGTTTTTGTTGTGGGCCTCCACCCTCAAATCTTAATGAGAGTAACACTGATTTATATACATCAAACATGCCAGTTCAACTGTTCAATACATCATAACATTTAATTCTCAGTTCCCCAATAACTGGGTGGTGAGGGTGAGCTGAGATGCCTCAAAAATCACACAGCACCCCCCATGGTGAGCAGAGGGTCAGGGGTGGGGGGGATTTGGGGACCTGGAGCTGAAGTGTGGAGATTAGGGGGGTTTGTAGATGTAGTGAGGAAGGGATTGGGACTTTTAGGGGGTCTGGGGAAGAAACTGGTGGCAGAGGAGTGTGCAGTGGGGGCCGGGGAAGGATATAGAGGCAGAAGGGTGCAGGGGAAGCGTGGTAGCTCCCAAAAACATACAGCCCCCATACATGGCCCATGGGGGGCAGAAGAAAGGGGTGGGGGGATTTGTAGTCCTGCGGGTAAAGTGGCAGGCTGGGGGGAAGGATTTTTGCGGGGAGAAAGGGCTGGGGATCCAATGGGGGAAGATTGGGGGGGGGAGCTGGGGGCCAGGATGGGTGGTATGACAGGGGGAGTTGCCCAGTTGTGAGGAAAGAGTACATCTGGGGGGTTGTTTTGGGGAGGCTAGAGGGCAGGGGGTATGGAAGATAGGGGTGCTTCCCGCCTGCAGAGTGGAATGGGGGTTTATTGGAGACTGGTACTAACTGTAGAATGTGACACCAATCACTCTCTCTCACTGGCTGAGCTTGGCTCCGCACTTCCTGCTCAGATTTGGCCCAACCAGGTCAAATTTGTGTGAGTGGTGTTGCATGTGCATGGGGTTGTAATGCCACTCACTCACATTTGGCGTGGCTGCCCCCCCCCCATCACCATGATGGTTGGGTAACTGGGCCAGACCTCAGTGTTACTGCAACCCCATGCACCAGGCCACAACACCCAGAGTGCAGAGTGAGCCCAGTCAGCACCTCTATGATGCATTCTGGCAATCCAATTTTGGCTCTTTGTACCTCAATTGGCCATCTGTAAAATGGGGATAATAACAGTTCCTACCTCATAGGATGTTGTGAGGTTAAATGCATTAAAGATTGGGAGGTGCTCAGATATTAGAGTAATGGGGGCCATTTAAGTACTGAGGGAAAAAACAAGGTCTCAAATTGAGGAGTACAAAAGAAGAGTTGCTGAAAAGTCAGGTTCACAGGTCACACACTGATTCTACAACAGGGCCAGTTATAGTAACTGGTACTTAATGGCTGAGACCCAAACCTCTCATACTTGGCAGCATCACTAAGGAAATTGTTTGACAAAAAGAGCTAGCCTCTTTGCACAGTTCATTTATTGTTACAATGGAAGGGTGAAGTGGTTCAGATCCATTAAGAACCAGCCTAACCTATCCCCCCTCCCAAACTTAAGACTTATCTTTCAGCATTTGCTTCACTTTTATCTCTACTACTTTTCATTTTTGCCTGTCTCTCCATTTGCTGGTTTGGCCAAGACTTGAAGCAAGTATCAAAATACTGTGAGCAAGGCTATTATTATTGTATTCCTTTGCCAGTCAGAAGCAGGAAGTAAATGATATTTCAGAAGGTCTGTCCCATTTGTGCTAAGCCTCAAACACAGAGCAATAGGATCCTTCAGGGGTTAGTCTGCAGAATCATATCTTAGCCCCTGAAACAAAGTTTGACGCACATTTAATAAACTTTACAACTGAAAAATATTTTAAAAATAATACAGAGCATAAAGGGATAAAGAGCGTATGCTGCCTTTGGGGCTTATATTAGTGTGAGATGGGCCACATCCTAATTCCCTGAACAAGGCCCAAGTGAACGGGCATTGTGAAGAAGACCTTTGTGAAGGTTGGAGACAGTGGGCTCCAGCCAAAATGCTGGCAGAATACCAGTGCAGGTGCTCCATTCCCACTAGAGCAGTCCGGACTGGAGCACCCACAGAAAAAAAATAGTGGGTTCTCAGCACTCACTGGCAGGCTCAGATAATCAGCGGGACGTGCTCGGGGGAGTGGGTGGAATGGGGTGGGAAGAGGTAGGGCTGAGGTGGGGCCTTGGGGGAAGGGGTGGATTGGGGGCAGGGCCTGGGGCAGCACAAGGGTCAAGCACCCTCCCCCCCCGGGGAAATCAGAGAGTATATATATGCCTATGTAGACCATCATATTGTCTTCAGTACATGTACTTAGTAAATTTATGCAAATTGCATCGTGAGGTTCTGTATATCATGCATGGAACCACACAATGCCATTTTTTAGTCTTTTTCAGGCTAGAAACACACCTTATTTAGTTTGTTTACAAAGTGCTTTGACTTCCTTGGATAGAAGGTGTTACAGGAGTGAAAAGTAGTTTTTAATGAATTGACCATTATAATTTTCTTGTATAATTTCAGTAAGTTTTTTAACTGTTTCCTCTCCTTTACTGTCCTGGAAGTTTGATTATTTTCCCTTGTAGTTTGTGCTTTTTCACTTAGTAACCACTGATTCCTTAAACCCTGGATTTGAGTTGAGTTGTTTTTTATTGTTTAACTACTTCAGCTTATTTACAATTTTATGCAAAGTTTTTCACTGGCACCATCAAATAATGCCAGATTATTTTTGTGATTTGTTTTTCCATGTGAATTGCAGAAGCAGAACCAGCACAAAATATTGTCTTAGTTGGCCTTACAAATATAGGCCCTGATTCAGGAAAGCATCATGCTTCACGATAGAATTTAAGCATGTGCTTAGAATTATGCATATGCTTAATGCAATTCTGAATAGCAATGGTTTAAAGCATGTGTTTAAATGCTTCCTGAATCAGGCCCAAAGTTTCTGAATATTCATTACATTTTTTTATAATCAAATAGCTAAACTATACACCTATATTTTTTATTTCAGGGAGTTTTCTCAAAGAGATTATAACTTTGTTAATGCACGTCAAATCTGAGAGAGCCAAATCCTGATTTTGATTTAACAGATGTAAATCCATGGAAGTTAATGGAGTTATTCCAGATTTACACCAGCATAACTAAAACCAGAATTTAGCCCAGGGTCTGAGATCTCTAACAGTGTCAGTTTAAACAGAGTAGGGAAATAAAATGATATGTTTGCCAGTGCCTACAAACAGGAACAGTGAGTCAGACAGTCGCTAAATGAGGAACTCAAAGAAAGAAGTGTCAGGGGTGAGGGAGGGTTTGTGTACATGAATTATGTAAAACTGCAGTCTAATTTTGCGTGTCTCCATTTTTGGGCCCCGGCTATAGACAACCAGGCTCTAATTTTCCAAGGTACTGAGCATTCACAGCTTCCATCGATATCTAGAGCTTTCACTTAAAAAGCAGTCCTGGTTTAACATCTCCCTCCCCAAAATCCAATTATCCCCTCTCCTAAAGTATAGACCTGTGTTTCTGATCTTTCTGCTGAAACAAATTAGCTGTAGGAAAGTATTTTCCAGAGAGGTGATCTCTGCCCTACAAACCCTTATGGATGTGCCTGGAAAATCCAGAACTAATGTGTGTTGCCAATAAGTAAAACTGTCAGTTTTCACTGTGTAATTATTTGTGTACAAACCTCTATATACAGTATCAGCAACCAATGGTGGGTAAGTCTCATCTTAATCCCTCTGTCTAGAGGATCAATAAACTGAAGAATAAGTACTTGCAAGCAACTACTTAAAGACTGTACATTTTAAACAATCAGCAAAAGCTATTGTTATTTCACAGATCTTGTTAAACTCTTCCAGAAAATTCAGATCCAGTGGTAGCTATTAAAATGACAGTAATTACTAATGGTTACCATACATAAATTATCTGGGACTCTGTAGTGTTTCCAGATGAATTAGGAAACAACTGGTCTCTCTGATACGGTAGTGTAGTAACTGTCAATAAATATTGACTTTTTAATGGTGAGCACTTTAGCCGGAGCAGTGCTGAGCCATTGCTGAAGTGAGATGCACTGTAGATCATCCAGTACACCTTCTTGCCAATGCACAATTTTCCCTTCAGGGCATAAATCATATGCTGTCCTCTCACAAAGAACACCACAATTCTTATTAATGCTATTGGTACAGTTTTCAAGACAACCTCTAAAGCTGCACGTGCAGCTATATGAGCAACGTGCCTAGACTGGGTCATAGGTCAATAGAGATGTCCCTGAAATAGGCTACAGGGCCAATGCCAGTGTATGAAGTCCAAGCATATGAGAAAGTGAGTGGTGCCTGAGAGCACAGTAGCACATGTGCTAACTGTTATTGAGTGTGCTGCTTCCTACTCTTTGCCCAGAGCCTAAACACCAGGCCTGGCCTCATAGTTATTGAAACTTCTGCCCGACCAAGAGTCAAGAGTAGAAGCACTTGTCATCTGAAATGGGAAGCTGCTAGCAGAAGCAGAAGAATAAGACCAGAGAGTTGCTCCCAGCTGGTTTCTGGCTCATGTGCAAGTAAATCCCACATAGCGTATGGGACAGTCATAGCCCCCAGTTAGACTTAGGAGAGAAACTGAGGCTTCCCATGGACCATATACAAAGAAGGAAATTCCTCCTCCTCCTCCCCTCCCCAGTGACTTTCTAAGTGGGTCTTAAGTTGGGCACCCAGAATTAGGGGACATTTCTGAAATTGTTGGCCTTACCACCTCTGTGCACCACTTTTCACAACTGTAAAATGACGATAATCACAACTGTCCTTCCTCAGATGCAAAGCACTATATGTAATGTTAACTGCTGTTGTTGTGATTTTGTACTATTATGGGTTAGAAAAGAGGAAGACGTACAAGAGGAAGAGATTATATCATATCCCATTATAAGGATCAGAGGGATTTCAAAAATATGACTCTAGATTTGGGTTTGGAGGTATTAGGTTCTGGGATACTGCTGTGGGTCTTTCTCTATTTTTAACCATATGGTAACACATGTATCACAGTGTTGAGCTTATTTTTCTTTTAATTTTGTGGGACATATTTTTAACTATTTCAGAAATTTCAAAGGTGGCCCTGAAAATGTGGCCCCGTTTTAAGCAATGTTGCATATTCCTATCAGCCTTTATATGGTACATTAGCACATCCACGTGGGCTGGATGGATCAGACTGTAGTGGGGTATCTGAGTGCTCCAGGAAGGTGCCAGATCGGGGTGGGCAAACAACGGCCCATGAGCCGGATCTGTCCTGCCAGCGCTTTTAATCCCGCCCTCGAGCTCCCGCCGGGGAGCGGGCTCTGAGGCTTGCAGGGTCAGGGGCTGCTCCAGGTGGCTCCCAGAAGCAGTGGCAAGGCCCCCCTCCAGCTCCTACATGTAGGGTCAGCCAGGGGTCTCCGCTCTTCACGCTGCCACCATCCCAAACACCGCTCCCATAGCTCCCATTAACTGGGAAACACAGCCAATGGGAGCTGCAGGGGCAGTGCCTGAAGATGGGGCAGTGTGCAGAGCCTCCTGGCTGCGCCTCCATGTAGAAGCCAGAGAAGGGACATGCTTCTCCTTACGGGAGCCACTTGAGGTAAGTGCTTCCCAGAGCATGCACCCCTGAGCCTCTTCCCGTGCCCCAACACCCTGCGCCAACCCTGATCCCCCTCCCTCCAAACCCCTTGGTGGTGCTGAAAATGTGGCCCCGTTTTAAGCAATGTTGCATATTCCTACACCCCAAACTCCTCATCCCCAGCCCCACCCCAGAGACCACACCCCCAGCCGGAGACCTCACCCCCTCCCCGTATCCCTTTCCATATCCCACTCCCCTACCCCAGCCTGGACCCCCCTCCTGCACCCTGAACTCCTCATTTCTGGCCCCACCTCAGAGCCCGCACCCCAGAGGTGAAAGTAAGCTGGTACGGTCAGGTACGGCATACTGGCAAGAGCCGGTAAGCCGTGCCAGACTGGACCGGCTTCCCCGGCAGTGATTTAAAGGGCCCGGGGCTCCAGCGGCTGTGGGGAGCCTCAGGCCCTTTCAATCACCGCCAGAGCTCCAGCAGCCGGGCTTGGGCACTGATTTAAAGGGGCCGGAGCTCCGGCCACTGCAGGGAGCCCTGGGCCCTTTAAAGCACCACCCGAGCCTGGCTGCCGGAGCCCTGGGGCAGTGGCAGCCGGGCTCTGGCAGGGATTTAAAGGACCTGGGGCTCCGGCCCTGCGGGAAGCCCCGGGCCCTTTAAAGCACCACCCAAGCCCCGCTGCTGGAGCTCCAGTGGCACTCTGGTGGCTGGAGCCCTGAGCTCTTTAAATCACCGCTGGAGCTCTGCCGCCCCAGGCCCTTTAATTCGCCCCTGAGCCCCGGGGTTCCCAGCCGCCTCTGCAGCTGGGAGCTCCGGGGTGATTTAAAGGCCCTGGGGCTCCCAGCCACAGCCAGAGCCCTAGGGCCTTTAAATATTGAAAGGCCCCACCTCTTCCGGTCGAGGCCACGCCTCTTCCGGTTGAGGCCACGCTCTTGCTCAGGACTCCGACGTACCGGTAAGTCCTTTAAGTTACTTTCACCCCTGTCACACCCCCAACCAGAGTCCTTACCCCCTCCTGCACCCCAACCCCAATTTCTTGAGCATTCATGGCCCACCATACAAGTTCTATTCCCAGATGTGGCCCTCGGGCCAAAAAGTTTGCCCACCCCTGTGCTAGATTGATAGTTTGTAGACTGAAGATCTCTCTTTATCCAGAGAACTGGTAAGGAACATACTGTAGCAGTGCACACTTGCTCACGTTACCCCTCCTGTCTGCATCAACACCATCAACCACCTTCAGGAGAGAGAGGTATCTCTATGCCCATCCAATTCTCGGCCTTTCTTATAATAACTATACAAATTGCCAGCTGTGTTGTAGATATTTGTTCTACAGGAACTGGTCAAATAGGTCACCAAGAAACAAATTGTGCCACCCTTAGTCACATTGAATTGCACCCTGCTACACACACAGAGTCCAGTGGATTTCAATGGAACGACTCATGCAGTAAGGTACTACTCACAACAAGAGTAGCACTGTACCTTAAACAGCCATCACATGGTAACATCTTTGGGTCGCTTCTGAACTTGCTTGGACTTGAACTAGCTTCCTTGCGAGAGTACCAAACCCCAGTACCATCCAATCTAACTTAACAGTCATACTGATTTCTAATGTCTATGTATTGATCTGGCCTTCCTGGCCCTTTCTTATTAATATGCTGATCATCATCACACACTTTGCTTCTCTCACCATGCCAAAAAGTTTCTTATACTTGTGCTTTTCTGGTACTATTTGGAAACCTGGAGAATAACTTTCTACCATGTTTGTGTCAATTATATAATAGGAAACAGCTTTTCTTAGGGAAGCCTGTCATAGCCTTTTGTAATGCATGTCACCTGCTATATTTTTGCATCTATTTTTGCCTGTGGTTTCTGTGTTGAATTGTCAAAGTATTGAAAAACAACAAGGACATCAGAGATAAAAAGAAGAGAATGCAGCGTGAAGATAGGGCATTTTTCTAGTTTAAAGGTATCCACTCGACCTCAGAGAGCATTGAGATGAGAGTGCACTTTTGTGTCCCGCAGCAAAGGCTTGTTTTTCTCTAAATGAACTCACATTCTCTCTCTCTCTTTCTCTCTCCCTTCTCTTTAAAGCATACATCTGACACAAATTAATCTGCAGGGGCTTTTTAGTCATTTCCCATCCGCTGCTGGGGCAAATTAGACTTGCTGATGTTGTTTTGGCCTAACCCTGAAGCAGCATGAAAGGAAAGGCCTAGAGAGAGCATGTTCTCCTTGGCTCTTCTTCCATGTACTCTCTGGCCTGTTCAACAAAAAGTGAGTTCAATTGGCCTGAAAGGCGCTGGGAGATTTAAAACTCCTCCGTAGAGCTGTAAAGGACCAAAATTACTTAATTAATGTGGAGGCCATTATGTGTGGTTACCATATGAATGAGTAAGTGGGCTGTCTGAGTTACAGAGCAGGAAAGAAGAGAGGATATCTGAGGTCAGCCTTGTCAGGGTAAAGGAATCCTAAACAATGAAGCCATTGGTTTAAGATTTGAGGAAGAATTTGAAAAAGTGCTCTGAGAGTGAAATTAAATGAAGCATGGGAGAGTATTAGTGGAGATTAGCAGGGTTGTGAAGGAACCCAGAACAGACTGCCAATCGTCCCTAGGCACATGCAGCTTTAACTTTGTTGCTGTGCACGGGAATTAGGCACTTCACTGCTGGAGTTTGACTGAAAAGTATTTTCTTGAGCAACATTAAAGAGTTTCTCCTCTGCACCCCTTCTCTTTTATTAACTTCGGATGGTGAACGTGCTCCTTTCACTTGTGACTACTTTGTGCCAGCTGGAGATATTGTTGAGGTAAAAAAGGTACAGAGGTTTTTAAAGGAAATTGGCTCCCCCAATTGAAGTTGGAGGGTCCCTTGCTGGCAGGATTTTCTGCTGCACAAGGAGGATGTTGTTTCAAAGAAATATTGTTTCAAAGAAAGAGATGAAAACTTGAGAAATGATTTAAATTCGCAGCCAAATATGCTTGTAATTGAGCTCAGTGAAGAAAACAATGAGGTGGATTTTCATATGCATTAAACAAAAGGGAAAGTACTGCTATTTCTTTGTTGAAAACTAGATTTTTTTTGAAGCTTGAAGGCCTGCAGTGGTCTCTTTCTGGAAAGGTCTCTGAGGCCATTTCAAGATATTTGTTCCTAGTGTTTATCTTACTAACCACAGTGATCACCGTAACAAAATCAGCATTTGCTGAACGTTCTCACCTAGTGATATAGTTTCCTTTCCTACATACAGGGCAAGAAACAGCTGAATGGAGTTCTAGGAGTGGGAGCATGGTTGTGAGTCCTGAGTGAAGATACACCCTTCCTCTGGCCTGGAAGTAGGTCCCTAACACCCTTTGAGGGGGTCTTTGGCCACACCCCTCTCCTTGCCATCTCCTATTGGCTAGCTTAGGCAGCTCCCCATTCACCATGCTATTTTTTGTGAATCCCATTCTTAGGCACCTAACTTTCCCCAGGCATTGTGCCTAACTCAGGGTTGTGAATTCCACTAGGCAGCAGAACACCTACATTTAGACATTACGATGCTAAAAGTTGTAGCACCCAATTCCTTCTTGGGAATCCCACCCTAAGTGCCTAAGTTGCTTTTAAAAATAGGATTTAGGGCCCAGATCCTCAAAGCTATTTCGGCACCTAACTCCCATTGATTTAAATAGAATGAGTAGGGTGCCTAAATACTTTTGAAGATCTGAGCCTAAGTTCCTAAGTTCCTTTGGTGATTTTGAAAATTTTACCCCTTTTTCTTCGTGCCACCAATGTAATTTTGGAGTAACATCACTGACCTCAGTGGGGATATGCTGGGTTTGTGGTGCTGTAAGTGAGAGCAGAACCTGGCCCTATTTTACAGTTCAGCATTGTAAGTGTCTGTCCCCCACGACAAACCCCTGCCCCCCCCCCCAATTGCAATTTGGGAGTAGATGGGGCAGCAGTTTCAAATATCACTATGCTGTATTTGCTGCGCTTCATAGATTCCAAGCCAAAAAGACACCATTGTGAAAATCTCGTCTGACCTCCTGTATAACACAGGCCATTGAACTTCCCCAGACTAATTCCTAGAGCAGATCTTTTAGCAAAACCTTCAGACATGATTTAAAAATGGTCAGTGATGGAGAATCCACCACAACCCTCGGAAAATTGTTCCAATGGTTAACTCCCCCCACTGTCAAAAATGTATGGCTTATTTCCAGTCTGAATTTGTCTTGCTTCAACTTCCATTGGATCATCTTATACCTTTCTCTGCTAGACTGAAGAGCCCATTATTAAATATTTGTTCCCCATGTAGATATTTATCTACTGTAATCAAGTCACCCCTTAATCTTCTCTTTGCTAAGCTAAATAGATTGAACTCTTTGAATCTATCACTATAAGACATGTTTTCTAATCCTTTATCCATTCTCGTAGCTCTTCTCTGAACCCTCTCCAATTTATCAAAATCCTTCTTGAACTGTGGGCACCAGAACTGGACACAGTATTCCAGCAGTGGTTGCACCGCTGCCAAGTACAGAGGTAAAAAAAAACCGCTCCACTTCTACTCAAGATTCCCTTGTTTATGCACCCAAGGAGCATATTAACTCTTTTGGCTGCAACGTAACATTGGCCACTCATGTTCTGGTGATTACCCACCATAACCTTCAAATATTTGTTAGAGTCACTGCTTCCCAGGATACAGTCCCCCATTCTGTAAGTGTGGCCTACAGTCTTTGTTCCTAGATGTATACATTTATATTTAGCTATATTAAAACAGATATTATTTGCATGTGCCCAGTAAACTGAGTGATCCAGATCACTCTGAATCAGTGACCTGTCCTCTTCATTATTTACCATTCCCCCTTTTTTTGTGTCATCTGAAAACTTGATCAGTGATGATTTTTCTGCAGCAGAACAGTTTTGAAGCAGTTGAATTTTCCCTCAAGATGGGGAAAAATCATTTTCCCCCTTCACCCTTCCTACTAATTTTAACTGAAGCCTAAATTGTTTAAAATATAAAATACTTCTCAGACCTTCCATCACTAAAGACCTCTTCTATATTTTTCTTCTCTACTTAGATTCTTGCTGGCTGGTTACAACTTTTCCCTTGAGTAGTGGGTGCTGTAGATTAGTACAAAGGCCTCCATAAATCTCCAATTAGGGTGACCAGATGTCCCAATATTAGGGGCTTTGTCTTATATAGGCAACTATAACCCCCTATTCATCCCCTGTAAAAAAAAGGTGTCCTGATTTTTTGCACTTGCTATCTGGTCATCTTAGAACCAATGCACATCAATAGACCTACTCATAGTCATCCCAGATGGAAACATAGAAGTAGCATGAGTGCCAGAAAAGCTGTAGTATAAAGACTTTCATGGAGGACCTTGCAACCTCAGAATGAGAAGTAAACTCCATAAAATGTGACAATGCCTTAGCCTGTTTGTGATTCACTAAACACTGTCCATGGCACATTCATACGTTGGTTATGCAGCAAAAGCCCTGTGAACATCAATGAGAGTTTTGTTTGTATATCGGCACTATACACTATCTGACTTACAGCATCCTACTCCCTGTTAGAGGAACCATAGTCTAGTGGAGTGTACATGGGACCAGAAACCTCTGGAGTGCTAGCTCTGTCTCTGCCACATCCTCTGTGCTGCTATTTGCCCATTTGCAAACTGGGATTATTAGTAGTTGTCTACACGCTGCAACCAGCAAGCAGCATGGGCCACAAAAAGGAAAATGCATCCTAAAGATGTGAAACAATTTTAATACGTGTAAAATGCTACATATCACAGACTATGCTGCAAGTAATTAATGGCCAAATTAATAAAATAATTTTAAAAACTCCATGAACCCATTTAAAATATATATATATATATATTTTTTCTCCTTTTGTGTCTGCTTCCTTATAGTTTTCTCTACCAATTTTGGTAAAATCCATGACATGTTAAAAGTTCCTGTTTGTTTTTGGCTAACTGCATCGTGATGAGAACAGGAGTACTTGTGCCACCTTAGAGACTAACAAATTTATTTGAGCATAAGCTTTCATGGGCTACAGCCTACTTCATGGGATGCATGTAATGGAAAATACAGTAGGAAGATATATATATACACAGAGAACATGAAACAATAGGTGTTACTATACACACTATAAGGAGGGTGATCAGTTAAGGTGAGCTTTTATCAGCAGGAGAGAAAAACAAACAACAAACTGTTTGTAGTGGTAATGAAAATGGCCCATTTCCAGCAATTGACAAGGAGATATGAGGAACTGGGGAGGATAAGCGTGGGGATAATTAGCTACCATGTGAAGGTGTTGCACTGGCCCCCACTCATCCCCCTGTGGGCACAGATTTACCTCGACCTTCTTCCTCTTTATGCCTAGATTCAATCCGCTCTTTGTGCCCGCAGGTCCCAGACTCAGTCCTTCTGAAGCACCTATCTATGTATTTTAGGGTGCCTAACATATCCATCTATCTTAGGGTTTTATTCTGCCACCCATCACTGTCAGAGCTGATCACCTTCCACTTACAATCAATAGCAGCAGTGAAGTCCCTAGCAGCTTGAATGGAGTGTCTGGCACTTTTCTCCTTTTGGCCAGTGAGGAGTTAAAACTCTGTTTGAGGCAGGTTTTTTGGGGGGTGGAGAAAATGGGCTGTTAAGAATTTGGGAGTATAAGGTGGTATTAGCAGAAGTGTTGTAAGCAAGATACGAGAAGTAATTCTTCTGCTCTACTCCATGCTGATCAGGCCTCAACTACAGTATTGTGTCCAGTTCTGGGCGCCACATTTCAGGAAAGATATGGACAAATTGGAGAAAGTCCAGAGAAGAGCAATAAAAATGATTAAAGGTCTAGAAAACATGACCTATGAAGGAAGATTGAAAAAACTGGGTTTGTTTAGTCTGGAAAAGAGAAGACCGAGAGGGGACATGATAACAGTTTTCAAGTACATAAAAGGTTGTTACAAGGAGGAGGGAGAAAAAATGTTATTCTTAACCTCTGAGGATAGGACAAGAAGCAATGGGCTTAAATTGCAGCAAGGGAGGTTTAGGCTGGACATTAGGAAAAACTTCCTGTCAGGGTGGTTAAGTACTGGAATAAATTGTCTAGGGAGGTTGTGGAATCTCCATCATTGGAGATTTTTAAGAGCAGGTTAGACAAACGCCTGTCAGGGATGGTCTAGATAATACTTAGTCCTGCAATGAGTGCAGGGGACTGGACTAGATGACCTCTTGAGGTCCCTTCCAGTCACTGGACTAGACGATCTCTTGAGGTCCCTTCCAGTCCTATGATTGGTATTGTGAGGTCACCTACTGGAATAAGGCTTTCTCAAAGAGGAAGGTTTTGCAACATTTCCTAAAGATGGTCAAATTCTGGTTTCTCCTGCTCTTCACTCTTCAATAGCCAGATTCCCTGGACTGAGAATGCTTTGTCCTCACCTCTCACATACATCATTCTGGGCTTTGTGGTCTGCATTATTCCAGAATTTGCAGATGGTTTTTTGTGTGGTTCATGGATCAAAGTTTGGTCTTGAATGTGGCTGGGTCTGGATCTATTAATCGCTTTGAAAATTAGGGTCAAGGTATTAAACTGGCATCAGAAGCTGTCTGGGAGCGAGCACAGGCTTGATATGCTCATTGTGGCCTAAGCGATGGAAAAGGTGGTCAGCTACATAGTAAAGTACTGTATTTTGCTCATGGTGCCCACATGGGGGTCTAGTCTGACCTCCTGCAAGACACAGGCCATAGAACTTCACCCAATAATTAACTTCTGTTTGAACTGTAGCATATTCTTAGAAAGATATCCAGTCTTGATTTAAAGATAACAAGAGTTGGAGAATCCATCACATTCCCAGGTAAGTCGTTCCCGTGGTTAATTACTAACACTGGTAAAAAATATGCAACTTATTTCTGGCCTGAATTTGTTTAGTTTAATCTTAGACCCATTGGCTCTTATTAAGCCTTTTTCTGCTATATTAAAAATGCATAAATTTCTTCCCCATGCAGGTATTTGTATATCATGATCAAGTCACCTCTTTACCTCCTCAAGCTATGTCTACACTACCACTTATGTCAGCAAAATTTATGTCGCTCAGAGGTGTGAATATTACACCCCCCTAAGTGACACAAGTGTGCACAGTGCTATGTCAGTAGGATAGTTTCTCCCGGCAACATAGCTACTGCTGGTCATTGGAGGTGGATTAATTATGTCGACAGAAGAGCTCTCTCCCATTGGCATAGAGTAGTTACACGAGACCTCTTACAGCAGCACAGCTGCATCAGTATAGCTGCGCCGCTGCAAGATCTCTCGTGTAGACATAGCCTTAGACAAGCTAAGCAGATAGAGCTTCCTAGGTCCCTTGCTATAAGGCATGTTTTCTAGACCTCAAATCAATCTTTGTAGCTCTTTTCTGAACTCTTTCCAATTTTTCAACATCCTTTTTGAAGTGTGGACACTAAAACTGGACATAGTATTCCAGTAATAATCTCATTAATACTGTATACATCCCTACTTCTCTTTGTTATTCCCCTGCTGATACTTCCAAGGATTGAGTTCACTCTGTTAGCTATAACATCACAAGTTCTTGTTCAATTGGATATATACCATGACCTCCACGTCCTTTTCAGTGTTACTGTATTCCAGGATATGTTCCCTATCTTGTAGATGTGACCTAAATTTTTTGGTCCTAGATACATGACATGGCATTTGGCTGTATTAAAATGCATGTGGTTCAAAGAAGCCCATTTTACCAAGCAATCCAGATTGACCTGTATTAATTACCTATATTAATGGCATTATTATTTGCCACTCCACCTATGTTTTGTGTCATCTGCAAATTTTACCAGTAATGATTTTGTATTTTCTTCCAAATAACTGATGCAGACATTGAATAGCATTGGGCTTACAACAGATCTTTGCAGAACCCCACTAGAAACACCCTCATTGGATAATGGTTCCCCATTTACAATTACTTTTTGGGATCTAACAGTTAACTAGTTTTTAATCCATTTAATATGGGTGCATTGATTTTCTATAGTGCTAATTTTTATCAGAATGTCAGATGTCTTACAGAAGTCTAAATGTATTATGTCCACAAAGTTACCTTTATTAACCAAATTTGTGATCTCATAAAAAAAAAAACCTATATGAAATTGGTGTGGCAAGACCTATCATCCATAAAACCATGTTGCGTGCCATTAATTATCTTATCATCCTTTGTTACTGATTGTGTCTTCTTTTAATACTCTTATCAGGTCCAGCAAATTTAAAAAATGTTTAACTTGAATAATCAGGATCAAAGCCTAAACAGACAAACAGTGAAAAAAAGGAAAAATTATTGTACTCAGTTTGCATATAGGGAACTGAGACAGAAAAATATTAAGTGATTTGCCCTAGGTCACATAAGAAGTCTGCACCAGAGCTAGAAACCGAGGCTCTATTGCTTGAGACCCAGTCCAGTGCTTTAACCGCAAGACCATTCTTCCTTTCCTTTTCACACCTCACTACTCTGAACAAGATTAATTTGCAAGTATAGTTGAGCGAAAATATTCTAGAGAGGAATATTGTACATTGTGAACATTCTGAATTGTTTCTGGTAAGAACACATAAGAGGCTGTTGCTTAATCAGAATTGACTATGATGATTTTACTTATTATATGTTCCTGTATTGCTGCAGTTACTGTTAAACACATGCAATAAATACTGTTTACAAGCTGGTATGACTTTTTGTTAACATATAATGTATGATAACAAAGTCCGCCCAATATTAATTGAATCAGTACTGAGGGTGATATATTTAGTTAAGAACTATTTTTTATTAAAATATGTTGCGTTATTCCCACTGCATAGCTCCCAGTGTGAATGCAATTTTCTATCTCTACAGCTAAAATTTGTTGTCTTGCTTCCAATAGGCTTTAACTCTGACATTTCTTCTTAATGAAATCTAATTACAGAAATGTGATTTCACCTTAAGAGGTTTTCCATATTCCATATTCCTGCCAATTCAGAGAAATAAGAAATTCTTTGCCTTAAAGCTCTTTCTCTCTCTCTCTCTCTCTCTCTCTCTCACACACACACACGACTCATATTACTTAAGCTTTCAAATCTTCTTTTTTATTTTTAAACCACAAATATATTAAAGTTCAATGAGTCCCACATTAAACTAATAAAAATGAAGGCAGGGAGTCTGATAGCTGGATAGTTTCTAAGAGTTTGGGAAGATTTAAAACAAGGGAAATGTAACACAAGTGCTGAAGGCTAAAAAGGAGCTTTGATAAATGAGATTCAAAATCAAATATTTTTTTAGAATGGTTGTGAATAATTAATCCACTGCTAAGAACCCTTTTTAAATGCTTCTGCCTCTTCTAATTGATGAAACTACTCAGGTAAGAATTAAATGCAATCATTAGCATAAAAAGCCTTAGTGTTTGTATCTTTTGATCATTGATGTTATCTGGCAAAAAGCTGGATTTTAATATTCTTGAGAAGGATGAGCAGAATTCTGACTGCCATCCAGGCTTCTTGGTTGTAACAGTAGACGTCTATGATCCTCGAGATTCAGATAGATACCAGCTTATTTCCTCTCTTTGAATGCTTTCATAATAAATGCATGTTTTGTTGTGTTATCTGCTATCCAGTGAACTCTTTGAGAATCAAATAACTCAGCCTCAGAAGGAAAAGAACACATTCTCCTTTCTGAGGGAGGTATAGACCACATGATGCCACTGGAGATGAGAAGTTCCTGGTAGTTTATGGGGATTCAAAGGGGTCACTGTGACATACAAATATTCTGTGCCTCACTGTGGGTAGTTGGAGACAGTAAATAATTTACCACCTATATTTTCTCTGTTCATAGGAGTTCTGGCTCTTACTGCTGGCCAACAACATTAATCCCTCAAAATGGGACAAATTATCTTGGTAATGGCAGATCATTATTAAAAAGTACTTCCTCGCCCTTAATGTAGCTGCATACAACCAATATGTGACAAACATTATTGTCATCTACATATGATTACACTACCTAATGTCATACCACTAAAATAACTTGAATAGGTAATAATCAGATATAATCAGAAAATTGCCTTTAATGTTAATGGCAGGCATGGGACTAAATGTGGGTGCACCATGATTATATATTATGATTATTATTCATGATCTGTATTGCGATGGCACCAACAGGCTCCAGCCAAAGATCAAAGCCACACTGTGCTAAGCAATGTACACACAGAATGAATAGTTGGCCTCTGCCCCGAAGAGCTTACTATCTAAATAATGACAAAACGTAAGTAATGACAAAAATGTACTACCCAGGGTCTGAATTTAACCTGCAAGAGCAAGGGAATTGCGTGATACAGCTAAAAAATTAGTTTTGCGTAAAATGCTATAGTTTTAGTTGAGCAAATTTATCAAAACCTACATTTAGTCTGAAAATTGGCTGGAAATCTCACAAGACCAAGCTTTCTTGTGATATTTCTAGTGTTTCTCAGTTTGGAATAGGCTTGAAATACCAGGAGAACATTCTTTCTTATGGGATTTCATTATCTTTGCATCCACCAGCCATCATTAATGACTGAAAGGCTCACGGGCTTGGAAATGCACCATAAAGAATTTCAATATAGAGGTTGCTGGTTCAAAGGCATATTGGAAAAGAGTGACATTTATTATCATCAGAAAGCTGTTTTGTGATGTCATGAAATGTGTGTGGTAGTCTTCATTAAATTCCTAGTAGACAAATGTCATAATCCAAGTTGGTCATTACTGGCCACATTATTGCCAGTCTCTAGTAAAAATCAGGGCTTACGCATTATTGTTACCTTTTTCCACTGCAAAAACAAAAGGTCTTTTACATGTGATTAGGAAGTCAAAAGTCACAAACAAAAGTCAGTGAGATGGTGTCACAGGCTGGATGGCCCTTTGAGGAAAGCTGGGCTCAGCCTTGCCTATGACTTAGCTATTCCTCAGCCTCACTGGTGATAAGGACTAATTAATGACCCTAGCTGGGTGTAATGGGGTTTAATTAGAAAAACTGACCCCACCTGTGATGGTGAACTGGGGAGAGCGCTACTTACATAGAGCTGGGAACTCCAAAGGGGAAGAGACAACTAAGAGAGACTTATCTCTCCCTGGGAAGGTCTGTAGTTTGGGACTGGCTGGGACCAGGAATCAGAGTTACAGGAATTGGATTATCTCCTGTGGTGGGGTCCTAGAATGGAGAGGAGCCCCAAGGTAGGGTCTGTGAGGACCAGGGAATGAAGTAGAAGCCCAGGAGGGACAGAAAGCTAGTTTCAGTGATATTAGACTCCCAGCAGGGAAAAGGCTGGAAGGTCAATATCCTCACAAGGGGGATGAAGTGAAGTCAAGCCCAGGAAAGGCGAAGGATCTTTTGTTTGGAGCTGAACCCTGGAAGGGTTCTGAAGTGTCAAGTGACTTGGCCCTGAGCCTGATAGTGAGATAGTTGGGAAGGAACCAGCTGGAAGTGGTCACCATAGCTGAGAAAGTGACCAGCAGAGGGGGTGTGAGAGGAAGTCCCCTGCAATGTCATGTCCAGGCATGAGGAGGTGCCATAGAGGTGAGATTGCACATTTACAGATGAATTCACTATTTCTTCAACAGTACTGTCATACTTAATGAATTATGCTAACTATAATTAACCAGAGGTCTTTTAGAAACTGTGAATCTTTATACAAAAGATTATATATATATCTATTTGTAGTAAAGTTGTGTTCTTTAATTATGGAAAAAAACATCCAAAACTTCCTATTTTTAAAAATACCCCTTAAGGCTGCACAGATAGAGTTGGATAAAGAAAGAAACTGTAGCAGTTTGCACAGCCCTGTCATCTTGGGAACAGCAGCCAACAGTAAAGTTGATTTTAATAAATCTGTCAAATTTAGTGTCAAAACATATTCTTTGTGAGGAAGATTAGGGTATTTTATGGTAATCTATTTTCAATGGGGACTAGAATGTAGTTGTTAAAAGCAGAATTGTTGCTGAATTCAAAACTGCACGTTTTATGAATGGCAAGCTCATATTGTACTAGTAGGTAAGCCCATTATATGGACTGACTTTTGAAATGCTGAAGGGAGCTCACCCACTTCTGTGCCTATAAGGCAGAGTTGAGTGAATAATGAAACAGTGAATAATTTATCTGATGCACTTAGTGGGGAGGTTGGCTCCACAGGTTCAAGACTGATTTTTATTTTTCAGATATTTTATTCTGTGGACTGATTGCAATTATATGAACTATAAGCTGTGTTGCTTAGTTGTGATTGGTCAGGTACCACTGTCTCTGTACTCTGAGTGCACAAGCAATTGCAGCATGGATACTTGCATGTGCTCATTTAAAAATTCAGTCTCTGGAAATATACACCTCTACCCCGATATAACGCGACCCGATATAACACGAATTCGGATATAACGCGGTAAAGCAGCGCTCCGGGGGGTGGGGAGGGCTGTGCACTCCGGCAGATCAAAGCAAGTTTGATATAATGCGGTTTTACCTATAACGCGGTAAGATTTTTTGGCTCCCGAGGACAGCGTTATATCAGGGTAGAGGTGTACGTGCAATTTTGCTCTCTGCAAATATATAATCCAATAAAACTCAAACTTGTTAATGACTGAAGAAATCAGACATAGAAAGGGGGCAGGCATGGCAGCATTATAAGAAAAGTTTTACAAAATGAATTAATATTTACAGGCAATATTTTCTCTAACCTCTATGTTTTAGGTGCATGGTATTAGTATAATACCCCTTCACACAGTGACCCCTAATAGATTGCTGAAGGTTTAATTTTGTAAAAATTATGAATGGGTCAGTAGATTCCTTATTCCTGCTTACGCAGACCTTTCCTTCTTTTCAAAGACTCCTTTTAAAAAGGCCTTTGAAATGTTGTAACTTAATTGTATTGAAAAGTTTATGAACAATTATTTAGGTTCCCTGTTATGGCCATTTCAATTTACTCTTTAAATGAAAAGACACTTGGCTGTTTAAGCTTAGAGTGCCTAACAGCTGCCCACTGTTATTTATTTATTTTGTCACAATTCTTCTTCAGCATTGTGTTGTGGTTCTGGAATTCTGCACGTAGGGGTCTATTGTCCCTTGAAGTGCATGCCAAACTTTCCTCCACATTACTGGGAATATTAAGGGATGAAGAGACAGTTTTGTGAGGTGTGTGGGAGGTTTTCCTTAATTTTAAATCTATTATCCTGACATTTAATTCATTCCCTAGTATTCACATGTCCTGTAGTACTGGGTGAATCCATTCAATATGAAGTATGTATCTATGAAAGACAAGGTGGATGAGGTAATGTCTCTTATTGGACCAATTTCTGTTGGTGAAAGGGACAAGCTTGTATCTATGTCTGCCATATTTACCTATCTAGTTAGAGCCAAATTTTCCCCTTGGATATGTTGCTAGCTCCCAGTGCAATCAATATAAACTTCACATGTGCAGCAAGGGCAAAAGTTGGCCCTTAACTTGTAAACTGAAATGCTATAATGTTATAACATACTTACTTTCTGTATATCTAACAGAGATGGCACCAAATCAGAATCTCAGATCCAATGTCTCCTCCACTCTGAACTTTGGGAGGGTTTAGACAATTATTTCTGCACTCAAACCAGTCCCTTAGATTTTGCGTCAGCTGAAGCTAGGAATATTAGGACCCTGTTGGGTTGATCCAGTTTAGATGGCAAAATGCCAGAAATCTCACGGGTATCACTGATCTCCACCACTTTGCTCTTCATGGCAGAGACTGTGCTTGTACAGTGCCAAGCACAATGAAACCCCTATTTTGACTGGGGAGTCTAATAAATACTGAATCTCATGAAATTTCTGCTCCATTGAATTGAAATTCTATCCCTGGTTCATTCCTCAAACCTAGGCTAAACCTAAACTGGATCCAGACTGAACACTGCTATTTTACCCAGTGTATCACACAAAGCAATAACCATTATACATTTATTGCTTTGCTGTGAAATCTTATGTGTAACTCTCCTATTTTGGGGGGAGGAGGGAAGAGAGATTAAACAGAGATCCTGAGAATAAACTGAACTGAAGTCCTGAACAGTGAGAGGCACTGTAGCTTCAAGTAATAAAACAGTTTTGTTTTGTGGTCCAAGTTAACAGAATGAGGTCTGCATAGTTTGTTTATAAAAGCAGGCCAGTCCACAGCTGTTTTACCTTGCAGAGGCAAAAAGCTCTGAAAAAGTGCAAACAGTATTCACTCCTAAATTGTTTGTGCTAAGATAACATATATGGGATCTTTAAGGTTTTTATGTTGTATGATTTTGCTTGTTTAGTAGCTTTCTTTGTTTGATTAAATTATATTTAATAATTATATTTAAGAGTATACAAGCCTTTGAGCTGTAATGGAAAGCTGCAGTTATTATACCAGAGATTACATATAAGAGATACTTTAAGAAATGGTAGAATTATGGTATGTTCTTATTTTAATGCAGAGGTTGGTTTTTAATGAGTAATCAGTCCATTACATTCCTAACTATAACATCTATTACAACTTTAAAACTGTCTTTATCATACACTCATAATCAGCAGCAGGGTGAGTTATGTTTTACATTTTGTACCTAGTAAGATTCCCAGTATCCATCTTCCTTAGTTGCATTGGTTGTTTTGTTCTTTTAATTGGTTGGTTTGTGGAATGCGCTGAATAGATAGTAGGTCCTTTATCCATAGAATTAGCACAATAGATCAGTGACAGCATAAGCTACCTGACACTCCCGCTCTGGAGGAAGGGATCACCCCTGACATTGAGAGCATAGTGCAGCTTGCATGTCTATTCAATCCTTGGCCATTTTTCTGCAACTGCCTACAACTTAAGCCCATTTGGGGGTGTCTGTTTTTGTGATTTGGGCACTTGTCATCTGGAAACTGGACTGAGGTCAAACAAATTCATTCCACATGTCACTGAATGGTCCTAGCAATGTTCAGTCGCAAGGACTGATCTGAGCTGACTGAGGAAACGGAGGAAAGCTCTATTCCTAGCCCTTCCCGTGTAATCCCAGAGCTAGCCAGTCCCCAAGTTCTGTTATTACAACTCCTTATCCTAGCAATGGAAACAAGATGAAGGAGTGGATTGGAGGTCATGCAGTGGTAGGAGTATAGGTGTTTCCATAGGGTTAGACAAGTATCCAAACCTTGGAATCAGATCTCACACTCATGGAACTCCTTCCATCTTGTCTCCTCCCCTTCCCTCACATTTTTCTGGGTTTCTTTTCCTTACCATGCTATCTTCAGGTTGATGAATCCTGGTGAGGGTCGTTTGTTATCATGCCTTCAAGGCCCAGGAAATCATTTTCAAGTATTTACTGTCTTTGACTAATAAGTACCTGGTAGGAATTCTCCCCTTCCCTACAACCCCTAAATGCTACTGTGCCATACAGGGTTCCTTAGCTATTGGGGAGGTGCAGGTATTTCAAAGGAAAACTATGAGCTGCCTTACAGAGGTTTCCACCCAAACACTGGCATAGTGAGGATGTGTTGAAGGTGCAGGCCACTACAGCCATGCTGGGTAGCTCTGAGTTACAGAGCTTCCCCATAACTTCTAGGAATTCCCTGGGCTGCATAAGTTGCAATAGAGACCATTTTAGTTCCTGACCAGCACAGGCTCACAGAGACTTAAAGCCACCTTCACACCACGTCCCTTTGGGCAGCTCTTATCTGCACCTGTTCAGATAAGTCCATGTTACCACTTGAGTGTTCATTGGCATTTTTCAGAAACTCCCCTGTGGCCTTGCCCAATTACCTGATCAGGTCAGTTATTTTCATAGCCTCATATCCATTTGTCCACATCACACAGTTATGAAAGGAAGCTGATAGAGTGAGCATGGCAGTGAATGAGTCATTCCTTCTAGAGGCTCCAGCACAGGTCCAAACTCCATCACATGTCCAAATGAAATTAGATCAGGGGTTCTCAAACTTCATTCCATTGTAACCTCCTTCTGACAACAAAAATTATTATCCGAACCCAGGAGGGGAGAACCGAAGCCTGAGTCTGCCCGAGCCCTGCTGCCCTAGGGGGTGGGGGACAAAGCCTGAGCCCCAACACCCCAGGCAGGGGGGCCAAAGCCGAAGCCCAAGGGCTTCAGCCCCAGGTAGCGGCCCTGTGACCTGAGTCCTGCCACCCAGGGCTGAAGCCCTTGGGGTTAGCTCTGGCCCTGGGGCCCAGCAAGTCTAAGCCAGCCCTGGCAACCCAATTAAAATGGGGTTGCGACTCACTTTGGGGTCTGCACCCACAGTTTGAGATCTGCTGAATTAGATTAAGGGTTTTAGCCCATACTAGTGGTTAGCACTGCACATTACAGAAAATGGCAGAGCTGGAACAATTGCATTTCAAGGAGACTGTAACTGGTGAATGTGGGTTACTAATGTGGTAGTTAAGTGTCTGCATTATATCTATGACCGACGGGCCAAATTCAGGCCCATTGTTGGAGTAACACTCGGGAAAACTTGTAAATGACTGGAGAGGTGTGTGTGTGTGTAGAAACAAATTAATTTTATAGTTTCTGAGGTCTGTGGATCATTAACTGGTAAAGACATTGTTAATAATATTACGGCATAAATTATACCTTCAGGTCTATCCTTGCACCCCATTGACAGCAGCCGAGAACAGGACATGATCCCTAGCAATGCATTTTGTATTGTATCAGTGGATCCCATAACACATATCTATTATTTTCTACTTCTCCTAAGGAACATGTTAAAGCATCTGATGTCTCCTTTTAGATAGTTTAAACATTTTAGGGTGGGATCCACATAGGGACTTTGATGTTACAACGCTGAGTGTCACAGCGCCTAATTTTTAGATGCCTAGAAAATCCCAGGAACAACACTGTGATCCTTAAAGTCGAGTTAGGCGCCTAGCCTCCCTATACAATTCCTGGGGAGAGACAGGCACCGAAGACTACAATCCACAAATGCCAGAACACTAGGCAGAGAGAGATGCCTAAACTAGCCAATGGGAGATGTGTAATGTATGTAATGGAATTGAACATGTTCCATGTCTATCTACTACAGGGCATCTGTATGTATCAAGATTCTTAGCAGGGGAGTAGTAGAGTGTGGGGGAGCAAGAGACAATGCAGCAGCTCAATAAACAGATCCAACTGTGGTGACAATGAGGTTGGGCTCACATTGCAGGTACTATTTTCTCTGTCCTCCAGCACCAGGAGCCCGTAAGTGAGTATGGCTGTGCTGAGGGTGGGAGCTGACACAGACCTGGTGCAGTATATGGTTCCCTTACCGAGAGAAGGGAGGGAGCACACAATATCCCTGTAGGTAGACAAGGCATGTCCGGTGGTGTTAACAGTCTGATGAAGATTTAAAGAGGTAGTGTTGGTCTAACAGCTGATAGCGAAAACACAGTTTGGGGGGCTGTGATGTCATGGGGTCCCAAAAAAGAATATATGGATATGTTTGGTAGCACAGGAGAAGACTGGCCTACATACATTGAGTGGTTGGAGCAAGAGTTTGTGCTTCATGATACACCAGAGAAGAAGTGCCTTCATTGCTGATGGATGGCAAGACATACCACCAACTTTGCAGTCTGACATCTCCAGACAGCCCATGCAGCAAGACTTTTGAAGAGCTAGTGACAATATTACAAGAGCGTTTTGCACCTAAACCTTTGGAGATAGCTGAGCACTTTAGATTCCATAAGTGCAATCGGCAGGAAGGTGAAACCATCATGACGTATGGAGCTTCACTACAAAGATTAGCACAATGCTGCAATTTTGGAGATGCTCCAAGGGATCAACTGGTATGTGGTATCAGAGATGAAGAGACCCAGAAGCATCTCCTGACAACAACCACCCTCACATTCAAGAGAGCTCTGGAGACAACTACCTCTATGGAGGCTGCCATCTGAGAATCACATGGGCTTCAATCAGTGGGTAAGAGTGAACTCTACAAGTAAAGTACATTACATTTCAAGGTGAAAAGACAAGACAGAGTCACAGGGAAACTGCTTTCTGAGTAGCAGCCGTGTTAGTCTGTATCCACAAAAAGAGCAGGAGTACTTGTGGCACCTGTAGCGGGGTGGTCACCCGCTCCTGCCTGGGAAGGGTTAAAGCCAGCCCTGCAGAGGGCTGGGGTGGTGAAAAGGAGTAAAACCCCGGCTGATTGGGGAAGTGGCTGCAGCTGGGGCCATGCCCCAAACTGAGCAACTCAGCCTTATAAGAAGGCCAGG
Source organism: Chrysemys picta bellii (assembly GCF_011386835.1). Lineage (NCBI taxonomy): Eukaryota > Metazoa > Chordata > Testudines > Emydidae > Chrysemys > Chrysemys picta. Next base: position 172,161,312 of record NC_088793.1, on the reverse strand, counting down.
GCAGCCAGAAGCTGAAGAGTCTCTCTCTGACTGGAGAGAGAGACAGGCCTGGCTGCTGGGGAACTCACCCGGGGACCTAGAGTGAGGCAGGGCTGGGGAAAGGCCTAGGGGCAGGGAAGTCCTAGGCCGGCAACTCCCCAGGCTGCAGGGCTTGGTCCTAGGCCAACATAGGTATTGGGGTTGCAGAGGGGCAGCCTGAAGGTGGGTAAAGGCAGCCAATCCAAACCCCTTGTTGCCTGTGATGATTGGCTGATAGACTGCAGTCTGCTAGATGGTGACCGGCAGTAGCCACGACTGAGGCAACATTGGGATGGGGGTGGGGGTTCCCCTGGGTTGGGAGACCCAGAGGGAGAGTGGGGTACTGCCAGGGGGGCAGCACCCAGGCCAAGGGCACAGGGGGCCAACGACAGGCGGAACACCTGGCCTGCAAAGGGCGCTCCGATGACTGGTGAGCTAATTCCTGAGACGACCAGCACGAGGTGCCGCAGGGGTGAGTCCAACACTGTTACACACCTTAAAGACTAACAACTTTATTTGAGCATTAGTCAAGTTAAGCACTGCATACCTGGAAGTGGCTTGCATGCAGGATAAAGGCAAAGAAGGCATCTGGGTGACACCTGTGGTAATTGGGAAACCTCTTAAGATGGAGTGGGACATAGGTTCAGCTGTGTCTGTGATTTTACACAAAGAATACCTGGAAACCTTCAGCAACTGCAAATTGGAAATGACAGACTAATATTATGCTGAAGACATACACAGAACAGAAGATCAGTCTCTTAGGAGCACACAATACATACACAGCACAAGGACTTCTGCTACATTAAAAACTGGAGGATCAGCATTGTTTAAATGAAGGTGGCTGAAAAGCATTTGCTTGGATTGACAATCCATCAAGGCTCTTCAAGTCTTTCAGAGTCTAGCTCACAACAATAGCTGGAAGAGATTCTTTTTAGAGCTGTGTCAGTGTTTCAGAAAGTGCATCTGAAAGTCATCAAAGCCACCATCATTCTGATAGAAGGGGCAAACCCTCAGTTCTTCAAGGCTTGACAAATGCCACTTGCCATCACTTGCAGTTGACAAAGAGCTGGAATGTCTGGATGGTATGAGCATACTAAAGGGTGAATTGGAGTGAATGGGTGACTTCCATTGTTCTTATCATGAAGAAAAATGGTGCAGTAAGGGATCATGGTGCAGTAAGGGATCCTGTATGCCAGATGGAACAATACCCCTTACATTGCATTTAAGATATTTTCTTATCACTGGTCAGCGGGAAGAAATTCTGCAAACTGGACTTAGTTTAGGCTTACCTGCAAGTGGAAGTAGAGGAAGGGTCGAGGAAATTCCTCACCATCAATGCTGAAAAGGGCTTGTTCCAGTACAATTGACTGGTATTTGGAGTGGCATCTGACCCCCATATTCTGGCAGAAAGCATTGGACAAGGGACTCCAAAAATACCAAGCTGTAGGTGTTTCTTACATGACTTCATTGTCACTGGATCCAGTGAGGATCACTTGAAAAATCTGGGACAAGTTTTCAAAAGGTTGAAAGAATGTAGATTATGGGTGAGCCATGATAAATGTGAATTCTTCAAGGAAGCAGTGACGTACTGTGGACACATCATAGATGCTAAAGTTGAAGCTGTTATGAGGAAACCTCACCCTGAAGATGAGTCACAGGTTTGTTCATTCATCGAGTTCATTAATTATCACCATAAATGCTTGTGAAACCTAGAAACGGTGTTTTACGCAGCGAATCAGTAGCTTCAGAAATGGAAACAGTGGAAATAGACTAAGCAATGCGAAGAGGCTTTCCAGAAGGCAAGGCAGCTAGTTACTTCTGAGCAAGTGTTAACTCACTACAACCTGGAGCTAGCAATCTCCTTGGCATGGGGCACGTCACCCTGTGGAACTGGAGCAGTAATCTCCCTCGTGATGCCTGGTGGCCAGGAATTACCTATTGCTTTTGCTCCCAGATCCCTAAATCCAGCAGAATGTGACTATGCCCAGATAGACTATGAAGCTGTGAGTCTGGTCTGAGGAGTTAAGAAATTTTGACATTACCTTTATGGTAGGAAGTTTTCGCTCGTGACAGATCATAGACCCTTGTTGTCCATTATAAACTCCAAAGGGGGAATGCGGAAATGGCCATTGCTCATGTTCAGAGATGGGCTTTATTCTTGGGGGCCATAACTAGATGTCCATCTTAAGGGAACAGATCAACATTGAAATGCTGATGGATTAACATGACTTCCACTGTTGCATACAAGCTCCACACAACAAGATGAACTTACAAATATTGAAACGTTCAATGTGGCACAAATTGGCATATTTACTATTACTCAGGAGAAAGAACCAGTGGAGAGCTTAAACCATTCTGCCACAGGAGGAATGAAATCACAGTTGTTTAAGGATATCTGATGTGTGGGATTCATGCCATCATACCTATGAAACTACAGGGAAGTGTCCCGGAGGAGTTGCATGCTGTGTACCTTTGTGTAGTCAAGATGAAGCCATTGACTGGAGGATATGTATGGTGGCCAGGTATTGACCAACAGTTAGCAAAGAACTGTTTTGGCTGTTAGAGGGTGCAAAATATGGCTAGCTTTGCACCACTTCATCCTGGAACTGGCCAACTACTCCCTGGGTGCAGAATTCATCTGGATTTCACAGGCCCATTCTTGGATACCAATTTTCTAGTTGCTGTGGAGGATTATTCCTGAAGTTTTTTGCCTGTCATCCATACACCTTCTACAAAGCCTTTTTGCTTGCACAGGACTGCAAGCAATGTTGTAAGTAACAATGGTCCACAATTTGTTTGTTTCAGCTGATTTCCAAGCTTTCATGAAAAATGACAGCATTAGAGGTGTTATATCCGCACAGGCCATCCTGCAACAAATGGCTTAGCAGAATGCATTATTCAAACCATGAAATAAACGTTGAGAACTGCAACAGAACAACCAGGTTAACTACAGGCCCAATTTGCAAACTTCTTATTGGCATATCGGAATGCCCTGCGTACAACAAACCAATCACCTGCATCATGACATTGTGCAGATTCAGGATTTACCCCAAAACAGAGTGTTGCAACATTATCTGTACCCGTTCTAGCTGATCCGAATTCTGAATTTCAGGACACTGTAGTTCCATTGATTTCTAGCACAGAGGAACCAGAACCTGAATTGTGATCTGAAGCATCTGTTCAACTGTTTACTCCAGAACTGGAGAGAGAGTACCCTGTGCGCTCTGAGCGATTCAATCTGTAGTTGAAATAGTTGATAAGGCTGATGAGTGGTACAGAGGCAGAATAATCCTCTCACTCTGTTTGGCGTGCTCAGATAGTCTATTCTGACCTCCTTGGTTACAGTTGCAATTTACAATGTTAAGTTAGACATGTTTGTGGGCGTGGGTAACAACTCTGTAAAAGGGGAGGAATGTAATGTGTGATATGATTGTGCATATTCCTCAACTAACCACTAGAGGGCATCAATATGTATCAAGATCCCTAGTAGGGGAGCAGCAGAGGGTGGCGGAGCAAAAAGCAACGCATCATCAGAATAAACAAGTGGGTTACTTAGCTCTTGGTCTGTGCCTTGGTAGGTTCCTGGTTCCAGACTTAACAGCTGTAACAGGATGCTGATGAGGGGGTTGTGTGCTAAGCCATGCCCCTCTCATGGAAATAGATGCTTAAATCCAGACTTCAGGGAGGCCTATCTCTGAATAGCAATCCATGAATGGGAAGCAGTTGCATGGAGTGAGGCAACTTAGGTGCCAAGCAGCTTCTTGCAGGAATGAGTTAGGCAACTGCCTCACTCCACACAAAATGCCTGCAGGAGATGGAGTCCATCTTACAACTTTTAGCTCAGTGGTTCAAGCACCCATCTGGGAAGTGGGAGACATAGGGTCAATTCCCCCCTCACCCAAAGGGGACAGAAGATCTGAAGAGGGGTTTCTCACCTCCCAATGGGACTATAGAGTAATATTCACTCTGTCTCTGGCCCAATGACTACTTAAGTGTTTTATCCACCGTGCTTAGAGTCATTGGACCAGAGAGAAAGGGAGAGTGTGAGAGGGTGACTGTAGGCCACTGGTTAGGGAATCCATGTGGGAGAGATTGAGGGAACCCCATATCAGAATATCCCATAGCTCCATGGTCAGAGCACTCTCCTGAGAGGTAGCAGCCACTTGTTCAAATCCTTTCACTCCCTCTGGCACAGGGGGGAATTGAACCTGGCTCTCCCACATCCCAGGGGAGTGCTCTAACCACTAGGCTAAAAGTTGTAACGTGGGCAACTTCTCCTCCAGTTGGATTCTGAATGGGGCCCAATTCAGTAGGCATGCTCATAGGCCACCTATTGGATCAGGCACCGCATGTGACTTGGATGGCCAGATGTCTATCTTTTCCCAGTTTATGAACGATTACAGGGTTTAGGCGGGAAATAGGTCTCCAGGTGCCTAGAGGAAGGGATCCATGTATATGCTCAGAAACAGCAATCATAGGCTCCTAGGGAACTTTTAAGCTGAAAATGTAAGTGCTGAGTGAGCTTAGGTGCCTATGGTCGCAATGGAGCCAGAACTGTGACTTAAGTGCGTAAATTCAAGTGTTAGATGCCTATGTCTGGGGTTAAACAACAGGTTTCACAAGCAAAAAATATTTTCTATTTGTATTTTTAGATGAACAATATAATGCATAAATTGCTACCTGTAAACAAATTCAGGGGTGTGTGTTAGTCTCCGCTTGTGATGTACAGAAAAGAACTAATGACTTAAAAAGAGGCACCGAGCTCCAACTTTGTAGGAGAGAGCTCAAAGTACAGAACCCTCCTCTATCCATAATGTGTCCCAAGGCTATCACGCTACTGAGCTTTCATAATCCAGAAGTGATTTATAATAAGGACAATTCAGGTCATCTGGGTTTCCTTTGAGGCTTATGTTGTGGCTTCTTTGTTCTGACTTGACCAGGTCCTGAGAGTTTGGAATCAGGACCTTTCCTGGTTATACCTTGGGAAGTTACAAGCCACTGAGGATGAACAGTGGTCTCCGTAAACATTAGGGGTCAAAGTTTCCTATGTTACACTACTGAAGTTGCTGGGTTTGCTTGGTGCTTGTAAATTTCATCATAAGAGAACAGTGGTCATAGAATTACTCTGGATTGATGTTGGTGTAATGGAGATCAGACCCTGGCCCTGCATGAATAACATTTGCAGAATCAGGCCCCTCTATGTTCTACAAGCCACAGGCAAACATAATGTTGTCGGATTAATTAGATCCTGATTAATTTAATCAGACTTTTGCCCTCTGGAAAATCATCATTTCTCACTGCCAAGTGCGGTGTTTTTTGACAAATTTTGGGAAAATTTTAATAATTGTCTCCACAACAGATGATATTCCAGAATGCTGACTACTCAACTGTATCTGCTGGGAAATGCTTAGAGCAGGGGTGTCCAGACTTTTCAGCCTGAGGGACAAACATGTTATTTAAAAAAGGCCAGGCAGCCACATTGATGCTTGTGACACATGAGCAGTGCAAAGAAAGCGGAAAGTCCCCTATGGGAGCTAAAACCACAAGCAAATCTCCTGCTGGGGATTCCCCTTGGAGGGGGGAGTCCCCAGTGCGTATAGAGACGCATAGCCAGCTCCTGTGCCTCCCTCTTCACAGCTCCCAGGGCAGACTGTGTCAAGGTGGGGGAGTGGCTGCAGTGTGCTATACTTCAACTATCCCCAGTTGGCATATGGTCCCTTTTGTACCATAAGCAGCTTGTGCACATTACAGCAGCCCCCAGGCTGCTCTACCCTGGCTAGAGCTGTAATAGGTAGCTGGTTCTCATTTTCTCCTTTCCTGGGCTGCCTGTTGTGGAGGAGGGAGCCATCCTTTCTTAGGCACTCCTGTAGGTTCAGGTAGAACCAGTCAAGCTCCTGCCCTACATCCTCTGGGACTCCCACAGCCAGTCATGGAAGAATGCAATGTACCAACCACAGCTACTCACAGCTCCCTCCCTTGTGACAGACTTGTAATGCCCCTGGCTAAGTAAGAGTTACAGGATTGGGCTCAAGTAGGGCCTACAAATCAAAGGCAAACATAATGTTAGGGTTTTGTCATCTCTTCAGTTTTCAGTGTATTGAAAGTGTCTACTGCTCTTGAAATAAAAAAATAAAACAAGTTGTTAGCAAACTGAAAAGCCTAATACTTAAAATTTTGGGCCAAAAAAATTTCAGTTTGGGGGTTTCAGTTTGTCGATGAAAAGTCCAAAAACCTCCACTGCAAACTTTGATAAAATGGATTTCCTTCTTTCTTTCTGTCATCAAAATCTGCAGTGGGGAAAAAAAAACTTTTACTGACCAGCTCCAGGAAGGACACAGACCAGACCCTGAGTTTATATTGCTCTTGAACTCAAAGAACAAACAACTTCTATTAATCTGCTAACAAGGATATAAGCACAAGGAAGTACTATATTTGTATTCATTTCTTTTTGATTAAAATAAAGCATGCAAATTATTAGCCCAAACCTTCAGTTCTTACAAAACTTCTGTTGGAGTCAAACTTCTGAAAGAAAAGGATGTGGCAGGATTTGCTCTCCCTTGTGGTCCAGAAAAATTGCCTGCGTGGTCTTGTGTATTGCAAAGTTTGGACATCTCTGATCTGGCCCCTAACCTCACTTGAGAATGCTCCACTGACATAATGCTAGCTATGTACATTAGAGGCAGGTCCTTAGCTAGTGTGAATGGTCATATTTCCAAATGGACAATTTTACCATCTGAGGATCTGTCCCTATGTCTTTATTCTTGTTAGTAAGAATATTTTGTTGAAACTAAAAAGCATTTAAGTAGGAATGCATTAAAGAGACACAAAGTGGCAAATCATCCGTTTTTGTTCAAACGTTTTGCAGATAACTTCCCACAGGTTTTGCCTGAGTGAGGTCTGAATAAAAAACAAGTCAGTGTTTCAGAATTTGGCCCCCCACCAGCACCACATTGTGGCTTTACCTGTTTTTTGTTTGTTCAGCAGCTCCTCTCTTCTAGAAAGGCTATAGTCACATTCATTATCGTAGCATTAGAACATGCCTTGCGTGACCGAAAACATTTGTAAGGAGGGGGGAGTATGTTGCTGTTTGTGCCCAAACAGTAATCAAGATCTCAACCAGTGATGATGGGCTGTCAGCTATTTTTTTTTCTGCACTAACCAAGTCTGACACTAGCAGCCCACAAGCTAATCAGCTCAAGGATCTGGCATGGGAATCTATAGTAAAACCATCGGAAGAATAGACATAAAGCTGAAACAAACACTGAAGTTATGCTGACGCTCCCACTAGATGAAGTGTCTCCTTGAGGAAGAAGAGAAAGGAGAAGGAAGTTGATGCATGATAAACTGGATTTTTCTTCTTTCCTTGAAGAATGTAATCTCTCCCTCTGTCTCTCTCTTAACAAATTGTTTCCATACATACTGAACTCAAGAGCTACAGATCTAGAGATCAGACTACTAGTGCCTTGTCCTTCTGATTCCTTCACCCTCTTGCTTTTTCCCCATTGCTTGTTACTAACACGTGGAGATATGTTGTAACATCAGTCTGCTTTTAAAGACAGCCAAGGTTTCCTTGATGAGGCAGCCTTGTGGGTTGCTCGACTGTTTGAATATTTTCCTCTGGTGCCTCAGGGTGCTGTGTGCATCTTCTGAACCAAATACTCACAGGGCAATCTGGAATGTACATCAAATCCAAACACACACACCTTTTCTGGAGAAATAGCAAAAGCCTTTGGAATTCTTTATTAGTGTTACCGTAGAGATGGGCTGGGAGGGAAAGGAACTCTTAGGGCAAGAATGGGAGAAGTAATTTTGTTACCTTTTCAGGTGTTTTTTACTTCACTTTCACATTTCTGTGCATCATCTCATAGAGCAATATGGGCCTAGTTCCAGCAACTCCCATTGACTTCAGCTGGAGCTGTATGTGTTCAGCCCTTTTGAGAATAAGTCCCTGTATGACTCTCAGATAGAGAATTATCCCCTGAGATGGGGACAGAGTCTAGAATTATTTCCTGGGATGCTATTGCCTCCTCATTGGAAATATTAAATACGAAGTACTGTGTTTTAAAAAGGTCATATTTAGCCCACACTGAGCATAGAACATCTTGCAATGGAGGAGCCATTTTGCTCTTGCTAACTCACACAGCTCCCAGAGATGCTAATGTGTGACACACCCGGGTAGTGACTAAGAGACAGACTCCCTGATGAGAGAGGCAAGAGCACTAAATGGCTATTTTTCAGAAGAAAAATGCATTTTGCTGAGTGTATAAAAGTTGCAATTTACAGATTTGGCTATGGTTGCATATGGCACGGAGACTGAAGACTGTCTCTCTGATCTATACCACAGAAATGAGGCAGAAAACCAGAACGTAAACTTCATGTCAGGATCTACTAACTCTCTACTAATGACTTCAGCCTCAGCCAAGATGAGAGAGACTGGAAGGAGAACGTAAATACGTAAACAGCAACAAAGCAGGTTACTCAGGCCCAGCGCTAAGTGACCATCCTTTCTCAAATAGACAGCCCACAGGGTTGTGGTTTTGTGCTACACAATATTGTCCATCCAGAGAGCCCTCCCTCCCATGAAATCAAAGATGGCTTGAAAGCCTTTCGTCTTGGTTCCTGAGGTGGATAGCTTCAAACAGTTTTGTGTTCTGAAACCTGGATGGTTCAGGGATTGGTACTGGGATACGGAGCCTTTAACCTCTTACTCACTGGCTCATTCCCAAGCAGGCCCAAAGGCAGTATTGGTTGTCACTGGCTTTCACTAGGGCTCCATTAAGGAAGTCTCAAACCCTAGGTACACTACCACATGGGGCACCTTGCAGCTCCACCTCTGCATCATAGCCTGCCACCCTTACAGTGGCAGTGAGCGGGGAGGTCGCTCCTTTTCTAGAAAGGTTACAGAGCAGCATGTGGCTCCTTTCTTTCCCCACAAAAGGCACAAGTGTCCCACACCCCTCAGGTGTGGCAAGGGGCCTCCCAATAGTAATCTCCCCAGAACATACCCCAGCAGTGCGTGTATGTACTTGGTTGAGCGGGTTGGGCCTGCTGCACTCTTCTGCCACATACAGAGTCCTCCCCAAAGATAGTGCACCCCCCCACAACACACACACACACACCCTGAGGGCTGCTGGACATAGAATTAACACCCCACTAAGATGAATGGTGTAGTTGACACCTTTCAGAGCTATTGTTTCAGGCAATCTAAAGACTCAGGTAGACACCCCCACATTGGTTATACCATTTTCAAGCTTTTGTCCACCACCATGAGGGTAGAAACTTACTTTAAAACCTGAAATTTGCCTGTAATCACATGACTCCAGATCATCCACTGAGGAGCCTAGCCTATAGGAATCTATGCTACCCCCCAAAATTGGTGGTACTTACAAGGGATTGGGTATATTCAAGGCAGCCTGATTCTCCTCTTTCCTACTACAGCCTCCTCTGTAGATGCTGTCACCTGTGAACATCGTGGTGGAAATTAAATGCAGAAATCCAAAGGTAGATTCAAGTTTAGGGTGTGGAGGATCAACTCTAATCACATCCCCTTGTGCCAGACTAGATGAAACTGACACAAAGTTTCTACTGTTTGATAACAGGTGTGTGCTCTCTATATAATGAGTTTGGTAGTCAAGGCCCCATCTGCACTTTCCGGGGCAGAGTGCTAGAAGAAATGGTTTCTAACATGGTTAGATATTTACCTTTGGATATTTATATGGATATCAAGAATTTTATAATTAATGATAACAAAAATTTTGGATGGAATACTAAACCTTATGCTTCAGGGCCTAAGCCAATCTCCAACTCGTGGAGATCAGGGTGAGACCAAATGGGGGTGCGGCGGCAGATTAGCTCACATCTGCTTACTGAAGAGTTCTTACGCCTTCCTTTCAAGCATCTGGTACTGACTTCTGTTGGAGATGGGATACTGGACTAGATGGATCTTGGGTCTGATCCAGTGTGGCAATTTTTATGTTTCACGTGGGGCAGCTGGATGTAAATCAGAACAACCTTAAGGCTGCTGTAATTTACACCAGGGATCAATCAAAAAATTTAGGGAAACATAAAGCTGACTTTACTACCTCCCCAGTTCAGAAGCTGGCCAAGAGAATCTGGGCTATCAATTTCAATAACAACAAAAAGTAGGGAGAGGGGACAGAACCCCTGGACTTGAAGTCTTGTTGTCTTGCTACTGTTCATTTGGGGTTTGACAGGAACATTCAGTTGTGAGTCTCTGACACTCTTAAATCACGTGTGTTAAGAAAGAACGTTTGCAGCATCATGTGACTTTTCTCTTCCTTGCTGGTGTTGTAGCATTCTGTCCCAAGGCTTTGCTATTTGTTTGTCTTTCTGCCTTGCTCATTGCATGACTCTCTCCTTGGCCTGGATCTTCCCTCTTCTCTCCAGGTCTTCTTTTTCTTCTTCCTTTTTTAAAATTTTTGCTGTCATCCTGCCTTAGGTCATTTACTGTTATTCAGTTGATCCAATTTAGCTAGATAGGGTAAAATTAGGTTGTCACCAAGAGTATTCCTCCTATTGACTCCAAGAATTATTTTATATCATATTTGAGCCAAAAGACATTGTGAAAATGAGTCACAATTAATATATCTGAACTAAATGAAAGGTGAACATGCGTATGTCCCTATGGTTATGCAGTGAATACCTGGGTTAAATTAAAGAGAATTGCTTTATAGGACATCTGTCTGATGTGCCTGCCAGACTGAAATGATATTAAACTATAGCTGGCACAATAATGCACCTTTTTTCTTTTTTTCTTTTTGTAGATGCAATTTTCTCTGTGTGCCATTAGCTTCTGAGGCCAAAAGAAATAGAAATGTACTATCTAGTACCAGTGTTGGATGCTCAGCTGTCTCACATTTGTGCTCATGGCCTACTTTTGTCTTAAGCTGCTTCTCTCCTGACTCAATTCCAAAAATCCAGCTGTAGAAGTGGCAAGAGCAGCTGATTAAATGGGCATGGCCCCTAAAGCCTGGAGATTGGAACCTGTCTCTGAGGTCGTCCGAGTCCTTTGGGCACTGCGCACGGGTAGTCATCAACAAGTATCTTGCTGCTATTATGTAGATAATCAGGTGATACAAATCAAAATGCACATGTTAAAAAAAAAAAACCCGTTGTTAAGCATTATCTTATCTTCATGCACATAGGTATGAAGAGCCTAGTTTTGAAGTCTTTACTGTGATGACTGGTGAAGAATTTCAACAGTGTGCTTGCACAGATACTTCCTAATTTACCCGGCAATAAATCTTGTGCCCCAATAGTGAGTAACCATTCATTGAATATATTCAGTTCAACAACAACAAAAACCCTTTCTCATAAATGTAACGAGGAAAGGAGGCATGACTACTTGGCAAACCCATGCATTTAGAATTACATGCTGGTAATCTTAACACTTTGGTTCTTATATATATATATATATATACAGAGTCTGTGGATAGTGTAATACAGACCTCAGCTTCTGGAATTTAGAGGAAGAGAAGCATGATGGGGGGCGAGGGGGGAAACACCTCCTAAAGAGCAACTTCCCATTTTAATTTCTTTAAAGATAATTGTCATTTGGTACAACCTGATCTACTCCAGAAGGTACACATTTGTTTTCAGAAGGATTCTTAACAATCCCTAGGAAAAGCCAGCCTGCTAGAGATGCTTTAACACTCACTTCCCAGAGAGAGAGGGAAATTCCATCAGAGTTTGGGAAAAGCATGTCAACAATCCCTTCTATTTATTTGAGTTGTTTATTATTTTATTACAGTAGTACCCAGAGACAAGAGATCGGGGGCCTATATGTTGTATGAACATGTAGCAAGGAAATAGTCCCTGCTTAAGTAGCTTACAATCTTGGTTAATTACAAGATGCAATCAGTGGATGAAACGAACAAATGGATGGGAGCTGAATGAGGCAACAATAACACTAGCATGTTTTCCCATAGGTAAGCAGTGTGCACAAGGTAACTTTTAGCAAGGGGCCCCAGGAGCCAACTCCAACACATCACAGCTTATTTAGGCACACCTCCCATTGACATCAGAGGGAGCTTTGCCCCAATCAGAACTGAGTGGGAGACTTCAGGACTGGATCCAAAGTGATGATCAGGCACGCTCCAATGAGTCAATATGCTGCTTAGTGCTTGCTTAGTGCTACAAAGAAAAAGAAGACTGAAGGGGGACACAAAGCATCACTTTATAATTGCTGATCTTTTTTAGTTTTTGTTTGTTTGTTTGTCTGGGCCCTTCTCCCTAGAAATCAATAACAAATTTTGTAAATAATTATGAGGAGGTATCAGTGAGCTGACTGGAATTTCAAGAGTGATGTAATGTGGTTTGGTATTATTATCCCTCCCACCTCTGATTCTTTTGCATGCAGATTTCTTTGGCTTATTCCAAAGAAGGCTGGGAGGTGGGGGGAATGGCAGTTTTAATGGTACCACCAACGTTGGTTTCCATTTATGTTTACATGTGAAATGAAGCCATTTTGGAGAACAAGGAGACTGGCCAGTAAAACCTTTCACCCCTATAAAGTGTACATTTGGTTTGATTTTTGGCTTGGGTCCCAGAACTAGTCACAAGTTTTATTATAAAGCTGTAGTTCAGCTCAAGTTTTGTTAGTGCAATACAACCAATCGCCTCCTTTGAAAAGAAAGGAAGAAAAAGAAAAAGCTTTTGTTCATTCTGAATGATGTTGAATTTTGGAAAAAGTCTTTTAGGAAATAAAATTAGCCTGGTTTATAGATAACTGGTCATCATCAACCACCAGAAAACAAAGTGAGTTTATCTGAAATGTATAAAATGATATCTCTACCCCTTATATTAGTCAAAGAGTGACTAATCATATAAACAATGGATCAGCCACCAGCACACAATTTACTACAATTTATGAGAGGCACAAGCTTTCATTGCCAGAGTCTACTGATCAACAGAAAGTGATGTTGACAGCTGGAGGGAAGATGCATGCTATATTTTAAGTGAGTTTTTAAAATACATGTCTTTTTGAACAAGCAACCCAAGTCTGCAAGAATACCCATAGGAAATAAGTAAAATAGAATTGGAATGTCTTACACAGTATAGAACTATTGGTCTGATCCTGCCAGAGTTAGGTCTGAATGCAATTTTAATTGGTGTCTGGGGGACTCTTTCCATTGACTTTAATGGACTGGTTGTTCCTTTATCCACTAAAGAATTATTAGAATATAATGCCAAGGAGCTAATAGCTATGTAGAAGTCAGCTGGTATTGTAGTATGGTCTTGTACTTAAGGCACCAGATCTGTGTTTGATTCTTGGTTTTGCCAAAGGCTTCCTGTGTGTCTTGAACTTAATCTCTTTGTACCTTCGTTACTCATCTCTTAAAATGGTGATGAGATCCTTTCTTTGTCTGTCTTATCTCTTTAGATCAGAACCTCTTCAGGGCAGAGGCTATGTATCTGTACAGCACCTACTACAATAAGGCCCAGATCTTGTCTGGAGCACCTAAGTGCTACCATAATGCAAATAATATATGTCTGGTTTTAATTTAGTGCATGAACTAATTTAGGGCCAGATCTTCTAAAAGGGCTCGAGGATCTGGTCCTAAATGTATTAAGATTCCCAGATGCACCTCTAATTTAGAGTTAATGAGACAATTATTCTGTGTTAATAATAATAATACCAATAGACTTTTAAGTAAAACAACACATAGTTGGCAATCCCTCAGTAATAGGGCTTTCGGAAGTCACTGGTAGTAAATTAATGACCTAGGTAGGCAATCTATTTAAGCAAGTATTTGTATAGCAGGTATATAGTATATTAAAATTATAATTAATTGAGAGGAATACCACCTATGTAATCAATGGCTACATGTAATCAATGGATACATTGATTACATAGTTATTGAACCAATTCATAAGAATGAATGTAATTTTTATTAAATCCACTGTGAGCATCTAGCTGGGAATTACCTGAAATCACAGAAGCAAAGTTAAAAAGCAAAATAATGAAGGCGCTTGTGCGCACTTTTGGACAATACGAGAAAAACAAAGCAACGAGGACTAAGGCCCAGACCCTCAAGGGCAAATCCCATATGGTGGTGTGCACATCTTGTGAGGTGCTAAGTGCCTTCCATGCTCCTGGCTTTCAGCGAGGGGACAGGGTGCTCTCAGGATTAAGCCGTCAGAGTAATAAGAGCCAGCTGGTTAATTACTTTTTTAGTTTCAATGCATTGTTTCTTTGAAATTTCATCCCAGAAAAAAACAAGAGGATATGAGAAGATTGTGGTTTAATTAAGGTCATTTTAGCATTGCAGTAATTCTGTGCCTCACAGCTCAGATAGGAAGTGACTTTTCATTGACTAGCGCAGAAACAGAGAGGCTAGCAGCTCAGGTTTTGCAGCCTGGATTAATGTTGTGTCAAGAGTTCCACATTAGATCCTTCACTTGGAGTATTATAAAAGGACTGTCAGTATTAGACCCAGGCTAAAAAGCTGCCATATGGAAGTCTCAGCTTGGGAAAATCGTTTGACACAATTTACAATCAAACTAGCTTAGATTAATTTAGCTAAAGCAGGGGTAGGCAACCTATGGCATGCGTGCCGAAGGCGGCACGCGAGCTGATTTTCAGTGGCACTCACACTTCCTGGGTCCTGGCCACCAGTCTGGGGGGCTCTGCATTTTAATTTAATTTTAAATGAAGCTTCTTAAACATTTTAAAAACCTTATTTATTTTACATACAACAATAGTTTAGTTATATATTATAGACTTAGAGAAAGAGACCTTCTAAAAATGTTAAAATGTATTACTGGCATGCAAAACCTTAAATCAGAGTGAATAAATGAAGACTCGGCACACCACTTCTGAAAGGTTGCCGACCCCAAAGCTAAAGGGTGTTCACACCCCTTTTCTCCATTCTTCCCTCTCCAAATAATTCAAACTCACTTTTGGAACTATCACCCCAAAAATCTTTAATGCTTTTTATCTTTTTAAACCAGGGCTGGATGAACTCATTTGGGCAAAATAAGAACTAATTTTTTTTTTTATCAGAAACAGATCCAGATGTAAGAATATAGATCACTGGTTCCCAAACTTTAACAACCTGTGAACCCCTTTCACTAAAGTGTTATGTCTCGCGAACCCCCTTCTAAAAATGAATATTTCCAGGGATTTTCTCCTTTACCAGAGTATAAATGATAAAAGCAGTGATCTTGGAAATATAAATTGTTTTTATGACATGCTTATTACACACTATTTATTATTAATTATTATTTATCATTACAGTATTATTACATTATGAAAATGGCAACACTCTTCCAAGATCTCACTTTCGTCGCTTGTATCACTTTGAATAAGCCTGTTATAAGATTAGGCTCCTATGTTTCATCAAGGAGTATCAGATGTGAAACAGCATGAAGGTATTTAAGAAGCCAACTCAGAGTTCCTCCTACACAAGCATTCAGGTCTTGAGCAGTCCAGGCAAACAACGCATGTTACAACAAGGCTTAAACTTGTTCTTCATAATAATTTTAAAAACAAGACTAGCTGCCTATTTAATTTTAAAAACAGCAAAAAATATCCACCTCCCTTTCCATTTCTTATAAGGAGTCTTGACGTTTAAATCTCCTCAGTGTGATAGATATGCTTGCTTTGATCTACTTCGCTCTTGGAAGACCAGGGG
This sequence comes from Chrysemys picta bellii, assembly GCF_011386835.1. NCBI lineage: Eukaryota > Metazoa > Chordata > Testudines > Emydidae > Chrysemys > Chrysemys picta. Next base: position 172,145,638 of record NC_088793.1, on the reverse strand, counting down.
CTCCAGGCCCCGTGCTCCCTATTGCCAGCTCTGTCCGCCATTAGGGAATTTTTGCCCAAGAACCTCCTGTAACATTTCGTAAACCCCCAGGGGTTCATGAACCCCTAAGTCTATCTATTATAGATAGATATCACTTCGAGTACTATGCACGCGAGTGGATTGTTCTGGGTTAAATGTTGATTGTGGCTGAATGTCACACACTGGGTTAGCAGCTAGGGCTTGATCCAAAGCCCATTGAAATCAATGGAAAGCCTCCAATTGACATTGATGGGCTTTGGATCAGGTCCTTTATGCAGAACCCCTTTAATGTGAGCTGTGCTGAACGCGTATCTCCTTATACCACTCAAAAGGAGGCTTTTCCCTTCGAAGTTCAATGTAAGGCAGGACCCCCTTCAAATCCTCCTCGAAACGCATTCTTTTTTTTAGATTTGAACTGCTCACTGGCAATGCCTCTCTTGTGTCTAGAGTTTCAGTAGCATTTCAATACAAGTATAAAATATAACAGAAGAACAAACCTCTTTGGAACTAACAAGACACATGCCAAACACAATTCTTCAGTATTACATCCAGACCCTCCCCCACACCTTTGTCTATACCTCAGCCAGCACTGGACCTGATCTTGTCATTCAGTGGGACCTTGCAAGAGGCAAATTAGCAACTCACAGGATCAGGGACCTGGATTGTAGAGTGTTCAAGCCAGGAACCTTGTATTCTTACATACCTATAAAATACCACACACACCAGTGCCACTAGATAAATAATGTGCTCAGTCCTCAGCTGCACTGAGTTTGCGCTCAGAGGCGTAAGGGTGAAGGATCTACAGCACAATTCTCTTTCCCCAAATCTTGGCTAAGCCATTGATCATATTGACCCCTAGCATAACTTAGAGCAACCCTAAAACTGTGCCAAGTTATATTACCTGAGACAGTAATACTGGCTGAGAGCCATGCTCTCCACCTTAACCCCTACCCAGACCTCGTAACCACTCCCTACGGAAGGGGTGGGGCATGGCGTAGAGCCACCTTGGCCAGGTTGTGCTACTCAAGGATTCCTCAGTGACGGGGGGAATTCTTAACTGCCTCCTCTTTAGGGCATCTTTCTGGCAGCCTTGACCTTCCTCATCTGCATGAGCTGGGGCCCACTGGACTGAGTCTAATCATTCTAATATCCGAGACTCTAAAGGAAAGCAATTAGACTTGTCTTTCACTAGATCTAGTTTAGTTGCTAGCTTTCAACAGTCTGAATGAAATCCCCTTTACGAGAAAAATATACCAATACTTGCGCTACATTGATGACATCTTCATCATATGGACCCATGGAAAGGAGGCCCTTGATAAATTCCACCTGGATTTCAACAATTTCCACCCCACCATCAACCTCAGCCTGGACCAGTTCACACAAAAGATCCACTTCCTAGAAACTACAGTGCAAATAAGTGATGGTCACAGAAACACCACCCTATACCGGAAAACTACTGACTGCTATACTTACCTACATGCCTCCAGCTTCCATCCAGGACACATCACATGATCCATTGTCTACAGCCAAGCCCTAAGATACAACCAAATTTGCTCCAATCCCTCAGACAGAGACAAACACCTACAAGATCTTTATCAAGCATTCTTAAAACTACAATACCCACCTGGGGAATTGAGGAAACAAATTGACAGAGCGAGATGGCCGGGTACCCAGAAATCACTACTACAGGACAGGCCCAACAAGGAAAATAACAGAACACCACTGGCCATCACGTACAGCCCCCAGCTAAAACCTCTCCAGCACATTATCAACGATCTACAACCTATCCTGGAAAATGATCCCTCACTCTCACAGACCTTGGGAGGCAGGCCAGTCCTTGCTTACAGACAACCCCCCAACCTGAAGCAAATACAGAAACACCAACCCAGGAACCAATCCCTGTTGCCTATTCTGTCCCCATATCTACTCTAGCGACACCATCAGAGGACCCAACTACATAAGCCACACCATCAAGGGCTCATTCACCTGCATGTCTACTAATGTTATATATGCCATCATGTGCCAGCAATGCCCCACTGCCATGTATATTGGCCAAACTGGTCAGTGACTCCGTAAAAGAATAAATGGACACAAATTGGACATCAGGAATGGTAACATACAAAAGCCAGTAGGTGAACACTTCAACCTCCCTGGACATTCTATAACAGATTTAAATGTAACTATTCTTGAACAAAAAAACTTCAGAAACAGACTTCAAAGAGAAACAGCAGAACTAAAATTCATTTGCAAATTTAACACCATTAATTTCGGCTTGAAGAGGGACTGGGAGTGGCTGGCTCATTACAGAAGCAGCTTTTCCTCTCCTGGAATTGACACCTCCTCATCTATTATTGGGAGTGGACTACATCCACCTTGATTGAATTGGCCCTGTCAACACTGGTTCTCCACTTGTGAGGTACTCCCTTCTCTTCATGTGTCATTATATAATGCCTGCATCTGTAACTTTCACTCCATGCATCTGAAGAAGTGAGGTTTTTTACCCATGAAAGCTTATGCCCAAATAAATCTGTTAGTCTTTAAGGTGCCACGGGACTCCTTGTTGTTTCTTTACGAGAAAAGAAAATGGAGCTTGGATGACTTTGATCTTCAGGATTTTATCCTCTTCTCACTTACACTGGAGAAAGTGAGATCTGAATCAAGCCCTGTATATTCATTTGCTCAGCTGCAGTTTCCACACAGCCCCATCCCCTTGGCCATTTCTGAGCTGTTTAAATGTACATATTTATATTTTGTGCAGTTTTCTCATGTGAACCAGGGAAACTGAACAATAATTGGCCCCTGTCAATACAAGCAGTGCTCTGGGAATTGACTAATTAACATAAACCTCAGCCCCTCTGGGATATTTCCAGGTTCCTTTTTTTTTTTTTTTTTTTTCTTTGCTGTCTCGGCAAATATGGTAGTTGAGCTACTAACTACTTTCAGATGCTCTCTGTATTTCCAGAAAGAAATAAAGAACATCCATGTTGCTTTAGAAAAAGTAATGTTTCTACAGAATGCTTACCTTCTTACCAGATGCTTCACGATGGAGTGAAGGATTTATGTCCAATGAGACCTCTGTAAGTGGCAAAATATTTATTCTGAAGCAGAGGTAAATGACTGAATGTGACATTTGAGCTCTATTATTTTTACAGAACTGCTTATCGAGCATGCCTGACGTTATTCTAAAATAATTCTTCTGGTAATGAAAGGCAGGGAAACCCTATTTAAAGGACGGCACATGAATTTATCTGTTCTCCTATGGGCATGGCAAATACTTTTTTTTTTATAAGGTCTACTAGGCAAAGGGATGAAACTTGCATAACTAAGTCAGAAAGAACTCTTGTTCAACAAAAAAAGGAATGCCACAAATATTATGTGGAAGTAGTAATAATAGGTATGTGTGTGTCAACTGCTTAGTTTTCAGGAAGTGTATAAAGGGCCACATTCTTTCCCTGAGGCTACAAAGCACTAAGTCTCTTAGTCTGTGGGGCGAGGAGTGGGGGAAAGAAACTAAATTAGATGTTTTTCTACCTGTGAGATTTAAATCAAATTGCTCAGGTCTAGCTTTGAACGTAGGAAACAATCTCTCCTTGTTGTCATGATTACTTGTTGTATGTAGTATTAATGCTGTTTATTTATGAATGAACACAGTCAAGTTCTGTAACTCATGAAAATCTTTTATATAATGTGGCAATGGGCTAGTTTCCCTAGAACTGCTCAAAACTATTTGCCCGAATTTCAGTCACTAATGAACAAGACTCAGTGGGATACATTTTGAAGACAGGCTCCTGCAAATGTGCATGTGTATTGTGTAGAGGGAACAAGGCAGAAGGGGTCACACTTGCTGGGAGTATGCAAGGAGTCTGTGCCCATGAGACACACTCACCTCTAGACGGGGCACTGAAACAATTTTTATGGGGGGTGGTGCTGAGAGCCATTGAACTAAACTGTAACCCTGTGTATAATGGAAACCACTTCAAGCCGGCAGGTGCTACAGTACCCTCAGCACCCCTGGTTCCAGCACCTATGCCTCTAGAGCTTAAAACGGAATCTGTGATTCTAGAGCCTCATGATTCTTCTGCTGTCAGCAAGTAGCTGTGAAACCCAATGGCAAAGTGTCCCAACCCTTCTAGCGCTGGTCAGCATAGAGGATGACAACCTACTACTGCTATGTGTTACTATGTTCCCTCAAGAGGCAAATGTCTATACTATGGAGCTAAAGGTTCCAACTCTGCTGATGACCCATGTGAGTGTTATTATGATGCCACATGCTGGAACTTCTCTTTTTTTTTCACTTTTCTTTTTAGAAACTGAGGAAAATACACTTAAACTACAATAAAAGAACATTATTAAGGTTACAAAATCAAGCACTCCAAAATTAGGAAATTCCAGAATTAAGGTGGCCTGTGCTACCTTAATTGGCTCCCTTGTGCCTATCCATTAGGTACAGTCTTTAACTACATCATCACACAGTCTTCTGCAAGGCTTAGGTGTTAAGAAAATCACTTCAGAGGCTACAACATCACCGGCTCATTCACCTGCATGTCCACCAATGTTATATATGCCATCATGTGCCAGCAATGCCCCTCTGCTATGTACATTGGCCAAACTGGACAGTCACTACGCAAGAGGATAAATGGACACAAGTCAGATATCAGGAATGGCAATATACAAGAACACTTCAACCTCCCTGGCCACACAATAGCAGATGTAAAGGTAGCCATCTTACAGCAAAAAAACTTCAGGACCAGACTCCAAAGAGAAACTGCTGAGCTCCAGTTCATTTGCAAATTTGACACCATCAGATCAGGATTAAACAAAGACTGTGAATGGCTATCCAACTACAGAAGCAGTTCTCCTCCCTTGGTGTTCACACCTCAACTGCTAGCAGAGCATCTCACCCTCCCTGATTGAACTGACCTCGTTATCTCCATACTGATTTATACCTGCCTCTGGAAATGTCCATTACTTGCATCTGAAGAAGTGAGGTTCTTACCCACAAAAGCTTATGCTCCCAATACTTCTGTTAGTCTTAAAGGTGCCACAAGACTCTCTATTGCTTTTTACAGATTCAGACTAACACGGCTAACCCTCTGATACTTCAGAGGCCCTGTGTACCATGGGTAAATTTTATATGTAAAGAGTGCCAGGTAAAATTCATACAGGGTTTGCTTAAATATTCTCCAGGGTTCGATTCTCTGTGAGTAGCAATGGTTGCTGTCCATGATGTACTGTGAAAAAAGGGGACTCTGCATTTTGCTTTGATTATCAGGAAGTGCCAGAAGTATTAATAGCAAAAAAATTTCCAATTAGCTAAAATTCTCACACTAGTCCTGCGGATCAGCATTTTTTTAAAGCACAGATGGTCATTTATGTAACACTGTTTGCAAATGTGGCTCTGTTCCACAGCAACAGGAAAATGGGCTACATCTGCACTGTAGGAGAAAAAATATAAATGAACAAGAAGCTGTGCAAACATTTAAATTACAGGGAAACAGGACTGCGATAAGCACTGAACTACATGAGCAGGAAGACAGCGTTAGCCTCACCCAGGCCCTGAAAAAATGGCCACATTTCTGGTCTGCTCTATTGTACTGAGTGGAAGTTTATGTGTGACCTTCCTTCCCAGAACTTCCTCTGAGAGGAAATGTTGTCACTGTTCAGTAGGGGTCAATTGTTATGTATTCAAAACTGGAAAGGAAAATAGCATCCATAAAGGCAACAAAGTGGAAAGGAAGCAATGAGAACTTGCCATTTACACATTTGGAAATGATCAGAAAGGTCATTCTGGCTCCCTAACACCTTCTGAGTTCAGGAAAATAAAACAAGACCAAGATAGCAAAATAATACTGCTTAGCAGGGTCCCTAAGTCCTACACAGCATCAGTTAAAGCCTCACGACACCATTGTGAGGTATATCACCTACATTAAACCTGTGACTGCCAGAAGGTGGGACTGAATGATAGGGGATGGATCATGTGATAATTGCCCTGTTCTGTTCATTCCCTCTGAAGCATCTGGCAGACAGGATATTGGGCTAGATGGACAATTGGTCTGACCCAGTATGGCCATTCTTATATTCTTATGCTGGATCAGGAACACCTGGGTAACTCTGGAGCCATACTTTGTGATTGACCCCTCCTTCTCTAATATGGAGATATACCTATCTCCTAGAACTGGAAGGGACCTTGAAAGGTCATCGAGTCCAGCCCCATCGAGTAGAGGTGGTTGTGATGGTGGAGATGGGTGGGAGTGGGGGAGGTTTTTAAATGACATAGGCCAGAACCTGGCCCTAGCACTGACCCTTTTTTATGGCCATAGCCATGCACAGAGGTATAAAGCTGCTGGCTTAATCTGCCACCTGGGGAATCCTTCAATGCCAGGGGAATTACAGAACAGGTATAACTGGTCTTTCATATAGTTGCCAGCACAGCAGCCATTAGAGGTGTGACTGGGGAAATGGGAGCATGACCAGAGCTCTACAATCCCTAGTGAGTACAACAGCCTGTTAGGTGCCATGGCTGTAGATGAAATTTAGAGCAGTCCTGAGATGGCTCTAAATTGCACCAGAGGTTATACCAGAGGATATACCAGATCCAGGGTTGGGGAACTGTAAAGAAGGATTAGAGCCACCTTTGCCCCAGTCCTCTGACAACCACTTGCACCAAGCCATGCTTAGCCACAAATGAAGATTGAATATTAAATCTTTAACACAGTTTCCTTCTGATACAGACAACAGAACCTGCCGACATTTCCTTCTTATGGCTGATGTGGTTTGTGCAGAAGATGATTCAAGCAAGGGGAGCAAGCTGAGGGGAATGATAGGAAAATGTGTAGCACAGAAGTAAGGAGAGAGACACCTCGTGGCAATAACATTAGTTAACATTGACATTGATGTTGCTTTTGATTTGTACAGGTTTTTTTGCAAGGGGCTTCTAGCCCATTAAATGGAAGCCTAGAGCGACCTTAAGCAAGCTCAATACATAGATAAATAGAGCTGGCTGAAAAATTTCCTAACTCACAATTTCAATTAAAAAAATTGTTGACATTTCAAATCAGAAAAACATGGGGCAAAATTTTTGACAAAGTTTTTGCAAAAAGTAAGTCCAGTTTTTCATTTAGGTCTGTAAATAAAAATATATGGGTGGATACCTAAAGATAAAGACTCCCAAAATCAGAACCCACTTCTGAAAATGTGGGTCTGACCTTCTCTATGGATCTGTTTCCCCATCTGTAAAGCAGGGATAATAAAGCATTTTAAGAGTTGCAAATGAAAAGCGCTAGGAAGAGCTGTGCTGTCCTTTACCCCAGTGCACAGTGGGTTTAATACTCTACCATTCTGATTTACTAGTGTTTTACACACACTTTGCCCTGGGGCACAGGTCTACACATGGTGAAGAACCTTGGAAAATTGGGCACAGAGTCTACACGGGTCTAAGGGGAGGCAGTTGTGCCTGGAGAGGGGTGGTTAGCATACCCCAGGCAGGTGAGCAATGTTGGTTAGAAAGATAGCAGGGCCAGGACAGGGAGGGAGGGGGAGTGCACTGTTTCAGTGCATCCCCTCAGCAACCTCACCTACAGGGCTCACTGGGGACCCAGCCTTAACTTAAAATTAATCTCCCTAGCCCCCAATATTGCCTATTCTCCCTCAGAGTGAATCTCCCTGTGGTGCAGTGGGGCAGGCTGGTGTAAGGAGTTGTAATTTACACCATTCTATATCAGGACTCATGAATCAGCCCCACAGACTTATATATAAGAACAAATAGTGGGCCACATTGTCAGCTGGTGTAAATCTGGGTATGGAGGCCAAGGCAGCTGCATTGATTTATACCAGCTAAGGAACTGGCTGCGCAATGTTTCTTTCTTTTTCTTTTCTTCCATTTCACACTGAGATTATTCAGTTGTGCATTCCCTCAGAGAGACTAGAAATGGAGGATTTTCATTATGTATATGTGCATGTAACTGGTTCTAAAAAAGCAGTACTGAATTTTCCTCTCTCATTTCCTTGCTATGTATCTGTCTGGGCCATTAACAACTTTCATCACATCTGAAAGAATGTCGCTTTTGAGGCAGAAATTCCCACCATTAGAATCATTTCTCTGTGTTAAACAACAAAGGCTAATGCATTCTCTCAATGTTAAGCGGGTGTTAAAATGCGCATATGTTACCAGGGCTATTACCTATGAGGGCCCATTCAAGAGGCAATGATTTTCAGTACCACTGACTGCTCTGAGCCCTCTCATATTAGCACATTAGCACATATGCAATCCTTCTTATCAGATTAGCTACAGTTGTCACAGATTAGTTTGCCCCATGAAGGAATCACTAAGGTACTTCTGACTATGGGCTCAAAAGAATCAAAACTGTGTTTTTTTGGTTTCTGCTATTTTTTGTGTGTGTGTGTGTGTTCCATCCACCAGACTGCAAAACAAATTAAAGGGCAAATGTAAATTTTGTTGTTATTAATAAGGCTTTTCTTTCATTAAGGGATAAATAATAACATAAACCTAGAAAAGGCTTCTTCTAACTGCTCAAGGAGTTTCTGCACCTGTCAAAAAGCCTCTCTGCTTTTCTTCTTTAGCTTGAATAACATAACACATTGTGGGACAATAAAATTTCTGACTCACAGAAGTCTCTCTTTCTTTTGCAGTAATTTATGATGTGATTCAAAGTCTCACACATTGGGGGCAAGAAAATGACTTTGCTGGTCGTTTTTTAATTATTTATTTAACCCACTTGGCTCCTTACAAGGGCATAATAGCTAGAGAGACAGTCGCTGACTCAAAATACTTTTGCCATGATTTGCAAATCTGCACAGTCATGAAGATAGCTAGAACTGGTGTTTGCACCTGGAAAAGATCCAGACACCTTGGTAGCACAGTGCCCTCCCCCGGGCATTAGTTTGTGTGCTTGAGATATTGCACTGTGCCTAATGCAAAATCATCCCCAAGCTGGGTCTATATTCAATGCCATGAAAGAAGCCCCTCCAAGACCCCCGCTTCTGCGCTCTAGACTGCCTCAAACAGGGCCTGGTGAACATGATTTAATAGAAACAATGTTCAGCTCAAGTTCTTTGTTATTTTCTTCATTCTTGTTTGAGCAATAAGGTATAGATAAAGCCCAGTTCTCTCACTAAGCCGTAGTCTACACTACAGAGTTAAGTCGATGTAAAGCAGTTTACATGGACCTAACTATGGAGGTTTCTATATTACAATGCTTCTCCCGCTGCTTTAACTTGCCAGCTAGATCGACCTAATAAAACCACCTCAATGAGAGGTGTAGCACTTAGGTTGAAGTAGTTAGGGCGACGCAGTGTCAGTGTAGACACTGCATTGCTTATGTTGACCTCAGTGGCTCCAAGAGGTGTCCCATAATGCCCATCGTGACTGCTTTGGTCACCATTTTGAACTCCGCTGCCCTACAGCCAGATACACAGGTATATGCCCCTTCTCTTTTAAAGCCTGGGAGCTTTAGAAGTTGTTCTTCCTGTTTGCTTGGTGAGAAGCGCAAAATAGCAGCTGCCCAGCTGACCATGCCGGCTCCACTTCTGCCTGGAGTACATGGGAGGTGGTGGATCACCTGGGTCTGTGGGGAGAGGAGGCTGTGCACTCACAGCTCCGCTCCAGCTTCAGAAACTACGACATCTATGGCCAGATTGCTTGGGGCATGGTGGAGAAGGGCTATTACAGGGACATGCAACCGTGCCATGTAAAAATCAAGGAGCTGCAGCAGGCATACCAGAAGGCGAGGGAGGCAAATGGTCACTCTGGTGTGGAGCCACAGACTTGACGCTCCTACAAGGAGCTGCATGCCATACTCAGCAGCAACACCACTGCCACCACCAAGAGCCACCAGAGTGAACTCTGAGGACAAGGTGCTGGATGAGGAAGAGGAGGATGGGGGGACAGGCGACAGGGAGATACAGTGGCATCGGGAGCCAGGACCTCTTTATGACTCCTGAGCAGTCTAGCCACTCCCAGCATCCAGCTCTGGCAAGCCTGATGCAGGGGAAGGAACCTCTGGTAATTACTAAGTTTGCTTCAATACAGCAGAGACACATCTGCTCATGTGCTATTTTTTAAATCAGGCTAGATGAGGTAGTGAAATAACCAATACAGGTACAGTTGCTATCTGCTTCTCATTCCCCTGTACAGCTAGAGAGAGGGGGCCCTGAGGAATAGTTTGTTTATGCACACTGCGATGTCCCATGAATCCTCCATAGAAATCTCGAAGAAGTTTTCCTGGAGGTACTCTGCAATCTTCTGCTGCAGGTTTCTTGGGAGGGCTGCCTTTTTTCTTCCCTCGTGGTAGGACATTTTGCCATGCCGCTCAGCAATTACTTCAATAGGTACCATTTCAGTGCACAGGCTAGCAGCATATGGACCCAGTCTGCAGCCAGATGCCTGCAGGAACTGGTTCCTTGCAGCCTCGGTTACCCTCAGGAGTGAGATATCAGCTAAAATCACCACTACCTGTGGAGAACGGTGCCAGTATTCAGTTCAGTTGCCCTATACACTTGTTCTGATACTCCAGTGCTACCCCCCGCTACTGTCCCAACTCGCCCCCTCCATTCCGGGCTGTACTCACCATGGCTGGGGCTGCCATCATGCTCTATAACTTCCAAGGGAAAGTGAAAAAGTTGTGCTTGTAACTTGTTTGGATCAGGGAGTGTAAGTACACTAACAATAGTACCTCTGTCCATTGTTTCTTTAGCAGCTGCAGATGTGGCCTTGTGGGTCTCTTCAAGCAGCCTGGAGGAGCCGCTCAGCCTGATAAGGAGGAGAAAGAAGAGGACTAAGGAAGACATGTTCCAAGAGGTCCTAGAAGCCTCTGGCGCTTTGGATTTGAGCAGAGGGCTTGGAGGGCAGAAATCAATAACAAAATGCAGAGGGACAGTGAGAACAGGAAATACAGGTAGCAAGAGATGATAGTGCTGCTGAGGGAGCAAATAGACATGCTGCAGTCTCTGATTGACCTTCAGGCTGAACACATCCATGCTTGCCTCCTCCTGCAGCTCATAGAGAACTTCATTCCAGGACCTCCCTACTCCCACCCCCCCGCACACACACACATTCTATGTATCTTCTGGGGCCACAGTAGTACCTAAGGCACTCCACCCCATGGGAGAGTATACACAATGACAGCTACACATACACCCAGCTGTGAGGGCCTTGTTGGTGTAGGTGCTTGTGAATGCCCCATTCCTTCCCCTTTAAAGATACTTTCCCCTGTATGTGTGAAGTTTACTTCAGCATTGCATAGGCATGTTTCCATGAGTATGGAATACAAATCTAATTATGGAAACTGAATTTATCTTTACTATTCTCCAGCACATGGTGGCTGGTGCTAACATTCATGGACAACAGCAATAGGTGCATTTGCATTGTCATAGTAAGACACACCCAATAGTCATTATAAAGTTCACACCACAGTGCAAAAAACCCAATGCCAGGCTCAACATGTTACAGCAATGCACATTACTGGGGCTCATTGTTAAAATGCTCCTTCAAAGCCTCCATGAGCTGAATAGTTCCCCACTGAGCCCCTCAAATAGCCATGGTATATGGCTGCTCAAAAGCAGCAGACAGCTGATCCACCTCCTTTCTCCCTCTTTGCTTCACAGATATTATGAAGCGCACAGCAGGGAGCTAGGACCAATGGGATATTGTCCTCACTGAGGTCTAATCTCCTGAGGAGACAGCACCAATGACCCTGCAAATGGCCAAAGGTACATTCAACAGTCATTCTGCACCTCCTGAGCCTGTTGTTGAAGCGCTCCTTGCTGTTGTCAAGGTGGCCGGTGTAAGGCTTCATGAGCCATGGGAGTAAGGGGTAGGCTGGGTCTCCCAAGATCACTATTGGCATTTCCACATCCCCAATGGTAATCATCTGATCCGGAAAGAAAGTCCTTGCTTGCAGATTTCTGTACAGGCCTTGTTTCCTAAAGATGTGTGTGTCATGTACCTCCCCTGACCAGCCCACACTGATGTTGGAGAAATTATCCCGATGATCCACCAGCGTTTGCAATACCATAGAAAAAATAGCTCTTTCTGTTGATGTACTCTATCGTAAGGCGGTTTGGGGCCAAAATAGGAATATGCATGTCATCTATTGCCCTGCTGCAGTTAGGGAACCCGATTGCTATAAAATCATCTGCTATTTCATGCACGTTGCCCAGAGTCACAGTCCTACGTAGCAGGAGGCGATTAATGGCCTTGCACGCTTGCATCACAGCAATCCCCATTGTGGATTTCCCGACTCCAAACAGATTCACAACTGATCAGTAGCAGTCTGGCATTGCCAGCTTTCACACAGCTTCTCCACCATGAGAGCAGCCCTCATTTTGGTGTCGCTGTGCTGGAGGACTGGAGAAAGCTCCGCACACAGTTCCAGGAAGGTGGTTTTGCACATCTGAAAGTTCTGCAGCCACTGCTTGTCATCCCATACCTGCATATCAATGTGATCCTACCAGTCAGAGCTTGTTTCTCAATCCCGGAACCGATGGACAACCATGTGCAGCTGCTCCGTGAATGCCAACAGCAATATTGAATGGTTTCTTTCCATGGCACACAGCAAGACAGACACCAAGGCATCATCATCGGACTCACAGCTCAGGAAGTACTGAGTGTTCATAACACTCAGCACAATACTGGCAAGCAGTGCAGGATCCATGCTTTCTGACAGGGATGGCGGGTGCGCAGATTACAGGGGCTGTTGAATAGTGGCACAAATCTTACTAGGCTGCCCATGGAATGATGGGATGGAGAAAACTGCATCATGGGATGTTGAACCTGCCCCCCTGAGGCATTGCAAACCCTTCCCAAAATACCCGGCGGTACATGGCGGCGAGTTGCACAGTGGGATAGCTGCCCACAATACACTGCTCTCTGTGTCAATGCAAGAGCTGTGGACGTGTTCCGCTGACACAAGGAGCAGAGTGTGGACATGCAACAGCAGTTTAATTGCAGCGGCAGCTGTACATCAGCATAACTTGAGTCAACTTAACTTTGTAGTACAGACAAGTCCTTACTGGTGTAACTCCTTGGACTTGAGTTTGGCCTTTCCTGATTTACCCTGGTTGGTGAGAGGAGACTCGGGCCCATGATAGCAGCCACCATTTTACAAGAATATAATTGTTGAAAGTAATGCTTAACTTTGGCACATTTTGTACAAAAAAGTAGTTAAAAAAGGTGGCTATTTTGCCATGTTTAAAATTGGAAAACAGATTTTTTTTTTTTTAAATAGCCTGTTCTGTAGTACAGTGATTTTTTTTTTTAAAACATTTACTAAACCCGGGTCAGATTCTGACACCCTACCTCACACTGAGTAGCACCTTATTCTACTAGTGACATCCCACTGAGTGGGAGGAGTCATGGAGTATACTACTCTAATATGACTATGGGTATGTCTATGCTGCAAAGTGAAGGTGTGAGCATAGCCCTGGTAGGCATACCTGTGTTAGTTATAAGTTAGCTAGCATGGGTAATACTAGCACTCTAGATGTGGCACAGGCTTCAGCATGGGGTAGCAATCTGAGTATCACCCAGGGTCCCTCGAGGGCTTGTACTCTGTTTGGTAGCCCATTCTGAAGCTTGTGCCATGATATCCACGCTGTTATTGTTACCGGTGCTAGCTACATTAAAGCTAACATAGGTATGCTAACCCATGCTACAATCACGCCTTTACATTGTCATTTAAACATACCCTTAGCATATCAGAATCTTAGTGTTAATGTGATTTATTGAAACCAATATTTGTTCCCATTACTAGCTGACAAATAACAACTGCTTGTACCACACTGGTTTAAAAAAAAATGAAATGAAATTGTTCAGAAGGCTGTATCCCTTTTAAATGCCACTTTTCACTGGAGTGTTGAACTGATTTGATCACTCATGAGCTGCATTCATCTGAATGATAACTCCTTTGCTTGCTGTCTCTTTCCCCCTGATTATGTAGCCTGTACTTTTAACCTACAGTCAGAGAGTGGCATCTTTAGGTTTTCTTGAAGAAAAGCTCCATTTGTGAGCCAGGCTTGTGGTAATTTATTAACAGCAAATAGGAATAATGTTAGAGAAGACCATCCTGTAACTTGCTCTATCTATAGAAAGACTACTAAAGCTATGTTACTTATTCCAACACCTTATGGAAAGGGACAGATTCTGATCTCATAGGAGGACAAGGTCATTGCAGAGAAGCCACATGATTTCTTTCAATCAATCTTCACTTCAGAGGATGTGGGGGAGAACCTCACACCCGAGCCATTTTTTTTAGGTGACAAATCTGAGGGACTGTCCCAGATTTAGGTGTCAATAGAGGATGTCTGGGAACAAATTGATAAATTAAACAGTAATAAGGCACCATGACCAGATGGTATTCACCCCAAATTTCTGAAGGAACTCAAATATGCAATTGCAGAACTACTAACTGTGGTATATAACTTATTGCTTAAATCAGCCTCTGTACCAGATGACTGGAGGGTAACTAATGTAACAGCGATTTCTTTTAAAAGGCTCTAGAGGTGATCCTCTGATATATACAGTGATTAAAATAGACATTATCAAAAAGTGTGTGTTATACAGTGATTAAAATGGACATTATTTAAAGGCTGGTAAACCTAATTTTAATAACAGGCAAAGTAGTTGAAACTATAGCAAAGAACAAAATTTTCAGACACATATATAAACATGATATGTTAGGCAAGAGTCAATATGGCTCTTGTAAAGGGAAATCATGCCTCACCAATCTATTAGAATTCTTTGAGGGGAATCAGCAAGCATGTGGACAAAGGTAATCACAGTGTATTTGGACTTTCAGAAAGCCTTTGACAAGGTTCCCCACCAAAGGTTCTTAAGCAATGTAAGCAGTCATGGCATAAGGGGGAAAGTTCTCTCATGGACCAGTGACTGGTTAAAAGACAGAAAACAAATGATGGGAATAAATAGTCAGTTTTCACAGTGGAGAGCGCTAAATAGTGGGGTCCGCTAACAATCTGTACTGGGACATGTGCTGTTCAATGTATTCATAAATGCTCTGGAAAAGGGGGTGAACAGTGAGGTGGCAAAATTGGCAAATGATACAAAATGACTCAAGATAGTTAAGTCCAAACCTGACTGCAAATGTGACAAAGGAATCTCACTAAACTGGGTGACTGGGTAACAAAATGGCAGATGAAATTCAATGCATATTGGAAAAAAGAATCCCAACTATATAGACAAAATGATGGATTCTATGTTAGCTGTTACCACTCAAGAAAGAGATCTTGGAGTTATCGTGGATAGTTCTCTTCAATGTGCAGTCAAAAAAGGTAACAGGAACCATTAGAAAAGGGATAGATAATAAGACAGAAAATATCATAATGCCACTATATAAATTCATGGTATGCCCACACCTTGAATACTGCATGCAGTTCTGGTCACCCCATCTAACCCTCCCTCCCCCCCTCCCCCAAGAAAAAAAGATATATTAGATTTGGAAGAAAGGCAAACAAAATGATTGGGGTATGGAAGAACTTCCATATGAGGAGAGATTGAAAGACTGGCACTGTTCATTTTAGACAAGAGATGACTAAGGGGGGATATGATACAGGTCTATAACATCATGGTGTGGAGAAAGTGAAAGTGAATAGGGAAGTGTTATTTACCCCTTCACAGAACACATGAACTAGGGGCCAGCCAATGAAATTAACAGGCAGCAGGTTTAAAGGAAATATAAGGAAGGACTTCTTCATGCAATGCACAGTCAACCTGTGGGACTCATTGCCAACAGTATAACTGGGTTCCAAAAAAACAATTAGATAAGTTCATTGAGGATATGTCCACCAAAGGACACCGGGGGAAAGGGGTGGGAGGGGCGGGGCCCCGGGCAGACGTGGCGGGTCGGGCCAGGGGTTAGCCTCCCCAAGCCTGCGGTTCACCCGTGGTTCTGGTACCATTTTCTCTCTCAGACACCACCAGATGACTTCCCTTGGAACTCAGTAAAAGGTTTTTTCCTGATCAATGAACATCTCATGAATATTTTCCCCTTTCTCTCTAATTTTTATTCCACTAGCTGCCTCACTGCACAAACAACATCTATTTTAGGTCTTCCTGGCATGAATCCATATTGATTTGTGCTAATATCTACTTCATGTTTAGTCTCTTATCAATGACTCTCTGCCATAATTTCATTGTATGACTCATCAGTTTTATACATCTTTTTCCCCTCATAAAACAGCACCAAGATATTTCTCTTCCAAGTTTTTAGTATCTTTTCCCATCTCATGACTGAACTGAACAGGGATGTCAGCTCTCTTGGATTATTTCCTCTTAAAAACGGTTAACAATACCTTTTCCATTGATTCTCTATGTGTCTATCATATTTGAAGAACTTCACTTCCTTTGTGTCTTTGGTACTTCTTTCCCATGCTTTCTTCCCTCTTTCTTTTGTTCCAAGTCTTGAGTAAAGTTCCTCAAAGGCCTTTGTTTTTGCAACTACATTTCTGGCCAATTTCCTCGCATCTAGGTCTCCTTTGCTACTACTCCTTTTTTCTTTTATCTTTTATCACTTGTACTTCTTCACTCCACTACCAATTGTTTTTGAATAAAGGTTTTCCCTTTTGATTCACCCATAACTTGTTTAGCACGCTCCACTATATTTGTTGCCATAAAATCCCAAAATGTATGCACTCCTTCCACATGTGGTGCTGACCTCATCTTCTCCATAACCAACTCTCTAAAGCCCTTGTCAGATTTATTATCAGGGCCCAGGATGTGAACAGTCATGCCTAGTGGCTGGAGCAGGAGTCACATGCCAGAGCCAGAGTCAGGAGTCAGAGCTGAGGGTTAGAAACTGGAGTCAGAGGCCAGATGCTGGAGCCAAGGGTCAGAGCCAAAGTCAGGAATTGGAGCCCAGGGTCAGAACTGGGTTACCTGGAGTGAGGCAAGGAGCAGGGCTGGGTCCAAGGCAGAAGCAGGGTTGGGAACAAGCAGGCGCAGGAGCTATCACAGCCGTGGGTGACTTCTTTGAGTAGCCAGTGAAGTGGTGCAACCTTCCTCGGCCAATTCAGCAGGACATTCAGTTAGATGGTGTCAGGACTGAGATCCCCACTTTGAACTTTAGGGTACAAATGTAGGGGCCTGCGTGAAAAACTTCTAAGCTTAACTACCAGCTTAGCTCTGGTTCGGCTGCCACCATCAATGGATTCCCTCCCTGGGAAGCCTTGAAAAACCCTCACCAAATCCCTGGTGAAAACAAATCCAAAACCCCTTGGATCTTAAAACAAGGAGAAATTAACCATTCCCCTCCTTCCTCCCACCAACTCCTGGTGAATCAGTTCCAACCCCCCCCCGGGATCTACAACAGGGAGAAATTAACCATCCCCCCTCCTTCCTCCCACCAACTCCTGGTGAATCAAGATCCAAAACCCCTTTGGATCTAAAACAAGGAAAAATCAATCAGGTTCTTAAAAAGAAGGTTTTTAATTAAAGAAAAAGGTAAAAATCATCTCTGTAAAATCAGTATGGAAATTAACCTTACAGGGTAATCAAACTTAAAGAGCTCAGAGGACTCCCCTCTAGTCTCAGGTTCAAAGTACAGCAAACAAAGATAAACACTCTAGTAAAAGGTACATTTACAAGTTGAGAAAAACAAAGGAAAACTAACACGCCTTGCCTGGCTATTTACTTACAAGTTTGAAATAGGAGAGGCTTGTTTAGAAAGATGTGGAGAACCTGGATTGATGTCTGGTCCCTCTCATTCCCGGAGAACGAACACCGTCCCAAAACAAAGAACACAAACAAAAGCCTTCCCCCCCCCAAGATTTGAAAGTATCTTGTCCCCTTATTGGTCCTTTAGGTCAGATGCCAGCCAGGTTACCTGAGCTTCTTAACCCTTTACAGGGAAAAGGATTTTGGAGTCTCTGGCCAGGAGGGATTTATAGTACTGTACACAGGACAGCTATTACCCTTCCCTTTATAGTTATGACACGCCCCCCAAATCACAGATAGTGTTGGATGTTCGGTTCCACACTGGCTGTGATTTCTTCCTGGAGTTTTAGGAGAAAACAGAGTTAATAAGACACATGTACCTTTAGACATACGACTGATTATATAAAAACTAACAATATGTTTCATTCCAAAAACAATTGTTAACCAGTTAACTCTGGGAAACTTTCCCGGGAGAGTGCATCAGCCACTTTGTTAGAAGCTCCCGAAATGTGTTGTATTTCAAAATCAAAATCTTGGAGAGCTAAACTCCACCGAAGAAGTTTTTTGTTATTTCCCTTGGCGGTATGAAGCCACTGTAGCGCAGCATGGTCTGTTTGTAGTTGGAAACGCCGTCCCCAAACATATGGGCGTAGCTTTTCCAGCGCGTACACAATGGCATAGCATTCCTTTTCGCTGATTGACCAATGGCTTTCCCTCTCAGACAGTTTCTTACTGAGAAATACGACAGGATGGAATTCTTGATCCGGTCCTTCCTGCATTAAAACTGCTCCCACGCCTCGCTCGGACGCATCTGTGGTTACTTGGAACGGTTTGTCAAAGTCTGGGGCCCTTAGCACAGGGTCAGACATGAGTGTTGCCTTAAGCTGGTTAAAGGCCTTTTGACACTCATTAGTCCACTGAACTGCATTTGGCTGTTTCTTTTTGGTTAGGTCTGTCAGCGGGGCGGCGATTTGGCTGTAGTGGGGTACAAATCACCTATAATATCCAGCCAAGCCTAAGAAGGATTGGACCTGTTTCTTAGACTTTGGAACCGGCCACTTTTGGATAGCATCCACTTTGGCCTGTATGGGATTTATAGTTCCTTGACCCACCTGGTGCCCCAGGTAAGTCACTCTGTTTTGGCCTATTTGACACTTTTTAGCCTTAACAGTTAGTCCTGCCTGCTGGATGCGCTCGAAAACTTTTTCCAGGTGCTCCATGTGCTCTGCCCATGAATCAGAAAAAATGGCCACATCATCGAGGTAGGCAACTGCAGATTCTCCCAATCCCGCTAGGAGACCATCTACAAGTCTTTGGAAGGTGGCGGGTGCATTTCGCAACCCGAAAGGGAGTACATTGAATTCATACACCCCTGCCTGGGTGACGAAGGCTGACCTTTCCTTAGCGGGTTCATCTAGTGGTACTTGCCAGTACCCCTTGGTTAAGTCTAAAGTAGAGATGAATTGGGCATGTCCCAATTTCTCCAATAGCTCATCTGTGCGTGGCATTGGCTAGTTGTCAGGACGAGTTACAGCATTTAGCTTACGGTAGTCCACGCAAAAGCGTATTTCCCCATCTGGTTTGGGAACTAGAACCACTGGAGATGCCCATGCACTCTTAGAGGGGCGGATTATACCCATCTGTAGCATGTCCTGGATCTCCCTTTGTATAGCAGTTTTGGCATGAGGTGACTCCCGGTAGGGTGGGGTTCTAATAGGGTGAGCATTACCTGTGTCAATGGAGTGGTATGCCCGTTCGGTCCATCCTGGAGTGGCTGAGAAAATTGGTGCAAAGCTTGTGCACAGCTCCTTGATCTGCTGTCGCTGCAGACGTCCAAGGGTCATGGAGAGGTTCACCTCTTCCACGCCACCATCCTTTTTTCCTTCGTAGTAGACACCTTCAGGCCACTCCGCGTCATCTGTTTCCTGGGCTGTAAACTGGCAAACGTTTAATTCTCTGGAATAAAAGGGCTTAAGAGAATTAACATGGTATACCTTAGGCTTTATGTTGGAGGTGGGGGAGGCTATGAGATAGTTAACAGCTCCTAGGCGCTCCTGGACCGTGAATGGTCCTTCCCACGACGCTTCCATTTTATGGGCCTGGATTGCCTTTAAGACCATGACTTGGTCTCCTACTTTGAAGGACCGTTCTCTGGAATGTTTATCATACCAGGCCTTTTGCTCTTCCTGAGCATCCTTTAGGTTTTCTTTAGCAAGGGCCAAAGAATGTCGGAGGGTGTTTTGTAGGTTGCTTACAAAGTCTAGAATGTTTGTTCCTGGAGAAGGCGTAAACCCCTCCCATTGCTGCTTCACCAACTGTAATGGCCCCTTAACCTCACGGCCATACACAAGTTCAAATGGTGAAAACCCTAAACTGGGATGTGGTACAGCCCTGTAGGCAAAAAGCAACTGCTGCAACACGAGGTCCCAATCATTGGAGTGTTCATTTACAAATTTACGTATCATGGCCCCCAAAGTTCCATTAAACCTCTCCACCAGGCCATTGGTTTCATGGTGGTAAGGGGTGGCAACCAAGTGATTCACCCCATGAGCTTCCCACAGGCTTTCCATGGTTCCTGCCAGGAAGTTAGTTCCCGAATCTGTAAGGATGTCGGAGGGCCAACCTACCCTGGCAAAAATGTCTGTTAATGCCTGGCACACACTTTTAGCCCTGGTGTTGCTTAAGGGTACTGCTTCCGGCCATCGGGTAGCAAAATCCATGAAAGTCAGTACGTACTGCTTTCCTCTGGGTGTCTTCTTTGGGAAAGGACCCAGAATATCCACAGCTACGCGCTGAAATGGGACCTCAATTATGGGTAGTGGCTGGAGAGGGGCTTTAACCTGGTCTTGGGGTTTTCCCACTCGTTGGCACACCTCACAAGACCGGACATAATTAGCAACGTCCTTGCCCATTCCCTCCCAGTGGAAGGACTTCCCCAACCGGTCTTTGGTTCTGTTCACCCCAGAATGGCCACTGGGATGATCATGGGCTAAGCTCAAGAGCTTTACCCGATACTTAGTGGGAACTACCAACTGCCTTTGAGGATGCCAGTCTTCCTGGTGCCCACCAGAAAGAGTCTCCTTGTATAAAAGTTCTTGTTCTACAACAAACCGGGATCGGTTAGAAGAGCTGAGAGGCGGTGGGGTGCTCCACGCCGCCGCCCAAGCTTTTTGAAGGCTGTCATCTGCTTCCTGCTCGGCCTGGAACTGTTCCCTTGATGCTGGAGACATCAGTTCCTCCTTGGACTGTGGACTGGGGCTTAGTCCCTCTGGAAGTGATGCAGGTGCTGGGGCTGTTTCCATTGACTGTGAACCGCTGTCCGCTGGTGCACTATGTGGTAACTCAGGCTCTGGCTGAGCCTCTTGGGTAGGGTTATCTGCTGCTTCTGCCAGTTCAGGCTCGCTGGTGCCCTCTGGCATTGGAGTTGTAGACGGGTTTGCAAGCGCTGGACTCAGGGCTGGCAATGGTTCTGGTGCTGGTTGCGTTGCCAGTTCCGGTTCTGGGACTGGCTTTGGCTGGGTCTCTGGGATTGGATCCACTACGGCTGTTGCAGTCGTTGGCAGAGGATCCAGTTCCACCACCTTTGTCTGGGTCTCCGGTAACACAGACGGGGCCCTGGTGGACGGCTCAGGAACAGGGATGGGGGTGAAAGCTTGCTTAGCCTGGCTGCGGGTGACTATTCCCACCCTCTTGGCTACCTTCACATGGTTGGCCAAATCTTCCCCCAGCAGCATGGGAATGGGATAATTGTCATAGACTGCAAAAGTCCACATTCCTGACCAGCCCTTGTACTGGACATGCAACGTGGCTGTAGGCAAGGTTACAGATTGTGACACGAAGGGTTGAATTGTCACTGTAGCCTCTGGGTTGATGAGTTTGGGGTCCACTAGGGATTGGTGGATAGTTGACACTTGAGCCCCAGTGTCCCTCCAAGCGGTAACCTTCCTTCCGCCCACTCTCAAGGTTTCCCTTCGCTCCGAGGGTATGAGAGAGGCATCTGGGTTTGGGGATCTTTGGTGTGATTGGGGTGTAATGAACTGTAATCGGTTGGGGTTCTTGGGGCAGTGAGCCTTTATATGTCCCAGTCCATTACATTTAAAACATCGCCCTGCTAAGGTATCACCGGGACGAGGTTGGTTGGTGGAGACTGGTGTGGTGGGGTGAGAAGGCGTCTGGGGTTTCCCTTGGGATGTGGGTGGGGCCTTGGGTTGTCCCCGGTGGTAAGGTTTTGTTTCGGCTTCCCCTTCTGATATTCGCTCCAACTGCTACTAGTTTTTTTCTTTTCTGCCACCTCCACCCATTGGGCTCCAATCTCCCCCGCCTCAGTTACAGTTTTGGGCTTCCTATCTAGGATGTACCTTTCTATTTCCTCAGGAACACCCTCTAAAAACTGCTCCATTTTTACTAGGGAAAGCAGATCTTCCAGAGATTTAACATTTGCTCCTGATACCCAGGCATCACAATTTTTGTCAATGTGGTAGGCATGACGGGTAAATGATACATCCGGTTTCCACTTTAGGGCTCTGAACCGCCGACGGGCATGCTCGGGTGTTAGCCCCATTCTGAGTCTGGCCTTGTTTTTAAAAAGTTCATAACTGTTCATGTGTTCCTTAGGCATTTCAGCCGCCACCTCTGCTAAGGGTCCACTTAGCTGCGGCCTCAGCTCTACCATGTACTGGTCTGCAGTGATGCTGTATCCAAGGCAGGCCCTTTCAAAATTTTCTAAGAAGGCCTCAGTATCATCGCCTGCCTTGTAGATGGGGAATTTTCTGGGATGGGAAGTGGTACCTGGAGGGGGGTTGTTAGCATTGGCTGGTGCATCCTGCTTAGCCTTTGCTACTTCCAGTTCATGCTTCCTTTCTTTTTCTCTCTCCTCCATCTCTTTTTCTTTCAGCTCCATCTCTTTTTCTTTCAGCTCCATCTCTCTCTTGTGGGCCTCCTCTTTGGCTTTTTCTTCTCTTTCTCTCTGCTCTGTCTCGAGTTTTGTTAATTGAAGCAGTCTCTGATGTTTTCTTTCATTTTCTTCTGCTTCTAGTTTGGCCAGTTCTATTTTGTTAGCTACTTCTTTGGTAGTCATTTTCCTGTTTTCTTGTGCTGGGTAACCCCCTTTGCAGTTGACAAACTGGGAAGCTCTCAGCTCTGGCTGCTGCAGAGTTAACAGTAACTTTCTAACTAGCTACTCCCGAGGATGTAAAAAGAAAAAAAAACAATTCAGCTTGTAAATGTACCTTTTACCAGTCATTTGCTAATTGAACCCTTCTCTTAACAAAGGACCTGTAAAAAAAAACTTAACACCTCTGCCTTCAGGCAAGGAGAGATAAGATATGCATCTATCTACTTCCAGCTCGGCTTTCCAAGCAGCTAGAAGGAAAAAAAAATCTCACTGGCTTTTGGGTTTAAAATGATCCCACCGCTGCCACCATGTCAGGACTGAGATCCCCACTTTGAACTTTAGGGTACAAATGTAGGGGCCTGCGTGAAAAACTTCTAAGCTTAACTACCAGCTTAGCTCTGGTTCGGCTGCCACCATCAATGGATTCCCTCCCTGGGAAGCCTTGAAAAACCCTCACCAAATCCCTGGTGAAAACAAATCCAAAACCCCTTGGATCTTAAAACAAGGAGAAATTAACCATTCCCCTCCTTCCTCCCACCAACTCCTGGTTAATCAGTTCCAACCCCCCCCTGGGATCTACAACAGGGAGAAATTAACCATCCCCCCTCCTTCCTCCCACCAACTCCTGGTGAATCAAGATCCAAAACCCCTTTGGATCTAAAACAAGGAAAAATCAATTAGGTTCTTAAAAAGAAGGTTTTTAATTAAAGAAAAAGGTAAAAATCATCTCTGTAAAATCAGTATGGAAATTAACCTTACAGGGTAATCAAACTTAAAGAGCTCAGAGGACTCCCCTCTAGTCTCAGGTTCAAAGTACAGCAAACAAAGATAAACACTCTAGTAAAAGGTACATTTACAAGTTGAGAAAAACAAAGGAAAACTAACACGCCTTGCCTGGCTATTTACTTACAAGTTTGAAATAGGAGAGGCTTGTTTAGAAAGATGTGGAGAACCTGGATTGATGTCTGGTCCCTCTCATTCCCGGAGAACGAACACCGTCCCAAAACAAAGAACACAAACAAAAGCCTTCCCCCCCCCCAAGATTTGAAAGTATCTTGTCCCCTTATTGGTCCTTTAGGTCAGATGCCAGCCAGGTTACCTGAGCTTCTTAACCCTTTACAGGGAAAAGGATTTTGGAGTCTCTGGCCAGGAGGGATTTATAGTACTGTACACAGGACAGCTATTACCCTTCCCTTTATAGTTATGACAGATGGTCTAGCTGATAAAGCACAGCTGTGCTCATTACGGTGACAGAAGACTGAGCAGGGCAGCCACAAGTAGTTATTCCTGATACTCGGTAGCTTTTGCCACCTTATCTTTGGTGTTACCCTCTTTGATTTTCACTGTACATTTGTTCTAAGAATAAGAGGAGAGGTTTAACTATGCTGAGTAGTAAGACTATCTCCTGCAATCAACTTGAAGTCTTTTATATCTTTTATTTTCTGCAGGGAAACAAGGAAGTAGTCAATCTGGCTTCTAGTCCTTCCACTCTTGTAAGTAATACAATGTTCACCTCTTTTTGTAAAGAATGTGTTGGATACTTCGAGGTCATGAGCTTGTGCCAGCTGCAATATGCTTTCCCCATCATTTAAAGTTCCATAGCTCTAACCACCATGTCCTCTCTATATCCATGCCTCTTCCAGCATGTCTATTCAAGTTGGCACTGATAATTATTTCCTTATTTCCTGGAATTTGCTGAAGAGCAGCATCTAACATTTCCCAGAAACTTGTCTTCTCATCCTTGCCATAGCCACCCCAGTGTGGATGTATGCTAACTAAGTTTAGAAAGCCACATTCCAAAGTCAGTTTGACCATCATTAACCTGTTGCTGATTCTCTTTCCTTTATTTTATTATCGAGAGCTATGCCTATTCCATGTCTTGAGTTGAAGGCCCCACAGTAAATTTTTTTGTAGCCTTCCCCAATCTCGGTGGCTTTTTCCCTTTCCATTTTGGTTCCTGGATGCATGCTCTCTGTACCTTCCTCCTCTTTGGTGTCTCTGCCAGCTCCATGCTACAGTCAGTTAGTGTGCCAGCATTTCATAAGAACATAAGAATGGCTATACTGGGTCAATCCAGCCCAGTATCCTGTCTTCTGACAGTGGCCAATGCCAGGTGCCTAGAGGGAATGAACAGAGCAATTGATCAAGTGATTCATTCCCTGACTCCCATTCCCAGATTCTGGCAAACAGAGGTTAGGGACACCATCCCTGCCCATCCTGGCTAATAGCCATTGATAGACCTATCCTCTATAAATGTATCTAATTCTTTTTTTAATCTTGCCAGTTCAACTTTTTCAACAGTTTTCAACTTTCCAGTCTTCTCCTTACATTATTGTACGATGTAAATCCTTTAGATTATTATTAATTTTATGTGTCTTCTCCTGATCTCTTTAGGAAATAGTCAACATTTATATTGCTATACTTAGGTGTGCACAAAATCCAATATGGTCATCCTAGCATCCCATACCTTGGCACACATTCATACCTGATGTAAGCAGAGGTAACTCTCAGTCTGAATTTCATCCTTAAAGTGTGGGTATACTGTAAAAAGTCATTGCAAAATAGGGAAGTGTGGTTTCGCTATTTATTGTCTTTGTAATTCCAGAAATGATTTTCTCAGAGTACAAATACATGTAGGGCTTTTTCAGCCCTAACTGCCAGTCCTGCGAACCCAACCTCAAACCAAGACCCTGGCTGTGCACTATCTGGCTTACATATGAGCACCAGTAATCAAGATTCCTCAGCCAGAATTTAGTGAAATAATTCTCTGCATGAGCAACGCTAGTACCCATCTCTCTCTCTCTCTTCCAACACGGGGAGTTCACCGCAGAGCTAATTGAAATAAATAAATATTAACATTATTTTTGACCCTAAAGTAAGCAGATATGACTCAGGGCCGATTGTGACCTCCCATTTTCCAGTTGGTTACCAGGAACTCATTCAAGTAGTCTCCTTAAAGTCAGTGAGACTACCCATGCTCACCAATATGCATAAAGGGTTCACAATCTGGCCTGCCGCAATAGGTCTATCGAGTAAGGAAGTGCTAATTTTTTGTACATCATCATTTTTCTGGGCAGACTCTCACTCTAAGAGGAGAGGTATATGAATCTCAGTGGGTTTGCTTCATTGTAAATTCATGCCAGATCATTTGTTTTGCTGTATGTGGGTGAGAGGTTTTATGGCATCACTGAGTTCCAGGTTCAAACAAACCCAAAACTAAAAGTGAAACTCAACGCCAAACTGCTAAACGTAACCAGATTTTGAGCCTAAACCATAAATCAACTGAGATTCACTTGATACTGAGCAAAATTACCTACCGTTTGGAACATCCTACAGTACGTGGGTACAACTTGTTGAACTAGGGATGGAATGGCAGTTTTAGTTCAGCTTTTGGCTTTGGTCATTTTTAGCGCTGGTCAAAAAATGAAATGCATCTTTATTGGAATTTTCATTCTGTTTTTAGGCATTCTCATCAAAAGGTCAGCAACATGTCTTAGAAAATGTTCAACTGCCTTCATTTATTTTAACTAGCGCCTCCTCATTATCTTAACATTGGTTTAAATTAATGCTTGGTCAAACATGAAATCAAGGAAGTTATTTTTGAGCATAACTGCTTTACTTATACCAAGTCTGTTCCATGCTGATGAACTCCAGCAAAGTCCATGGCTGCTGACTTGGTCTGGATAGCCCTTGTTATAAAACTCCTTGTTGAGGGAATACTGGATATGCAAATTCTGATGTTTGTTGTGCTGATTTGCATTCCAATACCCAGAATGCTCTTTAAGGTTGCACCTAGTGCTGGTATGCTAGCTTTGTGAGCACAATGGAAGTTTGGGGTATGCTGCTGTGTGCCAGGAATTATTTCTGTGTACTTGGCAAAGGAGTTGTTTAGGCTCTAACTCTTGCTTTGGTGCCGTATTGAATTGAAATACAAAAAATTGGCTTCATCTCTGCCTGGCTTCTCATTAAAATACTAGTGCATAATGGCTGTGGGGATGGAGGAGGACATCCTTGCTGAAATTTGAATCCTTGAGGCATAACTTGCTATACTTCTACTTTGACTTCTGGAGGTGTTGGAATGGGAAATAACTATGCACTGAATGTAAATGCCTCAAGATCAGATTCATCCAGACTAACCTCTGCTAGTAAAAACAAAATTAGTGAAATAGACTAACAATCACTATACATTGCTGGCAATGCAGAATCACTTACGTGCACAACAAATAGTCTAGCTATCAAAAGCAACAGTTATGCAGGCACACTTAGGCTTTTCCTTCTGTCAGAATAGATTTGGCTGCAGAAATAAACAGTATCAAGGCAACAACTGGTTCAGTTACATAATGCTATACTGTACAGTAAGGACTTCTTGTTTTTCATTCACTTTCCTTTGTATTAGAGACAGAAAGGAAACCTATGGGGGAAAAGTCTTCTAAAGTTTATTGCTTGACTGTAGTGGGGCAACTGCCCCACTCTCTGAGAATTTAGGCCGCAGCAGGCCAGTGGGCCTGCGCAGACGGGCAGCCAATAAGAGAAGGGCTTATTGGGAGCCAATCAGGGCCTGGATTGGAGGCAGCCAATCAGGGCCAGGCTCAGCCCTATAAAAAGGCTGCTCAGGGAGGGAGCAGGCAGTCTGTCCCAGGCCTTTGAGAGGGGAAGGTCTGTCTCCAGAGCTAGGAGACTAGCACCACAGACAGTGCAGTGCTGGCCAGGCTTGGGGAGCAGAAGGGAGCTCTAGCCCATAGCCTGCCAGGCTGCAGGCCTTGAAGGGAAGGGCCCAGCGGGTGCAAGGGGCTGTAGGGGAAGCGGCCCAGGGAAGTGGACAGACGAAGGGAGAGAAGGAGGACAGTGAGGCTGCTGCCAGAGGGTCCCTGGGCTGGGACCCAGAGTAGAGGGCGGGCCTGGGTCTCCCCCCACCCCCCTTGCAGTATACCCAGCCATCGGCCGTAGGGAGCAGCAGTCATAAACTATGCCAGATCCCTGACAAGAGGGATTAGACTTTGGGGGTGTGGTTGGACATGGTGGCTGGGGGGTGGGAAGACTGCTTCTCACCCTCCCCTCCCCGGAAGGTGGTGTGGATGGACTAAGGGGCACTGCTGGAGGGCAGTGGTCCGGAAGAGGACGCTGTGAGCTGGTGAGCATTGCAGGCTCAGACGCCAACCAAGGGCGAGATAACGGGTGGTACACCACTCGGAGAGGGCGCTCCCTATGGACTGAGCTAATTCCCAGAGACAACCAGCGGGAGGGGCTGCGGTGGTGAGTCCCAAAACTGTTACACTGACCAAAATTGCTTCGACACCAGCACCCTGCCTAGTGAACTAGGACTTCTTCAGTTTTAAAATATTTTAAAAGTATTTTCTTAGAATTTAGTGTTCCTGAAAGGTGTCACATTGACAGCCCCTGAGTCCTCTGGTCAGCCACAAAACTGGTAAAGAATAGACAGTGGCATGGCAACCTTCCTCATGATACATTGCTGATGTACCTTGACCCCTAGCTCAATGGACCATCTCTAGGCTTAAGTGGTTTTTTTTTTATATTTCCATTCAGTTCTGAGGCTCTCTGCTTAGACTGTCCAGAAAGATACCAATTAGTGGTGACTGGTGTTGTGATGTTGTTTTCTTTCCTTTGGGAAATGGATTAAGACCACCAAAGTCATTCTGCAGATGGTAGCAACAACATTTTGTCATTGCCAATCTCAGTCTGAATTGAAATCCATGATCCTGAAGTTAAAGCCTCTATATAGTATTACCAAAAGAAGCACTGGTTCCCTGATCTTTCAAGTTGGTTTATGATAAGTAAAATTATCCTGAACTGTACACATGCATACACGCATGCATACACTTAAATGTAAAGCAATTTGAATGAATGTTAATAAGGAAGATACTTTTTAGTTTAATGCTCTATAGCAGTGGTTACCAACCTGTTGATTGCGATCGACTGGTCAATTCTAGAGGATCTCCCAGTTGATCGTGATCTCTGGCAGCAGTGCAGTGTGGCTAAGCCCCACACCGCTCCCGGAAGTGGCCACTGCAGCCCCAGGGTCGCGTGCTGCTCCTGGGGAGAGATGAGGGGGTGGTGCTTGCAGAGAGGGGCACAGCACGGAGCTATGTGCCCCCCCCACCCCACCCCAGAGGCTGCAGGGGTGCGTTGGCCCCTTCCGGGAGCAGTGTTGGGCCAGGGTAGGCAGGGAGCATGCCTTAACCTCGCTGCGCCCACCACTGGCCAGGAGCCACCGGAGGTAAGTGCAAGTCTCTGTCCCAGCCTGATGAAAGTGAGTGAGGGTGAGGGAAAGCGAGCAACTGAGAGAGGGGAGAATGGAATGAGCAGAGCAGGGCTTTGGGGAAGAGACTGGGCATCAGGGAAGGGGCGGAGTAGATCCTGAGTTGCCCTTAGATTCAAAAAATGATCTTGGGCATAAAAAGGTTGGAGACCACTGCTCTATAGTAATTGCTCCCAATTAAGCCCCACTGTACCTTACTAATGGCAGAACATATGTAAAGTCATCAACTCCACTGGCAGTTCACTATCTACTGCCAAAACTAAGTGGATCCAAATGAAGGATGCTATTGGAGCTTTCTCTCAAAGTGTTCTTTCTTGTGTAAGTTGGTTCTGGGCGAGGGATACCCAGATACAGCCAAACCCCTGATATTGTAATGACTCCATTGCATCCTCCAGTTAACTAGGGCAAGCAAAGCTCTGTTTCATCTCTCCTGTTGCTTTTTATGCAGAGCTACATGGACAGCTGTGTTCGTAAGGGTGGCAAGTGAAATACTTTGCCTCTAAGGTCACTATTGCTATCACAATGGTATGGCAAGGAAAATGTCAACCTTAGTTTCAAAACAGCTTAGGCAGAGCATAAGAGAGCCTCCTCCTTCCCCTCCCCACTTCTGTCAACACCCGATCAAGGGTCAAGAACGTAAACCCAGCTCAAATGATGTGAAATTGGCCAGTTCATTTTTTCATTTCTCCAGGGACAAAAGCAGACTTCATCACAGAGATAATGACCCTTCCTGCTTGCAATGATTGAGGTCCGGAAACTCTTTGCTTAGGTGCATCTCATAATTTAGATCATTGCTTTCAGTACCTGAGTCAGGTATTCAGGTTATATTTCAGATAACTCAACCACTAGCTTCCATAAGTCTTGCCCATTCTTCTTACATGATTTCTTGAATAGGACTGCGCTTGCCAGCTATGTGTCAAAATGTATGTGGAAAAAAGATCAGTCTCTATCTGGGCAGCTATATTCTGACAGCTATAGATAAAAGATCTCACTCTTTTTAACACCCTATACGCCCCACTTTTTTTCCCTATTCCCTCATGAGCTTTGGTAGAAATTTGTTTTTGCAATTTGTATGGGAGAGAGAGTGAGAATGTGTATAATTGTGTGATTTACCCAGGCACACTTTCCAGGGACAGATTTTCTGTCTGGAGCCACTTCATGGGGAGGGGACCAGCTGTCCTGAGCCCCAGAACCAGGGCTGTCCCTCACTGCACCCCACTTGTTCATGCATACCCTCCCCAGAGCTCTACCCTGGTACGTATTCTAGGTTATAGTTTAACTCTTCAGGAACAGGTGACTATTGAAGCAAGTAACATGCAGGCTTCGCAGAGGATAAAGTACAGGTGGGAATTGAAGAGAAACAGTGAAATGACAAACAGGACCTTTCAATTACATCCCATGAAGGCAGACAACTAAAAAGTGACACATTTTATAAGTGCTTGTATACAAATGCTAGAAGTCTGACTAAGATAAGTGAGCTTGAGTGCCTGGTATTAACTGAGGATATTGATATAATAGACATCACAGAAACGTGATTGAATGATGACAATCAGTGGGACACAGTAAGACCAGTATACCAAATATATAGGAATTACAGAGTAGGTCAAGATGGTGGGGGAGTGGCACTATATGTGAAAGAAAGCATAGAGTCAAAAAGAGTAAAAATCTTAAATGGATCAGACTGTACCACAGAATTTCTATGAATAGAAATTCCATGTTTGAATTATAAAGATGTAGCGGTAGGAATATACTATAGACCACCTGACCAGGATGGTGACAGTGATTCAGGGAGATTAGAGAGCCTACAAAAATAGAAAACTCTGGAATAATGGAGGATTTAAAATATTCTCCTATTGACTGGGTTCAGGTCACCTCAGGAAGGGATGCAGAGATAAAGTTTCTAGACACCATTCATGATTGATTCTTGGAGCAACTACTCTTGTAACTCACAAGAGGAAAGGCAATTCTTGATTTAATCCTAAGTGGAGCACAGGATCTGGTCCAAGATGTGAATATAGTTGAACCGCTCAGCAATAGTGATCATAATATAATAAAATTTAGCATCCTTGTCAGGACTGGGAGAAATACCAAAGAAACCCACCATAATAGTATTTAGTTAAACAGAAATTAAAGAAGTACAGCCATAAGAGTGAAATGCCTGCAAGCTGCATGGAAACTTTAAAAAACACCACAATACAGGCTCAAATTAACTATATGCGCCAAATTAAAAAAACAAAAACATTTAAGCGGACTAAAACAATTCCACCATGGCTAAACAACAGAGTAAAAGAGACGGTTAGAGGCAAAAAGACATCCTTTAAAATGGAAGGCAAATCTTACTGAGGAAAATAGAAAGGAGCATGGACTGTGGCAAGGCAAGTGTAAAAGTATACTTAGGAAGGCCAAAAAAGAATTTGAAGAACAACTAGCAAAAGATGCAAAAACTCACAGCACACACACACAAAAAAGTAAGTACATTAGAAGCAGGAAGCCTGCCAAGCAGTCAGTGGAGCCACTGGATGATCAAGGTGCTAAAGGCGCATTCAGTGAAGACAAGGCATTGTGGTGAAGCTAAGAGAATTCTTTGCATCAGTCTTCACTGTATAGGCTATGAGGGAAATTCCCACACCTGAGACATTTTTTTTAGATGAAAAATCTGAGGAATTGTCCCAGATTGAGGTGTCAATAGAGGATGTTTTGGAACAAATTGATATATTCACCTTTGTCACCTTTGTCCGGCTTGTCCTTGTCCGTCCCTCCATGAACACAAATCGACACCACACCATTCCGTTTTGTTGCGGCACTTTCTTTCCATTTCTGGCCAAGGAGTTTTGTCATGGGATTGGCTTAGAACGTTTTCGGTCTGCCCAGTGGTCACTGGTGGTCTCTGGGGAGCCAGTCACTGATTCGGGTTGTCCACCTATTGTCTTGCCTGCAGACTACATCTCCACTTTGTGTCGTACATCGCCCATCTCCGCTTTGCGTCGTGCATCACCTGCACTACATCGGTCACCTCTGGTCTCCTAATTCATGATCATTGATATATTAAACAGTAATAAGTCACCAAAACCAGGTGGCATTCACCCAAAAGTTCTGGAGAAATGAAATATGAAATTGCAGAACTACTAACTGTGGAATGTAATCACTCAAATTAGCTTCTGTACCAGATGATTGGAGGATAGCTAATGTGATGCCAATTTTTTTAAAAAAGCACCAGAGGTGATCCTGGGAATTATAGGTCACTAAATGTAACTTCAGTACCAGGCAAATTGACTGAAACTATAGTAAAGAACAGAATTATCTGACACATGGATGAGCATGTTTTGTTGGGGAAGAGCCTACATGGCTTTTGTAAAGGGAAATCGTGCCTCACCAATGTATTAGAATTCTTTGAGCGGAGAGGGGTCAACAAACATGTGGACAAGGGTGATCTAGTGGATATTGTATACTTAGACTTTCAGAAAGCCTTTGACAAGCTCTCTCACTAAAGTCTTATAAGCAAAGTAAGAAGACATGGGATAAGAGGGACAGTTCTCTCATGGATCAGTAACTGGTTTAAAGACAGGAAACCAAAGCTAGGGATAAATGGTCATTTTTCAGAATGGAGAGAAGTAAATAGCGGTGTCCCCCAGGGATCTGTATTGGGATGAGTGCTGTTCAATATACTCATAAATGATCCGGAAAAAGAGGTAAACAGTGAGGTGGCAAAATTGGTAGATGATACAAAACAACTCAAGATAAAGTCCAGAGCAGACAGTGAAGAGTTACAAAGGAATCTCAGAAAACAGGGTGACTGGGCAACAAAATGGCAGATGAAATTCAATGTTGATAAATGTGAAGTAATGCATATTGGAAAACATAATCAGTTATACATACAATACGACGGGATCTTAGAGCCATTGTGGATAGTTCTCTGAAAACATCCACTCAATGCGCAGCGGCAGTCAAACAGGATGCTAGGAACAATTAGGAAAAGGATAGATAATAAGACAGTAAATATCACCATGCCACCATATAATTCCATGGTATATCTAGACACAGATATCTACCTTAGAGCCCTCACTCTGGAGCTTTCTTTGGGTTTTGGTTGGTGACGGCCAAGGTGCCAGGTCCTCTGTTCTGGACCTCATGCCCCTGGCCCAGGTTTCTCTGCTTATGGAGTTTTCTCTGACTCCTATCTTCAACTTGTTCATTTCCAGAGAATGTGATCCTTTTTTCTTCCCTAAACCTGTGTTTTTAAAACCCTGTTCCAACTGCATGTTTCAATGCATATGTTGCCCTCAATGTACATACACCTTCCCAGAGAGGTGGTACCGTGCAATGGAAAGAGAAGGCAGGGCAGAGATACGATATAGCATGATTGATTGCTAATTATTAGGGTTGTCAAGTGCTAAAAAAATGAATCCCGATTAATTGTGCGATTAATTGCACTGTTAAATAATAATAGAATACCATTTATTTAAATATTTTTGGATGTTTTCTACATTTTTCAAATATATTGATTTCAATTACAACACAGAATACAAAGTGTACAGTGCTCACTTTCTATTTATTTTTGATTACAAGTATTTTCACTGTAAAAAAACCCAAAAGAAATAGTATTTTTCAATTCACCTAATAGAAGTACTGTAGTGAAATCTCTTTATCATGAAAGTTGAACTTACAAATGTAGAATTATGTACCAAAAAACCTGCATTCAAAAATAAAACAATATAAAATTTTAGAGCCTGCAAGTCCACTCAGTCCTACTTCTTGTTCGGCCAATCGTTAAGACAAGTTTGTTTACATTTACAGGAGATAATGCTGCCCACTTCTTATTTACCATGTCACCAGAAAGTGAGAACAAGCATTCGCATGGCACTTTTGTAGCTGGCATTGCCAGGTATTTACATGCTAGATATGCTAAACATTCGTATGCCCCTTCATGCTTCAAACACCATTCCAGAGGACATATGTCTATGTTGATGACAGGTTCGGCTTGATAATGATCCAAAACAGTGTGGACCAACGCATGTTGATTTTCATTATCTGAGTCAGATGCCACCTGCAGAAGGTTGATTTTCTTTTTTGGTGGTTCGGGTTCTGTAGTTTCTGCATCAGAGTGTTGCTCTTTTAAGACTTCTGAAAGCATGCTCCACACCTCGTCCTGCTCAGATTTTGGAAAGCACTTCAGATTCTTAAACCTTGGGTCGAGTGCTATAGCTATCTTTAGAAATCTCACATTGGTACCTTCTTGGTGTTTTGTCAAATCTGCAGTGAAAGTGTTCTTAAAATGAACAACATGTCCTGGGTCATCATCTGAGACTGCTATAACATGAAATATATGGCAGAATGCGGGTAACACAGAGCAAGGGACATACAATTCTCCCCCAAGTAGTTCAGTCACAAATTTAATTAATGCATTATTATTTAACGAGTGTCATCAGCATGGAAGCATGTCCTCTGGAATGGTGGCCAAAGCATGAAGGGGCATATGAATGTTTAGCATATCTGGCAAATAAATACCTGGCAATGCTGACTACAAAAGTGCCATGCAAATACCTGTTCTCACTTTCTGGTGACATTGTAAATAAGAAGTGAGCAGCATTATCCCCTGTAAATGTAAACAAACTTGTTTGTCTTTGCGATTGGCTGAATAAGAAGTAGGACTGAGTGGACTTGTAGACTCTGAAGTTTTACATTGTTTTGTTTTTGAGTGCAGTTATGTAACAAAAAAAATCTACATTTGTACGTTGCACTTTCACAATAAAGAATCAGACATGCCAAACCCACGGAAAAAACGCAGAAATTGGGCTTATTTTTGGCTTAATTGGCTTGTGAGTTGCTTGTTGGCTAGCTTTTGGCTTGTCACTTGTTGCTTGTTTGGCTTGTCGCTTCTTGCTTGTAGTTTGTTGCTTCTTTTTATTGATCAGCTTCCAGCAAGCAGGGGCATGGTGGGGAGAGAGTCAGAGGTGCACAGAGGGCCCACCGCAGTCCCAGACTGCACGCCGGGGGGATCTAATGGCACAGAGTGTTGGGGTTCTTAGGGATTGGCTTGTTTTGGCCTTGTTTTGAAATGGGATTATTTTGTTTTTTGGCTTATTGTGAAAGTCGGGGGGGGGGGGTTTGGAGGGGATTGGGGAGGGTTATTTACCGTGTGAAAGTTGGCAACTGTGAAAGAGATTGCACTATAGTACTTGTATGGTGTGAAGTGAATAATACTATTTTTTTGTTTATCATTTTTACAGGGCAAATATTTGTAATAAAAAATATACACTTCTATTTCAATTACAACACACAATACAATATATATGAAAATGTAGAAAAATATCCAAAATATTTAATACATTTCAATTGATATTCTATTGTTTAACAGTGCAATTAAAACTGTGATTAAGCGTGATTCATTTTTTTAATCGCAATTCATTTTTTTGAGTTAATCGTGTGAGTAAACTGCGATTAATCGACAGCCCTACTAATTATCACTCAACTGATCTTCTGAAAAGCTTATCATTCTCTGGTCCACCACCATCATCTCGAGCATGTTTATAAAACTTTTCAGAATTTTATTTGGGTTACGTTGTGCGTTACTTCCTTTTGAGACACTGTAAATAAATTCTTTGATCCTGAAATCAATTTTTCAAATGAAATCGCTCATTTGTTGTTGATTCCTAAATGTTTAATAAAGGAAAAAGGCCTTCAAAGAGACAATTTAGAAAGCTCTGGTTTCAATATGCCTTGTAATGACTTCTCCCTTAAGAGTGTTCGTGCACGTACACACATGTCCCTCCCCCCAACACACACACACAAGTCATATGGGACCCAGACGATTCCATGTCTGTGATTTGACAAGCCAATGCCACATCACAATAAAGAAATCTGGAGTGAAGCATTTGCTCTGTTCAGTCACCACAATTCCATATACAAACTAAAGTACAGGAGTAGAGCCCTGCATAAGACTTAACTGTGATTACTTAGATGGAGGCAGTTCAGAAGGAAAATAGGAGGGAAGGTGGGCTGTGGCACTGCTAAGTCGTAAAGCTTCTTTAAAAGAAAGGCTTGGAGTTAAGAGCGTTGCTATAGAGAGAGTAATCTTAGCCCTAATGTGTGAGTACTCTCAAAGACTGGATGTTCCAGTTCAGTGAAGCAAGATGGCCCCCTGCAGCATTGTTAGCCCCTCACAGAGAAAGTTTTGCATCTGATCTAGAGGCATCACCCCATAAGACTCCATCAATTTTGCAGGGGTTTACCGTTTGTTTTTCTCAAAACACAAGACAAACATTCTTTAGTTTAAAAAAACAGTCTAACAGTAAAACTTTGGAAAAAAATTCAGCGACAGCCTTTTTGGTTCTTCCATGCACATTTATTTGCAACTTCCCAAGTGACTGCCTGCTTCTGAAACGAGCTCTGAAGCAAAACTGAATTAAGGGACAAGAGATCTGAACCTTAGTGAAAAACTTCCCCTGAGCTCACTTACAAAAGACTGCAATAGGGTATTACCAAGAATTCAGGGGAAAATTCTGCCACTCAATGGCTAAGCCACAAGATGAGTGAAACTTCTTAAAGACT
This sequence comes from Chrysemys picta bellii, assembly GCF_011386835.1. Taxonomy (NCBI): domain Eukaryota; kingdom Metazoa; phylum Chordata; order Testudines; family Emydidae; genus Chrysemys; species Chrysemys picta. The sequence continues at coordinate 172,108,999 of NC_088793.1, read as the reverse complement.
GAGAGCCAAGAGGTAAAGTTCAGAAAACTGTGCCACAATTATATTCTAAGTGCACTGTGTGTGCCAGTGTATAATGTGAAATATTCCATTTCCCCCCCCCCCATCTATTTCATTATCAGAGACTCACAGGAAGGAGGTTGGGCTTTGATACCTTAAAAAAAAATGATGAGAGTTTTCATGATATTCAGTGTTTGGTAACACTTTGAGTTCCAAGGCATATCTATGGGGAATCATATAATCTTTGTTTACGTAGTAAGTCCTCAGTATTTAAGTACCATGTAACTACATAACAATTTAATGCTCCTATCATTTATTTAGCAATTACATGTGTATCTTCAAAATTAATATAACTTTGTAAACTTCAGTCTGGTAGAGGCAGTAAATCACATATGATTTAATGTTTGCTTTGTAATTATACAGGCATATGTAATTAGTCTGCTGCTGCAGTACATGATATTTATCAGATCAGTGGTCAGTGTCATTAAAAATTCCACCCAGCATCTCAAAAACTACGCATCAGAAAACTAGTCTAGATAAAATTAGAACTGAACATTTGCTCATCCATTGAACCAAACATTTCTTATGGTTCAAAAAGTGGTATCAATCCTCCTTCCCCCCTTTTTGGTCTCCTCTATCATTATTTTCAGTATGCTTTGCATGACACTAGCAGCATGCTAGGTACTCAACAGACAGATGTGTCAGTCATATGACCACAAGTGAAAGAATCAGCGGGGAAAGCTGTTCTCATGGTATTTCCAGTTCATGCACTATTGGCCTTAACCTGTTCATGTGAGATTTCCAGCCCAATTAAGTAAATCAAAATGGTTTTGGAGAGTTTGGACGGTTCCCCAAAGTTTTATAGAAATTAATTTCCCCTGCACCTCCCAATGTTGATCTTTACTCATCACTAACAGAAACTCACAGAAACTGAAGAGTGAGGCTTAGTCTACACTAGAAGTGCTACAACAGCACAGCTGCACTGATGCAGCTGCACTGCTGGAGCGTGTCTGGTGAAGACGCTCTATGCCGACAGAGAGCTCTCCCATCAGCATAAATAAACCACCTCCATGAGAATCAGTAGATACGTTGGCGGGAGGAGCTCTCCTCCCAATATAGCGCTGTCCACACTGGTGTTTGGGTCGGTGTAACTTATGTCACTCGGGGAGGGGGTGGCTTATTCACACCCTTGAATGACATACCAATGTAAGTGGTAGTGTGTACAAGCCCTCAGTGTTGTGAGGTCTGTGTGGCCTTCTGTGGAGGGAGCTTGGATTGTTTATGACCCATCATTGAATGGCCAGCAGTTTCCTTGCAAGCACAATAGTGTTAGTGCCCATTACTAAAAGCCTACCTGTTTCTTTGATATGTTCACAGCCCTAAGCTATGAAAGATAGCCACACATTTATAAGGAGAGTTTAATTTAAAATTTGTTCCCAGAGAATTCTCAATATCTTTGTCATTTTAAAAAAAGGGGAAAGTGCTAATGTCTGATGTGGGGCAACATCATGATGGAGAAGGAGAAAGTTTTGGGCCCTACGTAGGAATCTCTCTGAAAAATAGTAAGGGTTGTAGTGAGGCCTCACTGAGTAAATTGGAAAAGAATATTTGCATATCAATGTGTGCCTCACACATAGAGTTAAATGTGTTGTGTTTAGAGATGTCTCAACTAGTGAAAATGCCTGGGAACCTTGCTGTGAAAATGTTCACTGTTTCAGTTCAAGGGATTTGTGCCCCTAACGTTTCACTTTTCTGATAACAGCTGTTTTGTTTTCATTGGAATTCAGAATTTCTAACCTTGAATTCTAAAGCCATTTGTCACTCAAAACAGGCTCATCTTCATTAAAAAAGGGAACCCCACATTCAGTAAAAAAATAGAAAGGCAAATTTTTCAGCAACATAGACTATACTCAAGTTTGTCATGAAAAGCCAAACAACGCTATTTCTGAGTAATTTCACTTTTAATTGTGACTATTTTGTATAGTTAAAACCAAACAGAGTTTGATTTGCCACATGTAAATATTTCTGGCCAAATTTATCCCAGGTAGAACACTACTAACTTCAGTGGCGTTATAACAGAGATGAATGTTGACCAGGGTTTTAAAAGGTTTATTCTAAATAAATCTGCTGTCACTCTGAAGTTGGGATAGTTTTCCTATTTTGATATTATTGAGGATAACAAGCAATTAAAAAAAAAAAAGATTTTCAGACAGGCCTGTAGGCTACAGTACATTACATGACAAATTGTTATTCCTTACCTGGTTAGATGGAGTCATGCTTATAATATAAACCAAACAATGCTGTCTTTGATATAGTCATAGATAACCTCCTAAAATGCTTGGACTCAGATTAATGCTACGTACACCACTCAGGAATGAGTTCTGGCAAAGCAAGATTGTTGCATATTAGTGATTAGATGAAAGATTCAATCTGGTTACCGCATTGTGCACATTCTTGACAAGTTCCAATAACTCTGGTTTACTTTTTCATTGTGCATGCCTTAATAATGTACTGTATATGTGCTCTGAGACAATTCCACTGTCTTCACTTTAAATCCAGAATAACTCCATCGAAGGCAAAGGAGTTACTCTGTGCAGTATTTATGCAGTGTAAATCAGAGCAAAGTTTTTACACTCTGATCGTGATTAATTTGCCATTGTGTCTGAGTATGAATTGACTGCCCTCTCCAAAGGGAACAGCCCTCCCACAGTTTATGCATAATTCCATTTAATGCATGTGAGTCAAATTTGCTTATTAAAGGGTAAATATATACACCTTAAAGTCAAACCAGGCCTCCTATTGAAGGCAGCTGAGATAATATTAAAGGTTGAGTTTCTGCTCTGACTCTCATTCTGTGGGTCCACGAAGTCAATAGGATTTCTTGGTGTGAAATCCTAGCAGAAGCTGTCCTCAGAGCCCCTTTCAGGTTGGAGGATCTCAAATGATTTTATAGACTGAGGTCCTGATCCTGATATTGCATCTAGGAGGGCAGACCCTGGAGGTTGGAAGGAGTCCCATTGACTTCAAAAGGGTTCTGAGTTAGCATAGAGGTCTGCCTTCATGTAGCCAATTGTATTACAAGGGTCCTAAACTATACACAGGGCTCAATTCACACACAAGTGAAATATAAACAACTTCTGGGGTGAAACGCTGCAACTATTTAACAGCCCATAACAACGCTAAACATCAGTTTGAGAGAGGAAATTAATACCTTTTCCAACTGAAACTGCAGTGGGAATATAGGAGGGAGGGCAGGGAGCAGTCTGTGTGGTTTTGTGGGTAGTTTTGGCTTAGAGTATTTTAATTTGGCTCAACTCTTCTTCTGGGAAGGTCACAGATGATCAAAACAGCACCAGAGCGTCTTTTGTGATGAGCCATTTGTATTTTTCTTTTCCAAATACCTGATGCTTGATGAGGCCAGGCTGAGCAAATGCGATTCAATGTAAAGAATAACAAAACATCACATGTTGAATGCTAGCACTTGACAAATACTGAACTTGGTAAATTTATCTTGCACTGCTGTAAAGTCAGAGTAACTCTAATGAAAGAAAGAGCATTACATTAATATGAAACAAGGTAAATGAGAGGAGAATCAGGCCCAGAGTGAATATTCTTTTGAAATTTTAATTAATTCACATTGGCCAGTGCATACCCCATCTATGTTTGCTTTCCACAAACATTCAAGCAACTAAACGTTACTGGAAAGAATGTTTGAAGAAACTGTATCTCAAAGTCACTTGCACGAGCATTCATAGAAAACAAATGTTAGTTTTTGCATTCATGGTACTCGTACCTATTCAGACAGGAAATGGGGGAAGGGGAATGGGCAATATATCACAGGGTTTAGCCTACTGATCTCAAGTAAGCCAACATCTTGGGCCTGATTTTCCACAGCTTTGCACCTTGTATACCTGTGCAAAGAGTGCTAAATGGGGGTAAAGTGCTACCATTCTGCTTTCATAACATTTGATATCCACTTTGCTCAAGTGTAAATAATCAATATAGTTTCATTGTTTAATTGTCCTCCTCTGTGTGTCCATACCCACCTGTTGGCTCTTGTCCTATAATTAGATTATAATCAGTTTGGGACAGGAACTGTGTTATTGTTACAGGCTTGTACAGTGCCTAACACAGTGGGGTCCTGGTGTATGACTGGGCTCGAGGTGCTACCACAATACAAATAGCAACTAATAATTGTAATACTAACAATACTAACTTCACAGGGTGCAAGATAGTGGAGAATGGGGCTCCTCAAATGGATAATACTGAGCACAGATTGCAGAGGGTCAACTACTTGTGATCAAGCAACACGTTACCAAAAAAGTTAAATAAATACTAATATTGAATTTGTGGAAATGGCAATCAGCTCACAGATATTCCATGAGGAGAAAGAGAGAGAGGCCAAATTCATTGGATAAGATATTAGTTGGAATTATTTACTCTGATCTACTAAGTATATGTAAGGAATAACTTTATAATTGTATGACTATATCAGATCATGACCAAAAATTAAGATTCCAATACTGGAAACATTATTTTCTTATCCCTCTCTCGCCTTTCCCCCCTTTTTTTATTCTTTAACATTCAAAGTTTTGGTTCAAGTTAATTAAAGATTCCAGTTCCAACCTCCTGGAGTGAAACTCTGGCAGTTTGCCCAGTGCAGCAATAGGCATTTGTAAGCAGCCCCTCCACTGCACTCCATAATGTCTCTAAGAAACTATACAAAGAAGCAGAAAGAAACTGAATACAGATGGAATGGGAAATCAGATATTTCTTACATTTGTGCTTAAATCTGTGACGGCTACCTCACAGTTAGAAAGGGAAGACAATTCACATACACTGTAGATCCTAGCTTGTTTTCTTCCCCACCTACTGCAGATCCATCTGTGAGAAAACTTACAGTGAGCCTTAATAAAAAAAAAAAAAAAAAAAAAAAAAAAAAAGAGATACAGACAGAGCGAGATTAGAAGACTGATCCAAAGAGAGGCATTTTTTTCTTGTTAAAGACATAGGTATATGATGTACAATTTTGCCATAAAAATAAGTGCTTGACACAACACTGTTCATAGTGAAAAGAGAATTTAATACATTTTAAATGTCTGACAGGTTAATAAAGAATACATAGTAAGATAAGCATTAACCTTAAAACCCGTATGCTGAATTGTCTGTCATTAAATGGCACATGTAAAAAAAAAAGTTTAACTCATATTCATCTCCTGGAATGTGGGTAATACAGATGACATAGCTGGTGTCTCCTCTGTTCATGAGACATTGCTTGCTTCTTAAAACAGAATATACTCAGTACCTTGTCATTAAATACCGAAGGCCTTCTGTAATGGCTAAAACTGATTTAATGATGTGCCATTAGAAATCTCAGTTTCAGCTATTTGTGATTGTATGTTAGTTGATATATAAACTTTACAGTCCTCGTCATTTCAAAATCTGTGCCAGGGCATGAGACTCTGTAGTTGAATGTAGTGAAGAAGTAAACAACATATCTATCGCCATATTACTCTTTCTTTGTGCATTTTATTTTACCAACTGTACTGCTAAAATGTCTTTCTCTCTGACCTCATGGCTTTTTGATTTTTCATATTTTAAGGAGACTTGGTCAGTACAGTTTTGAAAAAGAGATTATTGCAATGGGTGAAATTCAGTTATTTGGCTGATAAAACTGATAGATGGATGTCCATTTCTCCAGACTGCAGACGGGCTATAGCTGGATACTTTCGGGGGGCATGTTATGAACGCCGATCCATTGTACCCCAATTTGTCATTAAAAATAATAATCTGGGCCCAGCCTGATATCTTGGCAGATAGGACAACATGCAGTAACATGGGAGGCAAATGTCTGAGGCTATAATCTTGAGTTCTTACACCTTGGGGTGATGGGGTAGGGGTTCTGACCATTCTGGAGGGTTTGCTCTTTAGCTGATTAATTAGAGCAGTGCATTGGGCGAGAGAGGCCAAATAAGTGTAGTGCAGATTTCATGTAAAATTTGGTTGACTGGAATACCTCTGCCCCCCATGATTAATTAGATGTTTTGGTGCTACCTTTTTAAAAATAACAAAAGTACCCTACAAAAGCTGGCCAGGTGAAAGGGTTAACAGATGGATGCGGATCTGGATATATGTGTTTCTTGCCCTTTCAAACCTTTTAAGCCAGACTGGGGTCAAGTTACTGAAGCAGAACAGCTCTGTTGACAAACATGTGGTCTTCAAAAACAATCTCAGTATGAGAGGTGCTGCTGATTTAAAACAACAGAAAGAGAGAGAGAAAACCACCACCAGACTACATGAAATTCAACCCAACAGCCACCTTCCCCTCTAGCCCTCTTTTGTTAACTTCCCTTCCCTGCAGAGTGAATCAGCCATGCTTGGGGTTAAATGGGTAGCTTTTGTCTCCTCACAATGGCAGAGAGTGACAGGGTGAGCTAAATGATTTACTGGTGGAGATGATTTGAAGGACAGAGCAGAGCAGCCTTGGGCGCGGGCACGCACGCACGTGGACACGCGCGCACACACAACAGTGGCACATTAGTACTCCTTTTTTCCCATGGTTTTGACTGATAGATCACAGAGTGAAAATCTGACAGCCACAAGGACCATTGAGAGGCTATTTTTATTACTTATCAAGGTGGCCTTGTTTTGTTGAGAACAGATCTGAGGTTAATTATCCTTTACTTTCTCTTTAAACGTTATTTTTCTTATTAGCTATTTTTATTGAGGTACAAAATGTGACTGTAAGTCTGTAAGCTGGCAGAGCCATCACTGTGGCCCAATCTGGCACAGGAACCATTTCCAAGCAAGTGAAAGCTCTGTAAACAGATTTCCAACCAAAATGAGGAGCTTGCCACACAAAGCGAGAGACCCAGTTGAGATACACTAAAACCAGCCTTACTACTGGAAAGGCTAGTTTTAGTGTTGTGAATCTGACTTCCCAGCTGTTGTGAATCTGACTTCTCTAGACTCAAAGCCCATTCCCACAACACAGCTGACCAGATGGGGACAATGTTGTACTACAACAGATTCCTGATTGTCTTATAATGTTTTTAGGTCATGTGGGGATGGGACCAAACTGTTTTATAACGATATGGGGTAGTGCTAGAGCTGTGGGATCATATTCACCCCATGTGTTTTGCCACCTACTAACAATGAAAATGGAGAGGCAGAGTGCTTGGTGGTGGAAAGTCCACCCTGGCGGTAATTACAGTAGTGGAAGTGGCAGCAGTCTCCACTTGCCTGGGGAGAGGGCAAAGAAGCCAGCACAGCCCCTAAAACGGGTGGTGCTAACCAGGAGAGGGGCCTGGTTATGGGTAGCTAAGAGGTACACACATTCAGCTCCTCTTCTAGGCAGCCTCCAGTGGCAGGGCTTCTGCGGGTGTCCCAGTTCCACATTACAGCTTCCCTCCTCACAAAAAGTGGTGATACAAATTCCAACTCCCCTCGCACTGCTTCTGAGCCCATGTCATTCCATTGAGTTCAGAGGGGTTGTTCCTTGTTTACACTGGTGTAAATAAGGACAGAATCAAGCTCCTGAATTCCTCCTAGAGTGCACCTGCCCCAGTTGTAATTTGTTCCTTTATTCACCATCAACTGCATGTTATCTAAGCCAGCATACTCTATACTGCTCCCTGACAATGGGCCTAGTTTTTAAGAGGCCTCACCCTGGCCTCCCATTTTTCTCAGAGTCTTGCAGGTACACATCATTATGAGAACATTTGATGTCACGTAGACATTCAACTACGTGAGTCCAGCCAGGGAGGTAAGTGTCAAAGTTATATCCAGCTTTCTTCATTGCACAACCCTGTGTCAATCCAATAGCATGCCCAGCCTGTGAATTCAGTAAGACTGGGATCCTGTAGGAAAAACAGTATGTGATCATGTAATTAAAGACTGTGGATATGTCTACACTAAAAGCACTACAGTGGCACACCTGCAGCTATGTGGTTGTAGTGTAGATGCTTCCTACATAGACAGACGAGGTTTTTGCACTGATGTAACTAATCCACCTCTCAGCAGTGGTAGCTAGATCAATGGAAAAATTCTTCTGTCAACCTAGCTGTGTCTACACCGGGTATTATGTCACTCTGACCACAGCATTCAGGACATGACATTTTTTACAGCAACATAGCTAGGTCTATCTAATTTTTAAGACTACACCTGTACCATAATGCATACTCACAAAGGCTGGTGAAAGTAAGGTTACACAGGCAACCTTAATTCAGGGATTTCCTTACTTTTGGGTGCTTAATTTTACAACCTTAACTTTCTTTTAATGTATGTAATTCTAATAAAGTTCCTTGTTCAGTGTTGGAAGAAAGCTACTCTTTCTGTGATTCTTTCCCATTGGTACATGACCCCTCTGTGCTCCCTCTTCCAACGACTAAGGAGCTGTTGTTTATAGGGAGCTGTCTAATCCTTTAGCTGCTCACTGAGTTATCAGTCAGGAGCTCTTTTGTTTTACCCCAACCTTTTCTGTCTGTTTGTGCAAAGAAAAACATTGAGGAGAGTTAAACACCTGTCTGTTGATGCTAGCCTGTCCCAACGTTATTGCTTTGTCTTACATCATTCCAATGCAGTCCAACAGCTCTAACTGGGAATGACCTCATTCCTTTACCATTCCACACAGTTTACATTACATGTCCTTCACTATTGCTCTCACCAACTCGTAGCAGAGTGCCACTGAAATCAGTAGAATGACTTGCAGAATAAAGTGCTTATTGCTGTAAATATGAACATAAGTGAAGCAGAAAATGAAAGCTCTCTTGAAAATGTATGCTGAGACCTCCCGGAGACCGCCTCTGAAAACCTGCTTTATTGACTAACATTTGTAAGAGAAAAGTGAACACATTTTTATTTAAAATAGGAAAAGGACATTTTCAGATAATCTCTGAATTAGTGTGGAAATATAAGGGCAGACCAAGAAAATGTACTAGATTAAAATCTGGTTAGGGCTAAATCAGAACCCATAGGAAGACCTGCATGGCTCAGAAAAGGCAGCAATTTCTGCTGTTTTATTTATTCTGGTCTGTGATTCATGAGGTGCTGGTCACGCATAGTGAAATAGTAATTCCTATCACAGGCTGTAATACTATGCAACTGTCAATGTCATCATTCATTGATGATAAATAACTAACAAATAAAACAGACATATTCATCCATAATTACTGTAAATGACAATTTTTCAGTGCCTGCCTCTTCCTGAATTATGAAATCTAGACACCAAACCATCAGGCTGCAAAATGTTTTATTCAACTATATTAAGCTAGCTTCAAAGAAAAATTGCTTAAGAAACTTCTCAGACTCCTTCATCCTGACTAGTTAGAGAAAGTCGATCAGTAGAATTGCTGGGTATAATCATGCATAGTTTTTCCTGGCTAGATTTCAATGGTATTATAATTTTAATAACAACAAACAATAAAAAAGGTTATGAAAGGTACTATTATTGAGAAAGACAATGAGAACATGCAAGTATGAAAGCTCAAGACAAAACAGTACTTCACATCAGCCGCCGCGGATGTGGAAGACGTGACTTAATTTAATGGAAAGTAGGAGGGCTCTCTAAAAATGGCAACATTAAGTATAGCACTGAAATGTTTATTGTTAACCGGTATGCATGTGAGTCCATGGAGCTACAGGTGGCTGATACTGCACATGTGCTGTGCTGCTAATGCACATCTGGAGCATTGCATCTGGGATAAACTATTCTATTTCCAAATCCAAAGAGCAAAGCATATTGCATCTCAAATGACTTACTTTAGATTATGCAAAAATCAATAAGAATGAACTAAAGTCATTTCTCTGTGAGAGAGCATGGTGTGTGTCGGTGTGTGTCTCCCCCACCCCAAATCTCACAATCCTCCCCAGCCAGTGCTGTCTCTTATTGGCTGCCCCTCCCCAGTTCTGTCTCTTCCCACCCCTGCTGTGTCTGTGTGTTCTCGCTAAAAAACAGCTACTATGCTCTGCACGCCGGGGGCCAAATAGCGACTAGCCTTTGCAAGGGTCATGATGAGGGATGGTGCAAGGAGCCTTCCCCTTTGCATGCCTTTTGCAAGGAACAGTCACAATCACTGACCCCCCCAGAGGAGTCCTTCATCCCCAAGGAGGTGGGGAGGAGGCAGGGCTATGACCCTACTCCTATTATATTGACCTATGGAACAGGGCTGGGGAAGTAGGTTGCTGTCCCCTTATGCACCAATCCCCTTATGGAAACAGAAAAAGAGATGGGAAAAGAACATGCACTCTGTGGTTCCCATGCTGAAGTTCCCTACAAGAAGCCAGAGAGATGGGCTCTCCATCTCAAGGGCACTGGCATATCCAGTGGAATTTAGTGGCCTCAGGAACTGATGTGGAATGCATAGGTTGGTCTTTCCATTCCATCAGAGCCCAACTAGAAACACTGGACCCAGGACTGAAGATAAGACCAGCCACTCAGTTCCTCCCCATCCACAACAATTACTTGCTGCTAGCAGGATTGCCACATTGCTGCCATTTCACTGCTTTGCAGCAGGTTACAATATGTTCCAAGACTAAAAAAGCCCAGTGCAACTTAGTGTCGGTCTGGCATTGCTCTGTGATGTGTCATGACAGTGATGTAAAGGAAAACACCTGCTTTTTTTATTTGTAGAGTGTGCAGCAATGGCCACTCTGGGTTGCTCTACACTTTATTTGCTGGCTGGCAGACATGTGGATTACGATGGCAAGGAGGGAAGGCGATAAGCATCTGTAATCAAAATGGGAGACAACACACTTTAATGGAACTGCACATGAGCAGTAGAGAGCAGGTTCAGAGTCAAAGCACTGGGACTCTTCCAGACAAGCAGGCTTTCACCAGCAAGGCAAAAGTATTACATGGTAGTGCCACTTGACAGAGCAGAGTGATGAGGAACACATTATAATGTAAAAAGCAACAGAGGGTCCTGTGGCACCTTTAAGACTAACAGAAGTATTGGGAGCATAAGCTTTCGTGGGTAAGAACCTCACTTCTTCTCTTGCATCTGAAGAAGTGAGGTTCTTACCCTCGAAAGCTTATGCTCCCAATACTTCTGTTAGTCTTAAAGGTGCCACAGGACCCTCTGTTGCTTTTTTACAGATTCAGACTAACACGGCTACCCCTCTGATACTTGACATTATAATGTGTTCATCCATCAAGTCTATAGACTTTTTTTGGGGGGGGGGGGGAATCCTCATTGTTTTGCAAATCGTATTTCAGAACTTTTGTCATATGTGCTTCCGCACAGGAAATGATGGAGAATTAGGAGTGGGTGAAACTGAGTCTTAAACGCTTAAAAGTAAATGGTGAGGTAGGCAGAGAGAGAGATGGGGTAAAATCCTGAAGTCAATGGCAAAACTCCCCCTTCTTCTGCTGAACCCAAAGAGGGACTGGGAAACAGCAACTCTTGAGTTTTAGTCCCAGTGCTGGTACTGTAGCAAGTCACTTCACACATCTGCATCAGTTTTCCCATCTGTAAAAGGGTAACAATAACATAGACTCACCTCACACAAGTGCTGTTAGGATCCTGCTTGGATTACTTGATCCTGAACAATGAAGGTGCAGAGGGCTGTGCATATAAACATTGAACAGGACAGGGAGTTCAGGGGAGCTATTCCCTGCACTAATTGGAGGGTGGCTGCACAACTAGCAAGTTACTTCTCCCAAAAGTAATAGGGAAGAACCTAGCTAAGCATCTTATTAGTATAATAAGGGGTCACACAAGCCTATGTCTTCTTCAATGTGTCCATGTTCCTCTCATACTACACCTATTTATTTTATCCTGTTACCTTACGAGTAAGGCGGAAACTGCACAAGGAGTTTAACGATTGCTGTTGTACGGTGCAGAGGACGACACCTTTCAATCACTCAGAGCCTTCACTTGCCCTTGCACTGAAGCGCCACAGTTTCAGGAACCCTGCTGTTACCCATGCAAGGCCTTGCAGGATTACTTATTGCAGCAAAGTTGATCACCTGATGATGATGATGATTGTGAATTACAGCTAAAGGTTTGCATGATTTTTGTAGGGCAGCGTGCTTTGGTCAATAGGGCACTGGACTGCGACTCAAGTGACCTGGGCTCTATTCTCAGCTCTGCCATTGACCTGTCGAGTGACCTTGGGCAAGTCACATCACCTCTCTTCATGATGCAGATGGCTGCTCTCTTCTCCGTCTCTCAGGGGTGGCATGTAGCCACTGAACCAATCTAGGGCTATAAAGGAATATTACAAAGAAACTATTCTGCATGGTAATTTTGCCCTTTTGATCCCAGCATTAGCTGGAATGGAAACTGAATGGGGGGGAGGGGGCAGGGGAGAGGGGAGACTCTCCATTCGCAAACACTATATCACAATCACATTATCATGAGTGCTCTATTAACATTACAGTGGATCCATACTCCTCCAGTGGCTGCCATCCAGCCTCTCCCTTATAGAAACATACCCCACCATAATTCTCAGCTTACATCTTTCTCATTGTCACTGACAATTATACATTGTGTGTGTGGAGAAGTAGGTGAGGCCTCTGTGGACCGGTACATACCGTATGAAATATTAGCATGAACAGGGATGTTGTCATTTTGAATGATTTTATTACCTACGCAAAGGCTGGGCACCACCATCCATCTTACCTGTTGGTTTCCTGACTACAGTACAATGGGGGTCTCTTTTGCCAAGTTTAACTTTAAAGAAAAAAGAAGAAGAAAAGACAAAGAGAAACGCTGTATGCTATGCAATGGTATTAGATGACAAAGAGCACCTGCAGCGGGCCTACCAAGTAAGCCAACAGTTTAATTTAATTCACACCATTTTTGAGTTTATCCCATAATATCCCTCAAGATTTGTTGGGCTTTATTTTCCCCCCAATGTCTTGAATAACTCATTCTCACAAGTGTTTAATCAAAACCACTGAACATTTGAACCCAAATGTTGTGTGGTAAAACTAGACGGAAACATAATACACATGTTAAATTCACAAATCATTCTCCATTGTCTCAGGGAATATACTTTTAAATCAATCAGGGAGGAATTGGAGATTTGCCAGTTGTTTATGACTTATATCTGTCTGTAATGGTATGTGTTTGTATCTACGACCCCGAGGAACTCACTTAAGGGCCTGATCTTGGTCATACTGATACAGCAGTGTGTGTGTCTTTGCAAGACTGGAGTTGAATATGCCGTTCTCTCCTATTATTCCTGCTACAAATAATCATATTTATACTTTTATTTATTTAGGGCCCAACTATTTATTTAGGTTCTTTATGTGTATTGAATAGTACCTGCCCTACTTATTTTAATGTGCCTAGTTGTGTAACAAACAGTCGCTGTACTTTAGGGTGGCACAACAGGGCCCTTACCTTTACACATTATATATGTGCTTTAAAATAGCTATAGGTGTTCATCATCCTGGTGCCTGTCCCATAAATTACAATACACAATTGAATATAAAAGAGTGCCCTAAACATCCACCAAAAGCCCCAACACTCCGGCACCCTTTCCTCCAAAGCTCGAGAAACAGGGTGGGCTTTCACCCCAAAGTATCTCTAATTCCTTTTGCAAATTAGAAAAATTTAACACTACTGAATTGTAGCCACCCGGGGGGTTCATCAACTACCAGGGCATAAGTCAAGAGGATAAGGGACACTGCTTCCTTGGCAGATGGTCCATGATGGTGGAACTCATTGCTGGACACAGTATTGCCAAGCCCAAATTTTCAGAAATCATGAGTCAGGTTCACCAAAAATCATGAGATTATGTAAAAATAATTTTTATTTGCCTTCTGCTTCTTGAGCCTTTAGAGTGCACTAGGGTCACATTTTGAAGCTTTCTCAAAAGTCATGAGGGCTACAAACTTACTTTTTCTTTAAGAATGAAGGCTGAAATCATCACATCCACTTGACTCCAGGAGCTGGGGCTTTAAGGAAAACAATAATTATCATGACAAGATCATGAAAGTTGGCAACACTGTGGATACATCTCACCTCCTGCAGAACAAAATGCAAAACTCACTTATCTGACTTCGCTTTCCCACAGCAATCATCATAAAAAAATCTATGTGGGAGGGAGAGATTGAAAGAAGTTTAATAGGCTGAATTATTCTCTTGGTTATGCTACTGTAAATCTGGAGTAACTCCACAGACTCCAACACAAGTAGAGTACTTGTTAAAAAAGACTTTCAGAATTTATAAGGTCTAGGGCACCATGGTGATATGCATGATATAAGTACTTAAATACACAGGGGGTAAGCAATTGATATATCACAATGGTGGGAAGGAGGGGAAAATTTGCCCAAGGACAGTGGTGCCAGGGCAACTCCTATTCTTATGAAAAGTGCCATCTTTAATGCCTATGCAAAGCAGACAGAGCCTTGGTCTCAAGAGTTCACACAGATGACCGTCACACCATGAACTTATTTATTTTACTTTAAAAGATGAAGGAGAAGAATTGCTCCTGCTAGGATTTTAAACTGCGGTTCAGGAAGTCTAATTATTTCAAACCGGAGCTTATTGTCTAAGCCATCCTACTTCGAAAATGGACACTCTTCTGGAAATATCATAATAAACATCAGTTTCTGTATAGTCATAACGTTATGTTGATGTTTAACTAGATTCTACTTCCAGAAGGCGAGTCAATAACATGATCTTGTTCCTGTGAGTCTAGGATTTTTCATCCTGCTAAGTTTGTTATTGGCTTATAAAATGTGTTCGATGGTTACATAAAATGAAGCACCTGAGCTACTTATAAACGTTCAAAATATTTCATGGGTTTCAATGTTACTCTCTCTCTCCTACCTGCCAGTTCCATTTATGTTAGAGCTGCCTCTATCATTTATATTCTCTCTTCTTAGCCGTTTGTACTCTATTGTATTTCATGTCACTATGGCTCAATTAACCAATGCTGAGGGAGAGAGTATGGTAAAGAGGGAATGACTGTGAGAGGGAAATGATACCCTGAAGTAAAAGAAAAAAAAAAAGACAAACAAAAACCAGGAAAGCAAAACGATGAAGGTCAAAATGATTTAGAATAGTTCAGGTTTAGCAACAGCATTCTGCTTTGAAAGGTTTTGACTTTCTCTAAAAAGCAGCACAAATCTCAGGGTGAAAAAGATTTCGCTCTGGATGAGTTCACATAAACATGTCCTTTGGTTTCAATCCATGTGTTTTTCCACCTCTGAGTTGCACTTTGTATTTCAGGTTCAAATGTCCCCAAACAATGAAAGTAAAATTCAATCTCTCTTAGGGATTTATATGACCTCCATTACCACAGTATCTGAGCACCTCATAGTCTTTAGTGCACTTACTCTCAGTCAGAACACCCCTGTGAGGGAGGGAAGTGCTGTTATTCCTGTTTTATGGGTTGAGAACTGATTCACAGACAGACAAAGTGACACAAAATCTGTAGAGGAGCAGTGCATTGAACTCTTGTCTCTAGAATGCTACATTTGCACCCTAACCAGTGAGACATCCTTCCTCTCTCATCCAGCACCTCCAGTTTGAGCACTAATTAATTAATAATTTGTAACTGCTGAATTTCACCCTGTTTCATAGCAGCACCATATGAAGCTATAAGCTTTGCATGGGTTTCATGAAATATCAGCAACTGAGCCTAGGTTCTCTCAGAAGCAGGGCAAATCTATCATTGAAGATTGGAGTTTTGAATTTTTAATGACATTTGAATGAATTTGTAATGAAATCCTTTTGTGTAGTTCCACTATAAAGGTTTTGCACAGCTCTGAATTCTAACTTACATAGCTTTCTGGTGGCTGGTTATCTTAAATTGCACAGCTACACATAAAATTGTGTACCTACAGCTACACATCCTGAATTGGGTCATGGTCCTACAGTTTGTGGATGGGCATCTTTTTTAGTATGACTTCAAACTGAATAACTAGATATGCTTTTCTCAATGGGATTATCATATATTTTAATAATTGAAAATATATACCATGGTTTTTCAGAAAAAAAAAACACTTAGGTGTATTAATCTTTCCAGAGTGTAAGTATTTTTTTTTTAAAAGCATGGGAATTGGATAAATAATTCCAAGACATGCTCTTCTCAGCATATTCTGAATTCTCCTTGTATTTATGTGAAGCAGATGTTCTAAGCGGGATATATACTGCAGTGAGAGGTGAGGATGGAGGTGTATAGCACTTGAATTCATTTCAGTACAGCCCCACATCCTGTTTACACATAGATGCAGACCTGAGAACACCAGAAAAAGGGGAGGAGGATGAGTGTGATTGGAGGGATGTCACCAACACCCGCTTGCTAAGTGTACAAATAGAGACTAAGCACCATTGATCTGTGGGGCTGCTATCCTTAATTGTCTCACAGGCCAGCAGCATTTTCTCTGCTGCTTTAACAGACATTGATAGACACGCAATCTCCCATCACTGGGGAATCCATGTGAAAAACCGTTTGCAAAGTTCACCTGCAGAGACTGCACTTTCACGGCTATTCAGAAACATTGGAGCATACTCAAAAGAAGAAATGCAGCTGGGATTTACCAAGACTTAATTTTATTTCTCCCTCCACATTCATGGACTGATTTTTGACAGTAGAAAAGCACTTAGTGAATCACTGAGGGGAGGGGAGAACACTGAGCCCCTTTACACGGAAATGAACTCATTATTTTGCTGGACACTGGGTTATTTTAAGCTAGAAGCTTGCCAGCAATTGAGGTCCTATAGGCACATTGCAACATGTTTTCTCTCTCTCTGTGTGTTCACTGGGCAAGCCCTTTCATTTAATTCATCATTCACAAGTTGGTGCAGTGATTCCACATCATCAGCACATATTCCCTCTAACACCAAGAAGATAAGAAAGATGAATATATTTTCTGTCACTTTTTTTGACAGTTAGACATGCTAGATTTGGGCACAGATTTCATTATTAATGCAGCACAAAGGGTATTAACAGGAAGATTCACATGAATAAGAAATGAAAGAAGAAACAGTTTTTAAAGATTTTTTTCCCTTAAAGTTCTCAATGCTGTCCAGGGACACTATTATACATATAATAGATGAGGATGTTTTAGAGCCGTGGTTTTCAAACTTATTTTCTGGTGACCCAGTTGAAGAATGTTGTTGATGCCCGTGACCCAACGGAGCTTTGGATGAGGGGTTTGGGGTGTGGGAGAGGTTCAGGGCTGGGGCAGAGGGTTGGAGTGGGGAGGGAGGGCTGCAGCGGGGACCTGGGAATGAGGGGTTCAGGGTGTGGGAGGAGGCTCTGGATTGGGGTGTGGGAGGGGGTCAGGGCTCTGGGCTGGGGGTGCAGACTCTGAGCCGGGGGGATGAGGGGTTTGGGGTGCAGGAAGGGGCTCCAGGTTGGGGGGGGGCTTAGGGCTGGGACAGGATATTGGGGCACAGGGTTGGGGCATGGGCTTACCTCGGGCAGCTCCCGCTCAGTGGCGCAGCGGGGTGCTAAGGCAGATTTCCTGCCTGTCCTGGCACCACGGACTGCGCTGTAACCCTGGAAGCCCCCCGCCTAGGAACCGGATCTGCTGTTGGTCGCTTCCGGTGTGCAGCGCGGTGTCAGAACAGGTAAGGACTAGCCTGCCTTAGCTGGGCAGCACCGCCAATGGGACTTTTAATGACCCGGTTGGCGGTGCTGTCCAGGGCCGCCGCGACCCAGTATCTTACATTCCAGTTTGAAGACCACTGTTTTAGAGGATGTGTATTTTTCTCTACCTATTAAATAACAACAAATTCTCATTAGTGGTAAGTAGGGCTGTCGATTAATTGCAGTTAACTCATGCGATTAACTCAAAAAAATGAATCACAATTAAAAATTGGATCGTGTTTAATCGCACGATTAATCGTGTGATTAATCACACTGTTAAACAATAGAATACCAATTGAAATTTATTAAATATTGTGGATGCTTTTCTATTTGTTCATATATATTGTATTATGTGTTCTAATTGAAATCCGTGTATATTATTTTTTATTACAAATATTTGCACTGTAAAAATGACAAACAAAAGAAATAGTATTTTTCAATTCACCTCATACAAGTACTGTAGTGCAATCTCTTTGTTGTGAAAGTGCAAATGTAGCTTTTTTTTGTTACATAGCTGCACTCAAAAACAAAATAATGTGAAACTTCAGAGCCTATAAGTCCACTCAGTCCTACTTCTTGTTCAGCCAATTGCTAATACAAACAAGCTTGTTTACATTTACAGGACATAATGCTGCCCACTTCTTATTTACAATGTCACCAGAAAGTGAGAACAGGCACTTGCATGGCACTTTTGTAGCCAGCATTGCCAGATATTTACGTGCCAGATATGCTAAACATTTGTATTCCTCTTCATGCTTTGGTCACCATTCCAGAGGACATACTTCCATGCTGATGACGCTCATTAAAAAAAATGTGTTAATTAAATTTGTGACTGAACTCCTTGGGGGAGAATTGTATGTTCCCTGCTCTGTTTTACCCGCATACTGCCATATATTTCATGTTATAGCAGTCTCAGATGATGACCCAGTACATGTTGTTCATTTTAAGAACACTTTCGCTGCAGATTTGACAAAACACAAAGAAGATACCAACATGAGATATCTAAAGATAGCTACAGAACTAAACCCAAGTTTTAAGAATCTGAGGTGCCTTCCAAAATCTGAGAGGTACCAAGTGTAGGGCATGCGCTCCAATGCAGAAACTACAGAACCCGAACCACCATAATAGAAAATCAATTTTCTGCTGGTGGCATCTGACTCAGATAATGAAAATGAACATGCGTCGGTCTGCATTGCTTTGGATTATTATCGAGTAGAATCTGTCATCAGCATGGATGCACGTCTCCTGGAATGGTGGTTGAAGCATGAAGGGACATATGAATCTTTAGCGCATCTGGCGCATAAATATCTTGCAATGGCGGCTACAACAGAGTCATGCAAATGCCTGTTCTCACTTTCAGGTGACATTGTAAACAAGAAGCGGGCAGCATTATCTCCTGCCCCTAGTTGTTATTGTTTTTATTTGTACTGCAGTAAACCACAAAGACTTCATGCCTCATTGTGCTGAGTACTGTATAAATGCATAAGATGACATAGTCCTTATTCCAAAAAATGTACAGTTTAACAATTGAGGAAAATAATGAAATATTTCAATAGTCCCTGTATTTTTGATAGCCTTGAGAAAGAAGCCAGTATCCCAGTCAATTTCCTCTTCTGTGTTGAATTGTGTCTATCTCTTTTTAAAATTTCTGATAGCATTCTTACATCTTTACCTCACCCTTTCATCTAAAGCCTCAAACCCTGAAGGTATCCATTTCCCTTTCCTCTTCTACCTGTCTCTTCTTTTTTCTGGACTCTCTCTTTGCTAGCATCTGTCATGGCTATCACTTCTGTGCAGATGCCGTCCAACTCTAGAGCTCCTTCTGTGCTCTAATTCTTCTATCCTCATTACCTCATCTTTTAGCTTTGTCATAACTGTCACAAACTGAAGTACTTTTCCTAGATGGAAAGTCTTTTCTCCATGTCTCTGACTATAACTATAACTGTAACTACAACTATAACTCAAACTAATTTTTCTGTCAAGACAAAAATCTTGGTGTCGCTCTTATGATAAAGACCTGAAGAAGAGCTCTGTGTAGCTCAAACACTTGTTCCTCTCACCAGCAGAAGCCAATAAAATATGACCTCACCCACCTTGTCTCTCTTCTTGACCATAGATATTTTTCCTCCTCTATTTCCTTTGTCTGTTTAGTCAACCTGTTACCATCTCTAAAACACTACCAGAATTCATTTCTTTCTTTCACCAGGACTCTACTGAAATGATAATTCATGTCTTAACCAACTTCCGTCTAAACTGTTGACAATCCCTTTTTTATGCTCTTTTAAAATCCCTATGCTCTGAACTTCAAGGGGTCCAAAATCCTGAAGCCAGGCTAGTTTCCCACTCTGGGGAATAAGATTATGTTAACCCATCCTGTGCTTTCCTATCCAATTCTGAACCCAATAAAAATAATTCTACAGCTTTTCACATAAAACTCTCCACCTAATTTTACATCCACCTATTCCCTTGCCTCCTTCTGCTTAACTCAACGTGACTGCCTCCTTTGAGACTTTCCATTTGGAGATTTTCTTTTTTTTATCTGTTTAGTCAACTTCATCTGGCAAGTTCTCTTTCACTCATTCATATACTCACATTTACACCGGTCAGATCTTCAGAGGAAGAAAATTAGGGTGATTTCTGTAGAGCATCAAAATGGGATCAGACCTGGTGGGGAGGGTCATGAAAACACATAAAAAGGGTTCAAATATATTTGAAGCAAATTTCTATGTAGAAGCTTCTGAAATGTTTCTAAATGATATTTCTCACTATTCATCCAGCTGTAGTTACAAGAGAGGATTCATGCAGCCAAAGAAGTTAGACATTGAAAAGACCAACTACTCTAACTCACTGGGTCTCCTCTAGCCAAGGTTGGGAGTGCTCACATTACAGGTTGGTTCTAATCTCATGGTTGGAAAGTGGTTTTTGTGCAATCTGTTGATGATGTCAATCCAGTTCCCAGTGCCAGATCCTTAACAGGTGTAAATCAGTATAACTGATGGAGCTATGTCAATTTATACCAACCGAGGAGCTGGGCCCTAGTGTTCATATCACAATTAGCAGCATGCTGTCTGTCTTAGCACAGAGGGCAGGGAATTAATAGCCCTGAGGCCAGATTTGTAAAGGTATTTACATACTTAAAGCTGTAGAGATGCGCCTAGTGAAATTTGCAAAAGTTCCTAGCTCCTATTGATTTCAGACACTTAAATAACCTTTAAAAATCTGCTCATCCTATAAGAGTTCCTCACACTATAAAGTGTCATCCTACCCAATGATGATCACTGACAAGAATGATACAATACTAACCCTCTCTTTTATTTATTCCCTTCCTCCCTAAAAAACCAAAATGAACAAACAACCCCACACAATTCCAACAAAGACACAAAACATACCCCAAGGAGAGCTTTTATCCTCCAAAAGGGAGAAGATCCAGAGACTCCATTACTGCTGATAGGTTTTACATGAAAAGTGCTGAGATACCACGGTGATAGATGGCAGTATAAAACCCTAAAACAGACACTGCTGTTGGTATAGCCGATAAGAGACTAAGAATGTCCAGAGTGGGTCATACCAATGGTCTATCTAGCCTAGTCTTCTGTCTTCCAACAGTGGCCAGTGCCAGGTGCTTCAGAGGGAATGAACAGAACATGGCAATTATTAAGTGATCATTCCCTATGAGTATTCTGTGGCTAAATATAGAACAGGTCTCCAGGGCTTTCAGGCTGGTGCTTTTCATTTCACATGAAAAATTAAAGATGGGTATGGTCAGGTTCTACTGCTAGTTTACGCAAACTGCGGATGAGGTAGAGAATGAGTTGAACATCTAACCAAAGGGAAAATTCTGTTTGCAGGGCCTGATTCTCCACAATCTGCTATACAACAGTGAGGTGTTATTTATTATTGATTATTATTATTATTATTATCCCCTGCAAGAGTGTCATTTACACCTGCGCAAAGTGAGAGCAAAACACTACTAAATCAGACTAGGAGCTGTGACACATGGCAATTTCCTGCAATATTCTTGAAAAACTTTATTGAATTATTTGTTTCTTTGGGGTCTATTGTATTAAATGCAAAGGTTATGTATTACTGTTGGCCGGGGTCCTAGAGTGGGTGCTCTTGGTAGGCAATGAGGGGGAAATACAGCTGCCCTGGACTGTGACAGGAAAATTTGACAACCACTTTGCACAAGTGTCAATGGCTACAAAGGCAGTGGAGAATCCGGCCCCTGAATTGCAGCATTTGCCTCTTTGCCCTCTGGCCTAGTTTTCCTGGGCAGAATGGAGAATTCATTTGGCTCTTTCTTCAGCAGTTGGCAATGTGCTGCTGAACAGTGGAGACCACCACTTCAGGGATAAGACTGGGACAAATGACAAATGTGTTTAATCTATTTTCTGCATGATTCACTCCTAATTTGCCGCAATATCGAATAGTATTTCATTCTCATGAGGGACCTAAGTGCTCAAGTAACAATTAACATTTAATTTACAGTCATTCTCTTGAAATGGGAGTAAACCAGAAATACAAGTTTGAATCTAATGGGTCTGACTATAGTTTGAATGTCATTAAAAACCAGTTTAACTATTGTGAGAATTTCTTATTCTTACTGTGGTTTCTCCTCAGTTATAACTAAAGTATACACAGTGAACTTGACTCAGTGCTTCAGTTATGAGCAATACATTATTCATGTTGCTTGCGTTCTCTTTGCCTGGGAACTTCACTTGTGGGGATAATTTCATGCTGATTGACTTCATTGTGATA
Organism: Chrysemys picta bellii; assembly: GCF_011386835.1. Taxonomy (NCBI): domain Eukaryota; kingdom Metazoa; phylum Chordata; order Testudines; family Emydidae; genus Chrysemys; species Chrysemys picta. The sequence goes on along the minus strand of NC_088793.1, from coordinate 172,086,691 downwards.
ACAGTTAGGACACACAGACAAAAGGCAGAATAATTTCAGTTTGTTTAGCCTTTAAAGCTTTTACAAAGCAAAAGCAAGGTAAGTTAGCAAATCCACTGCTGGAAATATAAAATCATAAGCCATCTGACTGTGACCAACATTTTCATATTTGGCTGTCTGTGATTTTAGTGCAGGGAAAACACTCACACTTCAAATCTGCAAATGGCTGACCCAAGATTTTAATTGTGTTGAGCATTCAGTATTTTCACTTGCTCCATATTGGCAAGGCATTTATATCAGCTTGTGTTATGTGTGTTAGGAGTTGCTTTCTCCTCTTACCTCACAAAATAAATGTGTCCTTTAAAAATATTTTAAGTTAGAGCTTTAAAAAACTAAAATAAACTTAATGGGTCTCCAACTCTTTCCTTCCTGCTAGCTCTGTGTGAGTAATACATCACCAGAGAAAGACAGCAACACTACACATTCATCTTAACAGCCAGACACTCAGATAAACAAATCAATTAGCCAATTATAGGAACCCTATGAAAGAAACAAGTATTGCTGAGATAAACTCATACAGATTAAATGCATCAAACAATTAAATCCCTTAAGGTCCTGAGAAAACTGATCAACAAAATAAAATCACATCTTTGTTTGACATTTAAATAAGGGAAAGAAGATTTTAAGGGTCTAGTTCAGGGGTTCTCAAACTGGGGGTTGGGACCCCTCAGGGGGTTGCGAGGTTATTACATGGGGGGTCGCGAGCTGTCAGCCTCCACCCCAAACCACGCTTTGCCTCCAGCATTTATAATTGTGTTAACTATATAAAAAAGTGTTTTTAATTTATATGGGGGGGTTGGACTGAGAGGCTTGCTACGTGAAAGGGGTCACCAGCACAAAAGTTTGAGAATCACTGATCTAGTTACTAGAAGATTTTAGAAAACTGCAGTGATTAAAATGCACTGTTTCAGAGTAGCAGCCGTGTTAGTCTGTATCCGCAAAAAGAAGAACAGGAGGACTTGTGGCACCTTAGAGACTAACAAATTTATTAGAGCATAAGCTTCCGAAGAAGTGGGCTGTAGTCCACGAAAGCTTATGCTCTAATAAATTTGTTAGTCTCTAAGGTGCCACAAGTCCTCCTGTTCTTCTAAAATGCACTGATGCTTATACATTTTTAACAAGATTGAATGTACAACAGTGTTTTGAAGGGTAGAGAAAACAGTCATCGCTAATGACACTGGCTATCTGGTTTTTTACACTGAGGAAAGATTAAGTCTGCAGTGGTCTCTGTAAAGTTATTGAAAAGTTTGTGTGAACGAAGTATTGTGACACATGGCTTTGGAGAGGAAAGAAAGGGACACGGTTACCTAGGGATTAGAGATTTATGGGCATCTAACACCCTCTGTTAATTATGCAGTAACACCTTGTAGGAAGCTTTGTGACACAACATCACACATGATAATTTGACTTCAAAAATCATCTCACATCAAAAAGCTCTCTTTTGACACAGACATCAGCCCCAATGGCTTACCTTTCACATTATTTTCATATCGCTAATACACTCGCAGGATTGTAAAAGAGTGGAAGTTTGGGATGGTAATACATAGGTACTCAAAGCCAGAAAAATACACTTTCATTTCATGGTTTAGGCCCAGATCTTTGCTCTGGCCAAGTAGTGCACTATGCAACCAAGGGGATAGGAGTGCACAAGTGGCTTTCCTGGACTGGCTCTTCACCAGGTCAGTCCCACAGCAAAAGTCAGAGCAGCCTGAAGGCTGCTCCAGTTTAGCTCAGCTGCCAGTGGGAACTGTTCCAACAACCAGGGATCATTACAGAAGAGGGATAGCCAGCCACAAGCCCTATGCTGGCCACAGAGAGATGGAGTGAGTGAGGTGAAAGCCATTACTCTGGCTGTTCCCCTAGACAGCCTGAATACAGGAAGGAGTCTGGGCCTTAGACTTTTAAAGACATTATACAAAATGAAAAATTATTAAAAATGATTTTAAATGAAAGTGTTTCAAGACATGAATTGTTTAATCCTTCTCTTCCCCATGTCTCATACAGGGAAGTTAGGGTATGAAATCCTGGTCCTCTATGTAAAGCCCACATGAACAACTTTGAGGGAAGGAGTGGAATAAATACTTCCCCCCCTTTCCAGCAGCCCAGAGGCAAAGTATGAGACAGCTGATACGTCTCTGCAGCCTGTAGTCTACAGTAGCATCCGGCCTGCTGCCCTCCCTACAGGAACCAAACCTAGTGGATCTCCAATAGCTTACACAATCCCACCACAGAACTCTGTTTTATTATCACAGTGTTTGCATGGTCCCTCTGGATCCTGATGGTTCCCTTCATTGTAAGCTTTCAATGGTCCCCAAGATTTCATCCTCCATTGGTACTGTGATGTAGCCAAACTTGTCTGTGCTAACAAATGAAGTTAAAACTTTTGTTCAAATGCATTATTGTATTTTTAAACCCCTATCTTTATTTTAGGTTGGCTTTGGGGCTACAATCTCTTTAACAAGGGTCCCCTTCAGCTTGTATCTCTTAACTTTGCAGAAATGCCAATATCAGCCTAAATTTATCTCTGGTATAATTCTACTGAACCTAGTGATATTACCCCAGAGAGGAATTCAGTCAGTGGTTTTGAAATCTTTACATTCTTGCTTCAGGAATATTTTCTTAAGTCAATGTTTCATGATGTAAAGTAGAATAGATAAAAACAAAAGTGGAACGTAAGTCCTCCTCACTATAACTGATGCTGTTACTGGGAAGTCAGTTGGATAGCTACAGCAGTTTCCTCTGTGAGAAGTGCTACAGGTAAATGCTGCTAATAAAACCTTACAACAGTGTCTTTCATTTATAACAGTGTCTTTCATCCCAAAGGGGCAGCTGGTTTGTTGAATGTTTTGAGTTTAAAAAGCCACTCATGTTTTACAGCACTGATCTTATTTATGCGGCTTGTTAGCTATGTAAGGGGGCGAAATAATCCTGTAGTTTTTGTCACAGTTCAGGGCAACTTCTGTGGCCAAGCAAGAGCACCTACTCTAGGCTTCTGGCTCCCCAGCCATTGCCTCTTTTGGGTAGAGACATGCATCTCTCTCTCCCTTCTGACTGAAGTATTGCTATACAGTCCCCTGACCCTACTGTGATAACCCCAATAAAAGGCAGGCTCCCTAAGCAGTCTTCTTTTGCTTTCTCTTCAGAGACTAACAACAGAGCAATTGGCAACATTTATAAGTTACCACATAGCTCTGTCGAGGCTGGGTAACTGGGCAATAAAATGGCAAATGAAATTCAATGTTGATAAATGCAAAGTAATGCACAGTGAAAAACATAATCCCAACTACACATATAAAACGATGAGGACTGAATTAGCTATTATCACTCAGGAGAGAGATCTTGGAGTCATTGTGGATAGTTCTCTGAAAACACCCACTCAATGTGCAGCAGCAGTCAAAACAGCGAACAGAATGTTGGGAAACATTAAGAAAGGGATAGATAATAAGACAGAAAATATCATATTGCGTCTATATAAATCCATGGTACGCCCACATCTTGAATACTACGTGCAGATGTGGTCGCCCCATCTCAAAAAAGATATATTGGAATTGGAAAAGGTTCAGAAAAGGGCAACAAAAATTATTAGGGATATGGTATAGCTTCCATATGAGGAGAGATTAATAAGGCTGGGACTTTTCAGCTTGAAAAAGAGATGATTAGGGGTGATATGATAGAGGTCTATAAAATCATGACTGGTGTGGAGAAAGTAAATAAGGAAGTGTTATTTACTCCTTCTCAGAACACAAGAACTAGGGGTCACCAAATGAAATTAATAGGCAATAGGTTTAAAACAAACAAAAGGAAGTATTTCGTCACACAATGCACAATCAAGATATGGAACTCTTTGCCTAAGGATGTTGTGAAGACCAAGACTATAACAGGGTTCAAAAAAAGAACTAGATAAATTCATGGTGGACAGGTCCATCAATGGCTATTAGCAGGATAGGCAGGGATGGTGTCCCTAGCCTCTGTTTTCCAGAAGCTGGAAATGGGCAACAGGGGATGGATCACTTGGTGATTACCTGTTCTGCTCATTCCCTCTGAAGCACCTGGCATTGGCCACTGACGGAAAAGAGGATACTGAGCTAGATGGACCTTTGGTCTGACCCATTATGGCCTTTCTTATGTTCTTATGATCTCATGTTCAAGCACATTTTATTATTAAAGTAAAAGCATTACAGACAAACCATATTAAAAACAATAAAAGAACCTACCCATATGCTAATAAGCTTACCAGAGATCACCCCAACTCTAACATGGGCTTTGGTAAGTATAAATCCTTCAAAACTCCACACAGGACCCTTCCTGTGTCTTCAAGTTCATAACACCCTTTCCTCAGAACAAGAACACTCATGACTGTGAGTCATTCATTTATCTAGGTTGGGCCTTTGAAGAGACCTTGAATAGGTGATCAGCTAGACAATGGTTTTCTGTTCAAGAAGCAACTTCAAAAGGATGGACTCTGAGGTGGGTGATCTGCATGCCTCTCACCCCCACGTATTTCCTAGGAAATCTACTTCACACATATTGTTCCCAAAAGTCCTTTCAAGTTCCTAATTCTTCCAAGAGATTGCATTAATTCTAATTTCTGCCTAAAGAAGTTCTATACTGCCCCACAATAGTACATAAAATTTGCATTTTTCATACAAAGTACTCCTAAAACACTTAATTCAGTATGGTTCAACTTAATTCCAGAAGGATTGTCCAGGATATTGTCATAGCTGTCACAGCTTTGACTCCAGAAAATCTGAGATATAATAACACTTTGCTTTTCTGTATCATTTTCCATTTGAGGGTGTTGAGGGGCTCACCACACAGAGGGTGCTGTGACAACAGGTAAGTATTATTAGTCCTGTAAAACACTAGTTTATTATTATTTACATTATGTTAGTTCCTAGGAACTCCAGTCAAGGATCAGGGTCCTGTTGTGCTAGATACTATGCAGAAGAATAACAAAAAGGATAATCCTTGTCCCAGAGAGCTTAGGGTTCCAGACCCTGGGCCCCAGCCTGAGTCCAAATGTCTACACCTCAGTTAAACATCCCCATAACCCGAGTCCCGTGAGTCTGTCAGTTGACATGTGTCAATAGCAGGTGTTTAAGTGAAGTGTAGACAGACCCTTATAATCTAGGTTAGACAGAGCATTGGAAAATTAGGGATCTCATCCAGCGAGATACCCACTCACAGAAACTGACTTGAAATGACTTGTCTAAGGTCACACAGGAAATCTGTGGCAGAACAGGGAACATAGCTTCTGATCTCACATAGGCGTAAATAGGGAATAATTCCATTTAAATACTGTGAAGTTAAACTGGTATGAAATAAAAATTTGGCCTTATGTCTCCTGACTCCCAACTGTGTCCCTTAAACTCAGGATAATCTGAGATGTGGGAATGTTTAGCTTCACTTGATTAGTCCAGGATAGTCCAATCAGAAATAATCTGTTTGCTAGAATAACTTTATAAATTAATAGATTTTGACCTGAGCTAACTGAATCTTCCCTTTAGACAGCCAACAACCAGGCTTCTTGTCAGATTGAAGTATAGTTTACATGCAACACATCCTATTCACATAACAGCACCATAATTATGAAAAATTACTTATTTTAAATTGTCTGGCTAGATTGCAGACAGCATGAATTCTAATAAGGAAGTACAAAGGAAAGATGAAGGGCAAAGCAAGACTCAAGCTACAGAACTGAAAAAAAATGGAAATTAGTATCAATAAGGTGATGACAAGTCTGTGGCAAGAGAGCACATGTAGCTGTGATACTGCCTGGTGATCAGATTGCTAAGGCCTGGTCTACACTAAGGAGGGGGATCGATCTAAGTTACGCAACTTCAGCTACATGAATAACGTAGCTGAAGTCGATGTACATAGATCGACTTACCATGGCGTCTTCACTGCAGTAGGTCGACTACTGCCGCTCCCCCGTCGACTCTGCCTGCGCCTCTCGCCAAGCTGGAGTACAGGAGTTGACGGGAGAGCACTCCGGGAGCGATTTATCGTGTCTAAACTAGACACGATAAATCGATCCCCATTGGATCGATCACTCGATCCAATCTGGCCGGTAGTGAAGACATACCCTAAGAAGATGACACTCTTGGGAGTGGGAACTTGGGTTTGCCCCCAATGTGACTGAGGAAGCCTGGGCTACCGGGTTCTGGACTGGTGCTGGGGTACAAATTAGAGCAGCCTGTAAACTGTGCGAGTTGCAGTGGTCCCCCAAGGGGGTTGTATGCCAGCTAGAGATTGCTGGAGTGGAAGACACTCCATCCACACCCACTTGCCTAAGCCGTCTCACCAACATGTGCCTTTTGGTGAGGGGATGGCATCGACTCATCTCTGTCAGCTTTATGCCACCAAGGTATTTCCCCATGCCAGTATTCCCCGGATCCTGCTTTCTGGCCCCTTTGAACACTGCACTAGTGCAAAGGGGCGACATTTTGGGTCATGATCTGGACCTTGGATTGGTTAAGCATCTAAGAGTTTGGACACTTACCCAGACCTTGTTCACAGTATCTCAGCTTCTTTGGTGTGTGGAGTACTCAAGATGGACATTCTACAAGGCCACACTTCCTCTGGTATGTTGGGTCTAGGACTGAAGAGGTACATGAAAAGGCAAAAGAGTCTATTCGAGTTTTGGACGAGGTTTGGGTAATGTCTTGTCTGATCAGGCCCAGTGTTAAATTTCAGCACAAGTAGGCATTTCTGCTAATATTTACTTGAAACTTTCACTAGGGGAGCCATTAGAGGTAACACTCCTCTTTCCCCATAGCTACTGAAAACAGAAGCTTTTCATTGACAGTGGCACTTATACTTTGGCTTTTGAAAAGCAAACTACCTCTCACTCCCCTCTCCAAATATTTACACTAATAATGGGAAAGAATATGTACCTATTATACTTGGGCTTGATTTTTTTTTTTTAAATCAGAGACTTGATGCGAATGAAAACCTTGCTACCTGATGCGAATGAAAACAGTCTTAAGAAGCTTTTGAATTCTTAGAAGGTGGAGTGATTTACAAACCCGCAGCTGGAACTCAGTGAATTGCAAACTTCAAAAGATATATTATGTTTCCAAAACATTAGTGAAGATATGATGTTACTGTAAAACTATGTGTTTGAGGCTGTGGGTAAAAGTGGTACATGAGGGGATTATTTATGTTTAGGGGTGTAAATAAACAGTAAGCCTTTGGACACCCTTCTCATATTTCCAGAGGAGTTTGCCAGCAGTCTCTTCTTGTTTTTATTATGACTTCAGGACATGGAGACCATTGGCACATAGCTACATTAAGTCCTGTAAATGCAAAGCTATTTTTGGCACCACTTACCTTAGCGTGTAAGGCCCTGATTCAGCTAAGCGTAACTTTAAGCAAGTGAGAGTCCCACTGACTTCAATGAAGTTACTCACACAGTAAGATTCGCCTTGGCCTAAGGATGACATAATGGAGTCCTTAGTATGCATGGCATGCATCTGAAGATAAGGCTTATCTACATGGGGACATCCAGGAAAATTAATCCAAATTAACTAAATGTGTTAATTTGAAGTGGATTGGTTACCTCATTAAACTATTGTGTGGATGCTGTTATTCAGAATTAAAGTGGCCTTAGTTTGGTTTAGTTTGATTTACTTACAATGTGAATTAAACTAAAGTGAATTAAAACCACTTTAATTCTGAGTAGTATCATCTACACAGGAATTTAATGTGGTTTAAATAATCCACTTCAAAAACACACATTTAGTTAATTTGAATTAATTTTCCTGGATGTGCCTGTGTAGGCAAGCCTTTAGAGAAGTTGAACCTGATACTGATCTCTCTTACCCTGGTATAAATGAGGAATAATTACAGTGAAGTCATATATAATTATACTATTCATTTGCTTTGTTTTATTTGGTTATACAGGCCAGGATGACTATGGTGGCTATTCAAATGAATGTACTTAGTACACTTGTACAGACAAAAATATTACCAACAAGGTTAATCATGAAGACAGTCACCAGAAAGTTAGAACAGTTATAAAATCTTGCCTATCCAAATCCTAGTAATTTTCTGGATTTTTGTCCTAACATCTAAACAGAAGGGATCAGAACAAAAAGAAACATGCTTACAGTCCTGGAATAATCACAAGGAATACCATGCCATCATTATTTTGTTATTTCCTCCATAATTAATTTAATCAAACGCTGAACAGTTTAGAACAATTCAATGTATAGTACATGGGAATAAATCTAATAAAATCACTGCTTGCTAGACACCAGAATCCTCCATGGGATTGCAAATTAAATACAAACGTAACTTCTTATGTAGAAAAATCATGCAAAAATATATTTTAGGTCCCTCTCTACATTAGGATCTCTAACAATACAAAAGCTTTAACATTCCACAATTCAGCACAGGCATGTATTTAAAAAAGCTGCTAAGCCCTTTCTAAAAGATATCTGATTGCAATACCTCCCAAAAAATGGTTTCTATTAAGCTCTACCTACCCTTTCACCAAAGGAGTTTGTTGGTAAGATTATTGTGTTGTTCACTGTGTTCCTCCATTTATTAAACTAGTGTTTGATGTCTGTGAGGAATTTATGAAACTATGGATGGAAACTAAGCAGCACATCACCTTCTAGCATTTTTGTATCTCTCGGTCTCCTGGCTGCGAAGTTTTTCTGGACTGTTACAGAAATACGAGAAAATCCAAAGGCCTAAATGTACACAATATGGTGTAACCAAAACCTAAAACGAAGGACACTGAAAACATAATTGTGCAGGATACTTAGAATGCCGTTATTAATGTGATTAGTATTAGAGTAGGGCATAGAGGTCCCAAATGAGATCAGGGCCCCAGTCAAAAATGTTAAACGCAGACTTGGCCCCTCACCCCACAAATACATTGTAAACAAAGACAGACAAAGTTAGGGAAAGGAACTGGAGGCACAGAGAAGTGATGTGGAATGCCCAGGGTCACAAAGCAGTGGCAGACCTAGGAACAAACCCCAAGACTCCAGACACCCAGTCAAGTACCCCTTCTCTATTAGCTCATACCACCTCGTCGCTTGGGTCAATTCCTAAAGTCTTTACTTGCTGCCAAATTCTACCCTCTAACATGGAGAAAGGCATTTCCTAATTAAGAGCCAGATTTTGGTAACCCGATGAAGCTTGAGTAATATTTCATTTCACAAGTGGTGCCACTGACTTAACGGTACCAGCCATGGAGTAAGGTGCTGTTTACCCTAAATAGGGCTAAATCAGTGGCAGCTCTGCACATGTATCAGAGGGAAGAATTTGGCCCATAATCTGTATGCAGGCAAAACATCAAGCAATTTCATTTTCTCTAATCATATTTTTCTGTTTTAACCTCTTTGCTCTAAAAATCTTAGAGCAATAACTGTACAGGGTCAAACTCTGCTGTCCTTAATAGAGGGAAAGGCTCACTAAAGACCACTGAATTTGGTCCTATATGAGAACCTTACCTTACCTTTTGAAAGAATCCCATTTAGTATGGTATGGAGTTAGATGTGGGTCTAAAATGCACAATGTTCTTTGTGATGTACTCAGGCTGTATTGTATGTGCAATTAATAATTCAAGGCTCAGAAAGTAAAAATGAAGGAAAAGAAACAGAACAGAGTTTTGCATGAGTAACAAAAAAAAAAAAAGAAAAGAAAAAGAAACTTTCTCTAGTATAACTCATTTAAAAAGAGGGTGGAAATTTCTGACCTTTCAGTGTGCATGTGGTTAGTCTGTGCTGTATTTGATATGGTTTCTTAGTGGGACTTTTTTTTAAGGGTCAACTGTTACATGAAAAGGTTAATGTTTACTGGCACATAGAAAATGGTTGCTGCAAAAATCTCAACCAACTGGAAAGCCTAGTCAGTTGGGAGTATAATTAAATTAATTCAGCTTAATTGTGCATAATATTGAACAACAGTTGAATAGCAGCTAAATAACTTACTTTAAATATACTCTTTCCAAAATGATACATAACCTAATTTAAGGTATAAGTCATGGTTGCTGGCTCTAATGTATATTGCATAGCCTTCATATAATAGAGAAATATAAATACCTTATGTCAAAGCAGTCTGGTTTAACATGTAAAATATGATGAGTCAACTGTTTATTTTTTTCACTAAGAGTGAATAGTTGCTATGGCAATTGCAACATCATTTGGTACTTGGAGTACCCTTGACATGCAGAGTGACAGCATATGTGCTTTTAAATCTTTTTATTATCTGGCTATCAAAGGACACAGCAGGGGTGGATGCCTATGCAGCTTTGAAAGCACAGCCTTTCTCTCAACATGTGATGTATAAATCAGGTTCTGGAGAGACAGGCAGGCAGTGTCTTTAAACTGCTTGTCAATGTCAGGAAAGAAAATCTAGGTACAGAAAGACAAAGCAAACGTCCAATGGAAAAGTGTATTTATAAAAAAGTTTGGGGTCTTTATTAGACCTGGGCAAGCTAATAATTTTCTATGATTGAAAAAATGGAGGGTTTTGTTCTTCTCTGAATCTGAACTCCACTCAGAAGAGAGTGGGAATGTGTGGGTCAATTATGGGTCCCTGAGTCTATGCTTGTCTAGCCCTAGCCTCTGCATCAGATAAAGCATCCTATAGCCTGTGATAAGCCTATGTCTATGCTGCTGTGCATACCCAAGTCCTGACTTGTGTGCACGTGGGTGTAAGCCAGGCAAGACCACCTTTAGAGTTCACATTGCAGAGTTGGTCACATGCCAAACCCTGTTTACCTGCATCCACATTGGTGCTCCTGGTATCCACATTTGGCACTATGAGATCGGAAGGCATATCCCAGGGTTCTTTGCTCCATAGCAACACAGAGAGGGCAAGTGGGAAGTTTGTATGTAGAAGGCCCAGAAAATACAGGTAAAAAAAATGGTGGGAATGGCAATGGAGGACTCTCTAGGCTTCAGCCTGGGACAAAGCTTAACACAGTAGAAACAGACAATGCTCCAAACCCCTCCCCAGGCTCTTGACACATAGGAGGTTAAATGAGCCAGATGATGGCCTGACTGAACCCTTCCCTGAATGCACAAGCATTTACTTTGAGTGAATGTGGTAAGAATGACAATATGAAGGACACAGAGCAGCAAGTGGGGACCAGCCAAGGCTTGGGAACAGAGCACAGGGGAGAACTGGTAGGAGGGGTGGTGGTAAGAATGGGTGGGTAGACTGCTGGCTGCTGATTTTGTGACTCTTCCTGTGAATGGTATAATATAGGTGTGAGGATAATCAAGTAACAATGAAAGAGTCTTGTAAATATAAAAATATCATATAACATGGAAAACAAGCTCCACCTACTGCCCTTCCAAAGTGCCATGGGCCTGTTCTAATGGAACTGTCTTAAGGAATGAGACGGTAGCTCAGTCACATTGGCCTGGAGTGCAAATGGGTGTCCTTTGTGGGGCTGACACTCTTATCAGGGAAGTGCTTCCGGGTCCCTCAGGAGTTTATTGTATTTCTTGTATTTAGGAAGATACATTATTCCCTGTGATCTTGCCATGGCAACAAACAAAACAGAACTCAGAGACTTGAAAACTTTTCTGGGAACAACTATTGCCCCTACAGAGCAACCAGATATATCAGTCATTGCAAACCAAATCCCACTTCTCACTCCTTCCTAGCTTTTGAATCGGAAGTTGAGACTTTCTGAGAAACCAATTCCATATAATCCAGATAGCATGGAAGAATATAATTTATCTTACTGTATTTTTTTATGTAGCTATGGTTGACAAAACCATTTTCATTTATCCAGGACATTGGTGTATTATTGTGTGTTACCTTTTACAAGCCCAGTGTTACTGTACAAAACAGAAGAATCCATTATTAGTTAATTAAATGAGGTTACTTTTAGGCTGCAGACATTCTGATTTCATCGAGCTTTGGTTTGCACAGGAAGCACTGTTACCAGTAGTTGGTTGCATAACTTGTGTGGCAAGGCGTGGGAAGTGCATTGATTCACATGGAAGAGTGAAACTAGAAGTTGTAAAACCTTGTCACTGTTTTCCTTATGTAACAGATAAAATAAGATCTCCAAGCAATATGTTTGTTTTCTCCTGAACCCTATCAATCATCTGTGGTGACAAAGCTAGAGAGCGGGTTAGTATTTGCATGAACGGGGCCAATGGGCCAGATTTTCCAAAGTACTTACCACATAACAGCACCAAAAGTTAAGCACCTAATATGTGGCCTGATTATCAAAAGAGGTCAGTAATCCCCAGCAGCTCGACGGAGAACTGACCCCAATGGCTGCTGCTGAGCAGTTTTGAAAATCTGTCTTTATATCAGAATGCTGGTTGCATTCTTAACCATAGAGCTATGATGATGGATGTTTCCACAGAGCTGGTCTTTGGAATGTCCGTAAGCGTGACGTCCCCTGAGTGGCAAAATAAGGGTTTTGGGAGCAGCAGCAACAAAGTATGTTTTTCTTTTTAGTAGGAAGAAGATGGAAGAGGTGAGAGTGGTCTGAATATCATGAAGTGAGGGGGACGAGAGGAAAGGGTTGAGCCTCAGAAACTTTCTGGCATCACACTAAGCAGAGAAGCATTGAAGAAAACGGTGCCCCATGAGCAATTCTTGCATCTTCTCTACAAATATACAATATGGTCACCGTGGATTCATCATGAAAGCTTTATAGCACCACAGAAACCAAACAACTCAGGTCTGCCTATAAGGCTGCCCAGTTTAAAATCTAGATAAGATTAATCTATAATTACTAGGAACTATTGGTGGAACTATTTGATAAAGAGCAGAAGAGTAAGATTTTCCATGGGACTCACTGTTTTTAGAAAGTACCTTGGCTCAATAAATAACCAAGACTCAAGGCTATACAAAGGATGCATTCTGTGTGATCTGGGGCAGCTTCTAGCTAGCCCACTAGTGCTCCCACACATGTTGCATGGGAAGGAAAAATACAAATGTTAAGCACAGTTCGACTCTGAGGCCCAGATTGTGCCCTAAATGGAAAAAACCCATCAAGAGCCCTGGCAAAGCTATGAGTTTCTTCCCAGTCATCCCTTTGGCCTCCATCTTCCTCCTAATCATATGAGGTTTGGTCCCTAGCGGCACAGTCAGGGAAGCTTGGTTTTATCTTACTGTCATATATCCACACAGGTTAGAAGAAAGAGGGTGCCTCAGAAAGTGGCCAAACACCTGGCATTACCTTTCCCACCCTCTCAACAGTAGAGGCCGAATCCTGCAGACCGGGGGCGTAGGGGCTTCTATTATATTGGGGGTGCATGGGGTCATGTTGAAAACATGCTAATCCTTCCACTCCAACCCCACCCACACCAGATCTATTCTCTTTGGCTTTTTCTCAGTTGGTGAAACTAGAAGAGTGTGTTGGGGCCTCTGTGGAGCATGTGTTACTCATTGTCTTGGGTCAGTAATTGTCTTTTACTGTTTTTAGTCACTTTTCATGTTTCACATTTGCATTTATCTTACTCTCCTGAGGGACTCCCAGCAATTTTACTCAGTACTCTGAATTGGTAAGAAACCTGAGTTAGAGATTATATTGGTATAGTTCTACCTCAGTGATACTGGTATGTTAGAACTCAGCACCTCTGTATATTAACACTGCCTTCAAGAGCACTGTTATTTAGTGTTCATCATGGACAAATTTGTCAAACCTGGTTGCCTGAAGTCAGGCAGCTAGATTCATATTTAGGCCCTTAATATTAAATAAAAATGACCTGATTTCCAGATATGACGAATGCAAGATGCGCCCACTGACTTCATGTTTATAACATGTCATAGGGAAGGGCTTTGTCAGAATGTTTTCAAAACTAACTATACTGTTTTATGAGAGATCCAAAATAAAAAATGGATCCAATAAAAATCCAATCAAAAATCCTTATTACTAATGTTGAGATCCCTGCTTATTACTGACAAAGGTCTGGACTGCTGACAGCTTTACCAGTTTAATTACTTCAATTATGCAGATGATTTTATAATGAAATAGTTATACTGGGACAACCCCTAGTGTGGCGTCATTATAAAGATACCTTTCACTAGTATGGCTTATTCCTGTGCAGGAAGGTACAGCTTTTAGTGATACAATTTTTTGTGTGTATACAGAGCCTGTATACATGTTCCACTGAAGTCAGGGGGGATCTTTCTACTGAATTTTGTGGCCATTGGATAAGGTCCTACAGCACCTCTGAGTCCAAAGAGATTACTCATATACATAGATAGGTTCGCTAGATACTAATTTTTAAAAATGTCCATATCATTAGACATTTAGTTCATTGTTGGACTTTAGGAAGTGATAGATCAAAGTACTCTGGATAGCGTGTAAGTTCCCCATGCACCCAACTCAGAGCTTACTTCCTTGCCCCATTCTAGTTGAGTTGCAGGGTTTTAAAATCAATACACACGATATTTCCAATTATCTTGGAAGAGGCCCATCTACCATGCACATGGTTCCCAGTTCTCACAATTTTCATCACAGCACTTTGATGCTTTATGTAAAGCCCCAGCCAATCTCCTGGAGACAAATGACCATGTCACAATCTCAACTTTAATTTAAAAAAATGTATAAAATACTTTTCTAACCCTCATGGTTTCGGAGAGAAGCATGAAAATGTGACCTGAGTGCACTGTAAAGACTCAACAAAAATAAAAAAGGGACAGCCAAATTAAAAGAACCCCAAATTGATTATTTGGGGGAAAAATCTCATGTTTTTTAGCCAGTCTCCTGTGGATCTTGGGGATCTAACTCATGCTTTTTGTATCTTTGGGATTGGCAATACTGCTCGTAACATCCAGGGATTTGCCAATCTCCCGGCACTAAGTGAAATCCGGGGTACGCTGGAGAACTAGACCCACAGCAGCTACTATTTACCATCTCCTTCCAGAAACCAAAATAAGGTTGGTGCTCGGAAATCTGAACTTAGAATAGAAGCCAAGGTCACTCCCTCTTTGTTTCTCCCCATAGCAGTCTGTCTTTATGAGCAGGCCGAGGCCCTGCCATTTTGTGAGGAGAAACAGCTTGAGTGACAGGGTCAGTGTTAATATTTGCTGGATCTGAGGAATTTGCAGGGCATGTGCCAGACTAAATGCTTTCCTCTCCGTATTCAAAAGGGGCTTTTCTTTTCCTCTTGCACACAGTACCTCAGCCAGGTTCCAGTCTGTAAGCCAGGATCTGCTCTGCTGGACAGTCAGGCCTGAATACTTCTTGTTTGGTTTTCAGATGCCTGCCTGTATAATTTTAGCTGTGAGTAATTGTTTGCTGCTACATCTCCCCCCCCCCCCCAAATGAAAATAAATAACAGAAGTATGTGAATATTGGAACAAGTGGAAAGAGTGAAATCAGCCACTTTCCTGGAATATAATGTTACACCATGGGAGTGCAGAAGCTAATGGAACTAAACAAACAGTCACAAAGGAAAGAGAACCTCTATACATACATTACTTTTCCCCTCCTTTTTCTGCTAAAGCAAACCCTGATTTTCAATTATTACTAATACAGGTTACTGTGAAAACAATGGGTTTCCTAGCCTGTTTTTGGATTGAACTAACAATTCCCCACAAACTTCTGATTTCTTTTTTATTGGTATTTCAGTTGCCATCAACGCATTCAGTGCCAGGAAAAGTTAGGCTTATGTTGCTTAAAAAACAACAACCCTGCAGTGTAATATATATTTGTATTTTCTACACCCAAGAAACAAAGTTAGTTAGCATGAAAGATGTGATGGATTAAGAGTGGAAGCTAGTGCTCTCTATTTATTTAACCACAGGCTATTGAGCCTATGAAAAATACATTTCAAGAAATGAGTTATTTTAAATAAGAATTTAGAGGGAACAAGGAGTTTTTAAATTAAAAACAGCTGCAAGGGAAACAAGTCATCCTGGTGGAACCCATTGGGAATTCTTTATCTCAGCTCACCCATGAAAAATTGCTTTTAAATGTTTACAGTTCCAATCTGCTGGATTAACAGTATATATTTTTTTTAATTTAACCAGTGCTTTCCTGTTTGTTTTTGTTTTTTAACTGGTTGCATATAAATGTGTTCCATTTCAAATCAGTGAGGCTTGTTTGTTGATGTTTGGTGAACGTGCATCTGCACTGGGGGAAAATGTTTTTGTATATCTAATATGAAAAGTGGGAATAGGAAAAATAACAGTTGATATACTAGTAATATATAGTCACCAGGTAGGATTGGCTTGTATACTATACCATAAATGGTTTATGGCTTGATCATGCTTAAGCACATGCTTAACTTTAAGCATGTGAGTAGTCCTATTGATGTCAATGGGCCTGCTCATATGCTTGAAATTAAATATGTGCTTAAGTGCTATGTTGGATCTGACCCAGAGGTCTCTGCACCTTGCCAGATGGAGCTCTTAGTGAGCCTGTATTTAAAATCAAGCATTCTTGGATTTTTTTAAACACCGATTTGTTTAAAATGTTTTGATTCTTGTCCAGATCTTGAAAGTAAGCATTCGAGCTATTAGAAATGCACTGCAGCTGACGCTCCTTCTGGAATCTGCCATTAGAGTAAGTCAAAACTAAACCCCAATTTTAGCTTAAACTACATTTCAATGTTTTCGCACAGACCATATGCATCATTCTAAATGCTGTAGTAGTCACCCAAGTACAGTAATGGGGGTCATTCTCCTTCAAAAATAAAATAAAATGCCAGTGAGCAATGCAAATTAATTGCCATTTTTTCCTACAGATAATGCTCTTCATTTCACCAGCTATTCAGGTCCTGGCAAGAGGCCTGGTCACCAGCCCATGAAATTCACAAACACTCATCCCTGCCTCCATGCAGTAACCAAACTGCTTCATTTTAGCTGAGAAAAGTGGCTTTCCAGCTGGACTTAGGCTATATCACTTTACATTTTCAAGAAGACGCCACAAAACAATGTAACAAAAAGAGTGTAGCTATTGAAATCTTGGCTCAGTACTGTTATTTACAGTAGCTTGCTTCACCAGTTAGAACAACGTGGCTGAACAGAGAGAAACAAACGCTACATTAGGCAAGTTGCCCACTACTTCATGAGAGCTGAATGCCAAACTGTCTAGGAGAAGACTGGCTTATGGTTAGTATTGTCATACCTCTGGTGTGACATGTCACAGTGTTTTCACTAGACATGTTGGATGATATTTGGTTGTCACCTAAATTGATATGAAATGATCATTTATCTTGCTCACCATTCATGCCATGCCCAGCTCCTCCCCAAATCCCCCTACTGGAGCTCCCTCTCATCAAATACAAGTGCTGGGTGCTTGCATTTATGGCCCAGCACAACCTTGCTCTTGCCTACTGTGCTGACATTGTTTCTTTTCACTTTCAGTCTTGCACCCTTTGATTCCCCACTGCCAAATAACACCATCCCCACTTGGGCCTGCACATCTTCACCTATGCAGCTCCTTTTGCCTGGTCTGTTCTAACTGACCCAGTCTATCATGCCTCCACCATATCCTCCTCAAAACACACTTCTCCTATGAGGCCTGTAATCACGAAAACCATAAAAGAAGCATGATCAGAGACAACAGGAGAAAAGGAAACTTAAAAACAACCACCCAGGCCCCCAGCACAAAACTCTTATACCAACATTGTGGAACGACACTGACAAAGCACTCTTGTGTCACTAGCTTGTTGCTCCCTACAGGGCTATTTTTCGCCTCTACTCTATGCTGTCTATTTTAATAGCTTTAATAGTAAACTCTGAGGGACCCTGGACTAAACTTTCCAAAGTGACTAGTGATTTTAGGTGCTGAATTTGAGATGGCTCAGAAAGCTCTGCTTTTCAGACAGTGCTGAGCACCCACATTCTGAAAATCAGGCTGCTCCAAGATCGGCAGCGAACTCTCTAGTCCCTGCTTTTACATGCATCAGTACAGCACTTATCCCTGTGTTGGCCTTATAAAAACGATAATTCATAATACAGAACATGGAATTGTCCAGGGCAGCACAAAGGAAATGTTGTGCTCAGTATCTGTTATTCCCTGTCATTATGGACAGTCATCAGTGAACGTCCACCAAGTTCCTTCCATGTAGATAAAAGCAGTGCACACATTAAAATATTCTCTCTTGTTTTTTACCTGCTGCTAGAAGACTAGGCTCAACCTTTCAGCACCTCGCTGCCTTTTCCATTACAAATGAACTGGAACACAGTACACTGAGTCTCAAGGGTAACAACAGACGATGACGTGGCTTTTGCTAATGTTTTCCTTCCATGAATTCCTGCATGTAGGTTTTCCCAGAGGTTCTAAGCAGCACTTCTCTCTCCATCCATTGCTATCCAACATCTGTTGACTGATCAGCACTAAAAGCTTTCTCAGAAATTTCTTTCCAGGTACTTTATGTGAGGAAGCTGAAATCCACAAGATTGCAAATACTGCTTGATACAACTAGTCATGGAAAGAAGCAAAAGCAGGATTGGATAGAACACTATCCATGAATCAGCATATTTATCATCAGCACTAAGATATGAAATTAGCAGTTAAAAGCCCAGCAAGAATTAAGCATATTAGCTGAAAAACAATATGAAATAGAAGCTACAAATTCTTCTAAAAACCAAAGAAAGCCTTATATCCTAGGCTAATATTAAGAGGGGCATCAGAGACTCAGGAACTCCAAAATATTTCAATCTACCATTTGCTTCATGAAAAATTTAGTCTTGGGGAGGGTCTCAATTTAATATTTTACAATTATTTTGTTGTGTTCACTAAGAACTTCATAAAAATAGAGAATGTTCTCTTCCTACATGCTATGTCCAGTAGACATCGTAAAGTTAAGCACATGCTTAAGTGCTTTCCTGAATAGGAATAGATTTTAAAATATGCTTAAGTGCTTTCTTGAATGGGGGCCTTTGAGAAGATGAACCTAGGCTGAGATTTAAGTTTGTAATGAAACCCCAAAACAGGCAAGTTTCATATGACTTGGTATGGGTTTGGATGTATGTTTTGCCAAGCTCTGTTTGTGACATTGGAGATGTAGTGAAACAATGGACCATGATCCATATCTCTGAAACCCCATATTCCATATGGAATGAACAAACATATCACTTTTTCACTGTCTGTCAATTAAATGAACCTATCAAGTTTTTTTTAAATTTCTTACCAACTTCCTATTCAACTAACACTGATTAAGAAGTGCCTCACCCCAGTTGTTACAGGCAATATAAAGTATTTTACCATTAGCAAGGCTTTCATATCCGATGAAAGTTATGAGGTATTTTCTGCAGGAACATCTGTCCTGTCTAAAGTTAGAAACAAAAGTACAGTAGGCTGAGATGAGGTTCAGCTATAGGTAATTGTTAATCACGTCAATGCATGTCAGTCATGTGGTATTTTGACAGCATCCTTCAATTGGAATTCCATGTGTGGGCGTCCGCAGCTGCATGGGAGCCCCACAGGATAACATCAGTTGAGGCTTTAATGGATTACTGCAAAAGGAAAACCAGATGTAGAACTCATAGACAGCCATTCAAATTCAAATTGTAGAAAATGCATGAGAGTTCTTTGTACATTCTTTCATTGGGTTTCGTGGTTACTGGATAACACTATATGTCACAGCATTCTGCAGTAATTGTTCTAAAGACTCAAGATTTGAATGGGCCTTTTCTATATTATACCATATTTTTGTTTTACAAAGGAATGTGGAATAACTGATCCAAAGTGATCACATGCTTATAGGCAATAAATTATTATTTTATGCTCCTCTACCCTGTAACATTTATATAGATTTACTACCTCTCACTTATCCATCTTTCATTTGTTTTGTTTAGATTTCACTGCAATTGTTGCACTGCATTGTTATCATTAGTACTGTCCTCTTTCCTGGGGGTAGACACCATTATAAACAACCACTCAATTCCAGATAGCTGGATTAAGGTATGAAAAGTGTTGGCTGTATGAGGTTTAAGTAATTTTCTTCATGTACCAGTTGACATTATGGACAAATACAAGCAACACAAGAGGACACCGCTGTTTTATAGCATCGCAGATGTGCCCATCTGAATCTGAAATGCTGTGGAAATATTCTGAACTCCCTGGACAATACTAGGAGGTATCAGTTCAAACTAGCATGTTGCTTCATTTGGCTCCTCTTGTGGATCAGATACAAGGCAGACAGCAGTGAGGCAGGCTGAAAATACCAATCTGGTCCTTTATAAACTCAGCCAGCTTGACCTATTTTGTAATGTTGCTTCAGTGTTACACTATGTTACATTTCTTTACAATATGATACTAAACAAAACATCATGTGTTCTAACATCCTCTTAAGTGTCTACCCCATGCAGATAAATAGCTTTCAGAGGCATTCTGCTTGAGCAATCTGTATACTGTCTGTGTTGCCCACAACTTTGGTAATTTGGGAAGTATTCAGTGGCCAAGACTTTCAGTTCCCCACCAAAGAAAAGCAATACATTTGTTAGGAAACAACAGGTGGAAAAGAATAACAGCAATCAGCATCGTGTCCCCATGGAACATGAATCTAATCTGCTACTGACCACGGAAATAAAGAATTTTGGCTTAGAACGAAAGTGATGACTCATCCCAGCTTCTGCTATGTAGTCTGTGGGTCACCTTGTCTGCAGGATGTGTTTTAAAGTTAGTTTGGGAACAGGTTAAAGAATGTTTTATTACAGGTAACACTGTGAAAATCAAATCTCCCGCCTCAAAATAAACAAACAAATACAGGTCCAAATACCCAGTAAGTCTGATATGTTGACATAGATGGTACTAAATCCAAAGATTCAAATGCTTTTCTTCTTGAAAGCATTTTCCAATGGGCTGATTTTGTGGGATGCTGAGTGCCTCCAATTTCCTTGACTACTCCCATTGGCTCAATACTTTGCCTGGTCAGGGACTCTGTTTGTTAACATACACACTGTCAGGGCCTGATTACCAGAGGTGCTCAATAGGTACCAATATCTAGACTTCAACTGACTTCATTTGGGGTGATGGATAAACAATACCTCTGCAAATTAGGCCCTTGATCTTGTCTTCTCTTCCACCCCATCTTCTCAGTTTTATAAGTAACTGGAATTTTAAGATACAGGCAGTCCTCAACTTTACAACTTTTGACTTACGACGAATGGCACTTGTGGCGTTTCTGAATTGGCACCCCGATTCGACTTACAATAATTGGTTTCAACTTTACGACACTCGGTCCCGCAATGAAGTGTATTGCGGTTGCGAGTTATGATGTTTTGACTTACAATGCAATTTTCAGGAACCAATTGTGTCGTAAGTCTGAGGACTGCCTGTACTGTCTGAATCACCAATAACAGAGTGTGATTCTGACTCATGTTACAATTGCTGTGAGTGGTCCTGGATCCTCTTGGTAGGATTTGCTGCTCCACTGATGAGATTGTGTGCAAGATACAGAAAAAAAGCATTACCATGCCTACTAAAGGACTAAAGCCAATCAAGCTCAAACATCTGTCATATTGCATGAAAAAGCTACCCTGCCTTCCCTGGCTTGAAAAAGTTCACGCCAGAGAAGGCCAAATAATATTCATTGGTGCTTTATGCCCTAGGCTTTTGTGGGTTTTTTAAATTCACCTGTACATGTTAGTCTGACAGGTTCTCTATGCCTTGAACTCTGCAGCAGACATTATCCAATGGTTATCATATGCCACTCCTGAAGTTATGAATTTCAGATCAAGGCATTGTTACAGTAAGAGCACTTAAATGTGCTACAAGATTCCATAGTGAAGTCACATTGCTTTGTTTCATACCATAAGAAAACAAATGTCAAATCTGGATTGCAGGGAGGCTAGTCGATTGGAGGCTTGGGAGCAAATGGCCTTCTTCCTCTCATTCATGATAACATTTTAATAACCTGTTCAGTTCTCCTGGTTCTCTGCATCTCTGATACTGAGTTAGGCACACTCGTCAAACAATGTGATTTTCCTACCTAGATACGTGGCACTTGAGGCGTTCTCACTTAAGACGCTGAGAACAAGCTTTCAGAAAACTTAAAAGGCAATTGCCAGAAGCATGAATCCTTCTGGGATTTGAAAGGCTCTGTATCTTTAGGGCTAGTTGAGAGGGTTGGTTTCTATCACTCTCTGTGCATTAAAACTAAAAACCAAATAAACAAACAAGTAGCCCCTTCCCCCCAAAAACCCTCTAGCAAGTAAGACTTTGGAGTAACTTCATGGTTTATTGCTGACAACACCTTCAAAGCAACTTCATGTCTTGGTAACATGCCATTTATTTGACTACTCCTCTCATTAAAAAAATTACTATTCTCTATTGATTGCTCAACTCT
This sequence comes from Chrysemys picta bellii, assembly GCF_011386835.1. Taxonomy (NCBI): domain Eukaryota; kingdom Metazoa; phylum Chordata; order Testudines; family Emydidae; genus Chrysemys; species Chrysemys picta. The sequence continues at coordinate 172,064,411 of NC_088793.1, read as the reverse complement.
TGATTCTCTACATTATGCAGGTTTGCTTGTTTTGTACCGACAAAAACCACAGCCGAGAGCAGCAACACCATGGTAGGGAAGCTCCCCACTAAGAAGTTATTAGGTTCAGGAACAATATACATTTCCTGATACACCTGATATCCAGGAAGTTACTCACCACTGTTAGTGATTCTTACTGAAAATATGAAAATACTTTCCAGGACTGGATCTGAGAACTGTGCCCCTCAGCTGACTATGGAGGCAGAGGTACTGTATTGACCATGGTTCTGCATATTGTGTTCTTTCAAAATCAAGTTACAAAGTAACAGCTGCTGAGGTCTTTCCACTTAGTTGCAGACTAGATTATGATTGGCCCTTGAATGGATGTGCAAGGCTCTTTGCACTCATAAATACTTTACACACATACTAGGGACAATCTCAGACCCTGTGCCCTAGGCAGCACAGAGAATGCTCTCTTTTTGCAACTGTAAGCTGGCTCAGTTGAGGATTTGGCCCATGGAGAGGGAATCCCTGGCTAGTGAAGAGCAGGTATAGTTGTTCCAAACTGACTGGGAGGCAGGGAGCATGGCTGGGAGCATTGCTGAAGGTCACATCTAAAGTTGCATTGTTATAAGTGTTGACAGTGTTCAGATGAGACCTTTATCTGGGCTCTAGTCTGCTGTAGAAAAAAGTTCCAGTGACTATTTGAAAAGAGTATGGGGATAGTTTCCTGGTTTCTAGCCAACATTCACTTTGTTATATAATATTCAAGGCTGTTACTGACTAAAGCTTGGCTGTGAATGTTTACCTACACAGTGACTACATTTACCAGCACTTAACTCCTAACTCTTAAACAGTTCTTTAGGATTCTGAGAGAGACAATTATTTAAACTAAATTCCATTTTTCCTTATCATTCTCATTACATATATATCTCGTCAAACAATATAAACCAGTTCTATGCTGTTTTTACAGTTCGCACAGTATCTTTGCCATTGGGTAACTTCCAATGAGGTCGTCTCGCATGCATCTTATTTAGATGCAGTATTGTTACAGCCCCTTATAATAATTTAAAAAGTTTGAAGTCTCACACATATTAAAATGAAGCAGAAGGCACACACACACACAAAAATACAGCCATGCTGTCTGTGTGTCTGAATGAGAAACAGAACACATGGGTGCATGATCAGTCACACTTCTTCACAGTACGTTACTGAATGTGTAAGTCTGTATGTGACGATAAAGCTAAATTTATTCTAGCAGCACAGCTTTTGATACCAGCACATCTCCAGTTGTTACCACCAGCCTTCCAACTGCTACTTCTTCAAGCAGCAGCTAACAACCAGTTCTTTAATTCCACTGGAGCCTGCAGGCTGTTCCCTGAGGAATGCAAACCCAAGAGCTTCTCACATTAGGACTTAATTATTTTAAGAGTTCGAAGAACAAAAAGATCTTTGATAGGAAAATAAAAACACACTGAGGGAACCTAGGATTGCCCCCTCAAGTCAGTCTCCTCTGTTGATCACATCAGTATGTGTGGATCTGGTGAAAAACAGGTCTCAGTAGAAGATCTCACAGAGATGAATACATCTAAACATAAACTCAAATGAAAAGGATCATAAGTTGCGTTAACAGTTTCCAAGAAAGATTAACAGAACTAGGCCTCACTTTGTGAAAAACCACAATAGTATAAACCATATGTGATAAGGGGCAAGAGATATCATTGCTCTGAAAAGGGAGAGGTATGTTCCATTTACCCAACTCATTACCATTTTTGTCACGGGAATGCTTTCATTTTGTTCCATTGCCTGATCCAATGATACTGTTCATTCTCGTTTTAAAGACCAATCATATAAATACTTGATATATTAGGCACACAATGGAATCTAACTACAAATCTAACCTGTGAACAATTTTGTGTGTTGGCTGATTTAACAACTGCATCCATGCTTTTGCTTTTTCTAATGGAAATAAAGAAAGGTTGAAAATAAACATTCAGGACAAATACAGAACACTAGATAGATAAGAATTTTCTCTAAGAGAATTTATTAGTCATGGGGGTTCGACTGCTCAGTACTTCGAGATATTCCCATATTTGCAGAAGCTAAAACAACAGAACAGGGTGATCTACACTAAATACGATTTAAGACTAAAATCTCAAAAATCATCTTGAAAAAGCTGTAGTGTTTTTCTTCATTTTCCTGGGCCTCATGATATTTAAATAGCTTAGTTGAATTCTGTGCATAATAAATAGCAACAGCAGTTATGTATAAAAATCTATTTTAGAATGGTAGAATGGGGGGTGGGGGGGTGGGGCGGGAGGGAGGAGAATACCTGATAAATGTTAAAAATGATTTCAGAGTTTCATGAGCTTTTTGGTAAGATCAATTCCCAGCTAAGTGAGAAATGTTCAAAAGTAACAAAATTGTAAAAGAGAACAAAGAGGAACAAGCACGCTGAATAGAGATAATGGATGAAATATTCCCTAATGCAACCCCACTGAGCTCTGTGGAATTACACTAGGGATGCATTTGGCCCAATGACTCCCAAAATGATGTTAATGAGGAATCTTAACACCACTGCTAGAGAAATCTCTGTTTAAACCATGCTGTGGCAGTTCATGTGAAAAAGTAAATGGGACATTCACACGAAACTGGCACAGCATGTGAGTGTAAGGCAACAGGCTATAATAAATTGATTTGGTTTCCCTCTCCTAGACTTAGGCAAATGTATTATATTGTTGCATTTGTGGTATTATAGTTAAGGTTATTATGTCATCACTTCCATTATGTACTCCCCAAACCCAAAAAAGCCAGATTGTGCAAAATAGTTCCTTGTCCTAATGGAAGGAGAAACTCTAAAGTAAATTTAAACCTGAATGAATGACAAACCCCTACAAAAATGTCCTTTCCACCTAAAATTAGGTCTGAAGAATTTTAGTCCATTAAATACAAAGAAATATGTTGTAAAATGTGGTAACAAAGGAAAAATGTAATGGGTTTCTGACATAATTTACTCTCTCATACAAAAAAAGGGATGACAAAAATTAGCAGGGAAATAAGATCTCATGTTCTATGATCAGTTATATTTAAACTAGTTTTTTAAAAATACTTTTATTAGGACCACCAGAAATTAAATATGAACTGTTTTCACTTAAATTCTATGCTAATAAAAAAATTAGGTAGAACTCAGAGTGTTTTAAAAGTTTACTTACATAAAAAGAAGAAATGGGACAAAAATAATAAACAATAAAAGTACAGGACAGGATTCTGCAATCCTTACGCACACTGAATAATAATATAATTATGTATCATATTTCATTGGTAGATCTCAAAGTGCTTTACAAGCAGGTCAGTATCATTCCCATTTTACAGATGAGGACACTGAGGTACAGAGATATGAAATGATTTGCCCAAGGCCACCCTGGCAGAGCCAGGAATAGAATGTAGGTTTCCTGAGGCCCAGTCTAGTGCTCTATCCAGTAGGACAAACTGCTCCATTAACTAGCCTTACCAACACAAGTAGTCCCATTAAGCTCAGGCAACTACTCCTGTAAGTACTGTTCAGTATGAGTATGAGTATAGCAGAGTCCAGCCTTAAGCAAAGAGAAGAGTTTTTGCTTCCTAATCCAGTCTCCTTTTTCAGTGTATGCAATGAAGGGTAATCAAGAGTCACGTGCAAAAAAATCAACATTCATTTCAATTCCAGTGATCACAGAAAAAAGACATTTAGCTTGTCACAAGTTTAGTAATGTACTTTGAAGCATCTGGTACAATCACAGTGTGCATATGCTGAAATTTACAGCTAGAACACATCAACTAAAGATCCAGTAGTCATTACCTAGGATTAAAAAGACCTGACAACAAAACTTATGAAAAATTAAAGTCAAGCAACTTAGATGCCTGTGATTTGAGACAGATGGATGCATTCAGATAACATGAGTTGTGACTTAAGCCTTCACCCTATACCAAACCAAAACTGAGCTAAAATAGAAAAAGACAAAAAAGTTTGATCAGGTCTTTAAATTGTTTTTCTTTTTTGCATACTTCTTAAGAGATGTGGTTATGGCATTGTACTTGGACTCTAGAGGTCACTTAATCTCTTTGTTCTTCAGTTCCCCATCTATAAAACATGGATTATAATACTTCTATTTTTCCCCCTCCCTTTGTCTGTCACATTTATTTAGACTGTAAACTCTTTGGAGCAGGAACTGCCTCTTACTATGTGTCCGTAGAGGGCCTAATAAAATGGGACCCTGACCTCAGCCTAGGGTCTCTAAGTATTACTGCAATTCAAATAATAATAACCAAAAAATTCTTGAAAATCTCTCAAGAAAGTCTGTTCTGATATGCTCCTCAGCCCAATTTTGCAGTCCCAGGATAAGGACAGAGAATTCTGAATTATTTTTTGAATGGATTGGAATCTTCTGAGGTCCTCCTATCATGTCTTGTGCATATATTATATTAACATAGCTCTAACTCTAATGCATCAGGTTGTTTCACATTCTTATGGTACAATAAGTCCATAAACACTACAGCTTTCCGAAAGACTTAGCTAATAATTGGATCACTTGCAAAGGGAGATCCCAGGTGCCTTGGTACTGGAAGGCTCACTTTATAATATGGGTTTCCCCCCTTCAATTATATTTGTCCTTTGTTTTGTACTCAACCTAATGATCTTGTATGTAGATAGGTATGTGAATTAATTCTTTATAATATGATGCCATCCTTTTCCCCCAATGTCCCCCACTATCATATGCAGAAATAAACACATTTGATAGTGATACATTCTGTATGTGACCTCCATGAGATACAACTTTTTAAGGATATCTAACTCACCCATATAAGTAACTTAAAAGTTAGCATGGCAAAATCATTTTATAAGTGTCACATGGGATTTTTCCTGCATTTGTGTAAATAGTGTAGTATTATCATCTCTTCAAAAACAAACAAACAAACAAACAAATAAAAGGCGGGCAAAGGAATTAATTCCACTCGATTCCAACTTGTGTTACTCAGATACCCTACTCTACACCATATCCCTCTGTATCATTACAATAAATCTTCTGGATTATTTAATGTCTCTCATAGGTTTACAAAAAGTTCCACAAAGTATCATGGGCAGCATGCAAACAGCACACTTCCACTATTCAAGAATTGTCTTAGGGACCTTCAGGAAAGTTTGAGTCCTATCCTGGATTTCACAAATATGAGATTTCACTGTTCCTCATAACCACTGGTTATAACTTCACTTATATTTGACAGAAACTGTTCACTTTGACACTGGTTTTAAATCTATTGCTTTTTTCTAGCTTTGACTTGTCAAGTCTGAGATTGGAAGGAGTTGGGGCAACAACTACAACCACAACAAGCCCTACATACTGCAGGTAATTTTTACCCAAAACCAAAAATCTTCACCATAGCTCAAAGGTACAGACATTATGGAGCTGAGGTCTTGGAAAGCTTTCTTTGGCAAACTGTTCTTTAATGAAGAAAATATCCATCTAATCTTGTCAATCATTCTACCATATCTCCAGGAACCTGTTCATCCACCTAACTTTTTTGCTGTCTTTGTCTCCTATTCTGTCACTTCTTCAGACATTTCCCTCCAGCCTATTTTCACCTCTGTCTTTTCTTTTTACCTTTTACATTCTGTGTCCCAGGTTTTGTTTCTCTTGCAAACTTCTCTTCTAATACACTCCAGAATCCTCCCTTTACCTATACATGTTCTCTATTTTAGGCACAGTCTGCTTGTACTTTCATGCCCCACCCATTCAGATTTTGCTTTTCTCTTGACGCCCTTCATTGTTTCTGAGAGAAGAGATTGTCTAGGATGTCCTGAACCTGAAAGCAACAAAGAATGTATTTTAACTTATAAAAACCCAGCTGTATTGGGTATAACACTTTTTTCACAAACTATACCCCAAAATACTTTCTAAATTTGACCAGTGAAAGTCAGTGGATAGTAGCATAGGACATGAATTATAGCAAACTGGTGTAAAGACATGGTATAGTGATTTCATGAAAGTATTCAGATCAATAACAGTGGGAACAAGAAACTAGATTTGTTATGTGTGCAGCAGTGCTTAGAAGTCACCAACTGAGATGAAAGCCCCATTGTGTTAGGCAGTGTACAAACACATATTAAAGGACAATCCTTCCCCAGAGATTTATGATCAAAAGTGACAAGCCAGACATAGGAAGTACTCAGGCACAAAGGGATTAAGTAACTTGCCCAAGGCATCTAAGCAAGCACGTAGTAAAGCCAACAATTGAACCCAGATCTACTGAGTTCCAGTTCAACGCCTGAACCACAAGACCTCCAGACATGGAAGCATAAATAAGAGCAAATATTTCTTTTAAGAGGCGATTTGAAAAGAGATGGAAAAGATACAGGAAAGATTTTCCTGATTGTGCTTGCATAAGTAAATTAAATAAATACATTAATTAAATAAGAAAAGAAGAAATTTAGACTAAAATTAGGGACAAAAATACAGTGAGACATACCAGACTGTGGAATAGTCTCCCCAGGGAAATAGTGCAATTCTCATTATTTGAGACAGGCCTTAAATTTGTGAGGAAAAAGTACTAGAAAATGTACTGGAATATGAATTTTGTATTGGCGGAGGGATGAGCTAATAGGATTTTTCCATCTCTAAATTCTATGGTCCCATAATACTAATTTGCTAATAAAGCTGTAATTTATACAATTCTATGAAAAAAAGAAAATGCAGTTCTGAGGAAAAAAGAATGTGGAAAAAATGGTGAAAAAAATTGGGTGGGGAGGGGGGAAAAAGAGCAGGCGCTGAAAGAAAAAAAAATCTCCCCAAAGTGGTTTGATTTCAGGTGCCAAAATTGAGACACTGTGGGTCTGCTTTTCAAAGGTGCTGCTCATATCTGCGGCTCCCATAGACTAGAGTTGGAGTTGTGGGTGTTCAGCACTTTTTGAAAATGAGACCCAAGGTGTCTCAATCAAGCTGGGCACCCAAAATTGAGACCACTTTTGAAATTTTTGGACATACTGAATCCCTTTCCTCCGCACTTCATTTTTTCTTTGCTCTTTTTAGGTTGTTGTAGTCACCTTGCCTTTTTTAGACTGTGACTCCTTTGGGGTGGAGACTAAGGGTATGTCTACACTACGAGAGTAGTTCGATTTTACTTAAATCGAATTTTTGGAATCGATATTGCAAAGTCGAACGTGTGTGTCCACACTAAGGACAGTAATTCGACTTTGTGAGTCCACACTAACGGGGAAAGCATCGACATTGGAAGTGGTGCACTGTGGGCAGCTATCCCACAGTTCCCGCAGTCCCCGCTGCCCATTGGAATTCTGGGTGGAGCCACCAATGCCTTCTGGGTAAAAAAAATGTGTCGAGGGTGCTTTTGGGTAACTGTCGTCATCCGTCCATCACTCCCGCCCTCCCTCCCTGAAAGCGCCGGCGGGAAATCAGTTCGCGCACTTTTCTAGTCAGTGACAGCGCGGACGCCACAGCACTGCGAGCATGGAGCCCGCTGCGACCATCGCTGCAGTTGTGGCCGTTCTCAACGCCTCGCAGCTTATCATCCACCTTTCCCAGAGGCAGATGCAGATAAGTCAGGCGAGGAGGCTACGGCACCGCGGTGAGGGCCTGAAGTCTGAGAGTAGCACAGACCTCTCAGAAAGCACGGGACCCAGCGCCGAGGACATCACGGTGGCAATGGGTCATGTGGATGTTGTGGAACGGCGATTCTGGGCCCGGGAAACAAGCACTGACTGGTGGGACCGCATAGTGCTGCAGGTCTGGGATGAATCCCAGTGGCTGCGAAACTTTCGCATGCGGAAGGGAACTTTCCTTGAACTTTGTGAGTTGCTGTCCCCTGCCCTGAAGCGCAATGACACCCGGATGCGAGCAGCCCTGACTGTCCAGAAGCGAGTGGCCATAGCCCTCTGGAAGCTTGCAACGCCAGACAGCTACCGGTCAGTCGCGAACCACTTTGGCGTGGGCAAATCTACCGTGGGGGTTGTTGTGATGCAAGTAGCCAAGGCAATCGTTGATGTACTGCTGTCAAAGGTAGTGACCCTGGGAAACGTGGAGGCGATCATAGATGGCTTCGCAGCGATGGGATTCCCAAACTGCGGTGGGGCCATAGATGGAACTCACATCCCTATCCTGGCACCGGACCACCAGGCCAGCCAGTACATTAACAGAAAGGGCTACTTTTCCATGGTGCTGCAAGCACTGGTGGACCACAGGGGACGTTTTACGAACATCTACGTCGGATGGCCGGGCAAGGCTCATGACGCTCGTGTTTTCAGGAACTCTGGTCTGTTTAGACGGCTGCAGCAAGGTATTTACTTCCCGGACCACAAAATAACTGTTGGGGATGTGGAGATGCCTATAGTCATCCTCGGGGACCCAGCCTACCCGCTAATGCCCTGGCTCATGAAGCCCTATACTGGCGCCCTGGACAGTGAAAAAGAACTCTTCAACTACCGGCTGAGCAAGTGCAGAATGGTGGTGGAGTGTGCTTTTGGCCGTCTCAAGGGGAGATGGAGAAGCTTACTGACTCGCTGTGATCTCAGCGAAACCAATATCCCCATTGTTATAGCAGCTTGCTGTGTGCTTCACAATCTCTGTGAGAGCAAGGGGGAGACCTTTATGGCGGGGTGGGAGGTTGAGGCAAATAGCCTGGCTTCTGATTACGCCCAGCCAGACAGCCGGGCGATTAGAAGAGACCAGCGGGACGCGCTGTGCATCCGGGAGGCTTTTAAAGCTAGGTTCCTGACTGAGCAGGGTAACCTGTGACTTTTAAGTTAGTGTACAGAGAAGCTGAACCTGCCCCCATTTCTTTACCCAGTTAATGTTGACTATCCTCTCCAGTTACATACCCCCTTCACCCCCTTCCAACACACGTTTAGAAATAAAATCACTTCTACTTTGTTAATGAACACCGTTTTCTTTATTACTGTTTTCGCGGGAATGTTTTAAACCTGGGACGCAGACTGTGTTGGGGAGCGGGTGTAGTGTAGTGACGCAAATGACGCTTCTAAACTCCAGGATTGACAGGCTCCACTGTGGTGGACTGGTTGTTTCAACGGAGCCTGTCACCCCTCCTGATCGGGACTGTGTGTATGGGGGGGCTATGTGACTTTGTGGCAGGGGGAGGACGGTTACAGATCCCCTGCTGCGTGGCTCTGTGATCCAGGATAAGGACTGCCGCATAAGATCTGTAACTGCCCTCCCCCGCCACAAAGTCACAGAGCAACCCACCCCCCACCACAGAACATGAAAACCACCTCCCAGACTGACCAGGGTAACTAGTGACTGCACTGTGTATGTGCCCTGCTGCTGGACCTGCCCCCGCCTATGTACCCTGCCAAAGGTGACTGTCCTGTCCAATTACCAACCCCCTTCCCCCCCTCCTCCAAAAGAACATGATGGAAACAGTAATTAACAGAAACGTATTTTTTATTAGCAACTACACATGGAACTGGGAGGTGAAACTTGGACGGGGGCTTGTGTGAGGCGGGAAGGAAAGAACTTGTCAAATTTTGGGGAATGAGAGCCTTCTACTACTAGAGCTGTCTGCAGGGGTGGAGTGAGAGTTTGCACGGACTCTGCCGCCCCTCCTTCTTTGCACTTTGGGTGAGGGGGGTATGGGACTTGGTGGCGGGGGAGGCTCTGTCCTCCTGCCTCCGTTCCTGCAGAACATCCACAAGGCGCCGGAGCGTGTCCGTTTGCTCCCTCATTAGTCCAAGCAGCGTTTGAGTCACCTGCTGGTCTTCCTGCCGCCACCTCTCCTCCCGTTCCATGTGTGCTTGGTGCATTTGGGACAAGTTCTCCCGCCACTGGGTCTGCTGTGCTGCCTGGGCTCGGGAGCAGCTCATAAGTTCTGAGAACATGTCCTCCCGTGTCCTCTTCTTCCTACGCCTAATCTGCGCTAGCCTCTGGGAGTGTGATGCCAGGCTAGGTTGTGAGACAGTCGCAGATGTGGCTGTGGGAATGGGAAAAAGGGAGCGAATTCCTCAGAAAGATAAATGTAGTTGTGAACAAAGAACATAGTCTTTCTCTGTGAACAAGACCATGCACAGCACCTATCACATGCACACTCAGGACAAGGTCGAATTCTCGGCCTTCGCATTCAGTGCATGGGGTCTTGCACTGCAGATCTGAGAAGCGGGGCAGGACACCGGAATTTGTGTAGCAGGCAGACATGGTAAGCCGTAGACTTGTGGCAGCTTAAAACTTTAATATTAGCACTGGCCTCCTTTCACATTGAAAGCAATGTCAGTCCCTGCTGCCAGCAATCCGGCAAGCAGGAACTCTGCCCCTGTCCCACCCCCTCGCGGCTGTCCCCGGGAACGATCCCTGTATGCTGCCCCTCTCCCGCCTCCACCGCGTGGCTGCAAACCAGCGGTTACAGTTCTGTAAAGGAACGGGCAAGCAGTCCCAACACTAACATTCCCCTACCTAATTCAAAGCAGGTCACCATGAGCGACATCACCCTGATGAGGATCTCAGACAGCGAGAAAGAAAGAATGCTTCGGGAAAGCCTCCAAAGACCAGGGCCGTATGCCGCCCTGCTGTGCAGGGCAATGATCCCTGAGTACTTGATTGTCTCGTGGCGCGGAAACGTGTCATACTATGGAGGACCCAATAAGGCCGCTCTCCCCAGGAACCTGATGCAACGGCTTTCCAATTACCTCCAGGAGAGCTTCCTCGAGATGTCCCAGGAGGATTTCTGCTCTATCCCCGGACATATAGACCGCATTTTACTGTAGCTGCACTGGCAGGGACTAAACAGTAGAGCGGCTTGGGCAGAACAATCATGCTAAACCGGACATTGTTAGATTTTTTTTCAATAGTTGCACTGCCCAGGACTGAAACGTTAAGCGCCTAGGGCAAACTAATCATGAGAAACCCATTGTTGTTATTCTTAATATTCCTGTTCTGTTAAAAATAAATGTTTAGATGTTTAAAACACTTACTGGCTGATCCTTCCCCAGATTCTGTGTCCGGGTTAACGGCTGGGGACGGTTGGTAGGGGATCTCTGTAAAGGTGATGAAGAGATCCTGGCTGTCGGGGAAATCAGCGTTGTAAGCGCTGTCGACTGCCTCGTCCTCCTCATCTCCTTCCTCATCTTCCCCGTCCGCTAACATGTCCGAGGAACCGGCCGTGGACAATATCCCATCCTCAGAGTCCACGGTCAGTGGTGGGGTAGTGGTGGCGGCCGCACCTAGGATGGAATGCAGTGCCTCGTAGAAACGGGATGTCTGGGGATGGGATCCGGAGCGTCCGTTTGCCTCTTTGATCTTCTGGTAGCCTTGTCTCAGCTCCTTGATTTTCACGCGGCACTGCGTTGCATCCCGGCTGTATCCTCTCTCTGACATGTCTTTAGAGATCCTCTCATAGATCTTTGCATTCCGTTTCTTGGAGCGCAGCTCGGAAAGCACGGACTCATCGCCCCACACAGCGATCAGATCCAAGACTTCCCGATCAGTCCATGCTGGGGCCCTCTTTCTATTCTGACATTGCACGGCCATCACTGCCGGAGAGCTCTGCATCGTTGCCAGTGCTGCTGAGCTCGCCACAATGTCCAGACAGGAAATGAGATTCAAACTGCCCAGACAGGAAAAGGAATTCAAAATTTCCCGGGGCTTTTCCTGTGTGGCTGGTCAGAGCATCCGAGCTCGGACTGCTGTCCAGAGCGTCAACAGAGTGGTGCACTCTGGGATAGCTCCCAGAGCTATTAGCGTCGATTTCCATCCACACCTAGCCTAATTCGACATGGCCATGTCGAATTTCGCGCTACTCCCCTCGTCGGGGAGTAGTACAGAAGTCGAATTTAAGAGACCTCTATGTCGAACTAAATAGCTTCGCGGTGTGGACGGGTGCAGGGTTAATTCGATGTAACGGCGCTAACTTCGACATAAACGCCTAGTGTAGACCAGGCCTAAGTCTAACTCTGTGTTTGGAAAGTGCTTATCATATTTTAGTTGCTACTGCAATACAAATAATAATGGTTAACTACCACTAATTATAATTTGATAATCAATTACTAATTTGGCTCCAGTTTGCTCGTCTTTTAAAATTATTAGTATATCTGTATTTAGTAATTTTCTTAAAATCTTATGCTCCATTGTACCGATGTACAGCACTGGACTATGCTTACTTTAGCTCACATCTTTCACTACATGGATGAACATATCATCTGAAAGCTAATTGAAAGCACACTGAAATGAGGTAAGTCACAAACATTCATTAAAAGTCAGGTCTTGATTTTGCAAACAGGCTGATGTAATGGATTTAGTTTATCTCAAAGGTCTGTAGGTACAGATCCGTATAAATCACCATGTCACAGAGGCCAATATACTGTTAAACTCCACGGCAGAGTACACAATTTACTGCAAATTCTTCTTCTTATTAAATACAGGTAATAGTTCTAATTCTGTCAACAGAGTTCCCCAAAATTACTTATGCTCTGAATTTCTATTCTGGTATTTTAATTCAATTTTATCTGTTAAAAAAAAGAAAAGAAAACAAAAGTGTTGTGCCTTTTTATTATAACCAGTTCATAACATCTATCATCATCTTCTATAAATTCCTTAATGTTTTTCCACCTATGAGAAAACTGGTCATTACTTGTTACGAGGCCTGTTTTTCCCCTTTTCAGGTCAAACAATGAATTGAAATTTAACTGTTCTCCCAGATCTCCCTTCATCATGAGTCGGGCTCATTTCAAATACTTCTAAGGCCTACATTGTGCTTTGTCTGAGTCTCATTCCCTCTCAGTCACTGAGTGACCGCACCATGCAGCTTCACACAAGGAACAGGAGGCTGCATTTGACTTTAGTTGGCCTGTCAGAGAAGTACTATGACTTGTAAACTTATACAAGAGCAGTGCTTTGAAAAAAGACAGATCTGGTAGCAGAAAAGCAGGTCTGTAATAAGAATGCAAACACTCCAGGCAAGGAAATTGGAACAAGGAAGAAATTGAAAAAAATTGTCATACTTATGCACATTCTTGTCAGGGTTCACTAGATGCTGACAGTTTATTTTCTTTAGCTGCTAGAGAAAACCTTGTGGTATATGAGAAACTTAGCAGGCAGGCTAGAACCAAAGAGTCTGGGCTCTCTGTTTCTGCTTCAAATATTTCACAATGAAATGTCTCTCATCCCCACCATCCCAGAGTACTCAGAAAATGTAACAGAATAAATGGTCACAGTTTGCAGGTGCAGAATGTTCTTAAGTGTGGTTTAGATATCAATTTATTTCAAACTGCTTGGCTTAACCTATATAATCAAAACAGAAATGATGATCAATTCTTGACTGGATAAACATATCTTCTTTGATTTCTAGTCAACTGAACATGTTAAATGGAGAGTCTGCATGGTATTCTACATTTTGAATGCCTGACTTTGCAACCTTAACATTCTTATAAAATCGTTTATCACCCTAATATACAGGGTATGTATATATTACGTACAAAAATATATCTTAAAAGAATGTTAAGGTTGCAAAGTCAAGCACTCAAGAATTGTCTGTGCAACCTTAATTCAGCCACCTTGTACCTATTATGAAACAATCTTTAATTAATTTCCACAAGACCCATACCATTCCCGCCTCATTCAATGCACAGGATGGATGGTGCTCACTTGATGAACAGCTATTTAATATTTTGTTTTCTCCTTGCTGTAGAATGTCTGTCCCCAGGCCAAACCCTGCTCTGAAGACAGACTTATTAATTTCTTCATAGACTTTTGTAAGGTAGTCATCACTACACAATCTGAATGCTTCACAAACACCCCTCTAAGGTGAGGTAGTATTATTATGCCTATTTTACAGATAGGGAACTGAGGAACTATGGCCCGTTTTGTCAGATAAATTAGCATTTTTATAGCTAAAAGTGTACTTCCCCACTGACTTCTGCTGCAGTTGTGAGTGCTCAGCACTTCTGCAAATCAGAACCCAGGGTCTCAAAAGAGGAAGCCATGAAATGGGGAACACACTATTAGTTACTGTGAGCAGTTTGGTTTAAGTCACTTTCTCAGCATCACATAGGAACTTTGTGTCACAGGCAGGAAGAGAATCCAATTTGCTAGGGCAGCATCAATTGTCTTACCTGTGAGACCCTGCTGTATTTTTCTGATATCCCCTCCTCATTCAGTACACACCTTTCAACTTCTGAAACAAGTGAAGCCAGGGTTCTACAGACAACAGCCTTTTTCACTATACAACCATGATTCAGCCCTGGGGTTTAGTGCAATGAATGAGGTAGAAGTCGGGTGGCTTCCTCTTTCTCCTCTACTGTGTCTGGTGCTAGCAGAGGGAGCAATGACAGTTTATTGCTCTCAAGTGTCACTACCTGCGCTGCCTATAAAACACATATACTAGACTTGTCAAACACAATTCAGCCAACTGGGGGAAAAGGCATAAGATCAAAACCAATGCTGTTGTAAACAGGGTCTGAATGAGCTCTCCGTTGACATCTGATGAGCGGTGGAAAAGGACTTCAGGAGCTAATCTCATTTGCATAGGCACAGGCACACCCACCCTGTCTAGGTGCTCAGCATGATGGGATTGCTTGCCCAAATGATCACTTGTGGTTGGTGTTGGATCCCCAGTCCCCTTGTTATTGGGGCAGGAGTAAAAAGGGGTTGTTATCCTTGTGTGAATCAAGGGCAGCAGAACTATACGTGGCATACCCTGATTGAGGGACTCACCCTCAACTAAATGGCACTCACTAGGCAGGGGCCATGGGTTCCAAAGCCCAGTGAGTTGAGAGATGGTGAGGAGAAGTATGTTCACCTGGTGTTGTAAGCCTATTTCTAGGGCCTTAGACAGCAGTTGACTATGCTTTTCTTTCCTGAACTAAGTTTAGATTCAATTGAGTGTCTCATTATACACTACAGAGCTGAAATTATTGATACCTATGTCTAAGTATTAGACCTGCTTTAGATGCAAGAGACTGCCCTGTGTGCACCAGCAGTGAAGCCCCCCCACTAATAGCTAAACTTGCTGAGAGCTGTGAGACCTGAAGACATCTCAGTGGATTGGTCATCGGCTGGTAGAGAGAGGTGGTAATCAGCCAGCAGGGTGGCTGGCAGAGAGGATCAGAGAGGAGCCTATTGGAGAGGTGCAGCAATCAGCCGGCAGGGTGGCTGACAAAGAGGAGTAGAGTGCAGATCAACCGGCAGGGCAGTCGATGAAGAGGAATGGCGAGCGAGTGCCGGGACAATAGAGTGAGTAAGGAACCTTCTTGCTCTTTCCTCCATACCAGGGTGGGAGGTGAACTCTGCAGATGCACCTCTGGACTCTGGATCTGCCCTGACCAAGGACAACAACTGTGAGTGGGGTGCAGAGAACGGATGGGCACATTAAAGATACTTTTGGTTGCTGGACTTAAGAACCAGAGGGAAAAGGACTACCCAACTTACTTGGGGGTGGGTCTTTTGCTCATGGTTTATGTTTATGAACTCTGTAAGTGGTGTTTTCCCAAATTAATGCCAAGGTACTTCCCTTCTTTTATTAAAAGTTTCTTTGCTACATTCAGACTCTGTGCTTGCGAGAGAGGACGTATTACCTCTTAAAGGTGCCCAGGGGGCGGTGTGTAATTGTCCCAGGTCACTGGGTGAGGGCTCAAGTTGGTTTAATGTTGTATTGTTGAAAAGAAACCCCTAGATGCTGAACTCAGCCCTTGTTGCTGCCAACTCTGACTGGCAGAAGGGTTACACTGTTATCTAATGATGTAACAACTTAGAGTAGAGAGCAGAGACCCATTCAGTGGAATCTTTATGGGTATAAATAAAAGCTTGTCTCTCTCACCCACACATGTTGGTCCAATTACCTCACCCAGCTTTTCTCTCAAAATAGCTGCCACCTTTATGGACCTTTCAGTTCTTAGCTACTGTCTGAAATAGATATAATCTGGCAATACATTCTGAAATATCTTGCGGGTTTCTCAGAAAATATCTTCCTCTAAATGCAAGATATTAAATTTTGAAATAAACACAGAATCATAGAAATGTAAGGCTGGAAGAGACCTCGAGAGATCATCTAATTCAGGTCCCTGTGCTGAGGGAGGACCAAGTACGCTTAGACCATCCCTGACAGGTGTTTGTCTAACTTGTTCTTAAAAACCTCCAATGATGGGGATTCACAACCTCCCTTGGAAGCCTAGTCCAGAGCTTACCTATCCTTATAGTTAGAAAGATTTTCTGAATATCTAACCTAAATCTATCTTGCAGCAGATTAAGTCAATTTTTCTTCTCCTAACTTCAGTGGACATGGAGAACAATTGATCACCATCTTCTTTATAAGAGCCCTGAATATATTTGAAGACCAGAGAAGTAGATCATATCATGGAATGGGCTACCAAAATACCCCAAGAGAGGCTGTTTTAGTACTGAAATAAACCCTCTATGACTGCACACCCCTAGTTGTCAACTACCACCCCACACTGGAGCCCATATAGGGTACCACCAATCAACTACAACCCATACTCAATGAGGATCCCATCCTGAAAGAAATTTTTCCTGGACCACCTCTTCTGGCCTTCAAACAGCTCCCCAACCTCTCCAAGTTCGTCATCAGAAGCAAGCTCCTCACAAACTAGGACACACCAACTCAAAGTGGCACCAGACCTAGCCAGAACAACAGATGCAAACCTGCAGACATGTCTCCACTGCTACAATGATCAACTTCCCCCGACCCCCCGCAACACATCTTTTAAGATTTACGGGTCCTACACAACATGTGGTGTACCTCATCCAGTGCACTAAATGCCCCAATAGCAACTACATGGCTGAAACCAGACAATCACTACGCTCTCAAATGAATGAATGAACTCACACAAGAAAATGATAAAAGACAAAAACACCACATCACCTGTGGGTGAACAATTTTCACAAAGCGATCACTCTGTATCTGATCTATCAGTCCGTATCCTCAAAGGAAACCTGCACAACACTTTCAAAAGAACAGCCTGGGAACTTAAATTCATAACTCTGCTAGACATGAAAAATTATGGACAGCACAGACACACTGGATTTATGGCTTATTACAACAATCCATAACCTACTTACATTGCCCCACCCTTTTCCTCCCTCTGTCTGGAGGGGTGTTAGTGGGCCACTTCACTTTGAATGGTCTCTTGAAATATGTGTTAACGACTTATGCTAAACAATCTGTTCCACCTTGTATTTTAGCTGTGACACTACCCAGACCAGAAGAAGAGCTCTGTGTAAGCTTGAAAGCTTGTCTCTCTCACCCATAGAAGTTGGTCCAATAAAATATATTACCTCACCCACCTTGTCTCTTATCAGGTCAGTCTTCTTTTCTCGACTAAACATGCCCAGTTTTTTTAACTTTTCTTCATAGGACAGGTTTTCTAAACTCCTCTGAAATCTTTACAATTTGTTCACATCTTTCCCAAAGTGTGGTACCCAGAAATGGACATTGTACCTCAGCTAAGGCCACACCAGTACAAAGTAGATCGAGACAATGACCTTCTGTGTCTTACATACAACATTCCTGTTAATACAATCCAGAATTTTTTTTTGCACTGCTTCACATTATTGGCTCATATTCTATTTAACCCCCAGATATTTTTAAGCAGTATTACTGCCTCGCCAGTTATGCCACATTTTGTATTTGTGCATTTCATTTTTCCTTCCTAAGTGTAGTACTTTGCACTTGTCTTTATTGAATTTCATCTTGTTAAATTCAGACCAATTCTCCAATTTGTTAAGGTTGTTTTGAATTCTAATCCTGTCCTTCAAAGTGCTTGCAACCCCTCCCAGCTTAGAGTCATTCACAAATTTTATAAGCATACTTTCCACTCTATTATTCAAGTCATTAATGAAAATATTGAATAGTACCAGACCCAGGACAGACCCCTACATGTCCCCCACTAGATACATCTTCCCATTTGACAGCAAACCATTGATAACTACTCTTTGAGTATGGTCTTTCAACCAGTTATACATGCACCTTATAGTAATTTAATCTAGACCGCATTTCCTTAATTTGCTTATGAGAATGTCATGTCTAACTGTGTCAAAAGCCTAACTAAAATCAAGATATAGCATGTTTATAGCTTCCCCCCTTCCACGAGGCCAGTAACCCTGTCAAAGGAGGAAATTAGGTTGGCTTGGCATGATTTGTTCTTGACAAACACATGTTGGCTATTCCTTATTACGTATTATTCACTAGGAGCTTACCAAGTGATTGC
This sequence comes from Chrysemys picta bellii, assembly GCF_011386835.1. Taxonomy (NCBI): domain Eukaryota; kingdom Metazoa; phylum Chordata; order Testudines; family Emydidae; genus Chrysemys; species Chrysemys picta. The sequence continues at coordinate 172,046,221 of NC_088793.1, read as the reverse complement.
TTAATCATTTCTTCCAATCCCTTTCCAGGTATAAAAATTAGGTTGACTGGTCTATAATTCCCCAGCTCCTCTTTATTCCCTGTTTAAAAGATATGTACTTTGATTTATGGCTCAGTTGTTGACATGCAATTACTGCCATATCGACCAAATCCGACTATCTGTATTCAGTCAGTATTCGCACTGATGTTACTAATAGTTTTGCCTCACTACACGCCCTGTGACAGAGTGAGAGACACCTTTACATAAAGGTCACTGTGGTGTTTAGATGCTGCTTGTATTATTAGAACTGGGAGCACTGGCTGTTGGGAGTCTGAAAGGACAGGAAACAGGAAGGAGGGGGGAGGGGTTGAGGAGGCTGAGTGAGAGTTACATAGGGTGCAGCTGCAGCTTGGTAAAGAGGTTTCCACTGAAAAAAAAAAGTCCTGTTGAAGCTTGTTAGTACCTTGCCTGGTTGATATAACATTTTGGCGACAAGGATGGATCTTCTGCCTCTGAACCCACCTGCACCCTTTCTGCAAAGCCCAGGTGAGCCTCCAATTGCTTTTACTGTCTGGATCCATATGTTTGAGACTTATCTGCTTGCAATTGGTGCTACAGAGATTTCTGAAGTAAGAAAGCGTGCTCTGCTAATCCACTACCTTGGAGCAGAAGGGCAGTGTATATTCTACACTTTTCCCCTTGCAGATGATAAATATGAGACTGCACTCACTGCATTAAACAACTTTCTTGTGCCAAAAGTGAATGAAGTAGCTAATCGCTACAGATTTCGCCAGCGTGAGCAAAAACCAGGGGAGACTATAATGCAGTATATTGCTTACCTGAGGAGTCTGATTGTAACTTGTGACTTTGGGAATTGGCAGATGAGATGATTAGAGACCAGCTCAGTGAGAAAACAACCATGCTTCGTGTAAGAGAACGCTTACTTCTAGAACCACAACTTACACTAGAAAAAGCAATAACCATTGCTACTCAGATTGAGTCAGCTACAGCTGAAGCCAAAATAATGAGCAAAGATACAGGAGGTACAGTCCAGGCTGTGACTCCTTTGCAGAAAAGTTCACTATTGCTGCAGACAAACAATTGCAAGAGGAAAACTAATAAAAAGACACTGAATCAGCAAATGCAAAATACAGTAAACGCATGCTTTCGCTGTGGATCCCCACAACATCTTGCAAGCTACACAGGATGTCCAGCAAAAGTAGCTCAGTGCAATCACTGCAAAAAGATTGGGAATTTTGCTAAAGTATGTCGCAGTAGCCAGTTCAATCAACAGGTGCATGCAGTTACAATACCAGATGTTACTGTGCTGAGTGTGGGCAAAATCACGACTGCACATATTCCAGAACAGATAAAGTGCACTATAAATGTTTCCGCCAGACCCTCAAGCAAATCACACTCTATTCAGCTAATGTTGGACACCAGCTCAGCAGTATTTATACTACCTGATTCCATCTATTTGCATTACTTCAAAGATGTGCCTCTTACTGAACCCAAACTTCAGTTGGTGTGCTATTTCAAAAACCATATTCCAGTACATGGCTCCCTGCCAGCAATAGTTCCTTTTGGTGATTGCTGTGTAACTGCAGAGTTCTACATTGTCCACAAAGGCACTCCTATCCTTGGCAGAGATTTATTAGCTGCTTTAAATCTCAGGGCAGTTAATGGACAAATTGATCTTCCTCAGCAAAGCACTCTTGCAGTACACACACCAGTTTCAGCTGGGACCCAACACCAGGTTGAGGAGAAACTCGGCTGTGCTTATGGGTTTCGGCATAAAGTTAAAATGTGGAATAATGTGATGCCAGTATGACAGAAATTACGGCACTTACCATTTTCAGTCAGAGAAGCTGTTTCAGAGGAACTTAGACAACTTGTTCAAAAGGACATTATTGAAGAGATTAACTCCCCGGAATGGGTTTCACCTATAGTAGTGACACAGAAGAAGGGTGGAGGCATTCACCTTTGTGTGGACTTAAGGGAGCCGAATAAAGCTATTGTGATTGACAGCCATCCTCTTCCTCACATAGAAGAAGTATTTGCAGAACTCCGTGGAGCAAAGATGTTTTCTACTCTTGATTTGCAGAGCGCATACCACCAGGTTATGTTGCATGAAGACAGCAGAGACCTCACAGCATTTATTACACAAGGGACTATTTCATTTTAAACATGTTCCATACGGTCTCGCATCAGCCCCAAGTGCCTTCCAAAAAATGATGTAATTGATTCTGAAGAATCAACATGGAGTTCTGTGCTATTTGGATGATATTATTGTGTTTGGAAATACTACTGAGGAGCATGACAATAACCTGCAGTCTGTACTAAACTGCATCAGCAAAGCAGGCCTCAAGCTCAATAGGTCCAAATGCAAATTTAGACAAACTGAACTCTCCTTTCTGGGGCATACAATTTCACAGGCTGGACTAAAACCTGATCCAGATCATATCCTGGCAATTTCAAATGCTCCTCCTCCAACAGATTTGCAAACCTTATGTTCCTTCTTGGGTCTTACCTCCTGATATGCAAAATTCATTCCCAATTCTGCTTCTGTCATTGAACCATTATGAGAATTACTACGGAGAAGTTCAACCTTAGTGTGGACAACGGATGCACAAGCTAGTTTCGAAATGGTGAAAGACTTGATTGTACATAGTCCAGTACTTGCACAATTCAGTCCTGCATTGTCCACAATTGTAACTACTGATGCTTCTGATTATGGACTTGGGGTTGTCCTCACACAACTTCATGAGGACAACACAGAGAGGACTATTGCATTTGCTTCAAGGACCATAAGTAATGCTGAGAGAAAAATATTCTACAGATGAAAAAGAAGCACTTGCTTGTGTCTGGGCTTCTGAAAAATGGAGAACTTACCTGTGGGGCCGCATGTTCAAGTTGCGCACAGACCACAGCCCTTTGACGACGTTGCTCACCACGAAAGGACTGGGAAGAGCAGGATATCATATTGCTAGATGGTCTGCAAGACTACTTTCTTTCAATTATGAACTGGAATATAAGCCTGGAAACAAAAATGTGGTAGCTGATTGCCTTTCTCACCTGCCTTTGCCTTCACCAGATGGTCCACTGGAGGATGAGGATGTAGTAGTTGTGCTTATTACAAGCACTCTTACTGCAGTTACAAGAGAACAATTTCAAGTTGCTTGTTCAGCATGCCCAATTCAACAAAAATTACAGGAATTTCTGACAAAGAGATGGCCCAGTAACCCTAAAAATCTTGACCCAGTTTTGCTGCCTTATTTTAGAGTTCGGGATGAACTTTCTTTGCCCGATGGCTGTGTGCTACGAGGTACACACCGGCTACTTGTGCCAGAAGAATTACAGTCAAAACTCATACACCTGGCACACGATACTCATCAAGGAATTGTCAGAACCAAACAACGACTACGGGATCTGTATTGGTGGCCAGGGATGGACTCTCAAACTGAAGCACTCATAAAATCCTGTGTCACTTGCCAAAGGCATGATAAGACAGCAGTGACATGTACCCCTCCATTACAGCCTGTTTCTCTTCCTTAAGCTCCATGGGAAAATGTGGCGATTGACATTGTAGGACCTTTTGATATTGCTCCACTTGACTGTCGTTATGCCATCACTTTAATAGACTATTTCAGTAAATGGCCTGAGGTAGCGTTTACATCAGAAATCTCTTCTGCTACAGTAATTAAATTCCTCTCTTTAGTTTTTAGCCGGGAAGATAACCCCAAACAACTGGTTTCAGATAATGGTAGTCAATTTACTTCCCTGGAGTTTGAAACTTTTCTAGCAGAGAGGAACATTTTACACAGAAGGTCATCCCTATATTACCCTCAAGCCAATCGGGAAATTGAACGGTTTAACAGAAGTTTGAAAGAGAGTTTGCAAACAGCTAAACTGGAAGGGTGATTGTGGATACCCTTCACTACTGATTTCTTGCAAGCATACCGGGCTACACGACATGCCACAACTCAAAGATCACCCACAGAGTTGAATAGTATGAATAGTAAACTGAACATTGCTGGATTGTTAAAGGCATGACCTGATGCCCCAAATGAGGATTATGTGAGAAAAACAGTTGAACAGAACCAAGCAAAGTATAAGGCTTTCACAGACAAGCGGCGGGGTGCTAAGGAACCAAAGTTTGACTGTGGTTCCTTCGTTAGAATACGAAAACCTGGAATCTTATGCAAGTGGAATTCCATTTGTTTTAACCTAAAAAGCCCTAAAGTTGAGATTTTGGGCAGATCTCAGCAGGCTTAGCACAGAACTCACAGCCAAGAGGGAGAAGGGGCTAAAATAGCTTTAAGCCACCTTTGTACCCTCCCAATCTTCAGCTTGAGCTTCTGGGGCCCAGCACTGTATCTCTGACAGGCCTAGAGGACTGTCTACACTACAGCAGGCTATCCCCAGATACCTCATCTTGTAGCAGCACTGGCCAGAATCTCCATAGCACTATGTGCTGCAGCCCTGCCCTGACATACCCTTCCTGCTCCCAGCCCCACCCCGGGCATGCCCTCTTTGCCAGGCATTCTTCAGATTTCTTCCACAGTAATATGCCCTGGGGAGATTCTTCCCCAGCCAGATCTGGGGCTTTTAAAGCCCCGTTATTCCACTCCAGAATATAGGGGCTGGAGCTGGGGTGAGAGATCTCTTCTCTCCCCATGATGTACTGTCACAGCTGAGATCAGCAGTGGTGCCTGAACCCAAGGTCTCCGCATATACACAAGAAGAGGTTGATGTGGCAGGGAGTTCTCTGTGAAGGGTCTTCAGCTGGCTCTCCGCTTCCTCCTCCAGAGCCTGGATTTGCTAACTTTCTGGGCCTACTGCAAGGCCCCTCTTTTCCTCACCTCCTTTACTCCAGTTATTGAGAAGGGGGTGGGCTAATGTCTGTGGATGGCTATATGTATGGGTAGCTGTTCTCTGTGTATTTAATTTATGAGACAGGTGCCCATAGCGCAGGATTTTTTTTATACATTTGAAGACTTTTTTTTATACATGTGAAGAAATGAATTAATGATAAATCATTTTTTTCCTTATAGTGTAATAGTGGCGTCATTAATTATTAAAAACAGAAAAATGATCATGAATCATGTGAAAGCAAGTGAGCCATGAAGGAGTTGTTCCTCCTCATATAGGATTGTCATCAGCATGTCATCAGCAGCCCATTTACTCAAAATAGATGGTGTGCCTAATTCCCATCTCCCTTATACCAGAGTAAATCAGGAGTAACTCCACTGATGTTTTTGAACTAACCTGGGTGTGAAACCAATGTGAGTGAGTGCAGAAAAGGATTCATAGGTCTAATTTTGGATTCTCGAGGTTGAATTCTAATCTCATTTTACACTGGTACCAATCTGGAGAACTCTAACCACTTCAGCAAGGTTCCTCCTAATTTATGATAGTGTAACGGAGAGCACAATCTGTTCTGGTGTCCTGTACCTTAGTACTTTACATGCAGGATTGCTGTCCCTGTTTAAAGCTTAGTAGCGGCAGCGAGCGTCCTTCAGGAGTGTTCTTCAAAAAAGATACTCCGTGAATTATTTACGCCTTTTAAATGTTCCAAGCACTCAAACCGGTCACATTGTGCTGTATCATTTTAGTGCTGCATCCAACTGGCAAGTAGCAACTCACTTTTCCAAAAATTATCATACGAAGCTCATCAGTGCATTTAAGTAAGCCAGTGATTAAGATCTGACTTTGGTAAACACACTTGCCCACCCTCCTGTCTACTGCAAACTTTACATGGAAATAATTCCTGTTTTACAATTGGTTTCACAAAATATCTGATTTAAAAAAAAAAGTTTGTAAAACAATATTTAATGTGGGAGAAAAACAACTCTCTAAAAGATTATATCTCTGTCAATTACTTTTCCATGGTGGACTATGTGGCAGGGAATACTTCATTCTACCAGGTCACCAACTTTGACATCTCTAACCCCACAATAATGGTCCTTTTTGTAATGTACCAAAATTGTAAATCAGTTTAGTTTATGTTCTCACTAGGTTCATGGCTCCAGTCCCTAATATATTACTGACTTGTACACCAGCATTACTCCCTAGTGAGGAATATTAAATAGCCACAGCATATATTAGAAGGGGTGAAAAGGTCCAGCTGAACTCTGTTGTATAGTTCACATTCATTAGTGCTTTAAAAACTCAGTAGATACATAATGTTTCTACTTGTATGTGAAACTGTGGCATGATTCATGCTGCAAGAATATTTAAATGATTTGTAGTCAACGATTTAAATATATACTAAACACAAATAAATATTTCCTGCATTTGCATACAAAACTTGTTCCTGCATTTGACATTACTACTATGGCAAGAAGTCATGAACAGTTTATGAAAGAATCCCACAAGACAAATGAGTAGAACAGGACAAAATATTCCTGTTTGCAAAAGGATTTTGTACATTTTTAAATAAAATTGAAGTTATTTCTCTCCATTTAAGGTGTCTGTGAATTCCACATCTCCTAAAATATATATATGTCCCTCCCTATCCCTTTCAGCAGTGAACTTTCTTACAAAAATCCTATGCTCTCTGCTTTCAAGATGAATTTAAATACATAAAGAGAGAGTTCAATTGCTCTTGATGCTGCTAATTTCTTACCTTTGTGTGTGGTAGAGGTTGTGTGGGGGTCCAGTCAGATATTTCCACAGTGAGCTGTATTTAACTGGTGAGTGTCAATGATACACTATTTTTGATTGGGTACATTTTTGTAAACAATAAAATACTTTTAACCCAATTTTTCTGGAAAGCCAAAGAATAAAAATGCATTTCCTCAACTCCCTGATAGACAAACTACTGGCATGCAAAGCTGGTGCTGAACTGGCTAGACAAAAAATGGGGTAGCATGATGATGATTCTCCGTAGGGTGAAAATCAAACAATGAATTTGTTCAAGGAAGTACTGAACATGTAAGAGAAGCACCTGATGTAACTTTCATGTAAGGGTACAGGGCTGACCTACGTTGCTTTTTCTACTAAAGATCATATCTGTGAATAAAAGCACAATAGGAATGGCTGTGTCCTGGCCCCATCATTTTCCCTTCCAAAAGACACATCTAAGCCACCTCTCCATCCCATCTCTACTTGACCACTCAGTTGTGGCTCCAAAGGAAAAAGAAAAGAAAGCTTTCCCTGTAAAGGTTTCCCCTTCTTTCTCCCAGGTCAGGTTTTGCTCATTGTGGGGCAAAGTTAGATCTATAAAGGAAATGATTCACTTTCAACAAAGGTGAACTGATGAGGTATCTGCCACCCAGTTTTGCAATAGTTACTATGTATTCTTGTTTAACATTTTAGTTGACCTTTAGGAGCTGAGAGCATTGATGGGTTTGTGACACCGACAGACCCCAGTCATTGGCAGGTGGGATCAAACCGGGGACCTCTGGAGCTTAGTGCATGAGCCTCTACCACATGAGCTAAAAGCCAACTGGCTGTTAGCTAAGGCTGTAGAGCAAACTCATTTTATCTCTCTAAGGGGTCTCAGTGCCACTAGATGGGACACAACACCACACCCAGAAGGTGTGTGGGTTACATGTTCTTTGTATATGCTTCATTGTATTGTATTTACAAAGTAGTGGGTGCTGGTGGCAGAGCTATCTTAATAGCTGATTCTAGAATTTGATTCCTGTGGAAATCCAATTAAGCACACACCTGGCTCTTTTTAGAAAGAGCTGCAAGATGTGCCCCTCGACCAAGCCTTCCAGCTCAGTGGTGGAGCCACAGGCTACCATGGTGTTTGACCTCTCTTTTTAAGACTTTGAATGTCTCTATTTAAGACTTGTGATGGGCACCAAATAGACACTTGTGATAGTAAACAAAATAATAATATTCTCTTACTTTATTCTAGGGAATGGCCCCCGGCTACAACTGGCAGGAAAATCTCCATTAAAACAAAATATGGAATACATGTAGAAAAAATGGAAAGGAAATATCATGAGATTTCTTTTTGTTTTGAAACCAGCTTCATGCCTAATATTCTGGTGGAGAGCATTACATTTCAGAAAGTTTATGAGCAACAAAGGAAGATAAAATTATACCTTAAGTACATTAACCAATAATCCACAGGTATGCAAGATTTGAGGCCTCATATTTGCATTTGCATTCTACAGTTGTATTTTGGGTTTAAAAAGCTTCATTTTTATTATTGGAATTATCCCAGGGCCTGATTCTACAAACCATTATTCACATAAACACGAGTGGTCCCATTAAAGTTATTGGGTCTTTAAGTATGAGTAAAGCTGTGAAGCAGTTTTAGGACTATTAGTAGGAGTAAAGATGTCATTTATATTGACACAGTAATATTCCTACAGATATGCTATCTCTCAAACAGAAATTATGGATTTGGTGCAGGAATTACTGGGTGAAATTCTATGGTTGTGTGATACATAGGGTCAGACTAGATGATTATTATAGTTCCTTGTTACCTTAAAACCTATGTATCTAGGGTGTTCAAACTCAATGAATCAAAAAGATCTTTTCTATCTCTAACTTCTGTGATCAACTATATTTACTGTGATGCTCAGAAATTTGCCAGTACTTAAAGGAAAAGTGTCCTCTGACATGAAAACTTGCATATTGCCATTTTTTGTTGGCCTAATTAAGTTGTTTCTTATCTACTTCATCTTCTGTTTCCTTGGCAGACCAACATGGCTTCAAAGATTTTCAGTAATAAAGGAACAGACGTTACACATGTCATTAGTTTGTTTTATCATCGCAATGATGGACATTTCCACATACTCACTTGGAGCAGATTTTGGAATATTGCCCAAGCCTGTTATTTATACAATGGATAACACATTTTTCTTTGAGCCAAAAAACCTCTTTTGTTACACTGATATTATGTTCCTGGCCTCATACTACCTATTTAACAAGTAAGTTGCACTCTGTCCTTGAATCTCAGTGTTTGATCCTAGGTTGTTATGCTCTTACTGTTATTTTGGCATGATGTTAGAGGTGGAGAAAGCCATTTAGAAAAGATTCAAAGCTCTGGTCCAGAGTCCTGAAAAACTCTACAACTGTGTATAATTCCCCCCTGTATAGAATAAGAGTGTAAACCCATTGGCACATTTCTGATAGATTTGGAAACACGGAGAAAAATCGCTTTTTTTAACGCTTTTGTTATAGGTGACTTTCTTGGTTTAAATAGCTTCTTAGGGTCACTGAGGTGGAATGGTCCTGCAAATCTGCTGCCTTTCACTTTGCAGAGCATTTAGTAAAATCTGGAATGTCAGGGTAATTTGTTAGGGATACTGTTGAGAACAGCGCCATGGGTTCCCAGCATCAAAGATCAGAGACAGAATCCTGCTCCCTAGCCGGCCCAGAAAGATGTTGCTTTTTCCTGTCATCCAGCAATGTTTTTTTCCTAGATGCATATTAATTGATGACAATGCTCTCCTTGAGTGCCTGTATAAGTACCACATTCATGTACAATTACAACACACACACACAGAGTGTGTATATAAGTATATGTTAGGGAGAGGCAACCCCCCTCCCAATGTTTATAATGTTATTCTAAGCATACAAATCTTCTCTCATAACTTACACTCATCTTTACCGAGGGAAAATCAATTTTGAGTAATATTTTTCAAGCTAAAGAGAACGTTGGGTTTTGTATTGCAAACAGAAAAACCCTTCCAGTAGTCAGGCAGGCTCATATTGCTGCCCAGTGTTATCTTTATGTGAATTTTCCCCCCACACCGAATCTTTCCTTTCCTTCACTTTCAACTCACCCTGCAGTTGTGTTTTATTTTGTCCCCTTTCTTCCCCTTTTCAACTGTAATTTTAAGACTAGGGTCTCTTTTTCCTTTTCTCCCCTGTAACCCATCCTAAGGAAAGGACAAACCCATTAACATGCAAGTGGGTATAAAATAGGCAAAACAAGTTCACTATTACGTACACACAGCTATTTTTTCCATAGTCCAAATTCCTAAAATAAACATCCTGATTCCTAGTGCAAACTACTCATGAGGCCTTAGAGCACATCCCCCTTATAGCATCTTGGGGAGATTACATTATTCGCCACAGCTGGGCCCAGTCTCACTTTCCTCACAGTTTGGTTCCCTCCGAATTCCTGTACTGAGGGCATGCAGCTGTGGTTTTACCTTTGCTAAGCAAAAGTGTATTAATCCTCTGCCTGCCAACCCCTGGAAGGGGGCTGCATCCAAAATCTGACCTCCACACCACCAGTGTTATTCTTGGTGTACTCATCAATCACATACAGCACATACAGGGACCCACAGACAAATCAGAGCTAAGACAGAGAAACCATTCGGCTCCACACAGGCATAGCTCTCTGCTTACAAGGAACACATTGCAGGATTGGGGCCTAATACAGGCAGTCAGAAATTTTCAGCTAAAACTATGGAGAGGCAATGAGATACTTCTTGAAAGGAGGAAAGTGACAGAGGTATATTTAGACATTAACTTTCAGAAATCACTCCTTGTATCCTTTTCTTTTAATTAACTTATATCAAATCACTGTCTGTGAGCGGAAACAGAAGGGAAATATTGCTGAAATGTTGGCTGGTAGCTATTTTAACTTCTAAATATAAATGGTTTACAAATACATTAAGGCTGTGTGAGTAGTTCTGTTTAAGGGAACCATATGTAGAACATGACACTTCTGCCAAACCATTTTTTTCTCCAAGGACCAAGCAATTTCCAGTCAGCATCCTGCTTGTTGTACACATTAAGAATGTTTAGTTATGATACAGATAACGGGCTAGTTTCTCAGTGCCATTCTGACTGCTTTGGGCCATTCTCCCAGGCATAATGCTGGCCTAAGGGACCAGTTCAGGATAGAATCTCCTAAGAGTGTACAGCATGTGGGGCGTCTCTGGAAGGAAAATGAGCCCAGATTCTGGTGCATCTTTATACCTGGGTGATCCATAGCTGCTTTAATGGACTCTTGAGGCTATAGGCAGCCAGGGTTAGCAAGAGGCTGCACTATCTGATGCTGAGGACCAGGCTGGTGTCTGTCTGATCCCACGATTGGAGAGGAATACAAGTGGCATAAAACCATCTGTACCTAACTTCTGAGTTGCACTATGTGCAGCGTGATGCTGTCCAGGACCGGAGCCACTTTATTTTTGAGTTGATCATCAATGACAGAAGTGAGGTGAAGCACATTTGAGAGAAGGATATGCCCTATAAAACATGCCACTCTCTAGGGACAGCATGGATTCACAGTTATCCTGTATCACCACTGCAACACCACATTGTTCATATGTATGATGTAAACCTACTACCTTTTGCTCTCTACTTTGCCCACTCATCTGTACTGACCCATTCAAGCTACCTCCCCTTCGGGCACTTCTTGGACTTTCACCCCCTTACATTCTTGAATATTCAAATTTATTCCCCTTGATCATGGGAAATGGGAAAAAATAGCAAACTTTTTGTTATGGACTCTTCTGTTTAACTTTGTATGATCCTTTGCTACTAAGGTCAAAGGTGCTTTAGAACAACCTGCATGGACAGAGGCATTGGTAATCTCCTGCCCTTCTTCCACTTTGCCCTATATACTGTAGATAGGGTCCTTTTTCTGACCCAGTCCACCATGTCCCTCTAGTCCACCTTCAAATTCCCCCTTTAAATCCATCTAATCCAAAAGACCTACCCTAGTGCTGCATGCAGTGAAGACCTAAATCATCACAAATCACAAAAATCCTGGAGCTAACCAGGCGTGTTCTTGATCACACTGCTCAATCACTTGGATTTTCATTGCTTCCCATCTCCTAGCCTTGATATGCATATGGCTTGCTGAGGGCCAGATTCTGCCTGGTCTGTACACAGGAGCACAACATGGGAGGAGGACATAGAGTCTTCCCTAGAATTTGCATGACTTACATGCAGAATTACTGTTCTTGCATTTTTGAGAGAGAGAGAGAGACCATTCTGTCCCTTCTCCCTTGGGCCCTCATCCCTCCCACCAGTTCAAAAGAAGAGAAAAAGAAGCTGCACACTGACCCTGCCCTCTCCATGCCCTGCACCAGTCCACAAATCGGGACCAGCATAGAGAACACTGCACCCAGCACAGAGGCTTGATAGCAGACATGCTTCCCAAGCACACTGGGGACTTCAGAGAGAGGTCTCCTTGAGATAGAATGCATCCCAGTGCTCCACTTAGTGCAGCGCCCTTATTTTGAGCTGTGCACATATGTAGCCCCATGACTGAAAACTCGTATGAGCAGGGACTCTATCTTCATACATTTCGGTAAAATACCTAGCACTCTGAGGCACAATAATAATAATGAATGAGAATAATAATTCAAGGTCTCAGAAAGTCCAGCCTTCTTTCTTTCTTTCTTTCTTTCTTTCTTTCTTTCTTTCTTTCTTTCTTTCTTTCTTTCTTTGTATACTAAACTGCTAAAAAGAGCTCCCTTTCTAAGGCTCTGGGCACTCTTGATGTTCTTTAAAATAAACAGTTGTACATACTGGGCTGAATTCAGAGGGGAAGTAAGTGGAGTAGCTTACATCTTATTCTTCTTCTACCCCACAAATGTTACACCAATTTAGACTCTCTAGACTCCCTTCAAGTCACCGCTGAACATCGCCTATTTTCTTAGATTCTCTCCCAAAAATGTAACTTCCTCCTCACACACATACTTCACCTTATAATTTGGGCTCCAGAGTTTACTTGAGTGGAAGGAAGTCTATGTTGGTGAATTCCACACCAATGGCCAAAAGAAGAAATATAAAAAGGAAAACAACTACGGGGTGTGTTGGGGGGGGGGGGGGGTGTACAGAATTGAGCCTTGGACCTCACTTTAGCCATCATCCTCAGCATGTAATAAGTTACTTTGGTTTAGATGTCTTGACACTCATATATTAATAAATGGGTATGAGTATATCTAAGGGAACCTTAGTGAATGTACAGATAATATACTTTATACCACATTACACAAACCAAAAGATAGTGAATGTATAGGCCCCAAGCTTGCAATTGACTGCTCATGGACACATCTCTGCAACTGTAAGGAGTGCCTCTGAAGTCACAGAGGTGCATATATGTGCAGTCAGTTACAAGATCAGTGCCACATTCCGCATTGGTCTGATGGATGAATGGAAATGTTTTGATCATAAAATGCAGCACTGAAAAAATATTTCGGTATTTTAAAATAAGAGTATCTGGTCAGGAGTTAATTTGCAGCAGAAGGATGTGGCTATAGTAAAGTGTATCTAAATTAAACATTTTAAATGATTAACAAAGCTTAACAGATTTACTTTTCAAATCAAGAATAATGGGAACATTTTTTAAGAGACCTGCTAGTCTTTAGCTGTAAGACTCCCACTGATTTTAATAGGCGCTGGGCCACTGGAGCTATCTGCAATGCTTTGAAAATATAAGAATAAGTGCAGATCCATGCAAAGCTAATACTTTTACTACTCATTCCCATAGCAGAAAAATCCATTTGTCAAGAAGTCCATAACTAGCCATTATAAAAACACCTTGAAAATATCTCTCTCTAGCAAAAGCATTGTGTTTCAAAAGCAATTGCCTGAGAATTTTAAAAGCAAAATTATTTTGTTCAACTTAATCAATTAATAATTGTTTTGCCCTTTATATAAAGATTCATAACTGTAAACACTTTGCTGAGCTGAAAGTGAGCATGAAATACCGGTAATATCTTTTTCAGAATATTTCATGTCATCTTAAGAAAGGAACTAAAATAGAAAGGACTAAAATATAAGAGAGGTGTTCTGTTTCAAATTGGAATCCACAATCACTGAGACTCACATTGAAAGGAGAGCCTGAAATATGCAGAAAAGCTCTTTATTAAGCAAAATTACTGGCAATTGTTATACTCTAGACAAGGAATGATGGAGACATGAGCAAATATATTGGCGTCACTTGGTTTGAGCTTGGATCTCAGCCTGGCAACCAGGGGCGGCTCTATGTATTTTGCTGCCCCAAGCACGGCAGTCAGGTGGCTTTCGGCGGTGCACCTGCGGGAGGTCCGCCGGTCCCGCGGCTTCGGCGTACCCACCGCCGAATTGCCACCGAAGCCGCAGGACCAGCGGACCTCCCACAGGCACACTGCTGAAGGCTCCCTGACTGCCGCCCCCACAGCGACCAGCAGGTTGTCCCCCATGGATTGCCGCCCCAGGCACACGCTTGGTGCGCTGGTGCCTGGACCCGCCCCTGCTGGCAATGTTTCTCAAGTGAATCAAAGCTCAGCTGGCATCCTGGTTAATCTTTAACTAATTCATACATCTGAGCTCAGACTTCCACCATGCATTAGATATTATTGATACTCTAGTAGTTGTTTCACTTCATTGACACATACAGAGCTGGGTATTATTTTGAGGGCCAGATCCAGTGGTGGTGTAAATCAATGTAGCTTCATTGTAATCAATGGAGTGAAGCTGATTGACACTGGCCTTTCAAGTGCAATGGAAATTCAGCCAGTGACAACTGTCCAAAGGCAACATACAGGGAGACACAAGAAATGGAGTTAATGAGAAACTTCAAAAGAAACACCATAACTGCTGAGAAGAGTCCACTGCATACATGAGTGGATACTACTAAACCAGTAAAATCTAAAACACTGTAAGATAGTACCAGAGAGCCACCATTGGCCTCTAAGGGCATGTCTACACTTGAATTTTTAGTTGTGTTTTAGCAGGTGTTAAGTAAAATGATTGTACATGCTACTGGAAACTCTCCACAAATGTTGGTTGCAAGATACAAATGTCTATACCTAGTAGTGTTTAGCTCTACCGAACTCCACTCTGTATACTTGAGGAATGGGGTAGAGGAAGCATCAGTGATTTTTTGCCACCCTTCTGCTATTCTGGGGGCATAGAGTAAACTCGTGCCAATTGCAATGGCTAGCTATGAGCTACTCTGTTGGCCCTGAATAACTGGAGTGCAATGCTAACCACATCTCCTCCAGCTCTGGCACATCTGTACAGAAGAGGGGCCAGTTTGGAGTGACACAGATGTGGCTATACTGGCTTTACATCATCCAGGGCTTCCCTTGTGCAAGGGGAATCCTGACTTGCTGTGTTGGGTCAGTTATGTGTTCATTGTCTGCCATGGGACAGAGTTGGGACCAAGGATCGGCCCCAACTCTTAGAGTTCCACTCTAATGTAATGACTAATTAAACATCACCTGACATTGTCTGTGTGACACTACCATATTTTTCATAGAGATACTGTTATGATGTGAATATAGCATAACTAAGATGTGTTCTATGCAAGATGGGTCATGTGAGGTATCATTGGAAAAGTTAGAATTTGCTGAATATGATTATGCTATTTGTATCATTTCTGTATATGAAGTTAGGAATATTGAATATGTAACAATTACAAATGGGTTTATACCTGGGGAACGCCCACCAGATAGAATGCAATCAGCTTGGATGGGCCATTAGGGAGAACAATAGGACTTTGATGCTAATCTCCCACCCTCCTGGGATGCTGCAAAGAACCTTTGACTCATGGCTGCTTTGACACTGCAGGGTCATGTGATCATGTCACCTGGTACTGGACTCCATCTTGGACTATTAGTATTTTTCCACTAATAGGGGGTGGGGACCAAACTGGGAAACAAAGGATTCCTGCCATATGTAAATCCTAATTAAGGCAGGGAAGTGAGTTAATCCGGGTCATTCTTCACTGAATCCCCGCCCAAGATGACTGCTGGAAACATCTAAGAAACAAAGACAAAAGTGGGGAGAAGAGCTGAGCCCAGGCTGGAAAAGGTGTCTGGCCTGTGAAAGAAATGCCTAAAACAACATTTAGGGTGAGAAATTACTACTTGTAACCAATTTATTTAATGTATTAAGTTTAGTTTGCGTGCTTGTTTTATTTGTTCAGTAATCTGTATTTGATCTGTTTGTTATCTCTTATAATCACTTAAAATCTATCTTTTCTAGTTAATAAACTTGTTTTTGTTTTCTCTAAACCAGTTTGTGGAATTCATAACTGGGGGGCAAAAAGCTGCGTATATCTTCCTCCACATTAAGCGAATTTTATGAGCTTACGCTGTACAGTTTTCTCTGCAGCGCAAGACAATATAATTTTCGATTTACTCTCCAGAGGGGGAGTGAACTTGAGTTCTGGTCAATTCCCTAGATGAGTCTTCCCATGCAGAGCTGATTTTAGTGTCTGTCCTTCTGCAGTTGGGTGTGTCCCTACCTGTGTGTGTGCTGGAGAAGGCTTGAGGGCCTGGCTCAACAGAACAGGCTGAGGGAGCCCAGGCTGTTGGAACAGGTGGGTTCAATGGTACCTCAGATGGCACCCCCCAGTGGGGGGCAACTCGTCACAGTCTGAATGCATGACCATTAAGAAGAAACATTGCCAGTTAGTGACCTGATTAAACAGCAGTCATTGCCATTTGTTCAGACTAAGTCATTTCTCAGATAGTAATTATCCAGATGCATCATATCCCTGTTAAGTGGAGTATATTGTCCATGTGATTGAACCAGACATCACGTTATTTTACAGCAGCTTAAACTCTCTTATGGGAAGAACAGCCTGGCTCCAAAGCCTCTCACTCCTGCTGCTCTTTATCAATAGGAAGAGAAGCAGCTAGGAAGAGAAGATGTCTCTCTTATTCTCACTGAGGGCTGTGCCTATGGACAACACTGCTACTCCTCTGTTTTCCATGTGCACATCAATGTAAAAAAATTAGTGGTTTGCTATGGCTAGGAGTATTTTATCCATGTAAAGATGAAAGGACTGGTCACTTTGGAAAATGGCGGAGCTGATTTTCTTCAAAGGAAGGAAGGGCTCACATGTGGTTTCAAGCTGCTTTCTCTTCCATTCTCACTGCTAGAGGTGGAAATTAGGCTGTGAGTCACCCCAGCTTCTCCCCTCAGTCCCACTAGCAGTCTGGGAATTGGCATGAATACACAGGCTCCCCAAGTGCACAAGGTCCCTAAATGGACATTTGCAGCTGGTGCTGAAACTATATTCAGACAGAAGATGTCAAAACCAAAACTAACATACATAGCTTTTCCGAGACAACCAGCTGCCTCTTGGGGGGCACTCAGAGAGACCTTTCAGGAATTCAGCAATTCAGTTCATATAGTCCTAGTCAAGGCACTTTAACACTGAGTTCTTTGGTGATGTTTAAACAAAGGTGAGAGAGCATTAATATTTCAGAGATTTTATAGCTTTGGGATTGTAAGAATCATTGTTCCTTAGCCACTTTTCTTGGCCCAATTAAAAACGAGAGTGCGTATGTACTCTAAAAGAAGAAATGATTTGAAGGGGTGTCAGTCTGAAGGTTAGTGCATGAAAATATAATGTTCCCAGTACTAAATATGAATTATATTTTTAAGTGAGGACAACAGAGAGTATCACAGCATAACTGTCATTATGGGAACAAAGAGTAGTTGAACACATTTTCTTGTTAAAATTGCTCTCTTCAAGTGGGTGACAGCGTCTTTCTGTGTAGATGAGTGAAAGAGTAGACTGGTGACTGTGAAGGATGAACCTAAATCAAAATCCCAGTTTCAATCCCTGACTCTACAAGGGTTGGCAATGTTCAAATCTGGCTACCTGGCCTTATTTATAGTGAACATACAAGTTCTGTCAGGTCCAGCCTGTGCAGTGTTGCTATTGCTCTAACCAAAGGGACAGAGCCAGATTTCGGAATGCGTTACACTCAGTGGAGTTACCCTGGACTTACACCTTAGAGTCAGCCATCATCTTCAAAGAAATGTGAAGGAATTCCAAAATTTACATTGCCAAACTCCTGATGGGTATATTTTTTCTCAGTAATTTCTTTTCACAGGAGTTTGACACACTCCTGTCCTCTCTAGATGCATTTGTAATATGCTATATGTTTCTTCAAGTGAATATCATGTCCCATACTGTAGCCAGGTAGCTGGAGATTATTAACTAAAATCTGGTTAATTGAAACAATTCTAGGGTTGAATGAATAAAAAGTTGTTCATATACCTAGGTAACCTAAATGTGTTCTTTTTACTGGTGTAAATTATAAAAGAAAGTCTCAAAACCAGCCATTGGTACATATTTTAAATTTTAAGAAGTTTTGCAAATCTGTGCAGCAGATTTTGCTAAAGAGATGGTAGCCAGGCTGAGAAAGATTAATGGTCCTAAGTCTGTGATGAATTTAAGAAGGTAGGACCAGGTGAGCCATTTATCACTGGAGATATTTATTCCTGAATCAGATAAGGATGCAAAAATATAGGGATGTGAATTGGAAGCAAATCCAAGCTTCTCTAGCAGTTGACCAAATCGCATGAGCACATGTTTGCTTGCAAAATTTCTAGATTTCCTGTTTCTAACATACTGCAAGAATAGTCCATCTCACAGGGCCAGAAACTGCCATCTTTTATTCACAATGAGCAATAACTTATCACTGAACAGTCACACTAAATGTTCAACCTTGAGCCTTGTCACTCAATCTAGTCTTTTGTCTGAGTTCATGTCTTACAAGCAAATCATCCCAAAACAAAAAGCAACCAACAAAGGAATATCCATCATCATTATATCTGGTACCAGTTGGAATTAGTGGTAAGAGTATTTGCTAATTTCTAACCTATTCAAATGTCATGAAAGGTCATGGCACATGTGTTATTGGCTTTACATTCTTTTAACTTAGACAAAAAAAATGGAGTGATAGCATCAAAGGGAGGGAAGGAGACCAAAAACATTAAATGAAAAAAGTAATGTGAGACGAAGGAAATGGTTTAAGAAAAATGTAGCAGAGAAGAAGGCAGGGGAAAAAAGCACACTGAAAACAATAAATACATTCGGCCAGATCCTCATTTGCTGTATACTGATTTACACCAGTTGAGAATTCTGGGTGTCTCAGTTCCTGAGTGACCAACTGATATGTCTTCAAGAGGACTGACTTTGAGAGGGTGGGTTTCATAGTATTTTCTGAAAACCAGGCCCCATTAAGGTGGCTATATCTCATGCACTTGAGCCAGCCTTGCTCTGCTTTCCTTATCACATACCACAGGCTTACCATTACCTAGAAATATTCTTTATATAGAGAGCTAAATCACCCCTTAAAAACATGTGGCTTAAAATTACAGAGAAAAAGGTTTTGCAAACTCAGACAACTTGGACCCCAGAAGGTTTGCCTCTCCTTAATTAGCATCTTGGTTGGCAGTCTCAGAAAATAGGCCAAGGACTGAATGGACCATCTTCTCATTGCTAGTGGTACCCCATACAGATCAAGGGTTGAAGCATATTCTTACTGTGATATAGGGGACCTATCGAGCCACTGCAGAGTCTTGCAGGTGCTTTATTTGTAAACAAATAGAGGACCTGTCAGGGATAGTCTAGATAATATTTAGTCCTGCTTTGAGTGCAGAGGACTGGACTAGATGACCTCTTGAGGTTCCTTCTAGTTCTGTGATTCTATGACTATGGTTTCCAGTAAACCTTTCAAAAGCACCAAATTCACTCCAAGAAAATTTCTTAAATGTATACTTTTCCTTTGACTGTTGATATTCATAACCAAAGCCCCCAACCCCAACCCTAACCCCAACCCTCATCCCTTAAAAAGTCCCCTTTCACTCAGAGATACACAGTAACCAGTCTTTATTTCTAGGAAGCCAACAGAAGCTTTGCTTTCTGACTACAGTTCTGAATGCTGCTAAAGCATGAATTTTGGATGTTTCTATATAACCACATTAATTCCATTGAATTTGTGTAATATGGCAAAAAGCCAATATGATAAAAATATGTTACAAGCTCATATTTTGTAAAACTGAGTTCTTCCAAAGAACACTTAGTGACATAACAGAACTGAAACTAGTGAGAAATATTGATCGTTTCAGTCTATTTTTAGGTAATCTGATGCTACACATGAAAAGTCAAATATCTTATGGCTGCATATTATATAAGGTCATTTGAAATTCTAAAAAATGTATTAATAAGTGCTACAGCTAACGCAACGCTGGACCAGCTCCTCAGCTGGTGTAAATGGACTTAATGCCACTGAAATCAAGGAAGGTATGGCAATTTATACCAGCCAAAGATCTAGAGTAGACCATTAGCTACAAATACAAATGTAAAGGGGCAGGAGTCTGACCTGAGATACACCAGTATAATTCTAAATGACCATTGAAACCACTGGTAAGTCTGTACATGTATAGTGGTGTAATGGAGAGCAATTTTCATCCATCAACATATATGAGAAAGTAAATTATTTACTGGCACTACATGCAGGAGTCAGAGATAGATGTTCACAGAAAGATTATGGAGAAAAGTCCTTGTTGGAAAGAGAAAAGAACACAAAGGATAACTGGATCCTCACTTGTTTGAATTATGAACTATAAGTGTTACACAACTTTCATTTTATTGCTAACTAATCTCTTTCACACAGACAGGGTTCCCCCTTCTCCCCCATTTATCGCCAGATGTGATACTTGAAAGACACAACCAGGTTGCAAACAATGGAACACAATCAGAATTATGTGAGAAATGGCTATGTCAAAAGTTATCAAGTACATATGATTAAGTGATTTCATCTTTAGTTTTGGGCAGCATGTTCCCAGGGTCACGAGTACCTACATTATGTCATGGGTCAAAGTGCTGAGCATGCAAAATGAGAAACAGGCCAGAGCAGAGTTGACAGTTTGAGTTAATCCATGGCATACACTGCTACATCCTATATGCAGAAAGTCCCCAGTAATCTTAATTCTTTTTCCTGTAAATGATAGCAAGATTAAATCCATTCATGCTTTGTGGGTTATGTGTTGTACTTCAGTCTCCCACTTCAAAACTGTGGTTTCACGGAATTTATGAGGATGCAATTATTTTAGAAGAAAAACACTATTATTTATTCACAGTGTAGTGCCAGAGCCATGCTGGTTTAATCTGCTGTTGGGTGTATACGTCAAACCTGACAGCTTCTATCCTGCTTCAGACCATCAGTACCACATTTTAGTGCTCCCATGAATAAGATTTGCTGTAATGCTTTTTGGAGAAAATTTCTGTCATAAGTTCAGTAATAATTTTTTAAAAAGATACCCTTGTCTCTGTCATCTGGATGTATAAGTATGTCTGCTATGGATGCAGTGGTTCTCAATCTTTCCAGACTATTGTACCTCTTTCAGGAGGCTGATTTGTCTTGCGTACCTGCAAGTTTCACTTCACTTAAAAATTACTTGCTTACAAAATCAGACATAAAAATACAAATGTGTCACAGCACATTATTACTGAAAAATTGCTTACTTCTCATTCTGTCTGTATGAAATTTTAGTTTGTACTGATTATGCTAGTGCTTTTATGTAGCCAGTTGTAAAACTAGGCAACTATCTAGATGGGTTGATGTACCCCCTGGAAGACCTCTGCGTACCTCCAGGGGTACATGTACCCCTAGTTGAGAACCACTGTTTTAGACTGTGAACTCTTTGAGGCAGGAACTATCTTTATTTCTGTGTGCTGAACAGCTCCAAACACATTGCCAGTGTTAAATAAAAACAACAAAAAAAGAATTATTACAATGCCCAGCAATCTCCCTCTCTTTCATCCCAAAGCATCTGTGCACACACACACACAGGGAGCTGTACCACACTGCCATTCATTCCTGTCCATAGCTTGTTGCTCCTGTAAGCTCAGCATTGGTCTGTCCCTGCATATGATGCCCTGCCATCTAGTAGGTGGTTGACTTCTAGGTCAGTGTGACCTTGATTGTGCTTGCCTTATTTTCTTTGGCATTCTATCCCTGATTGTCTTTTTCAGTGTCCCCCACCGGCAGACTCTTTTTTGATTGCAGATAATCCTGTACCATGATTTCACACCCTACTCTCCTTCTAACGACTTAATTTGTCTTTAAATCCTTCCATTTTACACCTGCCATCTTTTTGAAGAAGTCTCATTTCTACTGCATCCAGGCTTTTAACATCTGTTTAATTTAATTTAGCTGTTTCCAGGCCATAGCGTAATATTGTTAGTATACTGGTTTGATAAAATTTCACTTTGATATCAAGCAATGTTTTTATCAGTTCATAATTCCATCAATTTGTGTGCAGTGCTTTCAGCTAAAGCACATCTCCCTTTAACCTCAGCCTTGATGAAACTCATGGCACTGATCAAGCTTCCTAAGAACACATAAGATTCTTCCTGTTTGAGGACTTCTTATTGGATGACTACTTTTCAATACTCTATCAACTGTTCCTTTTCCAAGATGCAACCACTTCGTCTTCTTGGGATTTATTGTAAGTCCAAGTTGACTACACCAATTTTCCAAGTCAGAGAAGAGTATCATTATTAATTCAAAAGTGTCTGACAGCTATATGGTATCATCTGGGTGCTCTATCTGGCAACCTCTAGTATCTTTGGAGACCATATAGTATTAAGTTTATGTATTATGGTGAACCAGAGATTCAAGGGGCAGGGTAGTCACAGCTCCTCCAAGAACCAAAACCAGCATGTGTGGGGAGTGTGTGATTAAGGTGAATCACCTAGGTTGTAAACTCTTCCAAAGAGGTACCACCTCCTGCGGAGGCTTGCATACTGGATCAAACCGGGTTTTCCAGAGACTAACACACAAAAAAAGGGCTTTTGATATAAAAAAGGCTGGGTTTAAACTTACTCAAGGGACTGCTTTCTGTTCCAACAAATGGACAGGACCTTCTGTCCAAGGGGACCCCAACCCTTGCAGAAGAGTTGGAAAGACTTTGGCCTACTAGGGCCCTAAGATTGATGGGTGTACTCTGGTAAGCTTGTAGCACACAGGTAGGAGCTTTTATTGTTTTTATATGTTTTTAACCTTGAAACTAAATGTGCTTTCTTAGAATGAGCTGATGGTAAGTTATAATTGCAGGCAATACCCTGTTCATAGCTCAGGCACTGGCCTTTCGGCAGACTGGCTTACTGGAGACATCACTGTGTAAGGCAAAGAGCTGTGCAGCCTTAAAATCCTCCAGTCAGAAGGGAGAGGGACAAAGGTCCCTGCCCAGAGACTTGAGACCCGACTTGGAATTCCTGATGTGGACCACGGAGGGGGGAATATAGGTGCAGTTACTCTGAAACTGTGATAATTTGCATAAACTAAGAAGTTTAACTCTACATCACCCCTCCAACTTGTCTAACATTCTTAATGTCCAGTTTAAGTACATGATGAAAAGCAATGGTGATTCCTTGCCCCCTTGTCCTACATCAAACATTGACTCGAACCAGTTGCTTAATTTTTCACCAATTCTTACAGCCCTTCAGAGGCTTCATACACAGCTTGTATATTTGCAATTATCCTATCTGGCATTCCATAGGATTTTGCTACTTTCCATAATGCTTCCCTCCATACCAAATCAAATGTCTTCATGAAGCCA
The DNA here is from genome assembly GCF_011386835.1 of Chrysemys picta bellii. Taxonomy (NCBI): domain Eukaryota; kingdom Metazoa; phylum Chordata; order Testudines; family Emydidae; genus Chrysemys; species Chrysemys picta. Next base: position 172,022,950 of record NC_088793.1, on the reverse strand, counting down.
ATGAAAACAGCAAACATCTTTAATCGCCATTGTCATTTCTTTTATATAATAATAATAATCAACTGTTGGAACATAAATGACTGATCAATGCAACTTCAGCCTGGTCTGAAGCCACACTGTTCCTCACCTTCTTCTTCCTCTGAAACAGGCCTTAATCCGTTGACAATTACTTTCATCATGATTTTTTCTGGTACTGACTATAAGCTTATATCTATTTGGATCGACAGGATCTCCTTTCCTCAAGATTGGTACAACTATTGCCTTTAGCCAATCATCTGGTACCTCCTCTTGTTCCTATACCTTCTTGTATATTTTTTTAATACTTCATAAGGCGTGTCCTGACATCTTTTAGCAGATTAGCCGTTATACTGTCTATTCCTGCAGCTTTTTCATTTTTAACTGCTTCACTGCTCTTTCTATTTCTTCGTCTGACGGTGGTTCAGTGCTGATATCCATTCTGCCTTGCAAGCTGCCCTGTTCATCTAGCATGTCTAGAATGCCTATCAATGGTGTACTGAAAAGTTTGCTCTGTGGCTGCAGTACAAATAGCTCTGAAACAAGGTCATGGATTGAAGTGACAGAAATATTTCTAGTAGGCTAATACATCACACATATAAATGCCAGAAATGCCCACACCCTCCCTAACCCACAGAACTCCCATGAAAGATTTGAATGGTTAGTGAAGTATTGGCCTGATTCTCTGTTGCTGTGCAGAATGCGTGATCATTTAGACCTGCCCAAAGTGAGTGTAAAATGCTTTCACATCAGAATGATAGGACTTTACCGATGGTTTTGTGGCGGGACCCACATCAGCAGATATCACCCATATTTAACTGCAATTGTTAATTTTTTGCTGATGTACAGAGCTTGCACCCTAATTGTATATATTTTTGTAAGCGCTCCTAGAAAAAGGAACTGGTAAACATGTAAAGGAGGGTTGCAAGTAGATGACTGTAGCTAGTTTAAACAGTGTATTATTTCTTTAACATACAAGAATAAATTCATCCCCGGTATGACCTTATTGGCTTCAGTGGAGTTGCACGAGTGAATAATTTGGCCCAGATCCATTAGATATCAAGGAAGGAACTCACTTAGGGCTTTCCTACCTAGGAAAATTACATGGTATTAGAATATGACTTGAGGAGTCATGGTCAATTAACATGATGTTAAACACTTCAGGCCAGTCCCCTCAGCTGTGCAAAGTTTACATGGTGTAGTTTGGGGAAAGGAGCAGAAGGTGACTTTAACCTGTCTTTTTGCTCCTCCTGATTCTGGGCTAGCTGGGGGGCTGAAACAGCCCTCAGTGTAACTTAGAACAGCTTCTAGGCTGCTCTAAGTTATTCCATGTACATCCAGCGGTTGCAGCGGCCAAGGTTCTGGCATGTACTCCTTGGCATGCAGGCACCTGGCATGCTCCTCCCTGACCCCTACACCAAGAATGGGTGGGGGAGTGGGTTGGCGAATAGAGCAACTTTGCTGGATTTGGGCCACCCAAGGATTCCTCTGTGACAGGAGTCCTCCTCAGCTGCCTCTTTAGGGCAGCTTTCCAGTTGCTTTGAGCAGCACAAAACACCAGAGCCAGGACTTAGAACTGAATCTCCTCAGTGAGACAGAGACTGTCATGTTTAACATAGCACCAGCTGGTTGTGGTTAATCCCAGCTTCCACCTATGCACAAGTGCTCCATTGTGTTTAATATTATGTTAGTTACCACAAGACCCTAAGATTGTGTTCTAACACAATGTAATTTTTCAGTATAGACGTGCCCTCTGGGTGACATTCACCCTGCATAAAAGGTCAAGATAAGTCCAAGCACCATGATGTTCCACCTCAAGGGGCATAAGTGGAATGCAAATAGTACTTCGGCCTTGTTCAGGATTTTATCCTTATTGAACAGTACCTTTAGTTTTTCTGTCTGGTTGCTTTCTTTTTTAACTTGTACAAATTGTGCATAGCAATTTTGCTCTCTTCAAGGAAAAAAAATAAAATAAAAGACCCTTCATCAATTTGCATGTTTGTCCCAAATCAGTTTTCATCAATTTCTTTATAAGTTGATAGCAGTGCAAAAATAAAAACAAAACATCAGCATGGTTAATCTAAAGAAGGAAAAATATTTCTTTCCACCCCTAAGTGAGCTGAACAAAAGAATAAGTCCATTTTGAAACACCTGGTTAGCCTCCAGTTTTGGGAGCTACTGAAATATTCTTGGCTCTGGACTATAATCAGACAAAATAAACAAAAGGGAAAATAATTATCATAGCAGGTTTGTTTCTGGAACTTAAATCCTGCCAACTCCTTCGGTTTTGCAAGCTGACACCTCTTCAGCTTGCCTTTTTGTGTTGAAAGTTCTGCATTATTCAGTTGTATGGCACAGCACCACTACAAGTGGGGGAATTCCAAATGGCTAGAGTGAATGAGCTGCACATACTTTCTAAAAGACATTGCTTTCTTCTGCAGTGAACTGTCCTGCTGGCTTGTGAACTTGCTGGCCCAATGTAGTTTTGCCTGGTAGGCTTGCTCTTCATTGCTAGTGTGAATGCTCCATATAACAGACATTCACTAAGGACTGAGCTTACAAACATCATTGACAATTTCATCCTTGAGCTGACAGGAAATTTAAATTTCTCCACCAGTTGTGGAGAGAAAATTTGGAGCTTAGCACAAAAGCTCAGCAGTTCCTTTACAAGGCTTCTTTTCCTTGGAGACTTACTTGGTTTTCATATATTGGACACAAGTCAAGGAGTGAACGAATGAGAAAAAAATGCTCAGAAGTCTGAGAGCTCAGTGATTGAAGCCTCGAGCATAATAGAAAAAATAAATCCTAAAAGAGAATTCTTGACATGGCTCCTCCAGCAGGTCCTGCTCCCCCTGAGATTCTGTAGCATCAGCCAAACCTGCAGTAGAAGAACAGGCTACCTACTCTGCTGTGGTAGAAACTGAAATGCCCAATTTCCCTTAGGAAACTGTTGAGTGAGGGCCCCATCCTGCGATGCTGAGCACTTCCTGCAAAGGGCCTTTCATTGACTTCAGTAGGGCCAGGATTTCACTTCTGTAATTTCAATGCACTTTTAAAGGTGTTCAACACCTGGCAGGATTAGACTCATTAATCTGAAAAAAATGTCTACATTTGATGTTGGCTGAATCTCTTTGATTTGGAAATCAGGTTGAATCTCTTACAAAATCAACTATTCTTGTGACATCTCCAGTGCTTCTTGTTGGTTTTAGTCAGACAGAATATACTACATGTGCTGCCTTTTCTTCAGTGTTTTTATTACTTCCACTGTATCCAAAAGTAGACCATGTGAAAACAACCCACATAAATGCTAAACAAACTATTTCAAATGTCAGGGGGAAAAATCAGTTTGGCTTTGTTTAGTCTGGACAAAGGTTCAGGTCAGTCCTTATTTTATCTATACGAGCTTGTCCTTCTATCATTGGAATAGCAGAAACTTCTTTATTATTTATTTACATGATTTAATAAGTGCCTGACAATGGTTTTGGCATTGTACAAAACAAACACATATGCACAACAGTTTCTCCCCCAAGCAGCATGCAATCTAAAAGACAGAGAGGCGGATGACAATATAAACCAGCTGTGAATCTGCGTCAGTGTAGTATGTTCTCCTGAATGTCCTTCTTAGGGAACTCACTGGAACATGTTATCTGTTTCAATTCAGAGGGTCTACATTTTCAAGTGTCACTAGTCACGTGTTGGATGTCTCAGTTCTGCAGTGCCTGACATGCCTTAAAAGGAATTGGATATTATGCTGAGCAAGCACCCTCTGAAAATTAGGCCCCTTTCAGGAAACTCATGGCTCACAAAAATGTGACATCCAAAAAGCACATCACTTGAAAATTTAGGCCTGACAAACTAATCACAATACTACTACTACTAATAATAATAATACTAAGAGCCTCTTTTTAATAAGCATAGACTCATAGACTTTAAAGCTAGAAAGGACCATCATGATAATCCAGTCTGACTTCCTGCATATTGCAGGCCACAGAACCTCAGCCACCCACTCCTGTGATAGATCCACAACATCTGGCTGAGTTACTGAAGTCCTCAGTTAGAAGACTATGTCCAAGAACCGAGATAGAGGGAATACCTTTACCTAAGGTAATACTGTTCCCATCTCATTCCAACCTAAGCAATCTCTTCTCCAGAGATCTCAGTTGTTCACATAATTAGAAATCTGATTGTGTAGAGGGAGAAAGAGAAGAAATAATATTGAGAGAGTAAGAAACAATATTACTTAGTGTGAGCAGATACAAAGAAATCTCTCATGGCAATCCCTGCTGATGGAGAAGTTCTTCAAAACCTGGCTTGTCAGGAAGCAGAAAATCAAATGCTGAAGTTCCAGCGATGTGCAGATCTATTATTGCTACCACTAATCCATTTTATAGTAGAGACTCACAGCTAGCAGGGCCAGAAAATAGCACTAGTTTCAGTCAGCCTGACATTTGGCCCTGAAAATAATGATTCATATCACTTAAGGATAATTTGAGAAAGAGAAGAGAGATGTGCTATTAGAGAGTCAACAGAATAAAAAGCCCAATAGTCTGAAGGCCTGATTCCCCACTCCACTTAATCAGCTTTAGTAGAGTTATACTGGTGTAAACACAATGGAATGGAGTGAATAATCTGGCCCTAACAGCTCTGCGTTGTAAGATCTAAACTTCTTGACAGATGCTTAGATGTTAAGCTCAAAAGGACCTTGTTGAATGACTTTTATTCTGTAGCCAAAATTGTCACCCACCCTATGGCAGCAAGTTAGGTTGCACAGAAACAAAAGGTCCATTATGACAAAAAGTAAGGACGCTGACCTGCTGCCTGTGCAGTCAGAAGGACTCATAAGGGTTCCATCCAGCCTTGTGTAGCCTACGTATGGTGCAGTGCAATATGTAGAAGAGGATGGAGTCATCCAGCACGGGGAGGTGGGGGCTTATGCAAAAGAGCACCATATGTGGCCTGTGTGTTAGTAGCAGTAGTAGTATATCCAACACAGGTATCTTTAAGTTGTGCCTACACAGCAGTAGCAGTTTACCTGGCCAACCATGCTCATGCAGGAATACCACAGCCCACACAGGACATCTTTTTTTCCTGTGATCCTGATTATCAGTTAACCTTTAGTGCCCCCACACACAAAGACAGCACTAGTGATCACCAGCTACACTGATGAGATAAGGCACTCATTTAGGGGTGCATTAGATCAGGAAACAGACTTTTCCAGGGACTTCTGGGGTGCACATAGGCCTCTTTGGGTTCTGATGCCAAACATACCCTTTTTACTTCCTTCAGGGATGCACTAGAAGCCACTTCCCCTCATACACACAGAGTATAGAACAAAGGCAGAATTTAAGATCTGACCTATACCACTGTGTGAGCCATCCTGTGTGATACAAGATACCGTGCTGTGTTGGCCCAGTCTCAGTGGGTTTGTAAAGCACCTAACAGTAGGGAGCCCTGGTCCTGGAGGCCTCTGAGGGGAGATGTACTACAAATAACAATCATATAATACTAGATACATCATGCATTATTGTTATGTGTAAATTATTATACGGCATGTGTATTTTCTAAAGTTAAAACTATAATATCAGAACTTATATGCACTATATAATGGGGGTGAAATTCGTTCTCACTGAGCTCAAAATAGTTGAATATCAGAATATGTAAAATCACCCAGGACCTTATTCTGGCTTCTCACAGCTGAAATCAGGAGTAACGCTGGTGTAAAACTTGCCATAAGTAAGGTCAGAGTCGGCTAGGCTCGCACATTCTGCCCATCTGCTCATAATAAAAAACTAGTTTATCTCTCTCTCTCTTGTCCTTCCAGCCACCCCCATCTTATGTCCACACCGGTCTATATACATTGCTTTACACAATCACCACTTAAACCTATGCACTTAACCACACTCTCAATATGCTGTTTATCAGTTTGGAAGATTCAGCCCAAATTCTCAGTCTGAACTGTCTGATCATAGGCATATTTTTCTCCCCAACTCACTTGAAAGTGTTTGTTTGTTAGTGGGCTGGCAAACATGAACAAAAGGCTCCAAAGTATGAAATATTCGAAGACTTGTGTGGCTTGTAAAACTTGTGTGTGATCACTGTCAGTTATTGTTTGTACCACACCCTGCCTCCTTCACTCTCTGAGACAAAACATGAAATCTGGGTTCACAATGAAAGTGCACCATGATGCTTTCATTTCCAGCCATGTGTCAGATGTTTCAGCAAGAGATGCATGGGAACACCTCCATTAGCTTCTGCTTTGAAGCAATTAGAGTTGCAAAGGTCAACAGTGGCTCAGCCCATTTCTCAACAGATTTCTGGCTTGTTTTTCATCCCAAGACTAATGGGGATTAGGGAGGAATAACAATTAATATTGAGCTTTCCGAAGCAAGCCAAGAGGGCTGATAATGTTCACCGTGGCTTTCTACGCTGGGCTAATAAATAGGTGAATTTTATTATTTATAGAGGAAAGTTGATGGTTTTACTTTATGTCTTAAATAATACATTAATTTAAGTGTAAAAAATGCTTTTTTTTTTTGGATAGGGGACTAGCGGGGCTAGGAGAAGCTGGAAATAGGCAAAACCCCAGCTACCAATGGAAGTTCTAAACCTGAGGAGTTTGTGTGGGTTCCAGTTTTCTTTTCCAGAATAGGTTTGTTTGGGTTGATTTTGTTCCAATTTATTGAGACAGAGGTAGCTTCACTACTCTTTCGAGCTGGAAAACACACAAAATATGTTGGCCACTCTCCAAACCTTATTAACATAAACTGGAGTTTCCTACCACTGCCAGCATGATAGGATGCTGGGAACATATGATCATTTAATTTCAGCAGCTGTCATTGGGGTCAGCTTTAGGACTGTGGTGAAGGATTACTTCTGGATCTCTAACAGTGTTTCGCGGTGGGCACTTAGGCTGAGAAGCCACAAAAGAGTGAGAGAGATGGCAGAAAGAGATGAAGCAGGTAAAAAAAGAAAACAAGCACGAAAGGAAGTACTTCATCATCTGTAAATTTTAAATGCCCTTTACAAAAGTACAGTCTGTACAAAGAGCAAAATGTCTGGTATGGAACTGGGAACCAGGACTTCTGGGTTCTCTTGATTGCTCTATTGCTGCCTCGCTATGTGACCTTAGACAACTCACCTTCTTGTGCTTCAATTTCTCCAACTTTAAAATAGGGAAAAGAAGAGTTTCTAAGAGCATCAGTTAGTTACTGGCTGTAAATTGCTATGTCTTTCTCTGCCTCTTCCATCAGATAATTTCAAAGCATGATCATATTATTAGAACTACTGTGGCATAGAGTATACTTAAAATGTATCTAAATGATATGGACCAAATCCTCTTAGTCTTAGAAGTGTTTACTCAATTTTCCTCGGGACTTTTCTAGGCAAGCTCCTTGTGACTTCAAAAGTAAGCTAGGTGAGTGAAAACTGAGTGCCAGGGTTTCCCCTGCCCAGGATATTCCCATCTAGGTGAACTCATAGAGTTCTCATCTCAGTCTTTCACTGGGAGAGTGGTTTCACTCCTGTGAAAGAGGCCAGAGATGCTGTACAATAAAACAATGGATCCTCCGATATCTTTATGGTTCTTGGGAAATCCACTGGAAGAAAGGGGCATCCATATGTGTAATGAAGGTGTGACAAGTTACCCCCCACCCTGGGATGTCACCTGATGTCCTGGGGTCCCACTGAGCCCACCTGTTCCACCAGCCTGGGGTCCCTGACCCTATCCTGTTGTGCCAGGCCCTCAAGCCTCCTCTAGCACACACACAGGTGGGGACACGCCCAACTGCAAAAACACACAGACACTGAGATCACCTGTGTGTGTGGACAGACTTAGCTCGGGGACTGCCCAGTATTCAAGTGCACACCCCCTCTGGAGTGTAAACCCCAAATTGTATTGTCTTGCGCTGCACAGAAATCTGTACAGTGTAAGCTCATTAAAATTGCCCCCTGCCTCACTGTGGAGGAAGATATGCACAGCTTTTTACCTCCCCCTCCCAGTTATGAATTGAACAAATGGGGTTTTAGAAAACAAAACAAGTTTATTAACTACAAAGAATAGATTTTAAGTGATTATAAGGGATAGCAAACAGATCAAGGTAGATTACTGAGCAAATAAAGCCAACATGCAAACTAAGCTTAACACACTAAAGAAACTGGCTGCAAATAGTAATTTCTCACCCTAAACGTTGTTTTAAGCAGGTTGCAGAGATTCTGGAAGACAAACTTATTTTGCTTGCAGCTTAGAATTCCAGATATTCCCTTCACAGTACAGACACCTTCTAGCCTGGGTCCAGCTCTTCCCCAGTTCAGTCTTAGGTGATTTTAGCAGATGTCTTGGCAGGGATTCAGTGAAGAACTGACCTAGAGTAACTCACTCCCCAGCCTTAAATAGGATTTACATATGGCAGGAATCCTTTGTTTCCCAGTCTGGTCTCTACCCCTTTTTGTGGAAAAATACCGGCAGGCCAAGATGGTATCCAGTACCAGATCACATGCTCCCATGACCCTGCAATGTCAAAGCAGCATCCCAGGAAGCTTCTCAGGAAGGTGGGAGATTGGCATCTTCAAAGACCTATTGTTCTCCCTAACGGTTTATTGATTAACCAACCAGATTGATTGCATTTTGGTGGGCGTTCCCTGGGTGCAAACACTTTTGCAATTTATACATAGTCAATATGCCTTACTTCAGATACAGAAATGATACAGGCATACAAATAAGATAATCACATTCAGTAAATCATAACCTTTCCAATGATACCTCACATGACCCATCTTGTAAAACATATCTTAGTTATGCCATATTCATAGCATAACAATATATCTATGTAGAATATGGGGTGTAGTGTAACAGAAGGTATGGCACAAGAGAGTGCTCATTACAGAGAAGGAATTTTATTTCTTGGCCCCAGTCATTGACATCGGTCAAAGTGACAAAAGGCTAATAATCCTGTCACATTACAAGCATCAATATCTGCTGATTCCAGTGGGTACTGTTACAGAGTGGAAGCTGCTTGCCTACACACTACACCGGTTACAGCAGCTTCCACCAACAGCTAACCATGCTGCCCCAAAACAGCCATGGAGGGTAATGCAGTGTAAATTACTTACTACAGAATCTGTCTAAGGTAATTTATGCCAACTATCCCATGAGTATTACGTAACAGAGAATCCACAGAAACTTGAAGGTTCCCTACTGCATTCCCTCTCCCTATCCTCTCAGAGATCCCATGGACAGACTACTTTCCACTTGCAAATGTGGAGGCATATGGGCCTGAGAAAGGACCTCCGAATTTGCCCCCAGGAGTAGTACTTTGTGATATACATTCTTAAAATATCATATGGCGCTTGTGCCACTAAATAAGTAGTAGAAACACATTCTTCAGTGCAAACTTTGTCTCCTAGTAAATTGTGTGCATAGGGCTAATTGTGCATCTAACTGACCATGTGCATGCACACTCTTTACAAGTAGTTGTGTGTGCAGATTAGGTGTCCACAATTGTTCATGTTTAGCCTTCAACACAAGGCCCAGTTCTTCTGCATCTACTAGCATCTTTATGTCATGTGTTCTTTCCCTATTTAAAGGGATGATTCCCTCTTCACCACACACTTCTTTTGTTAGTGAAACATTTATCATTTCTTAATTCAATATATTTCAATGAAGTTAAAAGACGTTGTCCCTGTTTACACCTTTCATATGCTGGCAGGTTTGTTTATGGCTTGATTTCTTTTTAAATCAAAGAAGGATTAACTGACTACAACTGAGGCAACCTTATGGACCTGCAGTAAAAAGGAAATTGGTTGAACACAATTTTTGTATGAAAAAGAATGCATACAAATTACAGCTGTTGACCATATAGTCATTCTTTTATGTAGTGTTTCCTTATGCCCATATATGATTTCCACATATAAATTCCTGTTGGCCTGAATATTGCTCAGATAACTCTGCTGTTTTTCATAATAATTGTTTGCAGACTCTGCATTCATCTCACATATAAAAAAGTTAATTAGAACAAAAAAACAACAACAGTGGAATGTTGAAAAGCCGTGCTGGACACTATCCACCCTAAAGAATTCTGCATGTTGAATGCCAAACACTTTGTTTACTGCTTTGCTATTTAACTTTTTGTTTTCCAAAATGTAATGCAATAATGTAATGCAGCATAATACAGCATATCATACCTATAGGGATTGGTATGTAGAGTTGGGCAGAAAAAAGCACTTTCATTCTGTGGCGGATTTTGATATATCAACATTTGGCTTCGTTCCAATTTGGAATGAAAACAAAAATGTTGAAATTCTCCACAAAAGGGAATACAGCCCCAATGGCTTTGGGGCAGTCCCCCTAGGGTGATGCCGCAGGGTCACACTCCCTGGAGGCCCTGTGATCCCCTGCTCCAAGACAGTCTGCATGAGTTACTCCTGATTTACACTGGTGTAAGTAAGATCAGAATCAGGTCTTCCATGTAAATTGCTTAACTGGAAAGATTTTAAAGCCTTTGAAAAATGCAAATTAATTTTAAAAACCAAACAAAAACCAAACACCACCTTAACCATTGTTGCTATTATTCCATGAAATAACCAATCTACGCTAAGTTAATCTTGATAATCACATTAAGGGCCCCATACTGCCCTTAATATGCATGCACAACAAAAATGGGAGTTTTGCACAGAGACTGCAGGTATAGTCCCTTGTGCAGATTCATGTAGTGTTCACCAGCAGTCTACATAGGCCGGTTACCGCACATGTTGTGCATTAGAATTCACACCCCACTGGTGCACAGGGTGACCAGGTGTCCGGTTTTCGAATGGAACACCCGGTTGAAAAGGGACCCTAGTGGCTCTGGTCAGCACCTCCCCACCCGGGCCATTACAAGTCTGGTTGGTGGTGCTGTGGAGCCATGGCAGGCTAGTCCCTACCTGCCCTGGGGCACCGCACTGCGCCCCGGAAGCGGCCAGCAGGTCCAGCTCCTAGGCAGGGGGGCCACGGGGTTCCGCACGCTGCTCCTGTCCTGAGAACTGGCCAATGGGAGCTGGGGGGGCGGTGCCTGCGGGTGAGAGCAGTGCGTGCCGCGGAACCTCCTGCTGCTCCCCCTGCCTACAACCCAGACCTGCTGGCCACTTATGGGGCGCAGCACGGTGCCCCAGGACAGGCAGGCAGCCTGCCTTAGCCCACCCTGCTGCGCCGCTGACCAGGAGCCTCCTGAGGTAAGCCTGTGACCCGAACCCGAACCCGAGCCCCAATCCCCTGCCCCAACCCTGAGCCCCCATCTCAAACTTGGATTCCCCCTTCTGCATCACAAACCTCTCATCCCTGACCTCACTCCAGAGCCTGCACCCCCAGCCCAGAGCCTGTACCCTCTCCTGCACCCCAACCCCAAGCCATGAGTCCCCCCAAATCCAGAGCCCTCTCCTGCACCCCACAGCCTGCAACCACAGCCCAGATCCCTCACCACCACTGCAATTCAACCCCCTGCCCCAGACCAGAGTCCCTTCTCACACCCTGAACCCCTCAGCCTTGGCCCCACCCCAGAGCCCTCACCCCCTCCTGCACCCCAATCCCCTGCCTAAACTCTCAGCCCCCTCCCACACTCTGGATCCCTCGGCCTGGAACCCCCTCCTGCACCCTAAACCCCTCATCCCCAGCCCCATCCCAGAGCCCGCAGCCCCAGCTGGAGCCCTCACCCCCCCACACACCCCAACCCTCTGTCCCAGCCTGGAGCCCCCTCCTACACCCTGAATTCATTTCCAGCCCTACCCTGGAGCCCGCAACCCCATTTAGAGCCCTCACCCTCACCCTCTCCTGCACCCCAACCCTCTGCCCTGGCCCAGTGAAAGTGAGTGAGGGTGGGATGCAGTGAACCACCAAGGGGGGGGGGGGAATGTAGTGAGTGGTGGGCAGGGCCTTGGGGGCAGGAGTGGGGCAGGGGACAGGGCCTCAGGGAAGGGATGGGGCTAGGCTGTTTGGTTTTGTGCCAATAGAAAGTTGCCAGTCCTACTGGTGCACATTACTGCACTATGGAGACAAGCCCCAAGATGCGCACGGGCTTTAAATGCTGGTTTGAGACTTTTCTTCACTACTTCTCCCTCCCTCTCTAGCATGTACACTCTCTTACTGTCTCTTGGATGCTTTGGAGGGTACTGGTGGAAATTGTAGTCATTTGTGAATCATTTAAAAATTCTGCATTGGACTTGCATATTTGTCTTTCCCCTGACTTTCTCTTTGTCTCCAGCACTGTTTGAATTAAGTAAAACACTTACAGTAGAGTCAAAATATATCAGTAATTTTGTACATAGCATGTCACATTGTCCCAAGCTGTCCAGACACCTTGAGAAATAATAGCACCTGGAAATGGTAAATAAAATATTTTGGTCTCATTGTGCAACTCTAGGCTCCATTGAAATCAATAGGAGTTTTTCTGTTGACTTCAGTGGGGCCAGGTTTTTGCCATTATCTCTCAGCAGCATGAAATATGATCTGCATCATTATTATGAAAGTGCTAATATTGTGATTCAGACATTGCTCTCTGTTCCCTGCATTCTTCCTTCCCCAGTGTTCTTCCACAGTCAACTATTCCATCAACCCCAGAGTCAACCAACACAATTTGACTGTGTTAACATTTCTTCTGGAAGGGTCTTGGGAACAGGGCTGGCCTTAGGCTGATTCGCCTGATTCCCCAGAATGGGGCCCTGTGCCTAAGAGGGCCCCGTACCTTAGGCGCCTTTTTAAATTATTATTTTTTTTAATTTAAATCTTCAGTGGCCCTGCTTCCCTGGCCAGAGCGCCGGCCGGAGTGCGGCAAGCCCCGCAGCCCCACTCTCCCGGCTGGAGCTCTGGCTGGAGCACGGCAACCCCGTGGTCCCGCGACCCCGGCCGGAGCGCGGCAAGCCCCGCGACCTCCCTCCCCCGGCCAGCAATCCGAAATGCCGCTGAAGACTGGGAGCGCCGCCAGTGAGTACAAGCCCCAGGAATTGGGCCCTGCACTTGCTAAAGCCGGCCCTGCTTGGGAATGGGTTTTCTTGTGAGATTTTTGGTACTTCTTGCTTTTGGTCAAATGCCTCCAAACTTCAGGGAAGTTCTGTACAGGATCTGAACTTCACAGGTACCTCTACCTCTAAAAAAGGCTAAACTAAACTTCTGGAGCTGAACAGGTGAGCAAAGCCCACAGGTAAGTGGAGAACATGGAGACCTGGGAGATGGGTTGGAAATAGGAGGGACCGTGGGCTATAATGGCAGAGAGAAAGGAGGGTCAGGGTAAAACTGGGAGGCAAGATCAAATCAGTATCTTAGATACCTATATACAAATGCGAGAAGTATGGTTACTAAGCAGGAAGAACTGGAAGTGCTAATAAATAAATACAACTATGACATTGTTGGCATCACTGAAATTTGGTGGGATAATACACATGATTGGAATGTTGGTATGGATGGGTACAGCTTGCTCAGGAAGGATAGACAGGGGGAAAAGGGAGGAGGTGTTCCTTATATATTAATAATGTATACACTTGGACTGAGGTGGAGATGGACATAGGAGACAGAAGGGTTGAGAGTCCTGGGTTAGGCTAAAAGGGGTAAAAACAAGGGTGATGTCATGCTAGGAGTCTACTACAAGCCACCTAACCAGATGGAAGAGGTGGATGAGGCTTTTTTTAAACAACTAACAAAATCATCCAAAGCCCAAGATTTGGTGGAGATGGGGGACTGCAACTATCCAGATATATGTTGGGAAAATAACACAGCAGGACACAGACTATCCAATAAGTTCTTGGACTGCATTGCAGACAACTTTTTATTTCAGAAGATTGAAAAAGCTATAGGAGGGAAGCTGTTCTAGATTGATTTTAACAAATAGGGAGGAACTCGTTGAGAATTTGAAAGTGGAAGGCAGCTTGGGTGAAAGTGATCATGAAATCATAGAGTTCACAATTCTAAGGAAGGGTAGAAGGGAGTACAGCAAAATAGAGACAATGGATTTCAGGAAGGCGGATTTTGGTAAGCTCAGAGAGCTGATAGGTAAGGTCCCATGGGAATCAAGACTGAGGGGAAAAACAACTGAGGAGAGTTGGCAGTATTTCAAAGGGACACTATTAAGGGCCCAAAAGCAAGCTATTCCGCTGGTTAGGTGTGACGGGTTGGATCACAGAAATCCTCTTCGGAGCTGCCACCCGATATTCCAAGATTACTTCTACCCCTGCCTTCCCAGCCAGCTCACAACCCCAGCACCCTGTCTTGCTGAGGCAGACACTCCCCTGTCTGCTCCAACAAAGACCCAGGGTCTGAATTACTTGCTCCAAAGCTGCAGGTTTACCTGAAAGCAGCTAACAGAAGTGTTCCTGTCTTTAACACTCAGATGCCCAACTCCCAATTGGGTCTAAACCCAAATAAATCTGTTTTACCCCGTATAAAACGTATACAGGGTAAACTCATAAATTGTTCACCCTCTATAACACTGATAGAAAGATATGCCCAGTTGTTTGCTCCCTCAGGTATTAATATATACTCTGAGTTAATTAATAAGTAAAAAGTGATTTTATTAAATACAGAAAGTAGGATTTAAGTGGTTCCAAGTAGTAGCAGACAGAACAAACTAAGTTACAAAGCAGAATAAAATAAAATGTGCAAATCTCTGTCTAATCAAACTGAATACAAATAATCTCATCCTCAGAGATGCTTCAATAAGTTTTTTTCTCAGACTGGACACCTTCCAGGCCTGGGCACAATTCTTTCCCCTGGTACAGCTCTTGTTCCAGCTCAGGTGGTAGCTAGGGGATTCTTCATGATGGCTCCTACCCTCCCTTTGTTCTGTTCCACTCCTTTATATATCTTTATATATCTTATATGCCTTTTGCATAAGGCGGGAATCTTTTGTCCCTCTCTGGGTCCCGTCCCCCCCCTTCTCAATGGAAAAGCATCAGGTTAAAGATGGATTCCAGTTCAGGTGACATGGGCAAGACTTCAGTGCCTACTTGCCAGCACACACGTATACAGGAAGACTCAGGTAAAACACAGGTAAAACACAGCCATCTGCAGACAATTGTCCTGGTTAATGGGAGTCATCAAGATTCCAAACCACCATTAATGACCCACACTTTGCATAACTACAATAGGCCCTCAGAGTTATATTTCATATTTCTAGTTTCAGATACAAGAGTGGTACATTTATACAAATAGGATGATCACACTCAGTAGATTATAAGCTTCATAATGATACCTTACAAGAGATCTTTTGCATGAAGCATATTCCAGTTCTATTATATTCACTTATTAGCATATTTTTATAAAACCATATAGACTGCGACGTCACAGTAGGAAAGATAGGAAATGTGGCAAAAGACCAGCGTGGCTTAACCACGAGATCTTGCATGATCTAAAAAATAAAAAGGAGACATATAAAAAATGGAAACTAGGTCAAATTACAAAGGATGGATATAGGCAAACAACACAGGAATCCACGGGCAAGATTAGAAAGGCAAAGGCACAAAATGAGCTCAAACTAGCTACAGGAATAAAGGGAAACAGGAAGACTTTTTATCAATACATTAGAAGAAAGCGGAAGACCAAGGACAGCGTAGGCCCACTGCTCAGTGAGGAGGGAGAAACAGTAACAGGAAATTTGAAAATGGCAGAGATGCTCAATGACTTCTTGGTTTTGGTCTTCACCGAGAAGTCTGAAGGAATGCTTGACACAGTGAATGCTAATGGGAAGGGGATAGGTTTGGAAGATAAAATAAAAAAAGAACAAGTTACAAAACTTAGAAAAATTAGATGCCTGCAAGTCACCAGGGCCTGATGAAATGCATCCTAGAATACTCAAGGAGCAAACAACTGGGCATATCTCTCTATCAGTGTTATAGAGGGCGAACAATTTATGAGCCTCTAGCTATTATCTTTGGAAAATCATGGGAGACAGGAGAGATTCCAGAAGACTGGAAAAGGGCAAATATAGTGCCCATCTATAAAAAAGGAAATAAAAACAACCTAGGAAACTACAGACCAGTTAGTTTAACTTCTGTGCCAGGGAAGATAATGGAGAAAATAATTAAGGAAATCATCTGCAAACACTTGGAAGGTGGTAAGGTGATAGGGAATAGCCAGCATGGATTTGTAAAGAACAAATCATGTCAAACCAATCTGATAGCTTTCTTTGATAGGATAACGAGTCTTGTGGATAAGGGAGAAACAGTGGATGTGGTATACCTAGACTTTAGTAAGGCATTTGATACGGTCTCACATGATATTCTTATCAATAAACTAGGCAAATACAACTTAGATGGGGCTACTATAAGGTGGGTGCATAACTGGCTGGATAACCGTACTCAGAGAGTAGTTATTAATGGTTCCCAATCCTGCTGGAAAGGTATAACAAGTGGGGTTCCGCAGGGGTCTGTTTTGGGACCGGCTCTGTTCAATATCTTCATCAATGACTTAGATATTGGCTTTGAAAATATGCTTGTTACGTTTGCAGATGATACCAAAGTAGGAGGATAGGGTCATAATTAAAATGATCTAGACAAATTGGAGAAATGGTCTGAGGTAAAAAGGATAAAGACAAATGCAAAGTGCTTCACTTAGGAAGGAACAATCAGTTTCACACATACAGAATGGGAAGAGACTGTCTAGGAAGACAGGATGGGTTCTAGGGGTTATAGTGGACCACAAGCTAAATATGAGTCAACAGTGTGATGCTGTTGCAAAAAAATCAAACATGATTTTGGGATGCATTAACAGGTGTGTTGTGAGCAAGACATGAGAAGTCATCCTTCTGCTCTACTCTGCGCTGGTTAGGCCTCAACTGGAGTATTGTGTCCAGTTCTGGGCACTGCATTTCAAGAAAGATGTGGAAAAATTGGAGAGGGTCCAGAGAAGAGCAACAAGAATGATTAAAGGTCCAGAGAACATGACCTGTGAAGGAAGGCTGAAAGAATTGGGTTTGTTTAATTTGGAAAAGAGAAGACTGAGAGGGGACATGATAGCAGTTTTCAGGTATCTAAAAGGGTGTCATAAGGAGGAGGGAGAAAACTTGTTCATCTTAGCCTCTAAGGATAGAACAAGAAGCAATGGGCTTAAACTGCAGCAAAGGAGGTTTAGGTTGAACATTAGGAAAAAGTTCCTAACTGTCAGGGTGGTTAAACACTGGAATAAACTGCCTAGAGAGGTTGTGGAATCTCCATCTCTGGAGATATTTAAGAGTAGGTTAGATAAATGTCTATGAGGGATGGTCTAGACAGTATTTG
This sequence comes from Chrysemys picta bellii, assembly GCF_011386835.1. NCBI lineage: Eukaryota > Metazoa > Chordata > Testudines > Emydidae > Chrysemys > Chrysemys picta. The sequence continues at coordinate 172,005,703 of NC_088793.1, read as the reverse complement.
GTCCTGCCATGAAGGCAGGGGACTGGACTCGATGACCTCTCAAGGTCCCTTCCAGCCCTAGAATCTATGAATTCCATGGTTGGGGGAACTAGGTTGCTGAGTGCTCCCATGAAATAGAGAGCCCCTTGCAGGGCTGTGCCTTTAACCATCTTCAGAAATAGTTCTCATTAGGTTTGATTCTAGAAATATGCTTACTGTTTGTTGTGCATCTAACACACACCCTTAGATATAAAGTGACCCAGAGGGATGTGCAATGAACTCACAAGATTTGACTGCACCAGACTGCACATGAATAGTTCATGGTGGTTCTCCTAAGAAGCTGTTAGAAAATTTGAAAAGCAGAGAATCCCCATGTCTCAGTTTTGTTCTGAGTATGTTAGATTTAAAAACAACATCCAGTGCTTGTTTTTCCATGACACAAACTCCCTTCTGGCCTCACTAATTTTCTGACATGAACTGAGAATCTTATAATGATAATTCTTATTAAGTATTGATTCCAGGGAACTAGACTGAAGTGAGCTGTGCAGATAGGCTTAAGTCACTTGGGAAAAAAATATTCCAACCAACCAACCACTTTGCAGGATTAATTCTATTAAGCATTTTAGGTGTGCTGCGCTGATGTGTGATTACATGCTAATTAAGCTAAATTGAAGAAGGGGTTTTTTTGGGTGGGGAAAGACTGATAAAAGTACATAATGAGAATGAACGCAACTGTGCTTTTCAAGGACAACACTGCTGCTACAACAGCTCAGTGGAGTGTTGCTAAATATGTCCACCATCCGTCACATTCTGACACTTCTCCAGTAGTTTTCAGACAGATCTTTCTTCCATGTTTGATAGGACCAATCTCTTAGGAACACATTTCCTCTTTGCTAGGGAGGCGGTCCTCTGATTGCAGCTTGTTCACAATGCAGCAGCATGATTGCTCATGGGTTTGATTGTTATTTTGCATTCTTTACATTGGTTGCCTATTATGCAGCAAATTCAGCCTTCTGGATGTATAAAGCCCTGAATGAGGCTGGCCCTGGTGACATGTGAAACCCCTTCCTGGAGCCTCAGCGTGATGGGATTTTGCGCTTACCTACCACTATGTGTTTAGAGGTTCCTCCGTAACACCTATAGGCAGTAGGCAATTGAGTTGTTGATGGAGGGGCCCTGCCAGTATGGAACCTTCTCCCTCCTGAAATCTGGTTCTGTTCATTTTTCCCACTTTTAAAAATAACCCTAAAAATATTTTTTTCCAGAGGTTTTTTTAAAAATTACTGCTGCTGTTCTATTTTTATTGTTTCTGTTTACCCACCTTGTCTGTACCCTAAGAGTCAGCACCCTGAGTGTGTTTGAGGGTGTGCTTTATAAATAAAATTATTAATATTTGCATCAAATGAAATTTAAAATTTTATTTTCCCTATGTTTAAAAACAAATCACAGCACAAAGGTTTTCATTTCAATTCCATTTGATGAGAGTCAAAATGAGATTTTTTTAAAAAATTGTTTAATCAAAAATCCCCTGTCAAGGCTGCTTCCCCACTTGGAACTTTAGGGTACAATTGTGGGGGCCTGCATGAAAACTTCTAAGCTTAACTACCAGCTTAGATCTGGTCCACTGCCACCATCCCAAAGCTAATTCCCTTCCCTGGGTAGCCTTGAGAGACCTTCACCAATTCCCTGGTGAATACAGATCCAAACCCCTTGGATCTTAAAACAAGGAGAAATTAACCATCCCCCTTCTTTCTCCCACCAACTCCTGGTGGATCAAGATCCAAACCCCTTGGATCTAAAAACAAGGAAAAATCAATCAGGTTCTTAAAAAGAAGACTTTTAATTAAAGAAAAAGGTAAAAATCCTCTCTGTAAAATCAGGATGGAAAAATAACTTTACAGGGTAATCAAACTTAAAGAGCTCAGAGGACCCCCCTCTAGCCTTAGGTTCAAAGTACAGCAAACAGAGATAAACACTCTAGCGAAAGGTACATTTACAAGTTGAGAAAACAAAGATAAACTAACACGCCTTGCCTGGCTGTTTACTTACAAGTTTGAAATATGAGAGACTTGTTCAGAAAGATTTGGAGAACCTGGATTGATGTCTGGTCCCTCTCAGTCCCAAGAGCAACAACTTCCCAAAACAAAGAGCACAAACAAAAGTCTTCCCCCCACCAAGATCTGAAAGTATCTTGTCCCCTTATTGGTCCTTTGGGTCAGATGCCAGCCAGGTTACCTGAGCTTCTTAACCGTTTACAGGTAAAAGGATTTTGGAGTCTCTGGCCAGGAAGGATTTTATAGTACTGTACACCGGAGAGCTGTTACCCTTCCCTTTATAGTTATGACATCCCCAAAATTTCAAATGAAACAAAAATTGCAACAACATTTTTCATATTGTTCATAAAGCCATAAAGAAAACTTGAGCAAAAAATGGCCCCCAGCTCTAGTTTTTTGCTGTTATCTTGGCCCCTTATTTTATCCATAACTAGAATTCTTCTGAGGAACATCAGAGGAACATCTGGCTCTACTGCTTTGAGAAGACCTCCACCAAGAGCACCACGTAGAAGATAAGGCGTGTTCATTTGCTCTGATGAACATTCTGCATGGCTCTGTCAATACCTTGGCTGAGGTGAGTTAGTGTGGGAATTTTAATGCAAAATTAGAGAGAAATTGTATCATATATCATTAAACAGAAAACCCACAAGTAAGAAATATAAGGACAAATTAATGTGTGCTTCAACTCCATTGACTTTGGTAGGTTTACTCCAGGGGCAATTCAAGCCCTGTATGTTTTGTCATCACCTAAGAGTCATTTGGTTCATTTGAAATTCTCATACCAACTTTGGCTGAGCTTGTACTTGGCTTGGGTGGGCCTGCCAAGTACAAATAAAAGTGAAAATAAGCTCGTTTGCTAGATGATTGTTACCAATTGTGCTCGCAGTCTGGTGTTTGTCACTTGCCCCAGAGAGACCTCAGGCTTTGGGCTAGACTATGTGAGTGTTTCTTGTGGAATATGCCACTTTGAAATGTCCCTGTGGTTATTTACTTAGGAACAGCATATCTCCCTGTCATGGCAGTTATTTCTGTGCTTGTTTCCCTACGTATAAAAAAATAAACACTACTTTGAAAGAAAAATTAAATATCAAGCCCTAATATCAGATGGCACTTAATCTGCATTTTCCTTGTACTGTCATCAGCAAAATAAACCTCATATTTTTAATTGATTCCTCTTGAATTACTTTTCCCCTCTCAGCTTCTGAGCTTTAATGTAAACTTTGAGTATTAGTCATAGACCCTTTCCAATGGAAGAAGCATAATGCTCACTCCATGACTTCTATCAATGGCATTTATGCACTAAACAGCAGAGAAGAGCAAGCATGCTTTTCTTATCTTTCTACTCTAGCCTCACAGATGTCCCTTTATATACTGAATGCATCAGCTTCACCGTTAATGAGCCAGATCCTAAAATGGTGCCTTATTTCCTTGTGTTAACACCCAACTGAGAATCTGATCTATGTTTACATTTCCTATACCCCAAAATTCTGCGTCTCCAGAAGGTCTAGGACATGTTCAGTTAGAAATCATGTGGGTATCCTATCCCGTGAACCTTTACTCACAGGAGGAATCTTTGATCTTTGAGAAGTCTCATTGACTTTAGTGGAATAATCTGTGAGAGTTGGGCTCTTGAATACTACTTTCTAGATGTTTTTACACTTTCATGTTTTTATCCTGAGATTCAGCTGTCCTGCCGGCTTGCAGCCCCATAGAATCATAGACTTAAAGTCAGAAGGGACCATTATGATGTCTAGTCTGACCTCCTGCACAACGCAGGCCACAGAATCTCACCCACCCACTCCTGTATCAAACCCCTAACCTATGTCTGAGCTATTGAAGTCCTCAATTCGTGGTTTAAAGACTTCAAGGTGCAGAGAATCCTCCAGCAAGTGACCTGTGGCCCACGCTGCAGAGGAAGGTGAAAAAACCCCAGGGCCTCTGCCAATCTGCCCTGGAGGAAAATTCCTTCCCGACCCCAAATATGGCAATCAGCTAAACCCTGAGCATGTGGGAAAGACTCACCAGCCAGACACCCAGGAAAGAATTCTCTGTAGTAACTCAGATCCCACCCCATCTAACATCCCATCACAGGCCATTGGGCATTTTTACCACTAATAGTCAAAGATCAATTAATTGCCAAAATTAGGCTATCCCATCATACCATCCCCTCCATAAACTTATCAAGCTTAGTCTTGAAGCCAGATATGTCTTTTGCCCCCACTGCTCCCCTTGGAAGGCTGTTCCAGAACTTCACTCCTCTGATGGTTAGAAACCTTCGTCTAATTTCAAGTCTAAACTTTCTGATGGCCGGTTTATATCCATTTGTTCTTGTATTCACATTGGTACTGAGCTTAACTAATTCCTCTCTGTAACAGGGTGCTGGCAAGGAGAAACAAACCAGGCCCCTGTTAGCCCTGTTCCAGAGGAAGAAGGGTATTAGTTGGGCTGGCTGAAGGGCCACGCCCTAATTACCAGAGTGGATCCGCCTGCAGGCCTGGGTAGCCAGCCTGCCCTATAAAGCTGACTAAGAAACAGGAAGCAGGGGGAGACAGGAAAGGGAGGAGCGTGGGCTCTAGAGCCCTGCTGGCTGGGAAGCTAGTAATCTCCCAGAGTGTTGGTCCCTGTAAATATCTGTAAGTAATAGGTGGTGGGAACGGACACAAACAATAAAAGGACACGGGTGCTGCATTTCAGCTGGTCTCTGACTGCATTTGTGGAGGGGCAGGAGCAGGCACTGCTACACTCTCCCTCCCTGATATTTATTCCTCTGATATGTTTATAGAGAGCAATCATATCTCCCCTCAGCCTTCTTTTGGTTAGGCTAAACAAGCCAAGCTCTTTTAGTCTCCTTTCATAAAAGAAGTTTTCCATTCCTCGGATCATCCTAGTAACCCTTCTCTGTACCTGTTCCAGTTTGAATTTATCTTTCTTAAACATGGGAGATCAGAACTGCACACAGTATTCCAGATGAGGTCTGACCAGCGCCTTGTATAACGGTACTAACACCTCCTTATCTCTACTGGAAATACCTCGCCTGATACATCCCAAGACCGCATTAGCTTTTTTCAGGCCATATCACATTGGCAGCTCATAGTCATCCTGTGATCAACCAATACTCCGAGGTCCTTCTCCTCCTCTGTTACTTCCAACTGATGCATCCCCAGCTTATAACAAAAATTCTTGTTATTAATCCCTAAATGCATGACCTTGCACTTTTCACTATTAAATTTCATCCTATTACTATTACTCCAGTTCATAAGGTCATCCAGATATTCCTGTATGATATCCCAGTCTTCTCTGTATTGGCAATACCTCCCAGCTTTGTGTCATCCGCAGACTTTATTTGCACATTCCCACCTTTTGTGCCAAGGTCAGTAATAAAAAGGTTACATAAGACTGGTCCCAAAACGGATCCCTGAGGAACTCCACTAGTAACCTCCCTCCAGCCTGACAGTTCACCTTTCAGTATAACTGAGTGTAGTCTCCCCTTTAACCAGTTCCTTATCCACCTTTCAATTTTCATATTGATCCCCATCTTTTCCAATTTAGCTAATAATTCCCCATGTGGAACCATATCAAATGCCTTACTGAAATTGAGGTAAATTAGATCCACTGTGTTTCCTTTGTCTAAAAAAAATCTGTTACCTTCTCAAAGAAGGAGATCAGGTTGGTTTGGCACGATCTACCTTTTGTAAAACCATGCTGTATTTTGTCCCAATTACCATTGACCTCAATGTCCTTAACTACTTTCTCCTTCAAAATTTTTTCCAAGACCTTGCATACTACAGATGTCAAACTAAGGGTACATCTACACTACAGGGGGGAGTCGATTTAAGATACGCAAATTCAGCTACGTGAATAGCGTAGCTGAATTCGACGTATCGCAGCCAACTTACCCCGTTGTGAGGACGGCGGCAAAATCGACTTCTGCGGCTTTCTGTCGGCGGTGCTTACTACCACCTCCGCTGGTGGAATAAGAGCGCCGATTCGGGGATCAATTGTCGCGTCCCAACGGGACGCGATAAATCGATCCCCGAGAGGTCGATTTCTACCCGCCGATTCAGGCGGGTAGTATAGACCTAGCCGAGTTACCCAGATCACTTTTTTTTCCTCTTTCTTAAAAACAGGAACTATATTAGCAATTCACCAGTCATATGGTACAACCCCTGAGTTTACAGATTCCATCTGCAAGTCTGAGCTTTTCCCTTCAGACTCTTCATGTCTTGCTCCATCATCTGCTCGAACCCCCCTCTAAACTCAACCAGAGTTTCCACCTGCATCTCCAATCCTCAGATCTTTTCTTCCATCAGCTTTATCAGGCGGCACTTCATGCAGACGAAACTCTTTTCAGGTACCCCCTCCAGAATCATGTACATGCCACAGCTTCCACATCCAGTCATCTTCATTGTGTCTTCCATTGCTTGGGTCACTACCATTGCTGCCTCTGTATCTGTCTTAGGCTTCCCATCTAAATCCTGTAAGTCTGGGAAACACAAGCCAAACCACAACACCAACACCCACAGCAAAACAGACCCCCAATGAGCACCAAAACACTGCTAGAACACCATACACTAGCCTATCTGTTCCTCTGCCTGCCTCTTAGTCTTCCCCTCAATCTCCCCTTTCAAACTCCCCTGATTACAGCTCTGTTTGCTGGCTCCTGGGCCGCTGCAACTGTCTGTGCCACTGCCTGACTGGCTACCTTTATAGGACCCCTAGTCAGAGAAGCTCCACCCCCTAATCAGGGCTCAGCTTCTCTCCCAGCACACTGCCCCTATCAGCCTGTACACATACACATGTAAATACAAATAGCTACAAATACCTTCTCCTCCAACAGAAGTTCCACTCAAACTCCCCTGTTTACAGCTCTGTTTGCTGGCTCCTGTGATGCTGCAGCTGTCTGTGAATGGAATACTAAATACAGGCCCTGATTCTTCTCTGCATTCCACTGGGGTAACTGAATTGAAGTCAGAGGCCAGGGATTGTTGGGTTCCTAAGAATTACAGTATTCTAGCAGCACCAACAAACAGATTAAAAACCCAGGAAGTCCCATCAGGGAATGATCCTAGTTTTTGTACTTTGTTTTTGATTAATATTAAATTATAGCAAAGCCAGAAGCAACAATACAGTTGAGGCTGAGCAGGGCATTTATTCTAATAATGTATGTTTGCTCATTAGCAGCAGTGTCGTTCAGTGAATGGAATGAAAGGAGAACTGCCCTGCATTTTGGTAATTAGGATACCAAATATATATGCAGACATCAAACATCATTTTACTTGATGCATCCAAAGGCAGAAGCAGGCACTACAGATTATATGCAGACAGTTAATAAAATGTAGAAACAGCTTTAGGGTTTTTCTGGATGGAAAGGGTTGTGTAAATACACAATCAATATCAAGATCTGAATTATGTACACTTAAAAGTTTTAATGTTTTGGGTGAAATTCACCTCCACCCTATGCAAAGCCATATTCTCCAGACTTTGTGTGAGGACTTAGATGAACACATTCCAACCCCTGCCAATCCATGGGCTGGAATAGTGGCTGGTGAGAGGATGGTATGGATAATGCCACTTGTGTAATTTCTTTTATTGGACCAAGTTCCATTGGTCCAATAAAATATATTACCTCACCCACCTTGTCTCTCCAATATCGTGGGACTGTCATGACTACAACACCACTGTATACAAACTGGTGTAATCAGCCATCAGTGGAATCACAAATCCGGTGCTTCTTGCAGCTCATCCCTCTCCCCCCCATACTGACCTATTTGGAGGTGGCACAGAGCCCAGTTCTGAGCACACCTAGGCCTTCATCTAATGTCTCCTGAAGTCATTCTATTGATTTCAAATTGTGTTGAATCAGAGCCATATGTTGCAGAGTCTACTTGCCAGTAGAGGACAACACAGAGCATATGGCCCTCCATGGTGTGGTAAATTTCCCCCTTAATGAGTTAGGATATCTTAAAAAGCACTGCAAAATAAATAAATAAATACATAAATAAAGGGCCTAATTGAGTACTATTCAGGAATAATCCTATTTAAGGCAGGGGAGCAGGGGCTAAATGGATTATGTAGGGTTTGAAGACAGAACTGTGGCCTGCAGTGTGAAAGGAGAAAGAGGGATGGGGGCAGAATGATGTGGGACAGACTCGATGGAAGAGGCAGTCCAGTCCTCCATTCTTACTCAAGCAAAACTCATACCAAATTCAGTGTTTTGGCTAAATAAGTGCTGAATAAAAAACAAATAAAGGAGGTGAGTCTAGGAATAAGTATAGTGAAGTAATAGACTAGTGTAAAATTGGTTTAAGTGAGTGGATACTCAGGCCTCCTTCTGTTTGCTTAAAAGGAAAACAACAAACTGATGATAGGGTGGTTGGTTTGTTTTCTGGCATTTCTATGGCAAAATAGATGTCAACAGGCTTTAAAAAAAATTTCTAGCAAGTTTCACTTAAGTTCTGACCTTGCCTGATAAGTCTGAATTGTCAAAGCCATATGAAACATCCCACTTCCTCTTCTTTGTAAACACCCACTCAGAGACATGAACCAAATGACGGTAGGCTGCACGTTAAAAGATAAATTAAATAAATAAATGTGATATTTGCAGATATCTCATCAGAATTCCTCACTAATATACTGTAATTTGTCTTATAAACTGAGATACTGTAATTAATTATCCACCAAGTATTGTACCCTTTAGCAGGATGGGGGTAGAAGGTTAAGTGATGGCTTTTAGCATTTTGAATGTGTGTGATTTGGGGCTGAGTAATGTGAAAACAGAGAGCAAAGAACTATTGAATATGGGTCCAGTGTGCTGTATAAACAAGCTGTATAGGTAGAAAGGGACTAAGATATGGGTCCTGCTAACCTGAGGGTCTGCACTGTAGTAGGACATCTAATTTTGTAGTAGGATATATAATAAGGAAGGATATGGGACTTAAATGAACCCTACAGATATTAAAGCCTCACAGAACAATATTAAAGCAAGCTCTGGCTGTGACACAAATCATCTGTTCGGGTGATGCTCCTTCATGCCCATACGTAGTATCTGACATCCTAGATGGTCTTGCCAGAACAACAGCTAGGCACAACAACAAGAATTACAGACACCAGACCAATTTCTGCCTTTGCTTACAGCCATGCACCTATTGACTTTATGAGGCTGCAAAGGTGTAAATGCAGGCACAATCTGGCCAGTTGTGTCACACATAGCTGTGAATGTCTTTGTGGTGTTTGGTATCACAAAACAAGTTTTTTAAAGTTTTGGCTTTAAAAAATACCCTATAATCTGTAGAAGAAAGTAGTACTATTTTAAAAGCGTTGCATTACCCTGGAAGTATAAATGTACAGGACCTGATTCTGACCTTACACCAAAATCACTTTAATAACTTAAATGGAGCTCCTGATTATTCCAGAGTCAGTGAGATCAGAACTAGGCCCCTAAAGATTTTTTAGATGTTACCTGCAGATATACATATATTTATATGTATGTTTATTCACATGCATGTGCTCTCTCTCTCTCTCTCTCTCTCACACACACACACACACACACACTTCATAAAACTCCTTTTCCCTTTTCATCATGAGACTATATGAAGTCTCAGGCTGCAGTAATTTTTTTATTATTATTTTTTTTTTACATCTGATAACCAAATCCTTAAAAACAGATTTCTCATGTAAATATGAACACAGTCCTAAAGACCATTATATGATTAGCACTGCTCTAAATCTACAGATGTGTAGCGCTGAGCATTTGAATGCATCTTCATATCCTATTCATTACATTTGTCTAGGAAATATAAAAAGATTGGCAGCCCACAGGTTAACAATTGTTAACCTTTAGGTACACTTAAACAGTAAAAACAAAACAAACATTTGATGTTATTACCCCACTTTTGTGCACAAAATTGAACTCCGTTCCATGCGAGCACTCTGCTCTAAGTACAGCAAAGGGCAGACAAAGGCACCAGACAATATAAACTGAAATATTAGCCTATGCTTAACTAGAAAACCGGTGAGCGATGCCAAATATTGACAAGCCTGAACACGTACAGCTTTTAGCTGATAGGTGGTTAAAAGAAAGCTCAGATAAGGTTACTACTCAAATACTTAAAGTTAAACACATGCACTGCTGGATCTGGGCTGGAATGATCAGCACATTGCAGAATTGAGGTCTCCCTCCTTGACGTGTCACATGGAGAGTTACTTTCTTTTCCCTTTGATATTGCACAGTATGGCTTCTTCCTGCACACACCTTTGGTTATAAGGATAATTGAATCTTTGATTGAGGAAGTAAAGGAAAGTATCTGTATTCCTTACAGAATATTCAGAACTTGATTCTGTCATGCTTATTCACACTGATTAGTACCTTACCCTGTGAGTAGTCCTTTCCATCTCAAGGAACTCAGCATGTTTAAGGATATCAGCATCTGGTCCTTAGTATTCTTGGACTGCATAGATATAAAGAAATAACACTGAATATGAAATCTGAGGAATTTTTCTTCTAACTCCTTTGAGTCTCAAAGATATTAAATCAGGTTAATTATTTAAACCAGTTGATATTTTCTTTATGCAATGAACAAATCACTTTACTTGGGCTCTTCCTGTTTTGGGAAATACACGGTGAATATTTCGGCTATATATGCTATAACACTTCCCTCAGTATCCTTGATTCTAATAGTGTTAGTAATATCAGATCCATTAAGCAAAAGTGATCATTGAAACAGCTAGGAGTTAACAGTAGCATGAGAAGTTTACCAAATACAGTCTATTTGACACGCCCAAGTCAGGACTAAAGAGCTTTTTTGTTCGTTTGTTTGTTAAATCAACAGATTTAGCAAAAGCAACCAAGTAAAAGCAAAAACTTTGCCGCCATTTATCAACTTTAAATGACTTTTTTTGTTAAAAGTAACATAAAAGAGAAGCTGCCCAGAGAGGTGGGAATTGGATTTGGATGGAGGAATTGGGGTTTTTAGGTGAAAGTATAAAGCAGATTAAAGCTATAAAACAGATCTTTAACTACAAAACATCTAGCTCGATATGTTAGAGCTTTCCATTTTCAGGCTGACTCATATTACTGTAATGGACTGATTCTTAGCCAAGGTAAAGTATTGGTGTGACACACTGGACCTCAAAGTAGCACCCTGTAACCCGCATATTCATCATTTGTATATGGTTGTGATATTTTATACAAAGCATGCCATATATGATACCATATGAAAGGACATGATCTGCTGTTCTGCCAAAATATGTATATCAATGTGTTATGAGATTTTGCTATTTGGTTGTTATTGAATTATGTTGTGCATTTGAGAGACGCCCACAGCTAGCTCTCCAGTGTCAACAACAATTACCCACACCCAAATGGGTGTTAAGCAACCATAAGGAGCCATTGACCAGCAGGGGATCGGTAAACAAGAGATTTACATTTCTGTAAGAGACAGTTGCACAAGCACCACATAATGGAGACTGCTCAACTCTGTGATTCAGCAAGGCCCACCCGGACATGTCTGGTCCAGTACCTTCCCTAAGACTTGAACGGAGAGTATAAAATAAGGGACAGTGGCATCATGAGACCACCTCTCTTCTCCCTCACATATGCTGAAGGCAACAAGAATTCTGGGAAGACAAAGACTTCAAACTAAGGAGATTGGTCCCAGGCTGAGAATAGGGTGATTAGATAGCAAGTGTGAAAAATCGGGATGGGGGTGGAGGGTAATAGGAGCCTATATATGAAAAAGACACAAAAATTGGGACTGTCCCTATAAAATCAGGACATCTGGTCACCCTAGCTGAGAAGGAAATTCAGCCTATGTATAAAGAACTGTAACCTGCCGATAACGTCTATTAGAGTGAGAAATGCTGTTTGATTCAAATCTTGTTTAGTCTAAATGTTTAGGATTTAAAATGCATGTTTGCTTTTTATTTTCTTAAGGTAATTTGCCTGGTAAAAAAAAATCCATTTCTCTTGGATCCATTCCATCTTTTCTATTATTTTCACTACTGTATAGATATTGACATGACAGTTTATATCTTAGGCCAGATAAGAGAAAAGGCATGCAGAGGGGCACATATACCAGTGATGACTTGGAAGAGTTATTAATTAACCAGCCAAGTTTATGAGTCTTATTTGTTTCCTTAATAAATCTTTGTTTGTTCTTTAGTGAGAGAATTTAGAATACTATATAGACTAACCAATGTATTTAACAACTCATGTTGCCACTGGAAAATCATGAAAGACTTTTTTCCTTGAAGTGACTGATTATAGTCTGGACAGATGGAATAATATTCCTCTTCTCAGTAGGCTTGGGCAAAGCACCGTTAAGGGAAAGATAGTGCAGACATTTGGAAATAGGAAATGCAGTCCATTTGGCCTGTAAAACACAGCGTAACTGCTCTCTTAACCCTATTCTCTTTCCCCAAGATCCACTTGAGGCTGTGCCAATGTAAGTCCATTTCAATAGAGAATTTTTGGGCTCTACATACCTTGAACTTCTGAGCCCTGAGCTGTGTTCCATCTGGAGTGGCCTTTACATCCGCTTAATCCTTAAACAAAACAAACAAAAAAAGCCACAACAACAAAACATCACCTGCAGTCAACTTGTATAATAGTTTACTTGGAATCATTTTTGGAATTTTTTTTTAAAAGAGAAAAAAGCTGAGACTTTTCATTATTTTTCACTAAAAATATTTCCTCCAAAAGCATTGGCATGGATCATTAAAGATTGCTGCTGTCTTTCCATTGTTAACAGTACAAATGTATTTTTGAAATTGACATACATTTATTTCAGGTCATCGTTCTGTTTCTTCTGTGTTTAAAAGTCATTGGCAAAACACAAAAGTTTCAAAAGCATGTTCAGTATATGACAATCTGTGCATATACATGTAATCACATTATTACATTTCTAAGTTATTTTAGCAACTTTTTTAAAAAAGAGAGATGTTCACTTATGCAGGGAAAAATCCCATTTCTCAATGATAAAATTGATAGTGACCTGCAATACAGTTTTGTCATTTTAAAACAAGCACTCTTTGCCAACAGTGACCACACTGGTGATATATGGGATACCAAAGTATTTCTCAGAATTTGAAAAGGAACCAATTCTAGTTATCTTCAGGTACCATTAGAATAGTTCATTATTGATTCCGGAAGGCACCCCTATTCAGGAAAACACTTAAAGTTAAGCATATCCTTAAGTGTTTTCCCAAATTGGCACCTCTGTGAGGTGCTCAGTGTCTCCCAAGAAGCGTTGAACACTTTCAATGCCCATTGAAATCAATGGTTTTTGAGAAAGCATTCATTAAGTACCAGAATCAAACTCTAGGCCCGGAACACTAGTAAATATCACAAGCGATGGGTGAACTTCAAAGTTTAGAGGTTTTGGTTTAGATAAGCCTCCAAGTGTTTGCTTAACCTGGGGACTGGAAATCTTACAAGTCTTTTCTTGCAAGACTTGTAGATTGCTGGCCCACCTTTTCTTCCATGGTTTAGCCATGCCCAAATGCTATGACAACAGCCTTTTGGGAAACATTTTGGCACTTCCTTTTCTGGTCCCAAAGAAAACTGAAGTGCAGAAATATATGTAATTTTCTTCAATATTATATAAACCATATTTTTAAGGTCCTCAGAAGAGGTTCAGTTTCCATTGCGAATTTTTATTTAATACAAATCAGTTTGCCCATACACAGTTATCTCCTTTTTCATCTAAAAAAGCATGGCATTCCCAAACTGTGCTGAAAATATCCTGCATGAAAACAGTGCATTGGTATAGGATCCATTTCATACTGCAGATCACTCTGAAAGAGAGATCATAGACAATTTCTCTTCTCAAGTTTCCAGTCTCTCAAGTTGCCTCCCTGGACCATTGGAGATCTTTAGACAAGAGTATGAGAACCATTGCATTAGAGGCTTTTATTGACAAAGCAGTAAAGAGGGCAATGCCCTCTGATTCAAATCATTATCCTTTCTGTCATTACTATTATTGGTCTTTTAAATGCTGGCAGTATACTTGGTCCTGTAGGAGACACAAAACAATGACAGTTCCTGTCGCATATTAGGAGCAGATTTTTAAAGGTATTTAGGTGTTGCTCTCCTCAGAGTTTCAAGGCCTAAGTGACTTAAGTAATTTTCAAAAGTGACTTAGGCTCCTAAGTCACTCAGGCCTCAAAATGCTGAGTGAAGCAACACCTAAATACCTTTAAAAATCTGGACCTCAGAATCTAAGACTCAGATATGAAAAGACAGGATCCCCTGTGAAATCCTGAGAAAAAACTTGGATTTTGTCCCCATCACCTAGATAATTCCCAGTGAGTACTTGCAGAGTAAGGTCCTGAATCAGCATGGTAGAATACGGCCTATCATTATTATTGATGGCTCACTTTTTGTGGACAATCAAGGATGAAGAGAGTCTTTAGGAGGGACTTGAATGCTTAGTGGCTGAATGGAGAGATTTTTTCCATGAAGAGGTCAAGGTGTGAAAGTAGGCCTGAAGATTGAGAGAAGATAGTAAATAGGGCTTCAGGACTGATAGAAAGGTATGTGACAAAAGATAAGACCAGAGATGTAAGATGGATTGGATTTGGGAAGGGATGTCAAAACTAGGTCAAGAAGCTGATGCAGTTTAAAAGAGGGTGTTTTCTTTTAATGAGGAAACTGTCGATGGATAGTTGGGCCCTCAGTGTGATGCTGTAGCTCAGACAGTGAACTTGATCCTTGGACGCACAAACAGAGGAATATCAGGCAGAAGTAAAGAGGTGGTAGTTCCTTTGTATATATACCATTACTGGATAATGTGTCCAATTCTGGTGTCCACACTGCAAAAAGGATGTTGAAAAATTAAAGAAATTATATGAGGTTTGAAGACCATGACTTACAGCAAGAGACTAATGGAGCTCAGTCTCTTTAATTTATCCAAGAGAAGGTGACTTGATCAAGGTCTACAATACCTACAATACCTGGGGAAGAGATTTCTGAGAGTAAACGGCTCTTCGGTCTAGCCAAAAAAAAAAGGCATAATGAGAGCTAATCGTTGGAAGCTAAAGTTGGACAAATTCAGATTAGAAATGAGGCACATATTTTTAAGCAGTGAATGTAGTTAACTATTGCAACAATTTACTTAGGCATGTGGTGAATTCTTCATCACCTGAAATCTCACTGCTCAACTCACTTCTGGTATACCCCCTCTTGACTGGACATGGTGTAGCAGCTCTTTCTTCTCTAGTGCCCCATCAATCACTCCAGTCCTGTGGTGGTCCACCTCTTCTGATGACTCAGCCCTCTAGTCAGGTCGCACTTTATTTCCACCCGTTCTAGGGTAACACAATCCAACAAGTCATTCCAAGACCTTATGTCAGATCTCTAGTGCCAGTCGTCCTTACACCCCTTTCTCTGGGTTCTGAGTTGTCTTTTTCACCTTACATCAGGGGGCTTCACATCACCTTCCCAGAGGCTGGTAGGGGAACCCAGGCCCATACACTATGCTGGATTCTAATCCAGGGACCTTAGGACAGACAGCCAAGATGTGCTCTTGCCACTGCCTTCCTGGACCTCTTCCTACCATTAACCTTTCTTCAGGCCTTTCCCCCCGCCCCTTCCTGGACTCTTTGTAGTGAGCAACACTTCTAAGGGCCTCTTCCCAGAGGTCTGGCTCCTGGTCTTGTATCAAGGTCAGCCACAGGAGCTTGTTCCAATCCTGTGTCTTCCAGGTAACTCCACTTTTTAGTGAGCAGAGACTGACTACTACAGAGATCTTCTCTCTCTCCAAGAAGCCCTTCAAACTCCAGTCCAACTCCTCCTTAGGTGTTATAGTCAATGCCTCCGCTTCCTCCTGGCTCAAGACAACCTACCTCTGGCCCCAGGCTTCACTGCTACTAGCTTGCCAAGCTTCCTCTTGGGCTCAGAACCCTCCAGTTTTAGCTCCAAGCTTTAGGCCTCCCAGACTAGTCCAAGCCTTTAGCCCAAGCAAAGAAACAGACAGCTACTTTTCACCTCGGTTTCCTCCTTGGCCTTCCTCAGGCAGCTCTGCCACTTCCCCATGTTCCTTCCTTTATCAAAATCCAACTCCTCCCCAGCTGGGGTGGATCACCAGTTATGCCTGACACCCCTCCAGGTGCCACCCAGTAACCTAACTGGGCTCAAACTCGTGTTAACCGAGATTATAATCAGCTGTAATGAGACACATTCCAAGGGCTGCTGGACACAGGGAGGTCATGTGCTACAGCTCCAGAACCTTTTCTAATACACTGCAGATGTTGCTAAGCTTTGACTTTGCACAAGACCAGGAGCCAGACTTTTTGTTTTGGTTTGGTTTTTTGGGTTAAGCTTTCATTTACTATTTAGGTGGTCACTGCATTTGGTTCTCTGCATTTGGTGGTTTTCAAACATGCCACCAGCTTTAGATAGGAATTAATGTTATTAATTCATACAGATGTAATTGAAAGGACTGAAGGAATGAGGATATTAATTGCAGAACTTCTGGCCTTAAAGCAGTAATTAAGAGACAAGCAGCAATTCATCCAGCTTAGCAAATAAGACTCATATTTTATGGGCTGAATTGTGACTACTGTCTGAACCTACTGAGCCTTTTTTGCTGGTGGACAAGAGTTGATACAAGTGCGGTGTCTGAAGTTAGTCTCTGGAACATCTGTTTTGAGATCCAGCAAAAACAACACAAACCCAACAACAGTAGCTCCAAATAAAGATCTTAATGCTCATAAATACTTCATTTCCCCTGCTCCCAAGTCATTCCAGGCTGAGAAAGATGTCTGTTTTTGGCCACTTACTCTGGGGTGGAAAGTTACCACAGCAATATCTTTATTCAATTTCCAGTCATCATAACAGTTCTGTATTTACAACTAGTGAAGGCCTTTATGCAGATGAGTCTATATACTTGAATGTTTTAGCAGCTGATCTCTTTGTATCAAAGATCTGCAGTTTATTAAAGGCTTGTCTTCACTGCTGTGCTAGTTGAGGTACAACTCGAGAGTTGCCCTATACTCCATTCTTGTCCACACAGGAAAATCTCTAGCTTGAATTGTGCATTGGTCATCCAATCACTCTGTACCGCTCAGGAGTTCTGCAGCATGACCACTCAAGCTGAGCTAACTGAAAAGAAGTTAACACCTCAGTGAAGACAAGCCCTTAGATCCAAAAATCCAGCAAAACCTTGGACGAAAATGTTTTTGGTTTTTTAACAAATCAGAAATAGTCATATGTGACGATTTCTGTGGTGGAAGTTTGTTGGATCTGCTCCTGCTGTTAAATTCTAAAGGTAAAAGGTGACTTTATCAAAGACACAAATGGGAGCTGGGCATCTAACTGCCATTTACACCTTTGAAACCAGCCACCCACCTCTCAAATCTTTAGATGGTATAAGTTAGCATAGCTCCACTGGCATAAGTGGGGCAATGTTAATGTACATCAGCTGGGAATCTGGCTCTAAACTTGGATTATTCAGAGCCCAAACCAGCTTCCCACCACCACAATGTATGAGGTTCCTTACTGCAGTGGAACCAAGAGCAAAACACACCTACCTCTAATCTAGCACAGTGAAGATTTGTGATCTGTAGCAGCTACCTGCACACTAGCATGCTGGATAGTCTGGACCAGTGCAGGGCCTGGGGATGAGATGCAGGGGCAAGCCAGTAGTTCCATGCAATTGTGGATCATGTGGTCATTCATCCTATGGCAGGTGTTGTGCAATAATACTCACTGTGGCTACTGCACCCTGAGGTGGCAGTACAGAGAAGCGCAGCTGGTGCTTCACAGCTTCCTTCACTCCTGGACTTCAGTGGATCTTCCATGTGAGTAGACTGGTTGCTCAGGAGGATGACTGGACTCTTAATATTGTTATTGGTGGTGAATTAGAAATACATTCAATGTTGTTGTATTGCATGGTCAGGCTTTATGGTCCTTAGTCACCACTGCTTTGAGTAGACATTTACACCTATATAAAGTGGGTGTAAACCTCTATCAAATCAGCATGGTAGCCCTTTACGTATACTCTAGGTTCACTTTCCAGAGGTGTAAATGACTATACAAAGGGCAAGGCAGTAGAGAATCAGGCCCATCAATCCTGAGCATGCAAACATAACAATCTTAGCAAAATGCAAGAGGATGGAGAATCAGACCTTATATTTACATAGTGTTTACCATTTTTAATAAGTTAAGAATAATTTCTTCTGTTGTACTTTGAGTATTAATATAGAAATTAGATAGCCCTAATCCAAA
This sequence comes from Chrysemys picta bellii, assembly GCF_011386835.1. Classification (NCBI taxonomy): domain Eukaryota; kingdom Metazoa; phylum Chordata; order Testudines; family Emydidae; genus Chrysemys; species Chrysemys picta. The sequence continues at coordinate 171,987,445 of NC_088793.1, read as the reverse complement.
ATACTTTCCTTCTCCCTATTTGTATTAATAATTAATAATTAGAGAGAGAGAGAGAGATTGGTCACAAGGTCTAATGCACATAGACAGAAAATATATCTTTACATATCCTGCAAAATACTTATGTTTTGCAGGGCTTGACTTTCCTCTCAAACTCAGTGCAAATCAGGGGTAGCAATGGTTTAAAAAATGGAGTGTGGAGAATGTATCATATTTTCTTGTAATGTTTGCTAGCCCTAGCCTCCAACTTGTTAGAACCGAAACAAATACCAATACAACACAGTTTTGCTTCAAATCTCAAACTGCTAATACAAAAGAGTATAATGTATCAGATCCAAAGGAAAACACTATCTGACAGTGACCAAAGTACTATTCATTACATATCTAAAGGCTATTGATCAATAGGTAACACTATACTCTTTTGTTCAATATGTTCAAGCTTAACTGATTTTCATGGCTGCTTGAATGCTTTTATGACTAAAAAGGCATGATCCACACAGGGCTTTGTCACTGATTTGCACACAATCTAGTCAAGTGACAGTAATAAATCACAAGAAGCATTAATAAATCACCAGCAAGTAAACTGGCATATCAGCGGTAATGTGGAAAATTCACAGCATTATTCCCCAAAATACTTTGGTGAGTAAACATGCTAAGCACAGAGTGTTAGCTGAGAGCTGCAAATTGAGTCCGTATTAAATGTATAAACCTAATGTTTCCTAGGTTTTTCAGTTCTCAAACCTAAATTCTATGTTTTTAAGGGGCAGTTTCATACAAGAGAAGGATAAGAAGAAAGGAGGAGGGAGAATCAAAAAAGTTTAAGCAGATTAAATTTAGTAAGGCAAGAAGTTAATCTAATTTGGTGATTCTTATGCTTTTAAAATTGTATGTCAGGCCTGGCGACTACAGCAATGCATATTCCATAAAAAGAACAGGAGTACTTGTGGCACCTTAGAGACTAACAAATCTAAGGTGCCACAAGTACTCCTGTTCTTTTTGCGGATACAGACTAACACGGCTTCTACTCTGAAACCTGGCATATTCCATAAACACCTAAGGTAGCTAGATTTAGAACAGGGGCACTTTTCAGTAGCAGTGTTCTTAAAAACAAGATCTCTGATGGTGAACCTGCTCCCAGGGGGTTTAGATTAATCACTCAGTATGGTAAAATAGATGTGAGGACTGGTAATAAATTTAACAAACAGCAAACTACAATCCAGTTGTCTTAAGCCAGATACAAATATGTGCCATCAAACACAGAATTTAGAAGCCATTTGCTTATCAATGAAGTGTGGATTTAATGAAGATTGGGGGGATTTAATGAATTTGAAGGGGTCTAAAGGAGTTAGGTGCAAGTGAAAGTCAATGGGAGTTAGGAGCCTCATTTGAAAATCAAAGCCCCTGAGTATGTACAGAAGGAATGCACACATTTGGACCATATCCTTGCTACAAGAAGGTGTTTTTTTCAAACTCTAGTTACCTGACTTGAGGTAAAATCTTAGTGAAGACAAAGCAGTTTATAGTTTTCACAAGATAGCAGGCCAAGATAAACTCTATGATTCCCCAGAGTATTTTTCCATGTGGAAACTAAGGACTCACTGGAAGGTATAGTGAGGAAATAATACACGTGCATTCTAAATTCAGGCATTTTCTATCCTCGCACTTGAATCTACCTTTGTCATTTCTCTGGCCCCCATCATCTTGATATCTGAGCACTTCACAGTCTTTAATGTATTTATTTTTTTCTACAATGACAGGCCTTCTCTCAAGCTGCATAGCCTGGGGGTTGCTTTCACAAAACCCTGAATTTTTAAAATCTGAACTGTTCAGATTCATTTCTTTCACTTCCAGTTCCTAGCCAGGACTACATATAGAAGAGTCAGAATGCTAAGAGGAAGTTGGTTCTTCTGGAATTTCTAACTATTACCAAAATAATTCTGAAAGTGTTGCAAGAAAGCTTGTTCTTGCAAGATTTTCAAACCCATTCTACAAACTCCAGTAGTTCTGATATGGTTCAAAGGGATGCTTAAGTGAATCAAACTCAAATCTGAACCTCTGAGGGGTTTTCAATCACTTCTGAGGTGACTACTTGAGGAAATACATATTCATGTGAACTGTTATGGACAGATGCATGTTTGCACAAGTTTTTGCATCACTTTTCCTTTCCACAAGTATTCTTGAACAGCGTTTCACTTATATTAATGGCTATGAAAAACAAATAAAAAGAGCGGTGGGTATTGTCAAAGTGAATTCATGTCTTCTATTTGCACAAATGTAGTGAATGCAGTTTGACAGTACTCCCCCTGTCTCATTTGTATCCTCTAGTCTAGACCAAGAGAATGCAACTTGAACCTTGGAGGCTGTGGCAAAAAGAAGGGATAGCATAGGTAAATGGCTGGATATACCAACTTAAAAGGACAAAGAAGTAGGGTAACCTGGAAGATCTCCTGTACACAGATATCAATGAAGCCAATTTATTAACTGGCAAAGGTATTTTTAAAAGTTAACCTTTCCATTTGCTGTCATGCTTGAGCAGTAAAAGGAGAACAGAACTGTAATCATGAGCTTCCATGTCTGTGACAATCTACTGGGGTTCCTAGAATTGTGTGTTACCTCACTCAGCCTCAGCAAGTGAGAGTTTTGCTACCGCTAAGATGTGTGACAACCCACTGACTCACCAGCTTATTTGCCTGGCCAGCAAACTCTTCAGGAGTCTCTCAGTCCAAGCCTTGCCTTACAGGTAACAGTGAACCCCCAACTCTCAAGTTCCCCAGAGATGTTTCCTTCCAGTGTCCAGCCCACTTACTGAATACTCAAAGAAGTAATTAAATTCATTGCGCCTTTAAAGAAACAATACACTGAAGCCTGCTAGCTTAACTGGGGTTAACATGCCCTTCCTTTCAATCAGTGCACTTAACTGGGTTATAGTAAAAGTAAAACAAGTTCATTTAACAAAAAGAACATAGGATTAAGTGATGCCAAGTATAAGGAATAAAAATAGAAAGGGTTACATGCAAACAAAAATAAAAATATGCTTCTAAGGCTAACACCTGATTTAACAAATTAGACTCCCTCTTGTTCAAAAAAGTGTTTCTCACCAAGTCTCTTTTCCAGCAGGGCTGACCAGACTCTCTGGCCAGAAACCTTCACAGATCTCAAAGTGCTCAGTTCCTTTCTCTCTTACTGTATAGAATAACCTGGAGGTTCACTTCCCCTCTCTTTGTAGGCCAGTAAACCTTTGAAATGTATTCTCAGGCAGGGTTCCTTTTCTCCTGCTGAGAAGAGATGCCATGTGGTATGGTAAAGACTTCATGCTGGTTCCTCCCCTGCTGGTGATAGTTGGTAGCTCTCCTCCCCTTGTTAGCTTGATGGCTTTATTTAGCTTTTATGTAAATGCCTTTCCAATATCTCTCAATTTACCTTGGAGACACACTCAAGCAGAACCACATTTCTTTGTCTAGGGTGACACACATTTTAAGAACAGAATTTCAGCACATTTGCAATTTTGCATGTTACCCGTACTTACACCACACAATCATATTAATTCTCAGTGAGTTATGAGTTTTCTGGTAATACATTACATGCCGCCCTTTGGGTAAATATCATGACAACAGTGTGCCAGCTGGCACTGGCATCTTCTTAGGGTCACAGTATCCTTAATAAAATCCTCAGTATTTTGAGTCATCTAAGAAAATTACACTTAGACTATATACCAGAGATGGCAGTGTCAGGAAATCCATCATGCTGAAGCAAGAGTCAAAGAGAAGAATATTTACATCAAGCACTACTGGCAGCTGTTAAAATATCCTAAAGCCCCCTCCCCCTCGCCACACAATCCCAGGGCTTTTGAAGGGGCTCATAGCAGCAGCAAATGTTCCCAGGAGTTCTCACATCACGCTGGCAAATATGCCAAAGCCTTTTTTCATGTGCTGCGTATGTTACAAAGAACCCTTCTTCGTGGCTGGACCAGGTCCATAGAACACCATTTGGAGGAGTGAAAGGTTGAGACATAGTGAGGGAGCTAAAGTCAAACTGAGCAACTTCGTGGGACGAGTCCATGCCTGCTCACATAAATACTCTGAAATCAAAGGAGAATCGGCAAGTGTGAATTTCATTTTAATTTAACCCCATGGATTTTGCATTGTGAAAATCTTGTGTAGAAGTAAAAACATTTTGTTTCACCAAATTTGAGATGTTTGTCCAATTTTTTTGGCAGAAACTCAATTTTTTCATAGTACGAAAGCAAAATTGCTTTGGTCCTTTTTATAACAATAAACAACCCTGAGCCACCATACCATCAACAAAGCAAATTAGGGGATAGAAGCCTCATACTCCTCTCATGTGAGTTTGGACCAATGATTTCTTTGGTTTTGACCCATGGGGGTTTGCATATTTTAAATGTGATTTTGCCTCCCAGATAGAGATGGGCTTGAAGGACAAATTTTCATTTGTTCCCCAGTTAGTACAAGAGAAGGCAAGTTTTTAATATATATCCACTGATGTGCCTGCAAATTTTGTAAGCATACTTACAGAGGGCCTCTGGACAATTGTCCCTGAATGTGCATTATGTACAGTAATATGTATTGATTTGATATGCTTTATTTGTTAGTGCCTGTATATGTATGTAGGCCACAGGCTTACAGCCTTTTCTAAATGCTTATTTGTATGCATTTTGTTTAAATAAAGATAAGGCTTACTCCCACCTTCACAGGAATAAACCCTTACATAGGGCATTCATTTTGGGGCATAAGTGGTAATCTGCCCCACTTCTCAGTTTCTCTTTCCCCCTTTACCCTGAGTTTTAAATAGGAATAGATTTCTTTACCCTCTCTGTTCACATAACCTTTTCCTCCTAGGCAGAGGGCAGAACAGGAATGAAGTCTGATTTAAGCAATGCCAATATCACCTCTGTGCCCTAACTCTGTTTCAATATTTCTCTTTGATTTTTCCTCCTGATATGCTCATTCATGACCTCCCGTCCTTGCCAAGGCATTGCTATGGTGAGTGTGAGTGTTGCTGCTCATGTGGGAAAGATTCAGATCCAGAACATGTGTTGTAGCAAGTGGATTTTTCCTCTTTGATCTTCCATTCCCCCTTCACTATCCAGCATGAAACTGTGTTCTCTAAAAGTGAAATTCACCCCATGAAGAGAAGCCCACATAAAGTCATTTAAACCCTACAATTGTGCTGTGCCTGTGAGGGAAGGGGAGAAAGAGGGCAGCAGGGGGTCTGGGAGGATCAGCTATGCAAGGGAACCCCCAAGTTACAGCACTGTCTGTTGGAGTCTGTGCTGGCTACAGTTAGGCCAGTGTGACATCTGAGGGTAGATTGGAATAGGGTCTACTGAATCCACACTTACATAGACGTATTGGACAAGAATTCCCACATAGGGGGCACAGATGGGTTTCAGCTACCATTGCAGTCTCTTAACATTAGAAATAACCCTAAATAGCAGCTGCAGAGGGGTAATACTGCTGTAGCCCCATGTGTTTTCATAGACCATGTGTGTGTGAATTCTTTCCCCCACCAACCCACTGAGTTCCCTGCACAATATCTTTGTCTACAGAAGGGTGACTTTAACTTTGAGGGAGAAATGGGAAAACACAGTTGTTAGGATTCCCCTCCCCACTCCCCTTAATGGTATTTTTGTGTTTCTATGGCCAGCAGTAAAACCAGATTGTGCTGGTTTGATCTTACAGGCAAACTTCTGAACTTTTGCACTTTGGTCCCACTACAATCGTGGCCCTTCACTGGTCCTAAAATGTTGCAAACCTTGCTTGGGTATTCAAGAAAATTCTGTGTCATTTCAAGCTTTGAGTGGCTGTTAGGTATAGGCTCAGTCCTTTAAGTACATGGAGTAGCCTTCAATGGCTAGACTGCAATAAGACTTAAAATTAAATATTAGCTTTAGTGCTTTGCTGGATCAGCACCAGAGAGCACAACCTTGCAGGATTGAGATCATGGTATATAGAAGATGAGAGGTTTGTGTCTTGTCAGAAAAGGTTATTTTAAAATGAGGCTGGATTTCAGGGTTCCATATGGAGTTCAAGTTTGTGAATGTTTCCTTTCCCCTCCCCCTCTTCACATGCAACTTTGTTTAGTTGAACAAATCTGGCATACTTTAAACATGACGTTTTCCCCCTACAGGCTTTGTACACATCAAACATATAGATTTAGGCACCCGTGATGATATACCCCAAAGAGGCCTGATTTTCAGAGGGCAAGTGCTCAGCATTAATTCTGAAAATAATGTGCCTTTAAGGTGTCAAGTTGGTAACCCAGAAATGGAGGCACCCAAAATCACTGGCAGCTTTTGAAAGCCTTGTCCAACATGAATTACATGAACTTTTTTTGTGGCTGTATAATAGCTAAAGACACTGAAAATATGTTGGTTCAGGAATGGCAAGCTGGGCTGCAGAAACTCAATGTTAATTCTGAAAACAAAAAAAGGTTTGAAGTTGCAAAGAAAGCCTCTTTTGAAAAAAGTACTGTTTCTTCCAAATTAGCACACAGACTACCATGTAGATGATCATAGGGTGACCAGATGTCCCGATTTTATAGGGACAGTCCCGATTTTTGGGTCTTTTTCTTATATAGGCTCCTATTGCCCCCCACCCCCTGTCCCGATTTTTCACACTTGCTGTCTGGTCACCCGATGAAGATGGATTCTGCTTGTTCCTTAAATGATTGCAAAGTAGGTCCCAATTACGTTTTTCATTTGAGTGACTAATCAAGTTGATGGGCCACATCCTCTCTATGTGAAAATGAATGGCACTGTTGACTTCAACTGAACAGTGCTGATCTACAGCAGCTCAGGTTCTGGCCATACATTTATTGATAGAAATATTTATGAATCCACCTGTTGTCTAGATCGTGCGGTGAATAGTAACTGCAGTAAATCTTTAATATCGAGTGAAGCAGAAATACAGTACTATCCACAAAGCAGAATGCTGCTGGAAAAATCAAATCATAGCATGTATTAGTAATTCATTCAGTTGTTTTTCTTGTAAGCATTAAAACCAGAAGCAAGAGACAGAAAATTAATTTCATTTTTATGGCCTCCTTCAGTGCACAGAACATGTGCTATAAAATATAATGCAACAAAATACATGAACTGATCCTCTTGTATGTCCATTTGGCAAGGGCATCCAAACAAAAGGATGGAAAATTAAAACCCAAACATGCCAGAATATCAGTCAGGCAGCTACGTCTGATCAATAAGACTTCTGTTGTTCTATTTTAGGATGTGTTTAAAATCAGTTTCTGGCACAGTATATTAGTGGGCCAGCATCTGTGAGAATGTCAGTGAATTATGGAAAGGCTTAAGGAACATACTCTTGGAAGCAGTAAGTGTTGAGCTCTTTTGTGTTTGCTTTGGAAGGTGGAATTGTGGTAGGTGTTTCCCATTTTTAGCATTCATACCTTTATTATGTCTGGCTTATACATTATAAATATTCCAGATGGTAGTGGATGGAGACTTCCTCTTGACCAGAAATGAAGAAGTTTGGGTCTCCTGCAGATTTTCAATCTATTGATCAAAAGATTCCCCCCATCCACGCACCCCCATCAAGGCCTCAACTTTGCTTCCATTGAAATTAGTGATAAAAGTTCCATTGATTGCAGTCACACACAATTGGGTCCTCCATGTCATCAGAGAGAAAATGTCACAAGTGGCAGTTACATTAGAAATGATGGGACAACAGAAAAGCTGTCCAATAATTAGCAGAAAGGTAAAGAATACTAAGATGACATTATGGTGAAAAGTACTGTTATACTTGAACATATCATTATAGTCTCAGAACGTGTCTTCTGAAAAGCCATTTATCTAATGTGATCACAGTTCATCTTGAGTTACCTTTTTATACTTGCTCTATTGTAGCGCTCATCAGCAATAATTTCTTACATTTACTAGTTATAGCACCTTTCATCATAAAGCATCCTAAACCATTGTATAATTTACATAGGAATAATTTTGCAGACTCCTCTGAGGTGCATCTTTACAGCCAGCTTAGAGGCGAAACTGGAGGTTTAGTTTGGAAATTTTGGTGGGCAGAACATATTTATACAAACTGGGAATTTTGTCAGGACACTGGTAACTCCTTTGTATGTGCAATAGGAATTAGCCACTAACCAGGCTGCAACAGTTAGTTTCCTTTTTAAATGTAAGGACAGCTAGACAGACTGTTGGAATGGTTGTTAAAGAAAATCAGGAATATAAAACAAGGAATAAATTATAAAAAAATCTAGCTGTAATTTGATATTTTTTCACATATCCGCTTTGTCCTTGCCAAATCATTTACTCTACCCTGTTCTCTTTCTGCAATAAACATTCTTGCATATTTGCATTTTCAGCAGCAATGTTTAAATCTCAAAAAGAGGTTTAAATTGAGTTAGCACCAACCACTTGCACAACTGGGCAGGAAATCTTCATCGATCCTGCTTTGTTGAAAGATTACTGGTACATCCCACTTCTCGCAGGGGTAAAAATAAACACAAAAAACCGTCTTCCTTGCAGTATCTCACCACTTCTTGGCTTGATTGGAACCGTGAGCTGGAAATGCCCATGAAAATTAAACTGGCTTTAAAATGCTAGCTAGACTGTTTCAAAGCTTGAGAAAGGTTTGCTCAGGATTTGGGGTGAAGTTGCAGGCAGGTTCATATTTTGTTAGAAATTATTTGTTCACTCTTGGTTAGGAGAGGTACAAGTGGTCTCAGATGTAACCCTAAGAATGGTAAGAGAGAGATTGATAGGGCCTAATCTCGCTCCCAGTGAAAACTGGAGTTTTGCCCTTGACATCATTGAGAGCAGGATTTGGCTCTTAAATCCCATGCCAACCTTCCTAATGCCCCACCCCAAAAATTGACAGATCTTGATTTTTAATCTGTCTGCGCTGCTTATGGAATACAATTAGATAAGCAGTTATTGTGCAAAATTATGCATACATGTGGGTGTCTATAGATCTTGTCTGATTGTGATGAACAGTGGTGATGAGAGCAGCACTGGAGGGATAAAATGAATATTCATTTGCTTCATGTTTGGCTGTGGAGACAAGATGAGGTGTGCCATAGCATGGTGGGACTCACACAATGAACTGTGCAGTGCTACATTTGGAAGCTGACAAGTCTTCAGCGGAGAGATGTTTATCTTTTAATTTTCACAGCCTCAGATTTATATGCCAAGCCAATAAATGTAATAAAAATCTCCCCTATTAATTCTCTTTTAATCTATTCATCTTCGAAAAATACATTAAAATCAAATATGGCTTTGAGACACAGCTACCCAGTACATTTTGGCCAAGCATAACACTTAGCCTTTTGGGGTACATTTTCCTTTAAGTGATTTTCTACATCCAAAAATATGGAATTGAAGAGTTGAGAGAAGATGGTGCATTTGATTTAAATGTAGAAACAAACAAGGACTACAAATATGGTTACTGGTCAGCCAGGTTCCTAACCTCCTTCTGATCACCGTGGGCCAGGCTACATGTGGTCTTCCCACACCTGTGCAGCAGGGGCAGAGAGAAAACGAGAATCTGTGCAAAGCCTGCACACAACAGCAATTCCCTGTGTTGTGAGAAGCAGGATGCCCAAAGGGAGAGATGAGGAAGCGGGGCCATGACCTCTTCCCTGTCCACAGTGACCCAGGGAGTGGGCTGAGCACAGAAGAGGAACAATCTGTTCAGTCCCCCATGCCCAAAGAGCAACCCCGGCAGAGACTTCTGTGAGGCACAATCTCTCCAGTGCACTCTCTTCCTAGCCCATTTCAGGTGCTGGTGCAATATAATCAATAATGGGCCAGACCCTCAACTGATGTCAATAGAACTATGCCCGTTTACATCAGCAGAGGATCTGGGTGTATGATGAAAGTGTAGAACTGGACCTGATTATTTCTTTGCTATGGAGATAGCAGTGTCTTTATTACTAACTCCTTACTTTCTTTTACTCCCAATTTCAAAGAAACAGAGTTTGGGATAGCACTGATTTTTAATTCCTAACACTAAAAGATTTTTCAGAGGCACACATTAGACTTAGTTTATATTGTCCCCAATTATAACCACTAATACTGTATGATTGGCTTGTTATAATATAGCTAATTCACCAGCAGTATTCACATTAATTTTCACATCTTACTGTGTAATAGTAGTGCTATTTATTTATTAGCTAGACGGCCCAATTTTAGCTATGTTATAGGAACAGAGTGTGCATTACCCAGCAGAGCAAGGGTACACCTGCAGCTGGCCATTTCTATATTTATGGCTGTCTGACAGCCGTAATGAATGGCAAATGGAGAGTATTTGTTTTTTTCTTTGGCTTAGTAATTATTTTTTCATAATTTAAAAATAAAAGTGAAGCTGGACACCTGGCATTAATTACAGGTTTTAAATATCTGTAAGTCTCTTGCCAAGGTGCCCTGGAGAAACAGAACAGATTCTCAGGGCAGCACACAGGAAAGAAATTGTTAGCCAATCACAACTTTCGCTGGAAAACTTGACTGGAAAAGCCCATATTACATTACAGTTTAATTTGTAATCACATCCAGTCCTTTTCACTTCATGTTTCAAGCCTTTCATTGTATAGACGTATGCTTAAGTTGGGCCACTCACCATGTGTTCTAAACAGAAGAAGGACTCTAGATCAAATGTTTTGCAAACTTTATAATAGTGTGGTGAACTTCAAAGTCTCATAAAGTTAAATAACCAGCTGCTTGTTGTAGCTTTTGCTCTCACAGTTGTCATCCATTTACTATTAACTTGCAGAACCCCCGCCCCCCACATTCCCCCAACAGTTGCAATCATAAGACAAAGAAACCAATAAAGGCCGATTAAAGTTGAGGGTAAAATGCGGTTCTTCATGTTCCATAGAGTGAATTCATAACCACAGAGACTTTCAAATCCCTCAATGATAATTGTATAGATAAGATTGATAAGACTGGTTGAAAGACTATGAGAAGGGTAAAGATTAGGATTTCTCCAGAAATAGACTAAGCAGGTAACATACACACACAGATGAGGGGTATGCAAATGGAAAATGAAAATTTGCAATCAGGGAATGATCAGAACAAAAAAAAAATGGTAGTTTGCAACAAACCTGGAGAGATGAACGTGTTCACAGGAATGGACTTACTGTCTAGTACAATGGTCACTTTTGACTCAAGACAGTGCTGTTTGTGGCACCATGAGGACATTTTGGATCTACAGAGGAGGCAAAGACACCAGACTGAAGTGAACCTGAAATATTGACTGAATGAACTTGATAAACAACTTTTCTGAGGCTGTGCAATCATGTACAGCTGTAGGCTCTCCTCTGCACTGTGCAGGGGGGAAAAGTCTGCAGAAAAAAGCCATGGTGGCCTCTAGTTTTCCAGGAAGAAGCATATGGGGACAAAGATGGAGGAGTAACTGCACTAAGTAGCATGCTCCATCCCCGCATGTGAGGTTGCTGTGCTATGTAAAGCAGGCGGCCTGTAGCCAATGGCAGAACAAGTCCTGGACCTGGTCTGCCACAGCTGCGGATATTTGCAGAGAAGCCTGGAAAAGGATTTCTCCTTGCTGCTGGATAAGAGCCATAGGGCTGAAAAGCCTAGTTCCACATAGATCTCTGGCCTCTCAACATTTGGTCCTTGCCTGCTACTTGCTCTGCCCCCCTCTAGTTCCACAAATTAGAGAGCAAATGCACAGACTCCGTGGGACCACTAGAGCTATGGAGATTTGGAAACATCCAGGAAAGTTAAAGGTTGTAAATTTGAAGTGGATTAATTAAAACACGTTAAATCCCTGTGTGGATGTTGTTATTCAGAGTGAAAGTGGACTTAATTTGGTTTATCTCAATTCATTTGGAGCTTAGCTAATGCTTTAGTTATTTAAATGAAATTACCCAAAACTCAACAAAAACAAAAACACACACAACAAAAACTCCTAGAATTGTCTGCAAGTTGACTTTTTTGTGATACTTCCAGGGCTTAAATACCTGGCAAAACTTTAACCACCACAGCTTTAACCAAAATCCTACCGACTATAAACATTCTAATTCAAGATTCTATTACATCCCTAGGTCATCCGGGTCTAATATTAGGCATGCAGAACATACACTCTGATAACCCTTTGAAAGGAATGTACTGACAGTCCAAAACAAGCCCATCTCAATCTTTTAACGTAGCTTGACATGAAGCCTATGTATTATCTTATAGGTGGACTATTAGCAATGATTATAGTTAAGGTTGCCTAATGCTTTCCATTAGGAACCCTTGAATACAGCTGCATTTGACTTTGCCAAACTTTAACCATGTTGGCTGAAATTTCTATGCTTGCTCTGTCTCAGGCTGAACTTTTTGGAAAAATTTCAGCGAAAGTGGTTCAGCAGTTGCTGACAGCGATGTTATGAAAAATTGTTTTTCCAGTGTTCCATTCCCGACCCCGTTTCTTTGAAGTACGCTAGTGCTTTGTGGCAGACATATTAAAATTTGGCAGAGGAAGAGCCCTGGAGTCAGAGATAGGACAGCGTGCTGTCCCTGTGAAAATTCAGCCTGATTTCTCCAAGCAGTCTCCGATAAATTGACATTTGCACATGCTCAATAGTCTTTGCTAGAGGCTAGCTGTTAAAATCTCTGAAAATTCATTCTGCATTGAGCTTTTTCCTGGCCCCCACAAAGCTCCCTAAATACCAAATGTATTGAGCATACTTGCTACACCCAAAAGCCAAATACATATTAGGCAGAGAGTTTAGGTTAGATGTTTTGGTTAGATGTATTTCTGGAGGTTTCATCACATGACAATCTTTTATTAAAGATTAATCTTTAATTCCTGGAGATGCCAGGACAATCCTGGAGAGTTGGCAACCCTAATAGAGTTAGAGCTCTATGCATTTTTGTAGACCTTATTATTGAGCAAGGCTTTATACAGCTACCTTAAGAGGAAGGCAGATACTATTTCTCTACTCTACCAATGGGATAAATGAAGTTGCACCAGATTACTTCTAACAGAGCTCTGGGTAGAACTCAAGAGTAAAATCTTGGCCGCCTTTGAAGTAAATGTCAAAACTCCCAAGTCTCCAATGGCAGACCAAAGTCTTTGCCATATTGCCTTTCAGAATGAATTTGCCAAATCTGTGTGTTTGGTTGTACTATCTAATTGCTAGACTACATTCCCTTGCATATCCAGAATAGGATTCCCTGTTCCCAATATTCCTCTGTTATCTAACACAGAGGTTCTCAAACTGTGGTCTGTGGACCACCAGTGGTCTGCGAGCTCCATTCAGGTGGTCCGCGGATAGTTCCCTCTTAGGTGCATGCCTGGGCGGACGCACATGTGAGAATGAAGGGCCAGCCACCTAATTAGTGGAAACACGCAGGCCTGGCTCCAGTAATTAGGTGCCTGGAATCTGGAGAAGACACACATGTAAGGTGAGGTGGAGGCCTTGGTGAAATAGGGGGTAGGTGGGAGAGGGCAGTGGGGTGAGAAGAGGAGGTGGGGGGAATTTGGGACGTGCAGGGCTACAGCAGCCAGAGAAAGAAGTGACTTTCCCCAGCTCCAGGGCTGCAGGGGGGAAATACCTCCCTACTTCCCAGCCCCAGCTTGGGGGCTGCCGTGAGGGGAGCGGGGGGAAGAGGGCACATCCATCGCATTAGAAAGGTAAGACTACTGATATTAAAATATGAGTTGTGTCCTTTTGTTTGAAGAACAAAAAAGGTTTATTAAGGGTTTTTTTTATATAGCACTTTTATTCAAAGCGCTTTACAATAGTTAGCTAATGGTACAAACAACATTTGGAAAGATCATCAAGTGGTCCGCCGAGACCCGCAGCAATTTTCAAGTGGTCTGCGGGAAAAAAAAGTTTGAGAACCACTGATCTAACAAGTAGTTGTATAAGCCACAGGCAGAGTGTCTGTCACATTCTCTCTAGTGGCTGATTCCACAGAAAAAAGCTTAATACTCTCTGTATCGTTCCAATTTTAGTACTACCATCAGAATCATTCAAGTGTGATCATATAATCATTTAGAAATAGTAAACAACTCCTCCCCAAACCCTCCAACAATCTAAATCTATTTTAACTCAGATTAATTTTAATTTGGTCACAACAGTATTACCCATCAGACGTAGCTCTATTAGGTTTACGCTCTGGTGGGCTTGGATTTGTAGTTTCAGTTTTAATTAAAGGTGGTTACCAGTAACTGTTTTGACTGGATTTCAGTTGTGATCCATACATAATACCCATTTAATTACAGTTTTAGTATGTACCTTCATCTCAAAGATTTCCATCTCATTACAATACACGGAACCAGTATCTTTTTCCATTAGCTTCCTTTTCAAAAATATCACATTAAAGTTCTTTCTGGTATGCTTACAGGTTTTTGATAGACTGGGTATAACTGAGGCTAATCACAATTTAATGAATGGAAACTGGGGCTTTAACACGTCATGAGTGAGAGGGGTTTTTACTTTGTTAAATATGCTTTTGTGGGTTTGATTAAATCTGTGCCAAATTACCTGAAATAATACGTGGTTATTAAACAAACCAGCCTCTGATGTGGAAAGTACATTGTTTTTCTGGATTCCAACTGCAAGCGATCCCCCCCCGGAAAGGAAGTAGTAACTGATATCTGACAACCAAGCTTTATATACTTTTTCTCTTGAGTGGTGGCAGAAGAGACTGAAAGCTGTCACAAAATTGTGCATCTTATATATAGCTGGTGTGCCATAAACAACAAAATGTTCTCAATTAAAAAAAAAAGATTTTCAGCTCTTTGGAGATGTTCCACCTTCAGAGTTAATTCTAAAATGTCAAAGACTGAGGTGCAAAATGCTATTATAGTTTAATGACACTGCATTGAGAAAATTTGCACTGAAAGGGGCATTTCATTTTAATCTGATTCTCCTTTGATTGTTTGCCCAGTTTTATTTTTACTTTAAACACCATTTAAAAAAATGGTATTAATAGTTCACTATTGTTCTGTAACATGAGGTCACTCAACACCAATATTTCACATCAGGTCAGGTAATGGCCTTTGGAAAAATCCTTCAATTTCTATGGGTTGTAAATGAAAACTACTGTTAATTTTCTGACTTCCTCCTCCCCACCCCAGCAGACATATTGTTAGGGTGTTGCTTTGTATGTTTTTTTTAAATGTACAAATACCTACTTTTCTTGGTTACAACTGAAAGATGAGCATGAATCCTACTTCTCAGGTTTTTGCAGTTATTTAATTATAGGATATCTGAATTCCCCAGGGTTATACCATTTTAAATGTAATAGATTGAGAAATTCTATATTTACCTATACATTACTTAGAACAGACTAATGTATATCTGGGTTGACCATTGATCCTAAAACAGGGCTCAGTTCTCTTCTCATTCAAAAGGTGTGTAAATCAGGATGGATTTCAATGACATCCATGGATTTACACCTATGTAAAATTGGTGTAAGTGAAAGGAGAACCAGACCCCAAAGCCCAATTTTTATCTCTGTTATACCAACATAAATCTGGAGTAACTCCGATGACATCAGTCATTGAATCAGATTTGCATTGGTGTAAAGGAGAGCAAAATTTGCTTTACCGTAGTTTGCCTGCTTGACAAAATTATCTGGAAATGCACTGCTAGCCTGCCAGCTTTTTCTCTTTTTTTTGACATTTCCCATAGGAAGTATCCATTTTAACAGAGTCAATACCTTTCCTATTTCCTTGTCAATCTCTATGGCCAAACAAAATTTACAGCGTCAGCAAATTAAGATGTAAAAGAAGCAGCTAATCAGGACCTCTCCAGGTACTTTCTTACCACCAACAATATACAATACTTAATTTCCTACTAGGATATTATAGCGTCTACTGAGATTTCAAAGACTGATTAGTTTCAGAGGCTTGGGTTTTTAAAAACTTGTAATTCTAAAAAAGATATAAACGTTACAACAATCCATTGCCACAAGTCTGGAGAAACCTGGTTAATGCAGACCCTTTGGGGAAAGAATGGGACTCTTTAGATTTTTACCGATAAGTTATGAATAACATTCTCATAAAGCTCAAAGATTGCCCAGATATACACATTTAAAATAATTATAGTGATTAAATAGAGCTGCAAACAGCTATAGCTCCAGGCAACACCAGCTAAATGTAAAGAGAAAACATCTTCTGCATATGTTTGTGATTTATGTAATTACATGCTTCTACAAGCTACACACCATTCACTGGCAAACGGCCATCTCTTCTTTCATTACAATTTAGCAACAGTAAGTAACACACTTCATCTATTTGAGAAGCTCCACTTAATAATGCCACTGGGGCTGTATACAACACCACTGTTGAATGAATGTGAAAAATACAACATAATTTTGTTGAGAGTGTAAAAATAGCATTTGTGGGCTTACTTCTCATGTCAATTAGGAATGAGTCCATTGGAGGCAATTGTGTTACACCCAATGTACAATCCAGTGCTAGCGAGATTAAAAAAAGGCCCTAGGTGCACGTGTATCATTTGCTCTACTTACTCCATTATTCAACAGGTGAAGTTGTACAGCCTAGTTGGTCAAAATGATTTAAACAAAAATAAAAAAAAATAAAAAATCTTCTCCCCACCTCCCTTCCCAAAACATCTGCTTTAACAAAATCAGAAAAATAACACAAAACTAAAAAAGTCCTTTGCTGATTTTCCTGTTTTGTTTTTGGCTTATTGTTTTCCTCTCTCCCCCTTTTCTTCAGAGGCCAAATCAAAAAAAGGAAAAAATGGGTGCAGAGGAAAATGAAAGAAGGGAACAAAGGAAAGAGAGAGAGAAAGAGAAAATGGGAAAAACAAAAAGCAAAAAAAGACACAGGTGCCTAAAGTGAAAAATTTCAAATGCAAGTTCTTCTATAAATATTCACAAAATTTTTTGACAATTTAAAAATATTCCTTTTCATACGTATAGAACAAATATACCTTTAACATTTTCCACGATTATTTTTTGGCCAGCTGTTTTGTAGAGCTAAGAAGCTACTGCAGATTTGAATGAGAACCATAAATAATTTGGCAGGTGAAAGACATGGTCATCTAGCTAACTGAAATTTTCAGTATTTCTGAACTGTGATCACTGAGGTTGTTTAACTGCACATCCAAATGATCAATCTGCATGTGTAATTAGTGAAGCATTCTGTCTGTTGTGCTCTGGTCTCTTTTTCCCTCCAATCAAAGAGAAGACGGACTATGGCTATGCAATTATTTTTAGTCACTTGGAATTAGATGCATTTGAGCTTCTATGTACAGTATGGAGTACGCTAGGGTTACCATCCGTCCGTATTTCCCCCGACATGTCCGGCTTTTGCGTCTCTAAATAGCCATCCGGGAGGAATTGGTAACAAGGTTAAAATGTCTGGGTTTTTTTTCTCCCTCGCCTCCCTCCCTCCCTTCCATGCAGAGTGTGGCTGCTGATTGGGCGGCTGGGCCGATTGACCCACTCCCATTGGCCTCCAGCAGCCAGAGCCCTCCCCTGCTCCCCCCTCCCTCTGTCTGCAGCCCTGTGTAACACACAAACCGACCCACCAGGCAGCGTGTTTTGCAAACACGTGGAGCCAGAATGGTAAGGGGAGTCTGGGGGGGACAGTCAGGGAGTGTTGGATGGGTCCCCGGCCTCCACCTGCCACCCCCACCTCCGCGCGTCGTCCCCCCCCGTGGGCCTCCCTCCCTGCCTGCCTCTCCCTTGTTTGCTTGTACTGCCAGAACCTGCAGCATCTTCTGTCTGCTGCCCCCGGGTCCTAGTGCCCCCATCCACTAATGGGAAGACAGGCTGCCCTTACCCTGCCCTTCCACCCTATCCCTGAGCCTCTCCAATGCCCCAAACCCCTCAGCCCCAATCCCCCCACACCCTAATCCTCTGCTCTATCCCTGAGCCTCCTCTTGCATCATGAACCCCTCATCCTCAGACCCACAGCCCTCACCCCTGCATCCCCTCCTATCCCCAAACTCCCTCTCAAACCCCCTTCCCCTTTCCCACACACCCCCTCCTGCCCTCAAACTCCCTCCCAAAGCCTGCACCCCCTCCCTTTGCACCGCCTCCCACCCCCAAGCTCCATCCCAGAGCCTGCACCCCTCACCCCCTCCTGCACACCCACCCCCTGCCCCAGCCCGGAGCCTGTACCTAGCACCCAAACTCTATCCCAGAACCTGCACCCTGCACTCCTGCACCCTAATCCCCAGCCCAGGACCTGCACCCCAGACCTCCTCCCCCCACCCAACCCCCCTCCCAGAGCCTTAGGCAGGTGTGGGGGGTTCTGGGCACCACCAAAATTTCTACAACCCTGCCACCCATGTGAGTGGATAAGGGTCGGGGCAGTCGGGACAGGTAAGGTCCTAGGGAGGCCGTTAGGGGGGGTTCTCAGCAAGGGGCAGTCAGGGAACAAGAAGCAGGGGGGGTTGGGGTTCTGAGGGGGGCAGTCAGGGGGTGGGAAATGGGAGGGAGTGGATGGGGGCGGGGCAGGGGCGGGGCTAGGGCAGGGCTCCCCCCTCCCCAGTGTCCTCTTTTGTGATTGTGGAAATATGGTAACCCTAGAGTATGCTTTTACAAAAAACAGAATAATTTTGTCCCCAGTTATTATCTGCATGGATGCACAACTATTTGGTGAATTTGCAAGCTATACATTTGCTTGTGCAAAAATAGGTAAATTGTTTGCACAATTATTCCTTCCTTATATTTATTCTTGAGAGCACCTATTATTGAGGTGAGGTACTAGTTACAAATTAAACACTACAGGTACTGAAACCCTATTGGACCCTCTTACTGAGGCAAGCTCCCAAGAGTAAAAGCTGACCAAAAACTGAGGAACTACCTCAGATTTAGTGCATTGTTGTCCCTTCCGTTAATTGAAAATACAGGCAAAGGATTTACCCCAAGTCTTAGTTCAGAAATATAGTCAGAAAAGGAAAACTACACTTAACACCTGTTAAGAGTTAAAAAATAAAACTGGAGAGAAAAGCTAAATAATTCTTTCATATTTCAATATGTCTGTGCTAGATTCTGATAAACATTCACTGATTACCACTTCACAAGCAGTGCCACTACGGACCTGGAATTACTTGTGGAGTCAGGAACTGTTAAGGATAAGTGCATCAAAATCTGGTCTTCCACATTTATCATTTCCTTTATGGTTTCAGTTAAATTAGGTTTCCACCCGCTATTGATTTTCTGTTTTGTTTTAAAGCCTGTTTTGTTAGTTTTCTTCTTTTCATTCAAACAAACTGCAAGATGTAGTTTAAATAGCACAAATGAGGGTGTGAGTAAGACAAGCCATGTTTGTTTATGGGAAAAGAGCTGTGATCAGAAAGCAATTGTCCTTGCAAAATTATATATATTTTACATTGTCTGATATTGTGCATATGCAATTGCTTTTTCCATTTTGGCATGTAATTGCATGTACAACTATTTCCCCTTTTAAATTATCTGAGATGCCAAGTTTGCTGCTATTAAAATATTTCCAATTATTTACATGCACAATTGCTAATGAGATAATGTCTCAGTGGGCAGTTTAAAAAACAATCTTTCAAAAATTCTGCATATATCACAGATCTATCCTGTGGCTTGAGACTGAGTCCTCCCTGCCCCCACATTTCTGGTGAGCAAAAAAAAAAAAAAAAAAGTACGATGAAGCTAGTCTAGAACATTTTGTCCTTTCTAAAATGCACGTGTATGACTGTTTCGTTACATTTCCTCTTGTCTCTATTATAATCTACCTGCTGACTCATTGCTAGGTTCCTTCCCCACCCTGGGCTCAGCTAAACCTTTTCTGACAACCATACCCCTTTCAGGAGTCTGAAGCCTGAGCTCTAATGCCTGGGGCTGAATCATGTAATTTAGCTTCCTGGGGACCCCTCTGGTGCGGGACCGAGGGGCAACTGCCCTACTTGCCATCCCCTAACACTGCATTTGTGACCCCCGCCAAAATCTGTCCTGCAACCCCCTTGGGGGTTGCGACCCCCAAGGCTGAGAAACCCTGATCTAGATGAGTTGATGTACCCCTGGCTGAGAACCACAGAGCTGGAGGGAAAAAGATCCAGACAAGGGCAGGCAGTAGGTTACTCATTTCAAGATCCAGCCAGAACAGGGCTTCATAATCTCCAGAGTACAGGAAAAGGATGCAATATCCTGAGCTTGGAAGACCAAGTTCAGCACGGAGCCAGAGGCTGTATGAAAACAGGAGCAGTGGACTGGAGACAGCGGCTTGGGAGCTGGCTGCAAAGGGAAAGCCAGGCAGCCTGATTGCTGGGACCTGACGGCTGAGAGCTGGGCAGAAAGACACCTGGTTGCTCACAGGGGACAAGCAACAGCTGCAGCAGACTGCAGGCAGGAGGATGGTGTCGCGGTTACAAGACTCATATCTATATCTCAGTACTGTGCTAGCCTTAGGGGATTGAATTAGAGACTATTGTTTTGATCCTGATTTTTGTTGTTACTGCTGAAATTTTGGGATTGAATCCTGCCCTCAATCTGTAAATGTTTTGGTGCAGAGACCGTGTCTTGTTCTGTGTTTGTGCACTGGGGTCTGGTTTAGCTCCTCAGTGCTATGATAATACAAATAAATGGAGGCAATGACAAAACTCCCACTGACCTCAATAAGGCCAGGAGGTCACCCTGAGTATGTAGCATGTTCGCACCCTTTATTTTGCCAGCCCTAATAAAATACAACTCAAAATCAGAGTGGTAGAGAGCCCACCAAGGGTTGGCGGCTAGAGTTCAGGGTTCAGTGATCATGGCTACCAGACATCCAGAGGGATCTGGTATACACAGCACGCACTGTGACACCCTGCGGCAGGTCAGCCACAAGATGAAAGTCTCCCTGGCTCTCAAAACGTGTAGGAAAAAATATAGTTTAGGCCGGGGTTTTCAGAAGACTTAAGGAAGTGTGCTTGCCTCATCATTCAATTTTCAGTGGTAGCAGGGTGCCTGACTCCGAGGGTCAACTGATTTGGCCTTGCGCTGGGGGGGCTAAAAACAGCAGTATAGGGCTCTGAAATCTGGCTCACTGGGAGGGACAGAGGGAAGAAGGAGGTTCTCAGAGCCCAGCCTCCAGCCTAAGATGACTACACTGCTATTTTTCAGTTTCACAGCACTAGTCTCACAAGCCCGAGTCAGTCAAGCTAGCCTCTGAAACTTGCTGCCGTGGGTTTTTTCAGTTGGCTGTGTAGACGTACCTTTAGAGTCCTAAGAAAACCCCACCCAAAAATATTAACGGTGGCTTTTGTCATGTTTCCTGAAAATATCACTCTCAGCAGCAGCTCTGAAAAGGTACCTAATATATGAGGGCACTGGAAGCTACTGGGGCTTGGAAGTGTGACCCAGTGCTGCTTTCAGTTAGCTTGAGTATAGTGCAGTTCTTTCTGACCTGTCTTCTTGATGTCTCTGCTACAGAGGTCCCAGCAGTGGATGGGGTGAGATCAGTGAGAGGGGTACGTGACCAGCCCAGGTGCCACCTTGAAGGGACATTTCTAGACTGTGAGGCAGGTGGCTAATTAGGGGAACTGGAGAGCAAAGTTGCAGAGTCTCTCTCTCTCATCCCGTACAGTTTACCAGTGCCTCACCTGTGGGCAGAGGTCAGCTGAAGTGCTGGAGCTCACAAACCCATTTTCTTATTGGAGATCAAATGGAGAAGCAATTTCCAGGAGCAAGTGATCAGGGCACATTGCCAGGGTTGGCTCTGCTGTGAGTGCAGTGGGAATTTTGAGGGGGTTGGTACTTAGTTTATTTTATATGCCTGGCTTCTTCTTTTTGGGTTTCGCCTGTGATTACATTATGCATAAGTCTCCAGAGACTTTATAATCAGTGTCTTTTTAAGATTAAAAAGGCTTTTTTTCTCTCCATTCTGTCTAAAGGAGAGCAGGTGTTTGGCTCAGAGGGATGTATTCTCTTGCTAGTTCAGCAGTGCACAAGGAGGTAAGTAGCAGTGTCCCCTATGGCAAAAACAAATAACTTAGAAAGACGAGAGCTGGAGAGAAGTTGAACTGGGTATCCACCCTCTTGATCTAATTTATTACACCAAGGACATAGAGTGACATGCTGAGTGCAAAAATGACTTGCAGCTGATAAAAGCTTAACTGAAATCCTATTGGCTTAGCCAGAAGGACGTTTATCATGACCGATCTATTTAGTTGCTAACCTCAAGGATTCCAGTAAGAGTCTTTGCAGGGTGAGGTGAGACATGCATTTTGCAAACATAGGCCCAGATACTTCATGGCCTTTGCCTAAGCATGCATCTGGAGTGGAGGAATGCCAGGAGACATGGCTACTCATTGTGTACTCTTCACAACGACAAGGAACAATTGTAGTCCCTGTGCTTGGGGAAGTGAAAAGACTGCTCCCCCTTTGTATCCCTAGAGACAAGTCACCTTAGAAAGGCTAGAAAAGAGTAGAGGAGGAAGCAGGGTCCTGGGCCCTTCCTCGCATGCTGGCAGGTACAGGCTACAGCATCTGATGCAACAGTGCATCTTGCTCATTGATCCAGTACACGTGTGTCTGTCTGTGGAATTATAGCCAGATCTTCCTGAAGCAATGCTGCATTGCACCAACTCCACCTCAGCATGGCAATGCTAACAGGCACATGAGCTAAATTCTGCCATCACTTACATGTGGTTAACTTCACTGATTTCTGAGCCTGCAACACTGAAACCAGGCATTGCATCCTCCACTGCTGTGAACGGCTTACAGGGTTGTCAGGGAAAAGATTCTCTTTCTCAGGTGCAGAATGCATGTCAAAGTCTGAGAGATGACTGCCAGTGGAAAAAAAGGCAGCCTACAATCTTTGGGGCTTAACATAAATCCTAAGGGAAAAAAAAATACAAGGAGGGTTTGAGGGAATCTGAAAGATTGAGTCTAAGTTGGTATAAGGTGCTGAGGAGGCTGAAAGAAGATGCAAGTGCCCTTATCTTAGATTCTCATTTGAATTTGAGCCAAAGCATCCTCTGTGTGACTGAATCTTATGTTTGAGTCAGTAAGCATCTTAAACACGAAACCCACATGTAACATTACTGATCACAAAGCAAACAACAAACTGGTTACTAGCTCTTCAGGCACTTGGCACAACTCCCCCAAACAAGTGAACTCACCATCTTTTGTACCTTGATCTTCTCTTAAGATTCCCTTTGTATGGCCAGGGCTTGCGTCTTAACTTTATAGACGTAAAATGTCATGGCCATGGGAGCTAATTTACACCACCAATATTGAGCACCCCAATGCTCCAGCGTTAGCCAGGGATTAATTTTTAGGGATTGTACAGCACTTTGAAAATGTATATTTTCCTATCAGCACTAAGCACTATTGGTATTACTTGTTGGGCCAGTTCTTCAGCTAATGTAAATCAGTAAATATGCTGATTTATACCAGTGTCTCTCTCCCGTTGAGTCATAGATCATGAGTGATTTGTATTCCATTCATGGGGCCTACTGCAATTACAGTATCAAAGAGACAATGCAACACATGGTAGAAGATTGTCCAGTTACCAAGTCTAAAGGTGGAATTACCTGGCTGTTTAAGGCAGAGGTACACACTGACTTATATTTGCAAATTGTGCAATGAAGTTTTTTTCCCCTTATCTGTGACATAAGCCCTAAATTAATAAGTTAATTGTCTAGTTGTGGGTCTAAACATTCCATTTTATGTGGCTAAGATTCAGCCCAGGGCAACATGTTGCACAGAGGAGGAATTTAGCCTTTGACCTGTTTAAACAACTAAAATTCTCCAGTTTCGCTTTATGTGCGAAACTTCACACAGCTCTAATTGCTAATGCCCTGAGGAAGAAGGCTAGAGGCTCTAGGGAGTTGGCAGGTGCAAAAAAATCACATGGAGAAGCTCCTTAGATTACTCTGCACCCTCGCGGAAACAATATTAAAGAAGTAATGCACACCTTTTGGGGAAAATTTTCAAAGGCACAAAGAGCAATTTGTCTTCCATTGGAAGCATCAATCCTATTGGTGTCTTTGAATGTCTCCCCTTTTGTGTCACATAAACAAAATCTTGCAAGCCACAAGGAGACCATTTCAGTGTGGTGTTTGAGAAGTTAATCACATGGCTCATGATATCGTTAGAGTAATTCATTCTCAAATTCTGTTCTAATCAGACTCGTATGCCCACACCCATTACCATGGTATCTGGATGGATTAAGCTTGGCTGATCAGCTGCAGTATGGAAGATCACTGTCGGTACCCAGAATCTCTGACAACAACAATAAACCTTAACAGGCTTTTGCCCAGATATATCTCTAGTATAACTTTTTACACAAATGGGATCCATCCGTGATACTGTATATTCTATTTTTTGTAAAAGTATGTGAATTAAAAGATTTCCTTCTTTCTGTCTTTCATATTTCATTTCATTCAGATCACCTGTTGCAGCACTGTTCTTGTTGATTTCATAGCTGAGGGGAGTATTTTCATCTGACGTATGAAAATAGCAAGATTAGGGGATTCCTGGAAATAAACAATAAGAATAAAAAGGAAAGTTTACTAACTAGAAATTGTATTGGGACTGAAATATAAAGCCAGCACTGAAGTGGAGTAATTTGAGAACACTTGTATTTGAAGAAAACACCATCGTAAATATATGAAATGATGTATTGATATGATGCCCTGTAATGTTAGACGTATTAGTCAAAGCTATGTACAAGCTCTACTAAATATGTTATTTTTATGTGCAGTATGTATTCAAAAACTACAAAAAATAAAATTTTGAACTATTCATCTTAATGGGCTTTTTTTTTAGGTTTTAATTTAAGAAAAATCTGTGCATTCCAGCTATATTTTTTCATTGTATGCAAACAGGTTTTTCAGGACTATTACTAAGAAAATATCAGCTATGAAATGCAGTGCAGTGACCTTCCTTATAAGTAGACAAACCTATTTTTTTGTATTCACTTTCTCTTGCGCCCAGAAAAGCCCATCTCCGAGGCTCATTGTAAAATCCTGCTTTTTACAAAGTTTCCAAGAAGGAATGAATGAGATAAAGGAAGGTCAAGGGATTTGTCTAACTTCAAACTATGAATCAGTAGCTCTGCCAAAACTGGAAACCCAAATCCTTGTTCCCAGTCATACGATCACATGAAATAGGATGCAAAATTAAAGGGTCTTAGCTTAATTGTGTTATCAAAACTGTTGCAGTCTTTGAAATGTGAATGTTCCATTCAAGGAAGGGATTAGAAAAGAAATTCCTACTTCTTCTGTTTTAAATGCACTGGAAGGCTGCTTCAAAGCCCTCCCCAAAAGGCTAAACTCTGCTTTATGTTCCATAAGGACTGCCTTAAGGTCTTTTATCAATGCTTGGATTTTGCATCATACAGAATGAACAATGGAATAAGACAGTTTTCAACCATGTTCATTTTTACATGTTGGGTGATTTCATTGACAATGTCATTCAAACTGGGAGAGAGGTTGTTTTTTGTTTTGCTTCATACGAAACTAACTAAAATCAACGGAAAGAAATCTATGAGAAATGTGCAATTGTATTACTTTTGGGAGGATTTTAAAATATTTTAGGGCAAATAAAGAAAGTGGTAGTGGTTATTGAAAATCTGAGGAGTCAGGACACTTGCTGGACACAGATAAACATTTACCGCTTTTAATATCCTTCACCATTTTCCTTTAGTTGAGATCACCTTGTGAGACAGTTAAGCAATTTGAGTGTTTTACTTAGTTGTTGCTTAGATCTTCAAAACGTAATGGGAAGGCAATTTATAGGGGGAGAGCAAATGCTAATTTAGTTACATGCTAACAGAGTACAAAGAGCTATATTTATTAACAGGAGCTAGCATTTACATATTTTGTAGCATTTATGTCATCCAGAAAAATGACATAAGTGGATTTTCTACGTAGACTTGGGAAGTAGCTAGATGAAAAGAAGAGTGTACTATAGGGAGAGACAAATACCAATCCAAAGTCAAAGCACTTCAGAGACATGTAATGTCCTAATACAAAATGTACTGCATATTGATCTATGGCCGCAGACACTCAGGCATGACTGAGCTCTATGAAAATCCCTCTTCTGATTTCTTTTAGCTTTAGACACATTCAACCCATTTCAGCCAATCCAACTCAAAGGAGAAAAGGAAACATGCAGTGGAGGTCACATTATTCTAACTACAGTAGTTTGTTCTTTCTTCTTTGATTCTAGAAGTAGAAATGCACAAACAAGGTTAAAAAAAAAATCTCCCATCACAAATAACCTGCAGGGTTGTTTGTGAATTTCCTTGTATTTTGTATCTCCAGTGTATATTTATGGTTTTGCTTATCTAAAATGAGTTATTTGGGTATCTAAAGGTGTTTAGTCTCTTAAAAATCTTCATTAGTTTTAAGGCTCAGGGCCTGCACTACAGACAATCCAGATTAATTCTCTTCTGCCTCAGGTCACCAGAGCTATTTCTGTCTCAAGACTTGAATCTGGAATTTAGGGTTAGGACTCTCAAAGCAGTGAAAGTAACCAGGTATGGTAATATTTCTTAGCGAAACCAAGCCCTGCAGCCTTAATATAATTACACATGTGGAATTTGGTTCTGAACTTTGATTTTCTTCCCCGCTCTTTTTCTAAATGTGTGTGTCAAATGTCGCACAAGTAATTGGTGAAAAACGAAGTATCAGAGGTGGGAAAAAACAAAAACAACAACCCTCACCCAACTTCTGGCTGGAGAACGAGCCAGAAAGTATGGTTTGTGACTTAATAGTTTGCTCCATTATTTATCACTATTTTATTTTAATTTTACAGATGGAGAACTGTCATTTTATCCCCCCCCTTTTTTTAAAGCTGTGAAATGCAAACTTTGTCATTACGTCCAATGCCCATGGGAATTTGAGCTATCTGAGGAAGTGCCCAGACCCAGAAAAATGCATTGTCCTTGGAAATC
Organism: Chrysemys picta bellii; assembly: GCF_011386835.1. NCBI lineage: Eukaryota > Metazoa > Chordata > Testudines > Emydidae > Chrysemys > Chrysemys picta. Next base: position 171,960,611 of record NC_088793.1, on the reverse strand, counting down.
AGAACTTCTGGACTAACAAAATATACTGCATGACCTTCATGTGTTGTTATAACATGAAGTTTTGTGAGTTAAAGACATGATGCAAAGTCTATTGAAATTAATGGAGAAATTTCCATTGAAGTCAAATGGGCCCTAAGAGAATTTTCCAAGAATGTCATGTAAAGTGAAAACTACATCTAAATGGCCATCTAGCAATTTCACAGTTCTTATTATGGGACACATCATAGCATTCTGACAGGTTTCAGAGTAGCAGCCGTGTTAGTCTGTATCCGCAAAAAGAAGAACAGGAGTACTTGTGGCACCTTAGAGACTAACAAATTTGTTAGTCTCTAAGGTGCCACAAGTACTCCTGTTCTTCTTTTATCATAGCATTCTGTACTTAATGGAAAAAAGCTGGAATAGAACTCAGATCTTTGTGTCCAACCATTTGGACTAAAAGGAAAATCTCCATTAGCTGTTGGAAATGCAGAGACTATGACATACAGTTGAGCAGCTCTGATTACATCCAATAAAAGCCAGTGATATACATACATGTTAGCCAGTTTATTATAGTCAAATGATTGGTCATCAGATGGTAAATAAGTATAATTTTACTATCTTTGCTCTGCTAGAAACACTAGCAGTTTGTAGCCCAGTAAAGTTTTACTCCTGATTTACTGCTGTCTTGTATCAGACTTATGACAGAAAGTTAAAGAAATGTGGCTATGGAACCCAGTCCAATAATATCGGAACGTTGCATCTAACTTTATAATACACTAATCGTTTGCAGACAGAATTTCTCTGTCTTTGTTTATTATGCCAAGGAAGTGACTGTCTTCTCATGGGACACTAGCCCATCTGTTAGACAGCCAGACAAGATCAGGAACAGAGCTGTTTTGTTAGATTAAAGAAGGCAAGACCTTATTTTCCAGCAATGTTTTTTATGGCCACTAAAAGTAATTGACAATGCCTTACCAAATTCTCTCAGCTGAACAAAAAACATGCCAGAAAAGTTAATATAACCGGTAAACGACTATATATAGAAATATTGTATAATTAAGCATAGTTTAACAGATTGGACTAGTCCACAGAATCTGCTAACATTCCATTTCAACATGAATGTGTGTTAATAAAAAGGACTGAACTCATTAATTAAAAACCAGTTACAAAACACAGCTGGACAGAACTTAAAGCACAGTCTCATCCACATCAAGACTTGTCCAATTAAAGGAAGAAGCCCTTTGCTACAACTGAGTTTCCTTAGCACAAAGCTGTGCACCAGGAGTGTAGAACCACAGTGAAGCTACAAAGCACTGCTCTCAGAAGAGATCAACTTCTTCCTTTTCTGGAGGGAGCAGGCATCCTGGGAGAGAAAAGATGGTCCAGTCATTAAAAGGATCTCTGGAGTCCCGGGCTACTGAAGTTCAATTCCTTGCTCTGACAGACTTTGTGTGACACTGGACAAGTTGTTTAGTCTGTTTGGCCTGGATGAACAAAAGGAGTTGGGCATCTAAGTCCCAGTTTCGGGACCACTGAGATGCACAAAACTCCCACTGAACAGTGTAGATACCAAGTGAGTCTAGGTGCTTAAGATTCTGCAGTAAGAGTTCCCTAGGGTACCTAGGTTTCTGCCTCTGGGCATGCACATTGAATGAGGGTCCGACTTAGGGAGGAGCATAGGAAAGAAAAGTTTGAAATACATTCTACTCTTAATATAACATTATGGACTTAAATTTCTATCCTGACTCTTGGCTAGGAGTAGGGAGGCTGGAATGCAGATGATAGGAACGTACTCAAATCCATCCTGCTCTACTTATAGTAAAAGCCTAATGGGAAGAATCCTGTCCACATCACAAGAACCCGACTCTGCAGAATATTGAGGTATGCTGCAGGATTGACTGAGAGTCCCTACGCAATTTGACTTGATTGACAGTCTTTGCTCAGGAGAAAGCTAGGCTCTGAATAGCAGACAGTGGTGCGGGTGAGAACTAAGGTCAATGAGCAGAGTCAAATTTTGCATTATATTTGCCTAAACTGTGTCAGAATTCTGCCAGTGAGACTGAAGGAACTGACTTAAGAAAAAAGAAAGATTAACAGACCTAAAAATGCAAAGCTAAATTGATACCTAAGGGAGGGAAAGTGATAGCTAACTACATACATAGTATATGAAGGATGAAGACACCAATGATACAGGGAGGGTGGGCTGGTGCTACAAGAAATACTGGGATTAAATTAAGAAATATAAAACTTTTAGGCTGAATATAGTCTGTCTAGGTAGATGGTGGAGGACTCGTTTGGGACAGCTCAAACAAGACTGGACAAAGCATTAGAATGTACACTGTAGGGAAGAATCCCGCACTGGCAGGAAGATGGGTTAGGGAAGTATCTCTCAAGCCATGGGCATGATCTTCAGATCTACTGATGGTACTGTGCTTGCTAAAAAATAAAAGCTCAGAACCCCATGGTTGCTAGGACCCAGTAGGAACCAGGGAAGGGTGCAACATTTTCGTTCCCTCTTCCTCCTGCTGCTACTGACCCTGTGCTCTATCTTCTCCAGTCCCTAAAAAAAAAGAAAAGAAAAAGAAAAAAGAAAAGAAACCACAGTGGAGCTGTCCCCTTCTCTTACCCACACAGCACTCAAGTAAACATAGGCCTTGGTGATCTGAATTCAAGTCATGTGATGAAAAAAGAAATGCACAAAAATACCCTGAGAAGGCAGCACACAGTCGTGCCTGATGAGCCAAAGACGTGGACAGACAAGCCAATGCTCAGCAAGAAATGGATGTGCAGCTTGCCCTTATCAAAGCAGTGAGCTAGTACTTGTCATAAAAGGTCCCACAGACTAAGTGCAAATTGATACCCAGAAGAAGCGTGTCAGTTAATGCAGGGAGAGCTTTGTAGCACAGCACACGTTGCACTGGACAGAAGGGATGTAGGAAAGGGAAACAGGGCAACGGGAATTACAAGTACCCATGCTAACCAGCAAGAGTCTACAGAACACACAGTAAGCCCCAAGTGTCTTACAACTTACAATATAAAACTCTTCCCCCACCCCATGTCCTCACCCCAACCAGTCACAGCACAGACCCCTTCCTCCCCCCCACACACACACTCACTCTATTCAGGTTCTGCTCTGAAATGTGTACTACCCTAGCACTGGCAAGCAACACATTTTTGTAAGGACAACATACACCCCCGTAGCCATGACTCTTTCTTCAACACCATGCCCACTTTTTGCATGGTAGAGTAGTGGTGTGTGTTACTGCAGTGCATTGCTGGCTTTAGTACAGTGCAAGCACAAGCATATGCACATAACAGCTCCTTTATTTCATGCAGGCTTCATATTTATCCAGGATGCACAGTGCAGCTTCCACCCTTTTTATCTGTTCATTGGCGATTTGAGGACTGGGCCCACAGACGACTGATGGCATATTGAGATCGCTTGTGGAATACCTGTGAAGCAGCTTTTGAAGTGTGGAAGAAACTGGTCAAATGTTTGGCAGGGAGACTGCTGCCAGGCAACATTTTTCAGACATCTGAAAGGAGAGTTTATTCTTTAGTATTTTATTTGTTTGTTACTACATACAGATTGGCATGTTCATCTCCAAACCATGCTGATAACATTCTCTAAATTTTGGGTATCAGTTAGGATTGAAGCCATCCCTAGAAAGATACAGTACATAACAGAGTTGGCACAGAGTGAGCAGTTGTCTTGGGGCACAAGTACTTTTTGAATCAAGGCTTCAGTATTTCTTTAATCAGAAAGCCTATTCTAAGGAATGCCATCCATATCTAACAGATGTTCCATTGAAGAACACACTGGATCCTTTGCAGAATATGGCGCAGGGCCCATTTCCATTCAGTGGTTGAAACAGGATTGATTTCTTTATATTAAGAAAAAAGAGATATAAAGCTATTTTCCCATGCAAAAGTTGTTCAGCTATCTCCAGTGAAGGACGAGATATTTTCCAATGTGGGATTTAGAATTTCATTTGCAAATAGTTCAAGTTTATGTACAGTTTTCCACATGCTAAAGGGCATCCTTAAAATAAATAATATAGTTGGACATATACAGGTTCTTTTTAATGTCTAGAATAGCTGGTTAGTAAACGGGGCGGGGGGGGGGGGGGGAGAAGGGGAGGTTGTCCAGTGAATTTAGCCCTTTTTCTGCTCACAAGTTGTCTACAATCAGGATTTGTTATGGATTTCTTCGGTATAACTCATTGTTAGATATTTTAAGCAAATACATTTCACCTTATTCATTGTGTACAAACTGCTGACTGTAAACATTCCTTTTAGTATTTAATATGTTCACTATTTGATAGATTCAAGCTGTGCAATTGGTTGTCTAAGTCACATGGTATTGTTTATGTTCCCTCAGTGCTTCTGCCCCTAATAATTTCCACATGGTAATGAAATAAATTGTTTTGTAATTAAGTAAATCTTGGCTCATAGGATCAAAATTCATTTTCCAGGAACATTCATACTAACAAAAATTCCCTGAAAAATGTTTGTAAGAAGGAGGTATGAGCACATTCAAAGCAAAGTTCTATTTAGAAGGTGCCAAAATATTCCAATATTCCCCCCCCTTACTGTTTTACCAGCCTTAATAATTTTTTTGTGTGTCAGCCCCTCAACTATCTTATACAGTGATTGTATTTATTTTAATGGGTCTCTATGTAAGACGTGTGTGTTTTATATAAATTTGCACATAATGTAATTTCAGTGAAAATTGAATGTATAAATTCACAGCACCGTTTGCCTATAAATATATCCAGGGGCAGCTATTTGTCTGCCAACTGTAGACAATAAATTTGTTGTTTCTACTTTTCTAGGAAAGCAGTTTTCTCTAAAACATAAACTTCACACTATGTGGTGTTTGCTATCATTTCAAGGCCACTACTCCAATGGAAAAGAATGTGTTAAATGTAGCATTATCATGCAGGTCAGGCAGGGCAGCCTGGTACACATTTTCCCACAATCTCTGCTCATTAACATCTAGTTCCCCCATTGTGCAGATTTTTGGCTCTGTTCCACCAGGGCAGAGATGAAAAATGTTTACAATATGCAAACGTGGAGGGGGAAATAAAGAGCTTTGAAATGTTAGTCCTTTGGGATGAAAAGTTTCAGAAGGGGAAGGTAAGTCAAAGGTTACTAATGGGATGTCTACAACACCTGCTTTTTAGTGGAGGTTTTAATAAACAAGTTTTACTTAAGTACAGCTTGGCCCGGACAAAATATTAACCATATATCCCTGGCTAACCTGATCAGCCTAGTATCCAGAAACAAAGGTCAGGCTTTCAATACCCTAACATAACCTGCCACCTTCCTGAAATGAAATTGTCCTGTTTGCCATGTTAAACACATTGCTTTTCACACTCTAGGCCAGAGGCATGGTGTGCCCAGATTCAGTGGGTGGGGTGGGGATGGGGATGGGGGAGATTGGGAAAGAGGGGATGCTAAAACTAGCCTCACTCTAGTAGAGACCCCTTGTGCCTGAGCAAGGAGTCACAGTGACATAGGAGAAAGTTGTTACCTTAAGTTTCCTGATGCAGTTGAATAGCTTCTATGCTGCACACTGCTTTTAGTTAGGGTGAGCAAATTTCATCATCAGTCATCATCTCATACGAAGTCACAGCCACTTGTTCATTTTCTCCTTAAATTAATTGCAGAATATTTTCAAGACGTTTTGCCTAGAGTTTACAGAAGTGCAAGAGCAAGGGTGAAATCTACCTGAGTATACACAAATCTCTTATGGCTCTGGTACCCAAGCACTTCACCATTTTAATAGTTTTTAGCCTCAGAACACCCCCATGAAGTATTCTCCTCATCTTTCAAATGGGGAATTGTGGCCTGGGGTAGATTAAGGGCAAATAATTTTTTTTGAGAGTGAGTCAGGAACTGAACCTCTCACTCCTCAGACAGGGTCCAGCGCCTGATCCACTAGAGCAACCTTTTTATGCTAAGAAGCATGCAGTGGCTTCCAAAAGGGCTTACATTTTAATATAGCTAACCCCTGGAAGCAGAAAAATAGACAGGGTCACATTTTGGTGCTTGGGTCACGTCAAATACATGATGTTTGATCCAGATTTTGAAACTTTGTTTCATCTCCGCTTATATCACAATGAAGGTTACTTACAGAAAGTGGCTTTGAAAGCATGAAGTTCAGTGAACAGAGTGAATTTTCCTTGAGTATAAAGGTTATAACAAAGTGCTAAAATCCTCTGCATCTCTGTTCTCAACATTTCTGTGTTTCTGACTGCTGGTATCTAATACAGTGGCCTAAGCAAGTGTTACATTAAAAAAAAAAAAAAGTCTTGTATGTTCCATCTATTAAGGAGGAATGAATACAAGGATGGATATTGCAGCAGGTACAATAGATTGTTATGTGGGAGCCTTTCAAACACTAAAGGAAGATCTTGTTCCTGGCTAAGATGTTCAAGAATTACTACTAGTGTTGGGTGCCCAACTTGAGGCACATTTTAAGGCAGCCTGAGTTGTGGAGGATGAGCGTTCAGAATAATGGCGGGTGGAGAGGAAGATGAGATCCCATGAGTGTACTCTAGTAGAGCACTGAGTCACTTTAGAAAACCCTGTACTGTTTAATCATGGAATCCTTAGCATTGTGTTAACCACAGAAGTAGCATGACTAAGTGCCTAGGGCTGTGTATGTACAAACCTGTTACTAATTTAGTGGGAGGAAGCACATAAGGTGACATTTTTAGAAGTGTTTAAGTGATTTAGGTGCTTCTAAAAGCTTTACCCATAAACTTCAGTTTAAAAAATAATATTAAGCTCCCCTGGTAACTGTAAACACAGGACTTGATCCTATTTTCAGAAATGCAGCTATTACAACTTGATAAACCTGATTTTTCCAATTACCCAGCCCACACATCAAATTACAGTCTCGTCCCCTTTCAGCAAGTGGCAGGTTGAAGGGAGTTAATGTATTAAAACAAAGGACCAACACATGCCTTTAACGTGGTTTAGTGCTTGCAGTAACCTTTTGTTTTATATGAAAAATATGCATCTGGGCACTGGGGTAAACATGAGCATACTGCATGCCTTGTAAACGTAATCTAAACACATTTATAAATACACCGGAAGCTAGAAAGCATCTGTAGTAAGCTATTTGCTTTTCTTTTCCTTTACATTTGCAAATGTGAGAATTTAAACTTCAACTGGAGAATCACAAAGTTTACACAATTGGTGAGCTGGGCTCTGACCTTACCCAAGACTTCCAACAGCATAACTTTGTTGAATTCCGTGGAGTTACTCCTGCTTGTGACTGGTGAGAGATCAGAATCATGCCCATTGTAAATGGTGTGTGCACATATGTTTAGAGCCCTGGCCAACCTTTTGAAATGCAAACTCTGCTTTTGGTTACATAATTACATGTTATGAGAGTTAGTTTCCTATTTTATTTTCCTTCCCTACCTCCCATACCACCCATGGCTTTTAGTGTCTCATACCACTCTGCCTCTTTTCTGCCCGGTATTGCCATTACAGCTGGCTTCCTGTATTTCTTTTGTACCAGATTAAAGAGTGCGCAGTATTTGTTTGAAATTCCTACTTTTTGACCGTAAGGACATTCAGTTTCCAGTAGGACTTTCAGTTCAGGAGGTATCTCCATCCAGGGTGATGGGTTCATGATAACTTCAGCAGTGTAAGGAGAGTATCGTTGAAAGAACCCAAGTCCTGGCTCAACTCAAACCATTTTGTAGGCCTCTTGCAACTGGAGACTAGTTCACAAAAGAGGGCTACATCCTGCCCTAAGTCAATCCCAGTGAAGTCACAGGAATCATATGGACTCTAAGACAGCACAGGATTGATTATAATGTTTGTGCCAATCTTATTTGACTCAGAAATAACTTTTCTTAGTTCCCCAGCCTTTAGATAATAGAAAGCTAAAGGGGTAATTTCCCCAGAACTCTAGTTTAACTGCACAGCTATAGACTGAAACTGACTCCTGGACAGAGGTCTAGTACCAACCCTCTGCACCACTTAAGTCTCACTTTCAAACCCTCAGAGTAGGATTTAAGGGGTGATTAGACCTTGGGCTGGTTTGCACAGCAAGGTAAATTTTACCCATGATGGAAACTGATAAAAACAACCTGTTCCATGAATTACTGAAGGCCAGGCACTACTCATTAAACAATCCAAAAAAAGCAGTGATCATTATCCTAGTAGCTACACCAGTTAAGAAGTGGGTACTAGTAAGAAATGGAAGATTATTACAGCATGTATTGAGCTGGGTAGGTTATTTCTATTCAGTAACCACTGTTTGTTTTATATATATTTGCACTGGGTGGGGAGGGGTTAAGCTGTTGAAATGGGCCTAAAAGTAAAACAAGTATATGGCTAGGATGCTCAGCATCAAAGCACAAAGGCTAGGCTTGTCAAAGGAGCCTAAGAGAGTTGGGCACCTAGCTTCCTTAGGCCAAAAATACCAGCCTAAGCACATTGGCAGCATGTTAATAACTGTAATGGCCTCGTTTTTCTGATCACAAGAATGCTGTGGTCAACAAAACAGTGAATAGACTTCTCCTTAACAGTGATGATTTGCTTTGTTCCAGCTACGTGCTAAACTGGTCACAACATTAGGGATAACATCATCTTACATTCACATAGTGCCTTTTATTCAGAGAGATTTCAAAGGAATTTGTTACTTACACAGTGTAACTGTTTTGCTAGGTGTTAGTCAGGAGCAACGAGGGCCAGGGTTCAGTTTTTTAGTGGTTCCTTCTGAAAACTTAAACACCAGGTCAAGCCCCTGCACCCAGAAACCTGGGAGACTGTATGGGTATCCTCCTGGACACCCTTCTCCCCACTTGCAAGCACTGAGTCCAGGGGTTTAAAAAACAGAGAACTTTATTAGGCAGGACAACAAAATAAACTTTGGAAAGCCAGCTGTTAATTATCTAACAGTATATATTAGGTTAGACTTCGACCCCTCTGCTACTCTTAACAATGGTCTCAACTTCAGGTCTCCTCTGGCCATTGTGAGTGGCTGGTGCAGTCTAGCCACTTCCTCCCCTGCTCATCACTCGCATTTTGCTGTCCAGGGCTAGTGGAGTCGAAGATTTCTCGCAGGTCTATCTCTAGCTCTGAAGGGAATTGCAATCTGGGCTGCTCCACCACCCGGCCCATTGATTGGAGCTTTAATTGTTGGGTAGGGTGGCCCACACCGGCATTCTTCTGCTCTAAGGCTTCAGCTCAAGCCACCTCACTGCTGTCCACTGCCTCAGCTCAGCTCCGTCTGCAGGGACAGTGGATGGCTTCAAGGCTGAAGCTGCATTGTTGTGGGAAAGAAATCAGTGGTAGATAGAGTTCTTACTCTCAGAGAGGCACTCCCAGGAAAAAGTAGAAGCTCTCTCCCTCCCTCTGAACCTGTCCATGCTCCCTTACCCAACAGTGCCTGAATAGGGCCTCAGTCAGGGTGATTCTTCACCACTGTCAATTTGGTGCAATTCTCTTGTCCTTTCATTTACCAACAGGGATAAGAGCATTTTATTACTCCCAGCCTTGAAACTTAACTGAATTTTGACCAAACTATGCCAACTGTCACATAACAGAAGCAATTCAATCATTTCCTCTTGTTCACCATCTCAAACAGTTCTGGGCTGCTCTTCTTGCCATTCACCAACAGGTATCGACATTTAGCTCTTTACTCCCTAGGACTTCTGGCCTGGCTAGGGCTAACAGCCATGTCTGTGATAGAACATAGCAGTTAATATGTAATAGTGTAAGACAGAACAAGTAGAAGAAAATCATATCTAATTAAGACTGAGGGAGGAACTGAACACTGAATATAAATCATCCTAACTAGAAACATAGGTGGGGACACTAGGACTAACCCAGAAAAATATTCTGGGACTATACTGAATGATGTGCCAGGCAAGAATGGACTTTTGGGACCAACATGCCAAGCAGGTTTTTTTTTTGGGGGGGGGGGGGCTCTCTGGGTTGGTGAATGCAAAATTCCCCACTTCTAGTTATGCAGAAACCCAGTCTTTTGAAGCTACACCCTGAGGTAGGAGCCATTATCTGCTGGTTACCTGTTCTTGGAGTCTCAAGATCAAAGAAGGACGGACTCCATCCAGAGACCTTACTGGACTTTGGGATGATCTCTGGAAAGTTTATTAGCATGGGTGTTTTCTCTGTAATGTTTTCATCCTAAGAATGAATATGCTTGCTTATAAAGAGGTATAGTGGAATAAGCTATAACTGGTGGCAATTATAACAGTTCATAGCCTTTGAAGAGAAAGCAGAGCACAGATGCTGGCCTGTTTAGACTGGCTTGCTGGAGACATCACAGTGTAGGCAGAGAACTGTACAGCGCAGAAAAACCCCAGTCAGGAGGAGGGAGACAGACAAATGTCTCTGCCCAAGAGAAGTGACAACTGAAGGGCTGGGAGCCCAGAGTGGGTGTCCTTGACAAATCAAAGAGGGGGAAATACAGGGGCAGTTGCCCAGAATTGTGACAGTCAGAACCTTCGTTTTAGCTCCAAGACAACTAAACTCCAATTACATAGTACCCGTACTGTGGAATGAAGTCAGTGCAGAGTCAGAGAAAGAATAAAATGTACTGAATCACTAAGATCGCTTGCTTCCTGCATCACTGTATAGGTCAGTTCTTGAATAGGAGAAAAACCATGTCCAACGACATTGGGCTTGTAGAACCCGAATAGATCACAGCCCAAGGTGGCACACATACACGCTAGAAAGTTACATCTCTTTATCTCTCTTCATATTCAGAGTAATCCCACACCTGCTATATTGAGACTCCATAGTTTCAAAGTAGATTCTGGAGCATCTAATATATTTTGGGGAGGGGGAAGTTAATTGAGTTAGTTACTCAGTTTTGATCAAGCATAGAAGTCAGAAGTGTTAAGTGTTTTATGACCCCTTCAATTTTCACAGTTCCTGAGGTTTTGACATCTGTTATACTTCCATAGACTTCCCATAGAACAAACTATTAGTGATTCCTGGCCCCTGCTCTATTTATCTATATACCATCAGTCTGTCCTAAATCAAGATAATATTAAAAGGGTGACTCATAAAAGTTGCATTTTGCAATCCATTCCCATATTGGTTTGTAGCACACACAAAAACCATAGTACTGTATTATTTATGACACCCTTGAATTGCAAAACAGGATCAGACTATCAGCTAAGACAGTGGTTCTCAAACATTTTTTCCCATGGACCCATTTGAAAATTACTGAGGGTCTCGGCGGACCACTTAATGATCTTTCCAAATGTTGTTTGTACTATTAGCTAACTATTGTAAAGTGCTTTGGATAAAAGCGCTACATTAAAAAAAAACCCTTAATAATAAACATTTTTTGTTCTACAAATAAAAGCACATGACTAATATTTTAATATCAGTAGTCTTACCTTTCTAATGCAGTGGATGTGCCCTCTCTTCCCCTACTGCAGCAGCCCCTGAGCTGGAGCTGGGGAAGGAGTGGGGGTATCTCCCCTGCAGCCACAGCCCTGAAACTGGGGAAAGTTGCCTCTTTCTCTGGCTGCCTCAGCCCTGCACATCCCAAATTCCCTCCACCCCCCAATTCTCACCCCATGGCCCCCTCCCACCTACCCTCTATTCCTCCCAAGGCCACCACCTCACATGTGCGCCTTCTCCAGGGTCCAGGCAACTAATTAGAGGAGCCATGCTAATTTAGTTACATGCTAACAGAGTACAAAGAGCTATATAATTAGGTGGGTGGCCCTTCATTCTCTCGTGTGCAGCCACCCATGTGCACACCTTAGAGGGACCACTGAATGGAGCTCCTGGACCACTGGTGGTCCATGGACCACAGTTTGAGAACCACTGAGCTAAGATATAACCCTGTTGTTTAGAATGTAAAAAGCAACCCTCCCACCCCCCAAAGACACACACAAAAATCCCACATTTCAGTGTGCCTCTGATGCAGTAGCACATTTAGGTAACCTCCACCCTCTGTATTTCAGACATTTAAAATGGATTCTAATTCAGTGCAAGGCTTGGGTGTATTATCTTGCTTATTGTGCTTTGTATGAACTAGCAGACAAAATATATAGTGTGAAAAATGAAGTAAAAAAGTGCAAGTATGGTTTCTTGGGCCCACTGGAAGGTCTGAGGCCAGAAGTTCTCATTGGGACTCTGCATAACAAACATTAGCTTAATAGGGTAAGAGCAGATTCTGTCTAAATACACTTCGTTTCTTTGTTCCTGCACCAGCAGTAAGCCCCTCCACTTGAGCTCCCCTGGTGAAGATTACTGTAGTGTTGGGAGTTCCTAACTGGTTTGCATGGGTATCAGCGCTACTTATACCACCTTCCTCATGGTCCCCAAGAGACAGCCTTTTTGAGATCCAGCCCCTGACTGTGAAATTTACTCCTACAGGAACTAAGGGCAATTACCATCTTCTGCTCCAAGTGCAAGGCTCATTTCTTTTACCTTGACTTCTCCAATATCAACATGTAGCAACAAGACACTCTGCTACACACACTTCTTCCCATGGGGAGAAGATGTTGAGAACAACCGTGACAGATTTTAGTCATGTTGTTTATTGCACTACCACAAAGCACTCAGATACAATAATGAGCACAGTGTAAGAACCTATATACAATATAGTAGAGGGCATGACTGGAGTGATTCTAGAGAGGTGAAGTTCTGGCCACAGCATGCTACATTTCAGATTGGCAGATACGGCCACAGGTGTAGCCCCGAGGCGTCTCTATACTATGCCAGGTTGCAGCAGCCACTCACTCAGCACTTTCTGAAAAATCAGGCCCCCATGAAATGTTATAAGCTGGGCACTCCAAAACTGAGGCACCTACTGTGACTAGTTATCTTTGGAAATCTGGGCCACACAGCCACACCCTTAATATATAAAAAGTCAGAACAACATATATTTTCTTTATTATCCTTGAAAGAATTCATAGCTGACCTCTTATGATGTTATTGATCTATTTAGTTTAAATCTCTTTTTCTGTATTTTTAACATAAATTAAATACAGGTATTTAAGAAAAAAATTAAATGACCCAGATTAAAAAGGCACTGAAATAAAACTATCTGCTGCTTTCTGTCATTAACGTAAACCTGTGAAAACCATCACAATGTTTTTGGAAGAGTAATAGCCCACCCCCACCCCCCTTAATTTTTTTAAATGCTGTTTACACTTTGACAACTTCTCAACTATAACAAATGAAGCTTAAAAGGGTGTATATCAGTGTCAAGGCAAGATGTTCTTCAAGCTTGAAAATAAAAGCAGAGCTGCATTAAGTTCAAACATTGGTATTAGATGAAAAAGAGGAATGGTATTTTTCCCTCTTGCTTTTCTGGAGACAGACATTATTTGCCAAAGAATGTAAAATGTAATTCCCCGGGGAATGCCAAAAGCCTTTGGCAGACACTCTGAAACTCAAGTTGACTCTTTTCTGTAAGAACGAACATTAGAAGGAAAAAACGAAGAGGAGGCATAATTACTTCAGTGTTTACATGGCCATGGCTTCTTGATTCTGAAAGAGTATCTGACTACAAGGACTGGAATTAATCTAATTTTAAAGAACTGCCAGGTGAAGTAAAACTACCCTTAATTATTCTAAGTGAGTCTTTATTTGTGTATCATAATTCTTAGAATAGTGATGGGAAAAAGTACTCAAGATTATAAAGACAAGTGCAGTAACTTTTTTCCTTATATTTGTACTGTTCGAACTATACAATCTAACAATATCAGCTTTATACCTAGAAAGACCAGTAATGATCCTAACATCAGGGTGGGAAAATATTTCATCGCCACCATCTCTCCAAACACCATTTAACAAACATGTTCCTGTTAAAGCTGAACAGACTGAAGAAAAATTACTGTTGTGGAGAGTAGAATACTTACATAGACATAAATCACACAGGTGCTTAGGAATTGGAGTAATCAGACTCAGGAGAATAGACATTGCTATGCATGTCCAGGATATAACCAGGTCAGTGTAATTGCATTCCAGATCCAAACTCCAACCACCGTAAGGAACTGTAGACTAGCAGTGTTCTTATATTTTCTGGACATACACATTCTTTCTTACACGTTCATGTAATTCTCTAAAAAATGTGTGTTTTCTACTGAAGGAAATTCCATACATGTGTCAAAACCTCAAAAAGTTGGAACCATGATAAGTAGGCCTCTCCAAGAGTTTTATTTCATTTTCTTAATTGAAGATCTCTGAGCTAATGGACATTTTTAAAAGGGATGCAGCAATGGCTTGGAAGCCTTCAGAACCATATTTCACACTGTCATGACATTCCAAATCAGTTCTCTCATCCCTGCTCATTGTCACATATGCCTATAGAAATTGTAAAGAAGATAATCCGCCTTTGAAAGCACGTCTGATAGCAAAGATACTAGAACTATAGAAATTTGGTTATCTGCTAATGGATGACTCAAGGGATTGGTAACAGGATACCAACTCTTTTAAATCTAGGTAACCAGTTCATATCTAACCCATCTCAGTGACTGGAAGTGGTGACTGAAAGTAGTAACCACCTGATCTGGTTTGATGGCATTTGTGAAATCATTTGCTGGTCTCAGATCATTTCTCAATTAACAGATGGTCACATGTCCAAAAAAGGTATCATAATTGGCAAGAGAAGGGAATTGGTTCAGTTATATTAACTTTTTGTGCAAGTGACCTCTTTTTTTGGTGCAAGTGTTTGTAAAAAAAAATAAAATAATATTCTTGCGAATTAATGCGACTTCATTATGGGTGAATGTGAGTGAATATTAAACTACTATTTTTGGGGGGGAAACCATGAGCTGCTGTATTGAAAACTCTGATCTATGAACATGCAGATAAGTTTCTATCATCCCTACAAGGAAACATTACCATATAACTAGGTAATCATATGCCAAGAATAATTGATAAACAATTGGTACACAATTAAAGTGAATAACCCAGAAGCTGAAAGTGGTTCCCATAAACTGCTCATTGAATAGTGTAAAATAAGAAACTAGTTGGTAAAAGTGAAAGTCTTGGGATGAACTAAACAGTCTAAACAAAAGCGGTCTTAATTTGTCAAATAATTCACAACAAATAGTTCAGCCATGTATAAGGGGGCCAATTGCCACACTTGTTGGTAGTCTCAGCAGAGAATAGGGTTTGATCAAGTGTAGGTCAGCTGGAGGAAGCAAACAGAGTGGCTCCTGTATCTGGTAAGCAGTATTTAGATAATTCTGGAATGGCAGTTCCAGCACTACCAATTGCCAAGAAGCATTTCTGAGGAAGAAATAGTAGAATGGCTATTGGATGTCTCAGAGCATGCCACCAAGTGTACATCAGTTTACACAGAGAAGAAAAGAAGAGGCATTTTTGATTCTGGTCGATCTTTAATATCAACATAAGAAAGAAGCGTTGGATATGTTTTCTGTTGTTCTCTCTGACCAGCTATAGAAATCTTTTGCCTTTGGCCTGAAAATTGTAACACTACTGTACAATTCTTAGTTGCCAGAATAATGACATTATAGTTCATGCAACATGGTTGGATATGCAGGCTACTCAGACAGCAAACACATTCCTATTTAATCTACCAACCAAGAGGAGCAGGAGAAGAAAAGAGTTTCTTTCACCGACCCTGATGAGTTTACAGGCCTATCAGTTTATTCTAACTACATAGTCAGGGTTACCACACTAGGGATTCATATATTTATCAGTTAATCTGTCCCAAAGCCATGGAAGGTAATTAACGAGAGAGATAGTCAGGCATGGCTTCAGGCAGTAATTTAATACTGCCCTAAATCTCTGCATGAGCAAACCCACTAGCCAAAGAGGAAATGCATACTGTACAAGGACACTTGTGTTCTCAAACATGATACCCCTTGGAGTTTTCAGATGAAGCACTTTTCCAGTGATTAACTCTGTACATTTGAATTTCATTATTTAATGCCAAAGGAGAGTGGTTATTTGTAGTGCATAGAGGAAAACAAGTTCCCCCATGAATATAAAAGTCAGATAGTTAATGGATAAGCCATCTTAGGTCACTCAAAGCTCCATTGTCCTTTGCTGATCCTGCTGGAAGGTAAATGAAGTCACTGTTCTTATTAAATCATTATTATAAAAATAATCTTGTGTCTTCTGTACTTTCTAGAATAATTGGACCCATAAACAGTATCACTTGAGCTGTATACTAGGACAAAAGTGTGCTTTCCATACTGCCTTGGTATGTAAATACAGTTCTCCCTTAGAGGTAGCTCGGGGATGCATTGTGCCCTCCCAGAACTCATGGCCATGGAGTGATAACACTCAGACTGCATCAATTCTTAGGCCTTGGCTACACTGGCAATTCACAGCGCTGCACTTGCTGCACTCAGGGGTGTGAAAAAACACCCCCCCAAGCGCAGCACTGTAAAGCACCAGTGTAATCAGCGCCTGCAGCGCTGCACGCTTGCTCTCAGCGCTGCAAGCTATTCCCCTCGGCGAGGTGGAGTACTTGCAGCACTGGCGGCGCGACTACACTCACGCTTCACAGCGCTGCCGCAGCAGCGCTGTGAATCCGCGAGTGTAGCCAAGGCCTCAGAATGGTGTAGCATGCTTCCTTGCTCTGCTGACCTGTATGTGGGAGAGGGAAGGGAAGGGCCAGGCTTACATCCTCTCCACCAGGGTGTTTCGCACCCCGTTGAGGAAAGCTGGAGTAGTTTATTTAAAAATAATACATACACCTGTCTGAGACACAAAGTGAAGCCATCCTCTGGGGGGAGTCCCAAGAAAGCCAGCCTTACATCCAGCGAAGAATTTGCATTCTCTGTTGTATACTTCACCTGTATATTTATAGTTATACATAATTCCATAGTCTGTTAAATGATGCTTCTTGTATATTCAAGTCAATTAAGCAGTGTATAAAAATATTTCTATTGAAAACATCAGAATTAACCTAAACTCACAAGGTTTAAAGTTTTCAACTGTCTTCTTACTCCACTGGTGATACCAATATAACATGTGTCAGAAATTATCCAGATTTCCCTCAGTAAAAAAGAGCCAAAATATGCTTCTATCTAGCGGCATACACAGGCGTGAGTTTTCCAAAACAATCAGTGATTTTGGACAGTCCATTTCAGAAGCGCTAGACACCTAGCACCTGAAGATCAGGCACCTTTATTGTGTCTCAACTTGGGCACCCAAACATTGAGATACCCAGTTCACAAAACATCCTAATGCACATTTTCATTGAATGTAGAAAGCTTGATGACAAGAGTGCTCAGTCATTTAGCCTCTTCTGGAAAGACATCAGAAACCCCGACTGACACTGCGAAATATAACTGGGTGAATAATAAAACATTTCTTGTTGACTGGCTTATTTCGTTAATATTTGACTAGGTGGGCCCCAGGTAAAAGCCAGCTTCAATAGATTTCTATTATTCAGTAAGAATAATGCAATGCTAATAAGCAGCAGTCACGATAAAGAGTATGTTTTTAAGCAATATTCATCTCAAAGAGAATATAATCACACAAATGCATGTTTTTGTTGTAGATATACATATCTGTTTTGTTTTTGTACCATGAACCAGATGGAGGACTTGCCTATTGCAAATCACAAGTGCTTTAAACATGAACTATAGTCTGCAAAGGGCAACAGAGAGAGTACTTTCTCACAGCAACCATCTCCTTAGAAATATGAAAGGGAAAACTGGATGAAAACATAACCTTTCTTTCCCCACACTGGTCAGTGCAAGGTATAGCTAGTTGTTACTGATTGCAAAATTACCACTTTAAAGCTAACAGCTTCATGGCTCTGCCATATTTAAAGAGCCAGCCACAAAAAGGCATCCTGGGAAAATGTTTCTACGACAGGGTAACTCTGCAATGGGGGAGCAGGAATTCACCAGGGAAGATGTTTCTGATAAGGGGCTTTTTGTTGTTAGGACTATCACCACCACAATTTCCCAGTTTAATGCATCCAAGGGCAGGGTTAAAATCCTCTCCATTCCCAAGAAAGTTATTTAATTGGTTCTTGTTTTAACAACGAGGAACATCAGACAAATGGAGTACTCCTCGGAAGAACAAAATGAGACAAAAAGATATCATAACAGCATGAAAGCTGGAACTCAGGTTTTGGCTCCTGAAATTTCCTACTCCAGTTCTTTAGGCTTCCAGCATTTTTTCAAATAAAGCAGGGAAGATATTTCTATTGTAAGAAAAGAAAGTATGGAGAAAAACAAAAAACCCAAGCAGGAAAAGGTTTTCTTTCTTTCTTTCTTTCTTTCTAATTTTATATTTTCTGGTTCTCTTTTTTGGCGAGGATGATAAGGGAAGACTTTCCATTCACAGAGTGCTTGTTCTTTATTTAGTTGGGCTAGATGTTCAAGTAGTTGGTGTGATTGCGGCTATCCTGGCTGACACACTGGGGAATGAAGTGGGGGAACTCCAGAGCTGAAAATGAGAGTCTGGAGAGCTTAAGCTATGGAGTCAAGCTATGTATCTGTGGGCTATAACAGACTCATATTCGCTAACACAAACGGACCAGTGGGCTTCTTCCCTGGAGAAAGAAAGCTTATTCTGAGCATCTGAGATTTGTAGCAGTTTGAACCCTGGTTGGGCCCCCTCTCATATGACAGCTGCCATTTTGGCTAACAGCAGAAATTGAACTGGGGCCTCCAAAGCTAAAAACATGAGTTTCTTACAGCTTGAGTTAAAGAGACAGGCTCTAAAGTGGTGAGCGGTAACAGACTCACATCCTCTGTGGATTGGGCACAACACACACTGATCAGTGGCTTACGTCAGCACCCACAATTCATGAATTAAAGGTTTTGATGATACATTTCCACAGCTGCAAGATCAGGAACTGGGTTCTGCTCTCATTGAAGTCAATGGCAAAGCTCCCCTTAATTTCAGTGGGCTAAGAGTGGGCCCCTGTTTGTTATAGTGCACACCGACTGCATCACCTTTTAGAATGGTGTAGTATGCTTCCTTGCTCTGCTGACCTGTATGTGGGAGGGGGAAGGGAGGGGCCAGGCTTACATCCTCTCCACCAGGGTGTTTTGCACCCTTTTGAGGAAAGCTGGAGAAGCCAACACTATAGTAGAGAATTTGACAATTTGAGGGTTAAACTGAAAAGTATTTTAAAATACTGAGACAAGATATAGCAAACAAATGTTAAAGGGATTGTCTATGACCTTGCTTGATTTAGCTTCACAGTGCTTTCCTACCATGAAATTTGGAGCTATTGCTCCTTACAATTAAGCTAGGTTCTGTATTTTTCATACAGCCATTCTTTTTCTCCTTGTGAACGGGTGGTCACTCTAATGCTCAAATAAACTAAGTTCAGTGGTTGGCCACATTGCATACTCAGCTGCAGTTCACCCTCTACATTCTGCATGAGCTTGGAGGCAGAGACGGGTCAAGTGACTTGCCCAAGGTCACACAAGAAATCTGTGGCAGAGCAGAGAAATAGTCTCTCTAGGTCCTAAGCCAATGCCCTAAACACTGGACCATCCTTCCTCTCTGCCAAAACGGGTCTTGCAGCCTTGCCCAGCTGGGTCGCAGAGACAGGTTAGTTCTGGGTGGAACTCCACAACACTGAGTATGGCTTTTCTACAGTAGACCTGGCTTTACCCAACCAAATGATCATGCAAAAGAAATGCACGTTAGCAGTCAGACATTGGACACATGATTTTTTTTCCCCACTAAGAAATGGTGGTTGTGCTGTATTTCTGGAAGCAGGAAATACCAGAGATCTTGCCAAAACCCCTTTTCTTGTGAAATTTCCAGCTCAGTTTTGCAGCCAAGAAATTCAGATAAATCTTAGATTAGCATCCAAACTAAAATCAAATTTCTAATCTTTTGAAGTTCTCTCCTCACTTCTCCGTAAGACCTTGGTCTTACATCAAGGTCCATTAGCATACACCGCACACCTGTGCAAAGTCAAGTGTGGCTCTAAATGTGGCCAGGAGTCCACACTAGCAGGTACTGATTCTGCATTTGGATCCACGTATCATATTTTGCACTGATACATCAGGTTAAAAACCAGCATCAAAAGCATTTCTCTTTATATTTCCTTTAAAGAGGGTTTTAAGATTCTTTTTTCTCTTCTGCCCTACATATGAGGGGCCCAATCCAAAGGCCCTGGAAGTCAATGGAGGCCTTTTCACACACTTCAATGGGCTTTGGATCAGGCCCTAACTACCCTTTATCAGAATGTGGCATTTTGAGCCTGTGCAGCTATCTTTAGTTTAACGGTGTTTTCAGGGGCCGCATTTCACTTTCAGAGATCAAACAAAGTCAGACTGCACGGGCAAAATTAACTCTGGGTATCAGCCACATCACACACTGACCACAAACAATATTTTAAAAGACAAAGCAACACAAAAGAAATTCCATACTTATCCATTAAAATGTCAGATTTTCCAATTCCTAATGCTCATATTAAAATTGCTACACTCAAGATCTTTAATTTCTTAGATTAATAAATAGCATCCTTCTCCATTTCTAAAGGTTATTTTTAAACATTCTACATTTTAGGATATGTATACATAATGCTGAGTTTTAGTCCCAGATAACAAGCCCATCATAGCTACATCTGTGTTTAATGAGGCTATATACAACAGTGCCATTCATTTTTCATGTTGCCAGCAGAATTTCAGGTGAGTTTAGCCTAAGCCCTGCACTGAACTCCATGTAAGTGGACCCCGCTCCTGTGCAAAGCCATGCAGAGGGGTACTGCAAAGCCTTGCTCAAGTCAATAGCCTCCATGCAGGGGTCTAGCAGAGTGAAGCTCTTTGCAGGGCTTAGGCTTTTGTGCCCCCAAGAGTTAGTTCTTTGTTTTACCCTGTGCCTTGCAAACAGAACAGAAGATTGAGTATGCAGAAAGCAGAGTTTGGGGGGGGGGGGGGGGGAAATGCAACTGTTTGGTTTCTAATCTGACAGGGGATTTCTGATCAGGGATTTTTTTTAATCATCACTGGTTCTTTCAAAGCTTTACATTGCTGGGGACAGGGGAGGGGATAATTTACAGTAACTACAAACAGTTGCTCCCTCTCATTGAGTCAGCTGCTGATTTTGAAAGCTCGTTCTGTCTTCCCCATATCTAAGGTTGACATCAGCCACAAGGAACACATGGCGAGCTTTAAAAACGACAACACTTTAAGCCTGCACTCATTTCGTAGCTTCAATATGTAAAAGCCCAGCCATCTTGCTTGTTTAATTCTTCTGGAAATAAATATTTCCATTTACTCCATCCCAGCCAATCTAAGCAAGGAATCTTACAGATACATAAGGGAAAATATGTCACAGCAATTCCAGCTAACACTGCTTTTTGTATCATAATTACCTTTTGGTTTCAAAGTGAGCAGTCAGGGCATATCAATGCAAAATGAGGCTCAAGAAATTCCAGAACATGGGTCTCAAGGAACACTCTGACTCCAACCCCAACACAATGGCCCTTCCCCCTGCAACAACCCCCACTTGGAATAGTAACCAGGGGGGTACCATCCCTTCACAGGCAGACAGAGGAGCAGCCTCCCTCCTAAAGAAACGAGCCCTCCTCAGGAGCAGTAGGGATAGTTGCAAGGGGACCGTCAGTACTTATCCCTGAAACCAGAATATATCTGCTTGGGTGAGTTGGGCCTGAAGTATTCTTTTCCTACTGTGTACTTCTGCAGAGGTGGTAATGGGAGGACTCCCTCATTGAGATGAATGGATCAGTTCACAGAGGTATTGCTTCAGGCTGTGAAAAGGCTAATCACCTCCTTTTGCATCCACTCATGGCATAAGGTCACACTGCAGCACCCCGCCTCAGTTTCCCCACTTTCAGGGCTCTTTCTCAATCAAAATACTCAAACTCTTCTCATTCAGAAAACCCACTCCTTGCGGTGGGGTGCGGGAGGTTATTAAGATAACAAAACATTTCTCAAATTCCATACGACCCAGCTTTCCCACTGGGGTCTCCCAGGCTTTCCCTGCCTGGAGTCTTTTCCCTGAAAACTCAAGATTCCCTTTGGAGCCTACTTACTCCTCTACAATCTTCCTCAGTTCCCACCTGATACCTAGAGGTTCCCTGCTGGAATACTCCTAGGAACCATTCCTCACCTTAGTAATCCCCTACCACAGTCCCTCTTCCCCATCCTTACAGCTTCCTACTCCCCTGTACAGAGGAATTGGCTGCTGGTACCCAGCTGGTTCTACTAATTAAACCCCACACTCCATCCCAGGTGTGTCAGGCAAGATAAATTGGAAGGGGTTGGCCAGCTCCAGCCTCCAGCTCTTAAAGGGGTAGGCCACCTCAGCACACGGGCTTTCTGCAGACTCAGGTAGACATCACTGCAGTTATGCTCAGTTCACATTTTCAAGCTTTACTTTCACAACCACGTGTGCAAGACACTTACCTTCTTTTGAAATGAACGTCAGTCTCCACTAGCCTATAATGCCGATGCTTTATTCCAGCCCTGCGGCTCGATTTTCAGAAAGTGCTGAGCATCTGTCTTCTGCTTAAACTTGCTTCACGCTCTCCACGTCACATCCCTGTGCATGGGCCAAGTGCAATCACATCTGGTATGCTCCCCTGACCCCAAGGAGTACTCTAGGCTCACATTGCTGCCAGATTCTCTGGAGAGGTTAGGCAGTGGAGGGACCATGCTTTGCCCCCTCTATACTTAACAGTACTATTGTCAAATGACGATTTTGAGATTGTCAGTTCCAAGACTGCATAAATGCTACATTTTAGCATGTAACAGTAGTAAGTAATAGAATTAGGTAAAATAAGGCACATGTTTTAAATAACAAGTCAAGCTAAAAATCCTGCTACAGATTTTAACCAATAGATTGTTTTCAAAAATAAACCATCAAAATGAGAAAAAAAGCTGACAAACTAGTATTACTGTGGTGACCATGTGGTTTCCGCATATAAGTAAAATACGTACATCTTATTAGAATGAGAACTAGAATATGCTCCGGATACTTCCTCAATTGTTGCTTAATATATCTGGACCATGTTAAAAAGTCATATTCAGTTATAACTGACATGTTGCACATATCTCCTGAGTGATACTCTGCACATATAAGATTAATATATACTCAGGCTTAGTTTTTGAAAAGGGCATATGCCCCGTCTGTGTGCCACCTCACCCAATGTGCACATACCTCCTGGGGTTGTGTGTGTGTGCATTTCCAGTGTGTTTTGGCTGCCTGGGAAATCTGAGCCCTAATTCAGGTTAGGAGTGAGGATTCCTTTCCCTTCTGTCCCGGTTCCTTGGCAGTTTTTATTCACACGCACAAATAAACACCCATTATCTTTGAAACAGTCGGAGCCACTACTCACCAAGCTTGATCCTCCACTCAGTTTCAGCAGCTTTACATTAGCTTATTTCTATTGAAGTCAACAGTGTAAAACGGATGCAACAGAGTGGTAGCTCAAGCCTCTGGTGTTTCTGTAAATTAACTAGCACTGTAAAAGTTCCGCTTTGCTCACCTGGCATTAATTCCTGGCCCTATTGAAATCAATGACGAGCTTCTGTTGATTTCAATAGTTCCAGGATTTCAACCACAGGCTAAAGATTCAACCTCATATTTCAAGAACATATGAATGAACACTGGGAACACATATTCCGTAGCCACACATTTTTCTATGAAAGAAACGCTGGAAAATAAGCATTATATAACATACAAACATACTACCTCCCAGTGTTTTACGTCCTATGAAGATTTCTACTTTTCTGTGAAAGGAGAAATTGAAGGACACAATTGTTTAATGACTTGAATCTGAAGGCATTTGGCTCTGGCTTGGCCTCAAACCGGAATCCTAGATCAAGCCTATTTATACTCAGACCAGAAAGAGAGTATTCACCTTGCCTAGCACTAGTGCACACTGGTCAAAGGATCCCAGAACAGCAATATATGTTCCTCTTAGGGCCTCCAGCTTCCATACAAATAAAGGGAAAGATGCTCACTGACTTCACTGGGGGTGGATTGGGACTTTAGGCCCAGATCCTCAAAGGTGTTTAGGTATCTGATTTCTCATTGAAATCAGTGGGAGTTGGACACCTCACCTTTGAGGATCTGGGCTTTCGTGACTTCTGGAATTGTATCCAAAATGCTAATGCCATAAACCTCCACTATATTTCTTTCTTAAATTTACCCCTCTTGCCCACAACAATGTTCTCTCACACATAAACACACCAACCCATGGATTGCTGCTAAGCATGCATTCAATGCCTTATCCCTATAGATTTTCCATACATTTAGGCAGCACAGTTAATCTACCCATCAATAAAGTACACTGGAAAATATTCCTCTAATGATGAGCAACAAGAAGAAAGAGCAAAACTGCTAAAGACATTGCAAGTCTATTGTAATTACTTATTTTCCCCTTTCAACAGTTTTATTACTTCCTTGTTATTTAAGTGCAAGCCACCTTAATAAAGGCAGAAAGTAATAAAGCACTTTACTAATACCTGTGAACATTTAACATTAAGTTGGAAGAAGCAATCCATTTTTAATAACAGTCTGTTTTGGTAACCTTGTATTCTGACCTTGTATTCACCAAGGTGAAAGGTGAAGATTAAATCTTCTCCACCTTTCTAAATGCAGCTGCTGTGCACACAGACTTTAATTGATGTGAGACCCAGCTTTGTAACTCAAGACCATCTCCCGCCTGCAGCACTGAAAACATGCAATTCAAGGCTCAGTTTCAGCTGATAACTGGTCCCTCTCAGCTGATGGTCTGGACAGGAGAATGAAGTCTTTGTCATTATCTATCCTCCATCAGCATAGCTCTTTTTTCATAACTCTGGTATTCAAGTCAGGCCTATAATGATGGCCTCTCAGCAAGAAACATGATGAAGTGAAACAAAACCAAAAAGGGGATAAACTTAACTAACTGCTGAACAAAGCTGTAAGATGGAAACAGGGCACTGGCCCACTCTCACTGAATGTTGTGAATTTTTTTTTTAATCTGCACAGCCTGTGATTGGTTATTTTTTATTCCTATACAAAATAAACATTTCCATCCATTCATTGCACTATACGGTTTCCAGTGTAGCTCCTTGACTTTGCAGCAATTTCTTTTCTCTCCCCATGTACTGTTGGAACATCAGTACATCTCAATAACTTATCTGGGTCCTGTTATAATGGGACTTCTGGTTAGTTTCTTTACAGGAACCAAATCTGGGACCTCTGACCTTTACCTAGTGTTGCCAACTCTCCAGGATTGTCTTGGAGTCTCCAGGAATTAAAGATTAATCTTCAATTAAACTTTATGTCAAGTGATGAAACCTCCAGGAATACATCCAACCAAACCCGGCAACCCTAGCTTTACCTCTTGAACTAAAGTGCTCAGTCTCTTATATTGATACTAGCAACGAACTCTTCAAAGGAAATGTAATGACATTTTGGAGCCAATCTTGCAAGAGGTTAGATGGGGAATTGCCTCTGAACTCAATGGACCAAATTCAGATGTGATGTGTAAAGTGGTGTAAGTTAGCCTCCCTTACATGAATTTAGACTTCCTTAAACTTACACCAACTCTACTGATGTGTAAGGTTGTCTAAATAAGGAGCGACTAATTTATACCACTTTATATTTTACATCTGATTTGGACTAACAAATATGGAGGGCTTTCAGGAACGGGCCTTAGCGTCTTTCCAAGGACCCAAATGTTGCCAGGCATGATGATCCACTCGCAGAACAGCGTCTCTAGCACATGGCAGCCAAATGTGCATTGTTGAGTTTAGCTTCATATTCTTGATGGAGAACCAGCATTTCATATACACATTGGACTTATTATTTCAAAACTTTAAAAAATGGGTGTTTTGATCTATTTTGCCAATGTTGAAAATTGTGCAAGAGTACTCCCACAATACCACACTAGCTCTTTATATGCAGGACTATAAAGTTATCATGTTTAATATTCTGCATGATCTAAAAAATCTGTATGCATTGGAAAAAGCCAGGAAAAAAAGCAAATGAGAACTTTTTTTTTGCCTCTAACTTAATCTTTTTAATACATGTCCTGATAGCTCTACTTATTTTAGAGTAGTCTCGCCTCTTTTGTCCTGTGGTTTTAATTCCACTACTTGGTAAAATTTAGGTTTCCCGTCACTGGGTAAATTCACACAGGCCAGCTCCCAAATTATCACAGTGAATGTTTTCATCCTCCTGCTACCAAAGGTGATGAGCATGTGTGTGCTCTGTGGTTTGTATAATTCCCAAAAGTCTGTGTAACTAGATAGCATCATGGTTAAAGGCTCGTGTAGTGTAAACTGTGCTTGAGCTAGGGGGACTTTTCTGATGAGTCTCAAACCACTCTAGTAATCCCTAGAGACTCCAGATGTTTTCACAGAGCTGCATTACCGAAGAGTCACCAACTACTATCGGCTTAGTGCAGGCAGTTTAGAAGTGCCCTTTCCCCCTCAAATGGAATGTTTTCATGTGAAAATTACAGAACCTTTTAAAAGAAATCATCCAGTGATGATCCCTTATAATCTATTAGCTGAAAACTCATGTTGTTGCATGGATGTAATTCATAAAGTCATATGTGTAAAAAAGCCAAAAACTGCCGAGAACTTTGCTATGTATCCAAGCATATGAACTGACTGTATATATGTGCTATGAAGAGATTCTGCCTGATTGCACGTGCATGAAGATAAAACTCTAATTCCTCTTTCTGTTCCTTGAACAACAGCATGCCACAGAATGGGATTTATCCCGCAGCGGGTCTGATGTTTTTGTGCTGTGTAAAGTTAGAAACAACTGACTCATTCATTGCTCTCCTACTTCTCACCCTAAATGGGCCAGTCTTTTGTTTATTCCTTAATTGAAGACAGGATATTACATTTTTAGAGAGGAAAAGTAAATACCCCCCTCCCACCCAAACAATCTACCACAGAAATGTTCACTGTCATTTGTGGTTTTTGTTTTTAACATTCTAATAAAATACATTAAGAGAGAGCAGCATGCCTGATTTCCATGGCCTTGCTCAATCATAGTTCTCTTGACAGGGTTCCAGGCCAGATTCCACCATTGACTCTCTTTGTGACCTTGGGCAAATGACTTATGCTCAGTTTTGAAAAGTGGTCTCTAATTTTGGGCACCTCCGTTTTGAAGGTGTCCAAAGTTAGACATGTATTTCCAAACTCTGGCTTCAACTTGCAGTTATAGGTATCTGTCACGGCTGAAAACCAGGGCCTGGGTATGTAAAGTTGGGCACCCAAAACACTGAGACACTGTAAAGACACTTTTAAAAAGGTGAGTCTTAACTCTTCTGGTGCTTCTGTTTCCCCACCAGTGAAATGGGAATAATAATGTTTATTGACCTTTGTAAAGTGTAAATAACATAATTGCTTGCCTTTGTTTTGCATATTCAAACAGTCATTTAAGTGTGTCTGTTTGTGCTAGCTATGCACAAAATGGTTTCATGCCCACGTTTGTGGGAAGAATCACTGGTACACACACACAAGAGGGCAAGCAAAATTAAAGACCAGTTAGAGGCTATACAGGTGGCCCTCTGTTTCTATTGTGAAATAAAAAGTGACAGTTTGTTAAAGAGGATATAAAATCTCACAAGCAATGAAGGAGTAGTAAATTTTTGCTGTATCAAATTAATGTGGACCCATGATTAATCTATGATGTAATATAGCGAGATGCAAAGTAAACTCTTTTCTGTGGAGGAAGCTGATATCTGCATCAGAGACTCTTGCCGCTCAACTCTTCATTGATTTAAAAAATGTAGTTTGACTGCCTTATTCAGAAAGAGACTTTGGCATGAAATAGCATCTTTGTAAGAGGATTAGCAAAATTCCATTCTTTCAATGACTGGCTAGGTGTTTGCTCTTACCTCTCACACTCTTTGGCCATTATTGTTAATTGTCAGGGCAAATGCTCTCTATGAACATTTAAAAATAAATAAATTGTGAGTAATCTATCATTTCATCCAGGGTTTTCTTGAAAACTTCCTTATGAAATTTTCTGACAATTTATTTTTTTAGGGATCCATTCAACTAAAGCCTCAGCCCCACACGTGTGGAAGACACCTTGACCACTCAGCCTCTGGAAAGTCCCATCACTACTCATGCTGCCAAAGTTCCATTGCACTGGCCCAGCAGAACTAAGAGCTTTACTGGATGATTGATGCCCACCTTTCTAGTCCAGTGAAAGTTAACACAGAGAATCTCTCCTATAGTCATAGATGGAATATGGCCAATCTGCAGCACATTGCATGACCCAGCTGAGGAGACTTAGGGAGTTCTCTGATATAGGTGGCCTGATTTTCAAAAGTGCTGCAAATCTAGCTGCTCACATTGAGATCTCTTCTGGGTGCCCAGCAATTTTGAAAATGAGGCCAACTATTTATGCCTCTAAAGATGGATTTAGGAGCATAACTTTTGAAAATCCTGACCAAGATTAATTTGGCCCATAGTGCTTAGTCCTATATTATAGGATAGGAAAAACAGCCCTTTTAAAAGTGTCTAGATGAGGATTTATAATTTAGAAAAAAACTCCGAAGAAACATTTGTCAGGCTAGTGTGTACAATGCAGGTTTACATAATGGAATTAATTGCAAGGGCTCTGCTGGAATGATTTCATTCAGGAGGGTTATTTGTGGTATTGAAAGAGGGATTTCACAGCTGAAAGAAAGAGGATTTTTCCTGAGACTGGTGGAACTAAAACACATTTAAATTTCTTAATACAGTGCTTCTGCCTCAGTGGGACTATTGTTTTCATGTCTTGAGATTGAGGAGATACCTTTATTCACAAATCTATTCAGGAATACCTTGAAAACATTCAGTGCCTTCCTAACACAGGTGTTTAACATCTACAGGTGGCAAAGGAGTACATTTACTTGTTAAAATGTGAGCCTATTGAGTTACAAAGAGTTACATAGAGGTGTGTCACATCCCTACAAAGGTAGGGATGTAGAATAAACAGAAGAGGTGTTTCTAGCATGCAAGGAGGATTTGGGCCTTTAACAGGTCAGATTGAAGAGACAATAGAAAAGGTCAGAGGGTAAAAATAGAAAAGGTTGGAGGTCAGTCACTGGGACAAGGAAAAGAAATTGGGAGTCATCATTTCAGCATTCAAGGTTTTATTTCTGAATGCTAATGCTGACCTTTAATATGTAAGTGCAGATTTTACGTTGGGGTTCTGCAGTACTGTATGTAACATTTTATTCTAATATATGTTGAAGCAGACCTTTTATGGTCTCTATTGCTTAATATTAACACCATGGGGCAGGGGGAGGGTGTTACTTTGGGACCATCTCCTACCAATGTTCTCTCATCCTCTGTCTTCCTGGGAGAAGGTCATTTTTACTTCTCACTGCTTCTTTTATGATTGCTTTTAATAGAGATCCTAGTTATTTAGAGAAAACCAAAAACATTTTGCACATTTGGGATTTTGTCCTAACAAGATTCTCCAACATCCAACTACTGCATAGCATAAGAACAGTGTTGTTAATATCCGGCAACAGCAAGTGTGAAATCTTGGTCTCAACATACTTTATAATATGTTTAGAAAACAGTGTGTGATTCCATATGGCTACCTCTCTCACGGATGGCGTCTTGGCCAGTAAGCTTTGCTGATGCTTGGAGAGCTAGTCTTAACAGACAGGAACAAATTACATGGACACAGATGCAATAGCACGTCTGATGTGCTGAGAAAAGGAACAGGTGGGATGAAGGTCCCAAGGCTCTGACCAAGACTGCAGCAAATAAACAACAGTAGATAGTGTGACATGTGTAAAGGGTGTGAGGCAGTACAGTTTGACATCTTTGCCATAAGGGCTAGCTGGGCCAACTGACAGCTCATATCTCCCCCCGTCCCCAACAGCTGCAGTTGCCATATTGTATGTATTCTTTCCTTAAAATTCTGCTGAATATTCAGTTTGCAAACACAGCAATCTAAGATCTAAGCAAGAGATACATTTTTAGTGCATGCTGCAAATGTAGACACACATTCTGATATTGTTACAGGATTAATATCCCACTCACCACATGGAAACGTTACCCATTATTATCTAGACCGTCATTAGATATATGGAAATACATGTTTGAATATAGTCAATTCCAAGAGCTTTGTGTATGTGCCAATGTGTAAAGTGTCCATGTGCCTACTGTTTCTTAGGCTATAATTTTCTCCAGGAGGAAAAAAAGGTTAAACCACACTTCTTAATTAGTAGCCTAAAGTGTTATTATGGTCATGGTCACACTAAAACTATCAGAAACCAAGTTATCTCTGCAGTGTGATTTAAAAAAAATAACAACATAATTATGATTGTCTTTTGGTAGCAAGGTAGGTAATTATATGCTGTATTTGTGCCACTTGTAATTCTACACAATTTGTTCCAAATCTGTTATTTGACAAGTGTAGGAAAGGAAAACCAGAGGTGGATATTTAAGGGAGTGTCTTGGGAACTGTCAAAAGGTAAATAAATGTGGTGAATCCCTATCCCATACGGCTGAACCAAACTTCAGAAACTGGGCTGCGTTAAACATGGGATTCTTGCCAAGCAATGAACCACCCATAGTACCATGAAGAGCCAACTTGCTTAGAAGAAAACAACTTGCAATGGAACCCAAGGAAACAGTCTCAGTATGTGCAGAAAGTGTATTTATAGTTAACTTTTTCTAGGAGGGTACAAATTCATTATTTAATATATTATTGTTTGATGCAAGGGGGAATAAGTATTTTAGGAACTTTACTCTCCTAACATGGATTTTCTTTAAAGGATTCCAAACATAAAAAAAAAGAAAAAGTAAAGTCCATGAATCTCAAGGGTTTAAGTTACATTATAATGTTAGACATGACATAAAACGTCGAGAGTTCCTTTAAAAAATAAAAGCTTTTGAAAGAGAAGATAACTGGTGTCATGTTACTAGAAAGAATTCTGCAGCTAGCACATTTTTAAGTTAAGTTCCATTGGAATGGAAAAGTAGTGCACATATTATATTGATAGATTAAAAATTACCCTGTATTACTTTATTTATAACATTTCTCTTTACGTTCCCCAAAAAGAAAAAGAGCTTGTAGCACTTTTGATATGTACTTTATGACTAACCTGGGAGGTTAGTTCAAGATCCTTTAATCCCGGCATATGTCTTTCTTAAGGAGCTGCAGACCAAAGCATTGAAAATGCCAGCTGGAAAAGGGGTTTGAATAAATCCGTTACCAGTCCAAGTGCAGTGACGCATATTCAATTTCTTACTGGGCAGGGACAAATATTCAATAAGGGCAAAACGCACCCAGGCTGCACCATGCCGCAGTCCCAGATTGCATAATGAGTAGCTACCCAAAATGCCCAGGCCAGAGAAGCCTTCATGAGAATCATGTGCTCTTTCCATAAGGAAGAGGATGGTAAAAATCTTGAAACAGCATAAGCTCTAGCTCTAGTCCTCCCCTCCTCAACGATTCCCTGTCCCCAGAGGCCTCTGCAGAGCTGAGCAACCATTCCCTATTGTGAACTTCTATTGTTGGGGGAGCCCAAAAGGCAAAGATAGGTTTTGTGCTAAAAAAACAACAACAAATATTAGAATACAGCCCTTCCCCTTGTCCTTTGTAATATAATTGTTTGTAGACATTGTGTTAGTGAGTTAAAATGTATTGATGTTTAGGCACACAAATGGTCCAGATTGGGTACTGCCCCTTCTGACTGTAATTTCTTCCCATTAGGTTTTTGGCCTACATGACCTGGTGTGATGGTCATTGTAAGACCTAAGAAAACAAGTAATTTTGGTAGTAAAACTCCATGATCTCATAAGACTGCTATGCACATGAAGTGAGAAATAATTTTCTATGCCCTGTGTACATCTCATTTGATGTATGAACTGGTTTTAAAGCTGCCAGCATTCCAGTGCAGCATTCTCCCATGTTACTTAGAGTGGTTGATGAGGGATAAGACACTTAAGAATACCAATAGGACTCCCTGCTGAGAAATGACAATCCATATTTTTCTGCATACTTGTCTGCGGTCTGCTAACAGTGACTGGAAACATCAGCACCGTGAAAGTGGATCACACAATGTTAGGGTGAGTTATGGTACTTTGAGTCTCCAGCTTGATTACTCAATACAGTTTCAAAATAATCAGGCAATGAATCTTAAATCTGTAAGCAGAAATAAACAATGCAAATGAACAAAGACCTAGCACTATCCAGTTAAAAAACTCTTTATCCTCCAAAAAAAATGTTGGGGTTTTGGTTGTCAAAACAAAAAAAAAGTTTTGATTTTTGATGAAAACCTGAAAATTTTCATCAAACAATGGAACAATTTTCATGAGAAAGTTTCCATGTAATCAAAAAGCTGTTTTGCATTCAAAAAAGTTATGATGAAATATTTTCAACAAGTGCTACTAACCATGTCTGAATTCATATTTCTCTCATCTGGGGAGAATTTACACTTTTGTCAACCTGCAAATCCAACAATGGAGAAAGTGATAAATATCATCTAGTTCTAGTTCATCAGCATATAAAATATAATAAAACAAAGGAGAGAGGGGACTTGTATCAACTGTTCAATGTTTTTGTAAAGTAAGTAAGGCTAAAATGACCTGCAATCCCCTCAGGCTAGGAAACTTTTTATTCCTAGAAATATTAAAGTGCTATTTAGGTGAACTCTTTTCTCTGTACTGGATTTTCTAATTTCCTACCGTAACGGACATGCTGTCAAGATAATGGATTTTTCTAATAGTTCCTCTGTGAATTACTGATACCATCTTGGTTTAATTAAACAGAGGGTTTTGATAAAACAATTTACTTTACGATGTTAATTCTGTTGGTTTCTTTTGCATGTTGTTCCTGTGTAACTAGTTTGCTCAGTCTTAATTTTGTTTCAGGTCAGTTTCTAGCCAGTCTCACTTTTCAGTAATTGTGCATTAGACAGTGTTGTTATTTTGGGCTTTCCAGCACTGAGGAGAAGTGTTTACAGTAAAGGAACAAACCAACTTGAAAATCACATTTGTCTGGAAGTTTTGTACCTACTAGAGTTACAAGCAGGGCCTAAGATTACTAAGTTGAGCCTTTAGGCTCAAGGAGCCGTGACATGCCAGGAGGAGCACTGAAGGGAAGTAAGTTGCTGCAGCGCTGAAAAGCTTGAGGCTTACTTACTTACCACTTTGCGCCCAACAGCACTTTGTGCCAATATCACAATTCCCTCTGTATATCCAGTTAGCTACACTGTTTTTCCCTTGCTGGAAATACCCTTTTATCAAGGTTGCAGATGTGCCTATTGGACATATCCTGTGTTGTGAGGAGTGCAGGTCTACACTGCCCCTGTAGATACTCTCCATCACAGAAGCAGAATACATAGCAGTGGATCCAGGCATGAAGAAGCAAAGCTCCCACTGCCACTCCCCTGTAGTTCACTATTCCTCCCCACTACACAGCCGGCTGACTCTAATGGCCAGTATGATAGTGAGATGGAACCATGACCGTACCTTCTTCTCAGCCTCTCCCTTTCCTGGATCATGAACCACCACCAGTGGAGTAAGGAGAGGCAGCCTCTCTACTCCCTGGATCACAGGGGCTAGGGCTGCAACTGTGCTGGATCCTAGGGGCACACATGGGAAGGCCCCTTATAACCTACTTCCTCCCAGCTCCCATGTAAGAACCTGGCAGAATGTGACCTCAGGAGAGTGGCAGATTAAAACCATCAGGAAATACTATTTAAAGGGGAGTGTTATCAGATACTGGGATGTTTTGAAATGAGTCAGTTCTAAAAAAAAAAGTTTAAAGGTAAAATGTTTTCATTTTAATGTAATAATGATCATAGTGAAACACCTCTAGACCATACAACACCGAAATCGAAATCGAAACTGCATGCTGTTTAGGGCGGAGACCATGCTTATCTGTGGTTCTGAACAAACAATAAAGTATTAATAATAATGCATAACAAAATACATATTTTAAATATATACATGTGTATATAATATCTATTTACAAAATGTATATTTTGGTCTTAAATTTTAGTTTTTGGCAGTGTTGCTTTAAAGCAACCTCTTAAAGCAAAGATAGATTTTCTGGAGTCATGTTTAATCCCATTGAAGTCAGTGAAGTTACACCAGGGATGCATGTAGCCTGATGTTGTTTACAGATTTTCAAGAGATTTGGGGCAAAATTTGGCCCTTAAATCAATGGAAGAGGTATGTGCATATTGGAGAAATGTGGAATTTGACTCTTAATTTTGTTTTAAACCAGTATTTGAAACTCAGATTGGAAAATGCTGAATGATGCCATTAAATGCAGTAGCCTTAATACTGCCCTAAAACAACTTATCCTTTTAGATAAATGGTTCGGGTTTAGAACTCTATCTCTCTTATGCAAGCTCACCGTTAAAGATCAAAGCTGAAACATATAAAACAGTTAATTGCAATCTGTTATTTTATGCCAAAACAAACAGTAATTATAGATTTCAGACAGATACCAACATACAATAAGCCTGCTGTAGTTTTGAACATGGGTACACAAATAGCCAGATGTCCAAGTCCCACAAAAGGAACACATAACACAGAGAGCCACAATGCAGGATTTTCATTTCCTACTTCTAGCAGCCACACATTTTAAAATTGGGGTTCCCATATGGCCCACATTTCAGGGTAAGCCCCTTGCACATGTAGTTTCAGAACTGCATATATTTTAGTTAAGGGGCTTCACACACACACACCCCTACCTATGAAAGAATGACAAATGCATGTTTATCTTGCTAATTCCTCCCCTCCCCCAAAGAATATACTCTAAATACTCTCTACAGATTTCATCTCCCCTCAACACACACATATGAATATCCCATTAGTGTCAATGCAAGTTATGTCTGCATATCATGAGGAGAATAGACCCCTAAATAATTCACTACTACATAAATTAGCTTCCCTTGATGAATAGCTGCTATCAACATTTGTGGAAAGGTCAATTTCGAAACATTTTTAGAGACTAATCAACAAGTTCAATTCTTAAGACTACCCTTGCAAGACTTCCCTTGTTTAAACCTGCCAGAAAACATGTGGGCAGCTCTGATTCCATAGGCTTTTCTATTGTAGCATTTTAAAAATTATTGATACTGACTGGGACACATTACCGAAAAAAGGCAATCAATGGGGCTACATTTTGGCTTGATTTTACTTCATTAATTATTGAACTCAAATAGGGCTGGATTGCTCAGGGGACTGTTAATGGGCTGCAGAGCCTTTCACCTCTAGGTCACCAGTTTAAAGCCAACCCTGCTCCGGCGTGAGTGAGAGTCATTACTATCTGTCTGAAGACTGTTCAATGGCCCCTGTGAAATAAGTCAGAGGTCTCTGTTTCTCTACTAATGCTTAAGGCCCTGATTCAATAAAACCCTTAAGCATGTGCTTAATAATAAGTAGATGACGAAGTCCTTTTGAATTTAATGGGACTTAAGCCTCTGCTTACAGTTAACCATGTACTTAAGTTTTTTGGTGAACAGGGATGGACTTAAACACATCTTAAGAGCTTTGCTGAATCAGGCCTAAATGTCTATCTCACACACACAAGAAACAAAAAAACCCACCCAACCCTTGCTGATTGTCTCAGTAGGGATGCCAAAGACTGAATGGGCATAGATACTGAACTACTTTCTCGGTCATAGAATAATTCCCTTTAGATATAGCAGGACAGGGTGGGAGAAATGTGCACTTCTGCTACCACGTCGTATTTGTTCTGTGTATGTAATTAAATAACTTTTCACTGGCCTAGTCTGTCACCCTGATACCTTTCATGAGCACTAAATGCACTTGAAAAAGTGAATACAAATATGGCATTTTGTATACCCTTAACTGAGCTTATAGGTGTTTCACCCTTCAGGTATTCATGTAGTCCAAAAAATTGGCAACATTATAAAAAACAACAGTATCATCCACTGTTTGAATATATAGTGAAGTTCATTTGGTATAAAGTAAAGCTTTTAAAACTGAAAAGCTGTTTTGCAGTTTATAACATATATACCATCTATACTTAAAACCATTTGGAATGGCAAATGTAGGTCTTTAAATTCAGCAACTGGAGCAGTTGTCTGACCTGCTAGAGCAAATAACTTCTAAGATTACCAGTGGATCAGATTTTGTTTTGCTTCTTTTAAATTGAAGTGTATTATGGGACTTCTCCATGGTAGACTGATCATTGTTTTGCACAATCAAGGTTAACTGCTGTGAAATGTAAGCTCTTGTTTCAAACCATTGCAGGCTGAGACAGCCACCATTTTAACACCACATCTGTGATTCTAGCAAAATAAGTTGAACTTTACCAGATTTCTCTCTCTCTCCCCCCCCAAAGGTCTGTCTGGGTGACGGCTAGCTGTACAACATAGATATGGTCTCCTCATTCTGGAGTGACTGAGGACTACAGGACAGATTCTGATCTCAGTTCCACAGTGCATCCATTGAAGTCAATAGAGTGATTCTGGATTTATATCATGTAAGTGAGATCAAAAGCTAGCCCAGTATTTGTTAAATTTTCTGGTGCTTTTTCACTTGAATAACGAAGAGTTAGCTGGTCTTCAAACCGGTGCATAATGGAATGATCACACCCAGTTTCCTGAGACCTAAACAACAATGTTTCAAATGTTTAATCTTAGGAGATTTCTATCCCACAGAATTTTGGATAAGTTTCCAATAAACATTCTTAGATAAAATGAATGAAACTATTGAACTCTTAGATTTGTCCATTGATAGTGGAAGATAAACCTCAAAACAGTTAGTGCTAATTGTTTGGCCCAATTAATACTTTTTCAGCCAGCAGGAATGATCAGAGAATGCTCATCGGATGATGAATCTGTTAACCTACCCATGAAGACTGTCATATCGTATGGATATTCCCTCCACATTCCGGATCAAGATTTTAGAATAACAAGAGAAAGTATCTTGTCTGGATACTTTTTAATATTTCTACTTCAAGCTGCCATCACTATTAGCCCCAGAAGCCACAGGGAATTGCCTGTATCACCTAAGGTCTAATGATGAAAAATAAAAACTTGGAGCGGCCTTTAAATTGACCATCCCTCTTCTCCATACACATGGGAAAATTGCGTCTGACATAGCAACACTACTGACAAAATCAATACCAGGACTTACTTCGTTCCAATCCTCTAATGTACTCCAGACACTTGCTGTACCACAACAAAAGGGGACATTCTCAGCACTAGCAAGCTTTATATTCATTCACATCATTTTGAATACGCTGAATGAGAAAAGAAAAAATGGCAATAGATTTTTGATAAAGAAAACACCTATTTTTCCTATAACACCATGCTACTTAAATGAGGTTAATGAAATAACAGCGTGATTGGGGACAGAAGTTTAAATCCAGATTAGCAATTGGAGTCAGACTGACAACAAGTAGGGGAAACAGAAGTTTGGTTCAATCTAATTTTGAATGCTTCTTAAGTGTAAGAACTTGATGGGAGAGTGTCACCTTCCAAACTCATAAATGAGGAATTGTTTTACAGTTTCCTACTAGGTTTTTTCGTGTCTTACGTTATTATGTGAAATACTGCACTCACATACATTGTTACTGTTTGTATTACATTGGTGCCCAGAGGCCCCAGATGAGAATTGGGACTCACCGGATAAGACATAGATATAGTACATAGATATATTAAAAAAAAGATAGTCCCTGCCCCAAAGCCAAATAGATCAGACAGGTAAAGTACAAGACACAAATACTTGTCCAAGCTCACACAACAGGTCAGTGGTAAGGAATAGATCTAGTTCTCCTGACTTCCAGGCCAGTGCCCTAACCACTAAACCAGGCTGCCTCTTTAATAGTAATATATTAATCTACTTTACGCTACATACTGATCCTAGTCCAAAATCAAAGTTGTTAGGCTTGATGCAGAGGGCTCCCTGGGAGGCTTGGGAACAGAAGAATCCTTTTAGTTTGTGGACTGGCAACAGGGATGCTTTTCAACTGCTACCGCAGCCCTGAAGCTGCAGCAGTCTATGCCCCTGTGGTGACTACAAGGTTGCAATGGCCAGTGGATCCATGTAGCATGGATTAACTGCTTTGGGAGCTGCCATGGAACTGAGCATTGTGGTGTCCATGGGTGAGGAGACACCCCGAGGTCCCCAAATCCTGAAGAACAAAATACTGATTCCACTTCATTAATGTCCTCTGCAGCTCAGGAGAAAGCGACAAAGACTCGAGAATGACAAATAGGTCTTATGTTGTAAGCAGCTTTACTTTTCACTGGGAATATTTTTGCATGACATTAGTTGGAAACAAACCAATTCTGACTGCTTCTCTTGGAAGGTCAAGTTCAGTAAATGCAAAACTCCAGGGAACACCTGTCAACACTCCCATCTCAGACCTTTCTCTCCATTTCCTCCTCCCAAAACGTCTAGAGACCTCACATTCTTACCTAAGATGTTTTGAGTAGGGTTTCTTGGACCTGATTGGAGAGGGACTTCTCTAGGGAGAAAGTTCTGTGGGGACTTAAGGAAGGCCAGCTGGAGTAGAGAAGCTCTAGTTGATGGAGTAAAACCAGTGCCCATGAAAGTAGAATCACTAAAAATCATTTTTGTCAGGTATGAGGGCACTTAATTAAAAGAGTCTGCCTATTAGAGTTTTCTTTTCTATTTGAACTATAAAATGCTTTAACCAACAATATTTTGTAAACCAACACTTGTAGCTGTTAGCTGACAGCTAGCACCGAGAGTGCTATTTCTCACTTTCATCTGGTACTGGCAGCTTTTCCAAGTCCATTTTCATGTAAATAGAGGTCAGATCTGCAAACAGGTATGGCGAACATTTGTTATTAAAATCTTGCCTTATTTTTGCCAGGGGGCTGTCCATTTCCAAGGAAATGGACACTGGAGATGGAAATGGCCCCAGGAGCTGAGAATCACAAAGTTGTCTTATTTCCATGGATCCAGAGCCAAATTCTACTCTCATTTACGTCAGTACAAAACCAGAGTACAGTAAGTCCACTGAAATCAATGGAGTTACACCAGTGTAAAGCCAGCACAAGAGCAACATCAGCCTCCATTCTCCATTATTTCTGAAACATTTCCAGAAAAACTGTCATTAGTTAACCATTTCAAAGAGGTCAGGGCCATTTTGTTTTAGCCATTACTTTTTGTTTTCAGATGCATCTGCATGTCCTGGTTCTGGGGTTGGAAACAGGATCAAAAATTGGTAGTGATAGAAATTTTGAGAGAAAGGCTGATTATACAAGATTTCCAGACCAACTATGAAGACTTATTAGGGACTTATACGAAGCGCACTGAAGTCAATTGAAAAAATTGGTTTTGGGTCAAGCCCTTAATTCACACATATTCTGTTTGGTTATAGTTCAAATAAGCCTCCATACTTTTCAGCCAAACAGATTAAATTATTAGAAAAATGTGCCACGCTGTATCTGTGTATGGATCTTGTGAAGGGTATTGTTTTACTATCCATCCATCCATTCTATGGTTTTCTATAGCACCCTAAGAGCAAGAGAGTGCATTGTAAAATAGAACCTGGATTGATTTATTCATACATTGATTTATAGTGGCACTTATAAAAGTCTGATCTTACTCTTGTTTAACTCAACAACAAAGCTTCCATTGTTTTATATGGTGCAGGATCACGCTCTTACAGAGTTGCTAAAAGGAGTGACTTCAGTGAAGGTAGTAGGGTTATGCCAGTGTAAAGCCAACATGAGGGGCCTGATTCTGATTTCACACATATGGAAGTCCACTGATTACAAGGGAATTACTCCTGGTTTATATTAGTGTAAGTGAGAGTAGGATCAGGCCTTAAATCTGTTTTATTTCGTTGATTGCTGTTTCTTTGCAAACAGAAAAAAGCGGCATGGAACAAAGAAGTTAGCATAGCAACGAGATAAGACACTATGAAGCCATTCATAGATTACTTGAATAGCTATACTTTAATAGCAAAGTAGAACGGAACAATGACTGCTAAACTGTAGCACAATATTGACTGCTAATTTGTTTACTATTTTGGCTGAAATGCCTTCCAGCATTCTAAGTCAATGTTTAATCCGTATAAACAGTCAAGGAATGCTCTATTACAAAAACATGTAATTACAGGGGATTATATTACACCTCCAGCATTTTGGCAAAAGCACTCAATGGCAAAAGATAAAAAGGTAGCACCAAAGTCTTTTTTGATTTTGTACAAACAGCAAACTTGCTAGTTATCACTACAATGCATTCATTGTTCAATGTCTTGGCTCCTGTTCTTCAGATTCAGAGCTATTGGCTCTAAAATAAACACACACAAAATTAACTTCCTACATTCTCCTTTGCTTTGCTCATATCAGTTCTGAGATAGACACTCTAGCAAAGGTAATAGGAATTCTGAAAAGTTACAACTGTAGCAAAAGTAAATTCCAACAGAGCTAACATAGTGATACTGTAGGTAACACTACCGGCAGCACTACTGTTTAA
Organism: Chrysemys picta bellii; assembly: GCF_011386835.1. NCBI lineage: Eukaryota > Metazoa > Chordata > Testudines > Emydidae > Chrysemys > Chrysemys picta. Next base: position 171,920,277 of record NC_088793.1, on the reverse strand, counting down.
AATAAAAAGAATACAGGATAAAATAAATATATATATATATACAGGGCTTTCTGCTTTTGCCAAGAATTAAGTGGTTGCTTTGTGCATTATCTGTGGGTTAAACTACAGCAGTTTGAAATACTGACCACACTTTTAACTGCCGTAGTTCTTTTAGCCAAAGCTAGATTTAAATTAAAAGAGCCTGCCCATAAGCATTCATCATTTTTTCCGAAGGGAGACAGCTTTCTGAAGAATCCATCAAATCATGAGGCTCTAGTCACAGAGATACAGACAGACAGGAAAATACACATGATTTAATTTCTTTGTACTTATGTATCAGAGGGGTAGCCGTGTTAGTCTGAATCTGTAAAAAGCAACAGAGGGTCCTGTGGCACCTTTGAGACTAACAGAAGTATTGGGAGCATAAGCTTTCGTGGGTAAGAACCTCACTTCTTCAGATGCAAGTAATGGAAATCTCTAGAGGCAGGTATAAATCAGTGTGGAGATAACGAGGTTAGTTCAATCAGGGAGGGTGAGGTGCTCTGCTAGCAATTGAGGTGTGAACACCAAGGGAGGAGAAACTGCTTCTGTAGTTGGATAGCCATTCACAGTCTTTGTTTAATCCTGATCTGATGGTGTCAAATTTGCAAATGAACTGGAGCTCAGCAGTTTAGAGCCAGACGTGTACCCAGAAGCCTCCTACTACAAGACAGGCCCAGAAGAGAAACCAACAGAACTCCACTGGCCATCACCTACAGTCCTCAGCTTAAACCTCTCCAACGCATCATCAGTGATCTACAGCCCATCCTGGACAATGATCCCTCAAAAAGAAGAACAGGAGGACTTGTGGCACCTTAGAGACTAACAAATTTATTAGAGCATAATTTATTTTATTAATTAGATCATAATTTATTTATTTATTAGCATTTATTAATGCTCTAATAAATTTGTTAGTCTCTAAGGTGCCACAAGTCCTCCTGTTCTTCTTTTTGCGGATACAGACTAACACGGCTGCTACTCTGAAATGATCCCTCACTTTCACAGACCTTGGGAGGCAGGCCAGTCCTCGCCCACAGACAACCTGCCAACCTGCCAACCTTAAGCATATTCTCACCAGCAACCACGCACCGCACTATAACAACTCTAACTCAGGAACCAACCCATGCAACAAACCTCGATGCCAACTCTGTCCACATATCTACATCAGCAACACCATCACAGGACCTAACCAGATCAGCTACAACATCACCGGCTCATTCACCTGCACGTCCACCAATGTTATATATGGCTATCCAACTACAGAAGCAGTTTCTCCTCCCTTGGTGTTCACACCTCAAGGACCCTCTGTTGCTTTCTTTGTACTTGTTCATTGGAATTTACTCACTTGGGACAGATTGGCTCAAATGTTCTTTACTTTTAGGCCCATATCCTGCAGTCTTTGCACAGGCAAACTTCTTGCCCACTGAAGGCTTGAAAGATCAGGCCCCAAGCGTTTTCCAAGTTTTATCCAACTCTGCAGCTGGGCTGACAAAGTCATAAGGTCTCAAGAGATTTGCTTAGGATGCCAGTGGCAAACACTTAATAAGAGAAACTGCCTGGGACACTTGTGAGGCTCTGGTTTGGATTCTGTTCCCACTCGCACCAGTGTCACTCAGGAGTTATACTGTTGAAGTCCATTGAGTTACAATGGTTTAAAACTGATGTGAGAGGAGAATCATGACTTCTGTGTTTAAGCTTGCATGGAGGAGACTTTAGCTTACCCATGAGGATGGAGCACCCTGCTGAAATCCTTTTTAAGATACACACTTCCATTCAGCCCTTCTCAGCAAGTAGGGTGACCAGATAGCAAGTGTGAAAAATCAGGACAGGGAGGGTGATGGTAATAGTTGCCTATATAAGACAAAGCCCCTAATATTGACTGTCTGGTCACCCTATTTGCGAGGCAGGTGGCCACAATGTGTGACCTTTTGGAAGCAGGGTATCAAAAACAGAAGGGGAAAACCCTCTTTTGAAGGATAATGAAAAAGGAACTTTCTTTTCCTTTTGTCCTCTCTCTCAAAGCAATATCTTTGTTTTAACATTCTAACACTGTAATTCAAGCTAAAGTCTGCCTAGATTCACAGTGAACCAGAGAGTTAATGATCCTTCTGAAACATAACTCAGTCAGTTCTTTCATAGTCTGAGCACCTGGTTCTAGCTACTACCAATTCCCCCCCCCTCCCCCCCCCCCCCCCCCCCGCACCACCACCCATGCATTTTGTTTTGCATTTACTTACTTGTTTCTTTAGGATGCATATTTGGAGTTAGCTGAATCTTCCCCCCAACCCTGATGGAATTTGTTTATTTTGATTCGTACCCGTTGCTTCTTGAGACTTCTACAGGGTCTTTGCAAAAAGTAGCAAAAGTGGCATTGTTTTCAAAGTATCCTAGAAGTAATCTGTGACAGTTATCAATGTACTCTGTTGTCCTTTAAATTGCTTGGAGCTGGGCTGCTGGTTGCTCCTGTAGACCCAATACAAACATAACCTTTTACTCCCCCAGTTCCAGCTTGCTTGGACTTCTTCGATTCAGAATGATGGGCTCCTGCCTCACATATTCCTCCCCCCACCCAGAGGACCCTCAGACATTGAAACATGAGGTTATGTGCTAGTTGGGGCCAGATTTTCGATAGAAATGAGCTCCCTTTAAGTGCTTATATAAGGATCAGAATTTGAAGAGGACTAAGCACCCAGCACTCCCATGGCAGCACTTATACCCTGGTTTTCAAAGAAGTTCAGCACAGAATATGCTGAGCTCCCATGGAAATCTGGCCCTACGTTGTTAAAGCATTTGTTGACCTATTTATTGTAACCAAAACCAAAGAAAAAGAAAATCTTCAAAAATAATGGTTTGAAAAGCACAGGATTTCTGGTGCGGATGTTTTAAATCCAAGTCTTCTTTAGTTTTGGCAATTGCAGAACCATTTTCACTTCATTTTCCTGACATACTGCCAATCAAACCATAAGTGTGTTTAGCAAAGTGAATTAAAGAGCGCCTTTCTTGCCAGAAAAAATGACATCTGCTGTTATGAAGATAACATGGTATTTCCGATGTTAAAAAAATTAAAATCCCAATCTCGTTTGCTGTCATCAAGACCAGAAAAATAGAAATAAACACAGTGTGCTGTCTTCACTGGAAAAACCTACTTCATTTGGGTCAGATCGTGCTTTCATCAACTTCAATGAGCAAAGGATCATGCTGTTTATACACTGTCATACAAATGTTACTTTTGAATGCTAAAATACTTCTCGTATTAAACATGTTGGATTTGAACAAGTGATTACGAGAAGAAAGGCTCTTTTCCTACTGAGTCATCCGGTTCCCCAGTTAAAAAGTGGCTTTCTTGATTTTCAGGTTTTTGTTTTTTAGATAGTCCCATCACTTTTCTGCATGAAATTCATCCCTGTGCAGGGAAACCCCAGAAGGCCTACATGCCACTTGACCCTCATTTATGCACAAAAATTGTACCAGTGTAAGTAATTTTTTTCCCCAATCAATTTAGTTAAAGAATACAAACTCCTGGGTTCTGCAATCAGTTTACATTAACTTATATTGATTTAGATTAAAGCAGTAAGTTGTTTTTAGTTAAACTGGTGAAACTTGTGTGTGTAGAGAAGGCCTCCAGAGTCACATAAATCCTGCAAATAGAGCTTATATGGTGCAGGTCTTGTGCTGGCTCTTTGCACAGGAGTGAATTCTACCCTCTTGTGAAATAGCTCAAGGTAGGGAGGAACTGTATTTATTCGTGCCTTGTACAGCACTAGTGCACTGTACAGTATGTGCTTAATCTATATGAATGAGAATCATAAGATGCTAGAATCTAGCTATACTGTAGACGAGTATGAGGGACAGAAGCAGTAAGTTAGGGTTAGAATTTGTGGTCAGTAGGACTCAGAAGCCAGCAGTAGAACAGTACGGTGCTGGGGTAATGTATTAGCAAGACATCCAAACAGACATATGATGTTTTTTTTTATGGAAGAAATTGACTTCAAACTGAGGACAGAATTTGGCCAAAATATTTAAAATCAGAGAAAGCTGCTTTCCTGGATTCTTGTGAATTTTATATTTTTCTTTTATTGGCATTTGAAATGCAAACTTTCCTTGGGATATTAGTTCCATTTCAGCCCTGTCCTTTGAAGGGAAAAACCTTGTGGGAAGAACAGTGCCTTGCTTGTCTCTGTATACCACAAGCGAAAAGAACTGGGACAAACTGAGCAACACTCAGGACTAGATATGAATAAAACACGTTTCAAAGAGAAACTTGGACTATATCAACTATACTTTGAAGCTGCCTATCATCAGTTGGAGACATATTTCTTTCCAGTACCACCCCAGTGGTCTTTATCATATGAATTACTAGAAGGTACATTTTGCCAACAAAGAAGAAAATATTCCAATGAGAAACACATTGGTCTTGGCTAGTCCAGAACCTTCAGCTATGTGTGTTCAGGGAGTAGAGCTATTTAGCACGGGCCAGATCTTCAAGTCTTTAATCAGTTTGTATTCAGTCCATGCTTAGGGAAAGTTTCCCATTGACTTCAGTGGATGTTTTTCTAGAATAAAGAATGAATTTAAACAGAAAGCCCAATCCCTCAAATCCTGCACAACTTTACTCACAGCAGTAGTCCCATTAATGGCAACAAGACTACATCCAAAGCTCATCAAAGAAGAAAATGTATAATGATCTTTTCCAGTCTTTTAATGCTAAAAGAAAAATGACAAGTAGTTTAATTAACAAACAACTATTTGACTATTACAAAAAGTTTCTATGACATCTTTGTTCCTGGCTGTTCAAAAAACAAACAAACAAAAAAAGTCCCTGCTTGCTCATATGAGAAATGTAGAATTCCTGTAATTTATTGTAATTTTGTCAAACCATTCTCTAAAGTGCACATACGTTGCTATTTCTGTTCCTAGTCTCTGTGGTTAAGTTGCCACTAGCCAAGTTTCCAAAATAAAATATGAAGTTCCCACAACACAGGAAAGTGTCCAGTAACATTCTGTAGAATATCTAGAGCATAAGTCAGTCAATAAAAATAATAATTTATTGCTCATTAGGTAAAAGAAGAGTGATAGCAAGCCCAGGTGGCGGATGGGGTCAGAACGCTGCTGCAAGGGGCTGCCCATATGCTAACATAAGGGTGCTAAAATAGTGCTGCAGCAACTTTAAATCAAAGTTTCACAAATTGGCAGTACATCAAGTTGCGACATTTTCTTTTGTTAGACACAATCTCTGAGAGTCTAATGGTGAAATCCTAACTCCATTGAAGTCAATGGCAAAACTCCCACTGAGGCAGGATTTCAACTTAATAGAAAATAATTAACTTCCCAATTCCTGCCAGCGGTTTGGGCTCTAGGCACCAACCCATTAGCCATAAAACTTGCCTGCGTTACTGACTAGCAGTTGCAAACATGTGCACAGCACAATATGGCGGGGGAAAGTTGGGGAGGTCTGTAAGCGGTGGTGTTGGGATGACTACAAGGGAGAATGGCTTTCAAGCCAACATCAATGATAATCAGCAGTGATGTGAAAAGAGATGATGAAAAGTATATGATGGTATTGCAGACACAGTTTTGGTGGTAGACCAAATTCCCAGGTTCCATTATCGGCAGACCTTAAAAGAGCTCTGTTCAGAGTGGAAATGAGCCCAACTTAGTGCCCTCAGATCTGAATATACCAGAATTAGGGGCAGGAGAGCTTTGTAATCTGGGTCACAGTGTCACAGCTGACTCATGTATAATAGGTCAAAATACCTATGAACTTTCGTGACATTCTACATCAGGATCTACATTATGCAGCTCATGGCAAGCTCTAGTTCAAAGGTGCCCATGCTTTGTCCCTCTCTTCTCCATGATTTGTGCCTCTTCACTGTGACATTCCTCACATGCTGAATCAAGTTTTTTCACTTCTGAGAGCTGTAACAGGTGAAGAAGGAGAAAGGAGCAATGAAAATAATTCACAAACATTACCAGAGAATATAGAAAAAATGGCAAAGCTTCCTTATCTGTATGAACATCATACTCCATTATTGTTTATTAGGACAGCACAACAAGAACTGGATCCTAATATGCACAAACCATACATTACAAAGGGACGTTAGGAAGGCCCCCGAGAAAGTCTCAGTGCTGCACCAGGGTCCCCTAGCAAGACATCTGTGCCTGTGAAGAGTCTTATTGGCCAAAGCTGTCTAGCCCTAAGCACGCAGCACTCTTTATGTCACGCCAGCCTAGGGTACAGAGTGTTGTACCCTGACGCAACTAGAATATCAGAATGTGTAAAAGACAACAGCTAGCGGAGACATTGTCTCCACCTTCCTTGAAGGCTCACAGGCCCCATTCATCAAAGCATTGTGGTCCTGTTTGACTCTTTATTAAGCTTGGATGGCTAGGTAGAATCAGTAGCTAAAACTTCTGCCTTTGACACCTAGCTTACTAGGAAAGTTTATCCCTTCCTCCCAGCATAAAACCTGGCTACAATGATCCATGTATTTGTAACCTCCAGGACAGACTGTAATTCACTGTATCTGAAGCTAAATGTGAAGACAACTCTCAGGCTCCAGCTGCTAGAGAATACAGCTGCCCGTCTTCTACATGGCTCAGGCTGCTGTGAGAATATCTGGCCCATTAGTTCTCACTCAGCTTCTAGTGCCAGGTCAAGGTCTTGGTCCTTATTTTCAAGGCAATTAATGGATCAAGCCCCAGCTACATCAAAGACCGAATTCTAATCTATGAATGGCTGTGACAGCTGTGCTCTTCTGGGTTAATGCAGTTCACAAAGCCCAGGACACAGTGCATAAGAGGTGGGGGTCACAGCATTCTCAGTTAAGGGATCCTGGTATGGCACAAACTTCTAGAGGAGAGTAGGTAAATCCACAGTATGTCTGTTAGGAAACATTGCAAAACCTTCCTCTTTGAAAAGACCTTTACACGATAAGAATCACACATCACTGACACCCCAAAAAAAAGCAAACAGATTTTTTTTTTAAATGAAGTCAGTCCAGCTAAAACCACCATACAAAAACATTAATAAAATTTTAAAACCAAAACCACAAAACCTATTCCACGCAAAGATTTTACCCTAAAAAGGGAGAAGTACCAGAGACTCCATAAAATTCAGCAGGGACTTCATTATTGCTATTGATTTTATATGGAAGGTGTTTAGACACTATTGTGATTGGTGGCACTATAAAGCCCTTATGTAGATAAGATGAGTAAAACCATGCAAAACTGTAACAAAATATGGCTCACCTGATTTACAGATTCATTATAAATCTCAACCTCAGGTAATGTTCTCTGAAACATTTGCTTATGTGGAGGCCAATTTTCTTATGGCTTAAATTTTAAACATTGTTCTAGTCTTTGAATCAGTGAATGTTGTAAAATTATGGAATTCTTTGGGTCTGGTTTTAATGTCACTTACACAGCTGTAAATCAGGAATCGCTCCATTGAAGTCAATGGAGTTTCACAAATGTAAAATTAATGGGGGTGATATTAGGGTCAAGCCCTTTATTTCAGCTTTGTAAGGAAATTTGTTAAATTTAAAATTATATTTAAAAGAAAAATCAGAAGAACCTACACATTGTACTGTCTTTGTATTTGATTTGCAAGCTGACTTCAGTTTCCATATATTTTCATACTGTTAACATGTAGAATGTTATAATTTGGTGGCCTTGAAATGATAGTGTTTTGCAGCACACTTTCCAATAGATTTTTTCTGGTTCAATAACTGTAGATTATACAGCACTCAGGCAGATGAACATCACCAAAATTGACCTGATATTAGATTCCCAAATGATATGTTTGCAGACTTGTTGGCTCTGATCATAAATATGTTTGCCTTCATTTTAAGAATGCAGTTCACACATGGGGTGAAACCTCTCCTATTTAAAATGAGTGTATATTATATTTCAGAGTAAATGCAGAATAACTATGCAGGGAGGATAGCGTGTTTACATGTCAGAAATATAGACATTTGAGGGGAAGAAGATGGGTGGATATAAATAATGTGTATGGTGAATAATACATGAAAGAGATAGTGCATCTGAACTTTTGACTAAAGTTGACTAGTTTCATGGACAGTTTACTGCACACACTTTAATCTATTATGATCTGTATGGCCAGATTTTGCAATCCTCGCTCAGGTAAAATTCCCATTGAAATCAATGGGAGATTCATTTGAGTGAAGATCGCAGGAGAGGTTCCGTACAATGTTTCACATGGTATTATAGCAGCAGAACAGAAAATGTTCTTTTTGAAACACTTCCTTTGTGACTGCACATGAGCCGACAGCTCAATCTGCTAATATTTGTCACGTCACTAGTGCTGTGGAGGTGATATCCTAATTCCACCTGTTTTGTAACTTCCTGACATTTCTTTCATCCATAACAGGGATGCAATGCCTACCTGAGACTTGATCTGCTCACATCTTTCTTTGATGTTCTTCACTCTGCGTCAGGGATCAGAGTCTCAACAGACATGTCATTGGTATGAATGATTTGCAGCAACAGGTGAAAGTCTTTAAATGAGAGTATTTACTACAGGCTTTCAAGGACTCTGTATCAGCTATGCCTGATCGTATTCCATGTGTACTTTCCATTGTGTTTCTGTTTATACAAGTAGTGGCATGGTCACATTTCATGCAAGTTGAACTATTCAGTGAATTTCGCACGCTGATCCTGTAAAACTGGTCTAGCGTGGATGGTGCATCTCTTGAGCTTTCATCACTCAGTAATGGACAGATGCACTTCAGTGTAAGACAAACTAATAACACAACCTTAGTTCAAAGCTCCCCATGAATCTACCTCTGCCTGCATCTGATATGGCCTTCCTGTGCTCTATTATAAGCTCCACACTGTAATCACCGTCATGCCCCTCTGCCTCCTTTTCTCACTTGTGTGACTCTCTCTGGAGCTGTTCCTATGCCTGTCCCTTCCAATGTGACTGCACTTTCCTCTTTCAAATCGCTCCTCAAAGTCCATCTCTTTTTGGATGTTATGCCATGGATTTTTTTAAGCACAGCTTCCCACCGATGGCATTGGTATGGACTGTAGCTAGCATTCCACCACTGATCTATCACCACTGCTGTTTGGGCATTTTAAATAAAAACCTTTCAACCACCCCACAGGATGGTTGCTATTGCAGGATACCTCAGGGACAGTAATCCTAACTGTGCAAACAATCAAGCAAGACAAAAACTACAAACTCCCATGAAACAAGAAAACAAACTAACAAATCGCAATAACGGTAAAGTGCTAGAAACATCTATTGTACATAAAATGTAATACCAATAATTAAAAATAAGTGTGGCAACTTTGAGAGTATGAAAATAAACTGCCGTGATTCTGTAGAATAGTGCATATATAATGCTAGACTGTGATTTTTCTTCTTTTCCTCATCTCTTTTCTCCCTTTCCTTAAATCATATAATGAAGGGACTCAATGTGCATAGTTAGGACCAAAGAAAGAGTCTCTGTGAACTCAAACTACTCATGGGTAACAGATTGGTCAGAATCTTCTCTCTGTTATACTGGTGTGAATAAGTGGTATAGTATGCATAATGCACATAGAATAATAGACTAGGCCCTTTAGCCAGTGTGGGGATGTTGTGGGGTGGCTCCTGCCCGAAGGGGTTAAAATAGCCCTAGAGAGGGCTGCAGAGGGGAAAAGAGACGCTGATTGGGAAAGCAGCCACAGGTGAGGCCACGCCCCAATCAGGCCACAGCTGGTCCTATAAGAGGGCTGAGGGCCAGAAACTAGAAAAGACACTCTCTCTAGCAGTAGAGAGAGAAGGACCTGGCTGCCTGGTAGCTGAGCACGGTACCTAGAGTGGAGCAGGGCTGGGGAAAGGCTAGAGGAGCTAGGGAGCTCCAGCCTGGAGAACCCCCAGGCTGCAGGCCTTGCTAAAGGCCAGGAAAGGTACTGGGGTTGCAGGGGTGCAGCCCAAGGTTAGGCAAAGGCAGCAGGTTCAAACCCCTCTTGCCAATGATGAGTGGTTTACAGACTGCAGTCTGCCCAAGGGAGCGGGGGCTAGTTAGTGACTGGCAGCAGCCACTGAGGCAAGGGAGGGATAGGAGGTTGGGGGTTCCCCTGGGTGGGGAGACCCAGACTGAGGGGGTATTGCCAGGGGGCAGAACCCTCATCCAGAAGGGTACTGGGGTCCGGGAGGGACATGGGGGGCCAGCAGCAGGAGAGACACTGGCCTGCAGAGGGTGCTCCAGAGGCTGGAGAGCTGATTCCCTGGACAACCAGCAGGAGGTGCCACACCAGTGAGTCATCGCCCCACCACAGGGGAGTAGTTTTCTACTTTTAAAATAATATTGATCTCCTATATTTAGTGCATAAAATTGAAAAAAAAAAAACAAGTGAAAAATAAATACCTACTCAAAACTAGAGGCATCAGGGATAGTTGTTAGGTCTCTGGACTGGGAATCAGGAGACCTAGCTCTACCCAGCCTGCTGCATGATCATTCCCCCTTCTGTGTGTCTCTATAAAGTGCTGCATAAAATATTTACACTGTTTTTAATTAACTTCTCCAGTAACACTATTATGTACATGAAGGTGCACAAATACAATCTGGAGCTTATGTTAATATCTCTTAGCATGTCAAGAATGAATATATTCAGGTGTATTTAAGGAATAACTAGCTTCAGATTTCACTTGCAAATTACTAGTGATGGGTATCCTTAAATGCTCATTGCCAGTGAAACATGGGAGGGGGGAAAACGGTTGTTTTCAACAATGTGCAATGCCTGCATCTGCAACAACAACATTCTCAAAGCATTGGCATCAAGGAGCATTTGATGTGAGCAAAGTGACATGAAAGGTTAATTGGTAGAGTGCCTCTGTCTGCAATACATCAAGGCAGCAATGGCACTGCTTGTAATACTTTGTGATTTTAAGACAGACTGCAAGCACTGCTGCTTGTGGATTTGTCGTCTTTTGTTGTTTGTTCAGTAACTTTCACGTGACAAATTAGTATTTTCCTATAAACAACGCCTATTCTTTTTACTCTGCGTTTCCGAGGAAGAAAAGGGGTCCTAGTGGAATGGTGCTGGTTAGAAAAACATTATTATTTTCCTGTGAGCATTTTTTTGCCTTTTAGTTGAAAAATGGAAAAAACAAAAAACACAGCAATACCACCACCACCACCACCCTTTTTGGGGTTTCAGTTTTCTGCTGAAGAATCTAAAATTTTAAAGGAAAGGAGACACTTTCTGGAAAAAAAAATTGTTTAAATCCAATTTTCCATTAAAAATGGTTTAGACAGAAAAATTTCAACCAGCCCTCCTCAGGCCCTTTATGCATACAAGGCCAAATTGTGATGCCATTGAAATTAATGGAAAAACTTCCAATGACTTCACTAGGAACAGGACTTGGTTTGCACTTCATGATTTAATTGCACAGGATTTCACTTATTCAAAACTGCTATTTAATTTAGTATCACAGTGCACCTGTTAAATGGATTCTGCAGCCTATCCCTGAGAGGTAGTGACATTTCAGCCAGTATCTTACAGGATTGTTATATGGTCTGTCGAGTACCCCAAAAGAGGCAATTGGGACGAGTAGGGACTATATGTATGTGTGACCCAAGGACCTCTGGATGTCAACTGGCAGAGGACTCAGGGTGCAGAAGGGCTACAGGGATCCCCAGGGTCTGGTATTTACATACTAGTTCACCAAAAAGCATCATGTAAAGTCTCTACTGAAAGCCTGTCACCTGGATCAACATAATAGTTATGTACGTGGTAGCTAAGAGGCAAATAATAGGATTTGTCATTTAGTTTTTAGCTTGTGTCGTTAGGAGTAAATAGAATGTTAGTGGGGTATAAGATTAACAGGTGTGTATTGGCTTATTACAGAAACAAATGATTTAGTATAGATTAAGGCTGGAACAAAAGGCCTCAGGCCTAGAAATAGATTAACATGAGGATAACCTTGTATCATAAAATGTGCTGTTACAGTAAATATCTTTGTTAAGTGCTTATGTTTGGGAAAAATGTATCCCATTGTGGCAGTTAAAACTGCAAGATACCAATTAAAATGGGTTGTAATGTTTGGGGGAATTTTTTGTAGATATAGAGTGTTAGCAATAAGTTAACTTCAAGTTGCTATGGTGATTCATTGATGTAAATGTTAATGAGTAATGAGGAATTAAATATTTAGCCTATGAAAATGGGGCACCCCAAAGTTAGTGGGGTGTGGAAGTACAAACAAGGGAAAGAGGTGGAACATTTTGTGAATATGTATGAACCTCAGTGGGCATTAGTATAATTCATAATAAAAGGCACCACTCTGTGTCTGTGCTGGGAAGGAATGCATCAGGAGATGCTTAACTGATAGCCACCTGATGATCATCCATATTCCAATGTACCCCACATGGAGATGTGAGTAGTGCAAGTATTCATGCTGTACATTCTATATTATCCCATTTTCTTCTGTTATGGGTCAATGATTGTGGCATTTACCTGCTTAATGAAATTCTTAATAAATGGATATGTGATTACTTGTGACTGTTCCTCGTGTGCTCCTAGGGTCTCTCACTCTAATGATCTGGTGATATTCACCTTGTTGCTCTCAATACTGTAGCCAATCAGGAGACCAAACCCTCATCAATCATTACCACACTATAAGGGATAAGCCCCAACTCTGTTAAACCCTATCAATTAGACCATAAAGGCTACAATATATATTTGAAATTATGCTCAAATGGCCTTGTAGTTAAGGGCAGGTCAACCCAGGTTACATCTATACTACAATTAGATACCTGTGGCTGGCCCATGCCAGCTGACTTGGGCTCACAGGGCTTGGACGAAATGGCTATTTAATTGTGGTATAGATGTTTGGGCATGGGCTGGAGCCCAAACTCTGGGATCCCATGAAGGGGAGGGTCCCAGAACTCGGGGTGCAGCTTAAGTTTGAATGTCAACACTCCAATTAAATAGCCCTTTAGCCCAAGCCCTGTGAGCCTGAATCAGTGGGCAAGGACCAGCTGCAAGTGTCTAATTGCAGTGTAGACATACCCCCAGAAGTAGCATGCCTTAAGACAAGTTCCAAACCACAGGGGTGGGAGACACTTGTCACCCTGGTGGACAGTTGCGTGGGACTGTTCACCAGGGAGTCTGTTTGCATACTGAATCAAATGCTAATGAAGAGATTGCCAGGGATTTAAAGAGAAGAAAATTAACAGAAAGAGGTGAACAGCAGTGGGAGAGGGGAACTCCAGTTGCAGGTAATGAACAAAGGACTGGTCTAATATAGCTAAGGGTGCAAAAAGACACCTTGGCATTCTTCGTCTGGGGAGAAAAGCCATTCTGGTTGAAAAATGCTGACATTTGGGTTGGGTTTACTATAATTGCACATTGAGTTTCCATTTGCAGCCACTTAAGCTATTGCAACTTCTCTGTACGCTGAATGTGTAATTTGCTTACCTTAAATATGATATTCTAAGAAACCTTGTCATCTACAGTAATGCTAAACCTCTTCATTGCTGTATTCATTTACGCTAAATAAATCTGTGCCCTAGTCAGTGTTTATCCACAAGCAGTTTCTTGTAAGATTCTCATAGTGAAATTTGTTTCACAGGAGACATTTGGTCATTGTAGCCGAAGCCTCTTTACTCCTCAGGACAAGTCTGTTTGGTGAAACTGCACAACGTTAGCACTACTACAATTTGAGCAAAGAGTTGTGATTCATTATGAACAAGACTTCCAAAACTGTGCAACTTGATCCCTAATACTAAAAATATCAGGTGCTAACAGCACCCGATCCCAGTGACCTCAGTGAAACAGCAGGGGCTGGACAGGCATGGAAGAAATCCAAGCGGAGTCTCACCTCCTTTGTGTATTTAGAATTAAATCTCTCCAAGATTCTCTCACTACTACAAATGATCCCTCTGACATCCTCACACGAGTCATGCCAGTTTGCAGAATCTGGGCCTTACGTTGCAGGAGGTAGTCACTGAAAAGGGATGGAAATGGTGAGACTCCTGGCTTTGAAATCTAGTTTGAGAGACTTAGTCTCTGACCCTTGCCAGCTTTCTTAACCTCCCTCTACCTCCATCAACGCAGTTATAAAAATGGGCCCAATGCTGCCACTGTGACTCTTGCAGATTAGCTCTACTCAAGTGAGTGGGACATTTTTAGGGTTACCATATTTCAAGTTTCCAAAAAGAGGACACCGCTGGGGGAGAAATTGAGGGCGGGGGGGGGGGGGGGGGGCAGGTACCTGGAGGTGCTGGAGGAGTGTGTGTGTATTGGGAGGGGTATTTGGGGGAAGCTGGAGAGGGTACCTGTGCCAGGGGTACTCACTAGAAGTGGGGGGCAGTGTCACCCCCTGTCACAGTAGCAGGGTGACTGATGCAAGCCCAGGATGCAGTGCCAGCTGTCAGTCAGCACCTCCCTGTGGGACCCCATCCCCAAGTCTGGGAGCTAGGGCCTAGGTGGGCGGAATCCAGCAGCTCTGGCTTGCAGGGGAATGGACCAATCATCTGCAGAGGCAGGGGAAGGACCAATTAGGAAGTGGACCTATTGGGGCTCTTTCTGAGCGGCAGCTTCTCTGCCCTGCAAAAACCACAGACATTTCCTGTTATTTTAAAATCCCCCTGGAGAGAGAGAGAAGGCTCAAAAAAGAGGCTGTGTCCAGGAAAACACAGACATATGCTAACCCTAGACATCTTGTTGAGTAAGGTATTATTCAGTGTGAGCAACGTTGGCACAATCTTGCGCTTAAGCACTATCTTGCTATAAACAAGATGCTGCAGCACTGCTCTGCTATTCTAAGGCCTGGTCTACACTAGGAGGTTATGCCGAATTTAGCAGCGTTAAATCGAATTAACTCTGCACCCGTCCACACAACAAAGCTATTTAGTTTGACATAGAGGTCTCTTAAATTCGATTTCTGTACTCCTTCCCAATGAGGGGAGTAGCGCTAAATTCGACGTGGCCATGTCGAATTAGGGTAGGTGTGGATGGAAATCGACGCTAATAGCTCCGGGAGCTATCCCACAATGCACCACTCTGTTGACGCTCTGGACAGCAGTCCGAGCTCGGATGCTCTGACCAGCCACACAGGAAAAGCCCCGGGAAAATTTGAATTCCTTTTCCTGTCTGGGCAGTTTGAATCTCATTTCCTGTTTGGACATCGTAGCAAGCTCAGCAGCACTGGCACCGATGCAGAGCTCTCCAGCAGAGGTGACCATGCAATCTCAGAATAGAAAGAGGGCCCCAGCATGGACTGATCGGGAAGTCTTGGATCTGATCGCTGTGTGGGGCAATGAGTCCGTGCTTTTGGAACTGCGATCGAAAAGACGGAATGCGAAGATCTACGAGAAGATCTCAAAAGCCATGACAGAGAGAGGATACAGCCGGGATGCAACGCAGTGCCACGTGAAAATCAAGGAGCTGAGACAAGCGTACCAGAAGACCAAAGAGTCAAACGGACGCTCCGGATCCCAGCCCCAGACATGCCATTTCTACGAGGCACTGCATTCCATTCTAGGTGCGGCCGCCACCACTGACCTTGGACTCTGAGGATGGGATATTGTCGACGGCCGCTTCCTCGGAGATGTTAGCGGACGGGGAAGATGAGGAAGGGGAGGAGGAGGCAGTCGACAGCACTTACGACGCTGATTTCCCAGACAGCCAGGATCTCTTCATCACCCTCAGAGATCCCCTACCAACCGTCCCCAGGCGTTAACCCAGACCCTGAATCAGGGGAAGGATCAGTCAGTAAGTGTTTTAAACATGTTAACATTTATTTTGAACAGAACAGGAATATTAACAATGGGTTTTTCATGATTTGTTTGCCCTAGGCGCTTAACGTTTTAGTCCTTGGCAGTGCAACTACTGCAAAAGAATCTAACAATGTCCAGTTTATCATGATTAGTTTGCCCTAGGCACTCTACTTTTTAGTCCCCTCCTTCACCCAAAGCCCTCATCCCAGGCCCCACCCTAGAGCCTGCAGCTGGAGCCCTCACCACCCCCCACCATGCCCCAGCCCTCTGCCCCAGCTTTGAGCCTGCTCCCGCACTCTGAACCCCTTGGCCCCAGCCTGGCGCCCCCTCCTTCACCCCAAGCCACTCATCCCTGGCCCCATCCCAGAGCCTACAGCCCCAGCCAGAGTCCTCACCTCCCCAAAACACACCAACTCCCTGCTCCACCCCAAAGCCTTCTCCTGCATCCTGAACCCCTCATCCCTGGCCACACCCGAGAGCCTGCACCCCCAGCCAGAGCCCTCAGCCTCCTCCTGTACCCCACCCCCACACCCTAGCCCAGTGAAAGTGAGGGGGGGGGAGCGAGTGACAGAGGAGGGGAGATGGAGGAGATGGATCAAGTGGGGGGTGATGACTCAGAAGGGGCGGGGCATGGGCAGGGCCTCAGGCAAGGGGTGGGGCAGGGTTGTTTGGTTTTGTGTGATTAGAAAGTTGGCAACCCTAGCACCTGTGTAAATCCCATTGACATCAATAGGACTTATGCACATGCCTGTGTACTGGGCTGAGTGAGAGCCTAAGTGCTTCTGACAGTTGCCAGTCCTAGATTTATGGCTGAACAGGTGTAACACAGCCTGTGGAAGTGGTAGCTTCCCCATATTGCCCTGCCACTGTGACTCAAACAGACCTGGAACGCCTGGATGCAGAAGGGGAGTTAAATCTCTTTGGTCATTCAAGCCATGGTTTCTATGTTGAGACTGCCAATAGGGCAGCAGTTGTGGTGGTAGTTTTTAAGTGGACACCTCTCCACTGGGAACTGGAGTTCAGACCACCAGTCACACAATTTTTCAAGCAATGTAACTATATTGAACAGAAATGAGATCATCCTGTGTGGCAATTAGAGTTGTGCTTTCTGTGATGTCACAAAGTTCTAGTGCAATGAGAAGCATTCTAAAATTACCATCATACGGGACATGTGCAAGAAATGTGTTCCTCATAATGACAGCACACAGCAAACATCCACTGTGACATGAAATACAAAGGACTTGCTGTGCTGATTCCAATAATGTACACACAGTATTAATTAGATCAGAGTTAAAAATAATACACTATACTATCTTTGTTTCAGAGCAATGCCTTTTGGATAGTACATGGTGAGGGTATAGTGAGAATGTTCATAATGAAATTTAGTTTTGGGTGGGAATTAATACAGAGAGAGAGAGAGAGATCCATTAGAACACGAATAAAAACAAAATGGTGTAATTAATCCAAGATCTTTTTTAGATTTATAATCCGTTTCAGATCCTAACACTCATTCCTTACTATGGCCAATTAAAAAACAATATGGGAAGTTAAGACTCGTGTATATTTGGATGTAAATAAAATGTTTGGATTAGGATTTCCTTCACACATAAACTAGTGGGTTTCACAAGTTTGCAAGATGGTGCAGTTAGTGGGTATGGTTCAGTCTATGCAGTACCTTAGTGCAGCATAATCAGTTTTTAATTGAAGACTATGATCTCTCACTGAAAAATATTTAAAGGCCAGCTCCTCAACTGTTGTAAATCAGTGTGTCTCCTTTGATTTCAACTGAATAATACCTGTTTTCTCCAACCAAGCATTTAGCCCAATCTTTTGCCCCAAATGCTTAGAGAATTAAGATCCCGCAGAAATACAGAATCAAATAAAAATTGAAGATAAACAAGATATACATTCAATTGATCAGCAACAAATATAAAAGTGTCATGCAATTATAAATTATGTACACACATGGCATACACATATACTATTTACACATCCATAGCATCCTAACAAAGCACTAACCACCCACTAAAATGCAGATGTCATGTGTCCACTTTCTGGCCCAGTATCAGTGGATTTCCTGCATGTAGAGATCTGTCTCTGATATTTTCTTTAGAAGCCATGCTTCATTGTTTTGAAGCATGGTCTGAAAATGGTTCTACCTTGGATGAGCCATTAGCACATGGCCTATGATATCTGAGAACTCTGCTTAACTTCTCCTCTGTGGGTTCCCCTTTTGTTCTCATGACTGAAAAACTACTATATAAGATTATAAGTAGATTTCAAACTTTGTCATGTTGCCAGAGATTTTATCCATTCATCACTATGGTATTTGGATATCACCATACTGCTCCCTTCCACTGAAAAAGATAAGTGAAGCATGATGGCTTCTTCCCGCCTATCATTCTGTCTTCCCAGAATAATTGGGTGGCTCTTTTCATAGCTCATTTTCCTTCTATTTCCCACCCCTATATGCACACTGAAGCAGAATCCAGGACAAGGAAGGCAACCTAACTCTTCCTGATCCTTCTCTAGTGAAGGAGAGCTGAAGGTGGTGGGAGATGGGGAAAGACCCCTCAGGCCCAGCTCTTGCTTCCCTTCATTTGCCTTCATATCGCAGAACTGAGCCAATAAGCCCGTGGGAAAGAAGCTGCTCTCAATTCCTGTTTGCACTGACAGGGCTGGAGCTGGATAACTCTATCGAGCTGATCCAGAAGAATAATGATAAAAGAAAAATGTTCTCACTTTAAAAAAATAAAAATAAAAATTACCTCAGCAATCTCGGTGCCTTCTAGAAGTCTCACTTTATAAAACCCTTCCAGGCACTGTCCTACCAACTACTGTATCTTAGAATACAGATCTTTTTAGAGCTGACAGAATGTAAATATCCTGCATAACAGATGTGCCTTTACAGGCTGAGTTCACCTCCATCCCTACTGATCACTGGGTGCAGCATGAGCAAAATCCAGGCAATTTAAAATAATGCACCAAGCTACTAAAACAGTAGCTTGCTCAAATTTACAGCAGAGGTTATAAAACAATCTGACCCGACTGCGAGATCCAACTGTAGCAGTGAATGCTGTGACTTGGAAACAAACTGGAGAATACTAACTCCTCATTTGAATCCTTTTAAAAACAATGTTTTCTTTAAGATGAAGGGTGCTGGCAACATGCGGGAGAGAGGATGAATATGACATTTCCATTTCTCAGGGATAGGTATTGAGGGAGTAGAGGACAAAGTGTGGAAATGGACATGGAATCAGGCCAAAAAGGGCTTGGTGGAATCACTTTAGTTTGCAGTGGGAAAAATCAAGTGGATCAAATCCAATCACTGGAGATGCAGTGGCATAAATTTGATCAGGCATCGTTATTCCTAGGACCAGAGTCAACGTCACTAATTGAGTTATGAAACTTTGAGCTGGCAAAGTCTTTGATCTCACAATATCATGGCTGTGACGCTGGCAGACCAGGTGCCAACTCTTGCCAGGACTTTAGGCCTCAGCTGAGCACGGTCAAATTCATTGCTGGAAACCAGTCTTTCACCTGTGTATGCTTAAGTATGGTTAAGATAGGTATTGAACTTATAACAAAGTTTTTAAACATCCACTTGTAAGTTGCTGCATGCATTAATCTTACTTGTAGCATCTTCCTCACGTGCTTTAAGGTAATGTTTAAGTTTTTGCTTCATAACTGTAAAAAAAAAAAAAAAAAGTTTGCTCTGAAACTGTGAAGCCAGTCATGAAGGATTGTCCTCTAATCAAAGCTAAATGGGCCATTGTGGGACATCACAATACACTGATGAAGAGCAGGGGCAGCTCCAGGCACCAGCGCACCAGGCACGTGCCTGGGGCGGCAAGCCGCAGGGGACAGCCTGCTGGTTGCTGTGAGGGCGGCAGTCAGGCAGCCTTCAGCGGCATGCCTGCGGGAGGTCCGCCGGACCCGCGGCTTCGGTGGCAATTTGGTGGTGGGTACGCTGAAGCCTCGGGACCGGCGGACCTCCCGCAGGCATGCCGCCAAATCCACGTGAGCAGCGGACCTCCCGCAGGCATGCCGCCGAAAGCCGCCTGACTGCCGTGCTTGGGGCGGCAAAATACATAGAGCCGCCCCTGATGAAGAGGCTATATGCAAAAGGTCTCATCCCATCAGCTCGAATTCTGGAAGGAGGAACTAGAAACAGCTGAAAAATGTTGATCTCTCTCTTTTGCTGTTTGAATTCTCACAGGGCTGAGTTATGAACCAGAAGTAGAGATCCCCAGGGTCAACCTGGGTTAGCCCTGAAAGACATTCAGAACTGACAGATTACTACAACTCTGTCACCTTTTAAAACTATGGACTAACTCATTTGTGTATATATTCTTGCCTACTTTAAACCTTGTAATAACTCATTTATTTTTCTAAAACTAACTATAGATTTCTTAATTTTTACAGGATTGGCTACAAGCATTGTCTTTTGTGAGAGATCTAAAGTAAAATTGACCTGGGATAAGTGACTGGACTGGGAGCAACCTGAATATTTTGTGATCTTTGGGGTATAGCAACCGACTAGCACTAAGTGCAGCTTGCCTAGGTGGCAAGATAGTTCCCTTGGACATTCCAGTGTTTCTGACTCCATGGTAAGACTTGGTAGTGCTTCAAGAGTTCTCATTTGCGACTGGGTTGGTAGTCTAATTATAGAACATACCACCAGTTTGGGGTCTTTGCCCTGCTTCTTGACAGTCTTCCCTAAGGTTGACAGTCATGGTAATGAGGCTCTGCCAATGGCATATCATATTTTAAAAGGTAGCAGGTCTTGAGGAGAAAACAAGAGTCTAAAACACCTGGGTTCTAATCCTGGCTTTGCCACTGACCTGCTGTGTAACCCCAAGTAAGTCATTTTGCCTCTCCTCTGTAAAATGGGTGTACACAGTAGTGTAGGAGGAGTCAGTACAGTGCTCTGAGTATGAGGTAAGAATTGCCAAATCTGGTATAAAAAGGGTGAGTCCCTACTTCTGTGGGTACCAGGGCCCCTACTGACCAGGTTGGTTTGAGACTGAGAGAAACTCATGGGAGAAGCCAGCCAGAGACTCCAGCAGGTAGCAAACACAGAAGCAGCTGCAGTAAAGGACATTAGTGATATCCTCAGACACTTTCCCCAGCTTTTACTCTGGCCATTTCTCTCTGTGCTGACTGGATATTTACTTCTGCACAGTCACTCCACTTCAGTCTCACCCGTGATCACGCTTCATCCCTGCTTTCCCTCCCTTTTTGCCTTTCACACTTCAATGTCTCCTCTCCCTTCCTTTCTGTTTCTCTAATCGTCCTCTAGCAAACTCCTCCCTCCGCCACCAAAAAAAAAAGGCATGGAACTAACATGACTTTGCAAAAACATCATGTTGTTCATTCTGCTTGCATGTTCTGTTCCTTTCCTCCAACCATTGCCTATCTTGTCTATTTAGACCAGCATGTCCTTGCAGATTGCTGCTACCTGCAGCTCCCATTGGCTGGGAACGGCAAACCGCGACCACTGGGAGCTGCAGAGAGCTGTGCCTGCAGATGGTCAATGTCAGCAAAATGTCTCGCGGCCCGCAATCAGATTACCTTCATGGCCGCATGCAGCCCATGGGCTGCAGTGCCCACCACTGATTTAGACAGTAAGTAGAGCTATGCAGAAAATGCAAATTCCATTTCATGGAATATTTTGAGATTTCAAAATTTGTTTTTGTTCCAATTAGGAACAAAACTTTTGAAATTTCAAAAAAATCCCCGCAAAAGAAAATTTGGGGAAAAAGTTGTTTCAAATTGAAGTGTTTCTTTGTGACAAAACTGAAGCATTTCATTTTGCCTTTATTTTATAATATAGACAATTTTAAAAATTCAAAACAAAGTTGTTTCAAAATGAAAAATCAAAATTTATACTAATGTCAAAATGGGACATCTTCAGAACTTATTTCCCCCTTCTTTTCCCCCTTCCACATCTAAAACAGCATTTCAGTGAAATCAGAAGGATTTCACAAAGCATTTCAATGTTAACATAACTGTACTTTCCAAAAGGAGTCTGTTTCTTCAACGTTTTTCTCCCAGCAGTAAGCTCTTTGGTAGAGGGACTATCTCTCACTCTGTGGTCATATGTGCTAACTCAATGGGATCCCCATCTAAGTTAGTCTTTAGGGGCTTGTCATGGGGTTCACGTACCGCTGGGAATGCCTCTTTGGGGCCGCATCTGGGGATTAGCTGCACTCAGGGCTGATACCCCCAGAGGTGAAAGTAAGATAAATTACTTACTGGTACGGGAGCTTGGCTCCGAGCCCCCGGAAGGTGCAGGGCCTCGGGCGGAAGGGGCGGGTCAGCCTCCCCCAGCCAGCCCTTCCACACGGCCCAGCCCACGCCGCCCGGGGCTCCAGTAGCGATTTAAAGGGCCTGGGGCTCCGTCAGGTGCCCTGGGGGGGAAGGGGCAGTGATGTTAAAGCGCTGCCATGGCAGCGCTTTAATGTGGGCTGCTTACATGCCAGTACCAGCAGCTACTTCTTACTGGTATGCCGTCCGGCCTGTACCAGCCCACTTTCCCTCTGGAGACCCCCTTCCTCACACTGTGGCCCCTCTCTCTCTCTCTCCAAGACTCAGAATGCTCCTTTGTGACTCAGTCCTCTGTCCACATCACTGTAGTCCTCCCCTTCTAAGATGATAAAGTCTGTCCAGGCAGCGTCTCCAGTGCTCCTGTGCCCCAGGGCTGGTAGGGGAACCCTGGCCCATGCTCTACACTGGATTCCAGCCCAGGGACCCTACGACAAACAGTCAATACCTTGCTGCTGTTTCCCCCAGCTTCTTCCTAAATAGCCCTCTGTCTTCCTTTCCCCACTACTCCTCTGGAGTTGACCTCCCTTCTAGAACTATAACCCCAGGGTTTATTCTCCCTCCTGGTTTTCACCTCCCCACAGAGTGACTGCAAACTCTGTCCCTACAGTCCCCTTTCTGCTACAAACTCCCTGGCTTTATAATCCAGCCTACTCTGGCCCAGCTGAGCCTCTTGCTCAACTAAGCCTGCCTCTCCTTCCAGGTATCCTTTAGGCCCATATTAAGCCTTTCAGGGCATGTGTGGGGGTATGCACCTCATCACTGTGCTACTGTGATAAAATAATAATAGCAGCCTCTCTAGCCTGATATACTATCCCCAAAGAAGAAACACCAAGTTGGTTTTGGCTTAAGAAAAGGGAAGAGAAGGAAAGTGGATCCTATCAGTTAAAGCCAGGCCTAAATCAAATCCAAAGAAGCCTGAACTTTAGGAAAGTCTGAGCCCAGATCTGGACATTGTGGCTACGGTTCATCTCGTCTACCAGTATTAATGGTGAGAGAGTCCCATATTACACCATTAAAAATGATGCTTACTAACACTGGTCTTGTTGCTGTGCTGTTTCCATAACAGAAAGCATTCTGGCCTGGCAGGTCTTAGCCTCACTCAGAACCCCCTACCAGGAAGAGTGGTGGACTGCCTTTAGTCTGGCTCCTACCTTTTGATCTGTGTGGTTTGGGTGGCCCTACCTACCAGGAATTCTACTCTCATTAGCATAGCTCACAGGGTCATCAAAGCACACAAGCTTTCCCACCACATCAAGTTGCAATCCTTACGGGAGGACAGAGACAGCTACAGTGGTTTAGCCATATCATCAAGCTACCCCATAGCAGAAGCAAGGTACATCTTAGATTGGAATCCAATCTAAGGGAAGAGAAGGCACAGACAGAGGACAAAAAAATAACCTATTGCGGGACAACTGCCAACCTGGATATCACTTATTCTGGACAGACAGCAGTGGGGCAAACATCTTGTTCTGGATAGACAAGAGTGGGAAATTTGGTGACCTCATGTGCTACTACACACAGGAGATTCGAAGTCTCAGGGTACATCTATACTGCAAAAAAAGACATGTGGTAGGGAGTCTCAGAGCCCAGGTCAAGTGTCTCTGCTAATGGGCTTCACACTACAGGGCTAAACACAGCAGTGGGCTTGGCCTTTAGCCTGGCTCTGAAATCCAGTGAGGGGGGAGGGTCTCAGAGCCAATGCTCCAGCCTAAGCCTGGATATCTACACTGCTATTTTTACCCCTCCTAGCACAAGCCCCACAAACCTGAGTGGATGACCTGGGCCCTAAGACTCACTGCTGCAGGGTTTTTTTGTTTTGTGTTTTGTAGTGTAGATGTACCTTAAGTCTAAATTACTAACCTGACAATTCATGTCAGACCTATGCAACCAACCCCCCAGGAATGAGTTCTGATATTTAAAGCAGACTTCTCAGCTGTCATAGACTGGGACATGGGCTATCAGGCCTAATGGTTGGAGCCATGGTGGCCAAGAATGAGGAGTCAGAAATTAAGCAGGGCAGGAGCAACCCAAGAAAGAAGGGTTTTGCTGATAAACAATGTGGTCATTGACCCTGTAGGCAAGTAAATACCATTTGGAAAATAGCCAGCTAGAAAGAGAAAACCAAAGCACCCTCTAGCCTTGTTGACAATTCTAAATAACTCTGCTGATGGAGTTTGCAAGGGCTGGCCAAATGGCAAACACAACTTTGAAAGGTTCTTGGTTCCCTATTGTTCTAAGCAGTGGATCTAGGGTGACCAGACGTCCCGATTTTATCGGGACCGTCCCGATATTTCCTTGTTTGTCCCGCGTCCCGACCGACGTGCGGTCGGGACAACCGGACAAACAAGGAAATGCCCCGAGCCTCGAGCCCGGAAGTGCTCGCGCCCCCCCCCCCCTGCCCCGACTCCGCCCCCTCCTCCCCCGATTGGCTCCCTCCCCGAATCCCCGCCTCTTCCCTGGGCTCACCATTCCCCCTCCCTCCGCAAGTGCTGGAGGGAGGCCCGGGAGACTCAGAGGCAGCGCGGGGCCGGGGTGAGTAACAGTCCGGCCTGGC
Organism: Chrysemys picta bellii; assembly: GCF_011386835.1. Lineage (NCBI taxonomy): Eukaryota > Metazoa > Chordata > Testudines > Emydidae > Chrysemys > Chrysemys picta. Next base: position 171,895,644 of record NC_088793.1, on the reverse strand, counting down.
CCAGTGCAGGCAGGACTCGGGTGGTTGGGAGAGGAGGGGGGCGACCCGCGGGGCCAGGCGACGGGGGAGGAAGCGGCCATGGCGCTCGGCGGCTCTGGCGCCCCCGAACCCCCCGAGCCGGGGCCTGCAGCAGCGCGTACGCTGGGCCCAGCCCCTGGCTAGGCACGTCTGGGCTGCTGCCCAGCTAGTGCTATCGCGCGGTGGCCCCGGGGCGGAGGCATCGGCCGCCCAGCCCCGTTCGTTCCCCTGCGGGACGGGGGGGGCTGGGGCCTGCTGCCCCCACTCCGGGGCCGCCGCGCGATAGCACCAGCTGGGCAGCAGCCCAGACGCTGGCCAGGGGCTGGGCGCAGCGTGCGCGCTGCTGGGTCCCCGCAGCAGGCCCCGGCTCGGGGGGTTCGGGGGCGCCAGAGCCGCGGGCGCCAAGCGCCATGGCCGCTTCCTCCCCCGCGGCAGTGGGAGCTGCAGCAGCGGCTGCTCCCGAGTCCCGCTGCCCGGGGGGGAGAACAGCCGCCTCCTGGCCCCGCGGGCCGCCCCCCTCCTCTCCCTACCGCCCGACTGAGTCCTGCCTGCTCGGGGCCAGGCCGGACTGTTACTCACCCCGGCCCCGCGCTTCCCCTGAGTCTCCCGGGCCTCCCTCCAGCACTTGCGGAGGAAGTTTTTTTTTTTTTGGCCCCGCCCCCCCACGTCACCCCCCCCGCCACGCCCCCCCCACGTCACCCCCCCCCCCCCCCCCCCCCCGCGTCCTGATATTTGTCTTTGGTGATCTGGTCACCCTAAGTGGATCTAGGATACCAAAGCTGTTACCAGCTTCCCTTAGTCAACAAGGTATAACTACAGCAGTCTGGATGAGGAGTGAAAGAAACAAAGTGTAACAAATGAAGGTACTCAGCGGGGTATATGAAAAGAAAACTATAGCATAACAGCTTTATTCATTCAAGCAAAGTCTTACGGGTCTAACGTCAAGGTAGATGTTTGAGTCTATGAGAACTGATTTATGGTACAATTGGTTTTTGTTTTCTCTGTTTAGACATTCATCTGTCTTCACAACATCTTTGAAACCTTGTTTACAAGGAAGACAGGTTGCACCAAAGCAAATAAGACTGGAGCTGTTGACAGACAGGATGCAATCAAGAATTTTTAATCAAGAGACCATGTTTGCTGAAGTGACTGTTCACATCTTTCCTATGAAATAATTCAACTATCTATATTTTCCCTCCCACTGGAAGTGAAGGTTGCTGATATGATGGCCTCCTAAAATGATGCAATGCAAATAATTCATGTTTTCCTCTATTTTAATATATGGGTTATAGCTCTCTGCAGGAAAGAAAAAGATTTCGAAGTCTCATAAATTGACCTTTTGAGGACCAGCCTTAACAATGTTTGTTAATCAAATGCAAGCCTATTGCATATGTCTGTTATTACACGTGCAGTGGCCACTGTTAAAAAGGCAACACAGCTTCTGCTATCACAAACTAAGTTTTATTTGATCATGAGATGATATTCTTTTTGTGATTAAATGAATTTCAATTCAGCTGTGGGCCTGAAATTTGCTGTCTCCAATAGTTGTGTGACGAACAGTTCACTTGCACAAATGTTCATTACAAGTAAATAAAATGTGCATAAACATGGTTGAAGTAAAATTCAAGGTAGAAGTCACAGAAGCATTCACAAATATTTTTTCTGACTATTCACTGATAAATAGCCATGGAAACACAGGCTGACTGAAGGTTGGAACACAAAACTCTTTCTGTTGCTACATCAGAGCGCTATGAGCCACACTTTGCTTTTGGCATCTAACATCCTGGCTGAGAGTGTACATACCTGCCAAAAATTACATTAGAAATACAGTATCCTGCATCGATGCCAACGCATTCCTCTTCCACCAAGGAAATAACCTACTCCTTGAGTCCAGTCTTTCCTGGTGGCTTGAAAACTGGGATATATTCATTACAGATTAAATGGAGCTTTTGCTTTGGACAAAAGGACTATTGCTGATACCTTGATGTGATTTAGCACAGTGTTGTACAAGGGAGGCCATCGTGGAAAAGTGACTCAAGTCGCTCTTAACAGCACCTGATACTACTACTACTACTACTAAGGTTTAGCACTTACATAGCACTATACACTTCCCAAGGGGTGTTAAAACATTAACTCCTTGATATTGTGTCTTAGACTGCAGCACGGCCGGAGACAGGGTGCAGGGGGACTGGCTAGCAGAGGGCAGGGGGAAGGAGCGGGGGGGGGAGAGGGAGAGAGAGAAGGGGGGCAGCCAGGGCTTCAGCGGGGTGCTACCACGCGTCCCCAACCGGTGCGCCACCTGCCGAGGGGCTCCGCGCCAGTCCGGTCGCCTGGGAGGGAAGGACGCGGACTGCCCTGCCAGGCTTGCTGCAGGGCGCTCCCGTCCTCTGCACTGTCGCCCCCTACAGGGAGGCCAGAGCATCACTACAAACAAACAAACAAAAGCGGCCGTGCCGCCCTAGGATTGGGCGGAATGCCACCTTGAACAATCTGCCGTCCCAAGCACCAGCTTGCTTGGCTGGTGCCTGGAGCTGGCCCTGGTCTTAGAATCCCTTGAAGCTATCGCTGAATGAAGAAATGCCAAATTTCGTGGTCTTTAATGAGATTATTTGTTCCTTTTAGGAATACTACTCTGGAGTCTGAAACATTTTACCGAGAAGAGGATTATGCAGCCTTTGTAATTTCTCCTTCTTGCATTGCTATAAAGGCTAGGTTCTCCTTTATGTTTGTGGTAGAAGAGCATAATTCCATCCCCTGGGTTAGCAGTGAATGCTTAGGGTGGAATATGCTACTTAGAATGAGAGAAAGTTTAGGGATAGATTAATAGACATTTGTGTTAACTTTCTAGTCCTTGGCTGATAATAAAAATATTTAGAAATATAAGCAGAAGAATCTTAGCATTGACATACTCTTGAATCCAGCATCTGTAAATCCCTGAATAAACAAACAGCCTTTTAAATGCATTTATGCAATTACATTAATTCAGACCTTGGATCCAACAAATGGAAGATTTTGGAGATATTTTTGCTCTTCCTTTACTACTACTCCATAATTAATCATTAAAAGTGTTTTCCTTTGCTCACCTGCCCCCACATTATTTGCAGTTTTTAAGACAGGAAAGACTATCTTCTAGTTAAAGCACTATACGGGGACTCAGAAGATCTGGTTTCAACTGCCAGCTCTGGCACAGACTTCCTATATGGCATTGGTCAAGTCATTTAATAATGATAGTCAATAATACCTTTCTCCCACTCTCTGCCTGTCTTTTTATTTAGAATGAAAATTCTTCAGGGCAGAAACTGCCTCTTACTATTCATTTATACAGCGCCTAGTATAAAAAGGCCCCAATCTTGGCGGGGCCCTTCAGTACTACTGCACTGTAATAAATACAAACAATAAATAAATAGTAGCCAGTAGTTCCCTTACAAATGCCTTCTTTAAGAGGTCCTGAGACACATCATCACAAAGCTGATACCTTCTACAGGTACCAACTTCAAAATGGCTCTCTTGTGCCTGTAGTCACTGTTTGCTTTTGATCACTTGAACAATGTATCTTGTGCCAGGAGACAATAAAAAACGTGTCCCTCTCTGAGGGTAACTGCTGTTATCACAGAGAACAATCCCCACCTGCCACTGTGATCCACATCAGGAAACTAGATCCTAGTATGATCTTTTGTTTAGGGCCCGGATGGGCACTAAAGTTAATGGCATTGAGAGCAGAGGTCTGAAACATCCGGACAGATTACTTTACTGTGTTGAGCAGCAGTGCCAACTTGCAAAAACATTTGTCTCTTCACGGTTTGCCTAGCTATGCAAAACAGACTTTGTATTTGTATGCTTTGAGACATCACATACAGACATGATTTGTAGAGTTCAAATCAAACTATTCCTTTAGAGAACGGCAGAAGCAGAGCAGTTACCTTATGAGAGGGAATCACTTCCTTAGTTCTAGTCTGATTTTCAGTATGATACATTATAGTAGCCCTCTGTGCCCTAAAAAGTGAAGAGATTATTTTTTCCTTTAAAGAAAGCTTTCTCCTCACTCCTGCCTGTACATTCCTAGCTATTTTATAATTCAAGCTATGACACATGCTATCTGGAAGCAATGGCCACAGGATTGGTCTGCCTGCCAGTGTGCCCTGACTTATGTAAAAGAACAAATCCTCCATTGTTTCCTGAGCACCATATGTCAATACAATAAAATCACTGTCTTCTGTATTCAAGCTTACATTTGTTTATGATTAGTGTTTACTTCTTGGCTGTTACATTTTTAGTCTATGTTCTTTTTCTTGTGCTAAAATACTTTTTCTACCCACTCACCTCCACCCCCAGCAAGAGAATGTGTAGCCAGAGGAGTAAAGTTCTCTAGTCAATTGCACAATTTTAAAACCAAATCTTATGTTTCCTTTCAAAAATATAAGTAATTTGGTTATAATTTTCATAGGTAAGCACTGGCATAACCCTACTTGTATGCATGTGTAGGCTTAACCAGAAAAACGCAGGTTAGTTCTATGGAGGCCCAGATTTAGGACAGTAATGAAGCACATGCTTAACTTGAAGTGAGTAGTCCCATTGAAGTCAACTGGAATAATCACATGCTTAAAGTTAAGCATGTGCTTAAGTGCTTTGCTAAATTGAGGCCCTAGGGAATCTAGCATGAAGCTGGAAGTGAAGAGACCTGGATCCAACTCCCACTTCTCCCACTAACTTGCCTTGTGATCTTGGGCACCTTAATTCTTCTCTGCACGCTCATGACCCCAGCAGCAAACGGGGATAGTATCATGCAACCACTTTTTTAAAGTGCTTAGCAATATGGGAATGGAAAATGCTACAGACTTGTAAAGTATTATCAGGGGAAGTAAAGGTACTTAAGGTGCCTTAAAGCTTGTGGAGGACTGGGCTTTATATTTAATGGAGAGAAACATTCACCTTAAAGGAGAGCAGGTATATTGTTAACTACCCTCCTTTAGGGTTTCTGTCATGGGAGGGTGGCTTTATAATCTCTTTGGAGTCCACATGAGCCCAGCTGGAAGAAGCGGCTGAAGGTGATGCACTGGAAGTTCCCACCCACTGGCTACCCCACTTCCCAGGATAGTCCTGGTCTCCACCCCCTTTGCCTCATGGATCCTCCACCCAGTTGAGGGGAGACGACAGAAAGTGAATGCATCTGGTTCTCTTCTTGCTCACATCAGTTTTACCCCTACTTGGGTGGAGTTAGTCCTGGTGTAAATAAGAGGGGAATCAGGCTCACTGGGGTTTATAACACACCTAATCCTGTAACAAGTACTTCCTTTATGCCTTCAGCTGCTCCAGAAAGGGTGCAGTACTTTCAGCACCTGCCCCAATGATAACCCACCTGCCATTATACTCCCACAATCATAAAACGTTTTCTGTAGTTTCCCATGGGGTGATAAGTCTTGTTTCCCTCCAAGTGTTATCATTAAGTCGGCCTGGGTTCAAGATGAAGAAATCTGCCAGGTTCCACCCACCCACACAATATACACTTTGTCCAATGTACTATAGCGCAATGCTAGGTACAATACATTTAAAGTAAATATTTGGATACTTAAGTAACCATGCTGAAAAGAGCCCCTATCTTTATGAGCTATATCAAACCATAATGAAATGTGTAAATCATCTGGTTGTTATATCTCTGGAAACATTCCCTCCCATTGGTGCTCTGGGAAGTGATTTTCAGTCTGTGAGCTGGAATAAAGTTAGAAAAATAAAACAAAGTCCTGTCTACCAGGCTACAGTATTAAATTATTTGTTGGCAGAAGGGAGATTGCTAAAAGGTAAGTAGTCAAAAGCAGTTGCATATGAAAAATCAGGCACATAGGAGGCCCGACTGGTTTTTAATATAGATATAATCTTTATCATGAAGGAACAAAGTCCTTCATTTCCTGTTGATGATGATCATACGATACCAGTGCAACTTAAGCAATCACAGCCAAATATTGACTGTTTGTGGAGCACCTTTAAATCTTGAACTCTTTGCATTTGAGGTAGTTATCTTAAAAATAGGGCTAAGCTGCACCTGCTATGCAGACACAAACCTTTATGCTGAGGAAAGGGGTGCTGAGTATAAGAAACATCCCGAGTAGTTGTCTCTCTCAGTGTTGTTTACCTCTGCTGCCAAGGAGAGGTTGATTCACTGCCTCAAAAAAAAATCAATGCAGTGAGGAAAAATTGCCAAGATATGACTAAGAAGCCAATACTAAACTACTGGATTTCTATTTTTCCTGCCCAACTGCTGAAAGAAATTGTTAACTTATTAACTGACTGGATCAGGCAGGTGGGACAAAAAAAAAGGTGAATTTTTATAGTGAGTAATAAAACATCAAATATTTACTTCTAGAAATGATAAATAAAACTGGCTACAGGTGTGACTCAAGCAGATTTCACCTTTAATTCCTACCACCTTCACTTCTGTCTGAGCATGTGCTGGCAATGTAGTTAAGATCAAATCAAGGAATGGTCATGAAATCTAAAAATATAATAGATGAAATACATAGCATTTTTGCCCATAGGAGTATCACAAGGAAGGCACAATGGGAATTTCTCTTTCTGTTTTCAGTCATGTACAACATGGACACTACCCATTGTTGTTGGATGTTTCTATATCTTAGCATATCAGTTTGGCTTCTTTGCTTTCCGAAGTCACTGCTGCTCCGATTTCGAACAGAATTTCCAGGGTTTCATAGTTTATAATTTACTCACTCTACCAAATGAAAGTGTTGATGGCTTGTTTATTGAATCTCTGTATAAAACCATTAGTGGGTAATTGAGTGGGTAAAATTTTCAAAAGTACCTAAGTGATTTGGGAACCTAAATTCCATTTGCAAAAGAGACAGGGCCAGATTTACAAGGTATTTAAGTGTCTAATGATGCAGATAGGCACATAGGCCTAAATCCTCAAAGGTATGTAGACACCTTTGAGGATGTGGGCCATAGTGGGAATTTAAGTGCCTAAATGAGTTAGACACCTAACTCCCTTGGAAATAATTTCTTAAATATTAATACTTATTGCCTCCTGTACATATTTGCAAACATATTAAAATGCAAATATTAAAACATTCAGATAACATTATTTTGTTTAAATAATATTTTTCTAAGGAACTTTATAATACAAACATCAGTCTTGGACCTTTTTTGCCCAAGATATTTTAGCCTTCTATTTGCTTCTAAAGCAATTTATTGGTGTAACTAGTTATGTAAAATGATAGCCAAGTCTAAAAAGATAGGAGAAAATGGAATATGTCAAAGGTTGATGCAATTTGCCTGATTCTTTACTGAGACTTGAGTGCATTACATGAGTGCAAAGTGAATATAAAAGATTTGTTGAGTTTTACACCCACTTTGCACAGGTATAAATGGCTACACAAGGTGTAAGGGACAATGATTTTACCCGCTATACAATATTTAGAGGTTATGTGACTTGCCAAAGTCACATGGTAAGTCAGTGGTAAAGTTGGGAATAGAACCCAGGAGTACCAACTCCATGCCCTCCCCAGGATCTCATAATTTATAGTACTTGTTTCCTTGGCTGATGCCAGCAGATAGTATTTCCTAATACTGAATGTTGCTATTATGCCATACTGCATTTGCACTTAATGGTGGGGCATGTTTTCCAAAGGGTTTAATATTATAATGCTTAGATCAGATCAGAAAAATCAAATGAAAAGCAGGGAACATCAGAATCCATTAACTTATCAACACTTTTGATAGTGACAAGGGCATGCCCTATACAATCTAGGCTATCTGACGCACCAAAGAGGTCCATGATGGGATAAAATAATATAACACTGTGGCTGGCAAAGTTACCCCATCCACCCAAACTAAAATCAAGTATTTCATGGGCAATCAGATATCCAAGATTCTCCGCAGACCTACAGCAGGTTGAAGTTTATGAAGTTTGAAGTTATGAAGTTGAAGTTTGAAGCAGGTTGAAGATCAACACACAGTATATAAGGGGAGTAGTGTATCTGGGATATTTCCAGATAAGTAATTATCTGTACTATTCCTAGAAGAAGGAGACAGATCGGAGAAGATGAGTCCAAATAATGGGAAGACAGAGCAGTAAACATGGTGTTGTTTTGATGTGATGAGCAGAGTTCTCCCCTCTGTTGGATTTTGGCTAAATCATACAACATTATAAAAAATCCATCACTAGCAGCTATTTCAGTGACTGAGTGCTGTGCTCAGTACATAGCTCCTGCTGCCCTTTTTTTTTTTTTTTTTTTTTTAAACATCAAAGCTGAGGCCAGGAAAATAGTGCCATTGAAGAAGGTTTCAACATGCATGTAAGGATTGTTCTAATAAAATAAGAGTAATTAGTTTGGAAAGAAAGAGATAACTGTCCCTTTAATTTCCCGAGATGACCTATGAGATCTCACTTCCCACCCTGTGACACCCGCCCCCTCCCCCCACCCCGACCACAACTGGGATGAAGTTTCTGCAGGGCATTTACAAATGCAATGAGACAGGGGCCTTATTTGGAAAGGAAACAGCAGTAGAATTATAATTAATAAACGCTTACAAACTTAATTCAAGCTCACATGACCCTCTTTATTTTGGAGAAGGTTTGTGTCAAGCTGCCTCCCAGTGGCTCAAGAGCATGAGTACCAACCTCAGAGCAGACTATTGGGGACCAGGGCACACACCCCAAATTGGCTGTGAGTTCTATACTTCAATTTCACAGATCAATTCTGTGACAACTCCTCAGGCCCTGTAACAGCCTTAACATGGAGTCACAGACAGCCCCCTTGGGTATACGGATCAGTCTTGCCATCCACAGAGCCTACCTTTGTGATAGATAGTCCCTTACACCACAAATCACAACAATATTCAGGTTACTTTCAGTCCCAAAGGACCCATCCCTTACTCCAGATCAGTTGCACCTTAGAGTTTCTCACACCAAAGACAAGACTTGTAGGAGTCCTATAATAAACTATATATCGATTTATTAATAGGAAAAGAAAGCGAGAGATATTTACAAGGTTAAAGCATGTAAACATACATACACAAATGAGTTACAGTCTTAATTTTCCGAAGTAAAAGAGGCTTCTGTGACAAGCAAGATCTTGTACTTTAGGGCTAACCCAGGCTAAGCACTGGGGATCTTATGCTTATGTCTAGTAATTCTTGCCCTCCAGAGTCTAAGCAGCATAAAGATACAGTTCATCATTGTTAGGGGTTTTTATTCCCTTCCACCTTTCTGCTTTGAGCTGCAAACTCAGTTGATGGGAAGAATTCACTTGCAAGACTCATCTTCCAGGGGGAGGGAAGGAGACTGAATAAACAAAAAGGGTATTTTGTCCTCTTTAATATCGTACTCTGGTCTGTCTCGTGTCTATCCTGGTTGGCCAGGACATAGTACCTTCTGTTGGAGATCTATATTAGTTAATGTTTCTCTCTGGTGATTTACACAGTTACAAAGGTTTATAATGCAAATACTCAGATATTACCTTATAATATGCTATACAGATGCTATAAGTGAGATTAATGTATGCAGCAATTTACAAGCATTACATAAATTCTAAACACTAAACACATTCTTATCATTCTAATACCTATTTTAACAATACTAACACACAGGTGAGCCAGACATGGGGGCCTTGGCATCAGCTGGCACCTGGTCTGCCAGTGTCGCAGTTTGAATGGGATGTTTATTAACCATTAATATCAAATTTCCATTCTTGTCTGTTTATGTATATCGTGCATGTGTCTGGCTCATTCTATAGGGACAAACCCTGAAGCACTAATTCAAGGGGTATTGTCAGGGGAAGCTGAGGATGCTCAGAGCCTAAGAGGGTGTTCTCAGCACTTAGCACGATTTGCCCCTAGGACAATAGTCAGTTCAAGAGCTTACTGAAGTCAATGGACGTTTTACTTGACTGAGTAAAAACTGAAATAGGAAATCAAGATTTATCCCATAGAGAACAGTAGATGGGCTGGTGAATTATAAGGAAATAATTCCATCAATAGTGACATCATAATTCGCAGGAGACCCTGATACCCAAGATTAAAATAATCCCATGTAATATGCAGAGTCAGACCCATTTTTTTTTGTCATTTTATAATTTATGAATGCAGGACTCTTTAAATTTCAGACGGTTTAACACTTTTTAATATTATCACAGCAACTATTTAAGAAAGCATTAAAGCTGTGAACATTGATACAGAAGAGCAGAAGTGATTCTATTTTCATCACTTTCAGAGTCAGTGCTTTAAGATGTATGTGGATTTATTTAAAAACTGTTCCCAGAACAGTCATGTAACTGACATATCTGTCAGAATGTATCAAATTGAAGGACTATGAATTTCTGATGTTGGAACAACTGGTTATTTTTTCTTCCTTGGCAATACATAACTTCCTATGCAATTTTTGCCATCATATTATAAAACAGCGTGTACGAAGACATTGTTCCCTTTTACAAAATGCAGTCAGCTCAGTGCTAACAGTAAACATCGCTAAACTTCAGTGAATTCAACAGCTTGATTTATATTTTGATGTCATGGGACTCTTCTGTTGAAGTTCACAATACAAAGCATGTATTCCCTGAATTGCCAGTGAGCACTGACAGAAGTGAAAATACGGGTCTAAATTCTACCCTCAGTTACATTATTGTAAATCCAGAGTAACTCCACTGACTTCAGTTCAGATACTGTAGATTTATATTACTGTAACTGAGCACAGACTTTGATTCATAGCGTTGATGTAGATTGAGAACAGCAAGACCCAGACACTAATGAAACCTGCTTTAAGGGTCATGAGTTCAAAAATAGATAAGCGTTTAGGACATGTCTGCCAAACTCCGTTTATTTATTTATTAAGCAAAAAAAAATAGACATGTGCCTCTTGTTCTAATGCACCCATCACATTGGGTATCACAGGGTACTGAATAAACCACAGCTGCTCTGAATTTCTTTTGAATAGAACATCTTCCCACATTAAAAAACCTTGGGCCAAATTTTCAAGGTTGGCACCTAAATGCAGTCCACAAAGTGTGTGCTCACAAAGAAAGGTTTAGCTTGCCTAAGTGAACACTTATGTACTTTTTCAACACTGCCTTCCAATGTGGCTCTGCACCTTATGTCCCATATACTGGTATGTCAAAAGGAAATGGTAAATTCTTTGGGACTAAGTCCTTGGGGCAAATTCATTCCTGGTGTAGTGCCACTGAAGATAATAGAAGCACACAATGGATAGATTTAGCTATTTGTCTTCAATATGTTTATAAAAAAGCCTTCTGCACACTCAGAGGGTATCGATAAATAACAACACCACACACAATTCCATTTTGCATGAGGTAAAGCAGGTGTTGCTGCTACAGGTTAGGCTCCAACCACTGGAAATTTAACTGTGGTTGTACCTGATCAAAGTAAAAGTTGGTGGGAACCCATTCTCAAGGTCTGAGTGCATTTATTGAATGGAATTCTGCCGAGGATACAATTTAGTGATATGCCTCAACATAAACAGTTCAATTATCACGTTCACTATTCAATGTAGTTCTAATAATGCCTCACCCAATTTTTTAAAATACACCAGTAATCCAACAGAGGGGATCCATCTCCTAAAGATACTCAGCTAACAATTGTATTTCCCCATATTTTGACAAAAGGTTTGCTTTTGCCTGGTTTAATCCCAGCCAAACTGTCTGTGGAGGTACGCTCAGCATGCTCTGCTTCCTAGTGCCACACTTTTTAATATTCACTATATTTCATCTTTTAATGCAGTCCTAATGAGTGCACATTGGAACCCTGCAGAACCAGCCTCAGAAGAACGTGGTTCTGAAATCCAACACAGAACAGGGGAAGCATTGTATGACAGCCTCTGTTAATGTTTTAATGGTTGAGAGATTTCCAGCATGTTGGCAATGTCAGGACAAACCAATTTAATAAATTATTAACACTAATCAAACATTTTTATGATGGAAGTCAAACCTTCCTTGGCAGTTAAGGTTAATTCTGTTGAAGTTTGACAAAGATGTTACTGTTTGATGAAAGCCATATTTCAGCTATAGCCTGCTTTAAACCAAATCTTTGCACTTCACCGAGAAGAAATGGCTGAACAACATGGTCCTTAAGTACGAAAATAAATAGAGAATTTGAGGAAGTGCAGGAGCTTAGAAATGGCTGTGAAGTATAAATTGATGATACTGTATATAATACACCTGCCATTTCATCGAGTAGAAAAGAGAGACAGAATGTCATCAGGAAGAGATCAAACTCAGGCTGTCAAGGGATTTCGCTAAATCAATACTAAGAAATCTAAGAAATTCAGCCATTTGACAATAGCAGTCAATTGGCACATCAACAGGCTCACTATTTTCTCATGCTTGGAACACTCGTTGACGTCAGACAAGGAAAATATTTTAAAAGCACACTTTTGTTTAACAGATAAGTAGGAACAACACCACTGCACAAACAGCATGCTTTTCCTCCCACTGTTAGCCTTGCCAGTTACTTTAATTCCAGCACAGCACCAGCTAGTGAGGGATATGGCCTCCTTTAGGGCAACCAGAGTCTGTATAGCATCAATCCATGAAGAGGGTCATGTTTTCCAGCATCAGCTACCAAACCAGGATCTAGTCGTTTATCTCTGAGTTATCAGCGCAAGACTCTGTTCCACTGAACCGCAGTCACGTAAAAATTGCAATTCCCGAGGTTTCCAGTTAACTGAGTTTCAGCCACAAAGCGCTCTCTGTTCTCCTGTCCACTCACATAGAAATCAGCATCTCCTCCTCTATTCAATGACATTCTTTTTTTTTCTCTCTTACAGGTGATGCCATCTTGGAAATTTCAGGCTGAGAAGCAAGAAAAACATAGTTCATACTAAGCTGCTGTTAATTACTTCATTAAATAAAACTATTAGTGACAAGTAGAAATATGTATTTTATTTAATTTTCAAAAACATATCATGGTTAAGAAAAAAAGTGATCAAGCCATGCCTGTTTCCAAACGAGAAGGTGATTTTCTGGGTTCTCATAAACGTTCATGGGACAATGAAGATTGTTACTGAATAACAACAGTGTATTGTATTTTGTGTTTATATAGCACCTTACGTGCCTTAGAATTTCAAAGTGCTTTACAAATGAGGTGTCCAGTCCTGCAATTCACTTCACATAGGTGCACTGTTGCCTATTGACCCACTGAAGTCAATGGGGCTCCATGCAGGTGCAGTGGTGTGCCTCTGAGCAGAGAATTTCAGGATTGGGGCTTCTTTAGCATCATTGAAATGCATCCACCACAGTGGGAAAGAACATTAGCCAGGCAAAACAGAGGGGAAATGTGTGGTCACTAGGACACCTGGTGCCTGAACTAAAGTACATGTAAGTCATTGGAGAAACACCCATTGATTTTAGTGGGTTTCTGATCAGGCCTTTGGTGAACCCCCTGCTGTTACAGAAAGTGCCCAAACCTCAAACTGGTAAAATTTGACTTAGCACCATTTAAGTCTGCTGTGAATAGTTCATCTTGAAGTCAATGGAGCTACAGTGATTTACACCAGCTGAGAATTTGGCCCAGAATCTCTAATGTTATTGGAGAGTACCTCCATGTTTAAGTTCTTACCTGATATACCCTCAAACTAAGTTACATGGAACTTAATGTGTTTACCTTGGAAGGATGAAAAGATTCAATGCTGCCACACATAAAACTCTGGTTCAAGGAATGCTGGATACATTAAATCTGATGCTAACGGCTTATCTATACAAACACTTAGTTCACGGCAAGCTGGGGGGTAAATCTACCCCATATTAGCCTGCTGCGCATTAACTGTTCATGTGGACCCTGCTGCCACGCACTAAAAGTTCTCTAGTGGGCTTTAATCCAGTCTCGTTCCAAAGCCGGGTGGACCAACATCCACTACAGAACTTTTAGTGTGCAGCAGGAAGGTCCACAGGGACAGTTAGTGAGCAGCAGGCTGAGTGGGGTAGATTCACACCCAGGCCTCCTGTGAACTAAATGCTCATATAGACAAGCCCTATAACTTCTAAAGCTCCCTCTGTATTTTAGCCCACTTTTAGTGCTAATGACGGACTATGATTGAACATAGTGGTGGATGAAGTATTGACAGCAAATTGTTTGATTCACAAACAAACTTTGATTTTTGTATTAATATATTACTTATTCCAAATTTTTCTACAAGTGTTTCATATTAAAACATCTTAGAATATGAATTGTTCACCAAATGTTCATTACCCCGCCAGTGCTTTGTAGTATTCACTCCTTGTGTTCTTTCATTGGATGACAAGCTTTCATAACCATGGGAAAGAAATGAATAAACCACTTGTGGTGTGAACATTTTCTCAAATTTATTTATACAACTATTTAGAAATTTCCCCTTCTGTGGGACTTTGTTTGACAAAAAGTCATATATACGAATATTCATGAAAAACAAATAGGTTCAGAAGTGATTTCATAGCCTTTATTTGATAAATGCTCATGAATTCTCCCCCCCCCCTTTTATTCACCCAGATTTCTTCCTGTATACTGCTATGAAACTTCTATAAGAGACCCAATCTTCTGAGGTGCTGAATGATCTCAATTCTCATTTTGGGCATCTGGACTTAAGGTCAGCAGTTTGGTTCAGTTCAGTCTGAATAAGACCCCAAAAATTTGGATGTTTGTTCAAAACTTAACTAAACTTATCTAGAAATCATCATGGAAATCTCAAAAGTACAGGATTTTTCTTGAAAGTTCCTGTGTTTCCTGGTCCTGGACTGGTAAGCAAAACAACAATGGTCAAATCTTGCTCTCAGTAAGTCAATGGAATTTTGCCACTGACTTCAATTGGACCCAAGTAAATTGATAATTCTGCTGGTGTGAAAAACAGGTATAGGGATAAGCTTGGGCTCAGTCTTTATTTTTGAGATACTTTGCCTGTTGAGAGAACTATTTATTGTCCACACCCATCTGTACTCAACAGCAAGCGTGAGCAGACACTGGACAAGCAAATGTTGCCGTGGAACACCAAAGGCATTACAAAAACTCTTCACTGCTTTAAATAAATCGCCTGAGTTACGGTAGTTGCAAGTTTTATACTGGCAACTCCACTATAAGGGATGATAAAATCTAACCTCTGATTCCAAAACCAGGCTGCTCTACTGTAGGTCTATATTGCTTACATTCAGTCCTATGTTTGAAAGTCTGATCACTCTGTTTTCTGACGCTCCATCTGTACAGAATTGTTGTTACTGGTATCAGCTCAGCAAATGGAAGCCTGTCCTTTTTACACTAGATCCGAAAACAAATGCTGCTTAATTTAAATATGTCAGCTCTTGAATCATAATAAATCAAGCTGTTTTTGTCTGTATTGTGTAGTACAGAGAAGCCTCTAACCCTGTTTACATGAGAGTTCACTAGCCCTGTTTGCAGAACAATGCTGTTTCTTTTCCTACTCTACAAGTTTTTTCCTGATTAGCGTCTCTTCCCACCTATCTCTATCTGGCTACTTTCCCAAGGGCAGCCAAGAAACAAAACTCAATGCTGTTCTCTGAATGTCTTATAAGAATTAGTTTCATATGACAGCCAACTCTTTTTCCCCTGTCAAAGATAGAGGGTTGATGCACCCTGCTGGCTTAGAACTTGAAAATCTCTCTCCCCCCTCCCCCCATAGCTGCTGAATAATTAACTGAGCAGAGAATATATACTTTTGGCTTTGATATGAACACTACAGTTAACTTGATTGTTTGAAGTTTCAAGGTAGGAAATTCTCAAAATCATTAAAAACTTCTTACGGTCTTGGGAGTTAAAAAAAAAAAAAAAAGAAGAAGTAGAAGAGCTTGTAATTGTCAGCTCTGAAAAGTTTTTGTTTTTCAATGAAACACACCGTGCCAAGTAAACCTACAAGAGATTCCTAAACCTAACTTGCCTGAAGCTAGCTACAGTTTTTCTAACTCAAAGCAGAGCCTCAGCTAACAGTTGCAGTATGTTAGTTCCTGGATGGGCTACTTTATGAAGAATTATAAAGTGACACAGCAGTCTGGTTGGGAAAAAAATCATGCTTTGATGTTTTTAACCACAGACTTCAAGAGGACCAACAGAGACCTTCCTGTTTTTATTGCAACCTCTGTCGGTCCTCCCCCCACCTTTTTTTTTTTTTTTTTGGCGAGCCAGGACTTTTATCTTTCAGTCACTCTGTAAGTCTGACTTATTTACAGACTGAATGGCTCTGTTTATAGGTTTATATCACAGAACAAACAGGGCAAGTGTGACTTCCTACTATCTGAAATGTGATTCCCCTTCCCTCTTGGGGTGTGTATGGGAAGGAGAGAAGGATGACTCCTGTGAATTTCCTTCTTTTTGCTGATCTTTCTCGATTACATGTATCCCTAAAATACAGCAGTGAAAAAATGGGCCAATTCCTGAATTGGAAATCAGCAAAACGCCCATAGAAGTCAATAGGAATTTGCCTGGGAAAGAGTTGAGTACGCATCTCAGGACCTGGCCCATTAAATGCGTGGGGGAGGGGGGAAATCAGGTATAAATTAAATTGTAAGCCATGCATTAAAGCCCCTAATTATTCCTATCCTGTTATGTTAGAGTTGTACTTAGCCATAGCATTGGGAAATTGTATATAGCTCATAACATTTCAATAGTGACATTAAAGGAGCATTGACAACTTAATCATATCGGCTAAGATACCACAGTGGTAGGTGTCTTAGAAAGTACTATAGTTCTGATTCGTATATCCTTACTCAGCCTGAATAGTATTTTACTCCAGGAGTAGTCTCCCTGAAATCAATGGGATGGGTCCTAGAATGAGGTATTACTCAAGGGGAGTAAGAATAGCAGAACTGGACTCAAAGATAGGTAGCTATGTTGTAAACAAAACAGTCTGCTTGTGTTACTAATACCATAGATGATTACAAATTAAAGGAATTTCAAAAATCCAGTGAACATGTCACTATTTATGATCTATGTTACATTTCGATTTTCCTTTGGCTTGGAAAATGAAAATCAGTGCAGTTAGTTTCTCTTTCAGGTTCTTGATGATGGAATGTTTGGGCTAAAAACACCACAAGGCAATGTTTATTTATTTTAAAACAATTCTTTTCATTGGATTTTTTATTTTAATTGTGGGAATATTTTTATAGATCTCAGGTTTTAAAAACTTGTTTTTACAAACCTGACATTTTGGGACAATCTGACATTCACAGTATCCTTTTAAAGGCATAAAATATTATTAACTCCACAGATATTGTTGGCTACTTTTTGAAAAATGAATGGAATACATCTGAATGGTACTGGGTCGACAGCCTTAGACATGAAAGCCTTTGTATGGTCACTGAATGGTTACAGCACAACACTGGCATGTCTCTTGATCTGGCCAAGGAATAGCAAAGTGTCTGGACCTCATCTACTGTTCCAAACAAGCACATTATTATTGACCTAACCAGCCGCCCTCACAGTTTAGACTTGCCGTGCAGACATTGGACCACATTGAACTGCACCTGGACAAACCCTGGATGATGTGGCTACTTGATGCACAAGTGGAAAATCAGAGCTCCCCTTTTTGTGACTGCAGTGAGAACATCCAAACCATCGAACATATAACATAATGCCCCAAATATGGATTCAAAGGTGAATTGGATGATATCAACAATGTTGCAGAGGAGGCCTTGAAATGGCTTATGGACCTACAATTGCATCTACAGCATGTTGCTCTGTAGATGCCATACGAATGAACAAGAGAGAGAGAGCGAGACCGGTGGTGCAAGCTTTCTCAGCCTCTCCCACCAATGAGCCTGACTTTCTATTGCTCTGCACCTAATATACTAATTTATACCTGTGCAAAGGGAAGGTAAAATGCTGCCACAGCTGCATGTGAGTGGACAATTCTGACCTGAGAGCATTTTACAACCACTTTGTGCAGATGAAATGACCAGTTACTGTGTAAGGCAGTGGAGAATCAAGCCCAAGTAGGCCTCACTTGGAACAACCGGCCTTTCTGTACAAGGGGAGAATTAAATCTCTGTTAGTGATTAAAAGGTTCCCAAGTCCAGTTTGAGTAAGCACGTAGAAGTTTGAGTGCCTATCTGAACCTTATCCAAACTCAGTGACCATCCTGAGTGAGGCCCGTCTCTGATACCTCCTTCCTTCACTCCGGTTTTTCTCTCCTTTTTGGTGGCAGCAGCATTTCTTCACAGGATGTTTGGCAATGCTGTAGGTAGTCTTCTTGGGAGAGGCTCCAGAACTTTTACCCTCCTTCCTACACTGGCGGTAATTCTTCTAGAAGTGGCCATGTATCCTCCCACCCTGCAGTCTCCTTAGGGAACCCTCAGCTCTCTGCTACCACCTTCAGTGCTCGCCTTGTGGAAGGCATTGGTTTATGGCCTTTTCTGAGCAATACGAGGTGATGATGTGAGCTGCTGCTGACCCTGTGGAATTTCGCACTTTAGGGCTTCTTTAGTAGAGAGAACCTAGGCTGTACAGTTTCCTGTGTGGATTATAGCCTCTGGGGTGTCATTATGCAGGAAGCACCGGATAATAGCATATTCAGTGCACTCCACTCCTACCAAAGGAGTGAGTGAGGAGACAAACAAACCCTTCACAAAGCTCTGAAATGATTGAATTCAGTTTGGTTCCAGGACTGTCCAAAGATTTGGGTTGTTCTCATTTTAACTGACCTATTTTCTCCATCCCTAGCCCTTTCATCTGTTGGTCTCCAGTGGCAATGAAAATCCATGTCTACTAATAAGTGGACTGGCACCACCAATTTATTCCACCTAGACCATCATGCAGCCATCAGATACCACCCACATGCGTTAAAGCTGAGCTGGTTGCACAAGCATATTTTCCATGCTCAAGTTCATTCTATAACGTTTCACAAATCTGCAATTAGTTTCCAAAGTATATTTTATATCTTGTAAATTGCACCGTCATTTTTCATTTTTTTTCCCAAAATGTGAAGAAATTCTTTATTTCAAACATGGATTTGAGGGAATGGAGAAAGAAGGGAGCTGGCTGATTGCTACAACTTGCAATATTGAAGTACACCAGTGATTCCCCCACTGTCCCCCCCTCCTTCCCCCCACACACATCTTTTTCCAAAACTGACAAAAAGATAAGAGCTTGACCCACTGAAGTCAATAAGAATCTTTCCACTTCAAAGGGCGCTTGATCAGGCCCCAAACGTGATAGCTTCTCGTTACCATATGTACTAAGCTCTTCCTATAGCTCTGTTTAACAGACTGTTATGTAGGGATGGGTGAACCCTTTCAGACTAACAAAAGAGCTGGCCTGAATCCTAGCCCGAAGTTCATACAAACATTTTCTGAAGCTGAAATAAGTTTGGTGAACTTTTCTTTTGTTTCTTTTTTTATTTTTCTTCCTTTCTTTTTCTTTTTCATTTTTTTAAAAACTTTCATGCCCCTCTTCATGTCCTGGTTTCTGTTGTACTTTCAGCTCTTGCGCCTCTGAAACATGTGAATGGAAGAGTGGAGAATGTAGTGTGAATAGCCAAGCACATGGTTCCTGAGCCATTCTGCCAGTACAGATAAGCCTTGGGTAGCACATACAGCAGTGCCCCTTGATTCTGCTCCAAAGGGGAGCAGCACTAGCTGCTGGATGGAACTGTATGCACAGCAGGACATATGGTCTAGCCACACTCCCAAGGAGAGCACCATCTCACCACCCTCAGGGCACAGATATGCTGTTAGGTGCATTATCTGGCCTCCAGTCTACCTTTCAAGGGAGAGCTAGAACCATATCTATATTTTACCAAATTCCCATGCAGATGGCCAAGCAGCACCCTGCATGTTCCTTCCCCTCTGATACACCCACACACATGAGGGCAGAATTCTGCCATCTACGAAAGGTAGTGATATGACCCCCATTACCACAATAACTGAGCACCTCACAATTTTTAATGTGGTCCTCGACACATTAAAATCCTCACAACACCTCTGTGAAGTATGGAAGTACAATCATCATCATTTTACAGATGGGGAACTGAGGCACAGAGAGGCTAAGGCCCAGATCCTCAAAGGTATTTAACCCATTCAAATCCATATGCCTAAGGATCTTTGAGGATCTGAGGATTTGATAAGTGACTTGCTTAAGGCCACCCAGGGAGTTTGTGGCAGAGCAGGAAACTGAACCCAGGTCTCCCAAACCACTGCCCTAACCACTCAGCAGACCTGGAGGAAAGCCGATCTCATGCTATTCCTCACATGGCTGAATCCAATCAGGCATAAAAGTCCCACAGGGACAGATGCTCCGGCCTGATTTCCCGAATAAAGGGATTAGGTACATGTAGATAACAATCAAAACTGAATGACAGAGGAGTTCAGATGAAATTTTTATAAATCAGATAAACATTTAAATTGTATCATGCTGAACATTTGGCTTCACTCAGCACTATTCTTATAGTTAATAACATCTTGTAAGGGGAACTAGGTGACACAACTGTTATCTTTGCAGATTTGCAGCCAAATTCTCTTTAGGTCCCAGCCTAGTCCCTGGTGGGCATCTGTCCCTAACTCAACCAACTAACAATGTGGCATCAGCAGCAGCCCACTCTCAAGATTCAGAAAGGACTCAGACCTAGTGCAGCAGGGTAAAGTGTGAGAGTTCAGATCGCAGATGAGGTTTACTGGCCAATTTGTATGAGGAAGGCTGAATACAGCCTGCCTTCGCTCTTGCTTAGTACCTCCTTTTCATGCACACCATACACACTTTTTGTTAGACCCTGTTCCTGCAGGCTTGAAAAGGAAGCACCACGAAGCAAAGCCCATCTATAAACATACGTCACATGATTATATGTTCTAGAAACACAATGTATAATTTCCTTTATTGTGTGATTTCATGAGCTATATTGCAATGTGAAATTCAGTAATGACGCAGAGAGAGAACCCAGGACTTCAGGGTTGGTCCTTGAGTACTCAGATGCCAGAATGGTTTTTGTGTTCTCAACTGCATGCCCAGTGTCCACCTCACAGCTGTGTTTCCCAGCAGTGCTGGGATTGGAGCACGGAGCCCACTAAGGCAAAGCAGTGTGCTGTAGCAATTAGGGCACTGGACTAGAAGTAAAAAGATCTAAGTTTAATTCCCAGCTCTGCCACTGACCTGCTCTACCAAGTCTACATCCCTCAGTTTCCCTTCCCACTACTCATCTATTTTGATTCTGAACACTCTGGTACAGGGACTCTCTTACTATGTGTTTGCACAGTGCTGAGTACAATGAGGCCCTGATCTATGACTGGAAACTGCCGGGCACTGCCACAATGCTAAAATTAATTGACAACAATCCAAAAGGCCTCTGGTGTTTGTATATTCATTGAGCTCTTTGCCTTGTGTAAGTAAAACAAAACCTGTAGCAAGGTTTCCCCACTTGTAGTCACCTTATTATTATTACTAACATGTTAAGGTGATAATTCATAGGCTAAAACCATTTAATATGCAAAATTATTACATATTTTGAAAATTTTAGAGGGGGAGATTGCTTTCTACATATCACTCATTAAAATTAAGAGCTCATCATATACTTATTGGCCTGTTCTGCTGGGCCGAGTTTTAATAAATGATTAATATTATTGAAAAGGAGCTTAACGTTGCTGCAGTCATATCCGCCTATGAAGTGTCACTTTGATATCCTTTGTCACAGGCATGCATTGCAACTTTCACACACTGTAAACTAAAGGGTATTTACAAATGCAATTAGTGTTAAATAAATGTCTGAAAAACTTCTTGAGTATTTAGCAATTAGTGGGCAGCATGGTGAGGCCTTTGTATTTACCACTTACGATGAAAATTGCCTCCCCGTATTGCACAAATTACATAGCAGTGTAACCACAGTTCTGTCAGGAAGGGCTTGGCTGTGTTGCAGAGAGCAGCTTTTAGTTCTGAAAAACTTTCCCTACCCCTTTCACCCCCATGTTTATTAAAAGAGAAAGTAACAGGGATTAGGTAGCGCGGGTAGATCTGTGAATAGGATAGCATTTCACATTGATTATTAAACCACTGCCTTTGTGAAACAAATCCAGGACTCAAAGAGAACTTTGATATTTAAAGCTCCCTAGCTAAATTCAAAATCTCTGGTTGGAAAAAAAAAAGTATCTATATGACATATATAGAGAACATTTGGCCACTGACTGGAAGAAGCCTTAGTCCTTTCATCTCCTCTATACTCTCTAGTTTATGGTGTGTGAAAATTGTCACATGTATTCACTACAAAAGATGCAAATGCGACTCTTAAGAGAAGGGCTTTTGTATAATAACTGCTTAATATACTGAATGCCTTTACAAGCAGGAACATGTGTTTTATTTGTTTGTAGAACACCATACACACCTATGGCATAGTGCAAACAACAACGAACAATAATTTACCCTTTGATGCATGTGCAGACCATTCACTAACATTATGGGAAGTTATACGCCCACACATTAAGGGGGAGGATAAATTCCTGCATCTTTACAGTTAGCATAAAATTAGTCATGAAAGTGGGTCCACCTTATCTTCTGGCATAAACATTGTCCACGTGCAGCTCAGAAACGAAGGTAGTTTTATGAAGTTTAGCTTAATATGGTGATTTGGTCACTAAGGAGTAACTTGTAAGTACAGCCAAGGCATTTAAGAATTATATTCAGATTTCTGCATCGAGCATCTGTCACGGCAGCACCAATAAGCTGAGTGCTGATACAAACGTGGGGGAGCTCTGATTCTTCATTGCATTGTCCCCTCAATGCTGTTGAAGTGAAACTCTGCTCAGGCAGGTCACCAGCAAAGCACCCGAGTTACAAAGAAACTCATTGTAGCTGGAAACCAAGGAAAGCCGTTTTGTGGTGGGATACAATGAAGGTGGGGTATGAAGTGATCCAGTTGAAGCAGTACATCTCCCATGAAAAGCACAAAGGAGGACTCATTACTTTCAAGGGAGTAGGACTTCAGTGTGGCGGTTTCTTTAAAAAAAAAAAAAAAAAAAAAACACATATAAAGCAGCTGCAGTGAATTTGCTATTTTGTTATTCACTTGATGCATCCTGTGGAGATTGTTTTAAAGGTACCCGTGTGGATCTGCAGTTGCAGCCTTTGAGAAATACCAATCTCAGAGTGATGGTGCCACCTTCTTGTCAAGTAGGATAGTAGCAATTTCTGAAAGTGTTGAGAAATAACAGTGAATACTAGTGTCTGCCTATGTCGAGTCCAGCATGGAATTCTGGCTAGCAGCACCAAAGGCATTTTAGTTTGGACTATGAAGCTGATGTGGACTGGCAACCAGTCCTTCCGATGTTTCCTGAGTTGCAGTAAAAAGATAAATCAATCAGCTTCTTTTCACTTCCATAACATGCTATATCTATACATTCTGTCTTCTTTGATGGACACAAAGATAACATTTTTAAAGCTCATGGAAATGATTTAAAATTAATTTAATTTGACCACACAGGGAGCAGAAAATTCAACAAGGGAATATTATTTTTCTGTTTTCAGAGGTTTTTCTATTCAGAAAATGAGTTTACTTTATTGCTTGGTTTGATGTAGGGAAATTAATTCTCCTGGCATCTTTACTCAACCAGAGACAAAATGTTTCTTTCATAAAAGTAATTTCACAGCTATATAAGCCTAAAGCAGGAATTTAAAAAAAAAATTCTTATGGGTCATGTAAAATATTTTATAGTATTTAGATTTGATAGCATTTGTATCTGAAGTGCTATAATATTTTGTAACAATAATGGTCCTCATCACAATAGTATCTCATCCTCACCAAACTCATTTCACACAGGCCACCAGATAACTTTAAAAACAAAAAAACCACACCCAGATTAATGCACCTCTCCACTTCCAGTCTCCACCTGGATTAGACGCAGCAGTGCTGAAAGGTTAAAGCAGTTCTTTATATATTTGTGGTCTGAATAGAAGTAGAAAGTATGATGACAAATCTCACAATGAAAAAACATATTCTTAGAGGATTTCCAGTCCAGTTTTGCAGATGCTAGAGCATCTGCTGATTCAAACAAACATTTCTGGGTGCTCATCAGAAACAAACTTCTGAACGTTTCAAGGTTTGCTCTTCTCTGCAGTCCTGAGGTTAGAAATGGAATGGCAATAATTCCAGAGGGTATGATCCCTTAAATTGATCAATTAATCTGGAACTCCAGTCTCCTGCCTGCATGTATTGAAGGGATAAGAAAAAGTGAAGGAAGAACAGAAGAACTGGAACTGGGAGAATCTGCACATTGCAGTTAGCATCTTTATGTGGATACACAAAAATGTATGTTACCATAGGGAAATAAGTGAATTTGTAAACTAGTGTTGTGGATAATGCTGTTAAATCTGTTTCTCCACCTGGTGTTATCCACATTTAGTCAAGATATATAGTTCACCTAGATCAATGGCTTTTGTACGAGCCAACTCCAACTCGTAATGGACCACCTGCCTCTTGCTACCAGAACCCACTGAGGAATGCAACTGGATGAGAAGTGTGTTACATACAGTGGGGATAAAATTGTGGGGAGCACATGATGAGGAACACACACAGAAGGGAGCTGTAAAGGGGAGAAAAATGATCTGTCAGGAAAAAAAATAATTTTACCTTGGAGATAATGTGATTTTTTAAATCTCCTGAATAATGACAGATGTTAATGGGTAAGTCCAGGAGCATGATTATATTTCATATCCTCTTCATCTGTTTTCAGGACTTAAGGCTCCAGTTCTTCAAGTTGCTTAAGCATATGCCTAACTTTAAGCATGTAATTAGTTCCAGTGACTTCACATTTTATTTGTGCATTTGGCTTCAGTGGGATTGCTCATCCATTGACTTTGATAGTTTTGCTTGAGTAAGGAGGACAGGACTGGGTCCTCAATGACTGCCAGATTAGCCACAGTATTGGTAGCCAAAGAAAACTCGTGCAGTTCATGTCAAGTGTGAATTTCATGCCCACCATGTTATTGAGAAAGCACTGCCTTGATGGAGTTTTTACATGGTTCATAACAAAGAGCAGATGTGGTCAGCTTATTAATTATTCTCTTAAATCCTATTTGTCATTCAAATCTGCCATTTTGCCCATTGCAAAATCTTATTGCGTTTTCATTTTTGGGGTGATGTCCCTGGAAATCGTTCATTATTAGGAAACTTCTTCTCAGTATTTGGCAGCTTGCTTTGATAGCTGAAGCAGAAGCGTGCTTCATCCTCCCTATTTCTTTCTTTCATTTTTTTTAAAAAATATCAATTTCAGGGAAGACTGGGCACTCTTTCAAAATTCACTGTCAGCATATTGTACAAACAGGAAGCAGCACTGCAGAAACAAGTCATTAAAAAGTCTGCAGACCAACCTGGAATCATTTGGAAATCAGGACTTTCCCACCAAAATCGGAATATTCTACATCCCACATAGCTTTATATCGTCAGAAAAATGAAATGTGTATTTTATGAAACTATCCCAGTGAGTGGCATTGTAAATGAACGCATTTTCTCACTGCCCTTTCCTTGGGGTCTCTCTCTCTCTCTCTCTCTCTCACACACACACACACACACACACACACACACACAGAGTCAATTCACAAAACAGTTTCAAGCATTCTTTGCTTGTTGGGAACATTTCCAGCAAGGAAGGCACCTTGTAATAAATCATCTGTCTTCCCCCACCTTCCCCCTTCAGGCTTTACATTCCCCCCCCCCCCCCCCAGCCTCATACCTTGAGATGACATTATGAGGGAGACACAGTGGAAAGACACAATTGATTCATTTCTCAACAAGCTAATGTGGAATCCCAGGAATAAAGACTGCCAGTTAAAGGTAGCCCAAGGGTAAAATCTCTGAACAACCAAAATTTTTGCTAACTGACAAAGGTACTACTAAAGATGTACAAGCAAAATTCCAAGTACCACTGTAAGCACACACACTTTAAAAGGAAGATTAACTTTCATTTGTGCCTCCTATCATGTTCATGTAAAAGAGTTGAAAACAGCAGATTCTAGACTTACTAAAGTCAACTGAATGGCAAATTTCTTTCACGTTTACCATTCTACTTTAAAAAAACAAAAAACAAAAAAAAACAACTAACCATTTACCATCTTGTAATCTTAGTCATCTCAATGCAGCATAACTATGCACAACTGGCTATGTTTTTAACATCTGCTTTTCATTTGCTTAACAGGAAACCAGCACAATTTCCATGATAAAGGAGGATTCTGGTGTTATACTCTCATTTATCTGTCATGTGTACACTTGGCAGCATTTGATCTTTATTCTCTTGACTCTAAGAAATAATCTATGAATTATTGCTTTTTGACAATGCAAACAAATAAGGCTATCTATAAATAAACCATGGAAAGGACAGAGTGAAGGTCTGCTCAGTACTCACACACGGACTGCCTAGGGGCTAACACTGGTTTATTTTTTGGCCGTAGCACCGGATCAGGAGGTCACTTTCCTGTGTGAGTGATGTGAAAGTCCTTTTGTGTAAGCCTGAGTGAGGGGAACATAGTCCCTCACACAAAGCATGTCTGAAGACATTCGTTGCCTTTTTTTTGCTTCTTAGAGCATATTGTCTGACACCACAAAGAAGAATGACCACTGATTTAAAAAGTATGGTGGCAGGGCCAGGACACATGAATTGCACTCTTGTCACTCTTACTGAATGTGCATTGACACTGAAAGCTCCATTTTTGTGACTATGCAATAAGGAATTTTGAAAGTTGAGAGATAATAGCACAGCGAGCGCTTTAGCAATGGCAACTCTGAATATCTTTTTCATAGACAGTCAGAGAGTTCACTTTCAAACCATTTTTCTGCTGAGGAAAGAGAAGGATTTTAATAAAAATCAGTTAATCTATTCTTATTCTTACTAAAATGAGTCCATTTTGAAAACCCATGCTAACAGAAATGTACTAACAGTATTTTAAGAATAAATTGGAAACATCAAAACTGAATCTGATTTTGTTTTCAGATCACACTGGAGTCATTTGATGAGATGCTCCTCATTAAGGTGTTTTATTGTTTTGTTGTGAGGAGTTTCACTTTTATGTAGTATTCTACCACAGATATTCCACAGCAATTTGGGCTGAATCCAACTCCCATGAAAGTCAGTACCAAGATTCCAATTGACTTCTACGGATTTTCCAATCAAAGGCATTTTAATGAAATTTTATGTTTTTGCCCCCAAATGTCTCTCTTCATAGCTACCAGTGTTTTCAGTCGTACCAGTCTGAATTTCTCCACTGTACCACAATTAAAGAATCAGCAAGGCCAAATAAGGGCCTGATCCAACAAACAATGACATGCAACTGGGATAGTCAAAGGAGCCCAAGGGAGTTAGGAACACAAGTGCTACTGAGAGTCAGTTGGACTTGTGTCTCTAAGTCACTTAGGCCCTTTTGAAAAATCTCACCTTTTGTGCAGTTTTACTCATTTAAATACTCCCAATAGGACTTCTTGTCCCATTGCACTCACCTCGGGGCGGGGAGGGACACCCAAGTCCAGTCCTATGAATATTTAAATATTTATACAAAGTGGAATAGCTTCAAAAGGAGAGACCCACGCCAGAACACCCGATAGCCTGGTCACAAGGGCACCTAAGAAAGGTGAGGTGTTGGTTCAAGTCCCTGCTCCAGAGCAGGGATTCAAACATAGCTCCATCGTATCCGAGGTGAGAGCCCAATTCACTGGGCTACCAGCGGCAGGGGCAGGAGCACCTCCTCCTCTTTGTTTTTGTGAATAGCACCTAAGTCCCCTTTCTAACCTTTCATTTCCAAAATTCCTTTGCTTTTATATTTAAAGAAAAATGCCAAAAATTGAAATAAAACTTTTTCAGAATTTTCAATTCACCAAACATTTGGAAAATTTTCATTTTTCTTATAGCATGCAATCCAGCTGTCATTGAAGTCAATGGAAGCCTTTGTTTTACCTTAATGGGAGCTGGATCAATCCCATACCATATTTATAAACATGATATCACAACGTCCCTTTGGGTCAGAATAATAAACAAGTTAGAGCTACATTTTCAAAACTAAGTGCAACAGTCGAGCCTCCAAAAATGTTAATTCTCCCATTGTGTCCTGTCTTTAAATGTTCAGATTTGGTAATGAATGCACAAACAAGGCGTGGGCCAACAGTCACTATGTTTTTTATGGATAAACCTATTTATAGTCACCTTATATTAACTTGCTTCCTTACTTAAAATATATATACACATATCAAGCTATTTTTGTCCAAATAGATCTGCTCCAGATTTGCCAAGCTATAGCAGTAGAATTTTCTAAAGGAAAGACTTGCTCCTGGAGGTGGTATATTAAAAGGAAAAAATGAAATCACAAAAAAACCCTCATTTTTGTAACCACTCTAAAAATAGCAAAATAAAAGTTCAGTCAGCTGGAGTCATTTCTAATCGATGAAATCTTCCTTGGGGAATTGATGGGGGCATCCAAAGGTGGGAGCTCTAATTCTTTATATATATTTTTGTTAACAAAGAACAAAGAGTAGGAATGAGGAATTTTAATAATTGACAATATTTCCTTTTTTCATGATTGTGAGTCTGTTATCCTCACTGATGGTCACTTACTTATATGAGTAGCCCTGAAGAACTGAAGTCTTGGGTGGGTAACTGCTTAGCATGGTGAGTAAGGGGGTCATAGTCTGGCCCACACGGAGTATAGCACGGACAGAAATGAACACCTGTATCTTTACAGGTGAGTCTTAAAGTTTGTGCCCTGATCGCTTCAAATACTCCTTGTTTCTTTAACAATGAATCTAACAAACAGTAAGTACCATCTGGAGTCAGTGGGGGCTTCCAAGGTGTCTAAAAAAGCTTTGTGAAAGGGCCAGAAATGTTCAGAAAGGAAAAACAAGTATGGAGGATTTATCTTTAACATCCGTTCATAGTTTAAAGCGGAAGGTTAGTAGGGGCAGGACAAGAGGGAAAAGAAATCACGATTTTGCCAACATATTTTGTTTTTCCATCAGGAAAATATAAATGAAATATTTCAGCTTGGGTTGGGTCAAGCTGAGTCAAACATTTCAGTTTGTCAAACCAAACTGAAACATTTCATTTTGGGTCAGTTCAACAGTAATCTGTGTCTGCCTTAACTATAGCTCATGGGAGTTGCAGCTTTGGTGCCTCATGGCCTCCTCTCCTCTAAGGGTTGCTTCCAACTAGACTACGTCTCCCATGATGCAGCACAGCCTCCTCCATATCTGAATCCACCATGGTGCATCCTAGAATCCCATGACCACAGAGGGTATGGTTACACTGAAATTTTGAAGCAACTCACTTTTGCAAAAGGCTTGATTGGTTCGCTCTCCGTTGCAAACCCCAAAGGCTTTCGGATAGTGTGCTTGCAGATCAGTGATCAGAAGAGAATGGGTTAACACTGACCCAAGCTGCTGCCATTTGCACAGGTAGAGTGGCTTCCATTTTCAATAGAGTGGGCTGCAGATTGTTGGGATAGAGGGGAATTAAGGAATTGTCCCTTGGAATTGTGGGATATTTCTGGCTGATTCCAAGGACCCAAGTCAAGTGAGACGGCACCTACTCTGCAAAGCAATAGGCTCCCTGGATATTAGCTTAATTTGAGCTTGGACCCTCCAGCCCTGCAGGTCCTGGGACCCTGGATCAAAGCCCTGGGTTAGCGCAATTGCAGTGTAGACTCAAAGAGGGTTAGGCTTGAGCCTGGGCTCAAGCACACGCTTATGTAGCAGTGTAGACATACCCAGAGTATCACAGGAACAGTAACCTGACTGGGGAGCGTAAACGACAGCTTAAACACTTCAATTTCTCTGCTTACAGGTTTCAATCATCTCCGAATCTTCCATGTTCAGCTGTCTGAGTATAGTCCATGAGTCAAATACATAAGTAAAGTCTACTATACATTGGATACTGGGGGATGGTTATGGTTGGATCATTCAGTCCTAACCCAAGTAACCATATTGGGCCTTAAAGATAAAAGGAGAAGAAAATTAGATTTTAGCAGAACTGTGTAAGTAATTCATAGCTGGGTTTGGGAAATACAAAAGGAGCCATAAGTAGAGGATCTTAAAGTCCTATCCCTCACCTTCCTAGCCACATATGCCCTCAGTGCATTGATGTACAGGTAGGCCCAAAAGAGTTTGGCTCTGCCAGTAGAGGGACCTCTATTGGCTGTGAAGCTGTATTTGGGGTTTAATGGGGATAGCACTGGTTGCAAGGGGATACCGATTTAAGGTACAGCAACAGATACTGGGAATCCATTCAATATTTTATTTGTTTTTACTTTATTTTGATAGTTTACTAAAGTAAGCTATTGGTGTATGTGTGCTATATGGGTGTGTGTGTATACATATGTAGATTGTATATATGTAGTCTACTTTGCTAAATTGTAAGTATTAGAACCTGGAAATAAATAAAATCAGTTTTATTATTACTGTCCCAATTTGATGTCTCTGTCCACTGTGGGAGAGGTTGTTTTTAAATTCAGTGTAAGCATTACATCAAGTGTTACATGTGTTAGTGTATATGTGTGTGTGTGTGTGCATGCACATACACAAATGCACCTAGATATAAGTGTGCACACAAACCTGTATATATGTATATGCACACACACACACACACACACACACACACACACACACACACACACACATACATATATCCCTACCCCAAAATCTGGACAGCGTGCATGTGGCTCACAGACAGGCTTTCCTGCCATCTAAATATGGGAACACATGAATCATGACTCCAGCAGAAAATTCTGCTGTAGACTGGTGGAAAATGCTATGAAAGTAAACAGAACCTTCTACAGTTCATCTGTATTTTCATCTCTGCATGAATTGCCAGCCCTCTGTAGAAGGTTCTGTTTACTTTCGCAGACTCAGGAAATATATTTTACATTTACATTTAGTTTGTTTTAATCACAGTAGGGCTAAAAAGAAATAATTTATTATTATATATTGTACACACACATATATATATATATGATTGATTTATTTCCATAATGTTTTGTGTACCTGATTCAGTAAGACGCCTCTTCAAACCATGGTCATTTGTCTAAGTGAGCAAATAATATTGGTCTCTTCTTCACTTATAAGTCAGCTAAGAATTATAAAATAATTGTTGAGAGAAATATTGAGCAGTATTATAAAAATTAGCAGCATTAAATGGAGGAAAACGTCTCAGATCCTCTGCTAGTATAAATGACGTCAGATCTTGATGCACCCATGTACACCAGCTGAGGATCTGGTCACAAATATAAAAACAAACAAACAAACAAACAAAATCCTACCACCTGTTTTAGCAATGTGCATAAGTACTCAGTTCACAATATAACTGGGGAAGGAGACATAATGGACACAAATAAAAAAATCTGTTTGATCTGAACAAAGTCCATATTGTCGATCGATCCTTGCATCTCATTCTAAACAGGCTAGAAACCGCAGGCCAGTAAAGTTGGATTCCTACAATTTAGAGACTGTAATCTGATCTATCTATCTATATATAGGCAACAGGTATTTAGGAGGCCATGTGACAGCCCAGACATCTTACTCTTCACATACATCTGTTTGGATGCACAGAGGAATTGATCAGACTTAGTACAATGAAAGGAAACTTGTGTGAAAGAATTAGATTTGCACTTCTCTGCCAAACTGAAAATAAATTACAACAATCCACAGAAATAGTTCTCTCATCCCCTCCCTCCCCCCACAGGTAATGACAAGTATACTGACCCTCTGCCTAAATAAAGATATGTTCCAGGAGCATCGGTAGTGCTGCCACCAAGAGGAGAAAATACAGGAAAACTCGTGAAGTAGACATCAGAATGGGAAATATTGTCTTTTGTATTGTCAGACAAAGATACTCATTCTGAAATAAATGCAAAAGAAACTCTAGCAATAGGATTAGTTTATTTTATTGATTTGTTTTTAGATATTCATTTTTCAGGAGATACAGAACCATAGCGTTTCAGGCCAGAAGGGGACCATCAGATCACCTAGTATAACCTCCGGGATCTCACAAGCCATCAACATCACCCAGCACCCACACAATAAACCCAACGATCAAAATTAGACCAAAATATTACAGCCGACAGGAGACTAGATTAGTATGTGTCACAGGAAGAGAATAGATGGAACCGAGGTGCACCAGTGCAGTGGCAGTGCAATGATTGAGATCTACCCAAATAATCCTGGCAAGTGACCAGCACCCACACACTGCAGAGGAAGATGAAAAACCCATGCAATTGTGTTGCCAAATGATTTTTTAAAAAATGTTATTAATTACCGAGTACACTAGCAACATTGTGCATTCATCAGAGTAGGCTGCCTTTGGTTGGCCTCTCATGATGTCTCAGACAAAAATGGGCCAAGAGCAAAATGCCAGATTTACATACCCCAGAACTTTGGGAAAGTACAAATATCAACTTTGTAGTTCAGGCCTTTCTCCCACTAAATTCAAGCTACTGCGAGCTGTCACCTTATGTAGCTGACTCATCTATGCCAGAATGTTTTGCTTTTGTAGAAATGCTGACTTATGTCCTCTCACACAAATACATCTAGGCCACAAGTGCTGCAGTTATGTCAGGCAGCACCAAAGGGAGGCTCCTGAATAGATCCATTCATATCCACACTCATGTAGGAAGAATAATATAAAGGGCGGGGGCAGAAGAGGGGAAGACATATCCTCTGTTTTGCTTTACCAGTTTCCCCACAATTTAAATAGAAGTTACACTTAATGGCGTCAATTATTGGCTTTGGTTCTGGTTGCTTTGTGATGCCAGAAATTTGCTCCAAAAGAGCAACTGAAGATTCCCCTGATGAAGGAAGCCCTCAAGTTGTGCAAAGTTGGCCGCATGCCACCCCTCTTCCTATAAAAGATGGGGAACACAAGGGATTTGCCAGAGGAGTGAAGGGATTGGGGCAGAGACAATGACCTGAAATTCACCACTGCAGCCCAGAGTAGACCTAGGGTTGCTCTAAGTTGTTCTGGAGGCTTTTTGGGGAAAAGGACAGGAGCAGAAAGGTGGCTTTTAAACACCTTTATACCACACCACCACCTCAGCTGTGCCGAGCATATACTCAGCTCAACTGAAGACTGAGTGCACTACTTTCATTTTGGGATGGGCTTGAGCTAAACAGTTCATATCTGGATCCAAAACTTCCTCAAAGTTCTGGGCATATTCAGACCCAGAGCATTGGTTCAGAATAAAATATTTTAATATGTTAGATAGTGTTGCTAAAAACAGCTAAACAGCACCCGCAAGTATAGCAGTTAGTTCCCTGAGGGTATATTCACACTGGATTAAAGGATCCATGGAATGGCTGCGCGTGGCTAGGGTCAGCTGACTTGGGCTCCTGAGGCTCAGGTTGCGGGATTAAAAATTGCAGTGTAGATGTTCAGGCCCAGGCTCTGGACCCTCCCCCTCATGGGGTCCCAGAGCTTGGGCTCCAGTCCAAGCCCGAACGTTTATACTACAATTTTTAGCCTTGCAGCCTGAGGCCTGTGTGCCCAAGTCAGCTGACAGAGGCCAGCCATGGGTGTTTAATTGCAGTATAGATGTACCGTTAGTAGCTTTAGGGATGTGGAGGGCAACTTTACTATGTACAATGGTTCTCTCTTTTTACATCTTTGGACCTTCATCTACTATGCCAGCAATGCCAGCCTCAACACCCCATTTGTCCACTTCTTCCATAAACATTTCCATGTCATCTTCAATGCTTTCCCCCATGCCTTTCCTGAGCCAGCCTGCAAGGTCACTATACTCTCTACATTTAAATCCCTTCTGAAGACCCACTTTTACTGTGACACCTACAAGAAACCAGCCAGTTAATTAGGGCACATGTACTGTGTGATATATATGTAGAACCAGATGGTCCATTAGTCTAATCTGGATTGGCATTTCTAATAGCTCTACATGTTAAACTTGGTGACAATGACTTTTGTAGCTGCAGACTAACAACAATAAAGCTTTGATTAATCCGGATGGGAGACACAGTGATGATCTTACTTGATAATGAAAATACTTCTGCTAGAATTTCAAGGTTTGGATTATATATATGCTTGTACTCATGACTGATAGAGGAAAAATAATACATATAGGGTGAAATTTAGCTCTAAACTAAACAGGCACAATTCCCATTTATTCAAGTTGTATCTACTTTTCCCAGAGCTGAATTTGGTCCACAGTGTGCATAAATAAATTTTGGCTGTTAATCTTTACTGGCATATCAGATACCTACAAAGCAGTTTCTATTAAAGGAAAAACTTTTGAATGCCTCTCCCACATAGGCTTTTGCAGATCTTTTTGGCACATAAGTGAATGGATTGCATAACTGGAACTATCTTATTGTAGTTGCCGACTGAATTCCTGGTTACTTATGTTTTCACATTTGGATTAGACAAAAGTTCAAACAGAGTTCCACTCCGACAATCGCTCAACATACAACATGTTCCTGTGAGGGTGAGAGAAAAGGGAAAGAAAAGGTACCCCTAGAGCTGTACATGAAAATCGTTGCAAGAAAGATTGTTTGTGGAGTTTGCCGGAGGTGGCTGGTGAGCATTGTGGTGCATTTGCACTTTAACCTGAAATGTGAGCAGCAGGCAGCTAGTTAGCTGGCTCACTTCTGTCATCAGGTAGACTCTGACTCACAGGCCCGGGCTTGATGAAATACCTTTGTCAGTGAACTCTGGTTTCCTCTCGCAAAGTTTCAAAATGTAAAAACATTTTATAGAGCAAAAACATACAGGTTGTTTTCCTAGCTCTAGAAGCTGTTCTCTTTCCCACTTAGATACTTCTTTTCTGATCTAGGAACCTCATTCCCTACTGCCTTGCTCCTTGTGTAGTCATTTTCACCTCTGTGAAGTGAATGCAAGGTAGCTGTAAAAGGCTACCAAATCAGAATGACACCAATGGTAGCGGGACTACACAAGGTACAAGGTTGTGGAGAATCAGGAACTAGGACTATACACCTGGGCCAGTGTAAACTTGTACTTTTGGAAGTGAGTATATTTTACATTGTGTTCTTAACACTGAAGCTTTGCAGGCCCATGACCTATCAGTGGAACATGACTTGTTTGGGGGAAACAGTGGTTTTTTTGCAAGTTGTCATCTCTGGCAGAAGGGTATATCTGGTTAGTGAGGAGACCAGAATCTACAGGCCAACCCTCCTCTCACATGCACCACAGTAAGAGCCTGATCCAAAGACTACTGAAGTTCTTCAGTGGTCCCTGGATCAGTCCATACATCTGGAGTAGCTCAGCTGGGATTAATGGAGTAACACTGGTGTACAGTGGGCATGAGTGAAGAGAGAATCAGGCCCCAAATCCTTAAAACCTTGTTTCTCAGAATTTCCCGCCAAAAGTGAGCATACTCTTCATTCTAAACCTAATACTTTAGTACATCCTTCACTGTGGAAGAAGGGGTCAATTGGAAGGCTCACATATGGGGTCTGATCTGAGCCCCTTGTCCTCACCATATTGTTATAGCCCATCTCCACAACGGTAGGAATTTTTCACAGTGGAAATTGGTAAATAGCGGGGTCCTCCAATGATATGTTCTGGAACCAGTGCTGTTCAACATATTCATAAATGATTTGGAAAAAGTGGAAGTGGGGTGGCAAAGTTTACAGACGATACAAAATTACTAGTTAAGTCCAAAACTGACTGCAAAGAGTTAAAAAGGAATCTTACAAAACTGGGTGACAAAATGGCAGATGAAATTCAGTGTTTGTTAATGCAAGGTAATGCACATTGGAAAATATTATCCCAACTATACATCCAAAATGATGGGGTCTAAATTAGCTCTTACCACTCAAGAAAGAGATCTTGGAGTCATCGTGGATAATTCTCTGAAAACATCTGCTCAATCTGCAGCGGCTGTCAAAAAAACTAAGTTTGTTAGGAACCACTAGGAATGGGATAGCAAATAAGAGAAAATATCATAATGCCACTATATAAATCCATTGTATGCCCACACTTTGAATACCATGTACAGTTCTGGTCACCCCTATCTCAAAAAAGATATATTTGAGTTGGACAAAGTATATGGAAGGGCAACAAAAATTATTAGGGGTATGGAACAGCTTCCATATAAGGAGAGATTAATAAGGCTGGGACTGTTTATCTTAGAATAGGGATGGCTAAGGAGGGATATGATGGAGGTCTATAAAATTATGAATGGTATGGAGAAAAAAAGTGTTATTTATCTCTTCACATGACATATGAATGAGGGGTCACCTGATGAAATTAATAGGCAACAGCTTCAAAACAAGCATAAGGAAGTACTTCACACAGCATGCAGTCAACCTGTGGAACTCATTGCCAGGGGATGTTGTGAAGGCGAAAAGCATAACAGGGGTCAAAAAAGAATTAGATAAGTTCATGGCTATTAGCCAAGATGGTCAGGGGCAAAACCGCATGCTCTGGGTGTCCCTAAACTTCAGACTGCCAGAAGCTGGGACTGGACAAGAGGGGAAAGATCACTCAGTAATTGCCCTGTACTGTTCATTCCCTCTGAAACATCTAGTACTTTGGCCAGTTTTAT
The DNA here is from genome assembly GCF_011386835.1 of Chrysemys picta bellii. Taxonomy (NCBI): domain Eukaryota; kingdom Metazoa; phylum Chordata; order Testudines; family Emydidae; genus Chrysemys; species Chrysemys picta. The sequence continues at coordinate 171,859,173 of NC_088793.1, read as the reverse complement.
GTTATTACGTTCACAACTTTTTCTCAGCAGCATCCTACCACAAACACACTTATCCAGGCCCTCTGGCCTTTACACTGTAGAGACCACTAGGTCTTCATCTCTCTATTGAGCTGGGCAGCTACTCGTTCAAAAGCACATTTGCTTCTGAGGCTTCTCATTCAAATGTGTCCCAGAGAGGATCATGACCTGGCAGGAAACCTGACTATGCAGATTTGATGTGTGGGCTGGGTGCTAAGTTGGCACCTGGGGAAGTCTTGGAGAAGGAAGGGTGGCCTGTTGAGCTCATGAAAAGCTAAAGCAAGTAGGAGAGAAAATTTAAGATGATATGAAGCTTAGGTCCACAAAGAGAGCAGAGGGCTTATACCTAGCCCTGCTTGGCTCAGTTCTCATTAATAGTCCTTTAAAAGCTGTAGGCGCTCTCAGAAGTTTCCCTTTTTCCACTGTCCCAGTGGCAACATGTGAAAGTAATATATAATCCCTGTTGATTGCTGATCCGATCCTACTAACATACTAATAATTTCTAGCACTTTAAATAATGCTTTTCATACACAGGTCTCCAAACAGGTTGCAAAGGCGGGTAATTTACAGATGGAAAAGTTTAGATGTTAATTGACTTGACCAAACTCACCCACTGCGTAAGTAGCCGAGCCAGGAACAGTACACAGATCTCTGGCTTCCAGTCAACTATCCTATTCCCTAGACCACACAGCCTGTCTGTTCGTTGTATTCATACATACAGTATATCCACCACCTGCCTTACATTTGTTGGTTTGTGGGGTGTGCATGCACTCGCATGTGCACACACGTATATACACAAACACACACACACACCCCTCTCAATTTACACATATTCATTTGCAAAAAAAAGGATGTTAGTGACGATTCATGGGGATGAATAAAAGCAGTGACACGAACCCTGCAAAAAAGAACATCAATGTATCTTGTGATAGATTTAAACAGCCCCCCCTCTCCCTTTGTGTAATGGCTTGAAATTATTTGAAAATGTCAGTGGCTTCTTTCAAAAAAAAAAAATCTGGCTATCCATTCTATGGATTAGTTCAGATTACATAGATTGTGGTAGTATTTGGTAGAATTTAGTTGTTTTAAAAACCTCAGATGAACATTTTATTTTTTAATTTCTCAGTACTGACCTATATTGATTTTGGATTTATTAGGATAATTATATTTAGTTATGCTTCACTGCCACTGACAAGGATATGATGTATGAAGACACTGGTGGATGATGTGTAGTTTGTTTATAGTAAGGTTTATTCATTCTACTTATTTATTTTCTCTGGAAAAATGTTTTAGACCTGTACATTGATTTGCCTGCTGTAAATAATATGTTCCTATACAAGGAAGCATGTGGAGGTGAATTCCTCCCCTTTCTGTGTAACTTCACTGAATCTGTAAAATTACATATATTATATGTATAATTTTTTTCCAAACAGGTTGTGACATATGACATTACACCTTGTTCTTTAATTTGGCCTATGAAATATTATACTATGATTTATGTTTCATTAGGTGATGTAATTTGACTTAAAGAAAAAATATTCACTCTGAAGGCAATTTAAGTGAATGTGGCACTATTCAGCAGTGAAAGGTCCAAGTGGATTGACAATCTTCAAGACCAGAGTGCTCTGTTTATTCCTAGAATTAGTATAGCTGAGCAAGTAGCGGTGGAAGCATTTTCATATTCACAGAATGACCAAAGTTCAGGATTAAAGCACAGCTCCTCATACTCATTCATTTAGCCCTTGGCATCTTCATTGATCATGCCATCAAAGGTGCCAACTGTGATTTTACATGGACATCAGAGAATAGACTAAAGTCACCTACTCATTTCAGATAGGCCACCAGTCATCTGATGGGAACAATTTTCTGAACCCTGCCCACCTGAACCAGAATTGAACATGTGACTTAGAGGCAGCGCCATATCCCATTATTAATCCTCTAAACTGCATTTTTTCTCTGAGCCCCAGATCTCCAGCTACCTAAAGAACTCCAGAGCACACAGCAGTGTTCTAAATACACCCTTCTTCCCAATGTTTGCGAAGTGACCCCTCTCTGGGATCTGCTTGTGTGCTGACTATAGCCTAGATTCTTTTCTCCGACTCTTCATAAATAATATTTTGGGTGCTTTCTCCTTTCCTAATCAAAAAATGATATGGAATCAAAGGGTTAATCAGTGTCTGAATGCATTTTAAAGTAGTTGTATAGCTCTGTGAATTTAGTAATCAGAAATGGATACAAACATGGGTGTATTTTGAGGTAGGAGGAGTAGAGAGTAACTCCAAGGCATTCTATTACAAACAATCCTTTATCAATCACAATAGTACTGTTCCCTTCTAAATCCTCTGACTACACAGGGTCCTAAGATCTGGTTCCTTTCAGAAGAAACCTGATAAAAATGGCATCATGGACTTGGATGCTTGTTGTCTCTTACTGTATTCAAATCCAATTTGTTCAGTTTACGAGGAACATGATAGTTTTTCTAATGTGCAAATTCAATACCAGGATCTAAAATCCAAACTGTAGTCTTTCAGATCTGCACGTCCATCAACAGTCTTCAGGTCAGAGACTAAGAAAAAAATGGCAAAGTAACCAATTAAATATCCTGCAAATAGAGCCGTTGCTCTCCTTTTCCTATCCCCCGACAGTGGCCATCAAAAGGTTGCAGCCCCTGAAATTGGAACCCAAAGTAATGGACAAATGGAGACAGTGCAATACCGCACTTTCACAGCGTGCCTGATGGAAAACCTCCCATTCACTTCAGAAGCCTTTGGAGTAGTACCCCAAGTAAACATAAAACACTATGCCATCCCTTCAGAATACATGGTCTTTCTCCTCCATGGTCCCTTAGACTCCATGAATGGTGAATGCCTTCTATAGGCATTGAGCAAAGAAAACATGCACAGTTCAGAAAAACAAAAAAAACAAAAACAAAAAAACAAGCACCACCGTTTCCAACTATTATTTTAAAATATAAAACGGATTTTCCCCAAGCAACCTAGATAAGGGGCTTGATTTTCTTCTGCAGTCTTGCACTTGTGTGATCCTTTACAGTTGTGCAAAGTGAGCGTCAAACACCACCACTTGATTTGGTAGCATTTTGCAACTACTTTGCACTCACATGGGGTAGGTATAAAGGAGCATGCAAGAAAAAGGGTCTGGAGAATGAGGCCCATGACGTTCGCATTTGAGATGGCTTAATTACTGCTCTTCTAGGTCTCTGATGATCCCTAAAGATTGCATCTAAGAAACTGTAACCATGTTTATAAACAGGCTACAAATGATGTGCAAGGTACACAACAACCTGAAGTAGCAACAACAGAAATAAAAATATCTACCAAGAAATTATGTACAGTGTAAGAGAGTCTCAGATTAAAGTCTTGTTCCAAATTTTCAGAACAAGTACATGCTCACTTTAAATCTGCCTGATTTAGGTGTGACAATCCCTCATTGTAAGAGTGCAGGCTGGTGTTGTGCACATGTAGATCTCCATGCATGCATAAAACCCTGACTTGTGTATATGTACTACGGGTGTGTGTGTCTGAAGTGGGCAAGCACTTAAATATGCACTTGTTTTAAATTTAGATATCTTTTAAAAATCCATATTTGTGTTACTAATAATACCTTTGCATATCAAAATGGGAAGAATTTACCATTTATGCTTTGTTTGCTTTTTAAATTCCACTAGGCTTGAACAATAGACTAGTCAACTGCACTTTTGCCACTAGTCAATGACATCTCAGTTTCATCTTCCAGTTTTCATGTAGCAGCAAAATATTTCAGATTCTGATAACCTTTCTCACATTCAGTAGTTATATACTGTACAGGCAAATCCAGTGAAGCCAATGGGAATATTTGTGGCATAATGTGCTAGTAACCTGTAATTAGGATATCAGAATCTCACCTTCAGTGTTTAATATCAAGATTTTGGAGGGAGATTTTTAAATCTGAACAAAAATGCTTTTATTTAAACAAATTTTGTTAATAACAGGGCTGTACAAAATTTAAATTTGAGGTCTCATGTTTCATTTTGATTACACAAACACTTTTCAGTTTTGCACAACACCTGACAAATTGCACATTTTTCCTCACACAAATAGATCTGTTTAGTTTTCATGGAGCTTCATATTTAAAGAAAAACATTAAGGCAAAAACTGCCACATTTGCCAACATTCTGCAGAATACAAAATTTGTGGGCCAGGAGATAGCTATTTAAATTTCCAAATTTTTATTGCAAAACTTCATGAAATTCTACCCTGTCTCCATCTTAATATCACTCCTTTCTCTATTGTCTCTCCCTAGATCCTCAAAGATATTTAGGCTTCTAATTTCCATTGATTTCAATGGAAGTTAGAAGCCGAAATGCCTTTGAGGATCTGGGCCTGAGTCCTTTAAAGACATTAAGTGACATTAGTTTTTCTAATTTTTCCAGATCTGAATTTTGGGCCCTAAAATACTTCTCCTATAGGTCCTCTATTACTGTTCGTTTAGCAAAATCTTTTTGGCAAATAAAAAAGGAGTGATCATCAACTTCCACGAGAACAGGACTGGGCCCAACAGCAGGTATTTCTTAGATCCTGATTCTCTGGTAGGCCTCTGTGTTGGCGAACGCATCCCCATTTGCAGATCTGAAGGCAGAATCAAGGCCTTAGACCTTAATCTTTATGCTCCAGGTTTCAGACACGCATATTTCACCTTGTGTGTAGTTCCATTGAACTTGATTCTCCATCACCTTGCGACTTGTGTTGTCATTTAGACCAGTGCACAGGTGGTGTAAACATGATACAGAATAGAATGGTAACGATTTAAAGCCGTTTGGCATTGGTGTAAATGACGACAAGTTGTACAGTGTGGCCCATAGACTTGAATGGGACTGCGCGTACATCTTTACAGGATTAGAATTGTTGTTTGTAAGCTCCTTTGGTCGTGGACTATGTCTTCTTATGTAACTGTACAGAATCTAGCACAGTGGAGCCCTACTTCAGATCAGGATTTCTGGATGCTGGTGTAATACAATTAATAATAACTAATATTTTGCAGGCTCAGCCATTGAAAAGCCTGTTTTTTCTCCAAGGGACGGTAAAAATCCTCTATGGCATTACAGCACAACAGGACCTCAACGCTTCTTTGGGCCAGAAGTTACGCTGACAAGGCTATTTTCAGTTGGACTCAGGCCATATATTTTAAACTACTATTTTTAGGGGTTTAGCCCTTGGCCATGAAAATTCACTCAGCCTGAAACTTGGCACATAAAGTTATGGCACAGGAATGTTAAAGATTGTTGGTTTTTTAATCCTTTACAAAAAAAAATTCATTGTGACTATTTTTAAGTCAAACATGTGCAAAGACAAACCAGTAGGCTTCCCAGTTTGAAGTGTGTGTGTGTGTGTGTATATATATAACATCAAATAGACTTTGATTTAAACCATGATATTTTCCAGGCCCTTAATTCCATCGTTTCCAAAAATGCCTCATTCAATTTGTGTTTTAAAAGTAAAATGGCCAAGTTGCAGATATTTGAAAAGCACACAAACAGGCCCTGTGCTTGGACAATAAAGTTTTTGTTCATAACATTTTTTATTGCAGGTATCCATATAATTATTCTCTCTCTCTCTCTCTCTCTCTCTCACACACACACACACACACACACACACACACACACACACAGATTATGTACATATATATGAGTTTATGCTAGAGATTGAAATAATACTAAGGGTAAGAATGAATTCCTATTAAAGTCTGGGGTTCATCTCCTATTGACTTCAATTGGAGGAGGTTAAATCACATTCCAGCTGTGATGGTTTGTTTTATTCATTAAATAATAGGATTTTTTTAGGCCCAAATTCAGCAAGGTATTTGAGCATGTGACTACCTTTAGGCCCGGGAGAAATTTCACTGGCTTCAGCAGGACTATTTGCTTGCTTAAATCGTTCACATACATTGCTGAATCAGGGCCAAAATGAGCTTTAGTCTGAATTTCTTCTTTAATTGATGTTCCAATCTATTGTATCAGGAAAATAATGGGCATTTTAGCCAACTTTCAAAAAATAATGTATATGTATAAACAGATCTTTAAACAACATTGGAATGAAGCAACCAGACAGAAAAGAAAATGTAACAGATGAGAGACACTGTCCTTTTAAAATTTACTTCACTAAGCATTTTATCCAAAATACGTTAGGTTAATGTTGGACCATTGGCCTTAAATTTGAATTTCCTGGCTTTTGTTGGTGTGGGTCACAAATTTAACTTTGCTTAAAAATAGGTTTGGGGCTAATTCTTTTAATGTATTTAACATGTATTCCCTTTGGTTTCATTAAGAAGCAACATTTGAAACAGTATAAATCCTGGGAGTTTTACTACCTGATTAAAAACATATTCGTGCTCCATATGCTGGTGGGAAACTCATTTCTCAAAGGGTTAATTAACAGTCTTTACACATTCTGTATTTAGCTCAGGGTACCAAGCCAAAAACATAAATAACGTCTCAGACGGAAACAGGAGGTGCAGATGGTTTTTAGCTTTGGTTCTCAGTGCATTTTAAACAGGCCAGATATATGTCCTGTATAAAACCGAAACAATGACTCAGTAACCATATTTAATGTACAGTTATATTTAAAGTGTTCTTCCCTTTTGCAACTCTATATCTTTTAGACTTTTTTTAAAAACCATAAAACTTGCTGCCGTAAATGTCAGTGCAAATATCTTGGAATGGGGGGAGTGTTATTGCTACGGGTTTTGTAACTCTGACAGAGACAAATGGCAAGATATGAAACCACATTGGCATGTATGGAGCAGATAGTCATCTGACAGAAACAAAATTAAACAGTGGGGACAACAGAAATTACCACTTTGATTTACTGGCACCATTTACAAAGCAAACACCATGTCAATTAACAGTACTATGGGATTAACTCTAATTGAAACAAAACTATAGGATGAGATTATTGGCTTCAAAAAAAATTAGAAAAGATCCTAGTCGTTTCAAGATGCAAACTTTGAATTGTGGTTTTATAAAACCACAAATAGGACCCTTAACCCCAACTCAAGAGTATTTCTTGCTCACACAAATATCCTATTGAGTCCCATAGCAAAGGAACCTGGTAAAGGCAAATTCACCCAAGATCAGTTGGGATAGCTTAATGGACCATTCAACTAAGGACTATTTATTGGGTTAAGTATTTGCAGGTTTGGACTTGAATGACTTCTGACTATGGGATAGTGGATATGAAAGAGGCATGATCTGAATGGAGGAGGAAGCCAGAAACTCTCTCAATGTATTTTTTTATTAGCTATCATAGATCTGATAAACGAGTGCTGTGCCCTTGGGCAAATTAGGTAATTTGTGCCTCACTTTCCCTATCTATGATATGGGGTTAATACATACCTAACCCACAGGAGTGCTGTTAAGATTAGCTAGTTAATGTTTGTAAAGAATTTTGCAAAATGATACGTTATGCATATTTGCATCATTACTAAAGGCTAATTTCATACATTAGCCAAGTAAAAATTGTGATTTAAGGTCTACCAGATCCTGGCACTGGACTTGGATTTAAAGGACAATTATTCTACAAAGAAATACTTTTATGTAGCACCTTTCAGATTACTGGAATCTCAAAGTGCTTCACAAAGCAAGGAGCTAAATCGTGATGGTGCAAATTGTGACAGTAACTGAGAACTCCAGTCAGAACTGTGCAAAAAAGGAGGCTGCATATTCTCTGAAATGTGCAGGGCAACCAGCTACATTCTCTACATTCACACCAGAGGGTCACATCCACACTTACTTTGTAGAAGAAAGCTTTCTCAGGTCTGTGCAGAGCACAGAGATACTGGATCAGGCCTTGTGTAGGGAAATTCATAGATTCTAGGACTGGAAGGGACCTCGAGAGGTCATCGAGTCCAGTCCCCTGCCCGCATAGCAGGACCAAATACTGTCTAGACCATCCCTAATAAACATTTATCTAACCTACTCTTAAATATCTCCAGAGATGGAGATTCCACAACCTCCCTGGGCAATTTATTCCAGTGTTTAACCACCCTGTCAGGAACTTTTTCCTAATGTCCAACCTAGACCTCCCTTGCTGTAGTTTAAGCCCATTGCTTCTTGTTCTATCCTTAGAGTCTAAGGTGAACAAGTTTTCTCCCTCCTCCTTATGTCACCCTTTTAGATACCTGAAAACTGCTATCATGTCCCCTCTCAGTCTTCTCTTTTCCAAACTAAACAAACCCAATTCTTTCAGCCTTCCTTCATAGGTCATGTTCTCAAGACCTTTAATCATTCTTGTTGCTCTTTTCTGGACCCTCTCCAATTTCTCCACATCTTTCTTGAAATGCGGTGCCCAGAACTGGACACAATACTCCAGCTGAGGCCCAACCAGAGCAGAGTAGAACGGAAGAATGACTTCTTGTATCTTGCTCACAACACACCTGTTAATACATCCCTGAATCACGTTTGCTTTTTTTGCAACAGCATCACACTTTTGACTCATATTTAGCTTGTGGTCCACAATAACCCCTAGATCCCTTTCTGCCGTACTCCTTCCTAGACAGTCTTTTCCCATTCTGTATGTGTGAAACTGATTTTTTCTTCCTAAGTGTAGCACTTTGCATTTGTCTTTGTTAAACTTCATCCTGTTTAACTCAGACCATTTCTCCAATTTGTCCAGATCATTTTGAATTATGACCCTGTCGTCCAAAGCAGTTACAGTCCCTCCCAGTTTGGTATTATCCGCAAACTTAATAAGCGTACTTTCTATGCCAATATCTAAGTCGTTAATGAAGATATTGAACAGAGCCAGTCCCAAAACAGACCCCTGCGGAACCCCACTTGTTATACCTTTCCAGCAGGATTAGGAACCATTAATAACAACTCTCTGAGTACGGTTATCCAGCCAGTTATGCACCCACCTTATAGTAGCCCCATCTAAATTGTATTTGCCTAGTTTATCGATAAGAATATCATGCGAGACCGTATCAAATGCCTTACTAAAGTCTAGGTATACCACATCCACAAGACTCGTTATCCTATCAAAGAAAGCTATCAGATTGGTTTGACATGATTTGTTCTTTACAAATCCATGCTGGCTAGTCCCTATCACCTTACCACCTTCCAAGTGTTTGCAGATGATTTCCTTAATTACTTGCTCCATTATCTTCCCCGGCACAGAAGTTAAACTAACTGGTCTGTAGTTTCCTGGGTTGTTTTTATTTCCCTTTTTATAGATGGCCACTATATTTGCCCTTTTCCAGTCTTCTGGAATCTCTCCCGTCTCCCATGATTTTCCAAAGATAATAGCTAAAGGCTCAGATACCTCCTCTATTAGCTCCTTGAGTATTCTAGGATGCATTTCATCAGGCCCTGGTGACTTGCAGGCATCTAACTTTTCTAAGTGATTTTTAACTTGTTCTTTTTTTATTTTATCTGCTAAACCTACCCCCTTCCCATTAGCATTCACTATGTTAGGCATTCCTTCAGACTTCTCGGTGAAGACCGAAACAAAGAAGTCATTAAGCATCTCTGCCATTTCCAAGTTTCCTGTTACTGTTTCTCCCTCTTCACTAAGCAGTGGGCCTACCCTGTCTTTGGTCTTCCTCTTGCTTCTAATGTATTGATAAAAAGTCTTCTTGTTTCCCTTTATTCCCGTAGCTAGTTTGAGCTCATTTTGTGCCTTTGCCTTTCTAATTTTGCCCCTGCATTCCTGTGTTGTTTGCCTATATTCATACTTTGTAATCTGTCCTACTTTCCATTTTTTAAATGACTCCTTTTTATTTTTTAGATCATGTAAGATCTCGTGGTTAAGCCAAGCATCATAGAGCTTTTACCTGGAAAATTAACACACAGCCTTGGTCATTACACCAGATTTTACTGAAAGAGAGGCAGTTGGTCTGAACTCTGAGGTTATTCCTCTCTTTTTGATAAGTGTGATGTGATTTTCAAATATAACTCCCAGTCTCTAGTGCCAAGCAGATGCAGTTCATTTTAATGCCTCACCTTGAACATGCCAGCTCTAGTAGTTTGGCAACCCTTACAGATACACTGCAGCCTCCCTACTAGGTATGGGTCCAGGACTTGTTTGGTGACTTGAAGTCACAACTCTGGTCCAGAAGCGAGCATGGTGAGAATTAAATCATACTGATAACTGTTAAAATTATAGATCCATAGACTCCAAGACTGAAGAGACCATTGTGATCATCTAGTTTGACTTCTCGCTTAACAGAGGCCATAGAACTTCCCCAAAATAATTCCTTGAGAAGATCTTTTAGAAAAAGTATCCAATCTTGATTTTAAAATCGTCAGTGATGGAAAATCTACCATCAACCTTGATAAATTGTTCCTGTGGTTAATTATCCTTGTTGCTAAAAATATATGCCTTATTTCCAATCTGAATTTATCTAGCTTCAATTTCCAGTGACTGGCCCATGCTATACCTTTATCTGCTAGGACTGAAGATCCCAGTATTAAATATTTCTTCCCCACTGTAGGTACTTACCGACTGTGATCAAGTTGATCCTTAAAATTCTCGTTAAGGTAAATAGATTTAGCTCCTTGAGTCTATTATTCTAAGGCATGTTTTCCAAGTCTTTAATCATTCTCATGGCTCTTCTCTGAACCTTCTCCCATTTGTCAACATCTCTCTTGAGTTGTTGACACCAGAACTGGACACACGATTTCCAGTAGCCTTCATACCAGTGCCAAATACAAAGATAAAATAGATGAGCATCTTTGAAAAATATAAAGCAGCTTTCACCAAAATTAAACCAACAAGGTTTAAAGATGTAGGATGAGTTTTTCAAAAGAGCCTAAGACTTAAGTGACTTATGAACATGTCTCACTGATATTCAATGGGACTTGTGCTCCTAAATCATTTAGGTGCTTTTGAAAATTCCATCCATTTAGATTATATGGTTAATCACTTGTCAGGATATTTGGCCCCAAACATCTTAAACTAGTTTAGTACACTGGACATACAATGAACCTTGATACTCATAATGAAAAGACCCCAAAGACTTCATAATCAGAACAAGAAAACCACAGAGAGGTCAGAGGGAAAAAACAAGGAGGGGGAAGAGAAGGGAAAAACGGAGTACAAAGGGAGGATTCTTCCTTTGCTTCTCAACTTCTGAAGGAGATGAGAGCAAAGGGGAGCAAAAGGTAAAGGGGTGGGAGGTGGGGAGAGTCAGAGGTGGATGAATGAGAGTCCCTGAGTGAGTTTTGGCAGATGAAAAAGGAAACGTTTGAGAACACTCTGGAGAAAAGCTGAACTTCTGTGCAGTACGGGGAGTGTAATTTGTGAGATGTCCATTTTTAAACAGCCTAGACACAATGTAAGCGATAGATGGAATAATAAGCTATTATGTACACATTTACTTAGCAAAGAAAAAGTTAAAGGGTGACTTGATCACACTCGATAAGTACCTACATGGGGAACAACTATTTAACAACAGGCTCTTCAATCTAGCAGAGAAAAGTATAACCCGATCCAATGGCTGGAAGTTGAAGCTAGACAAATTCAGACCGGAAATAAGGCATCCATTTTTAATGGAGAGTGTAATTAACCATCTGAACAATTTACCAGAGGTGGTGATGGAGTCTCCATCACTGACCATTTTTAAATCAAGATTGGATGTTTTTCTAAAAGATATAGGAATTATGTGAGGAAAGTTCTATGGCTTCTGTGATACAGGAAGTCAGACCAGATGATGACAATGGTCCCTTCTGACCTTGAAATCTATGAATCTACAAAGTTCATATGAGTTTATGTGATATAATTGTTCACAGTCAAAATCAAATATTCACACTAACATGGAAAAAGCCACCCGTGCAGTGATCAATGCAAAGGAATTCCCAAAAAGATGCCTGCTAGAGGCACTTACTTTAGATCCTTATTTAGCAGTTCATCCATATCAACAAAGCACAATGTGCTTACGTTTCATTGGGAAATAGGCACATATGGATTTAACATCTATGTTGTATTTAAGCACATGCCTATAGTTAAGTATGTGCCCATGTGCTTTGCTGAACAGGGATAACCTTAAGCATGTGCTTAAATACTTTGCTGTATCAGTGTGTTAACCAATACCCAGTTTCTCTCAGTGGGAGTGCAACATGAAAACAGAGTTGAACTCTGCCAGCAGAGCAGTAGTGCTGTTAGATGGAAAGACAATTTATAGGAAAAGGAACATTTATTGTTAATGAAGAGAGCTGGTAAAGGGGCACAGTCTAAAATGAGGAGGAATAAGGAAAAGGAGAGGGGAGGAAAGGTAGAAAAATGGGAGGTGACTGAAAAAGAGAAGGAGACAGACCGAGTGCAAAACAGTGCAAGACAAAGAAGAGGAAGGGGAAAATAGGGAGTACAAAAGAAAAGAAAAATGGGAGTTAAGCATAACCTTCCTTCATCCTTCTCACCTTAATCCTTTATTTTATTTCCCCCATCTTTTCTCTCTCTCAATTTTCCCTTGTATTGCATACCCTAGAATGAGCAAAACTGTCCCCACTCCTCTCTATTCTCCTACCTATGTAACATCACATGCTGCTGGAAATTACTCAGCTGTTCCCAGCCTATGTAGCCCTGTTGAGCCCTCTCAACGTAAATACATGGATATTTATTTAAGATCTTAGTATGGATATTTCATTGAGAAACATCCTTAATTCTAGGGTGGGCTAGTACTACCCACCTGACCAAACCTTATTCACATCATGTTTTATCTGAACCATGCAAATTACAGCTAATTTTGAAACGCTGTTTGTGGGGGCGGGGGGACTGGGATTACAACGTTTTGTGCACAGTATACATGTTAATGGGCCACAATACAGTAATCCTTAGGTGTCCAGTTATGAGTTCATCTTATACATTAAACTTTATACTTGATTTAATGGTGAGGGGGTGGTATTTCATCCTTATTTTTCCACTCCCATTTCCCTTTGTTTTTTTGATCTCCTTGTTTTACCTGTTTGCTTAAACTCTTTTGTTTCCTACATCTCAGGAAAACCTGTCTGACAGCCTGAGCAGGGGCAGACAGAACTCTGCACTGTTTTTATCATAGCAACAAAAGTCATCTGGCCATCTGCAACCTGTTAAAAAAAATTTTTCCAGCCCGGGGCTTGAATCCAAAAGATACAAAGATCTGTCCTTACTCCACATTGACTCTTCCTGATCTGTGCTGGAGACTCCCTGTGCCTAACATAAGATAGAAGAGGTTGTATCAGCATGCAATTTAAGTGATTACTCTTGAAAATCATATACTCAACAGGGTAGAAGTAAGCCTTCATCAGGTAACCAGAGGATCTTCATCCTGTAGGCAGAAGGGCCCAGATTAACAAAGGTACTTAGTTACCTAAACCCAAAATTTAGGCATCTCAGTCTGGGCTTAGGTTCCTGAGTCTTAATTTTAGGCTCTACTGCAATTCACAAACTCCCACCAAACTCTATAGATGCCTAAACTCACTCCAAACCTTATTGTTTCAGGGTAAAATTTCCCTAGGTGCCCACAGTTCTGCTTCCTCACTACTGTCTCCCGCTAGGCCTCTGGATGCCAATCTCCCACCTGAGCCCCAGAGAGATTCAAAGAACAGGGAAAGATAGGTGTTCAGATGCTAAGCTGTGTGAGGGGCCTAATCTGCTCCGAGGCCACCAATTGGATCAGGTCCCATTCAAAATCTGGCCACTGGAGGAAGTGGCTGTGGTGCCCTCCTCATAACTTTTAGAGCACTCGCTTGGAATGTGGGAGACCAGCGTCCAATTATCCCCTCTCTGTTTGAAGGGGAGAAAGAATTTGAACAGGAGTCTCCCACCACTCAGCAAGAGAGCTCTAACCACTGCCCTGTGGCTCTCATGGGGGCTCCCTTATTCTCTCCCATAGAAGGTGTTCTAGTTTGGATAAATAATTAAAGAGTGATTGGAACAGGAGGACTGGACCCTGGGTTTTCCATCTCCCAGATGGGTGCCCTAACCAGCAGCCTACATAGTCATTCTCTCCTTTCATCTCCCCAGCCTCTCTCTCTTTGGCCCAACGATGCTTTAAGTATCTGAAGCTGTTTCACTGTGTGTTAATAAAAGAAATGTAAAAATTATGTTCAAAATGGCTTTCAAATGGACAAATAAACAAAAAACAGCTATTCCATTCCAACGCATGTTATGCGCTCATCCTAACTTATGCGTGTGTGCCAAGAACATTTTCTACTATACAATTCTCTTACTATGTATAGCTATATATTTCATTTTGCCTAGAAATAACCTCAGAGCATCACACAGTAGAAAAACAAAGGCCAAGAAAATTAACTACCCCCAAATCAACACTGCTGCATAGGCATGCAAGCCAGCACTCCTGGTGATTGGGAAATCCAAGTCTATTTTTAATATCATATTTGTCCCCCAACTGTTGCTTCATAACCATGATAAACAGTATAATTTGTGGTTTCAAAGAAAAAAAGAAAAATAAACCTACTCTGGCAATACCGTATCTTTGCAGTCTTATAAGAACCCAGAAAGGAACATGTGTATCCATGAAATTAAACAAAACAGTAAAACAAACAAACGGGATATCTTCAGAGTTTTCATTTATGCTACATTGTGATATTATCTTTTTGTACCCAGTATAACAAGAGCGCACTGGATTCAAAGCTCCTTGCTTAGTTTGTACACACCCACTTGTTACCATAAGCATCTTTTGTTTATGTAATTTTTTAAAATAGCAAAATATAGATTATGGCTTATGAAAATGCAACTTCAATAATATATTTTGTTAGTTGTACATATTATATTTACTCCTGAACAGTACTGCTCAGAAAAACATGCAAGGCTGAAGCACAAATCCAAAACACCACTTGCTCTCTCTATTTACAGAGGGCTACCAGGTGGATATATGCGTATTTTCTTCAGGAATACATCCTGGTGGCCAAACAGACTGAACATGGAATTACAATTGGCAAGCAAAATAGAATACATAATAGAAATGTCTATACATACATTTATTTATAGCAAGTGTAATTGTCATTGTCTAATCCATCCTATCCCATTAGATAGCCCCTAGCTTATGTAAGAGGGGACCTTTGGCTATGGTGACATCAACCTTGCTTTGGGACATGTACACTCTGGGTGCCACCATGCCTGTGAGAATACATTCAAAATTGTCACTCCTTTGCCGAGCAGTAGCAGATTTGGGTGACTCGGGTTGTTTCTCAGTGGAGGAGAAACCAATGATGCAAAGTCTGGGTACACTTTTAGTATAAATATACGCTAGTGCTTGAATGGAGGTAGTCAAATAGCACACAGGTAATCCCCTCATTCAGTAATCATCAGTCTTCTTTGAGACCGGACTTGAACAAATCACTTGAAGAAACTGTTAAAAGTGGTGTCAGCAGAGTCCACAGGAACAGTGACAGGCTAGTGCAGGGTAGAATTACACCCCAGCTTGTTGCAAACTAAATATTTGTATAGACAAACCTTTGCCTTAGCCAAAGCACCAAAACCAAGTTCCCAGGGAGCACGTCTGCTGTAAGGATTAACACTAGTTACAGAGATTAAGGTGGAACGCAAACTCTCCTGCTGCTTGCAGCAGCGCCGCAAAAAAGAACATATGCCACAAAACTTACAACAATGCAGCATTGTTTTTTTCATAGATTGAACAATGGCTTGAAAGCTAAGAAAACTATGGCTCTGTCTACACCAGCTCTAGTAGACATACTCAAGCTAGCTCCCATCGAGCTAGTGTGCTAAAAATAGTAGTAATCCTCGATAGCATGGACAGTGGCAAGCGGTGGCATTGGCTGGCCATTCTGAGTACAAACCTGCCTGGGCCCTCTGGACACATATTCAGGGCAGCTAGCCTGTGCTGATCATGCTACCATGGCATCAAGGTAGCCTGGGTAGTCTATGCAGGCTGGAAATCACACCTTTAGCTCCAAGTGTAGATGTAGCCTATATGTAACAGCACCACCTGGTTACTCCCAACATAATGGTATAAAATATGTCCTACAAAATTATATTAAAAGTCCCACTGGAGAGGGATGTGTCTCCCAAT
This sequence comes from Chrysemys picta bellii, assembly GCF_011386835.1. Taxonomy (NCBI): domain Eukaryota; kingdom Metazoa; phylum Chordata; order Testudines; family Emydidae; genus Chrysemys; species Chrysemys picta. Next base: position 171,843,135 of record NC_088793.1, on the reverse strand, counting down.
CTTTCTATTATTCTCTTGTTGATATTTCCCTCAGAGCAGCTGCAGGCCCTGTGCATTCTCACGGTGCATTTTCACCTCTTCAGGTCCCTCAGACCTGTGCATTCTCACTCCAGATCGCCCCCCAGAATTAAGGGGAGAACTAAGTGCGGAAGGAATAGGAAGAACAAGGGAATTATTAATAAAATCAACCACACAATCAGATGATGAGGGAAACAATAAGACTTCTTCTCACCTCCAACCTGCACAGTAGAGGCCTCGGCATGTAGTCTTTTGTAAGCATAGTTTACAGTTTTGGAAGCCCTACTTTCCCTTGGGAAAACTGAGTAGCTCCATGTTCAGGGAAAGGGTTGGCGAGTCTTTAATAATAGAAATACATATAATAGGATAATACTGTAGCAAGAGGACAATTGGTTATAAATCCCACATCACAAAAAAGAGAGGCTACACAGCAGGCCCCACGTTGTTTAGCTAGATGTGTGCAAACAAATGTCCTGCTTCTGCAAATTGATATGTGAAGAAATCCACCCACGTACAGTAACTTGAAGGATCGTAGCTAAAATCCCAACCCCATGGCTTCTAAGTCTCTGTAAGAGAAGCCCCATCACTTAACTCCAGAGGATGTTCTCTTTTTTGGCAGCATTCCATACACTGGAATGCTGGATCAGATTGTGGAGAGGTTTGGATGACAAGGTAACAATCTGTAGGACCATTTGTCCTTTCTGCAGGGAAGCGTTCTGGCTGAAGGCCCAGCAGAATACTATGAGCGGCTGTAACTGAGCCCCATTGGTTCAGGACAATGTGCATATGGAGATATGTGGAATTCTGTGAGTTGTGTTAAGGTTTTATCTCCTTTTCCCAAGGAGGGTCTCTATTTTGTCCTCCTTTGACTTCATTTTTCCCTTCCCGTTCCCCGTGGTAGTCTCATATGCCAATGATAAAGAACACAAAAGAATCATTTTCTTCCAATGCAGAACAAGAAACATTCTTACTGAAAGGAAAACAGTGTTTCCTCTGATGCTGGACTGTATTTCTCATTTTCTGTTTCATCACTGAACTTCTGCGTCAAACCTTTCCCATTCCCCTCCTGACTAGAGGTGGGCACAATTTTTCAGATGAATTGTTAAAAAAAACTGTGCTGCAATGCATATGCAAAGGCAACCTTAATTTTGACATTTCCTGACTTGTGAGTGCTTGACCTTCCAATGTTAATAATGTTCTTTTAATGTGGATTTTTATTCTGTGTTCAGTGGAAACCCTGTTACATAGACTGTCATCCTAATTATTGTCTCAACTCAGAGAAGAGGCTATTAAACAAAAGTCTGAAAAGACTAAGTGGAATAAAATACTGTGTGGAACAAAAATGAAAGTCAACATGAAACCTATGCACCACTAAAGTCCTCCTGATCTTCTGTTTTGAGAGCTTAGGTAGGATTTAAGTAACACCTTAGTTTGCAGCTGTGAGGGTTGAATTTTACTCTGAATATGATTATTTTGTATCTTCTATATTAAAAGTCCAGAGCTTAAAATTGCACACTTATTTAAACACCTGGTGAAATACCACTTAGCTGTTCAGAATGCATCCCTATTAAGCAGAATGTTACTATTTCTGTAATCATTGCACAGATGTCCTTACCATTCACAATCATTAAACCAAACTGGCTTCCTTATCTGTCCTGAGGAAGGGCAACCCAAGAACACAGTACTACTAATAATTTGTATTTTTAGATTGCCTTTTATCCAAGGAGCTCCAAGTACTTCACAAACAGTAACTAAGCTTGTGAATACGCTGGGAGGTAAGTATTAGTGTAGTTTAGGCCATAAACAATTTGCTTATGACAAAGCCCCTGCCTCAAGATTAGGCCATAAGCAATTTGCCCAAGATCACCTGGGGCTCATGCCATTTAGGTGCCAGTCAACTCCTAAGGAAGCTCCAGGAAAAGTTCTGCCTACGGAAGGATGGACACTGCTTGGAACTGCCTGGCCTGAAATGGGAAAGCACACACTGCCACATTCTGGAGAGTGCAGGGACTGCAATTGTGATCAGCTGCTGAACAACGCTACCAAAAGGGATGAGCATCAGCATGGTATAGTGAAAGCAATGAATATGATCGTATAAGGATTCTTATTCAACACAAAATCAAGACTCAGATATAAACACCTCTGAACTTTAGAGATGTTTAAAATCTGAACCCAGATCTGAATGTCACAAATTACCCTTACTTGCAGAATAACCCCCTTCCCCTGCTTCCCAGATCCAAACACCTTGGAACTTAAAGGTTTTTAAAGCAGATCTGTAATTCTTCTCTGCAGAAGCCTGGCTAATTCCACATACCTGACATTTTTTATGTGGTTGATGTGTTTTGCTTTCTAACTAGTTCCTTTGCAGTGATAGCGGAAACCGATAATTATGTAATTCCCATCATCAAAGGGGAAAGAAAAATCTTGTGTGACCTATTTTACAGTATTGACACAAATTAAAAGGCCTTTAGATTTATATAAGGCAAGGTGAGGTTGGGGGATGAGAAGGGGGTTGTGCCTGACAAAAATTCAATTGTTATTTTGGAGTCACAGAAACTGGTCTCACAAGTAAACTGTGAGGGCAAACATGTGGTTTGTGCTGTAATTACTACTTACACACTATAAGCATAAAGGATGAACCAGTTGCTACAAGGCCCCAGCATTCTTGCAGTCATCCTCAAGTAGCAACAAGCATTTTGCATGCAGCAGAGAAAGGCCTAGGAAGTAAGTCTCCCCAGTACCATACGAAGGTGGTTTTCTGTATCAGTTAATAGGAGAAGCTGAAGTATTTTCCCCCCCTCAGAGACTGAATTAGCCCATGGCTTTGTCATGTGATACTGTAAACAGCCTTCACCCATATGAAATACCAAGGCTTTAGGACTATGTTTTCTACTATTCTGAAATTCAAATCTCTTGGCTGACACTGCAGTCTCACAGCTGTCAGACTACTGAGTTCTTTCTTTTCTAGGATGTTCAATCAGAGAGCTGTATTAACAAACAAATAGCCATCAGAATTTGTTTCTGAATCAAGACCCTTAATGTCATGCACAGCATGTAAACAGACAGCTGGGAAAGAGAAACAAGCTAATTTGTTCTTAGGGTCATTTTTCAGTGTTTCATGGTATTTTAATTGAAAAAATCCAACTGAATTTAATGGGAGTCACAGAGATAGGCACGCAAGTTTAGGTTAGATATGACCCCACCACAAACCCTCCCAAATCTGTGTCCATTTTAAGAACCAGACTCAAACCAAATGTTCTTGTTGTCCTGGAATTTCTGAAGAAATGTTTTTTTCCCAGTCTACCTAGAATGGGAAACAGAGGTGCAGAAAGTAATGGGGAGAATGCCTCTCTAACCTAATTTTGTAGTCTTAAGATGTTTGGGTAGTTCTGATAAGCTTTTGATAAATATCTGCAGCTTTGTTGCTTTTCTGCTTTTCCCAAATTCCAAACCTTTGAGGTCTGGCAAGTTTACAAATGATTGCTCTGCTTTCCCTGTGAGGGGGTGGATTAAGTCCTATAATGCACAGCTCTGCACAGTGGCTACTGCACCACCCTATGCAAAGGTGTGGTGCCTCCCCTGCTAGTCTGGAGAAGGTAATGTTGTTCTAGGTACTAGGTACATGGATTTCTTGTGCTTATGGGAGCAGCAAGTCCAGATTATGTCTTGGGCTAAGGGCCCAAGAGAAAGAAGCTTCTTGTACAAACATTTTGCCCTTGAGAAAAAACAAAATCCAGCACTAAATGGGTCCTGGATCCATCACACCTTTGGATACTAAAATAGTAACTGTTTCCCTACAGAAGATCTTCCAATCCTGTTCCCCTCCAACCAGCAGACTTTAATTTGGCCTGGATCCTCTTTTGCACTGGCCCTGCAAATGCCTAGACATTGAACACCTGACTTTTATCAGGATACTGCTAGGATGACCACACCCATTGGTCAAAAGAGTTCCATTTCCATATAATATTACTCCTTGGGCATTCTGTACCAAAAAATAAAAATTCTGTGCAGAATATTTTAAAATTCTGCACATTTTATTTGTCCAAATAACACTGCATAATCATGCCAGTTTAATATATTTTGGTAATTAATTTTAAAATACCTGTCAACAAGTACGTCTGTAACAACACACACAAAAATTCCCCAAGGAGTAGAGAGTTAAAGAAACCCCTATGATAACCCAGTTCCTGTTTCTCTGCCTCTCCCCCTACCCCCAGAGTCCAGCTAGGGGCCCAGACAACCCCCCCCCCCCTCAGAGCCCGGATCCAGAGGGAGAAACAGCCTGATGTTCAGTCCCAGGCTTGCACGCAGTTTCCTGTGTGCCGCCCTCTCCTTCCCTCAGGGCATGCTGGGAACTGCAGCTGCCAGGAACACACTGACTTATATGGGGGGTTGTGAGCTGTTAGCCTCCACCCCAAACTCCGCTTTGCCTCCAGCATTTATAATGGTATTAAATATATTTAAAAGTGTTTATAATTTATTAGGGGTGGTCGCACTCAGAGGCTTGCTATGTGAAAGGGGTCACCAGTACAAAAGTTTGAAAACCACTGCTCTAGCTCCATCCCATCCCCTCTGCAATGTCTTCTCTGTGTGAGCTGGGCTCTGCTGGGTCCAGCAGCTCCTAGGGGCGGCCATCAGCACTGCAGCCCATTTCTGTGGGGGAAAATGAATTCTGTGCGAACAACATTAATTTCTGCAAAATTCTGCATTGTGCAGTGGTGCCCAGGAGTATTATATTCAGGCATGAAACCAGATTGACAGTGATCAAGAAAATGTAAGGACTTGGGACACAGCCAGATTTGTTCTAACAGCATCTTATCAATTGCCTTGAATACAAGCAGGCATGTTAGAGCCAGTGATAGCAGTGAGATTGTCAGCATTAATGGATTCCTTCTTGAGCCAGGATTTAAATGACCATTTCATTGAGGGATGCTGGTGCCCTGTCCTCCTTTGGGGAAGAACTAATACTGTCTCCCCAACCCATTTGATTTTACTAGCTCTGGGAAGCATGGATTCATCTCTCATAGACCAGAACAAAGCGTCCCCAGCATATTGAGAACCCTAGTGAGTACAGCCATACAAAACACAGCTATAGCTGATGTGGCATTTGCCTCTTTTAGAAATGAATGTTCTAGATTGACAGATATGGTTAATTCCCTCTGAACATGTTCCAAAATTCATGACAGCAAAAAATACTTCGCTTTTTCTCCCTGGAGACTGCAACTCAGATTCACCAAATTATTCCCCTCCCAGACACTCACCAGACCCATTGGCTGAGGCTTTGCAGATAGAAGTAGAAGCCCTTCTTCATCTCTACGACAGGCATAGGAAAGGATTTTAAATTTTCTCTGTGCCCCAATGTGAAAGAACATCATCCCATTCCTGTCTCTTTTCTGGCTACATACCGCATGGATGACTTTTTCTAGTCAAACACCTTGTGCAATTTATTTACAGTGTTCTCCCCCACCCCATCCTTACAAACAACAGATAATCTTAATGTCACATCAGACCACAGGGTAGAATGGTCCTCCAGTTGTTGAGTACCATCCCTGTAAATAGCTCTATGAAAGACAAGCAGTAAAAAATGGAAAGTGAGAGAAGTAATAGAAAGCTATCCACTAAGGAGATTTGAGGGGGTAGAAGTGCATTATGTAGCTTTTTCTTTCAATGAAATACTCAAGAATCAAGTAGAAATGGGCTTGACTAATAAATTTTGGCTGTTGTGCACCTATGCACTCTCCAGTATCCTATTATTTTAATAAAGCAGCCACTGTGTAAAGAAATGTAGTTACTTGCACAGGATAAAATTAGGTATGCCAACTTACTTCACACTATTTGCTTTTTTCAACCCATTGGCAGCTACCCACTTTCCATAAATACCAGTTTTCCAATTAATCCTGACATTATTTTAGCTTGCTAGACATTTCTGGGGAAGCAGCTGCTATCTCATAATAGCTATCAGCCCAGGAAACACCAGTGTCCTGCTTTAAATTTAATCATGTATTGGTTTTATCATTCAAATCTGCGTTGTGGAGCCTAATCCTATGAGGTGCTGAATACCCTCAACTCTCACTGACTTGAGTGACCTAATGAAGCTCAGCACCTTGCATGGTTGGTCCCATTATGTTACTGATGATGCAATACAACACAACATAATATGACATGAAGACTACAATTTAAAGGGGGACACAAATAACTTTGACTTACAAAGATACTATTGTAGGCACTTGAGTAATCATCTTCAGTCTGTGGAAACTGGTAAACCTTTGTGGTTTACCACTAATTTAATCATTTTAGAATTGTTCAGCAATTTTCTAGACCAACCAGGGCAGGACTGAGTGTGCTGAAGCACAGAAGGCAAGTGGGTGGAGTGAGAGAAGCATTAGTCTCCTATATCTAGGAATCTCCCTGAGGCCTTTGGTCTTGCATCTCAGCAAAATGCTGAAAGAATAATGTTTTTGTAGTATTTCAAACAGGAAACCCTCAAAGCCACTCATTCTCATGGCATTTCCCCACGATCCAAGAAAGTGGTACTTTGAAGACTCGAAAACCAGGAAAAGAATATTTGGCTTTGTGTGCTTGAAGAGGTAAACTGGATGTGGACCCTTCTTTGGCACACCTAAGACTTTCAATAGCTGAAGGCTGTTCTTGGCAAACTGACCAACTGTTTTTTTAAATTTGTAACCTTAATGACTAGCAGATGTGAAATCACTAAATCCCAATTTGTGTCACCTTCAATAGAAGTGAAATGCCCCTTCACAGCTCACATAAAGTGTGTTAGAAGTGTTCTATTGGAGGTTCAACATGATGGAAATAATGGGCTAGTGTCTCTATTTTTATCGTTTTCAAAAAAACACCTAGCCAAATGGAGAGAGAGAGAGAGAGAGAGCGTGCAAGAGAGCACACCATTCCTTATAAGACCTGTCTAGTAAAGAAATAGAGGGAGGAGCAGGAGTAGACTTGAATTTACAAACACATAACTGATCCAAAAGCAGTTCTGCAGTAGCAACTGAGACCTCTGTATCATATGGAGACTGGTTCCATTGTGAGTGTACAAGACAAGAAAGGATGCTTCCCAGCCTCATACACCTAAATCAGTGGTTCTCAACTAAGGGTACATGTAGCCCTGGGGGTACGTAGAAGTCTTCCAGTGGGTACATTAACTCTTCTCTATATATTTTCTAGATAATACTTAGTCCTGCTTTGAGTGCAGGGGACTGGACTAGATGACCTCTCGAGGTCCCTTCCAGTTCTATGATTCTATGCCTAGTTTTAATCTCACTGTTAAACAATAGAATACCAATTGAAATGTATTAAATATTTTTGGATGTTTTCTACAGTTTCAGATATATTGATTTAAATTCCACACAATACAAAGTGTACAGTGCTCACTTTGTTATTTTTTATTAGAAATGTTTGCACTGTAAAAATGACAAAAGAAATAGTATTTTTCAATTCACCTCATACATGTACTGTAGTTCAATCTCTATCATGAAAGTGAAATTTACAAATGTAGATTTTTTTGTTACATAACTGCACTCAAAGACAAAACAATGTAAAACTTTAGAGCATATAAGTCCACTTCTTGTTCAGCCAAACACTAAGACAAACAAGTTTGTTTACATTTACAGGAGATAATGCTGCCCCCTTATTTATGTCACCTGAAAGTGAGAAGAGGCATTCACATGGCATTTTTGAAGCCGGCCTTGCAAGGTATTTATGTGCCAGATATGCTAAACATTTGTATGCCCCTTCGTGCTTCGGACACCATTGCAGAGGACATGCTTCCATGCTGATGACGCTTGTTAAAAACATAATGTGTTAATTAAATTTGTGACTCAATTCCTTGGGGGAGAATTGTATGTCTCCTGCTCTGTTTTACCCATATTCTGCCATATATTTCATGTTATAGCAATCTTGGATGATGACCCAGCACATGTTGTTCATTTTAAGAACACTTTCACTGTAGACAAAATGCAAAGAAGTCACTAATGTGAACACACTTCTTTGTCTGAGCGATTGGCTGAACAAGAAGTAGAACTGAATGGACTTGTAGGCTCTAACGTTTTACATTGTTTTGTTTTTCTATGCAGTTATTTTTCTACATAATTCTACATTTGTAAGTTCAACTTTCATGATAAAGAGATTGCACAGTACTTGTAATGAGGGAATTGAAAATACTATTTCTTTTGTTTTTTTACAGTGAAAATACTTGTAATCAAAAATAAAAATAAAGCGAGCACTGTACACTTTGTGTCTGTGTTGTAATTGAAATCAATATATTTGAAAAATGTAGAAAACATCAAAAATATTTAAATACATGGTATTCTATTATTGTTTAACAGTGCAATTAATTGTGCAATTAATCGCGCAATTATTCATGATTATTTTTTTAATCCTGTGATTAATCACAATTAATTTTTTTAATCGCTTGACAGCCCTAAAACTAAAATTTCATACAATGACTTGTTTATACTGCTCTATATACTATACACTGAAATGTAAGTACAATATTTATATTCCAATTAATTTATTTTATAATAATATGGTTAAAACAGAAAGTAAACAATTTTTCAGTAATCGTGTTCTGTGAAACTTTTGTATTTTTATGTCTGATTTTGTAAGCAAGTAGTTTATGTGAGGTGAAACTTGGGGGTACACAAGACACAGACTCCTGAAAGGGATGTGAAAGGTTGAGAGCCACTGACCTAAACAAGATAGATAGCCACAATGTGACTGGGAGCTCATGCCTTTCTGGATAACTGGAAGGGGACAGAGTGAGGCCAAGGCTCTTCCCTCCCTGTTGGCTCGAAGAGTTGGCTGGATGGGGAAGGAGAGCAGTGTACCCTCTAAGGATGATGTGCATTGCCTGGCAGCCTCCAGGAGAAGTGCTGGCAGAATCATCATTATTCCTGGACACTCTTGCTGCACCCTGGTCCCTCCACACCACTTCCAGCAGGTGTGTCATTGTGTTTTGTTAATCCTTTAGACACTACCCAAGCAATTCCATTGCTATTGCAGTAGAGCACTAGACTCCATGTATTCTAAAAGCATTTAATATTGAGTACATCCAACCTGTACATTTTTCTCCAGTGGCTTTTGTATAGTCCTCTCAGAACTTTTCCATTTAAATGAGAATGGTGCTTCTTTCTATAGTCTTGCAGCCAGGAAATGGCCATAAGATTGAATCATCTATATTCATTTGCATTTTGCCTATTTAATTTTGCTCTTCTTCTGTAACATACATTGTTTTACTAGTCAAACCAAATGGGGTTGAGAGCTTTCAGCAAATCTGCAGAGAGGTCTGTTTCTTGAATATAATAACCAAATTGATCATCAGAGTGTCTCTATCACATTTCTGTTGGAAAGCTAGTTGAAACAGGAAGTAAAATAAGTTCTGTGCTCTACACGATAGTCTCCCTTTGGAGCCTGACGCTTGAAATTAGGTTATGCTCTGAAAACACTCAGGCATAGTTTATAATGTACAGGGTATAACAGTAGGTATAAAGAAAGTCACTTATGTTGTGATTAAGTGACTGTGTAATTAAATGCTACTAAACTGATGGCTCATTGGGAAGTGTTTTTAAAGCCACTGTATGGTATTTACTTTCCTGTGACTGTTCAGTTCCATCCACAAACTTTAATTATTTAGAAGTTTAGTGAATTAAAAATTTCTCTCTTTTATAATAAAATGGATAAAGTTGCTCATACAGTCTTTCAGCTTATGTGGACATGTTAAAAGACACATTTGGAAATCGAATACCAACAGAGGATTTTTCATGGGATATGAAGCTTTCTGCTGGATCAAATGTAGCCTAATTCAGTAATGATCAAAAGCTGTTATTACCCAATGGCTATGTGATGGCCCATGTGGCATGAACTGCTGGCCTCAGTGTGCTGCAGCCAAGGGTTGGATGGAAATGGAAACTGAACTAGTCTCACCCCTACAAGTGATTTCTCCAGAGTAGAACAGACACACACTATTGGGATTGCAGGGCGGGCTGTATGACGGCTCCTGGCGCTGTACCTGTTCTATGGATAAATAGAGGACCAACGTCTCCAGGTACTTAGATATGATGACAATGAATATGGTATAAGAACATGAACAGAGTAGAATAGATGTCCATCTGTCATCCTAAACGACAACACAATTCACTTTACGTCTGTTTTAAAGAAGACATTTGTTTTGGTAGAAGCTTGTTCATTATTTGGGTTCTGCCTGGTAAATTGAGGAAACTATACAACCAGTTCTGCTTGAAGTACCAGGCACTGCGTGCCTGATTCTACTGTCTGGAACACTAGTTACATACAAATATATTTCACTAGAGATACTCCTGATTTACGCCAGTAGAGTCAGGCCTGGCGTGGCCTTTCCAAAGCATCAACATTGCCAGCAACTTTGACACTCCAAGCAAAACTGCTGTGTTCATTCACCACACGAAGTGGGAAGTGGAAAATACCAGTGAAGGGCTTAAACTTATCCTTTCCTCCTTCTCCATTAGTTATTTCACTTTCAGGTTTCCCTACCTATGCCACAGTCCACACTGCTTTACAAACAAGTTCCAGCCAAACAGACTCTGGTGATCTAGATTTGTCTATGGATCAGTTAGTTTTAGTTTGACTCTCATATGTTTCCCCTCTCAAAAAACAAATAATGTTCTTACAGACCTCTTGTGATACAGTGTGTAGGAGCTCTTTCATCAGTCTCTCAGAGTCACTCTGATTGCTTTCACTGCCTGTATCTGCAGAAGCCCCTGTTTCAACGAAGATTGTTTAACATTCTTTTGTGATCATTTCTAAACATTTGCAACTAAATACATCCATTACGGGATCTTAGAGTTGTAGTTTAGCACCATAATGCATTGATTCGCTGGTCCTATGACCTTGAGTCACAGATGGGGATTTAGAGATCTGACAGATGTTTGGTGTCTCTGTCTGAGAAGTGGGGAGTTCTCCTCACTACTGAGGAGTAAGGCTGGGAAAAGCGGAATTTGAAGCATTTGGCAATGTGTGAGTGAAGTGCTGTGTACTGAATGACACAATACCAGTGAACAGAAATAAGTGCACTTCGGTAACTTTTCTTTTTGGGTGGCTTAAAATGCTGATCACCTCATGAAGACTAAGACCCCAGTTCAAGAAAGTATCCCTGTACAGCAATGGTTGCTTATGTAGATGCATAAGTTTAAGCATGTGCTTAAGTGCTTTCCTGGATAGAGGTGGACTTAAGCATGTAGTTAAGTGCTTTCCTGAATTAGAGCCAAAACTGAGATAAATGACTATAGCTGAATAAAAAAGAAAGTCATCCAGAAATACAATGCACTCCCATTCCCAAAGTGTCTTGTTTAGATATACAGAAACATTTTTCATATACACAGACTATTCTATCTGCCTTCTTCAATGCAGATCTAAACGTCCTGTTTAGAAAATCATATTTTTGGATAACATGCAAGTTTCCAAGGTCTGCGTTGCTGTGGAGGAGGTGCTGTGCATGGGAAAGCTATATTTATAATTAAAAAAAATAAAATAAAACAAAACAAAAAAAAGAGTCCAGTAAGCAATTGTTTCACAATGTAGTCTAAAAGGCTAGAACAATTAAACAACTACAGATGTGTCAAATGATGTAGGAAAATCATGAGACACTTCCAAATGAGTAGGCGGAGGGTGTGATGAGACCATATCCTGCAGTATATGAATCTCAGATTCTTTGGCATGCAATGTTTTTTTTAAAGAAAAATATCCTGGAGAATCTAAAGGGTTTCAGTTCAGCAACATAAAATAGACTTCTTTTTCTGATGCGGTGATTTTGGATCAGACCTGGGAATACAGTGTATAAAAGAAAGCACAGAATATAGTTTGCAAAGATAAAGGGCCAAATTCTAATTTCAGCTGCTCTGGTGTAAATGTAGAGTAACGCCTTAAAGATAATAGGACAGACTGTCTAAGTGCAGGACCAGGGTGGGGAGATGGGAAAGTGGCTTTAATTCACCTTTGCATCACTCTAATTTGGACCTTAGCCCCTGGCACAATTTAGAATATTCTTAAATCACTCTAGATGAGACAGCTTGTAAGGATCTTCCAGGGACTGTTACACTTGTGTAGAATAGCGTGGCCAGACATTTTCTGTCCTTTCCCGCAACTGAGAGATTATGCAGTAGCCACTCCTGTCCTCAGTGCAGCCCATTCACACTGATGGAGTGGGGTGGATTCTGCACCAGATTTTGTGACCATAGAATTATAGAGTACATAGGGTTCTGATTATAGCACACGATTATGCTAAACCCTGTGAGCAATTTTGGATTATAGTAGAGTTGGGAAAAAAATATAGCAGGGATGAACTAGAAAGGAAAAAAATCTCTTACTGAATATCATGGAGTCAGTTCTCCTACAAGATGATAAAGCAACTCCCCAGTAGATGATGCACCAGATATTTAGCAGATACTACAGTTTCTCTTCACCTATCATGCCGGTTTGTCAGATGCAACAATGGTTACATATAGGAGAGGGAGTAAGACAGAAAGACCAAGAAAGAAGGCTGGAACATCGCAAGGATCCTTCTGTAGAAAGTGCTTCATTTCACATAGTGAAACCTTTTAAGAAAACTGCCTATTAGAACTGGTGCTATTGTTTTGCTTAAAGGGACACTATTAAGACAGGCAACCCCTCAAATATGACCTACTTTTCCTTTCTATATGCAAAATACGCAAACTCTTTATTTATGTGGGAGGATTTTCCCCAAAAGAATTTACACAATAGTCTTCATAAACTAAATAAAATAATATTCAGTATTATAAGCTCAGCATTGAAGAACAACCCTATAGTGCAATAACAAACCAATGTGAGCGTGCAGTCGAAGAGTAGAGAGATTTGCTAAGGGAAATCAATTTCAGTTTCAACTGTCTAAGGGGCCATTATAATAGGAAGAGACAACTATTGTCAACATTGTGAAAAGTTTTTCTCTAGACAGAGGCCTGTACAGAACAGCTTTAAGTTTCATGTAATGCTAGAGAAAAGATACAATGTCCAAAGCAAGGTCTACCATCAGTGACAAAATTCTCACTATCCTGAACTGGCATGAGAAATAAATGTCTGTGTGAAAAGTTGCTGTTTGGTGAGTGTGTTTTCTTTTCCCACCATCTTCCCATGGTCACAGGATCAGCAGACCAATGGAGCTGCAGATCTCTGAGAAATATCACGGCCAGAGGAAAAGTTACATACCTGGTTTTCTGAACTTCTATGTATTTAGTACTGGACTCCCTCAAAGAGAATGTCTTGCCAAAAATACTTTATAAGACCAGTAGTGCCTGAAGAATAAGTCCTTCACTGCTTCAAATATTTATTTGTAATGAGTTCCCCTCCACCCCTTTTTTGCTATGTAATTAGATATTCCAAGAATCTATGAGCACATTAAAATATTTCCTATTTAACTTCATAGCAAAATAGATGTGGGTATGAGCCGTAAGTTAGGAGCTAAATGGCACATGGTAAATCCATATAAGGGATTCATATTAAACTTATGGCAAAAAAATATTTTCTGAATTATACTGTATAAAATAATTGTCAATAGTTATTTACTATCACCATATATGTGGTGAAAATATAGTGGAACAAAGTTATCAGAGCATATAAAGAGAGGAGTTATACAAACACTTAATTTAGCTTTTAATCATCAATGTTCTGTTACCATTTATAAGATCAAATAGTAAGTATTTCGGTTTATTTTAAATTAGTATTTAAGAAATCATCTGCACCTATTCAGCAGTTTATAGGAGAAGGGTGAGGAGTGATCTAATATTGGACCCAATCCTGGAATGCTGAAGTCAATGGGAGTTTTGCCATTGACTTCAATGGAAGTCATTCCCCTAATTCTGAAAGGGTAGATGAAAGATCATGTCTAAACTGTAGGTACCATGTCTGACCCTACTGATAGGCAGAACTAAATTTTCCATGACAAAGTCAGCTCAGTTACAAATCCAGTTGAACTATAAAAGCAGGTATTTCAAACACAAGCAACTTAAATATTTTCTTTCTAAATGATCATCTAACATGAAGATTGTTGCATCATCTGCAAACTGGATTCTGAATGCAGTGATTTTATTTATTCAGTTAGTCTCTCTGATTCACCCACATAAAGGCAGGCTTGCTGTATCAAAAGGACCTGTACTCTACTGGCACTCTTTTTCAATGCTTTGAGACCTGGGAGCGTATCCAGTTCCATTTTCTAGTTTACAGTAAATGCTGTAGCACACTGATCATATTTCAAATAAAAATAAATTGCAGATCTGGCAATGTTTCAAAACACTGACATTTTGGTGAGCAGACTGACACTTATTCTAGACATATCATTTTATTATCTTTTTAGAAATCATTCAATTAACATTTTTTTCATTATCTGAGTAACTAATATAGAGCTGTGTGAATTAGCTGCGAATAACTTTGACTATGGAAGTGTTCTTAATAAAATATTGGTGAATAATTCTTTCTTAATTCACTCACCTCTAATTAATTGTGGGACTTATACTTTAGGTAAGACTACATGTTATATCAGGGGTAAGCAACCTATGGCACATGTGCCGAAGGCGGCACGTGAACTGATTTTCAGTGGCACTCACACTGCCCGGGTCCTGGCAATCAGTCCGGGGGAGTCTGCATTTTAATTTAATTTTAAATGAAGCTTCTTAAAAATTTTAAAAACCTTATTTACTTTACATACAACAATAGTTTAGTTATATATTATAGACTTATAGAAAGAGACCTTTTGAAAATGTTAAAATGTATTACCGGCACGCAAAACCTTAAATTAGAGAGAATAAATGAAAACTCGGAACACCACATCTGAAAGGTCGCCAACCCCTGTGTTATATCAATACGGTACACAGACAGTTACAGCACCAATCTCACACTCGTGGCACTATCCAAAATTTGTAATAATATTCAGCGCAAAATTGTGCTCGCCATTAATATATTAATTAAGCCGCCATATGAAAGTGGTGCAACTAGGCTAGTGTGGCACACAGGGGCTGTAACTCAGCTTGTGGATCTGACCCCAAATCTTCTATTGCCAATATCCCCCAAGCCTTTATCACTTGAGCTAAAGGAAAATCTGTAACTACTGAAGCATTTAGGCTTATGTCCTCTGGGTAGGCCAGCCAATAGACAATGACATGATTTCACACACTTGAGAAGTTCTTACATACATACCCATTGTAGTGGTTCTTTGACCGTTCCTCCCCATCAGGCTCGGAGTGAGGCCACTCTGCTTCACTACCTCACACAGTAATAGAGTCAATTAGCAAGCTAGGACTCTGATCCTCTGGTCAGAGCAAAGCAGCACACAGTCTATTGCCCTAACCCGCAGGGGAGCGGGGGGGAGGCAAGGCAATGAGCAATCTTTTGATATAGTCTTCGGGCTGGAGCGAACAGCAAACACAGCCTATGGGCGGAGCAGAGCAATAGGCTGTCTTTAGCCTATGTGAGTAGGCCTGCTGGCCTCAAGTGAGTAGGACACCAGCCCACAAAGGCGGGGGGGGATCAGGGGTAGGGGACCCGGGTCTACCCTACTCCACCAGGTCCCAGCCCAGGGCCCTAACAGTTGAGGATGGTTCCACCACTAGGTCAGCAGGGAAGTCACCAAAACAGACTGAATCATTTTCTGGTCACACAACCAGACTAATGTCTGGTTTCTCTGGGTTACTTCCTACCCCTACCTGTTTGTAGGGCTCCATTGCTCGGGGGTCCTCAGTCTCCTCTGGGCAGGGCCGGCTTTAAGGCGATTCACCTGATTCGGGCCCCGCAACGTCCCTAAGGACCCTCCGCCGAAGGCACCGGCAGCCAATTGAGCTGCCGCCGAAGTCCCGCCCCTGTCTACGGCGGCAGCTCTTTTCAAAAGAGCTGCCGCCGTAGACAGGGGCGGGACTTCGGCGGCAGCTCTTTTGAATCGGGCCCCGCAGTGCCTAAAGCCGGCCCTGTCTCTGGGTACTCAGCAACTGGCAGTCCAAGCAGTTCCTGAAGGTACTCATCTGGCGGCAGTCCCAGCAGCTACTTAGGGCACTTGTCTGCAGGCAGTTTTGGCAGCTACGCAAGATACTTGGCTGATGGCAGCCTCAGCAGCTCCCCTACCTTGGGGTTCTCCTCCAGGGGAAGGGATTGGTCCCTGGTCCAGGAGCCAGCAGCAAGGCAAAGGCATCTGAGTCCTTCCCTGACTCTCATCCCACTGAGCTAGAGGCCTCACCTCTTACACTTCCTGTCCTGCCTCTCAGCTTCAGGTGCAAGGGGCAAGGCTTGCCTGGCTCTGCCCACCATCAGGTGAGAGTGGGAGGCCACTGTGCCTCACTACACCCATAATTGTCTGAATGTTAGAAGATGGTACAATACTCAGTCTCTTCTGATCTGGGCTGGATTTGGTCTAGGCCAGCAGTTCTCAAACTGTGGGCCAGGACTCCAAAGTGGGTCGCAACTCAGTTTTAATGGGGTCTCCAAGGCTGGCATTAGACTTGCTGGGGCCTGGAAATGAAGCCGAAGCCTGAGTCCCACCTCCCAGGGCCAAATCCCAAGCCCCACTGCCTTGGGTCAAAGCCGAAGCCTGAGGGCTTCATCCCTGGGTGGCAATGCTCAGGTTACAGACCCCCATCGCCACCTGCGGCTGAAGCCCTTGGGCTTCGACTCCCTCCTCCCCCCCACCTGAGGCGGAGGGACTCGGGCTCAGGCTTTGGTCCCCCATCCTGGGGTTGTGTAGTAATTTTTGTTGCCAGAAGGTGGTTACAGTGCAATGAAGTTAGAGAACCCCTGGTCTAGACTCTGTGTCCTATTATTAATTCTTTAAACCACATAGCTGCCTGACCTAAGCTCCTTTTGTGCAAATGACTTCTGGTCAATTGTTGTTTCTGCTATAGTTATTGCTTTCTTACTATTAATGAGCTCAATTAGCTGAGAAAGAACCCCATGAGTTCTACCATTTACTGGAAAAAGAAGAACAGGAGGACTGGGTTTCTAACTATTAACCAGCTAGCAATTAGCTATCACAATACTATGAACTAAAATACAGAAGCTTTGGCACAGGATAATTCAGGCTAACATCTAGAAATGGAAAACTATCTAGAAAATGTTTTCATCAGATAGGGCAGAATATGGGGCATGTTTCTTCACCTTTCAATGTGTTCTAGCCAGACTCTTGAAAACAAAAATTGTGAAAATAATAAAGTAAAATGTAAGCTAAAATAGGAACATTTTTCAGATGTTGTCAGGTGTCATAGGAGATGTACCCAAGAATGTTATGAATAAAAAAGAGATTTTGTTATTATATACAGCTAATGTTACAGCTGGAGTTGTTCTGTTGGCTGAGAACATGACATCACTTTTTGACCTAAAATAAACAGAAACTTTCACAATAGAGCTGGTCAGAAAATGGTAAACTTTTTATGAAAATTTTGGAAAGAAATGAAAACTGGGGAAATACGTTTTTGGTCAAAAATTTCAGCTTGAGATTTTTCTGCCAAAAAGATGGAAATTTTCTTTAAAAAAAATAAAAATTTTCTGCAAAATATTTTTATTTTGAGAATAGGTCATTTAAAAAAAAAAATTTGTAATTAAAAAAAAAATCAACCAGCTCTAATATGATGGGTATAGTAGACATTGAATTAAGGCAAAATTGCAGCAATAGGGTAGGAAAATGTTTTCAGAAGCACAACACAAAACACAAACTAGACATTTTGGTGTCTAGGGAAAATGTTTGCCCTTTATATTGGAAAAGGGAGCTGTGGTGCATAATAACAGTGACTTCAGAACAAATCTTTGGGCCATACGTCTCACTGCCAGGCTCATTTACAATCTTTGAACTCGGGCAACAGTTTTCCACAACTGATGTTAATAATAGTACATTTACAGTACAATTGTAAGTATTTATTTTACATCCGACTTTCCTTCAGCTGCCTGTCAGCAGGAGCTCAGGTAAAGCTTATGATTATTTCTTCCTTTAAACCACAAGGGACTCATGGAGTTGTAATTAAAGTCATGTATTTTCCTGAATGAACTATACAAAATATGTTAAGTATTTGACCATATACTGAAGGCTGGTCATTTTGATCAAAGAGATGGAGAAATAGCACTAACAGAGGACGAGAGTACTGGAACTCTTTGGGAATCTGAATGTTTGTGTTATAATTTATACAAAAGTAGGACTATGTCTGGCTACATAAATATTTTTAACAAAGCACTGGCTTCAGAGAAGAAAGGGAGTAGTGCAATTTTCTTGATTTAAACTCACTATTTTGCAGACTGTTTCCCCTATTTAAGCAAAGATCACTTTTTTATTTAAGTCTGTTTTAATGTAATTTTATGTTGGTATGGGTTTTTTCCCCTCGGATTTTTAGATCTGGACACATCACCCATCCATCAAAGCAGCTGGGTTTCATAACAAACTGTTTTGTTTAATCTTTTCCTAAATTCTTGTCAACCAAACGCAAATAGAAAATATGGAGTTTAAGAGTACATTTTTATTGCAATTAATAGGATTTAATTGCCCTGTTCTCATTAACATTTGTTGGAATTGTATGGCTAAATCTCCACAAAAAGTATTAAATTTTTACTCCTAAAATATTTTGCCTTGCTTAAAAAAAAAAAAGTACTGATTTAAATATTTTGTAACAACCATAAGAATAACAAGTTTTGTTTATAACTGGAGATGCTCACTCTTCTTGCAGGATCTTTTTAGTTTGAAGATGCTCATATAAATTGGAAATGTTAATGCTTTTGTTTTAATAATGTGTTTTATTCCTTTTCAGTAATCAACAAATCGGAGGAGGGTTTGATAAAAAATTGACAATTTTAATAAATACATGAATAAATCTAAAAAAGGTTGGACAATATGGGCTTTTAAATGTGATTCTAGATAAACAGGCCAGTGTGGGTTTCTAAATATTAATTTAGATAATTTGGCCCATCTAATCGAATGGACTAACCAGATATGATAAAATGACTCAAATCTTTGCTTGTTCCTCAGACTGAACCAAAAACAAACATTTTCTGAAATGTTGAATGTTTTGTTTCTTTTATTTGCTTTTGTTACATGGTAACTTTCTGTTAGCACCAGCACAAGTGTCAAAACACTTTAGGCCAATTCTGAATTTTTTTGCTTACGTAAAGAGCTCATTGATTTGCACAGGAATTTAGCTATTGCTGAAGTAAGGATCACAGAATTTTTGCTTGTGCTATTGGGCCTACTGTTTTATCTGGGGGTACTAAAAATACAGCTTATAAAACCTTCTCTTTGCTCTCCTGAACACAAGTTGATTAGAACACTGAGATTCTATAGGTTTTTTTTTAATTAAAATATATTCAGATCCTTTCAGAATGAAATGATGAGAAAGGTTGTATGTGGTATATCACTTAGTACTGTGAGAGAGGTATCAGAATATTCTAGGTGAAGAAGAACAGGTTGTTGCCTTAACATCCACTAAGGAGGAAACCTGTGGTTGAACAGAGTTTATTACAAAATAAAAGTTAGAAATGAAATCCTCGGAAGATTAGAAATGGGATACAGAGCCTTTCACATTAAGGTCACTAGTTCAAATACAGCTTAGGTCACCACTAACGGAAAGTCATTACTAACTCATGGTTGGTCAGCTGTCTGCATGAAATGAATTGGTGGTCTCAATCCAATTCCCAATGGACAGGAATCCATACCACTACCACAATTGGCACCTTTGTCGTAAGTCTCAATTAACAAGCCAATGACTGAATTGAGCACAGACACAGAACAATACTTTCACCCTGACAGGTGGTACCTCAAAAAACAGGTTAGTAAGACTTGTGGTAAGATTGTTGCTGGTAGTTGCTACTTGCATTCCTAACTAGTAATCAAGATAGAAAATATCTGGGTTGGATTCTTAGTGCTGTGATGCCCAAATAAATTCTGGACAAACAAGCTATTCTTAACTCTTTCATCAGGGTAGTGATTTCTCTATTACTTAAAGACCACATTATTACCTCCATATATAGCCCATATCTCTCTCCTACATGATATCTTCCTTCAACACCAGGAAAAGTACTCAGTTTACAACTTGATGAAAATAGGATTACTATTTTACATCATATAATAGTTCTTATGCACAAAGTGCTTTACAAACATTAATAGATCCACACAACACCTCTGCAAAGTAAGTAAGATATCCTCAGCTCCTTGTGTAGTCTGTGATTCCCCTGGTATAAATTTGGTGCAGAATTCACCCCTTGACACAGAATCATGATTGAGAACCTCCACTTTCATTTAAATAAAAATTATTTTTCTAACCTTACCTTATGGTTGCAGAGACAACCTTGAAAATGTAAACTGATGCCTGTCTGAGTCTGCAAAGAGCCTGAAACACTTACTCCGAGAGGTGTGCATTGCCACAGTCATCTCACAGGGACCCATGGATTCTGTGATTGCATGGCCATGGAATTTAGCCTTTTTTTCAAGATATTACAAAATTCAGCATTGTTGCTACAGAATTGACTATTTTGCTGTCACCAAACACCCAGCATTTTGTTCTGTCTCCCTGCTCTGTTGAGATCTATGCGCACCTACCTCTTGCTCTCCACCTTTCCCCACAAGGGGAAATTAGTTGCATTACAGGGCATGCTCCCTCTAAAAAGCCAGGCAGGAGACAGGACATTCCACAGCTTCAGAGCCACAAAAGTAAATACATACAGTAATGCCGAGTTTCTCAAAAGAGCTCAGACCTTCTTTTGGAAAATGGCCAGATTGTCAAAAGAGATCAGCATTCTGGAAGATGAGCTTTTTTTGAAAAGAAAAGAAAAAAAAAATAAAGGTCACTAGTGTCACAATCAGCCAGATTCTCAAGTGCTCAGCACTGTCATGGGGTGTATGTACACTGGCCCAGGTACCAAAGGGTTAATACAGGTACTTCGAGCCACTGCTGATTGTAAGCCTCACAGCAGCTAGGAGGATAAAAGGGCTGGGAAGCAGAGGGGAGGGGTTGCAGTTGTGAGCAGGTTGGAGAAAGGAGCTCCTGCCAGCAAATTACTTAACAGCTTCACAACAACAGCCCAGGAGGGAACAGACTGACCAATAGGCTGGAGAGCCTGCAGAGATCCAGGGGCAGATAGGAAGAAGCTTGGGGCGCAGTCAAAGTAAAAAAACCTTGATCCTACTTATCTATCTCAAGGGCCCTGAGCTGGAATCCAGTGGAGTGGGCAGGCTCGGGTTCCCCTACTAACCTCCTGATGGACTTGGGAGAGACGAAAGGGTTTTCAGATTCCTGGACCCAGGAACAGATTGGCAGCCCTTCTAGGCTATGTGAGCCCAGGAGCTTAGCCATTGCACTGAGGCATCACCTCAAAAGCACCCACAATCAGAGCCAGATTTTCAAAAGAGCGCTGTTCACAATTAGGCAACTAACTAAGGCGATTTACAAAATGCTAAGCATCCAACAGCTCCTTTATGGCACTTCTAGCCAGATTTTTAAAAGAGGTAAGTATGCCAACACATTGCTCTCTCTGCGAAAATCAGGCCCAAAGGAGCTGCTGGGTGCTGAATGCTTAAAAATCTGGCCCTAAGCATTGCTGGTTCTGCAGTACCTATTACATTTCCAAGATCAAAATCCCTAACTCCTCAGACCCTCAAACCATAAAGGTACCAGAGGCTTGGCAAGATAAACCTGACTCATTTCAGTTCATGAGGCTTTTTGAAAGTTAACAGGGAGGCCTTAAAATTCAACACATGCACACTTACATCTAAAATAATGTGTCAAAATGTCATTTAGGAGGCAGTCAGTCTTACGGGGAATATTAAGTTTAGAACATATTTAATAGCAATCATTTTTGAGACAACCTTACCAGTATAATTTAAACGACCTTTCTGAATCTTGTCATCAGGACACAGTCTCTCTTAGACATCAGCTGTGCAGGGGGAAATTCTTTCTTACAGAGAAAACCTTCCTCTGAGAGAAAAATCATTAGGCAATAGAATATAAACAATCTGGTCATGGTCATTGTCTTCTTTTTTTGGCTGGAAAAAGCAACTTCCTGGATTCTGAAATATGTTGTTGATCAACACATTGTTTCAAACTGGAACACTGGAAACTACTACAATTAGGAATTTTAAACAGGCCAGTTCGCGAATGGGGCTGATTTAGTTTAAATTTAATGTTAAGAAACAATATTTTAATAATTAAAGAATCCCTAGGCATTGGAATCTCTTCAGTGTTGGGAATGTGTTCACTAATAGAAATGATACCAAGTGGGTGACCTAGATAAACTGGAGAAAAAAAACTAATCTTTGTATTGGGGACAATCTTTTTGTTATGCTTGTACAAAGCCTAGCATGAGCTCCTGATTCCTGAAGAGAGCCCCTCAGTACTAACACAATAAATGATAACAATACATTGTTGATGTATAGTTGGGGTTATTGTCATACCTTCCTTCATTATATTCAGGATTAGAAGGAAAAATATGGTGTTATGTAATTATTATTATTATTTGTATTAGAATAGCACCTGAGACCCCACCTGAGATCAGGGACCCTTTGTGCTATGCACTGTACATAAACAGCATGAGAAAGAGTCCTTGTTCTGACAACGAGGAGTCCTTGTGGCACCTTATAGACTAATAAATGTATTTGGGAATAAGCTTTCGTGGGCTAGAACCCACTTCATCAGATGCATGGAGTAGAAAATACCTCTGTTATTGAGTGACCAGACCTAAAAGTGGCAATTCTTCAACAAAAAAACCTTCAAAACCAGACTCCAATATGAAACTGCAGAACTGGAATTAATTTGCAAACTGGACACCATCAAATTAGGCCTGAATAAAGACTGGGAGTGGTTGGGTCATTACAGAGTAATCACATCTCCCCTCAGCCTTCTATTGGTTCGACCAGCGGTTCTCAGACTGTGGGTCAGACCCCAAAGTGGTTCGCAACCCCATTTTAATGGGGTCTCCAGGGCTGGTGTTAGACTTGCAGGGCACAAATTGGGAGCAGCACATCTCCTGTCCCCGCTACAGAACTCATTGCATTGCACACTCAGGCTGCCTGCCCCAATGCAACACCCTGCCTTGCCCCTCCCCCCCCAACTCTGCCTATGTTTGGGGTAGCTCCATTGCCAACAATGGAACATTGACATAAGCTGAGTAACTGTCCTGAGGTCTAAAATGGTTCAAGCATTCAAATGTGAGGGAAGGGTTATTTGACCTGAACCTCTGAACCTCATATTTCCTTTCTCTCTCTCACAATATGTTGGTTAGAATTTAAAAAAAAAATCAGTACAACTATATGAGTGAGATAAAAACAGCTCAATCAAAATTAATTTGTGTATCAGTATTGTATAGTGAACTTGCATGCACAAGACTCATTTGTAAGCATCTCATGGATGAAACAATATGGAAATACAGCTCAAAATACTCAGTCTGACATATGTCACATGGTTTTAAAGAGATTTACTTACTTACAAGACACAGGATTCTGCCATCCTTCTTCACATAAGTAGTTATTACTCATGTGAGTGACCTCATTGACTTCTATGGAACTACTCAGATGAGTAATTATGAGCTCTATTCTGCCATAACGGCTAATGTACCAGAGTCCATTTTGATTTTATTTAGAGTCAGTGATAGAAGGTTTCAAGAACATGGGAATGAGCCAGGCTGTTCAGGTCTGGATTCTGATCCATTTCTGAACTTCCCCAAAGTCTAAGGACTGTTGTATCTGGTGCTTTGCTTTGGCTCTCTCTTACAGAGATGGGATGAAGTCCTGAAGTGTAAGTATTGATTTTTTTCCCAAGAAAAATGCAACCTCCCACCCCACAATGTATTTAAATAAATACAACAATTATTACTGGGAATCAAGCTGCCAATCCCTCCTAGGTACCAAATGGCTCTCTCACCAGCTTCTCACACGAGCAGGATTGGCCCATACCATAGAGACCAAGTTAGGAAACTTAGTCATTTGTTTCTTTTGTTGCTGCTGATTCTGTGATTAGTCATGTACATTAGCTAGGGAATAATCTTACCCATATCATATTCTTTACTTGCATTTCTGAGCTCTGTTCCCTTTCTCAGAGATTAAAAAAGAAGATTTTCACCATGAAATTCTACCAAGATTCAGAGCTGATTAACATATTTATATATATATAATATATATATTATATATATTAGTTTTGACCAGAAGCAGCCAAATATCTTGGGCCAGCCCTTCCTTTGTTATTGAAGGAAATGACACCTTTGTGCTTTGATGTGCTTTCCCAGAGGGGAAAGTGTACTTCAGACAGAAATAATAGTTTTATTTTATGTCATTTTGATATGCCCATAAATGTCTTTTACTGTGATAATGTCTGGGCAAGGTCTTTTCCATAGTTTTAGATTGCCTATGACATTGAAACAGACAGGAAGGATGGCAAATTCATACACACGGGCCACATTTTGCATGCTGTCTATACTAGCTAGTGCAACACTTTCTTAGGAGTGACAGTATTTGAAAATAAAGGCTGCCCTTACTTATGTGAGTTGCACAGTGCTGGGGGAAGACAAGGGGGAAAAGCAAAGTGGGACAGACCTTGTGGTAGGTGCTGGAAATTCAAATGCCTAGGATATTTCTTTCAATGCAAGAGTTCTGATTTCATCATTCAGGATACTAGCGTCTCAATCCAATGTCAGTGGAGATCAAGGAGAATCTTTCCATTGACTTTTTCCACAGATATTGGATATGATTCTGTGCAGGGCCGGATTTCCAATTAGGCACAGAAGGCACATGCCTGGGAGGCTGGCATTCTAGCAGCACCTAAAAGTAAAAAGTGGGATAAAAAAGTTTCATATTTTATGGAAAACACAAAGGTCAGCGGGGGGTCGGGGGGAGAGAGAGGGAGGGGGAGTTAAATATGCTGTTCCTAGGGTGCATAAGGTGTATATCCGGCCCTGATTCTGTGCAGCACCTCTAAGAAGCGCAACACACAACTTGATGTTCAGGTGAAGTGGAGTTGAGGCAACTTTAAACCCATCTCTGTAGCCTCCTGAGTGGGCTGGAGATATCCCTGGCCTAAGTTAGGCAGCCTCTGGGAGAGGGGAAGGGGGAAGGGTGTCTGTCTAAGTCACAGTAGCCTCCCTGGGCTTCCCCATACTGTCCTTGGGCTACTACACCAGAGCTTGTGAGGGGTCCTTAGAAGTTAGCCTTAAAATGGTCTTTCCAGCACCTGCACCAAGGGAAAATCCTCCCTGGTCAGAACAGGAGATTTTTGGACACCTTTACATTGCTTTGGCTCTTTTACCTGGCATAAAGGGGCCAGGGTGGGGGTGAGGATTTTACCCATTAATTCTATTTAAACTAGAATGCACTCTATTTGTTCTGATTAGTTTGGATAAAGTCATAAAGATACATATAGTGCATAATCAGCAATCACCCAAATTTAGGTGAATCAATTTAATACAGATTAGATATTAGCATTCAAGTATTTTTATTACACTGTCTCTTGCACAAATGGTTTTGTGGTTTATTAGATATTTGGGTATTTTGATTGGCTCGGTAGAGCCTCCACTACCAGTTAATTTTGCATTGGCTTCAAATTCCCTATCCTATAGCTAGACTGCCATAACCCCCTTTTTTGGCCTATCATTAAAGGGGTGTTAATGCCCCATTTCACCTAGAAGGGTCCTTAGAATATATGCTAACTACTTATGCTAATTAGTTCAATCTTGTATTTAGCTGTGACATACTTAGTACCTTTCCCAGACCTGAAGAAGAGCTCTGTGTAGCTCAAAAGCTTGTCTGTCTCACCAACAGAAGTTGGGCCAAGAAGATACAGTATTACCTCACCCACCTTGTCTCTCTAATATCCTGGGACTGACAAGGCTACAACAACACTGCATACCTTTATGTATAAATCAGTTAGCCTCAGTGATTTGTTTCCTCCTATTTTTAGTCAGTGCAGGAATCAACACTTTTTGAATTACAAACATGCATTCATGTGTTCAGAACACAGACAAACATCACTGGCCATCATCAAGCCTTTAGCAACTGTTTGAGTTACTGCAGCCAGCTGTCACATACATCTGAGAGCAACACTTCAGTTCACAGTTCATTCATTAAGTTCCAATCACTTGAAATGCTTGAGTCCAATCATGAGGCGTCACAGGAGCTGAGTCTAAAAGATTTCATGCCCTAACACTTCATCTGAGCTTTCAAAAGACAAAACAGCCATCTGTGTCACTGATATCAGAATCTGGAGCTGTATTTCTTTTTAGTTGTTTTTCTTCTGCCAGTTTTTAATCTTTCTTTCTTCTCATTCTTTTTCCTACCAAAGTAAGTCAGTTGTCAGAGCACATGGTCTTTGCTTTCCTAATGCATGCCAAAGACTTCTCGAAAGTATCTCTCTTTACTAAAGTTTTAATTTAAAAAATATACACATCGTAGACAAAAATATGATTATATCACACAAAAAGGTGCATGTGTAGTGGGGAGGTGGAGAAAGCAGAAACAATTATACACTTACTCCATAAACCAGTTTTGTAGTGGTAGAGTTAGTCGCAACTACATTTATGAGTGAACGAAATTTCCATCCAAGCTGGGTTTTGAAATGAAACTGTATTGGATTTAAATCCCACAAAAAAAAAGGGGGAAGTGGCTTTATAGTCTTGCAAGAAACTAATTGTATACATAACTCATTGCATAAGGGTTTATGGTTTATCTTCCCCATGTAATTATTAGGGATGGGCTTTGAACCAAACCCAGTCCTCTTCTGAGGTTCAAAAAGTTTGGTTAACTGATTTTTGTTTCAGCCAAGAGTAGAAGCCTCAGTACCAACATACAATATTGTGAGAGACGGTTCTCACGGTATCCTTATGCTGGCAGCAAGAAGTGAGCACTGGAAATATCATAAGATCTTGCAACATTTCCAGCCTTATTTCCAGACCAAAGAGGCTTGGATAGGTTTTGATTAAGCAGTAGAACTTTTGGATGCGTATCCAAACTGAACAGTCTCTCTGAATCTTTTGAGGTTCAGCACTCAGTAACTAGCCATTTGAGTAGCTGTTGGAGACTTCGTGTAATTGACAAAAGCCTGCCAATGTCCTCAAGTGTGTTCAGTTTATTCTGCAATGTCAGTAACTTTCTCATACTGTGCATGTTGAGAGTAAGCTTCCCTTCTGATGTTGGCGTTTGAGGAGAGGTGATATTGTGCTCATCTAATAAATGCTGTCCTGTCCTTTCAGACATTTATTCACTTATAACAATGATGAAATGCAGACCCAGCTCACAAGTGTTATAAAAGCTTTTCCATGTTGTTTTGATACTGTGGGGTTTTTTTACAACTACTATTCAATTATTACAATGAGGAGTCTTTGTGGTGCCTTAGAGACTAACAAATTTATTTGGGCATAAGCTTTCGTGGGCTAAAACCTACTTCATCAGATGCATGGAGTGGAAAATAGAGAGGCAGGTATAAATACACAGCACATGAAAAAATGGGAGTTGCCTTACCAAGTGGGGGGTCCTTGCTAATGAGCCAATTCAATTAAGGTGAAAGTGGGCTATTCTCAACAGCTGACAAGAAGAGGTGAATACTAATGAGGCCAATGTAATCAAGGTGGCTCATTTCAAACAGTTGACAAGAAGGTATGAGTATCAGCAGGGGGAAATTAGTTTTTGTAGTGACCCATCCACTCCCAGACTTTATTCAGGCCTAATTTGATGGTGTCCAGTTTGCAAATTCCAGTTCTGCAGTTTCTCGTTGAAGTCTGTTTTTGAAGTCTGTTATTGAGTGTCCAGGGAGATTTAAGTGTTCTCCTACTGGTTTTTGAATGTTATAATTCTTGATGTCTGATTTGTGTCCATTTATTCTTTTGTGTAGAGACTGTCTGGTCTGGCCAATGTACATGGCAGAGGAGCATTGCTGGTACATGATGGCATTTATCACATTGGTAGATGTGCAGGTGAACGAGCCCCTGATGGTGTGGCTGATGTGGGTAGGTCCTATTATGGTGTCCCTTGAATAGATATGCGGACAGAGTTGGCAATGGGGTCTGTTGCAGGGATTGGTTCCTGGGTTAGTATTTTTGTTGTGTGGTGTGTAGTTGTTGGTGAGTATTTGCTTCAGGTTGGGAGGCTGTCTGTAAGCGAGGACTAGCCTGTCTCCCAAGGTCTGTGAGAGTGAGGGATCATCCTTCAGAATAGGTTGTAGATCCTTGATGATGCACTGGAGAGGTTTTAGTTGGGGGCTGTAGGTGACGGCTAGTGGTGTTCTGTTACTTTCTTTGTTGGGCCTGTCCTGTAGTAGATGACTTCTGGGTACCCTTCTGGCTCTGTCAATATTTTTCTTCACTTCACTGGGTGGGTATTGTAGTTTTAAGAATGCTTGATAGAGATCCAGTAGGTGTTTGTCTCTGTCTGAGGGATTGGAGCAAATGCGGTTGTATCTTAGAGCTTGGCTGTAGACAATGGATCGTGTGATATGGTCTGGATGAAAGCTGGAGACATGTAGGTAAGTATAGCGGTCAGTAGGTTTCTGGTATAGGGTGGTGTTTATGAGACCATCACTTATTTGCACTGTACTGTGTAGGAAGTGGATCTCTTGTGTAGACTGGTCCAGGCTGAGGTTGATGGTGGGGTGGAAATTGTTGAAATCCTGGTGGAATTCCTCAAGGGCCTCCTTCCCATGGGTCCAGATGATGAAGATGTCATCAGTGTAGTGCAAGTAGAGTAGAGGTGTTAGAGGACGAGAGCAGAAGAAGCGTTGTTCTAAGTCAGTCATAAAAATGTTGGTATACTGTGGGGTCATGCAGGTACCTACCTCTGTTTTTTCCACTCCATGCATCTGATGAAGTGAGTTTTAGCCCACGAAAGCTTATGCCCAATAAATTTGTTAGTCTCTAAGGTGCCACAAGGACTCCTCGTTGTTTTTGCTGACATAGACTAACACAGCTACCACTCTGAAACCTATTCAATTATTATTATTAAATTCTGAAATGTATTTTCTGTGCTTTTTTTGATAGTCGTTTCATTAGGTGAAAGTATCAGAGGTGCGGAAAGGCTGTTTGGAATTCCATAGTGAATAGGATTCACTTTCCTAAAATTCTCTACCTCATCCAGAGAACGTGGCATTTTGGATGAGATTTGGGCTCTGAAAAATTTCATAGTGGATGGATACAAAGTTATTTAGTGCAGGTGTTTCAGTACAGATGTGTCCTTTTAAAAAATCCCTCCTCTCTTGCAAGTAGAAGGGGGTTTTTGTGTGGGGGGGTGAGGGGTGGGGGTTGTTTATAACAGGAACTCCGTTATAACTCTGTCTCATAGAATCACAGAAATGTAGGACAGGAAGGGACCTCAAAAAGTCATTGAGTTCAGCCCCCTGCACTGAGTGAACTTAGACCATTCCTGACAGGTGTTATCCAATTTGTTCTTAAAAAACCTTCTTTGATGGGGATCCCACAACCTCCCTTGGAAGCTTTTTTCAGAGCTTAACTAAAATTTATATAGTTGGAAAGTTTTCCTAATAGCTAATCTAAATCTCCCTTGCTGCAGATTAAGCTCATTACTTCTTGTACTACCTTCAGTGGACATAGAGAAGGATTGATCACCATTCTTTTTATAACAACCCTCAACATATGAAGACTATTATCAAGTCTCCCCTCATCTTATATCTATTTAGATGGTAAGGTCTTCAGAGCAGGGATTATTTACCACTCTGTGCAGCACCTAGCACAATGTAGTCCTGATTTTGGTTGGGGTTCCTACCATAAACAAGTTTATAATAATAATTTTTATTCAATGGAATTCACCCTGAAGGACAGGAGGATTGTAAAGAGCTTGGACTGTAGCTGCAATACCCAGCCTATGTTACTATTAACAGAGGTGTAGTCAGCAAATACATACACAGTCACACAGTTGAAATGAATGACAAGAAAGTGAAAGTGTCTAGTGGCTTGATACTCTGGGTTACAGTGCCACCCAAAGACGACAGAATAATGCCCCCTCAGTGTCATAAGTGTATCATCTCCTTGTTGTGAAAGAGGAGACTGATACAGCACAAGGATAAGGAAAGTTTGTGTGAAAATGAGAATCCTGATCCAGGTAAGAACTTTTATAAGGTCATAGGAATCTCGGAATTGCAGGACTGCCTCAGAGACCTGATTCCTCAGACAGTCTATGAAAGTGAGCAGTTCTAGGTACTTCAGAGAAAGACATAAACCTCCCCATAATGGACAAGTGTGCAGTGATATCTCTCTGGGGAAAGTTTCCTTCCAGCCTCAAGAAGTTAGTGGTTGGATTAGGAAGAACAATAATTATCATACTCAGTAATATTTTACGTCAGGACGTTCCATAGGTTAATTAAGCATTGTGTGGAAAAAGTATTTTCTTCTATCAATTTTAAATTTGTTGCCTTTCAGTGTCTACTCCATGGCCTCCTACTCTTGTATTATGAAAAAAAGGATAAATAGGAGTGCCTGATTTCACCATCTCTGTGCCATTCATTATTTTACATCTCTCTCTTGTGTTGCCTCTTAATTCATCCCATTTTAAAATTTCTCCTTCTTTGAAAGCTGTTCTGTGGATCTATCCATTTGTGTTGCCTACCTCTCGACCCTTTCTAGTTCTCCTATATTCTTGGACAGGCAGTCACCAGAACTGATCAGAGTGTTTGGTTGAAGGCTCACCATTGACTCATATAATGGAACTATGATATTTGCTGCATTATTTTCTCTCTTAGCTTGTATTTTCAAAAAAAAAGTAACATCTTAGTTCCTGTCTTGACCTCTGTCGCATGCTGACCAGAGGTTTTCAGTATGCTGCCCACAATGAAATCTAGGTTTTTTCACCCAAGTGCTGACAGTTCATTTAGAATCCAGCAACATGTCTAAATAGTGAAAATGGTTCTTCCCATTATTCCTTACTGTATCTTGCCCTTGATTATACTGCTCTGCATTCCTTGCCCTTTTACCCCTGCATTATATTCACAGCTCTCTCCTCTACTACTTCTCCTTCCCCACCTTGATTCTTCCTCAGCCTGTTTGCCACTTCACACTGTGGACACATGCAACACCGTGGCAGTGATTAAGTACCTACGCAGTCAGAATGATTCAGAAATTAGTGATTAGTCAGACCAGACTCTCAGGTGCGTCCCAGTGTCTTAGAATATTGCTCACATTTTGTGTTCAAGGTCCAGCCCTTAGAGACCATGGATGAATAGTGATGAAGAAGTGCCATGGGGTAGTATTACTTACGCTCAACCTTCCACCTGTATAGTCTGGTTTTCTAGCATTCTAATGAATCCCTAGAAGGGCTAGTCAAACTATTATTCATCGCAAACAAGGTAGTTAACAAATGTAGTCCTTTCTTCTTCTGTTTGCAGAACTGCTGTTCATACTGCGTATTCTGTCACTCGATGTGATATTAGGAATTTGCTATTTGAGCTGTGTCACCGATTACCCAAGGGTATGTCTACACTTCAAGGTGGGCATGTGATTCCCAGCATGAAGAGACATACCCATGTTAGCTCTCATTGAGCTAGTGCGCTAGCTGTGACAGCGCAAGCAGTGGGAGGTGCTAGCCACCACTTGTACATGCCAATGGTCTCAAACAGGCACATACTGAGGGGCCTCCCACTGCTCACGTTGCCCCAGCTACATTCTAACTTTAGGATACTAGCTTGATGAGAGCTAGCACAGGTGTGTCTCCTCGAGCTTGGAATCATATCACCGGCTCAAAGCTTGGACATAACCTTTGTCGCATGGGATTGTTTCTGTCCACTGATTGAATGACCTGACCTCTTTATAAACTACTTCTGCTTTCATCTGAAGCTAAATTTGTTTGGTTACTAAAAGGATTTACTTGTTGGTTGAACAAATTTCAATATAGGCTCTAAATAAGCTTTTGCTTAATAAACATTGGTACAAACAAAAGCTTTGTTGGCTGGGAATAGTGAATGATAAAGGAATATGAAAATAACTCGCTCATGTCATCAGCCACATTAATATACATATATCATGTCTGTTAGCCTAAGCACATGTATAGCACAAGGACTAGAACTTGAACTAGTGGTTTAGCTCCCAAACCATGTTTGCTGCTTCTGCAAAAGGAGAATCTTTTTTACCTCTCAGCAGTAATGTGGTTTATATAGTCTTTGTGGGCTAGCCACTAGCTGGAGAGATGACAGCAAATAGTTGAGCAGGTGTCACTCTATCCTTTAGAGGACAACAGAAAACATTCACAGTAGACAGTAGAACTGGTCAAAATAGTTTCATCAAAATGTTTAAAATGAAGAATAGTGTTTCACTTAAATAATTTTTTTGAGGAAATCTTTCATTTTTATCAAATGTTTTTTGATGGCAAACCAAAATGTGAAATACTGAGGTTTCATTTTTTTTTAAACACACACCCCCACCATTCCCTATTTTCTTCACTTTATCCTTGTGTGAAAAGGAAGGAAAAGGCAAAAAGAGGAGAAAGAGGCAGGGAGGGATGTGTGCACAACCCCCGCCTCCCTGAGTTTTGGGCGTTCATTTTATTGACAATCCTGTTGTATTATGTAACGCGGAAAATCTGGTCCTTCACGGTAAAGTTGGGATTTTCAAAGGTCCTCAGGATTGGTCGTTGACTCTGCTCCTAATTATGTCAATGGTGAAATTCAGTGGGAGGAGAGTTAGGCCAATACCAAGTACTTTTGAAAATCCACTTTAGTTGTCTCCAACTGGGTCCCCAAAAACTAAGCTAACCAAAATTAATGGACTCATTTGAAAACTTAATGATGTTATTGGGAACTATGGATGCTCCGAGAATCAGGCACTAGCTTTCTAAAATACTCAAATTAGAGACCAATTTTTAAAAGTGTGTCTGTCAGTTCATGCTCAAGGCCACCCAGAAAGTCAATGGCAGAGCCAGGAAAGAAATCCAGAACGCTGACGCTCCAGTCTCTTGCTCAGACTGGCAAACAACTTTCCTTCCTTTAGTTTAGGCTTATGCTTTTGATATTTTGCCTTCTCAGTAAAAAAGTGGAAAATGTGTGATTATGTTGACTAATTTTATTCTAAGTAGTAGCTCTAAGCATAGAAGGTCACTTAAAAATGAAAGTTAATACCTGTGTGGGTTATTATTGGCGGTAGCAAGATGGAAATGTGACTCTTGGGCTCATATCAGGGTCAGGCTTGCTTTGACCTGGATCTGTCTCTGAACAAGCCATTTCCAAGCATTTCCTATCATGCTTCTCATCAATCTACCATAAAAGACCAAGAGGGAGAATTCTCAGAGTGTTTCAATAGGAAATAATACCAAGAATTCACTTCCTAGTGGTATTTTCTCTGCAATGCAAAATGGCAGCTGCTTGCCTGGCCCCTCTCCCTTACCAGGAAATGAACTCTCTCTTTTTCATTTTAAGTACTCTCACTCCTGCTATTTATTGATTGATTTTTGTTTTCTTGACTTGACAAGATCAGGCTGGTCAAACCTGAACTGCCTGGATGTTACTGACTGGATGGGCTACAGACCTTTTAAAATTCTTGTCATCTTGTCTTATAAATTACATTAATGAGGGGTGTAAATCTTAGTATTCTAAGGGTATAGTTATAAAATAAAAGCCAGTATCTTGCAGGGGTGCTCTTAAAACGTAATGCATCCTCTGAGAGCTGCTTTCCCCCCACTCCCCTTTTTAAACTAAGGTTGGATTTTTTTAAAGAAATACAAATGTACCAATTTTGCAAAGTCACTTTCAGGAAAGTGCAATGTAAACAGCAGATTGTACACATCTGTGGAGTTTTGCATATGCAGACAAAAGTGGTACATTTTATGCACACATTTTTAAAGGGAATTTGGAAAATTTAGCCCAATACATCTAACCATATTTTCACACATTAGAAATAATGCCAGTTTCTAAACAATACCATTTAAAACATATTACGACTACTTCCTCCCCACCCCTTCCCCAAAGGAAAAAAAAAGCAAAGGATACAAAAATCATTGAGTAAATCCAAAAAAATCTTTAGCAGAACCAGGAATAGAACTGCAGTCTCCTGACTCTGTGTTGTGACAAGCACAAGATATGCCTAAGGCCACCTGAATATAACATCCTCTGATGACTGACACCATTGACCCCTGAGACAATTATACGGATTGGTGTGTGCCATGTGAAACCCCTCCTCCCAAGCTGAGCATGTTGCTTCTGTACTGCTCTCAGGACTTGATTCAAAGCCTACTGATGTCTATGGAGAGTCTTTCCATTAATGTCAACAGACTTTGGATTAGGCTCCATGCCTCTGCAAACTCAAGTGCAAGGATTGAGTTTGACACCCAAACTGGGTTTGTGTACTCAACATTTTGGAACAAGCCTCCTAGCCTGGGCTGATAGATTGGGGTGAGAAGGACTAATGTTCTAAAAATAACTGTATAGACAGTGCTTTGAAGTTGTGGCTTGGTCTGGAGCATGGGCTCCCAATCCCACCCCTCTCATTTGGCTTCAGAGCTCCAGCCCAAATCGCAACCTCAAAGTGCTCTCTATACAGCTATTTTGAGAGCACTAGCATGAGCCACACTAGCCCCAGGATATCGGGCTGAGAGGCTCACTCCCAAATGCTGTGCAGATGCACCCGTTGAGGCCCCAGTTCAGCAAAGTACTTAAGCATGGGATTGGTCCCATCAGAGGGAATAGGACTACTCACTTGCTTAAAGTTAGGCATGTGCTTAAGTAACCTGCTGAATCAGGGCCTGTGTGGGGAGAGTCTAACATTTGCAAAGATGAATTGTTCGATAATTCCCTTCTGTACTTTCTGCTCGATAGCAAGCAATTATAAAAGGGCTCCATGAAATGTTCATCCGATCACCATGCCAAGCACGCTGATTTGTTGGAACTGCTTATCTCAAACCACCTAGCATTATCTACTACTATATCACTGCCCCTCAAACACACACATAAGGACAAAAAGAGAAATGTGGCTAGGCAGGTTTTGGGGGCTCTCGTGGCATTTATCTGAAGTCCTCTCAGCCAGTCCAAATCTACTGACAGGATGCTAGTGTCAAAGCAGACTGTAGTACTGTAGATTTATTTTCTCTTTCTTGATATCATTGACAAACAGATCAAAATATGCATCTTGGATCAAAGTGCTAGGCTGACTCTTTAGACCTCAGCATATTGTTAACAGCCTGGGAAGTTGCAGGAGAATCTTATTACAGACAGAGCACCCGACAGAAAAGTGATAGCAATGAAAATCATATCCTTGTAAGAACAGCTGCACCTCATTGAAAACCGCAGTCTTCAAATATTCCAGTGCATAGGCTGGATGTTACAGCAAAAGTAATTTACAATATAATTATAAACCCCAACACATTAATATCTATGCAACCAGCCAAGAAATCTCACATTGCAACTGTGGTCAATTAGCAACGGGTCAAAAAATAAAAGTTAATACCATTTTAATCAGACACAGCACAAGGAGATCCTCATTATTATTAATTATTATTTTACTCAGTTCTATAAATCAATGAGAGTTTTGCCTGAACAAGGACTAAGAACAAACTTCAGCAGATTGACCAAGATTAATAATTTTAAGAATAGGCCAAGTTCATCTCTGATGTAACTCCCCTTATTTCAATTTGAAGTTTGCCCAATATAAAATGTATTGCTGATTTTAAAACTAAAGCTACTCAAATGTTTTAAAAATACATGCACATGTCAACTAATAAACTCACAACAGGAGTTAAAGGGTGCATATGTTCCTCTTGTGATGTTACTTGGAAGAGGTGGGATAATAGTTGCTAAACAAAAGAACCTTAACTGTAATATTAAATTCTGTGGCCCTCATTCTCAGTAGCACTACAGCCTATTTATACTGCCAGAGCAGAGCATAGCATAACAGGGCCTTAGGGTATGTCTACATTGCAAAAAAAGTGCATTCCTAACTTGGGTTAGCTACACTCAGCCTCCCCTGTAGGCTTTAACTCAAGTCTGAGTTAAAAACCGAGTTGCCATGTCTTCACTGCTATTCCAACCTGAGTTAGCTAACATGGGTTAGGTAACCTGAGTTAAGAGCACACTTTTTTTTTTTTTTGCAGTACCTATGATCTCAGATGGAACCATGTTTGGGGCCGCTATCTTCTCCCTCTGCTTGCGCCACTGTGGTTATGCATCTATTTCTAGTGGACTACCTTAGTCACTCTTCCAGCTTTAGTGTACACATACCCTTAGACTAGCTGAGGATCAGGAGATATGTATTGCAATACATCTATATGGCTAAAATATTTCATAAGCATAGCAGCAAGGTTTTTTAAATTGTTCTCCATCACAGGTCTTTGTTTAAAATAGATAATGCAACATTTTCAGGGCCCCTGAACCTGAAATGTTCCATGCCTCACCTGTTTGTGTGCTCAAAAACCATATCTGAGAGTTTGTCTCTATCTCCACTGTGGTGTGGACATTTGTGCATTTAACAAATCAAGTGGTGCTCACATATGCCTGTGTCTGCATTCAAATATGGTGTTATATGCAAAAAAAATGTGGAGGCTGGTTTGAAGCCAGTTGAAAATATGGCCCGTAAAGTCTCAACTGTGATATGTACCCTTCTAAAGGAACACTCTGTAAACGTCGACAGGTCCCCTGATATTCTCGCCTCCTTACCTGCTAGTGGGTTTTGTTACAAATTCAAACTTTGGACTAAGTTTGCCAAAAGATTTGCAAATCCTTCGGTGAATTTGGTCTGAGCTTTGAGCAAACCCACTCCAAGTTTAAAGTAAACATAGGCTGAGTTTAGAGCAAAGTGAGATCTATTTTAGACTCATCAGGAAAAAAAATTTTGAGCTACAAATAGGTGGTTTGGGGTAAAACTGTTATTGTTTTGAGATTTTTTTTGATACCCCAAATGTAACACTTGAGAGGTGCAAACCCATCCAAACCAAAATAAACAAACATTTGCATGAATACCTGCGAACAAAATGCACCAAATTTTGCACATCTTTAAGGTTGGGATTTTCAAAGGGTTGAGGGGGGGTAAAATGTCCACATCTCACTGAAAGTCAGTGGACGATGGCACCTTACTTTCTTAGGCCTCTTCAAAATCCTTATCCTATATCTTTGGGCATTCTAATTTGGATATTACGTCACATTGTTTAATCATCCAGTTGAGCCAAAGCAAAGTTTTCTATAACAACTTTAACAAACAAACAAAAAAAACAGCCAGTTTGAAAAGAGAAATTACTTTCTTCCATCCTTTGGATGTATTTTTTTTTTTAAATACCCAATGATTCTGTAGTCTGTAAAACTCAGTAAAACGTTCCTAGTGGAGTTCAAATCCACAAGGCATGCGAGAACTAACCTGGAGAAAGATCTTGATCATTCTTTTCTTTTTCATGCATAAGACTGAATAAAATGGGGCTTTTCTTTCAGCAGCAGCCTTTTCCATTTTCTTCTGCTTTGTTTTTCTCTTTCAGTGATGAAGAATGCACCAAGGGACAGATGAGTTAAGCTCGAATACCATATGTGTACGTGTGAATACTTCAGTATGTTCAGGAAAACAAGGCTTTCATAACTACTATACCAGTCTGAAGAAGGTGATTTTTTTGGTGTTTGTCCTACAAATTACACTATAAATGCTTTCTTTCATAAGTTCTAAAGTCCCTGAGCAAGACACTGGAATTCCCATCTGTACAATACACGCTTTCATCTGTGTGTTCATCAACATATGTTGAATGAGTTTCTGAAAGTTTGTTTTAAAGTTCTGGCCATGGAACATCATGTGACCACTGACTCATTTTCTTCCAGCTCAGGGTACATTTTATCTTGCCAGACATTTCCATAGTTTGTGCAAGCAGTTCCTAAAGTCTGATTCAGCTACACATGATGTGGCTGTCTGCTTGTCTGAGTGCAGGGGAGGTTTAGGATATCATTTTCCTCTTCACACTGTGATTTTTAATCCTCTAAAGCGTTTCCTGAGTGCTAAACATATGCTTTATTTCTGGCAAATGGTATTTAAAAGATGCAAGGAACAGTTTGTTGATGAAAAATAAAATACATCACGATGGTCTTCAAAGAGCCCTTAACTATTGTAAGTCGGGAGGAAAAAGATGTTTCTCAAAATGCATATTTTATGTTAATGAAAATAATATTTTAATGGCATAATTTTATGGGAGGTTTCTTAAAGTAAGGAATCCACCTCATATTTAATAGGATTTATCGCACACATCCACCCATCAAATGCACACAGAGCACTCCGTCAACCAATTAAAAAAAAAAAAAAAAGCCAGCCAACTGTGAACTTCAAGCAAATGTCCCAGTAAAACTGAGACTCTAGCACCGAGCTATAATTGTCTGAAGAATTGCAATGGATTCGTTAGTGCCAGATCAATGCATGCACATTACATTTTGGTAACTACAGCATTAATAACCAGATAAGTATGTTTATGCAGTAGATGCCCTGGGCAAATTCTGATCTCACCATTTATGCTGGTGGATCAGAATTTGGCCCATTCTCTCCCACAGTTAGGTTTTAAACACGACCACAGGCAGTGGGGACATGGTCTGTTAGCCCCAAATGAGCTGTACAGGTAGGGATTGGTGGCTCCGATATTCTTTTGAGTTATAGCCACATTAAGGTCATTTTCAAAGTTACAGGCTGGGCCGGCTCCAGGCACCAGCGAAGGAAGCAGGTGCCTGGGGCGGCCAATAGAAAGGGGCGACAGTCCATCCGTTGTTGGAGCAGCACGTCCGGGTCTTAGGCGACAATTTGGCGGTGGGTCCCTCGCTTCCTCTTTGGCAGCAATTCAGCGACAGCTCAATCGATTTTTTTTTCTTCGCCGCTTGGGGCGGCAAAAAAGCTGGAGCCGGCCCTGGTTACAGGGATTAAATTTCCCAAATTTGTCTTTACAGTTTGATTTATTATCTCAGGGAATTTGCCTTGTCAGCTTTACATTTTGGTCTAGAATCTACTGGTGTGAGTGTCAGTGCCTAAAAACTGTACATATTCAATAGAATCCATATCACATCTGTCTACATACCAGAACAGAGCACCTGGTTAAACTGCTTCAGAAGGGTTTGAAGATCTGGTGGTGTTTTAAGGCTTCGCTAAGCCTCTGCTACTTTTTAACTTCTCTAGAAATCAGAGACAGAAAGGGTCTGTTGGGCCAGCTAGCCTTTTTCCTTTGTCTATGCCAGATTAGTTCCTATGATATATTTTCTTGTGCTTTGTCCAGTGTAGTGTTAAAATGTCTCAAGCAATGTGGCTTCCTGCACTT
Source organism: Chrysemys picta bellii (assembly GCF_011386835.1). Taxonomy (NCBI): domain Eukaryota; kingdom Metazoa; phylum Chordata; order Testudines; family Emydidae; genus Chrysemys; species Chrysemys picta. The sequence continues at coordinate 171,803,930 of NC_088793.1, read as the reverse complement.
CCTTCGAGAGACTATTCAGTTGTCTAATAGATCTCACTGTCAGGATGTTTTTCCTGATATTCAACATGTTTTCCCTTTCTTAATTTCATCCTATTAATGTTAGTTATACTCCCTTTCCCTTCATTTCAACTATTGTTTTTCAAAGGAAATATAACAAAGTCTTTCTAACTAAAAGGAAGCCTGTCACCAAAGATTCATGTTGGAAGATAATGCTTGCTCTGCTTCTACGAACTAGGGAATTAACATTTTGAAAAGGAACACAAATCCATCTCTCACTTTTTGCCAAACCTAAACAGAACTCAGAAGAGGGGACGGATAACTCAGTGGTTTGAGTATTGGCCTGCTGCACCTAGGGTTGTGAGTTCAATCCTTGAGGGGGGCCATTTAGGGATTTGGGGCAAAAATCTGCCTGGGGACTGGTCCTGCTTTGAGCAGGGGGTTGGACTAGCTGACCTCCTGACATTCTATGATTTCTGGGGTTTAATTCTAGAACCCAGTTTTCAAGTGGGTTATAAACCTGGCAAAACATTCTGCTGGCCAACCTTCCTTATAGACCTATGCAATTTACATAGAGGGCTTGCTCCAAAGCCCTTTGAAGTTAATGTGACTTTTCCCATCAACATCAACCTCAATACACATGAAGACAGAACTGTACTAACAATACAAAGGTAAATTATTTGGGAATGTCTAGTAATATTTAACTTCTATAAGCTTCCATATCAGGGGCTCTCAAACTGGGGGTTGGGACCCCTCAGGGGGTCACAAGGCTCTTACATGGGGAGTCGCGAGCTGTCAGCCTCCACCCCAAACCCCACTTTGCATCCAGCATTTATAGTGGTGTTAAATATCTAAAAAAGCATTGTAATTGATAGGAGCGGGGGGAACATTCAGAGGCTTGCTATGTGAAAGGGATCACCAGTAAAAAAGTTTGAGAATCACTGTTCTATATGTTTTACTTATAGAAAGTGCCTGTGATGAAATCATGTGTATTTCAAATTTGCACGGCAAGATAATCTTTCAAGTCTCTTCACCCTTTGCTTTATACAAGCTTAACTTGTAACAGCATGCAGAGTGGAGCAGCAATTTCTTTGAGAGAGAATTTATTTTCCAGATGGCTCCAGTAACAAGGGTTTAACCTGTTGATTGCAGTAGTTATACATACAGTAATATGATTAACTCTTCCAAATATTATTGGACCTGTTTAAGTTGAGGATAAATATCCCTTGGATTCTCTCTCTCTCACTAATATCTATTTAGTTAGTTATCTGGTCAATGTTGTTCCACAGGAAATTCCCAAAGGAAAGTACTGTACTGTAACAGCATTCTACCTCTCTTACATATAGTTCAGCACAAAGTGCATTCCAACATACCCTCTCTTACCAATCATGTGCTCTCTCTCTCCCCCGCCCCTCTCTCTGAGAGATAGTTTTGGGTCTCCTATTCTGATAACTGAGTTGGCATTCAGAAAGGATGGTCAATTTTCAGCCAAGGAAAACATGCTGATGTATTGGCATTAAGATAACATCTCACAGCTTTGCTCAGTGATGTATACTAAATCTTCTACGCCAGGCATGAAGATATGCACACCCATATCTAACATATTCACTTCATCTCTTGCTTGGTCTCTCTTCCTAAGCTATGTAGAGACAAACTCCCATGTTCGTGCTAAAGTTTTACTGTTACAGCTTAAAGTAAACAAACTAGAGATAATGCTGTCTTTCTTTCCAGCCAGAAATGCTGGTTTCCTGCTTAAATGCAAACCTTTGATGATGGTTCACTGGCAGAACTTGCCTTAGGTAAAAGAAACATAATTATGTAATTTTCAACTAGACTATTTTTCTCCTTAAAGAGAGAGATGAAAACCGAAAAACACAATCCTACCTCCTTAGTAATGTTCACTTCTGGCATTAACATTATTTTACAGCTTTGCTCTCATTTATATTTTTTTAAAATGTGGTTTTGAGTATATTTACATGAAACAAGTGGACAACAATCTAGATGGGTGTTGTCAAAGATGTTCCCTATACCAAATTTCATATTGTTGTCAGCTAGTCAGAGGCTTAAGAAATAAAAAATACTTTAAAAATGTATTACATCAATGTGTTATAAAGTTTTATACACACACACACACACACACACACACAGATTAGGGCCATAAAAGAATTCAGAAAGATATGTTAATAGTTCATATAGTACATGCTTTAACTGTCCAGCATACTGTGCCGAATAGAAATGAGTGTGGTTATTTAAATCTTGACTCATTAATAAAGTAAGCACTAATTATATGGGAAGTACCTATTAGTTAATCTCTGAGGGCTCTGCTTTGCCCATGAAGAGACTGTTTCGTCATAATATTTCTCAGCTTGTTTGATACATTCTTTTAGGAATTTTATCTATACTATGGTAGCATTGAAAAGGGTTGATAAATAAATAAACCTGAATACTTTTTCTAAGCTTACATCTTCCCAGGTCAAGGCGGCAGCTCTGTCTCCATGTTACATTGCCCAGTTCTAGAAGTCAGTCTCCCAGACTTCAGCTTAGCCAAGTAGAACAGCTAGGATCATTTGATATTCAGTGGCTGGGCTAATGCCCGTAACTGTTTACTGCCATAAGAGAACGGAAAGACTAGATGGGAAGGAGATTTTGGTGAGCTAGTTTGACTAAAGTGCTGCTCTACTTATACAATATAATAAACTAACTTGCTCATACTACTGGACCATAGAGATGATGGCCCCTCCCCCCAAGAATCAGAACAGTAGTATCACCTGGGTAATGTAGGTATCATCCCAGTGACTAAGTCTGAGATATCACATAGCTCCAGAAGTAAGGATGTCACACAATATCCTTACGAGTGGGCAAATTGCAGCTTGCTGTCTTCTTGGGTCTGCGTGAAGCAGCATAGTTAAAAATATTACCTGGCTACCCAGCATATGAATCATGCAATTCCACCACTTCACCATCTCCATCTGCATCTGCTGGCAGGGCAGTTGGTTCTTTGTCGGAAGCTCTTGGAAATGCATATGTGCAACTGAAGACAGGCAGAAGGGGCTGCAGATATTTCTGGTTGTTATGAAAACAATCTTCACTTTCAAGATGAACTCCTTCCTGACTAGTGTGAGGCAGTGCATGAAGCAGAATGCATGTGAGAAACCACTGCCGTGCACTGACGACAACACTGCCATGACAGCAAGCATTTTTCCACAGCTATGCCACTGCTGGCAATTCTGTAACTCCACACTGGTAGTGCATGGCACATGCTCACTTTCGTTGCTCAACCAATATGCATGCCAGGATATATAGCAAGCAACACTTACACCCAAAGTATTACATTACAGGGGTTAAATCTGTAGCCTTGGTGTAACTGATCTCCAGGTTTGATATGCAATTGGTGGTTAATCCATTGGTGCACTTGTCCGTAGAGTAGGATCCATAGGGTAGACCCTCCAGCACTCACAATTCTAAGGTATTTATATGGCTCCCATTATAGTAGAACCTAAATAATCTTTACTGTATTTATCCTCACAACACCCCTATGAGGTAGAGAAGTGCTATTATTCCTATTTTCCAGATGCAGAACTGAGACACAGAGACTTGTCCAAAGTCACACAGGAAGTCAGTGGCAGAATAGGGACACGAATCCAGAGCTCCTAAGTCCTAGGCTAGGGCCCTAACCACTGGACCACCATTTCTCCCCAAGGGCTTGCCACTCTTCTGCTTTCAGTGCTTGGAAAAGCTTTGGCATAGCCTTTAAGGGCTTGGCACCTGCTAGCATTGGGTAGCAGCAATCATCAGTCCCTGGAAGCCAATTCCCTCCACATGAGGAGGAAAGAAATATGCTAACAAATGACAAGTCAGACAGTGTTCAATGAAAACAAATACACATTCCTATCCTGCACTAGTACACATACTTTACCTTTGAACACTGGTGGAAATGTTAGTAGTATGTTTATTGCCAACTCCAACAGGTGGATTCCACAGAATACTGCCTCAAGTTTCAAAATGAATCCCAGCACAAACATCAGGCTCTGTTGCCCCTGCTCACTGTTAGGGTCTCCCTATTGCATGGATCAAACCTCTGTGCAGAGCCTCCAACTTTGGGATGTTTCTCCCAATCAGTCCTCTGAACTTTTTTTAGGCTCCCTAATGGATTGCCATTACACACCAGGGGCTCCATTCAACCCTGGTGTAATTCCACTGCTGTCAGTGAATTTAGCCCAACATCTTCCAATAGATGGCCTGATTGTTTTCAAGTCCTTGAGATAAATAGCACCATTAATCACAGGAAAAACAGAATGCTCACGAAAATGTCTACATTTATTATAGGAAAAGAACCAGACTCTGTAAATCAAAGGGTTTTGTTTTTATTTTGGTGAAGTGGAATATTGCATTCTGTCAGAAGTTTTCTTTCATAGATGCTATTGAACTGTCTTTTGGCATTAATGACAATAGATGATATCTTGCAGTATGTGTGTGGGTACGGCCATTTTTGGAAGAGAAATTCAATTAAAAGAAAGAGTTCATGACTGAACAACTAAATCCAATGGGAAAACTATCAGACATTATACTGCTTGGATATCTTATAAAGATATAAAGTTTCTCACTGCATTGCCAGTTGTGCTAAGCTTTTTCACAGATGTGTGTACGATCATAAAACTAACTAAATAGATAGGATAAGACATTCTTACATCCCAGACTATGAGCCTGATTCTCTCTTGTCCCACATGTGGCTGTAAAATGCTACTAAATCATAATGCTAGCTTTTTGCACCCACTTTGAACAGATGCAAATGATAGGTTCAGGGCAGTGAAGAATCAGATCCTAATTGTCCATTATGGAGAGCAGATGGGATAGTTGACTGAGAATGAGTAAACATAGTGAGTTGATTCTTATTTACACTAAAGATCCTTATACTGCACTGGCGGTGGAGAGCAGCCTTATCATGATTGTAAATTGTAACATGGTATTTTCATAGTAAATAATGATCAGTTCTCACACCCATTGTATAGTTGTGTAACTTGACTTCATCCCATTGAAAGATTAATTTTAATGTAAAGTGGACAGAAAAGAGAGAATGGTATGTGTTTTGACTGTAAAAGCAAAGCATAATTCCCAGGTAGAGGAGTTCTCTTTAAACTGGTGTCATGGTGTCCCAACAACATCTCATTCAAACTGCCATCCCTGCATAGCTTGATATTTGATGAGAGAAATGAGCGACATTGGCTATGAATTTGCAACTGACTTTGCAATTGTTCAATAGTAAAAACAAAATTATTTGATCACAAAAGCACCATATGTACAAATGCATTTCATTTAACAGGAGCATACTATGTACCAGTGGTTTTGATCCTTATATTTTCAGTTTGTTCCAAGACCTATTATGGAAAGAATTGTCAGGCTGATCGAGGGGAAAGAGTGTCGTATGCCATTCCCTACTGATAAATAAATAACATACCTTATCCTGTTACTTAAATCATGTTTTAAAATAATATGTTCTGAAGGATTTGAGAAACCCCACATAAGCCTTTTGAAATGTTTGGGATTAATTTTGATTTGATTATTCTGAGTTTGGGTAAAAGGGCTGAAACTTTCTAGTTCAAGAGTTTATTCCTCTCTCTCTCTCTCTCTCTCTCTCACATACACACAAACCTCTGAATTACTTTTTCCCTGGGATCTTTGGTATTGCTGAGGTCTGTACAGGTTATTGCAGGCTGTCATTACTAAATACTATGGGGCAGGATGTTCTCTTCTTGATGCGAATAGGAAGTGAACATGTGGAAAATGTGACAAATATGACCCTAAATTCTGGTTCCTGCATTATATAAAGGACATTGAAAAAATAGAGAGGAGTAAAAGAAAATGATTATAACAACAGAAAGATGGGGGTAGATGATACAGAGTACTGCATATAAGAGAAACTTATGGAGCACAATAATATCAATTAAGGATGGTGCTACTCCATATAATCATCTTGGCTACATAAGGCATAATGGTCTAAAAATGAAAAAAATCAGGATAGACATACGGATTTTTTTTTTAGTGTGATTAGTTACTTGAGTCGATTACCAAGAGGGTGGATGGGATCCTAACTATTAGTGAAAGGATTCCATGTTCCCATTCTGCTCCCAGTAACAAAACCTCCATTGACTTAAAAGCAACAAGATTGGGCCCCAAGAGATTAGATAAAATACTAGAAGATGATACTGAGAGATTAAGTGAGTTTGATAGTATCACCTCAGTGTCCAATAAGTGTTCATCTACCTCATAGAACCAATGCAGAACTTTGTGCAATCAACTATCTTTGTTAAAGGCAGGTGAGGAAGACCTGCTCTGAGTGTGCAGAGCCACCTAGGGGAGCTTGCTAAAGATCTGTCAGGTCCCAGGCAGTGTTACTGGTTTCTTGATTAAACAAAGTTTTCCAAAATTTTAAAATTAAAAAAAAAGTTGAGCCTCAATTTTTCAGTGTAGAATTCTAGCAGAAAATGTGAATTTTGCAGATAAATGACCAGGACTCCAGCACACCATTGACTCTATTTATGATGAACATACAGGAAAGTAAATATAGAATTGTTTCTATATTTATAGAAGCTTGCAAATGTTTTGCACATAAGGCCAAGTGATGATAATTTGAGGGAAATATTTTTTGAAGGAATACTAATACTGTCTATAAGAAGAGAGGCAAGAATTTCTAGTTGAAATCTGTATGGCAGGAATGGATTGTGTAGTATTTATAATGTAGTCTGTGCTTTGTGGACCACATTTCAAACAAGTATCTATAAATACATTGGCAAGATTTGTGGACTTATCCATTTGTGCATGCACAAAATGGGCAACTGCACTTCTAACCACCCATTTACATTCATTTATCTTGCACAGACATATAATTTTTTTGGTCACGTAACAACATTTGCAGGAAACGTCCACAGGCTTTATCAAGATCTGGCTTGAATGCTTTTTTGCTCTGTATCTTATATGTACTATTTCTTGTGGACTCTGTGTTATCTGGCAGAATATGTTTCTTCACAGATATATTAGCTCCAATTGTGGATGTTTACGAAAAGAGTTGTATTTGGTTTAGCTGATATTAGAAATAATGCACACTTATACTAAGAGCATGTAATAGATTATACATGGAATTGTCTCATTTAATATGAGCTCAAAGTACGTTGGTTGCCTGCATCCAAAGCTAAATTTAGCCAATTAATTTTAACAAAGCATTTGCACCAAATATAATGTAACGTAAAACCTACTGTGTAGAATTTTAATAGAATGCTTAGAAGAAAGTTGAAGACATTTCCAATGGAAATATTAAAATTAAACAGATCTGTACATCTCAAAATAGTTTACATTTTATATGGAAAAGGCTCTGGGGACATTTGCTGTTTCCTACTATGAGATTCATTTCAACGGATCCATTAACCCATTGCACCTATTTCAGCACTCTCCTTACATGTACCATTATATACCATACATACACAGGCACATAGAAAAGTAATACCAAGTATTTTCTTTTACTGTGTATGTTCATAATAGAATACTGCTTTTCTATTAATGGTAGATTTAGTAAATTAAGTGGCAATACAAACACATCTATTTCTCATTGCCTAAAACATGCAGTCTAAGCAGTCATATATTATCATTGGAAGAAAGCCAACACTGTATAGTTCACTCTCTCATACAAGAACCCTTGCCTTCAGGACAGAAAACCTAATATAAGATTTTTACATATAATTTAGCTTTACAGCTTCGAAGCATTTAAAGCAGGACAACGCCAACTATGGCTTTAACAGCGTGGCGGCCATGACTCAGCCTGTAAATGAATCTTTGTTTAATGAAAGTTTTATGACTGATATAACTTACTACAGAAACAATGTAATGAAAATTAGACTAATGCTATAAGCATATCACTAGCAGAGCTGTGTGGGAACCAGATTTTTCTTTTCACAGAAAATTCCAGGATTTTGAAGTTTTTTCTATTAAAAAATTAGATGAAAACAATTTTTAAAAATTTCCCATGGAGCAAAATTCTGAAAAAAACTGCTTTGGGTCAATCAAAAAACTTTTGTTCAGATTTTGACTTTTTAAAATGCTTATATGCTAATACAATTTTTTTAAAAATTGGAAAAAAAAGTCATTTTGAACCAGAAAATCAAAATGTTCCATTCCAGTTTCTAAAAGAAATTTAATTGAAGTAGACATAAAAAACATGTTCGCAGAAAATTTCCACCCAGCCCTAATAACTTCATGTTTAGAAATACCATTCATGTTAATAAATTCATGTCGACAGCTAACACTCTGCCATTTAATTGCTGCCTTTTGCTGCTTTGTTTGACTTGATTTACTTGGTAGATGGGTTAACATTACCTACACACTTTTTCTATGAATTCGCTCATGATGTGCCTTTTCTCAAGTGCCAGATACATTATTTAAGAAACAAATGGCCAATACAAACACTTAACTTTATTTTTAAACTCAACATTTTGGTAGCAGCTTTGTAAACCAGTAAAGGAAATGTTTTGTTTTAAGATCTTAACTTAAATCTTTGTGAAGCATTTTATCAATTGATAATCTCATACTGCAAGTGAATCTGAGATGTATTGTGTAAGAGTAATGGCCAACGACATTGGTTTCTAAAGGTAGGCTCCTAAATCTATATTTAGGCACCTAAATAAGTGACCTCATTTTCAGAGGTGCTCACCAATCCACAACTCCTACTGTCTTTAGAAACCCAAACATTCAAATGTTGGCCATTTTACAGAACTCACCCATAAAGAGATTGTTGGGAGGGGAAGGAAGGACTGAATTTGTTTGATGTGAACACAGTGTACATTGTAAAGGAATGGATTTGCATGGGGTTTGGAGTCAAGGTACATTAGCCAAGCAGTCAGGCGTGACTGTATCAGAACACTTTGCAGCTTAATAAGGAGTGGCAGGATTGTTTTAACAAAATATGCCGTGGTAGCTGTTCCTGAGTAGCCCAAAGGCTGGCTGTCCTCTCACAAACCACCTCAATAAAAAGGATAATTTATTAGTATTTTCCCTGAAATAAAGGAAACACACTGAGTTCTCCTTTAAAGCCCTGTAAATAAGATACCTTTAATCAGACTGGTTTACAAATTAAGATTACAAGCTTTCAATCCCCTGAGGAGCAGAAATAATCAGGATGATGACATATGATTAGAGAAAGGCCACTCTATGCCAAGAATTTTAATCTACAAGCAATTATTTAAAGACAGCAGAAGGCAGCTGTATAAGCTGAAAGAGATGAGATGATTATTAGAGGAATAACGGTAGAACAGGGAACTACTTCTACAAAGGGAATCGCAATGTTGATTTATAGGTTTGACACACAAATAATGAATGAATGCAGGCCGGTGAAATAAGAATTCAAGATTGTTTTTGAAATTTTATTTTCAACGAAGCACAAGCTACAACAGGCCCATATCATGCTACAAATACAGAAGTGTGGGTTATTATAAGAAATTAAGTGATCAAGCAAGAATTCAGGCCACCATGCTGGTCAAAGTCCTGACCTGCTTATCTGAATGGGGTGTTGATCTATAACCTTGAAAAGGCCATCATGCCATATAATATATCACTTGTGGCTAAATGCCTCTGAAAGTCCAGGCACAAGAGCGAGATATCAGGCCTTAAAGAGTGATTATGTGGTCCAAATATTCCATTTACAAAGGGTCAGTAATGAACAGGTACGTGAATGAAATCCACAGCCTTGATGAACATCCCCCCTACCCTACCCAGCAAACCCAAATGCCTTTTTCCCCTCCAGTCCCAGGATTCCAAGTTTTGGCATCACCAGAACCACTTCCCCTCAAATAATGAGAGAGAGAGAGAGACAAGATGGAAAAAGGTAAATAGTCCCTCAGCTTGCTAAAGAGATATGGCAGGCCTAGTAAGTAACATGGCTGGAACCTTTCAGAACTCATTAGCACTCTTCCCTATGAAATGACTTGAGATTCTATTGTTTTTCTCCAGAGCTGTCTGTCTCTTCCTCAGCACTCTTGTCCCTGCTCTTGCGAAAAGCAAGAGAAGCAGCCAGTAATTAAAGCTGGGACTTTCACATAGCAATACAGAGTCCATTCAGTAATCTATTGGGCTAGGTAGGTGCCCCTAGCTTTAACTTACCGTGCTGGGCATAGCTATTATGATACACATGCTTCTGTAGGTAAGATCAAACAGGGTACTGTGACTATGTGACAAGAGAAGAGCTGCAGATTTAGAGTTTGGTCATGAACAGTGCAGGTTTGGGGTGTTGCCATATACAAGCATAAAATAAAAAGTGGTGAGCATGAGAGGGAAGGCACTGGAACCTAATAATGTGTCAATGAGAGTGCTGCTGTACAACTGCCAGGTTACCCTGGGGTATCAGGAAGAGAGGCTTAAGAAAGGAACACTTAGCTAAGCCCTCAACAGCATGATGGGGACACTGCTTCAAGCCATATCTCCTGAGACATGGTCTTTGTCCTCACCTACTTTCAACTCTGAACAACTAGGAAAAAGGGTGCACTGGTGTAAGTGGAGCTTGAGATGAACCACCATACCTAGCCTAAACCTGAAATCCTTGCCCTACACATAGCTTACTCCTGCCCATAGTCCATTTGCCTTCCAGAGGACAATCTGCAGGACAGGAGTAAGATAACACACAGGACTAGAAGCTTAAAAGAAAGGGCCTGGAAGGTGAAATTCACCCTTGTGCATAGGGCCAGAACAAGGCCTACACACCTCTTTAAGTCGCACTAAAACATGATTTTGAAGACTTAGGTGGGACTAAGCAGGGTCTGTGCTGGCCCTCTGAATCTCACCCTCTGTGTATAGCCCTACTCTTAGTTCATGCCCTTACTTGTCTCCGTGTATAAATTTCATTTGCATTGGAGTGCAATAACTTTGAGAACCCTGCTGCACCCCTTGCAATGGCTGACAGGGTCAAGGCCTTAATATCCACGCATTTCAGTATACCTTTGTATTTGCTAATACATCTCAGCTCATTTTCAGCTAGAAATCAGCAGCCTTCTTTCCTTTTTTTTTTTGTATACATGTATAGTGGATGATATGAAAGCATCCAGCATTTTGTCAGATGCCATTTTCTCAGGACTTGAAGTCCCAATTACAACTATTATCATGGTGGGGATTGTGAATTGTCTTACACTTACACTGGAATAAAAGAAAAAAAAAGTTTTGTTAAACGTGAAACCAACAACATCATCTGCTGCCTCTAGACATCTAACTGGAGGACTCTTGTTTTGTATTTAAAGCAACCAATAGAAATCAGATGACTAGCACAGCACTAGCATAACACGTTGACCTCTGCATGCCCTATATCAATGTTTCTACTTCTAAAGCTTTCTTATGCTGCATAATAGTGCAGTATTGTACTCTTTAGTGTCTTAGAAATTCCCTGCAAATCAAGTGAGCAATCCTGTGAAATTCATCCCTTTCTCAAGGCAAAATTTAAACAACATGAGACAGCCACATGCATATTTCTCTCAACTTCCGCTGTACTTCCCCGCCCTCCCCCCCAAGTCATGATATGTCAGTTAGAAGGCTATGGACTGTGCAGTTACATGCTCGCTTTTAGTTTGTATATTGAACAAATTCAAACACCACAGATTCTTAGTATGTGGATTAGGATTTTATGGTAGCTACAGGCATGATTTTTGCTTATGTAAGTTATCTCATATTTCTGCCAAGAAAGTGGCATGTTTTTTCTCTTTTTGGTTTAGTTTTGGCTACCATGTCCGAGTGTGCGGTACATTTTGTTGTAGATACTATATCTGTTTTCCTTTCCTGTTTATGTGTTGATAATATCTTAAGGGGCCAAAACAATCAGAGTTTACAAGCTTCTGAAAGTTCAAGTAAGTCTTTTCATAGTTATGGCCACAAATACTGATGTCACTAGAGAGAGAAACTACATTGTTGTTAGCTAACAAACTTCCAATTGTGAAATGCAGTTTTGCAGCACATGCAGTGAAAGGGAGAGAAATAGGTTAAAGAGAAATTTGGAACGGTTGTTCTAGTGCTTCACATGTTTAGCAAGGCTGCCCTTAGACTTGCAAATTCAGCTCAGGATACATCTTGTACTCCAATCCTGGGTCAGGCAACTTGAGCAGAGCTTCTCAGTTATGTTGAGATGTTAATCACCAATCAATAGAGAGAAGAAAGACCAGAAACTCATTTTCACTAGGATTTAAATTCAGATCTTTCTAGAGATGAAAAGCCATCTCAGTAACATACAATACCATCAAGATTATTAAAGTCCTATTCAACTTGCAGGCTAAAACATGGTAGAAATGACCCACATTGGGGCACACAATTAATTGCAGTGCAGGAAGCATTAAATACTGTCTTAATTTACTTATGAATATATGTTTAATACCAGCAATAATCTCAGTTCACAAATTTTATTGTAAATTACGATGAATGTGGTCAAATGTAGTCTCCCAGCTAAATGGTATGTTTAATGGGATGTTTTAATAACTGACCCTTTTCTAACATGGCTATTCTTACAGAATCACAGAAGTTAGAAACAGAAAAGAGGGAAGATCTAGCCCATCTCTCAGCCCCTGCAGGACCATTCTGCTATGTTCAGGTATGTTACCTAGGACTTTCTTCAGTATAGTTTTAAAAGTTCTGAGCAATGGGGCTTCTACTCCTTCCATAAGGAGGCTATTGCACAGCCAAATACATCTCAACACAAAGAAGTTTTTCCTGATATACAGCCTACATTTTTGCTTCCTAAATTCCATCCCATTATTCCTTGTCCTACTTGTAGACTTTCTGATCATATAGCACCCAGATCGGAGTGCAATATTCCAGTGCAGTCACACCAGAGGCAGTGGTGTTGGAACAAATTGTATAGTGAGGGTGCTGAAAGACATTGAACAAAACTGTAATCCCTATATGATGGAAACCACTTCAAGCCAGGAGGTGATGTCGCACCCCCAGCACAGCTAGTTCCAGCACCCCGACCAGAGGGACAACTGCTTCTGCAATAGGATACCATTTTGTATGCAGCCCAAACCGTTACTGGACTTTTTTGTATCCATAATGTTTAGCAAACTCATGTTGAATTGTCTGCCCACTGTCATCCCTGGAGGTCTTTCAGCATCGCTGCTTCCTGGGTTTCTCCCTCACACTGAAACATCAATCATGTACTCAATGGATCTTTCCCTAGGTAGGGTGACCAGACAGCAAATATGAAAAATCAGGACAGGGAGTGGGGAGTAATAGGAGCCTATATAAGAAAAAGGCCTAAAAATCGGGACTGTCCCTATAAAATCAGGACATCTGGTCACCCTATCCCTAGGTGACATGATTCCAGGATGAAACTCATTTTATTTTCTTCCCATATTTCTCTCCTTTATGTGTTATGTCATTGTCATGACTGGAATTCACCTTCTCCCAACATATTATTATTTGCTAATCTAACGAGCTGTTCGCTCTCTCTGCCAGATCAGTATTGAAGACATTAAAGAAACAGCTTTTAAGACTGAACCTTGTGCCACTCCACTGGGCAGCCTCTGTCCCACAGCTCGATACAGCTCCATTTATCGCTATCCTGTGTTTACAATCTGTTAGCCAATTTTCAGCGCCCATGACCTTGACTCTATCTGAGCCCATTGAAATGAATTTTTCATGTAAGATTTCATGAGGTGCTTTCAAATGTATTGCTCAAATCCCCAAATATTCTATCCACCATATCACTTTCATCCCTAAATATTGTAATTCTATTAAAAAAAAAACAAAACAGTTTGGCCTGGTAAGACTTGGAGCATGATCCTGCAGCCTTTACTCATAAATAAACCAAACTAACATTGGCCCTGTTTCAGCAAGGTATTTAAGCATTCAACTAACTTTAAAAATGTGACTGGTCCTATTGATTTCAAGAAAGAAATAATACAGGCAGAATATATTACAAGAAGAAGCAATAGGCTCTTGGAAGTCAGCAATTACCAGTGTGTGTATATAAAGTTATTTTCCTAACCCAGCTCTACTTACAGAACATGTGAAATGATTTAGAGTAGATCAAATACTTAACATGGTAAAAAGAAACATAAAAAATTCCAAATTCTATTGGACCAGTGGTCTAACTAATCTTAAAAAGAAAGAAGAAGTCTGTGTAGGACAGATATAAAATTGTGTCTAAAACTAGAGAATGGTCTTTTTGAGGAGCAATACCTTAGGCATTTAATGTACTTTTAGCTTCCTTTAATGTCTCTTAGCAGTTGAAAACAAGAAAGAGAGCCACCAGCATATGAAAAGCCAGCTCTTCACAGATTACCATTGGTCCATAAGCCATAGATTAAGAACCTGTGCTCCAAATAAAAGTTCTCTCTCTAATTCCCCATGCATTTTGGAATATACATTAGAATCCAAGTATCAGAGGGGTAGCCATGTTAGTCTGTATCCACAAAAATGAGAAGTCCAGTGGCACCTTAAAGACTATCAGATTTATTTGGGCATAAGCTTCAGAAGTGGGTTTTTTAGGTTTAGGGTTTTTTAGATTTAGACTAAATCTGTGAATCTTTAAGGTGCCACTGGACTCCTATTAGAATCTAAGTAACGCCTAACTGTTTCTGTTGTAGATATATGTTTCTAGAGAAGATCAAACCTTAAATTCACACTAATGTAAAAATGAGCCCTCTTCAGAAAAAGCATAAAAGTGTGTGTGTATCTATATTATATATTCTGTTCTCTCCTCTGGGAAACTTGGTGAAAGTGAGAGATGAAAGGGACATGTTAAGTAGAAACAGATATCTGATAATTCTCACAAGGTCTGGTTTGTGTCCAGTATTTTCCATTAAGAAATTTGGAAGTAGCTAGCAGCCTTGAACGGTGCATACATTGATAGTATATCAGTTTTCATGAGCCCTTCAAGACCTTTTGGGCAATTCTTAGGCCCTTAGAGCTCCCTTCTTCTCTCAGCTGTAAACACTGTTCTCAAAGCAGTATTACATAAATACATTATTATTCATAACATCACGTTCAAATAGACTTACAAATATTAAGGGATTAATCCTCACAATACTCATTCAATGTAGGTATTAGTAAGTAGTAGGTGCCTCCATGGTAGAGTCTCCACTGACCTGGGAAAGGGCGTCCAGGGTTTAATTATTATGTCTTTTGTGATATTATATATTAGGGTTACAGGGGAATCTATATGGCATATAAACTACTACTGTTTCAATAGGCATTGGTTATGGATAGAGATGGTTAGGAATTTTCTGTTTAAATGTTTTTCTGTTGGAAAATGCAATTTCTACAAAAATCAAGGTTTTCCATGGAAAAAAAAAGTTTAAATTTTGCCAAAATTTTTTGACTTTCCATCAGGAAAATTAAATACAATATTTTATTCCAGGTTGGATCAATCGATATTGAATTATTTAAATTCTTTGACCTGAATTCAAATGTTTTATTTCGGGTCAGTTCAACATTAATCTGTATTCAACTGAGTTGCTGAGGGTAGAGGGATAGCTCAGTGGTTTGAGCATTGGCCTGCTAAACCCAGGGTTGTGAGCCCAATCCTTGAGGGGGCCACTTAGGGATCTAGGGAAAAAATCAGTACTTGGTCCTGCTAGTGAAGGCAGGTGGCTGGACTCAATGAACTTTCAGGATCCTTTCCAGTTCTAGGAGATAGGTATATCTCCATATATTTTTATATTTCCTACAATGCCTCATAGAAATTGTAATTTGTGTGCCTCTTGGCTTCACACTCCCTTATGGGTAGACTTGGCAGAATTCAATTTTCATTTTTTAAAATAATTGCAACAGATAATATGGGTACTTATTTTTATCATTTTTATTTTTTTAATCAATTTACATTTTCACAGTTACACAAAATTATGGATTTTAAATGTTTTTTTAGTGATTTAAGTTTTCACAGTTCAGGAATAATCTGGGGTGTCACAATTATTTAATGACAGTAGACATTGAGATTCAAAAAGTAAAGCTTCATAACTGCTTAAATATAAATTGTCAACATCACATGTCAAAATATACAAAATAAATATCCTTAAATCAACAACTCATACCTGTTTTTACTATTCATTTGCTAGTCCATTTCTATCAAGACTAATTCAAAAGTCTAAATCACTGGATTGTGTTTCTAAGAAGTTCTCAGGAAGCAGTTTTCTTTGCCTAGTTTTAAATTTTGATTATTAGCGATGGAAAAGTGGGTAGGTCCAGTTATGGAGTGACTGGAGCCAAAGCAGCAAAGAGAGGTGCTGATTCATTGCTTGCCCTGGACAACATTCACCAGTGGTGCTCCTATGGAGAGCATGTTATGAGTGCTCTACATCTGCATATATGTAAATAGTTAATACATACGCTGCCAATAGATGGTGCCTATTAATATGTAACATAGTTCCTGGGTTTTGTAGGAACTATGAAATTTGTTGTACACTGAAAATGGCTTCCTCTGTGTAGCTCTTAACAGAGCATAAAGAACAGCAGCAGGAGATGAGAGCCATTGCTAGAACAGTGCCTTGAGATCTCGCTCTTCTAGATGAAAGATTCTTCCTAAACATATGATGCTATTGTAAAAAGGACTTAAAGTTAAACTTTTTGAAGCCACACTCTTTTTGACTGTTTTGAATTGAGTTCTGATTGAAGGCCCAAAAATAGTTTGGTTGGAAATGGCGTCATGCAGTACAAATTGTGTACGTTTTTATAGATCATTGAAGGAATGTGAGGTGTTAATAAAGAGAGCAGTACTGTACATTTTAACCGGGATAGTGTCTCACTAATTCACAGAAGTCAGAACTTTTGCAGAGCACCACTCATCTTACAAAATTTTTCTGTAACCTTCTCCTGAGTCCTGGCCCAGCTTGTGATGTTCTGATTACAGTAATTATTCTGTCTTGTTACTCATATGTTGCATAAGATGTGTTTAAAACATCTATCAACAGAACAATTATGTCTGTGGAGCTTAAGGCACACTTCTCTGGCTGGTGTGGTTTCTATGGGGTGATTTATTTTACAGTTAGTGCTTAAGGAGTTCACACATTTTGTAAGTTTTTAAAAAAACATTACATAGAATTGCCAGCACCTCAAGCAGCATCTAAGGCCAAAACAAAAATACGGAAGAGAATACCATTGTCCTGAATACCATTATTTAATTAGGTAATGACAACATGCTGACTGTGTGGTGGTTTACATCACTTGAGCTTTATTCTAAAACATCCCCAACTATCATTATAACCCCGTTTCCGTTGCACATGCCCAACATATCTTTAAGCATCTGTATAAATATAAAATCACTCCCCAAACTTTGGAACTAATTTAGACATTTTTTGACAGTTTAGGTTTTCTTCTGCCAAAATACTGACACATGCTCACCACATAAATACAGTTATAATGCACTGGTCATGATTTTAACTTACCACATACAATTTGATAACATTTTCATTTTCCATATTTTTAGAATGGGTTGAGAATACTTTGATTACTTCTCTCTCTTTGGAGGTTTGTTTTGTATAAATCCCTGAAAGTTTGGATGCTTATCTGAACTGGATGCATATTCACTTCCTGTCTTAAACTTTTAGGTAGTTTCTGTGCCCTGATAAAACAACCACCACATTCCTCCCTAGAAACAGTTAATTAATCCCTGTACATAGTTTGTATAACAGTTTGTGAAGCACTTTAGGATTCTCCAAGATGAAACACACTATGTAATTAGAACTAGTTGGAAAAATTTTAATGAAACTTTCCTTCTATGGGAAAAGGTCAGTTTTGACTAAATTTCCTCTTTTTGAAAAACAAATTGAAAAGTATTTAGAAGTTGTTGAAAGTGACAGGTTTCAACAGTTTCAAAACAAAACTTTCCAGTTTCCTGCTTCAAAATTACTTTTCATTTCAAAAATTAAGCTAATTATAGTGAAAATTTAAAAAGGTGAAAAATCAAAATGAAATGGTTCGATTGACCTGAACCAAGTGGTTTGTTTTGTTTGTTTACAGATTTTCAGTGTAGGCAAATTTTCAAAATTGCTTCCCCGCCCCCCAATTTGGGACAGGAACATTTTTCCAAATCTCAAATGTTTTTCTGAGATGGGGGAAAAAAATCCAATTTCCTGCCTTGTTCTGTATATATTTTAATCAATCTAAAACTTTAAGGCTTCTTCCCTATTTTTAATCCTATCCCTATATTGTCCCACCCAGTCAAACTATATCCTTCTTTAAATGTAATCCAATTTTTTCTGACCCCGCCCCTCTTCTTAACATCTTAACTATTGACATTCAATACCAATTAATTTTCCCTTGCCCCAAAGAGGCTATTGAATCACTCACAGCTGGCCCTATGTCCATCTCACTTCCTTCCCCCAGTATGCCTCCTACCTTCAATGAGATCAGTTTGAGTTGGAAGTGGGGAAGTTAGGTTAAATTTGGAGCTAGTTCTTAGGCAGTTTACATCCTGTCTTCACTGATCAACTCAGGTGCAGCATTGTCTCTAGACTCTTCCTCAACAAGAATGGATGGCCAAACACAACATATTTCTTCTAAGGTGAAGGGAGGAAAGGGGTCTAAAAAGGCTTCAAGAGGGCTTCAAATGAAGGTTCTTAAGGTCTCTCAGAGGGCATTAGATAGGAACTTCAAGCTCTAGGTTTCAAAAAGGTTGGAAATTTCAAATGCAAACTTCTAAAGGAGCAGCCCAAGGCATCAAAGAGGCTTCCAAAGAGGTGCCTAGTCAAAAGAAATAAATGCAGGATTCTTTAAACAGAAAATCTTATCCACGGGGTGGAGTTAAACAGGCAATCATAAAAGGAAGCAGTACCGCATATTCTTACAGTCTGAAAGCAATGGTAGATGCATAACAGAGGATTCAGACTTCTGAAATTAGAGAAATCTCCGATCTCTTTTTTAAAATGTTATTTGAAAGAAAATGGATTTCAGCCTGTCACGGTGCATGAAACACTCTTTTAAAGATGTTACCGATACTATTTTATTGGGCTGGTTTGAAGTAAAGGCTAGAACTGTCTGAACTTACATACTGCAGAGAGCTGAAGGCTGTCAGTACTGGGAGTAGTGAATGAAGGGGCTGTAACCAAACAATCCCCTTCAAACATTTACAGGCACCCTGGCATGCTCCCAAGTTTATTTTTCATAAAATTTTCTAAGAAAGTAGGGCTCTCTTTCCATCATTGGTTCTGGTTCTGTCCCATTTGCTGGCATTACATAGCTCAGCCTTTAAATATGCTGCCTTAAAACTGTATTATGATTTTCATTTTCGCCTTCTTTCTATGAGAGATATGCAGTGAATTTCCTGCTGAAACCCTCATGACAGGATGATTAGACAGGCATTGTACTGTATAAGAATTTCTGAAATTAAAAACATAGCAAAACAAAAGTCCTTTTCTGCTTTTCTTTAGTCATTAAAAACTTACATGAAAACTAGAGCTGGTTAAAAAACAAACAACTGCAGACATAGTTCTGTAAAAAATAGTTCCTCAAAATTGTCTAAAATATTTCAATTGATTCTAGTTATACAAAAGATTAGACTGGTCCAAAATCCCAAGTGTCTCCCCCCGCATGCACAGATTTTGGATTTGAATGCTGATGTGAATTTTGCAGCTTTGAGCTCCCTGTGTAATGGCCTCTATCTGAGGCCCTAATCATAATCTACAAGATTGGGAAAGTTTGAATTTGGATTGGAATCCAGATTCAAATATGCATCTTGGTCCCTCCTCAGAGAGAGTATCATTTAAAGAAAGCAGGACGATGAACAGAGCTGTAGTGCTTTGCCAGAGTAGTTAGAGAAATGTCAGGCAACAAGATTGCTTGTTTTATTAAATTGCATAGTCTTGTATCTAAAAAAAAAGTCCTGCACCTTATAACGTTGATATAAATACAACGTAAAGCAATTTGGAATTCTTGACTAGCAGAGCAGTGTAAAGGGGCCTTAGCGTAAATGAGAATCAAACCCTGTGTGTCCAGACACAGCTACACAATGCAGCCTACAGTATTTTAATTGTCAGTATGTGACTGTAGTTTCCCTTACAGCACCTTATGATATTTGATGCATTTCCGAGATTGAATTGGGGCTAAACTGTGATAGGTCAAGATTCTTCAACAGAATTGCACCAAAGTATTACACCAGCAGAGAATTCAGTACATAATGTGCTGTTTCTGCCATCCAACTATTTTTCCCAGTCCCTCCCCTTTTCAGACGGAGCTGGTGAGAAGTTTGGCTATGAAATAAACATGTACACCAACATCATTCAAACATTTGTACCTTTGCTCCAGCACAAATGTGAAACATAGGTCTACTCTGAAGCCCAAATGCTAGGTAATCATTAGTACATGTAGTCATCCCTTGAAATGAATACTGTGGTGCACATTCAGGTATTATTTTCAGTACTGCATACTGTAATATCTTAAACTGATCTCCTACATGTGCCCAGTCAGGACTTTGGAACAATCAAACAGTACATAAAGAATCAAACCAAAGATTTACATGAGAAACCATGCATGCTAGGACAGGATACTTTAGAGCACGAACTTGTTTGCTTTTTTCTTTAATAGTGAGCCTTATTTGCATACATTAGAAATTGGCAGGAACACAGGATGGATATATATCAAACAAATAGCTTTTGGCTCAAATGAAGTTCATTCACTGGCAAAAAAGAAGATAAATTCTCAGACTTTTAAATAAATACATAAATAAAAACAGAACAAATCAATAGGAACCAGGTGGGGAAAATGGCAAATTCAAGCCTAGCATTAAAGCAATTGCTGTTGAAAAATAAAATAAATAAATGAATAAAAATCTACAGTGGCAAAAGTCTGCTAGTTCACACTGACAAGGATTCGTTGGTTATGTCAGGCAATAAGGTTTGATCTATTTTGTTGACATTCAGCAAGTGGGTCTTTTCTTATCCTAGAAACCCCAGGATAATGGAACTACAAGTTGACATGTACAGGTGTGCAATTTTGTTTGGTAGCTGCTTTTTCAAAAGTACAGCTGTAAATGTAGAAATTAAAAACTTGTGGTTAAGGCTACAAAGCCCCACAATGCCCTTTCCCCCTTCCCTCATTTTTGAATTGGTAGAATAAACATTTAAGTACAGTCTGAATTTATTTCACCTTCTTACAGATGCATTGTCTTGCAACTCTTCCTCCCGCTGCGTTCAGGGTACACTACTCGATGAATTAATGATTTTACTAATAGCTCCACGAGTGATGAATATGAAATTGTTTTCAAACTAATGTTTCCTTGCTCGCTGCTGTTCTCTTCCTGCTTCCTTTATATCTGACCTGACCTAGTCTTATTTAATGTCCCATCCTGCACTATCCAAAGCAGAATAGGTTTTTGTTTTTTCTAAAAATCAAGAGCAGTTCCAACAGCATACAGATTCCCATGAAAGGGTGTCTGTAGACCTAGTAAATGCCACCACTCACGATGGACAGGTTCAGTGAGGGTAAAAGAAAAGAAAATAGATGAGAGGTGGGGGGGGTTGTTTTGGTTTGGTTTAGAGTTTAGCTCAAATCTGGTGGGGGAAGAGGCAGGAGAATGTTGCTATAGCTCTCACTCTAGTGAAAATGAACTGACAGTACATTCCATGCAGGAAGCGAATCAACCTGCCTGCACTTTGAACAGAGAACTTTACTTTCCAGAGTAACTTTGTGTTATAGAAAAGTCAGATTATGCAGTTGATGTGAATTCATGGGAAATGGCTTCTGGACTAAAATCATACTTAACTCTCCAGATGAAACTGAAGACCAAACTTTCTGTACCCAGGTGTGTAGAATTTCTGCGTAGATCTTTGACGAACTAGTAGAAATCTTTGGATATCTTCTAACCTATCCTGGGTTCCTAGTATAATGTTTCCCTGCAAAATATTGAGTTACACCGTGTTGTTTGAAATCTCCCATAGTAAAGCAATAGTTATGAAAACATCCCACTGGACAGAAATTAGTGAGAATACACATTATGTGCCTCTGCTGGATTTGCTGCCATGAATACCTACGGATGCCAAACATTTGTAGCTTTTACAGGAAGCTTCACTGCTCATGCTCATACATTTCCAAGTATTTTTCCTCTTTAAACTTCAGCCCAGGCTGGATCTTTTGGCGGAAGCTCTTGTGTCTGAACAGAAGATAATATAAGAAGTGGATAAATGGAATATTATCAAAGGAGGTCTGCAAAGTGTATGTCACGGGAAAATTAAAGATGGCAATGGGTTTTCACAGTAAGACAACACATACACAATAAAATGGCTAAGATTAAAGTAAGGTTCTGATCTGAAAGATAAAAAATGTTATCTTCTTCCTCCTCAATAGTTCAACTCCCTGTGCATATTCAGAGTCTTATCTTACTGACTTTAGGGCAGGGGTAGTCAATAGGCGGACTGCGGGACAAATCCAGACCACCAGACGCTTTTGAATGGACCCCAACATCTTTTTATTGACTTGTAATTTTTTAATTATTATTTTCTCTGGAGTCTGGACCTTGACTATACCTTAACTAAGAAATTTGGACCTTGACAGAAAATAATTTGACTATCCCTGCTTTAGGGTACGTCTTCACTGCACAGTTAACTCAGGCTCTTACCTGGCTTTTAGTCCAACACCTCTCACCATCCCCCACCTACCATCCGCAAAGAAAAAAATCTGACCCAGGTTTGGATGTGTTTTAAGCCTGAGCTATCTTACCCAGTGAAGGGCATCCATTAGAGCCCAGGCTCTGGTTTAACTCAGGTTGGAACACACACACTTTGCAATGAGGATACAGTAAATCACTTGTGTGCTAATAGTCCTCCAATGCCTTCCCACAATTCCCCCCAAAGGACAGACAAGTTTTCCTGCAGCTGAGTAGGACAGAATCCTAGAGTGTCTCAGCACAAAGAACCGTGGTTATGCACCCAGACACAGTGAGCGCAGAAACAGTGACAACACAGTGTAGTTTAGGTTTTGCTGTAGGTATCACAGTTGCCAACTTTCACGCGATAAATAAGTGCCCTGACTTTCACAATAAGCCTAAAATCAAGCTAATCCCATTTCAAAACAAGGCCAAAACAAGCCAGTCCCTAAGAACCCCAACACTCTATGTGACTAGATCCCCCTGGTGTGCAGTCTGGGACTGTGGTGGGCTTGCTATGCACCCCTGATTCTCTCCCCCCATCTTGCCCCTGCTTGCAGAGAGTCGATCAAAAAAAAAATTGAGGCAACAAGCCAAAAACTAGCCAATAAGCAACTCTCAAGCCAATTAAGCCAAAAACAAGCCCAATTTCTGCGTTATTTTTGTGGGTTTGGCATGTCTGGTAGGGATGCTCACACATGGGCTAGGCTAATGCAGGTGCTCAGACCCAGGTGAGAGTCACTAGGTTAACTGTGCAATGAAGACATACATTTAGTACTTGTTTTATTGCTTTTTATTCCTTTAAGCCTTGAAGAGCCACCACAACTAAGAGAACGTGGGCTAGATTCTATTCTTCATGCATCATCAACGGACTCATTAACTAAATTCCAAAATTAGTTACACTGAGACAAACTTACTGAAGGCAATGGATCTGCACAGGCGTCACTGAGGACATAATCTGAAGACAGTGGGTTTGCACAAATGTCAGTGAGAGCATAACTGACCATCATAATGTTTGTTACTGCTGGATTAGATGT
This sequence comes from Chrysemys picta bellii, assembly GCF_011386835.1. Lineage (NCBI taxonomy): Eukaryota > Metazoa > Chordata > Testudines > Emydidae > Chrysemys > Chrysemys picta. The sequence goes on along the minus strand of NC_088793.1, from coordinate 171,780,308 downwards.
AAAACCTGCCATTTTCCCCCTTGTAAATAGAGCACAGTTGTCAAGGAACTCATCGAGACACAATAAACATGGAACCCCACCAAAGCCTTTCTGGCAGAGTAAAACCACACTTTATAAATACATCCCCAATCTAATTTAGCAACACATGCTAATGAACTGTGGGAAAGGAGAATTTCTCCTGTCTGGGCATGCATTGCTGATGAAAAATGCAAATTATGTTAACAGTAATTTCTTTGTTATGACCAAAACTTTGCATATATCCAGCCCATGAAATTAAAACTCATCTAAGATTTTTAGGTTTCTGCAAGTATTTTTCATGAAAACCAGGTAATAGAACTGGCCTACTCATTACTTTTGTGAGACTATTTTCATTTGCAGATATACTGTAGGCACAGAATCTAATAGAATAGTACAAACTTTTGAGGGTTTGCTCTATTGATTTGTTTCAACAGAAAGTATTGGTATGTGGATGCATATTAAAACCCCCTACTTTGATCCCAAGGCAAGAAGAGAAATGTGGTAAGGAAATAGGATTTAAGATCAACACATGTGGACAATATTATCTCACAGAAAAGATTTCTCTGTTAGGGAGTATAAGGTCTAGACTTGTAAAAAAACATGGTGATTTTGATTCAAAAGGCTTTGGAAGAAATATTTTTTTGTTTAGGTACAGGTGAGTTCACAACCACGGAGCTTTACTTTGAGCTTGGGGTTTGAATGAAAAATGAAACAGCCAAAAAATACCATGTTTCATTTGATTCTATGTAAAAAAATTGGCAAAAAACTGTTGTGCTCTGCATAGTGATCATCTGAAACCATAAACAAACAGATCCCTTCACCAGGACTACCTCCAATGGCCCCTTCTGACAAAAGGCCTCATCTTACACCACAAAAATCAATGAGGAGCGCAGATCATAAAGACAGAAAATAGGGGAGTTGGCCAGCTGAACTCTTGGATGGAGTGAGGAGTTGGCCATAAACTGGATTCTTGCTCATCTGAACCTCATCCCCCATTTCATGGACAGGTTTGGGCACCTCTGAGGATCTTTGGAAAATGAGGGCTGAGTGATGGATTGGTAAAGTCAGTTTCTGGCTTGGTTAAAAACTTAGTATTACTCCCATAGTCCCATTGAAAATCTCCCTTGCTGAAGCTGGAAGATTTTCTTCAGGCAGGCAGAGAAGCCAGACTCTCCAAGTTTCCACTCCTTCATTTCTTACAGACTCAAGTCTTGGTGGTACAGTGTTTATAAAAAAGGTTGTCTGGCTTCCACAGCACAGAAGCAGGAAGCGGGTTTCTGCTGAGCACAGGATAACTAACGGTAGGTCTACACTTACCCGGTAGTTCGGCGGCGAGCAATCGAACTTCTGGGTTCGACTTATCGCGTCTTGTCTGGACGCGATAAGTCGAACCCGGAAGTGCTCACCGTCGACTGCGGTACTCCAGCTAGACGAGAGGAGTACCGCGGAGTCGACGGGGGAGCCTGCCTGCCGCGTGTGGACCGAGGTAAGTTCGAACTAAGGTAATTCGAACTTCAGCTACGTTATTCACATAGCTGAAGTTGCGTACCTTAGTTCGAATTAGGGGGTTAGTGTAGACCTGGCCTAAGAGAGGCCAGATTCCTGAAAATGTATTCCAGAGAAATATACTAGGCCTGATTCTGATCTTATTTACACTAATGTACATCAGGAGTAGAGTTATAAAATCAAGGCCTGGCTCACCACTCTATTACTCATTTTGCACCAGTCTGGCTCTATTGTAACCACTGAGTTACACTGGTGTAAAACTAGAACAATGCAGTTGTGAATAAGTCCTGTATAAAGCAGAGGAGTATAAAACTGTTGGTGAGGTCATAATCATGACCACTGGTCCTAATTCTTCTGTCTGTTAAACCAGTGTAACTAAGGCATAATTCCACTGACTTCAATAGAGTTACGCCGGTATAAAACAATGCAAGTGAAAGCAGAATGAGGCCCAATGTTCTAAGGGGAACCTGTGAACTTTTATTTTATGGTTCTGTTCTTTTAAAGCCATTAGAGCTTAGACATGGTTATGGATAAAATCCAGTGAGAGAGAGGCAGATTTCTTTTTAAATAAGAAAAGTAGCATTAGACATAGAATAGATCTCATTTTGCAATACGGATGGGAAACTAAGAAAATAAACATTTGCTGCAGAATTTTTTTTTCTTTTTTTTAGGATGAAAATGTAGTGTGTGGGCCATCCTCTCTTTACTAGGTTGTTCTAAACATACAGACTTTAGAGAGCTTGTGAGCTGAACTCTTGGAAGGAGTGAGGAGCTGAAAACTGGGGCCTTGTTCATCTGAACCTCATCCCCCATTTCATGGACAGGTTTGGGAACCTCTGAGGATCTCTGGCAAATGAGGACTGAGTGAGTCACTCAGGAATCACTCCAACAGAGAGATCTATCCCAGCACATTTATTAGCATGGACAGAGGCCCCCTGTCACTGAAAAGAACTGTTAGCAGGCTCCTTCCAGTGAAGACACCTCAGGACTGGGGGATAGGTCCAGAGAGTAGCATGAGCATGAGCCCCTGTTCAGCCTACACTGCATGTAAGAATCAGCAATAGAACAAAGGGACCTCATGCTCAGGCTACTGTCCAGACCTATTCCCCAGTCCTGAGTTCAAGTTCTGTTTGGGCTTGCTTGGTCCCTCCAGCAACTGCACAGGCCTTCTACTGGTAGCCTGCACAGTCCCTTCTCAAACAGCATACGTCTACTCCAGGGCATATGTCTACTCCAGGGGGTCTTAAACTTCATTGCACCATGACCCCCTTCTGACAACAAAAAATACTACAGGACCCAGGGCCAGCTCCAGCTTTTTTGCCGCCCCAAGCGGCAAAGCGTGGGGGGAATGGGAAAAAAAAAAAAAGATAAAGTGCCGCGATCGACGGCACTTCGGCAGCAGTTCTACCACGTCGCTTCATTCTTCGGTGGCAATTCGGCGACGGGTCCTTCCCTGTGAGAGGGACTGAGGGACCCGCCGCCGAATTGCTGCCCAAGACCCAGACGTGCCGCCCCTTTCCATTGGCCGCCCCAAGCACCTGCTTGGTTCGCTGGTGCCTGGAGCTGGCCCTGACAGGGCCCCAGGAGGGGGGACCAAAGCCTGAGCCCATCCAAGCCCCACCATCCCAGGTGTGGGGGACAAAGGCTGAGCCCCACTGCCCTGGGTAGAGGGGGGGAGGGAGGGGAAGGAGTCAAAGCCCAAGGGCTTTAGCCTCAGGCAGGGGTCTGTAACCTGAGCCCTGCCACCAAGGGCTGAAGCCCTCAGGCTTTGGCTTTGGCCTCAGGCCCCAGCAAGTCTAAGCCAGTCCTGGCGACCCTATTAAAATGGAGTTGCGACTCATGTTGGGGTCCTGACCCAGAGTTTGAGAACTGCTGCTCTACTCCAATCAGAGGACAACTGGCAGCAGGAAATAGGGTGGGATTTGTTTATTTTTTTTGGTCAGCTCTTTAGCCAAGCATGGCTCTGGTGAGTGGAGAGGCCACCTTTTCCCATCCAACCAGGACTCAGGAGGCAGGACCAGCCTTCATAGCACTGCTGCTGTTCTATGGAGTAGGAGTTCCACGGTAGGTATACAAATGATCTTTTAACAACTATTGCTAAAATCTCATGCCAGAGAGTAGTTGCAATCTAAATAGGAAAGCAAAAAAAAAAAAAAAAAAAGTACCTGGGTGTTGACTGGATATTGAAGCCAACAAAACTCAGGATTCTCCAGTGTCTTATACCTTACAGTCATTTATACCTACGTGAAGTGAATTTAACATGTTCCTATTCTGATACACCTTGTATTATACAGAGGGGTAAAAGGTAGTAGTGAATTAGATCCAAAAGGTCTTTCTTGAAGTTGCTGCTCCCATGCTCCTAACAACCACATCTCACAGCTAAAACATACACAGCATTTACTTTTGGATTAATATTTAACCTGCTTTAAAGTATGAATGGAAAGATATTTTGATAAATGGAATGGCCCAGTGTACATAATACACTGACAGCTGGAAGTGTAACCATATTGACTGCCCTTGTTTAATAACCTCAGTACAAACTAGATAAGGTTCCTTCCCATCATTTCTGGTTAATAAACAAACAGAGCTGGCCCCTCAAATGCAAGAACGACAATGGACAACACAGTTTCTTGAATCAGCACAGTTTTCAGTGAAAAAGAGCAGTTACTTATGCTCAGTCTCTCTCACCTCCCTCATACACATGGGGATGAGTTTTGCATTTATTTCTGAGATTGGCTATTTCCATGGTCACCTATATTTAAATCGATATCTATTACATGTTAAATGAAACATTAAGACACCAACATGTACTGGCAGCCCTATGGGGCTGTGCTAATCTATTGGTATGAAATTTCATGGGGAAAATAGCTTCAAACAAAGATGCAATCATCTCACTGCCCAAACTATTCAAGTTTGCAGAATGTTGGCTTTGGCACTGAAGTTTGCAAAGTTCAGAATTTTGATCTTTAACTTTATCTGAATCAAAACAAACATTTTGAGTTATTCATTTTTTTTTAAAAAATAGGAGAATTTTGGAGTGAAACTAAGATTATTTTGCATTCAAAACCATTTCTATTTTTGAGCTTTAAAGACATCCTAGTGACATTTGAATTACTAATATATAAAAAAAAATCCTCCAGAAAAACTTTGACATAGAGGAGTTACTGAG